>NC_042619.1:110848478-112098478 GCF_901001135.1 Rhinatrema bivittatum
TTGGGAGCAGACAACTGTAGAGCACCTGTTCCTGCGTGTCTGTGGTATTTTGGATTTCCGATGCAGGAGACATGATTTTTGGCATCCTTTGCCCTTGCAAACAGGGTGGCCTATTTGAAGAGCAAGTTGTCTTTTCCAATTTTTTTCTCAGCAATGGGTTGACTCAGGGGACTGATGGGGGATGGGGCTTGCTTGCATTATATTTTATGGATGAAATCCAAGTGACATTCTTTGGTGTCAATGCGCTCTCAACTGGCAGGAATTTTCTTTTTTCAAAAGTTCATGGATTAGGGAAATCCGATGGCTAGTTTTTCGGTTCATCACATGCTGTGCATTTGGGAGAGATGCGGTGATCTGGTGGTAGATAAGCAGTGCCCGTAGCACTTGGTGGATTTGGTGGCCTTGGTCGCTTGTTTACCTAGATTGTGCTGGTCTGCTCATGAGGTCGCTCTTTTTCAGGTGGCTTTTGTGTTGGCCTATTGCATTGCATTATGTTCTTTTTATCACATGTTCTTTTTATCACATGTTTATCACATGTTTATCACATGTTTATCACATGTTTATCACATGTTCTTTTTATCACATTGTTAATTTTCTATCGCTTTCCTTACTTTCCAAGTTACTTTATGTCCCTGTTTTATTGTAACTGCTATTTCTTCTTATATCACATGTTAATGTTCTAAGTTTTTCTCCTCTTGTCACACCCTGTTAATTGTAAACCGACATGATGCGACTCCCATCGCGAATGCCGGTATATAAAAAATTAAAATAAATAAATAAATAAATTATGGATTGGGGAGTTAGTGGCCATTTCTTTGGTGCAGCTGAATTCATTGGTTTTGTTGCTGGAGAATGTTCAGGTATCAGGGGATTCAGTGTGCTTGTGCATTCACAGGTCCAAGATGGATCAGTGGGCTGGGGGGTCACATAGTTACGCTGTGTCATGCAGGGGATCCGGTGGTTTGTCCAGTTAATAATGTGCTTGCTTTCCTGGTGGTACATCTGGCCGAGGGCGCTTTCTTCCTCATCCATGAGGATGGATCACCCTTGATGTGTTTGCAATTTGCTGGCGAGCATAAGTGGACCACTGCAAGCTTGTGGGGCGATTCCCATTGTTACTATGCATTCTTTCCGCATCTGTATAGCTCCTCTGCGCTGAGGCTGGTTTGGGGAAGAGTGACATTGGCATTCGAACGCTTTTGCATCAAATGTACATATGGGTATTATTTTAGGCAGTTCTGTGTGATTTCAACTGTTTAGTTTCTCTTATTATTTTATGAGTTCACATGGATATGGTGGACAAGGGATGTGCTTGGGGTGTTGTTCAATCCTTTGTATATTAGGCTCAAGAAAAAGCGATTATCTGCCTGTCTGGTGAATAACTTGGACTGGCTCAGGAGGGAGTCAGTGTTCATTGGTGTGGAATTCGGGGGATGTGCCGGGACCAGCTGAGGATAGTTATGCACCAGTTGCTCAGGACTTTCCGTCTGCCAGAGATGTTTATCAGCTATCGGACATGGAGGGCGGGGGAGGTAATGATTTGGGGGTGTATGTTTTGTAGGGATTTGGTTGACAGAGCTAGAAAGGACTTTGCATTTTTGTTCAATTTGCTACCCAAGTTGAGAGTAGGGTAGTCGGACATTCTGTATCGGCTTAGGTTGAGTGAGCAGCCACTGTGGAGGTGGAGTGAACAGGAAAATTGGTGGTTGGGTGGTCTCGCAAGAGGGTTTCTATATTGAGCATGCTTGGGAAGCTGATTGTTGCCTGGGGTTTCACTGAGCAGATTTTGTGCATTTGTCTGACATAGGAACAATTTGTTCAATAATGCTATAAAGGATTTGCTGAAGCAGCTGCTCATTTCATGTTGGTTGACCGCAGGTTTTGGTTTTTTTTTTTTTTTGGGGGGGGGGGTGGATGGTGGATGTGGTCAGTCCCATGTGCATGGTGGTAACCTAAGCCCTTTAGTGGCTGTTTACAGTGTTAAGCTGGGTTATAGATAAATGATGGGTGAGGCAGGTGTTAATGGGGCCATGAGGAACGGTTTACCTGCAGTTGGTCAGTCAGTGGGGGACTGACTGGAGAGCATGGGATTTCTACCATTGGGTTGTAGTGGGGAGATCTTGGCAGGTTGGACCATTTGAGTGGGAAGCCAGGGATGGCATTAAGCCATCCCTGCTGGGATGTGGCGAGGTGGTTACCACAGTAGTTGAGGTTTGACGCAATGCTGTAGTTTATTGTTGGACTTAGGTTTCATTTTGTGTAATGGTAAATGATGGTTAATAAACTGCAGCCTTATTTTTCCTCCATCTCTCATCTATATGTCTTTGTTTTGAGGGCTGGGGGTTGGGGGCAGGTATTGGGTAGGCACCAATGCATCCTGACTGCTCAAGTTACTATTAGTTATTAAGAATTCAATATCAGCACTGCCAAAATTTTAGGGGTAAAAAAATATCCATTTTAAGACATTAATGAATGAAATGTACAAAGAGATTTGGTCCACTTTGTGTCTATGGGGAAAAAGCTCAGGATGGAAATATTATGAAATGTTAATAAAATAAAATTGTGGGTGCCTTATATCCAAGTTTAAAGCTTAGAAGAAATTTCAGCCAAACATATTTGTTGACTGTGGAAAATAAAATAGATCACATTCCATATTTTAATTGAAAAAAATGCAGTTCAGAAAGCCTGCATATCTTTTTTTTATACCACTTTGTAGAAGTCTCAGCTTTTGAGGAACAGAGATTCTAGCTATCTGCATATACTTCTTGCATATGGTTAGAGATTTCATATGAGTAATCATCTGCTAAATTTGGCAGACCTCAGCCAGTCCAAAGCATCAGTTGTATGAGGGAGTTGTAAATTACTAATTCACTCTTAAATAGCGAGACATAAACAATCTGTTTATGTCTCGCTACTCTATTGTTTTTCGTTGACTAATTTATCACTCTCCAGTTGTAATCGTTTAAAATCTTTCCTGTCTTCCATCTCCCATGTTTTTTGCTCCCTGTTTAATGTAACTTGACCTTCTATATAGTTGTTAATTGGTTTCCCCCAGTTCCATTGTAAACCAGTACGATAAGACCTGGTCTTGAGTATCGGTATAGTAAAAGAATTTAAATAAATAAATACATTATATCTGATTTTAACCTCTATCAGTAGAGATGTGCAGGAAAAAAAAATTGTTTTCGTTAATCGGTTCATTTTCAGGAGGTTTTTTCCCCACGAATTATGGTTCGTGGATTGCTTGATTTGTTTGATTTGTGTGAAAAAAAAACGAATCAAGCAATTAATAAACAACCCAAAATGTCCAAAAAATGTAAACAAGGCCTCCCTCCCACCCCCCCAGCCCCCAGAAAACTTCCGGGGCCAGAATCCCCCCCCATCCTCCATTTACCTGGTCCAGTGGGGATCCGCCAGTGGTAACTAGGCCAAAACTTTGGACTTGTTTAGGCTGAGGCCACAGGAGTTCACAGAGGCCTCAGCCTACATAAGGACCATGTCTAGGCCTAGACTGGAGCCCAAACCCAGGCCCAATGTCACAGCCCAGCCCAAAGACTAGGTCCTAACACGACTTAGAGGCCGGAACCCGATGCTGGGACCTCTGCCCAGAACAGACCCAATGCCGCAACCCTACCCAGAGGCTGGACCTAAGCCAGATGCCACAACCCAACCCAGAGGCTAGGTCCCAATGCTGAGGCTGAGTAATATCAAAACTCACAAGGTGTAGTATTTAGGATATGGCAAACTGCACTGTGGCATCCAAATCCCACAAGGTGTAGAGTGTGGAGTATGGCAAAAAGCAGAGTGTCATCCCCCAAATTCTCTAAAGCTAGTAGCTGTTCTGTGTCCTCTGATTCTGAGAAGTCCTGGAATGATTCCTTTGAATCAGTACTTGTCTTGCAGGATCTGTTACAAACATTTCTCAGGAGGCATTAGGGAGGAATATTGTGCTGCTTTTGATTGCTCTGTTCTTAGTACTGCCCTTGCCCCTCCAGTTGCAATAACAATGCTACCCTCTACTGACTTTCCTTTTTCCTGCCCTTGCATTTTAGGAATAGAGCTATCAGTAGTAGCAGGCAGCACATCTTCTTCCAGCTTCAACTTCTTCTTGCTTGATTTTGCCTGTGCCTGTGGTTTCTCCTAGAGAAAAAAAAAATCTTCTTTGAGCTTAAGTAAGGGGGTGCTTGCAGTACTATTAATGCACAGCAATACAGAAATGCAATATGCTAGTAATAAGCAAAATTTTCAACTAGCACCAACTGATATTCAAAATACTTTTTTCAATTTTATCAATATTTATCAATTTTTTAAGGGATAAAATATGTGGATAAAACTGAAATATTCTACAGAAAAAACCACATTATTTATAATCATAATCCCATCATTGTAAACCTTCACCAAAAAATTGTGACTTGCCATTCCTTTATATTATTAAAACATCATCAGTTTGAAAGGACACATTTATAATGAAAAACGTTATACTTTCCTTAAGAAAAAGAACAGTCCAGTCAGCACTCAACAAGACCTCATGTTTCCATTAACTGCCTCATGAATGGTTATCTGCTGGAAGGTAATTTCTATTTTTCCACATAATGGGATGCTGAGAGTATTCTTTGTACTATTGTAAAAAATGGAAATTATTTTCCAGCAGATAACCACTCCTGAGGCATTTAATTGAGACACGGAAAATATTGAGTGCTATAGTGTGTATAATACATAATTATTAAAACTATATAAAACATGCCCTACTTGATCATAAGTCAGTTCCCATACACCACTGCACTTCCTTCTCTATTTTCAAGAAGTGAGATAGCCTGAGCAAACATACTCATGTGTTTACTGCAAGTGAGAGAGATATTCACAGATCAATTTTTAGATAAATAAGCAATACAATATTTGTCTTCAAGAAAAATTATATTTAAAAAAATGATTGCAGTGTAAAGTTGTAGATTGAGGTACAACCATCTGCCAATTATTTTTTTTAAGTTGATTATAATAAAATAAATCTGCAGCATTAGAATGTGAGTCATAATTGATTTGTAAATACTGAAATTAAACACAATTATAGGTAACCACCAGTTAGTCCCCTACTAGAGTTAGGTAAGAGTATATACCAATTGGTGTTGGGAGAGACCTAAGGATAACATTGTGGGTGTAGAGCTTCCTCATCTTGGAATTGGTAAATGGACTGTCCCTCTGGAACTTGGAGCCAGTGCTCCATTTTACCTTATGGATTCCACTTTTGATATTGCAGATGCAACATGCCATGTACTAGTCTCCAAATTTTCTATTAATTAACTTCTTTAGATAAGTGTTTCTATCCACCCTCTCATTCTACCTTGTACTCTTCAATTGATTTATTTGAGTTTGGAGTTCTCAGTAACTTGGGACTCAGTTAAGCTAATTTAAATTTTATTCTATTATCATCTGGGAGAGGTTCACTTCATCCAAGATCCAAGAAGAGGATGACTTCCAGCCATCCTGAGAGAAGGAAGAAGGATATAGAGGAAAAAGATGTTGGAATGGGCCCCAATTGAACCCATGTAAGTAGTCTGTACCCTATTTGTGCAGTGAACATCATCCAAGGGTGCTACGATACGAGGTTCAAGTCCAGCAGGGGAGAAGTTATCTTCCTTGGCCCTTGGTGTAGTCTATATTTCTTAAGTCTATAGATTCACACTCCAGCTGGATGATGCCTACCGGTTGCAACAACCCCCACACCCCCCCCCCAAAAAAAAAAAAAGAGAAAAGAAGTGAATATCAGTAACAGAGTAAAATAGTCTATCCAGTCTCTGTCCATTCAACCATGGTAAAAAGAAAAAAATAACAGTTTACTTGAAAATAAGTATCTAGGCCAAAATAGAGAAAATTAAGAACAGCATAAAAAATATTAAAATCAGAAAGATCACATTCTAGAGCTCATTGCTGGTCCTGCACCACCATCTATGTTAAAGATATCCTCCCCTTGTAAGGTAGGATAACTGGAGTGTAGTTCCAGCATACTGTTCAAAAGTTGGAAAAATATCCCCAAGATCAAAAATCCTTTCAAAATTCCAAGTGCAAAAATACCCAACTGTAATCCAACACTTTCAAAAATTCACAAGTCTTTTGAATTCTTTGACCAAGAGTCCATAAATTCTTCTCACCCTTGCTGTATCTGTTCACCCAAGCAAAAATATCTTTGAAGCAGTCTTTTAGGATCCCAGAGGGGTTGCTCTTCCTTCCAGACTGAATCAATCTTCTAAAAAATATCTTCCAGTTCAACAAATCTCAATCCTTATCTTCCTTCAAGTCACAAAACCCCCAGGGATGAGGCAAGGACCATCCAGATCTCCCACTCTCTAGTCACCTTCCCACTGAGCATGCTCCAGGGGATTTCATACCCCAAGGAAGACTTTCCCCCCAAAAGAAGGGTTACAACCAAGGCAGAATTCTAAACATCATTTGCCCAAGATGGAAAATTTGGGAAAATATTAATGACAAGCAAAGCCGGGTCACATGTACATCTACAACAGATAAGGAGAAGAGGAGCTACTGGTATCTTTATGATACTGAACAGAAGAGAAGAAGGACTTGTGTTTTCAGTTACAGAGCATGAAACTAAGGAGTTCAAAGGAGAAAAACTACAAGAAGGAGGTAGGAGATAATAATGACTGTGTAAAATGAATTCCAACTTTGCTACTTTACTACCTTGGGAGGAGGGAAGCCACTAACTTGCCTTATATCCAATGAGAGGGGAGAAATCATTAATGCAAAGACATTATCAACTGTCTTTTATCATCATGAGCTAACATAAGACATTAAAGAAGTCACAGATTTGAGAAATACTTGTACCATCTTAAAATAGAATACATCAGCTGTAACTATTTTTCATCAATGGCATCATATCAGTAAAGAGAAAAGTTGGAAACCACCAAACAACTCTCATGTATTAGTAATGACTTCATGCTTTTGGTAAGCTTTGATTTTCAGTACTGTGTGCAAATACTTAAAATTGGAAAAACTAAGCAATGTGAAGATACTTTTCCCCTCGTGCAGGAAGCCCTGGAAATTACATCTTATGGCATAACCACAGTGTTCCACCTTTAATATAAATGTGAGATATGGCCTCTGGAACTGTTATCCAGGTTCAGTCATCACAGGGATTACAGTTAAGTCCATTTATACCATGGTATTATTATTAATTGTTGTTCTAAAACAGGCTGTATTAACAAAAGTATATTTTTAGATAATTTGATTGCCAGTTAAAATAAACCAAGCCATGAAGGTCCCTTGGGTTTTTATTTCATTCCTGAGGTTATATTAGTGCTCAAGGTTTCTGGAAGGTCTTGTTAGTACTGCTACCAGCATGAACACACATAAATCAGTAAGGTTTTGTTCTGGTTCTGATCCCTGGAAGAATCACACTGATAACAGTACTTGGAAAATATGTAGCATGAACAGTAGATGCGTAGAGTTAGTAAACATTTTTAAAAGCAAGGATTGAGACTATAATAAGAAAGTAAACTTTGAATTGTAAAAAAAGGTGCAAAAAGTAAAATATATATGCTAAACTGAAAACAAAGCTTGAATCAAGATCATGAGAAGCAACATTCTTTATACCATGAGTAATCTATCTAATACTGTCTTATTGCTGAAAATAATTCTTTAACTTTGTCTTGACTATTTTATTAGAGAGAAAAATATAATCTTGAAAAAGTATTACAAACCAAGAAAACCTCATTACTTTAGTTTTACTATATATATTTTGCCCTACCTATTCTTTTATAATTATTTATTATATTTATTGTACACTTGTAAGGCCATGCAAAGCAATGGACAGAAGCAGATCAGAAGCAACAATAAATAAACAAATATCAACCATACCCAAGTGAAATTAAAAATAAAAATGCAACTTTTCTTGCCACAGATCATAGTATTCATAGACAAGATTAAAAAATTTAGCTCTATACAAAGTCTCAAGTCTTAATAATTTCCATGTAAATTAGGAAGAGTGATGCCTGCTCTGATGATAACCAGGCTATGCATGCATAACACCTCAGGATTTCCCCAATATGGATATCTTTCCCTCCCCACCTCTACTACTCACAAGATGAAAAAGAGAGACTTTACCCCCCACCCTCACTGATCACTGGAAAACAAATAACCAGATTAAAGCATCAGGCTCAGAAATCTACAAAATTAACAAGAATCACTAAACCAATCATCTCTGGCTAATTCAAAGGGGAAAGACAGATTTTTAGCATATTTCTAAATATCAGTAAATGTGTCACTATCTCCAAGTCAACTGGCAAGCTGTTCCACAAAAGATGAGCAGCAGCTGAAAAGTCTCTGGCCCTACCATAGGCCAAGCATATTTTGCACATTCTATCTCCGTGGAAAAAAAGCTTAGTAAATCAGGCTCTAAGATTTTTCTCCCATTCTATGTCTATGGGAAAAATGTTTAGTAAATGAGGACTCAAAGTTTGTTCAAGGTCACAAGGAAAGTTAGTGTATTTTATGCTATGGGTGGTAAAATGCATGTACTCTTTTTTGAACAACAAGGAGTTAAAAATAGTGATTCACCTTTTAGTAACATCACAGTTAAATTACTGCATTGTCCTCTACATGAGCTGTTAATCAAAAGGTGTGAGATAAAAAATTAATAAATGTTGCATGCAACCATTCAAATGTGTGACTCCAAGCAAAGAGAACAATAGTATTCCTAGCTTGGAAGACCCAGAGCCAGTGGTAAATTAAGTAGCTGCCTAGAGCATCACAATTCTGGGGACAGAATGAGGACAGCCTCTCTTCCTTCTAGACCACTCTGGGGCCCAGAAGAGGAAGTGTTGTAGTGGGAACATGTGTTGGAAGGAGGAGATGCTATATCTGCTAGGAGTGAGAGCATAAGCATGTTGGAGCATTGGCTGGCATGGTGGCGAGGAGCAGGAATCTAGCAACAGGTCTGTATGATGAAGGAGTAGAAGCTGGGCCTATCATCAAAAGCAACTGGGAGGAGAAATAATGGGGCCATGCACAGACAGGAAGAGGAGGAGCAGATGATGCTGCCACACACAGGCAGGATGCTGCCTGTGTGTGGCAGGATGCTGCCACACACAGGCACCTGCTCCTGCCTGTGTGTGGCAGGATGCTGCCACACACAGGAGCAGGTGGAAAATCATTGCCAGCCCCCGTGACCCATGGGACTCTTCTTTTTAGGGTCACCAGGTCTGAAGAAAGAGGATGTTGCTACCATATGTGCTTCTGGGATGGAAGATGAGGGATTGAATGAAAGAGTGTGTGTATGATTTAAAGTGGAACCCCTGGGCTGAGGTATTCCAGTAGACTCCAAGTGCATTCCTCAATTTCAAGGATTTTGATTGGAACATCTCAGCTGTAATGCTCCTAGAAGCAGGGAGATCCAGCATTCTCTGCAGGGAGAACTGTTCTATAAATTGGAAATGGAACCCATATAGGAGGGAGCAATTTTGAACTTGGTGCTTGGTTTCTGATGTTGTAGTGGATGATCATCTGGGATCCAGTGATAACTGAATGGTGTGATTCAGCATTAGAGCACAGGAGATAGAAATTAATTCAAAGGTGAAACATTGAGGTATATGATGGTTTAATCTTGATTTATGTTAAGTGGGTTTAATAGTTGGATGACTTCAGCCTAGGGGTAGTGTGATTTGGCAATCCATGATGATTTCAGCTGGGGAGGACCATATAGATATTGAATAAAGTAGGTGACAGTATAGATCCCTGTGATACTTTGAAATATAATAAGCGGGATTTTGAGCAGGCTACTCCCAGACTGATTGGGTGCAATCACTCAGGTAGGATGTAAATAAGGCCAGAGCTGGGCCTGCTAGATCTAAGTTTATTAATCGAGTGATGAGAAGATTGTGGGCTAGTGTGTCAAAATAGATAAGAGGTTGAAGAGTATTAATAAAGCTGGTTGACCATGATTGAGACAGAGCCAAAGTTCATCAATCAAACTTATTAGCGTATTTTTGGTGCTGTAGTGTAAGATCATACAAATGTACATACTTTTAGCTACTTAAAAAGAGGGATTCCCAGGGGTAGTTTAGTTTAGGAAAGGGAAGTAACATGCATAGGTTAAATTTACAAATGCATGTTTTACTCCCAATAGACCACCTGCAGAAATACGTTTCAACAAAGTATGCAGGGGTAGTCAACTTCAGTCCTCAAGAGCCACAGATTTTCAGGATATCCACAGTGAATATGCATGTGATAGATTTGCATGTACTACTTCTACTGAATGCAAATCTATCTCATGCATATTCATTGTGGATATCCTGAAATTTAGGTTTGTTGTTGGCTCTTGAGGACCAGAGTTAGTCTCCCCTGTTCTAGGTAATTTTCTACAAGATACGCTTGTATTAATAAATGTGCACACTACCTTGCAACAATGCTGTCTATTGCAAATTGCTCCTATATAGTTCAGGCCTTTAGATGGTTCAGTAATTTTGCAAAATGGACACTGATGTGTTTTAAAGGGCATACGTTTAGATAAAATTGAGAAAGAGCTAGAGGTAAGACAGAAGGAAAGGAGCGTGCAAAGACTGACCATGTGCGAAGTATTCTAAAAGAAAATCAGAAAACAGGATAAGGAGAGGGGGAGGCCCAGAGGATGTGAAAGCCAGACCATGGTCTAAACTAAGTTGACATCAGGAGCATGCAATATCCTTATAACTGAGAGTGCCAAGAGTATGGGTAATATTAGTAACCTCACCATCAGAGCCACCTTCAACTGTGTCCTAGTTATCATTATCTTCAGTAGTATTACTCTTTGTTTCATTGAAAAATAGAAATTCATCACCAATTTAATATGAATAGGGTTTTCTGAACTGCCTTATAGTAAGTGACTTTGATGAATGACAGTTTTTCAAAATAGATAGAAACACACACCATAACATATCTATGCAGGGTTGCCAACCGGCTCCAGATCTTCAGGACAGGTTGATCCAATCCTGGTACTTATAGTCTTGATTTTCTTAGGAAATGTAATAGATAAATCAGAATAAGTCCCAGCATGCAATGGGGATAAAACCAGGACTGGATCAACTTGTCCTGAAAATTTGGAGCCAGTTGGTAACCCTATATCTATGTTTCACAGATTTGCCCAGTGTTTCACTTATAGAGTATAGGTCAGGCTAAATTAACTGTGGCACTAATAGAGCACATATAAAGTAAAGAATATATTATAGTATGCTTGCATAGAGCCAGGTTTATTGTATGAGGTTAGAGCTTACTATACATTTTCCAGAATCCTTGGCAAGCCCCTGACATTACTTTGTTTTACTTGGTTTAATGTAAAAGCATTTCTTTTACATTAGCCAATATACAGAAAATGTGCCACTTTAATCATAGCTTTTCATATTATTCCAGGATGAGGGTGTACTGTATCAGCAAACTATTCTCCATTCTAATTGCTTGCTTATTGCAGACCATTTTTTCTTGGAGATATAACTCTTTTTACACTTAATTTAGAATGGGTTGACTGGAACTAGTATGTAGCATATGTTCTTTACCACATATGTTAAGTTTATCTTTTGACTCTGGAATAATTCAAACTTGATGGGTGTCGTGTTTTGGACCCAGGGATTCATGCCCCTGAATCCTGGACCCTAAATCTGAGACTCTGAACCCAGGACACTAGCCCCAAGAATCCTGAACTTAAGCCTCAGAAGTAAAATGCTTCTTTACAACTTTACCTTGCAGATACATAAAACTCTGCCCTGGCCAATGTTTTCCTACTCTCTTCTGAAGGCATACCTAACCAGTCAGGTTTTCAAGATATTCATATCGAATATGAATAAGATAGATTAACGTACATTAGAGATCCAAGGAATGCAAATCTATCTCATGTATATTCATTGTGGCAATCCTGAAAACCCAACTAACTAGGTATGCCTCCAGGAGAGGGTTGAGAAACATTGGCCGAGACTACCATTACCATAAAACAGGGATTCCCAAGCCTGTCCTGGGGATCCCACAGTCAATTAGGCTTTCAGGATATCCACAATGAATATGCATGAGAACTTTTTATATAATGAATCTCCAAACTAAAAACCTGGCTATTTAGCCAAGCTTTCCCTTAATCTTTTCTCTTTCGGAACTCTACTTCTCAAGCCTTCCGGACAACTTACATAGCAAAACTCTTTAATCACAAGGGTTATCCCTCTGTCCTTCTCTTTCTTCTATTCCCAAGTTTGATCTCCGTGTTATATGTAACTTTTTACCTCCTCTAATTATTTTACTGTTAAACAGTTGATAAGAATGTTTACCCCTTTGTTCCATGTAAACCGATTTGATATGACACCCGTCATGAAGGTCGGTATATAAAAGAATTAAATAAATAAATAAATAAATATCCTGAAAACCTGACTGACTGTGGTGTCCCCAGGACAGGTTTGGGAAGCCCTGCCAGAAAAAGTGCTCTGAAAATTACTTCACCTTAACATTAAAGGTGAAACTGAAGCACTAAAAGAAAATAGCACTAACACACTTTTTAACACATTTTCATAAATAAAATGTCAGTTGCATGGTCATTTACATTTGCATTTTTTATTTATATACTGTAATATTCAAAGTTCTAATCGGTGTACAAAAGCAAAACAGTCATTAAAAAACCCCACAAAGAAAAAGAACAATCAGTTAGAATAAATAAAATCAGACAACATATCCATCATCTACAATGGCTGTCTAGACAGCATTCAAGCTGTCAATCAAGGCTCATGATATGAAAACTTTTTTTTCACAGTAGTATAAAAGATTCCTTAGAGATTTTTTTATTGTGAAACTAAACCTCTTAACGAGTCTCAAACCCAGTAGCTTCAAAGTTTCTGTCCAAAAGCCTGTACAAATAATAATGCTTTTAAGTTGTTAAACAAGCTTTTGCTCTTAAATATTGAAGAATGGAACGCCAAAGCACTGGAACAGCAATTGAATAGGTTTTTTCATGTGTATCAGAAAGATGTGCAAATTTTAGTGATGGCACATCCAAGAGGGTTTGGTCCAATAACTTCAGCATACAGGTAGATCTACAATTTTTAGCATTGAGCTAAAAGATTCTGTTGCTTCAGAACTTAAGCCGTATGCATCAGCACCAAATCCTTGGAAACCACCAGCAAATGAATCAGAAGCCAGTGAAGTGAGGCGAGGCTAATATAGGTGATATATGATCTCTCAATTTTACCCTTGACATGATTATTGCTGCAACAATTTGGAACATTTGAAGGGCCCAAGATGTAGAAGCTGGAAGACCTAAAGAAATGGAATTTATGTAATTTAGATAATTTTTTAATATCAGAGCTTGCACAACTGACCTGAAGTCAGCTGGTGGTAAAAAATGTTTAATTTTCTCAAAAGCTGTTGAAACTGTTGAAATCCGGAAGTGGATCCTTGGGCCGACCCTTGTTGGGAAGTGGTCGGGAGGCAGACACGCACAGCCATAGATGGAACTTCGCCTGGAAACCCGTGACGCCCCCAGAGGAGCTGTGAACGCCCGGGTCGCTAGGACTTAGGTGGCTTCACCCTGGAAGTCCGAGGTCCCCCCAGGAGGAGCCCGTAGGGACCCGGACCGCTGGGACTTAGGAGAGGACTGGCGTGGAAGACCCGGACCGGAACTGGAACAGGCGTGAAGGCAGGAGAGAGAGACGTACCGTGAACAAGGCAGGCAGCTGGAGTCTGGAGCGAGAAGGCAATCCGAGGTCAAGGCAGGCAGCAGGAATCAGAAGCGAGAAGACAGTCCGGGATCAAGACAGGCACAGGAATCTGAAAACTGGGAAGCTGAAACTGACAAGCAGAAACAGAGGCACCTGGAGCAGCAACTAATCCACCGAAGTGAACTCGTTGCAAGGCAAAGTAGGAAGGAGTGAAGGCGACTTAAATTCCCCGCCGGTGCTGACGTCAGAGAAGGGGCGGTTCAGCACATCCGGGTGCTGAACCGTCAAAAGCCGGCCCCTCGCGCGCGTTCCCCTTCGGGGGCGGAGCCATCTCCCGAGCTCGGCAGCGTCCTCCACGAGGAAGGATCACCGCCATGCGGCCAGGCCGGCCCTGACTCCCGCGGCTTGCGGCAGACCCCCGGACCCAGCTGAGGAGGTAGGAGCCCGGTCGCTGACGCGGCGACCGCAGCGACAACAGTACCCCCCCTCTTACGCCCCCTCCGCAGAGGCCCTGGCTTTCCGGGATTGTCCATATGAAACTGGTGTAGCAGGGATTTGTCCAAGATGTTCCGAGCCGGCTCCCAAGAATTCTCCTCGGGACCACAACCCTCCCAAGCCAAGAGGTATTCCCAACGACGGCCGTGGAAGCGGGTATCCAGTACTTCCCGCACTTGGTAAGTAGGATCCTCAGAGGAAGAAGATAATGCATCCGTAGTTGGACGATGGAACCGTGAGAGTACCACAGGCTTCAGCAGGGAAACGTGGAACACGTTATGTATGCGGAGAGAAGAGGGAAGGCGAAGTCGGTAAGAAACTAGCCCAATACGTTCTGCTATTTGAAAGGGACCGCAGTACCTAGGTGCCAACTTACGAGTTTGGTTAGGCAACTGGATGTTTCTGGTACTCAACCATACTTTGGTGCCAGGTAGAAACACTGGGGCTGGCCGCCGGTGGCGGTTGGCACTTCGTTGGGATTTCTCCGAGGCTGTGACAAGTCTCTGTTGAATTAGTCTCCATTGCTGATGGAACTGACGGGCAACAGTCTGAGCGGCTGGCGAAGGAACGGAGATAGGAACAGGTACAGGAGGTCTCGGATGGTGACCAAATACTACCTGGAAGGGGGTTTGTCCAGTAGCTGCATGAGTATGATTGTTGTAGGCGAACTCAGCCCAAGGAAGCAGGGAAACCCAGTTAGTCCCTCTCTCGGAGATGAAACTTCGAAGGAAACACTTTAGTGACCGGTTCATGCGTTCAGTTTGTCCATTACTCTGCGGATGGAATGCTGTGGACAAATTCAGCTGCACCCCAAACTTTTTGCAAAGAGCACGCCAGAAACGCGCAGTAAACTGTGGACCTCTGTCTGATACAATACTCTGCGGAAGGCCATGCGACCGAAAGATGTGCTGAGTGAATAGTAGCGCTAGCTCTGGTGCTGAAGGTAATTTAGGCAGAGGGACGAGGTGAATCATTTTTGAGAAGCGATCCACGGTAACCCATATTACCGAGTTACCCTCAGATACCGGCAAATCCACAACAAAATCCGTGGCGATATGGGTCCACGGCTCCGTGGGTATGGGTAGTGGTTGCAGAAGACCCCAAGGTCGGCCATTGAGAGGTTTTTGTCTTGCACAGACCGGGCAGGAATCTACATATAGTCGTACATCTTGTCGTACCTTGGGCCACCAATAGTAGCGATTTAGTAGATCGAGAGTCCTTTCTCTTCCGGCGTGACCTCCGGAGAGGGAGTCGTGAGCCCAGGCGAGAACTTTTTTGCGATCTCTGCGGGCAACCACTACTCGCCCAAGAGCAGAAACTGTGATACTGGCTACCTGGATCTTGGCAGGATCGATGATATGTTGTGGAACCTCTTCTTTTTCTTCCTTTACTTTGCAACGGGACAAGGCATCCGCCCGAACGTTTTTTGAAGCTGGACGATATTTCAAAACGAAGTCAAAGCGATTAAAGAAAAGCGACCAACGCGCTTGTCTGGGATTTAGGCGTTGGGCTTGATTCAGGAACTCTAAATTTTTGTGATCCGTGTAAATGGTCACCGGATGAAGAGACCCTTCCAGCCATTGTCTCCATTCCTCCAGCGCCAATTTAATTGCTAGTAACTCCTTATCCCCTATCCCGTAGTTGCCCTCAGCTGGAGAGAACTTCTTGGAAAAGTAGGAGCAGGGTAGCAGATGACCGGCACTAGAGTTCTGAGACAGGACTGCCCCTACGGCCATACTAGAGGCGTCCACCTCAACGAAGAAAGGCCGTGTCGGGTCTGGATGTCGTAAACAGGTGTCCTGGAGAAATGCCTCTTTTAAAACTTCAAAGGCTCTACAAGCCTCTTGAGGCCATACTCGAAGGTCCGCGCCCTTTCTGGTTAGAGCGGTTAGGGGCGCCACCAATCGGGAATACTGAGGAATGAAGTGTCGGTAGAAGTTTGCAAATCCTAGGAAATGTTGCAGAGCCTTTAGACCCACCGGCCGGGGCCATTTCCTGATGGCGGACACTTTGCTGGGATCCATACGGAATCCAGTCGCAGAGATGATATACCCTAAAAAGGGCAAGGCCTCTTGTTCAAAGAGACATTTCTCAAACTTTGCGTATAACTGATGATCCCGCAAGATCTGGAGGACTTGCCTAACGTGTTGCCGGTGGGAGATCAGATCAGGAGAGTGAATGAGGACGTCGTCTAAATACTCAATTACGCATGAGTGCAGTAAATCCCGAAGAACCTCATTCATTAAGTGTTGAAACACGGCGGGAGCATTACACAAGCCGAATGGCATCACAAAGTATTCATAATGCCCGTCCCGGGTATTGAACGCCGTCTTCCATTCATCCCGGGACGGATACGGACCAAATTGTATGCCCCTCGGAGATCCAGCTTCGTGAAAACTCGGGCTCCTTGAAGTCTGTCTAATAACTCAGGAATTAAAGGAAGCGGGTAGCGATTCTTCCTAGTAATTGCATTGAGTCCGCGGTAATCTATACACGGCCTCAAGGTACCATCCTTTTTGGCAACAAAAAAGAAACCCGCCCCTGCGGGAGACTTCGAAGGCCGGATGAACCCTTTTGCAAGATTTTCGGCAATATAATCCGACATGGCCCGAGTCTCAGGCTGAGACAAGGGATATACTCTCCCACGAGGAGGAGTGGAGCCTGGAAGCAGGTCGATAGCGCAATCGAAAGGTCGATGCTGTGGTAACAGTTCCGCTTTCTCTTTGGAAAACACATCTGTGAAGTCTGCATATGGAGACGGTAATAAGGGTCCGGTATTTGCCAGCAGAATCTGTTGTCCCTTCTTAGGTTGAATGCAAGAGTGAAAACATTTGGAACTCCATCGGGTGATCTGGAAATCCTTCCAGCGGATCTCAGGAGAATGTTGCTGAAGCCAGGGTAATCCAAGAACCACCGGATGTACCGATCTTCCGAGAATCAAGAAAGAAATCTTCTCGGTATGAAACAAGCCAGTCTGAAGAATAAGCGGTGTGGTAACCGTGGAAATACAGCCAGACAGGGGTGTGCCCTGAATCGAAGTAACCCTTAAGGGGGGTTCACGAGGCTGTGTGGCGAGTTGAAGCTGTTGTACCAAATCCTTTGTAATAAAGTTCCCTCCAGCCCCGGAGTCGATGAGGGCCTGGGTCTGAAACGAACCACCGGGATATCTCAAGGTCACTGGTACAGTACATTGAGGAGCTGCTTTGAGGCAGCCTAGGGAGCACTCCTCTCGAACACCTAGGCGCGGGAGTTTTCCGCCCGTTCCTTGCATTGTGCAAGGAAATGACCTTTACCGCCACAGTACAGGCACAGCCTCAGATCGCGACGACACTGCCTCTCCTCGGGCGACAAAGAAGACCTCCCAAGTTGCATGGGCTCCTCCGTGGAAGTGTCAGCCGGAGCGTTGGAACCCCGAGACCCCGAGTTCGCTGACCGGGAGGGCACAGAAGAAAATGAGGGCAATCGTCGGGAAGGACGCCCCTCCTTAGCTCTTTGTTGAAGCCGACGGTCAATGCGTCCTGCCAAGTCGATGAGGCCTTTAAGGTCCTCCGGAAGGTCGTGGGCCGCTAACTCATCCTTGATCCGGGCTGCCAGACCCTCCAGGAACACGCCTCGGAGAGCATCATCTTGCCAGCCTACTTCTAGGGCGAGCGTGCGAAACTCCAAAGCATAATCTGCAAGGGGCCGCGAGCCCTGCCGGAGCTGGAGCAGTTCTGAGGTCGCAGAGGTCAGGCGTGCAGGTTCATCGAAGGCTGCCTTGAAATCCTCCACAAATCGGTCTAAATTACTCAATGCTGGATCATTCTTCTCCCACATGGGAGACGCCCAATTCAATGCCCCGCCCATCCAGGAGCGAAAAGATATAGGCCACTTTGACGCCATCCGATGGGAACTGATTGGGCAGGAGAGCAAAACGCACGAAACATTGGTTTAAAAAACCGCGGCAAGCCTTGGCATCTCCGGAGTATCGGGACGGAGCCGGAAGCTGCGTGGGCGAATGAAGTGTTACCACTGGAACTGGTGCGGGTACTGGTACCGGAACCGGAGCCTGAGGTTCGGTGTCCATGCGCATAGCCAAGCGTTCCACGGTGGCAGCCAGAGAGTCTAACACTTGCTGTTGCTGGACCAGACGCTGAGCCAGACCCGGAATGGCCTGTAAGCCGGCGAGGTCTGCCGGATCCATGGCCTTGCAAACTGTTGAAACTGTTGAAATCCGGAAGTGGATCCTTGGGCCGACCCTTGTTGGGAAGTGGTCGGGAGGCAGACACGCACAGCCATAGATGGAACTTCGCCTGGAAACCCGTGACGCCCCCAGAGGAGCTGTGAACGCCCGGGTCGCTAGGACTTAGGTGGCTTCACCCTGGAAGTCCGAGGTCCCCCCAGGAGGAGCCCGTAGGGACCCGGACCGCTGGGACTTAGGAGAGGACTGGCGTGGAAGACCCGGACCGGAACTGGAACAGGCGTGAAGGCAGGAGAGAGAGACGTACCGTGAACAAGGCAGGCAGCTGGAGTCTGGAGCGAGAAGGCAATCCGAGGTCAAGGCAGGCAGCAGGAATCAGAAGCGAGAAGACAGTCCGGGATCAAGACAGGCACAGGAATCTGAAAACTGGGAAGCTGAAACTGACAAGCAGAAACAGAGGCACCTGGAGCAGCAACTAATCCACCGAAGTGAACTCGTTGCAAGGCAAAGTAGGAAGGAGTGAAGGCGACTTAAATTCCCCGCCGGTGCTGATGTCAGAGAAGGGGCGGTTCAGCACATCCGGGTGCTGAACCGTCAAAAGCCGGCCCCTCACGCGCGCGCGTTCCCCTTCGGGGGCGGAGCCATCTCCCGAGCTCGGCAGCGTCCTCCACGAGGAAGGATCACCGCCATGCGGCCAGGCCGGCCCTGACTCCCGCGGCTTGCGGCAGACCCCCGGACCCAGCTGAGGAGGTAGGAGCCCGGTCGCTGACGTGGCGACCGAGGCGACAACAAAAGCTGTATCTTAAAAAATGTGATCTTAAAATTTTTGATTTGGGGAAGAAAAGATAAAGATGGTGTCAAAAATGAACCCAAATTACATACATGCTCAGAGATGAAAATATCTTGGCCTGTAAAAAGAAAAAAGCTAAGGGTATTGAGATAAGGTGCTGTAGGATTAAGATTGCTGTTTCACTGACATTTAAAATGAATTAGTTCTCTCATAACCAATTATTAATAGATGTTTGACTAGTTTTATCTTTTGCAAAAGCATCTGCAAGAAAGAGTTTGATGGCATAGGCACAAAAAATTGTATATTGTCAACATATAGATGATACCCAACAACAAGATCTGCCAACATTTTACAAAATGGTAAAATATAAATATTAAAAAGTGTGTCATATAAGGCAGATCCTTGAGGTACACCAGTTTTAAAAGGCTTAAAAGAAATTGAGATTGAGCCAATAATTCACTGAAACAGGTCTCATAGGTATAAAATGAACCATCTGAAGACTAATAGAAATGCCCAGACTTTGAAATCAAGCTAACAGAATACAATGGTCAATCATATCAAAGGCAGCTGAGATATCCAAAACTACAAGAATGTATTTGATGCCTCCATAATGAAAAACATCCAAGCTAGAAAGCAGCATGGTATCAGTTAGAGATGTGCATTCGTTTTTGCCGAATTGGAAAATTGCAACGAAATTGTCCAATTCGGCATGTTTCAGGGAGCCCGAAAAAAATCAGGATTTTCCCATTTTTTCGCAAAAATTCGTTTTTTCGGTTAGTGCGCACTAACGGGAGTCAGTGCGCGCTAACTCCCCGTTAGTGCGCGCTAACTCCCGTTAGCGCGCACTGACAAAAACTAACAAAAAGTAACAAAAAATAACAAAATCTAACGGTTTTTGTTAGTGCGCACTAACGAGAGTTAGTGCGCGCTAACGGGGAGTTAGCGCGCACTAATAGGGAGTTAGCGCGCACTAACTAAAAATCGATTTTTCGCGAAAAAAAAGACCCGAACCGAAAAAAAACGACATTTTCCATGGCAGCCGAAAAACGAAGAACAACACGAACACAAAAAACGATGCACATCTCTAGTATCAGTACCTTGATTAGCATGAAGACCAAATTGGAAAAGGACTAGAATGTGATTAGCTTCCAAAAAAATCATATAATGGAGTCAATACCACTTTCTCAATTAATTATGTACCAAAGCGAACAGATGAACTTGATAGATAAAATGGTAGGATTTAAGATTTATTTGTTCAGGATGGGCCGAACCGCAGCTTGTTTAATGGAACTGGGCATGAAACCATCAAGAATAGAGGCATTGATGATTCTAGCAATATAAACTGAAATATTGTTATGAAGTGTCTTCAAAATAATGGTGGTTTGGGAGTTTATGAGACACATGATGTTGTTCATAGAGGAAGAGATCAACTGACATCTCCACAGAGAAGACTATGTAAAAGCAACTCCAATCATCCAAATCATGTAGCCTGTTCTCACTAATATTCAGGATCCACAAACTCTGTATCTTTCCCACGATACTGGGCAATCCCCTCAGTTAATTGTCTCTCACATTAATGGTCTGCAACTGAATGAAGTTTCCTATTGATTCTGGAAGAAATGACAACAGATTTCTTTCAACATTTGAAAGGGAGGTCAACTGACCAATATCACTAGAAAGCAATGTATCTGGTTATCATGGTGATCCAAACCTTCAATGTCCTAAGATCCAGAAGATGTCAAGATTTTGAACATAGAAAGTCAAGTGTCTGTGTGAAAAATCAATACTTTTTTTTGTAAGACTTTATAAGCTGAAAAAACCACAATATGTAATCCAGCAAGGCTATCCAGTCCTTTCCACTCTCCCTCCCTCACTTTGGGGCCGATGTAATACAGTATTTTTTTGATGTACTAATAGCATAGTAGGCTGAAAGTAAAACAGTATGTTAAAAAACTGCATGACCTTTATTGAGATCTTAACTTTTTTTCCGAGGTTAGCAAAATGTAAAGCCACATGTGATGATTCATAATATTAGGATGTGCTGATTTAGATTTTTTTTTTAACCTTCTTAGTAATGTTTCTGTGTCTTACTATTGTATAATTGTTAACTGTTGTACACTGCGATTTGTTGTTCACATGGTTCAAATAAAAGAAAGTTTAAAAAAAGAAACTTTGTTAAATATGTGATAATGAATGTACTTTTTCAGTATCCCTAGACATTGAGCCCATATAATTCTTATTTTGTGACAGGTATGTTATGGTTATAGTTATGGTTTGGCTGTTGAGCTCCTGTAATTGTGTTTTGTGTGTGTATGGGGGAGGGGAGGTATTATAGTACAGGTTAACATACACAGAAAATAACAGTTATAGAGGTTCAGCAAGTAGACTAAAAGCCCCTTTTACAACATATAGTAAGAATTACGGAGGCTCCGTAGCCTTACCCTAACAGTCCCCCCCCCCCCCACTGCCCACGTACAGAAAACAATGGACTGGTAAGGGGGCTTGTGGCCTCAAAATAATATCCAGTCTTTCTCATAAACATGCACACAATAACAATGATGTATGTTGGTGGCCAACCACAATCTGAACCCACCAGACCCAAAAATAATTGCAAGGGCTTGGAAGCCTTACTAAAACCACACCCAGCCCCACAATGGACCAAGTGTTCAATCATAACCCCTACGCACTATGCACAATGAAAATATTTAAAAAAATCCTAAAATTGCTAAATTAGCCAGCTAAAGTTGGCCAAACAAGTTATTCTGGATATTGTTCTGAGGCACTGGTCATGGAGAATCCCAGACTCCCGCTGTCCGCAGATCAGACTTTCCCAGGCAGTTTCACCCTGCAGGATTCCTCGCACCACACTAAGGGGTGGTCTGGGGCGGGGCGGGGGCATGGCCAGAGGCCTTCGAAGGGGCAGGCACAACTTGAAGAACAAAGGTATGGGGGGTTTAGTTAGGGCTGGGGGCGGGTTATGTAGTGGAAGGGAGGGGAAGGTGGTGGGGGGCAGAAGGAAAGTTCAGAGAAGGAAAGTTTGGAGTGGCCTCAGAGGGAACGGGGAAAGCCATCGGGGCTCGGCGCACGCAAGGTGCACAAGTGTGCACCCCCTTGCATGCGCCGACCTCGGATTTTATAACATACGTGCGGCAAGTGGTATCATTTTAGAAAATAGCCTCCACCTGGTCCCAGAGGCTAGAGAGTGCTCCAAGTCCCTACTGCACCACCAATGATGCTTTTTTTAGGTAAGGAAAGGTATTGGGAAGTGGGGGTGGGGGTGGGGCAATCCGCTGGACCACTAGGGCCATTTGTTTTTAAAAAAAGGATGGGTCCGGGGGAGTGGAGTGGGGTTCCCTGCTCTAAGCATCTGGGGGCTGGGTTTTTTTTGTGAAGGGGAAGGGTTGTGGCAGGTTTCTCACAATATTTTAGTGATAAAACTATGTGAGATAAAACATCACAGCAGGGGCCTAAAAATGCACAACTGCAGCCCACTTCACAAGGAACTGCCATCAGTTTAAAGGACCCCAAAGCAAGAAAATCACCTCCCCCCTAAAAATCTTACATTTCCCCCAGAGTTAGGCATAGGCAACATAGGAAATTGCATAGTGTGCCAAATTTTGAAAGTACCAAAGAGAAGCCATCTTCTGCTTGCTATAGTGCCATGTGCCAGCACAACTTCAAAGGCACTGCCTATGGGTACCACAATCTTAAATCCAGCCCTGCCTGTGGATCTTCTAAGGCCAACTCTCCGTCCCTCAAGGCAGCGCAGACCAAAATTAAATTAAAAAATAGATCTTAGAATCATGCAATGTCACCCCTTCCCCTTCCCAAACCCCTCCCCTTTTTGTAAAAATAACCCCTCCATCCACATTAACCCCTCATTCAAACTCCCCTCAACATATAATTCTCCCACCCCTCCCTTCCCAAACGTAACACAATCCCTGGTACCTAATGGGCCCATCCTCTCCCTCAAAAAGATTTGGTGCTCTAAAGCCCCCCCCCCCCCCCCCCAGCCTCTCCTCCGATCCCCAGTACCTCCTAGAAGCAGCATTGACAGTTCAATGGTGGCCTAGAGCATCCCCTAGCTCCGGGCTGATTGATGCCTTTTGGGAAAATGGCACCAGTCTGGCTTTGCCGCTTTCATGGGGACTGCACTTTGTCTTTATCACATGGACAAAGTTCTGTCCCTAGACTCTGCTCCATCATGTGATAGGGGCAAAGCCAGGTTGACATTATTTTCTAAAATGGTGTCTACTGGCCCAGAGTTAGGGGCTACTCTGGGCTGCTGATGAACTACTACCAGTGCTGCTTCTATCAGGTATTGGTTGGGGGAGGGGGAGGGGGAAGGGGAGGGGCATTCTAGACTACTAGGGCTTTTGGATTTAATAGGGGAGGGAGAGGCCTGCTAATTACCAGGGTTTGTATTATCTTTTGGGAAGGGGTCGGGGGGTTGTCCGTTTGGGAGATTTCAAGGTGAGGTTAATGTGGATGGAATGGTTATTTTTTACAAAAGGGGAGGAGTTTGTGAAAGGGACATGGTGTTGTCCCACGATTCTGAGATCATTTTTTAAATTTTTGGGTCTATGTTGCCTTGAGAGGCAGCAATTGGGAGGGCAGAGGCCTCGGAAGACCCTCAGGGTGGGATGTTGAACTCCGGGACTCATGCTAGCTTCTTGTTACTCCTGTGGGAAAATAGCAACATCTCCTTCATATGCGATAAAATAATGGGGCTGATTTTGTTCAAAGTCAGCTGCATTATTTTATTTGCATTGAATTAGATAAACATTAGCTGCTTGCATGGATTTGCAAAATGTATGTATACAAATCACATGTAAAGTAGCTAATTATAAAAGGGGCTTGTTTGGGGCATCAGTATCACACGATATTACCACGATATCAATATAGTGCATGATAAACAGTGATTATTGCATGTTATAGCCTTATTGAGGCTTAGCAAATCTAGGCCTCTATTTGGTTTATGCTTATGTTAGGAGCATACATTGAGATCATTGTCATTATTTTATCATATGGCCTTCCCTTAATTATTAGATACCTGTCCCTCAGATCTCTCTTGATTTTATCCAGCAGAAACAGTATTTTTCTCAAGATCATATTTAAGCCCATCTTTTCCCCTATATATAAAGACCAGGAGGAAGCCCCAATATTTCTATTGAGCATTTTAAACTCTCTTTCTTAAAGTATGTGTCTTGCACAAAAAATAGATCTGCCTTACGTTTGTTAACCTTCTTATATAGCAATACCAATTTTCCTAGAGAATTTAATCCCTTCAAGTTAAGAGTTGCACATATTAATCTTTTATCATCTCCCATAGTTCTTTGTGGTCATCAATAATCAATTGGAAGCCTTTCATAGTCCTGATACACATCAATGTCACTTTCTCTGAAGAACAACCAAGATTGAGCAATCACCACCCACCCTCCTCAATAAATCCCCCAACATTCCAGGAAACAAATACTTCAGTTTGGTATTAAGAAATAAAAACCCCGGAGAAGGACCATCGGTGGTTGAGAAGACTGAAGATGGGAGTGGGGTAGACAAAACTCCATTTTCAGAAGAGAAGGTATAGGAAGAGCAAGGAAAACTGAAAGTGGATAAGGCCATGGGGCCGGATGAGGTAAATCCCAGGATACTGAGGGATCTCAGAGATGTGCTGGTGGATCTGCTGAAAGAACCCCACCACCACCTTCAGCGAGCAGTAGAAGCAGTCATGTAACTCCCATCAAGAAAACCACCCTCTTTCCTCTTTGGCATGTTGCTTGTTTCAGGTATTCTGTATCTGCTTTGAGGATATTGATAGTGTTATACATAGGCACCTTTGTTTTAGGTTTTTATTTTACTTTTTTTCAGGGAATTTCAATATTATAATACAAACATTGAAATTCCTAGGAAAAATAAAATAAAAACTGAAAATGAAGGTTCCTAATTATAGAGTAGTACATGTAATACTGTGATAAACAGAGCCGTGTATTCACCTGTTTTGTCAAAAACTTTCTGCCACAGATACAAACTGACAGCAAACCTTTGACAAACTGGGTCCTTGTATACAAACTTTGTTGAAAACTTTACACATTTGATTTTGAGGTAAAAAGATATTCCACTAGGAAAACCATGTGAGCTTCTGCCTTGTTCATTTTTGAAAATGAAGCCTATAAGGTTCATGTATATCATAGGGGGTCATTTATCAAAGTGTGCTAAGGTGTTTCTGCCTGTGTTAAGGGCTTATTGCATGTGAAAAGCCCCATTAAGCTGCTAGTGCATTTTGCTGTGTGAGAGAAAGAAATAGAGAGAGAAACTAACCATGATACCCATTCCCTAGATAGCTATTTATATCCCTATGGGAGGCCCCCCTAGTAACTCGAGGTGAGGTTTAGGTATTAGTGTAGGGGGTTAGGGGCCACTTTGATATTCAATGTGAGACGTACGAACAGAACAGTGGTCTCTTATGAAGATTTGATGACCTACGGAGAGAGGAAACTCACCCAAAGATGAGATTGGTGCAATGTTCTCTCCACCTAGCTTGATGGACTCTCTACCTGGGTAACATCAAGCTAGGTGGAGAGAACATTGCACCAATCTCATCTTTGGGTGAGTTTCCTCACTCCGAAAGTCATCAAATCTTCACAAAAGAGCACTGTTCTGTTTGTACTTCTCACATTGAGTGTCAAAGTAGCCCCTAACCCCCTACACTAATACGTAAACCTCACCTCGAATTACTAGGTGGGCCTCCCATAGGGATATAAATACCTAATCTAGGGAGCAGGCATTATGGCTAGTCTCTCTCTCTCTCTTTCTCTTTCTCTCTCTTTCTTTCTCTCAATGGTCCCCCATTACATTGTGATAAACTGTCTATTTGCATAAAACATGCCCTTTTTGCTATCACGTGTGATACTTATCGCACTTTGATAAATCCAGGTCATAGTTAGGACCAGATTTAAGGCCTGGGCAAAAATGTACAAAAACCCTGCAACTCCATTTGCTAGTGTAGATTAGAAACAGCCTCTCTTTCTCCAAAAACGTTATCTTCCTGCAGAATTAAAAAAAAAAAAAAATCACAAAAAATAGTGTGAGCTGAAACATGTTAAAAAAAAACACTTGGCTTTTGCCCAGTTCTTAAATGTAGCTGTTGTTGCCAATGCTGCCTACTAGTTGCAAACCCTGCTTGGCATATTAATCCAGTGTTTTTTGTGACCTCACTTTTCCAAACTTTTTGTTGGCAGTAGTGTTGTTAACTTTACAAAAGAATGAGGGGCTTCTGATTTTCTGCTTTCATTCCCTTTCATTAAGGGAATTAAGTGGTATGCATTTTCAAAAGGAAATAGCGTTTTCTCCTTTCATTCTCAGACATGAACATTTCCCTTAGGCAAAAAAATCTGCTCTAAAACCTAAAAAAAAAACCCCACATGGTCAAGGTTCCCTTCTTGGAAGAAAGAAAAAATGTAAATTGATTCAAATACTGAGGCCAAATCTATAAAACACGCTGCAAGTCGGTATATGGGAGCAGTTAAATTAAAAGCATTCAGAAGATCTCAAGAAAGAAATGTGATTTAATTCCTGTACTTGAAGATACTAGTTAATATCCATGAACAAATACATTTGTTGTTAGAGGTATGTAGGTGAACCAATTCAGATTGAATTCAACCCCCATCTAAACCTAGGGGCTGATAGGTTAGTCAGAGTAAAACCTGGAAAGGCTGCAGATCAACTTGAATAAAAACATCTGACATCATAAAAAGGAGCCTGAATAATGAAGATGCTTAGCCAAAAGCAATAAATCAAAATCAGATCAAGATGTAAAAAGCACTATTTTATTCAAAAGGAACACAAAATGTCACTTAAATCCAAAACAGTTTTAAAAGGATAGTTTTCAATAGAGTGCATAAGTCAGCACATATGCACATAAGCCACACAGTTTAGAAAATATGTGTATTTCTGTCCCCAGAGTTATGCACATCACTTTTTTGTTTTTATATGCGGCAAAATGTGTGTGTTCTTTTCATACAAGGCAAAAATACTTTCCACGTTTTACCAATTTCCGCTTTCAAAAGTATGGAAACATTGGTAAAATGGCCAGAGTCCAAAAGCCTTCATGGATGGGGACATGAACCAGTTTGCCCAGTTTATTGTGACCAATGTGGATGAGCTTTTCCCCATCCAAGGGGTTAAGCAAAATGCTAAAAGAATGTTTCTGGCCTGCAGGCCCTCTGAAAGGACTTTAATCTCAGAGCATCCAACACCTGGGAGGTAAATGCCTTGAGGGAAGTAGAACTATTGTATAACCCGGAGGTAAAATTATTTTGACAGTTGTCACCACCTGGAGTTCCCTGAAGAAGGAGTTACACACTCCGAAACACTGCCGTGTCGGAGGATGTACTTCAGGATTGAACATACTATCTGTTTACTGGTGGATTAAGATAAGTGCACGCATTAGCTGATTTACTTTACACAGTGCCTGCACTTGCGATACAGCCCCGTTAGGAGAATATCGCATGTCTTATGCAACCTATGATTAGACAAGCCCAGTGCTTCACGGGCTTGACTATATAAGCCAGAAAGTGAACTGTGGCAATATAAGACGGTTGCTAGACATCTTTTTTCTCTGAATTCCTCTTTGCATAGCTGAATCCTTATTTTTGTGATTGAGGGAAGTAGATGCAGAAGCTACCTCGGTAGGAAAGGAAAAAGTGGGGGTTGGTGGCAACTAAGAGGCCAGCTAGGAGGCTCTTCCACTCAATATGCTGCACTATATGTAAGGCAGGGAAAAGGGTAATCAGAAATAAAGATCTTTCTTGCAGATTGTCATACTCTGCCAGATAGTTGGGATTAGGGATGTGCAGCAGGGACGGATTCGTCCCATTCAGTATTCGTATTCGTGGGGACCTAAATCCGTTGCATCCATTCTCGGGGGACCCCGATCCGTTCATTAGTTACATATGTATTCATTTCCCAAAAAACCCCCATCCCAACCCTTTAAATTTAATTAATTACAACCCCCCACCATCCTGACCCCCTCAAGACTTACCAAAAGTCCTTGGTGGTCCAGCGGGGGTCCTGGCGCGATCTCCTGCATTTGGGCTGTTGGCTGCCAATATTCAAAATGGCGCCGAAAGCCTTTGCCCTTACTATGTCACAAGGGCTACCGGTGCCTTTGGTCGGCCCCTGTCACATGGTAGGAGCACAAGATGGCGCAGCCAACCGTTGTATTCCTTTCAGATCATCTACTAGATAAGGGAGCCCGGACCGACGTGCTGCAAATGCGCAGTAGAGAGCAACTCTACCGTGCATGCGCGGGCGAGCACGTCGGCCAGAGCTTGCCCATAACAAAAATGGCGCTGGGAGGAGCGGCAGCGGCAAGGAGCAGCGACGGCAAGGACCAGGAGAGGTGGAGGCGAGGAGCGGCGGCAAGGCGCAGTAGCGGCACGTGCGCGCGATGGACCTCCCCCGAAGATCTTCCATTTGTGCTATCCGGAAGGGGAGTGACTGAGGGGAGGAGGGAGTGACTGAGAGGGAGGAGGGAGTGACTGAGGGGAGGAGGGAGGGAGGGAGACTAGAGGGGGGAGGTGGGAGGGAGAATAAAGGGTGAGGGGAGAATGAGGTGGGAGGGAGGAGAATGAGGGGGAGGAAATGGACCGAAATTTTTTTTTTAATGTAGCCCGTTGTTACGGGCTTAACGTCTAGTTTATAAATATTGAAAAGCACTAGTCCAAGTACAGATCCCTGAGGCACTCCACTGTTTACCCTTTTCCACTGAGAAAATTGACCATTTATTCCTACTCTGTTTCCTGTTTTTTAACGAGTTTGTAATCCACGAAAGGACATCTCCTATCCCGTGATCTTTTAGTTTTCATAGAAGCCTCTCATGAGGGACTTTGTCAAACACCTTCTGAAAACCCAAACACACTACATTTATTGGTTCACCTTTATCCATATGCTTGTTAACCCCTTCAAAATAATGAAGCAGATTTGTGAGGCAAGACTTCCCTTGGGTAAATCCATGTTAACTGTGTTCCATTAAACCGTCTTTCTATATGCTCTGTGATTTTGATCTTGAGAATAGTTTCTACTATTTTTCCCTGCACTGGTCAGGCTCACAGGTCTATAGTTCCTGGATTGCCCCTGGAGCCCTTTTTAAATATTGGTGTTACGTTGGCCACCCTCCAGTCTTCAGGTACAATGGATGATTTTAGTGATAGGTTACAATTTTAATTAATAGATCTGAAATTTCATTTTTCAGTTACTTCAAAACCCTAGGATGCATACCATCTAGTCCAGGTGATTTGGCAAGCTTTAGTTTGTCAATCTGGCCTACTACATCTTCCAGGTTCACTGTGATTAGGTTCAGCTCATCTGATTTATCACCTTTGAAAACCATCTCCGGAACTGGTATCTCCCCAACATCCTCATTAGTAAACACAGAAGCAAAGAATTCATTTACCTAAGAGCTCCTTTAACTCCTTGGTCATCTAACGGTGCAACCAATTCCCTCACAGGTTTCTTGCTATGGATATATTTTTAAAAGTTTTTATTATGAGTTTTTGCTTCTATGGCCAACTTCATTTCAAATTCTCTCTTTGTCTGTCATCAATGTTTTACACTTAACTTGACAATGCTTATGGTTTTTCCTATTTTCTTAAGATGGATCCTTCTTCCAATTTTTGAAGGATTTTATTTTTGACTAAAGTAGCCTCTTTCACCTCACCTTTTAACCATGCTAGTAATCATTTTGCCTTCCACCCACCTTTCTTAATGCATGGAATACATCTGGACTGAGCTTCTGAGATTGTATTTTTAAACAATGTCCATGCCTGTTGTACACTTTTAACCTTTGCAGCTGCA
This sequence comes from Rhinatrema bivittatum, assembly GCF_901001135.1. Classification (NCBI taxonomy): domain Eukaryota; kingdom Metazoa; phylum Chordata; class Amphibia; order Gymnophiona; family Rhinatrematidae; genus Rhinatrema; species Rhinatrema bivittatum. The sequence continues at coordinate 110,878,468 of NC_042619.1, forward strand.
CCTTTCAATTTATTTCTAACTATTTTCTGCATTTTATCAAAGTTTCCCTTTTGAAAATTTATTTTTAGAGCTGTAGATTTACTTATTGTCACCCTTCCAGTCATTAGTTCAAAATTGATCATGTTATGATCCCTATTGCCAAGTGGCCCCACCACTGTTACATCTCTCACCAAATCCTGCGTTCCACTAAGAATTAAATCTAAAATAGCTCCCTTTCTCATTGCTTCCTGATCCAATTGCTCCATGAAATAGTCGTTTGTTACATCCAGGAACTTATCTCTCTAGCATGTCCCGATGATATATTTACCCAGTCAATATTGGGGTAATTGAAATCTCCCATTATTACTGCACTGCCAAATTGGTTAGCTTCCCTAATTTCTCTTAGCATTTCATCATCTGTCCGACCATTTTGTCCAGGTGGACGGTAGTATACTCCTATCATATACTCTTACCCAATACACATGGGATTTCTACCCATTTAGATTCTACTGAGCATTTAGTCTCTTGTATTCTACCCATATAGATTCTACTGAGCATTTAGTCTTTATCCTGTTGGAATCTATACCCTCCCGGACCCTCTAGATTGTAGAATATACTAAATCATTTAGCACAGAGACTGGGGAAAGTATTGAGGATCCTTATTCATCCAACTCAAACCTGCTTTATGAGAAATAGACATTCCACAGACAATATGAGATTTTTATGCCACATCTTAAATAATAGAAAATCGATGAACCCAAAGATACAGCTGAAAAACAGAATACTTCAAATTTGCAATATTCAGCTAGAAAAGAACTCCTAAGTGAACCTATCTGGCAACCGTCATAAATAGCCTCAAAGAATGTGTGGCTTATAAATGAAGCCTGTAATACTTAAGGCTTGGTATAATCATAGGTTGCAGATAGATTTGTGTATGCACCTACCGGTGCGATAAGGCTGGAGCACAATCACTGTATGCTTAAAGTCACTAGTGAGTGCACTTATCACATGGATCTGCGTGGAAGATAATACAGCATGAGGTTCTTTGTATGTCAAACGACTAAAGCAATGTATATAGTGGCAGTCAGAGATGAAAAAAAGAAGAACTTACTCCATGATGCCTGGTCAGTACTTAGCTTTAGAGAGGCGAATGCTTATGCGCTGTAATAATTGAAAAATTAAACATAATAAAAATAAAAGAAACATTCATTGAATAAGAGGAAACAACTTCGGTGTATAAGGATCAATATGGATAATGGTGCAGTTGTACTTACGTGCACTAAAATAATGTGACCTGCCAGCGTGCCGTCTTAATTACTGACAGCTCGGGCGTCGAAAAGACGCCGAATTTAAAGAAATTCCATCGACCAACATGGTCGGAGGAAATGACGTAAATGTAGCATCGTAGTGTGATCCTTACAAGGTGATTGACGTCGGGAGGGGATATCCTTGGTTGGTGATACCAAATATGGTTGATGACGTGATAAGGCGGCCATATTGGCTAGGAGATTCTGTTTGATTATACCAAATATGGTCAATGACGTGGCTAAGGCGGCCATTTTGAAAAGATGCGAAAGGAGCTCATCCGGGGGGTAGAGCGAACTATCTAAAGAAATGATTTTGTTCAGATCAGGGAAAACCACTCCACCTTCTCATTGAGTCCTTGGGGTTCAACAGATCGCAAACGAAAAATCCATCGATTCTCTTTGAAATTGAGTAAAGTCGAACGATCTCCCCCTCTCCAATTCGGGGGGATGTGTTCCAAAATAACCCACTTAAAGTCCGCAAATGTGTGTAGACATGTGATGCAGTGTTGAACTAAAGGTGCTTTTAAGTCTTTAGTATTGATCCTGCTGCGATGTTCTGTCAAACGGATGCGGATCTTGCGTCTGGTGCGTCCCACGTAGACTCTATTGCAGGGACATTGGAGAGCATAAATGACAAACTCAGTGTTACAATTCACTTGAAATTTGATTGGAATCTTGAGACCTGTTTGAGGGTCTTGCCACTGCGTGCCAATGTGTGCCTGGGAGCAGACTGAACAATTGCCACATGCTGTTTGCCCAGCCCCCTGTGGGTGAAAAGGGAGAACCTTATCAACTGCCCGAACTATCCTTTGTTTGATATTAGTACCCCGAGAATATGCAAACATAGGGGGGTCTCGGAAAATGGTATGGGGACTTAATACGTGCCAATTGTTCAAAATGGCTGTTTTAACATGAGATGTAAGGTTGGTGTATGGTAAGACACAGATGAGGTTGGTGGCTTCATTTCTGTGTCTGTATTGGAGTAAAAGGTCCCTGTCTGAAAAGGTCGCTCTTTTGTATGCTCTTCTAATAACTCGGTCAGGATAACCACGTTCTCGGAATCTATGACCTAATTTGACTGCTTGATTGTGAAATTCCTGGATATCAGAACATAGTCTCCTGATGCGAAAGAATTGGCCCACCGGAAGACCTTCTTTAAACGGTCTGGGATGATGGCTTTCAAAACGTAAAAAGTTGTTTCTATCTGTGGTCTTTCTAAACAAGGTGGTGTGAATGCCTGAATGATCTTTGTGTATTTGAATGTCAAGGAAGGATAATTGACTTGCATTGTAATTTAAACTGAATTTAAGATTAGGGTTGACTTGATTTAGCCATTGATGAAATTGAATGAGGGATGACTCAGTGTTAAACCAAATGAAAAAGATGTCATCGATGTACCGTGACCATAGTTTGATGAATTGAAAAAATGGAGATGTATATACATGATCTTCCTCAAATTTTGTGACATATAAATTGGCTACGTCTGGGGCTACAGGTGAGCCCATCGCTACTCCATGGATCTGGAGGTAATATTTCTGATCATATGCAAAGAAGTTATTGAATAAAATCAGCTCAGTGAGTGCCAGCAGGAACTCCGCAGGTATGCGTTGTGGTCTAATTCTGTTGTTGGCGACTTCCCCAACTAGCTGTAGGACGTCCATTTGGGGGATATTGGTGTAGAGTGCCTCAATATCCAGACTCACTAGGAAACATTCCTCTGAAACATTGTGAATAGTGGCGAGTTTGTGAAGCATGTCTGAGGTGTCTTGTACATAGGATGCTGAGTTTCTGACTGCTGGACGTAGAAAAAGATCTACGAATTTTGCTAGTGGTTCTAAAAGAGAACCGTTTGCAGAAACTATGGGTCTGCAAAGCGGATTAGTCAAGGTTTTGTGAATCTTAGGTACTCCGTAGATGACTGGAACACGTGGTGATGGTACTTGTAGAAAATTATATTCTTTCAAAGTAAGAAATCCTTGAGTATGTGCCTTGAGTAATACATCTTGTATCTTCTTTTGTAACTCAGAAGTGGGATTGTCATCCAACAATAGATAATATTTCTCGTCCCTCAATTGACGTAATATTTCTGCCTGATAATGGATACGATCCATAATGACTATGGCCCCTCCTTTGTCTGCCGGTTTAATAATGATCTCAGTATTGCTTGATAGACTGTTGAGTGCTAAGTTTTCTTGTTTGGACAAATTAAAAAAGATGCGTGTTTGTGTTGATTCCACTGCAGCGACGTCTCGTAGGACTAATGTCTGGAACGCTTTGATTTGTTCGTCTACCATGCCTGGAGGAATCCAGCGGGACTTATTTTTGATTATTGACATATCTAGTGTTTCCACTGGTGTGTTGGCAAAAAAATGTTTGATAAGTAGTGTTCTGAAAAATTTGTATAAAGATATCCGACAAGCAAAGGGATCATGTTTATTTGTTGGTACAAATGAAAGACCTCGATTAAGTGCTTGCTCTTCAAAGTGTGTGAGGTTGTATGTGGATAAATTAATTACCGACGATTGATTGCTGTTTGTGACTGGGTGAATGGTTTGTGCCACAGAGAGTCTTCTTCGGTGCCATGTTGCTGTTGGTAGGTTTTCCTCCCGTAAGATCGAGGAGGACGGGATGGATGACGGCGCTTGTCTAAAAAAGCTGCCGGTCGTTGAGCTCGCGTTTCTTGATGGTCATCGGATCCACTTGATGAATCTTCAGATGCAGCAAAGGCCACTTTTTTAGGAAGTGGGGTGTCTTCTTCCTTTTTATTTAGCCATGAATAAATGCTCGCCTGCGCATAGTCTCCTTTATGCCTTTTAAATTTAGCTACCTTATTACGTCTGATATCAGTCTTGAATTTATCTATGGTTTGTTGTAATTCTTCCATAGCAGGCTTAAATAAGCCTATACTGAAGGAATCACTATCATCACTATAATAGTACTGTAGAAAGTATCACATTTAATTATACAATATACATATAATGAATACTTTATTAAAATATATTACACATATCAAAACACAAACATGTACTATAGCTTAGATATATATTTTCATGACACATACATACCTCATATACCTCATTCAACACATTCAAACTCTAATTCTTACCCATACCACTCATAAATGTATTTATGAGTGGTATGGGTGAGAATTAGAAATTCTTAAAACATTTTTGTATTTATGAGTGGTATGGGTGAGAATTAGAAATTCTTAAAATAGTTTTGTAATTATGAGTGGTATGGGTGAGAATTAGAGTTTGAATGTGCTGAATGAGGTGTATGAGGTATGTATGTGTCATGAAAATTGTAAAGTTGTTCCTATTGTCACTGTAAAGCTATGTTGCTGCCTCATTTTTTGTTTGTAAACTGATATGATGTTCTGCCAAAGAATGTCGGTATAGTAAAAACCTTAAATAAATAAATAAATAAATAAATAAATACTATTATAATGATGATACTGATTCCTTCAGTATGGGCATAATTTGATTTTGGAATCCTTATTGTATAACTTCTGATAGTATAGTACATTTTAAATAATGTCAAGAGATTAGGAGGACAATCTTCAAAAACTATTTATCTGGATAAATGCTGCTATACCTGGGTAAAGTGGCAGAAAATTGACCATGGTCAATGTGGGTAAAACTATGCACATTCATCTACATGGGTAGATTTACCCACATTGTGTGGAGGCATTCTTGGAGGTGGGGTTAAAACAGGGGAGGCAACAGTTCATACAGTTTTGACCATGTGCATTGTTTTCCTTGGAAAAAGTATCTACAGAAAAAACAATTGCAAATGTCTGCATGTACTTTTTCCAAAGCAAATTTTCAAATGGGGTTCCTGAGGCACTGATCATTATGGGGCTTCTCAGGCTCTGATCTTTTCACAGAAAACACTTCTTCCAACATCACCTGGAATTTCTGAACTTCTACTACCTGGAATCCTGAAATGTCTTTCTCTCTCCTCGCACTGCTTTGCCCAAAAGAGAGTCCACTACTCCTGGCCCATTCCTGTGGAGGGACAGATCCACCAAGTATCTTTTTAAGAACAGATACTCGTAACCTCATCCCTGCACTTAGGCTTATTTTCCAGTTCTCTCCCATCAAGTCCTTCAGTCCTCCTGCACCATATGGGTGCAGGGGCTTTTATGCACACTTAGAACCCTTACTAATGAGGGGTGATATAGCTTACTAACACACCTTTTTATTAGGCATCAAGGAAAAAATTCCTTTGTTTCATTTATTTGGTTTATATGTCAGTCATTCATTTGATTCATTTCAAATGAAAACATTTTTACATTTATTCATTTTATTTAATCATTTGTTTTCCATTATAGTCAATGGGGGAAACAATGCAGCCTATTTTGGGCACCCAAATTGGGATTTTCAAATCACTTCATGAAACTGGGAAATAGACATCATCAGAAGTGTGAAGGCACTCCAACGCTTCAAGACTTTGTCAACATGGCACTTGAAGTGGCATGATGAGTCTAAGAGCCCACAATGGGTCAATATGGGTGCAGCTGAGGCAAGAGTTTTCCAAGGCTCCATCAGAGGAAAAAAGCAGCAGCAAGAGTGACCCAGAACACCACAAGGGCTTCAAAATTGGGGCAAAGGGCACCAACAACAGTGGGATGAATCCCCCATGACATCATGAGAGGGCAAAATGGTACCCAAGTGTGGAATGGTAAGCTCAAGGTACCATGAAGGAGGAACAAAGCACCACAAGAGGCAGGAAAACCCCCAAGGCAGTGATAGAGGATCAAAGCAGCCATCCAGAGAGGAAAGAACATCCCAAGACTTCAAATGAGGGGCAATGGGAACCAACCAAATTGACATAAAGACCTAGACAGGAAGAAGCCAGAGGAAATTCCTGAGGAGGCCGGATGTTTCCGTATGACATCATTAGGTAAAGAAGCTGGTTCTTTAGGCTTGGGGTTAGTCTTTCCTTTTCCTTTGTATAATCTGATTCTCAGTCTTTTCAGTATCATCTGCCTCTTCCACCTCTTCATTGGAGGTTATAATGCTACCTACTAGAGGCACCAGATGCTCTTCATCTACTATCTGTTTAATATCCTGTGATTCAAATCCAGGACACAATTCTTCTTCTGAATCAGTTTTTATAAATACTGCCCCAGTTACCTAAGAAAGAATAATAATGATGGAGCAGGTTCTGATTATGGGTGCTGAAACTTCTGCTGCCTCTGCCTTTTGCTGTGGTAAATCCATTGCAAGCTAAATGGCAGATGAAAGCAATAGATATTAGAGATGTGCATTCGTTTTTGCCGAATTGGAAAATTGCAACGAAATTGTCCAATTCGGCATGTTTCAGGGAGCCCGAAAAAAATCAGGATTTTCCCATTTTTTCGCAAAAATTCGTTTTTCCGATTAGTGCGCACTAACGGGAGTCAGTGCGCGCTAACTCCCCGTTAGTGCGCACTAACGGGAGTTAGTGCGCGCTAACAAAAACTAACCAAAAGTAACAAAAAGTAACAAAATCTAACGTTTTTTGTTAGTGCGCGCTAACGGGAGTTAGCGCGCACTAATGGGGAGTTAGCACGCACTAATGGGGAGTTAGCGCGCACTAACTAAAAATTGATTTTTCGCGAAAAAAAAGACCCGAACTGAAAAAAAACGACATTTTCCATGGCGGCCGAAAAACGAAGAACGACACGAACACAAAAAACGATGCACATCTCTAATTAGATATAAGAACCATAAGGGAAGGGAGTTCAAAGACAAAGTCTAAGAGGTCTTGAAATCATTAAAGGGGTTAAGGCCTGTGTAAAACATTAGATTGCCAGGGCAAGACCAAGAGTCAGCAAGTACCATAGGGGAAGAGGATATGGAAAGAAATTTGAAGACAGATGAGCAGAGGAGGAAGCACACTAAACTACCAAGTGTGGCTTGCAGAAGCAGAAGCAGGATCAGTGGCATTGGAGATTATAATAAAAAATGGTAGGCACAGAACAATGTAACAGAAAGTGTAGCACAAGGCTGCAAGATGTACCCTCTGGGCTGAGGTAGGAGGAAGAATGGCATCAAAAGGGCAAGGCATCAAAAGGGGAAAGCAGTAGCAGGAGTGGTAAGAAGGGCCCCAAGGTCCATGAGTGGTGCAGTGAGTGTGCAAAGCATTGGACTGCTAGGGTAAAATGAAATAAAATTGGCAAGTAGTGTAGAGGAAGGGGATTTGGAAAGAACATTGAAGTCTGCAGGAGCAGAGAAGCAGAGGCACAGTAGGAGCAGAGCAATAAAAAAAAAAGTAGTGGCAGTAAGACCAAAGAATATACTACACGGGCTGAGACAGGAGAAAAAATGTTTTACAACTGGCACTGCCTGACATCTCCACTCTGCCCTTCTTACCTCTCTGGTGACTCCTCCCACGGTTGATGGACGTTTGGCTGCTGCGGCGTCTGCCTGCCATCCTCTCTGGCATCCCCAGTCCGGCTTGGGCACTGCCTCCCGCCATGCTGTCTAGCTGCCTTAGGGCGCACATGCCGCCTGGCCCTGCTTCAATTACTTTCTTTGGCGCGAACCTCAGGGGCGTTCCCCTGTGATGACGTCACGTATCCTGGATACAAAAAGCCTACACTACTGCTAGCTAATCGAGTTAGCAACAGGTATTCGTACTGGAACTCCTTACGGATGGGATTTGCTCTCCATACCTAGCTACTCTGCCTCTCCATTATTGGACTTACTCTATTTGGGGTACATGCTCCTCGGGGGCCTCTCTCTTCTCTTTCAGGTCACTGACTGGAACCGGTACTCGCTCTTTGAGGGCCCATGTTCCCAGACTCGCTGCCTGAACATCACTTCTGCCTGGAAGATACCGCTGCCTACACCATCAGTGAGTTACCATCTACTTCTCTCAGAGCTGTTCCCTGGAACCAAGTACTCGCTCCTCGAGGGCCTGCCTCTATTCCAGCTCCTGTGATTCCTACTGAGAGAAACCGCTGTGTGAGTTCTCAACCAACGAGGCTCTATACCAAACCCTGCATATACTGCATTGTACTCACTATCTCAGTTTCTCTTCACTACAGCACATCCATTGAGGGATTGCTGTTCCAGAGCCCTGAGGGACTACAAGCCCAGCCAGACTTCATCTCTGCTCACTACTGCCACCTCTGGAGACTCCTCAGTACTATTAATAAAATATCTATCTGTGTTGTGTGTCCTAAGCTGAGCCTGACCTGTGGCCCCTCACGGGACTTCCCCCCATGGGCATGGTCAGCAGCCACAGTGTCCAAGGGTCCACCCAAAACTTTACAAACAATAACAAAATGGTTTCAAAAGCCCAATCCAGGCCCATGTAATGTACTACAGTTATATATTACAATGCTTGGCACAGTAACTCTTACAGTGTGTGCAAACATGTTTCCCTTACACTGTGTGGGAAATCACAAATAGCACAGAGGCATTAAGACTCCCAAATTGTACAGTGCAGAGAGCTACAAACAGCATAAAGGTATCAAAACTCGCATGTAAAGAGTATGGTGAATCACAAACAGCACAAAGGCATCAAAACTCCCAAGACATACAGTGTGGGTAATCACAAACAACACAAAGGCATCAAAATCCCCAAGGCATATAGTGTAGAGAATCGCAAACAGCAAAAAATCAGCAAAAACTTCAAGATGTATAATGTACAGAATTTCAAACAGCCCAAAGGCATCAAACCCCCAAGTTGTAAAGTGTGGGGAATCACAAATAGCACAAAGGCATCAAAACAATCAAGGTGTACAGTGCAGTGAATCACAAGCAGCACAGAGGCATTTAGAACTTCAAGGCATACAGTGCATGGAATCACATACAGCACAACAGCATCAAAACTTACATGGAGTAGAGTTACAGGAATCACAAACAACATAAAGGCATCAAAATCTCAAAGGTATATTTTGTGCAGAATTGCAAAACAGCAAAATGTCATCTAAATCCTTGATGTATACAGTGCAAGGAATTGCAAACAATACAAAGACATCAAAACTCCCAAGGCATATAGTGCAGGGAATCGCAAACAGCACAAAGTCATCAAAAACTCCAAGTGTGGGGAATCACAAATAGCACAAAAGCATCAAAAGCATCAAAACTCACGAGATATACAGTGTGGGAAATCACATACAGCATAAAGACACCAAGGAAACATGATATGGGCAATGGCATGAATATCTCCAAAGGAAAGGCAAAGCTGCAAAATGATATCTGAACTGGAAGATTTTCTCCAAGGCACCATGAGAGAATCAGGAGCAGGTGGGGCAATAATTGTAAACACCCTTGGTGTATCTCAGGCACTGTCACGAAGTTAGCCAGATGGTAAGACTATTGGGGTTTCCACTTTTAAAGATGGTATGGAAATAGTTTGCACACCCAGAGTATCTTCACTAGAAAATAAATCAAAATAGAAAAATGATTTCAGAGGCACTTTTATAAGAACATAAGAACATGCCATACTGGGTCAGCCAAGGGTCCATCAAGCCCAGCATCCTGTTTCCAACAGTGGCCAATCCAGGCCATAAGAACCTGGCAAGTACCCAAAAACTAAGTCTAATCCATGCTACTGTTGCTATTAATAGCAGTGGCTATTTTCTAAGTCAGCTTAATTAATAGCAGGTAATGGACTTCTCCAAGAACTTATCCAATCCTTTTTTAAACACATCTACACTAACTGCACTAACCACATCCTTTGGCAACAAATTCCAGAGTTTATTTGTGCGTTGAGTGAAAAAGAACTTTCTCTGATTAGTTTTAAATGTGCCACATGCTAACTTCAAGGAGTGCCCCCTAGTCTTTCTATTATCCAAAAGAGTTTTATTTTACTGGCAAATGGATAATTTTCTAGGTTATTCACTTCTAGAAACAAGTGAAATTATTGAACAAGGAAACCTTGCAATAATGTCAACAATTTCAATGAGAAATGATTAACTTTGGTGCGCAGCATAAAACAATTTTTCATATGTGACCAGTTTCTGTTTAAAGATTACTTCTTAATAGAGATGTGATTCGGCCGAACCTTTTGGTTCGACCTTTGTTATCGGCCCGCCACGGAAAATTTCATTTTCCTACGGTTCGGGCCGATTCTATTTCGTCTGCCCCCCTGAAACAATGCCTGAAATCTGCCCCAAGCCTTCAGATTTACCCCCCCCCAAAAAAAAAAAAAAAACAAACCCACCCCGACCCTTCAAATTTAATTAATTGCAAACCCCCCACCCTCCTGACCCCCAAGACTTGCCCGACCCCCCCCCCAAAAAAAAGACATACGAAAAGTCCCTGGTGGTCCAGCAGGGTCCCAGGAGTGATCTCCCCCTCTTGTGCCGTTGGCTGCCACTAATCAAAATGGCGCATATAGCCCTTTGCCCTTACCGTGTGTTAGGGTTATCGGTGCCATTGGCCGGCCTCTGTCACATGGTAGGGGAAATGGACAGCCGGCGCCATATTAAAATGGCTGTCCATTTCCCCTACCATGTGACAGGGGCCGACCAATGGCACCGATAGCCCATGTCACATGGGAAGGGCAAAGGGCCATCGGCGCCATTTTGATTAGTGGCAGCCGATGGCCTGAGAGGGGGAGATCACTCCTGGGACCCCGATGGACCACCAGGGACTTTCGATAAGTTTTGGGGGGGGGGGGGCGTCGGGCAAGTCTTGGGGGTCGGGAGGGTGAGGGGTTGCAATTAATTAAATTTGAAGAGTTGGGTTGGGTTTTTTTTTTTTAATGTGCCCTTTCTCCCCTCCTCAAAAAGGATAAGAAAACCAAACGAAATTTCGAGGGTTTTCTTATCGTTTCGACGCCCCCCCCCAAAATGCAACGAAATAGGAAATATCGTCTCTATTTCCTATTTTGTTGCAAAGGAATGCACATCCCTACTTCTTAATGAGAACAAATGATGAATTTCAACTATATTTCAAGAAATCTGTATCTTTATGTTAACTTGTTATTTCAAGCTCTTTAGGCAATTCTGGAAATCTCCAGATAAGTATTAACAGCTTTTTTTTTTTAACCTGTTTTAACTCTATTACTTTGACTTATTGTATGTCCATGTGTTTTGCACTGGTACAATTTACCAAAATTGTGTCACAGTTCATTGTTGCGCACTTATCTTTGATTGCCTGGTAACACTTTTGACAGCGCTGCTTGTGAACACCGGGTAGAGAGCACTGACTGGGGAATGATGTGAAGCTTTGGTGGCTTGTGATCGAGGAATAGCTCACGCTGCTTGATGGCACAGACTGGACCTGATCTACCACTCTTGAAGTCTCAGGATACAGTGGTTCACCTACTACGCCATCTCAAACCAAATCAATAATAAAGGCTGGCTGTCTCACACCGCCAATATTGCTAGCATGTGTGTGTGTAAATGGCACTGGAGTTCTTGCTAATAGAAATAAAAAAAATAATTATTTCAACCCTGTCTAAGGATGCTTATTTTGCGAGGACTCACAAAACAGGCTGATACAGTACAGTGCGCTCTGGTGGAGCGCACTGTTAACCCGCAATTGGACGCGCGTTTTTGACGCACTAGCTTTACCCCTTATTCAGTAAGGGGTAATAGCGCTTTGAAAATGAGCGTGCAACCCCCCCCCCCCCAAACCTAATAGCGCCCGCAACATGCAAATGCATGTTGATGGCCCTATTAGGTATTCCCGCGCGATTCAGCAAGCAAAATGTGCAGCCAAGCCGCACATTTTACTTTCAGAAATTAGTGCCTACCCAAAGGTAGGCGTTAATTTCTCCGGGCACCAGGAAAGTGCACAGAAAAGCAATAAAAACTGCTTTTCTGTGCACCCTACAACTTAATATCATGGCGATATTAAGTCGGAAGTCCTGAAAGTTAAAAAAAGTTAAAAAAAAACCAAAAACAATTGAAATCGGCCCGCGGCTCGTGGGTTGAAAACCGGACGCTCAATTTTGCCGGCATCCGGTTTCCGAACCCGTGACTGTCAGCAGGTTTGAGAACCGACGCCGGCAAAATTGAGCATTGGCTGTCAAACCCGCTGACAGCTGCCGCTCCTGTCCAAAAAGAGGCACTAGGGACGCGCTAGTGTCCCTAGCGCCTCTTTTTGCCGCAGGCCCTCATTTGAATACAGAATCGTGCACACTTTTACTGTATCGGCCCAAAAGTAAAGAAAATATTTGATCACTCTCTCTCTCTTTCATATTCCACACTTATTTTCCAGTAAAGACAGGAACAAATTGTAGGATTTCTATATTTCAAGTTATGTCAAACATTTTTTTCCCTCTAAGGAAACAACACAGAGGTACCTTTATTTACAGGTCATGTGATTAAACACTGCAGCACCTTTATCTATAGGTGAAGTGTACATAATCTGAAGTCTGTAGGAGTTAATGAACATTTTTCTTTCTTTGGTAGTATGCACTTCAATTAAATCAGCTGAAATCATTTCATCAATCATCCACTTTTCTCACATCCACTTATTTATCAAAGCTGGCAAAATACCGTAGACCATTTATTGTGAACTGCCTAGATGGATTGTTACTAATTTTATTAGCAGTATATAAAAAATGTTTAAATAAATAAATAAAATAAATAAATAGACCAGCTATAGGAAGTTAACCCCTAATTTTAACTAATTTCTTACCTCAGAACAGGATTAGAATTACAATAAGCACCATTTTCACACACTGTCACAACAGCTCTGCTGGCAGCCTATAGCACACCCCTCTCTCAGACTGCATGGGCTTTCTCTGCCTCAGACTGCAAAACACAGCCCTGCTTCAGATTTCCAGCACAGTAGCTCTTTTTGCAGCACCCAGGCACACAGTTCTGCCTCGGTCTACATGGCACTCCTTGCAGCCTTTAACCAGTGGCATAGCCACGGGTGGGCCTGGGTGGGCAGCTGCCCACCCAATTTAGACCCAGGCCCACCCAACTGACACCGGAACTTCAAGGCTGTCACGAGATCCCATCCCCGCGACAGTGAAGAGGAGAACCCATGCCTGGCGCGCCATCACGGCACACGTGGGGAAGCGGTCCTGCAACCATATGGCCGACCGATCTTCCTGTTTGGGGGGGGGGGGGAGCAAAAGCGCCGTGCACAGCTTCCACTTCCTCCCCCCAAAGCAGGAAGATCAGCTGGCCTCTCCTGCTATCTTCGGGCCGTACGGCCGACCGATCTTCCTGTTTTGGGGGGGGGGGGGGAGGAGAGCGGAAGTGCCGCACACAGCTTCCGCTCCCCCCCCCAGCAGGAAGATCGGTTGGCCATATGGCCCGAAGATAGCAGGAGGCCAGCGGCAGCAGGAGAGGCCAGCTGATCTTCCTGCTCTGGGGGGAGGAAGCGGAAACTGTGCACAGGCTTGAATGTGTATGTGTGGATGAGAATGGGAGCCTTGGTGTGTGTGTGGGTGAAAATCGGAGCCTGGGTATGTATGGGAGTGGGAATGGAGTCTTGAATGTGTGTGTGGGTGAGAATGGAAGCTTGAATATGTGGGTGAGGATGGAAGCTTGAATATGTGGGTGAGGATGGAAGCTTGAATGTGTGTATATATGGGTGAGAATGGGAGCCTGGGTTTGTGTGTGTGGGTGAGAATGGGAGTCTGGGTTTGTGTGTGGGGGTGAGAATGGAAGCTTGAATATGTGGGTGAGAATGGGAGCTTGAATGTGTGTATGTGTGGGTGAGAATGGGAGCTTGAATATGTGTATGTGTGGGTGAGAATGGGAGTATGGGTTTGTGTGTGTGGATGAGAATGGGTGCCTGGATGTGCATCTGTGTGTGCATAAGAATATAAGCCTGAGGAGGGGTGAGAAAGTGAGAGCTTGTATGTATATCTGCAGAGAATGTGAGCTTGGGGCGGGGGGGGGGGGGGGGAGAGCATACGAGAGTGAGAGCTTGAGTGTGTGAGGGAATCTGTGAGAGAAAGCATGGATGTATATATGTGTGTGTGTGGAAGGGAAGAAGACAGTAGTAGAAAAGACACTGAAGAGGAATTAGGAAATGAGCGACAAGGGAAAAAATATGGGAAAAAGAGACCAGGACCAACTGATTAGAAAAATACAAAGATCAGACAACAAAGGTAAAAATAAATAAATAAATAAATAAATAAATAAATATAGAGAGAGAGAGAGAGAGAGAGAGAGAGAGAGAGAGAGAGAGAGAGAGAGAGAGAGATGTTAGCAATTTAAATATGTCATCTTTGGGAATGTGCATTCTTAAAATTTTGAATTTTGCTCTTTCTTAAGTATTCCACTGTTCAGACATTTCAGTTTCTCAGGCTTTCTATTTTGGCTTTATCTGCATGTTTCTGTTTCTAATTTATAGTCTCTTATTTCTATATTAGGTAAGGGTCAGTCTCAGTTTTGCCTGTGTGTGTGACGGAAATGCAGTATTTCTAGCATATAGTTTCTCTGTAGTAGTAGTCCAGCTTGTTCTGTTATTCCAGTAGGTGATGTATTAATGTTCTAGGGCCTGGTGTAGTATTTGCATTGCTGCTTTTTCATAAGGTTGCTGTTTGAATCCTGAGAGTCAGTGCTGTGACTGTGTGGCAAGGTTCCAGATGCCTCTTTTTTTGCAAGAGTTTGTTACTTCACAAAATAGCAGTGGAGGGTTATTTTTGCTGAGATGACACCAGAATTTGAATTTTTTTTTTCATGCACCTGTTCTGATGATTAATTATATTTTATTGTATTTATGAAGATTTCTGGGTTTCTGCAAAAATGGTTCATGAAAGAATACATTAATTTTTGTTTTATTATATGATTGGATTTGATTGTTTTCTATACTTGAAATAATTGAAGTAAATTATTTTAAAGTTTCATACATGACACATAATGGCTGTTGCAAACTACTTAGAAAGCCATTCTAGGGTGCAGTATATGGCATTATTTATCAGTAAGAAAACAACTAGTAGCTCTGCATGCCTTGTGCTCACCCATGTTAACCTTGTGCCCACCCAAAAAAATCAATTCTGGCTACGTCACTGACTTTAACACATAACTTTCTCTGCCTCAGGCTCCATGTGCATTCTCGGCAATTTCTAACACAACCCTACTTCAGATTTATAGCACAGCAGCTCTCCTTGCAGCCTCCATGCACACAGATCTCTGTTAGTCTCTGGCACACAGCTCTCCCAGCCTCAGGCTCCAGTCAGCTCTCTCTGCAGTCTCCATTGCTTTCCAAAAAAAACCCAAAAAACAAATTCCCCAGAAGTCTTTTTAAGAAATAGTTCTCAACTACTTTAACAAACCTTCTTATCCACCAAGAAACCTTTAAAAACACCTTGACTAAGGAACACAGCTTTCAAAAGAATTTGTAGTATGTTCAAAACATTCTTTAAAGGCAAATTGCTTCTCAAATCTTTCTGTGCTTTGCCTCAACTTGATGTTATTATGCAGACCTAATCACCCCAGCTGCCTTGCATAGACCTTGGGGTAGGCTAGCATTACTATGGCATTACCATTGCATTGTCTATGTGATAGCAAAGAGTTTTTTTTCTTTTTTTTTCTCTCTGAGAGCTGGTCCTGAAACCAATAAGAAAACTCCTCTTGCACAGTTCAAAATCACAGCAAATTTTCAGGTTAACTTCTAAATAAATGTAACACTAATACTGTGCCTTTTCATGACCATATTAGCTATTTAATATTTTTACAGCTAATTATATTTTTAACTTACATAATAAACATTTTTCCCCAAACCAAGGATTAAATCCATATTTATATGATCTCACTAGGGATGTGCATTCGTTTGCGACGAAATAGGAAATAGAGACGATATTTCCTATTTTGTCGTGGTTTGGGGGGGGTGACGAAATGATAAAAAAACCCATGAAATTTCGTATGATTTTCTTATCATTTTGGGGGGAGGAGAAAGGGCACATTAAAAAAAAACAAACCCAAACCCACCCCAGCCCTTCAAATTTAATTAATTGTAACCCCCAACCCACCTGATCCCCCAAGACTTGCCCGACCACTCCCCTAAGACTTATCGAAGGTCCCTGGTGGTCCAGCGGGGTCCCAGGAGCGATCTCCCCCTCTCGGGTCGTCAGCTGCCACTAATCAAAATGGCACCGATGGCCCTTTGCCCTTACTATGTGACAGGGGCGATTGGTGCCATTGATTGGCCTGTGTCACATGGTAGGAGCAATGGATGGCCCATGCAATTTTTTAAGATGGTGCTGGCCATCCATTGCTCCTATCATGTGACAGAGGCTGACCAATGGCACTGATAGCCCCTGTCACACAGTAATAGCAAAGGGCGATCAGCGCCATTTTGATTAGTGGCAGCTGACGGCCCATAAGAACATTAGAAAATGCCATACTGGGTCAGAACAAGGGTCCATCAAACCCAGCATCCTGTTTCCAACAGTGGCCAATCCAGGCCATAAGAACCTGGCAAGTACCCAAAAACTAAGTCTATTCCATGTTACCATTGCTAATGGCAGTGGCTATTCTCTAAGTGAACTTAATAGCAGGTAATGAACTTCTCCTCCAAGAACTTATCCAATCCTTTTTTAAACACAACTATACTAACTGCACTAACCACATCCTCTGGCAACAAATTCCAGAGTTTAATTGTGCGTTGAGTAAAAAAGAACTTTCTCCGATTAGTTTTAAATGTGCCCCATGCTAACTTCATGGAGTGCCCCCTAGTCTTTCTACTATCTGTTGCGGTCTCTGCCGCTTCCCCTTCTCTAGCCCTGAACAGTGCCTACCTCTGCTGCTGGAAATGCCGCGTCCCGCGGCGCCGGGACTCCGACAGCCTTGCCAGTTCCACGTGGCGGCTGCCATTGCCTGCCCGTCTCCCCGTTGCTTCGCACGCGCGTGAGGACGCCCACTTTGTGCGTACAGCTCCCGGAAGTCTGGCTCCGCCAGTGCTAATGACGCCACGCCCTAAGCCTGATATAACCGGCGTCCAGACTCCTTCTCCTTGCCTTGCAACGAGGTTCACTACTGCCTAGTAGTCCTGAGTTGTGCTTTGTCTGTTCCTCGTTCCTGTCTTGACCTTTGGATTACTCTTGACTTCGCTTCAGCCTGCCGCCTGCCTCAGACCTTGGTCTGTTCCTGACTTCGCTTCAGCCTGCCGCCTGCCTCAGACCTTGGTCCGTTCCTGGCTTCAGTCCACAGCCTGCTTCCGTCCACAGCCAGCGGCAGACTCCGTTTCAGCCTACAGCCTGCTTCAGCCCACAGCCTGCTCCAGCCCACAGCCTGCTTCCGTCCACAGCCAGCGGCAGACTCCTTTTCAGTCTACAGCCTGCTCCAGTCCACAGCCTGCTTCAGCCTACAGCCTGCTTCCGTCCACAGCCAGCGACAGACTCCGTTTCAGTCTACAGCCTGTTCCAGTCCACAGTCTGCTACCGATTCCATCTAAGTCTTCAGCCTGCTACTAGCCCAGCCTTCTACAGACTCTGCCTTCCTCTCCGGCTTGCTACAGCTATCGCTGCCGCCCGCTGCCCTGTCATCAGCTGGCCCTCGACCTGTACTGCCGGTACACGGACTATCTATCACTCTGGACTTTCCATACTACACTCCCAGCCCAGGCTTTACCTCCTATTAGACTCTGGGCATATATCCCAAGTCCCAAGGTTCCAGGACCCTATGGGCTCCTCCTGGGGGGTTCCTGGTTCCCGGGTGAACACCTCCAGCCTGTGGCTCCCCCTTCCAGCCTACCCTGTCATCCTAGGTGGGCCGGCCCAAGGGTCCACTACCCTGCCTGCAGTACCCAACTGCAACAGTTTGCAAGGCCATGGACTCGGCGGAGACTCCGAACCTGCAGGCCATTCCAGGGATGGCTCAACGTCTCCAGCAACAACAGCACTGCATAGATATCCTCGCTGCCACTGTGGAACATTTGGTCTCCCGCCTTGAAGTTTCCGCTCGGGAGTTGCCTCCGGCACCTGCGTCCACTTCAAGTACTCAGCTACCCACGCCTACCCGGTACGCCGGGGATAGCAAGACATGTCGTGGTTTCCTGAACCAGTGTCAAGTACGCTTCACCTTGCTGCCATCCCAGTTTCCCTCAGACGCAGCCAAGGTAGCCTTTATCTTCTCCCTGCTGGACGGCAAGGCCCTCGACTGGGCTTCACCCTTGTGGGAACGTTCAGACCCTTTGCTACAGAACCTACAGGACTTCCTCCTGAACTTCCGTTTGGCCTTTGATGACCCAGCACGCCGGTCCACCGCAGCCTCGGAGCTCTTACACCTGCGGTAAGGGACACGCCCAGTGGTTTACTACATTATAGACTTCCGAACCCTGGCCATGGAACTCGCTTGGCAAGATGATTGCCTTAAAGGGATTTTCCTCGAGGGTCTGGCAGGCCGAATCAAGGATGAACTGGCAGGTCGGGAGCTTCCTGAGGATTTAAATGACCTAACGGACATTGCTGGTAGGGTGGATCGCCGTCTCCAACAGCGGGATAGAGAGACCCGCTCAAGTCGCCGAACCTCACCACCGCAGTCTACCTCCGCCAGAACACCGGCTCCTAAGGTTCTTCCTCCCGCTATGCTTACTGGGGAACCTATGCAACTGGGCAGGTCTCCACTTTCCACGGAAGAAAGAAAGAGACGTCGCTCCCTAGGCCTCTGCCTCTATTGTGGAGGCAAGGGGCATTTCCTCGCTTCATGCCTAGAGCGTCCGGGAAACGCTCATGCCTAGGTTACACTGAGGAGCTACACCTAGGCGCTACTGGATCAGCTCCTCTCTGCACACTTCCAGTGACTCTGAAATACCCCGGTGGGGAACTCCAAATTCGTGCCTTCATTGATTCTGGAGCAGAAGGGAACTTTATTGTGGCCGATCTAGTGACTCAGCTTGCCCTGTCGACAATTCAAAAGGTCCCTCCTCTGCGGATCTCCTCGATCCAAGGTACTCTGCTCCCGGGACTTATTACTTGCTCCACGGCCCCAGTGACTCTGCAAACAGGCCTGTTCCACTCGGAGGAGATCTCCCTGCTCGTCCTGGAGCGAGCGGTGCACCGGTTAGTTTTGGGACTTCCTTGGTTACGTCAGCATTCTCCCGTGATACAATGGGATGACTTCCAGCTGGTTCGTTGGGGTCCTGCCTGTTTTGAACGCTGTCTACACCTCCCACATCCGCCCAGACCTCTGCACCTCTGCTCCTCGCACCTCCTCCCTGAGCCATACCAAGGCTTTCAAGATGTTTTCTCCAAGGAGATGGCGGAGATCCTTCCCCAGCACCGGCCATTTGATTGTCCTATTGACCTCCTGCCGGGTACCACGCCTCCTCGTGGCCGAGTGTACCCTCTCTCGCTACCTGAAACGAAGGCCCTGTCCCAGTATATTACGGAGAACCTTGCCAAGGGGTTCATCCGCCCGTCTCGCTCACCGGCTGGTGCCGGATTCTTCTTTGTGGCCAAGAAGGATGGCTCCCTCCGGCCGTGTATCGATTACCGCGGCCTAAACACCATCACCAAGCGGAATCGGTATCCTCTCCCGCTTATTCCAGAACTTATGGATCGCCTCCAGGGTGCCCATATCTTCACGAAGTTGGATCTCAGAGGGGCTTATAACCTCGCCTGCATACGGATGACGGCGTTCAACACCAGGGACGGGCATTACGAGTACCTAATAATGCCCTTTGGTCTCTGCAATGCCCCCGCCGTCTTCCAACACCTCATGAATGAGGTTCTGCGGGACATGCTTCATTCGCATGTCATAGTCTACCTGGACGACGTGCTCATCTTTTCCAAAGATGTGGAGTCCCATCGCCACCACGTCACACAGGTTCTTCAGGCCCTCCAAGATAATCGCTTGTATGCCAAGCTGGAGAAGTGTACATTTGAGGCTGAGTCTCTGCCCTTCTTGGGATATATCATCTCCTCTACCGGCTTCCGCATGGACCCAGAAAAAGTAGCGGCCATCACCAAGTGGCCTCAGCCCACGGGTCTCAAGGCCCTTCAGCGATTTCTAGGCTTCGCTAATTTCTATAGACACTTTATCCCGCGTTACTCGCACCGAATGGCTCCGCTCACGGCCCTGACCCGCAAGGGAGCTGACGCCAAAAACTGGCCTGACGCTGCGGTGGCAGTCTTCTCTGACCTCAAAGAGGCGTTTCTCTCAGACGTTTGCCTCCAGCATCCGGATCCCTCCAGACCATTCATTGTGGAGGTCAACGCCTCCAGTATAGCGGTTGGGGCGGTTCTCAGCCAACACTCCGACTCGGGCCAACTCCTCCCCTGCTCTTACTTCTCCAGGAAGTTTTCTCCAGCCGAGAGCAATTACTCCATCGGGGACAAGGAGCTCTTGGCGATAAAGCTCGCCTTCGAAGAGTGGAGACTATGGCTCGAGGGCTCCCTGCATACCACCACCGTATACATAGACCACAAGAACCTGGAGTTCCTGTCACAGGCTCAACGACTGAACCCCCGTCAAGCCCGCTGGGCTTTGTTTTTCAGTCGTTTTGACTTTGTTCTGCAATATCGGCCGGCGGCCAAGAACCTCTGAGCGGATGCTCTCTCTCGCACTACATGCATTGGAGGATCAAGAACCTCCTCAATTTATCCTGGACCCGACTAAGGTCTGCCTGTCTGCTTTAACGGTCCTCTCACAGGATAGGACTGTACTTCCTCGCCGGGATCGCCTAACGGCCTTACGCTGGGCTCACGACTCCCTCATCGGAGGGCACGCAGGACGCGAAAGGACCTTAGAGCTTATCAATCGCTTCTATTGGTGGCCCAACATCTGGCGGGATGTTTTCTCCTATGTGAGCTCCTGTTCCACCTGCGCACATCAGAAGCCCAGTCCTGGATCCCCTTGTGGCCTCCTACAGCCACTACCAGTCCCCACCGAACCATGGACCCACATAGCTACGGATTTCGTGGTGGACTTACCCCCGTCTTGTGGGCATACGGTCATCTGGGTCACCGTTGACCGCTTCTCAAAAATGGTGCACCTAGTGCCGTTGCCTAAACTTCCTTCAGCGCCCGAACTGGCCCGTCTCTTTGCCCAGCATGTCTTCAGGCTACATGGACTCCCACAAGACATAGTCTCCGACAGGAAGATCACAACACTCCTGGTATTAATAGGGATAGGGCACTGTGTGCAGGAAGATCACAACACCCCTGGTGTCAGGGTTAGGGAACTGTGTGCAGGAAGATCACAACACTCCTGGTATTAATAGGGATAGGGCACTGTGTACATGAAGATCACAACACCAGGCTGGAGTCAGTGTGTGCAGAAAAGGTGACCTGCCTTTTCCCCAAGCTGGAATCAATGTGTGCAGTAAAGGATACCTGCCTTTTCCCCAAGCTGGAGTCAATGTGTGCAGTAAAGGAGACCTGCCTTTTCCACAAGCTGCAGTCAATGTGTGGAGTAAAGGAGACCTGCCTTTTCCACATGCTGGAGTCAATGTGTGCAGTAAAGGAGATTTGCCTTTTCCACAGCTGGAGTCAGTGTGTGCAGTAAAGGAGAACTGCCTTGTCCCCAAGCTGGAGTCAGTGTGTGCAGTAAAGGAGATCTACCTTGTCCCCAAGCTGGAGTCAGTGTGTGCAGTAAAGTAGACCTGCCTTTTCCACAAGCTGGAGTCAATGTGTGCGGTAAAGGAGACCTGCCTTTTCCACAAGCTGGAGTCAATGTGTGCAGGAAAGGAGACCTGCCTTTTCCCCAGCTGGAGTCAGTGTGTGCAGTAAAGGAGATCTGCCTTGTTCACAAGCTGGAGTCAATTTGTGCAGTAAAGGAGACCTGCCTTATCCCCAAGCTGAATCAATGTGTGCAGTAAAGGAGACCTGCCTTTTCCCCAAGCTGGAGTCAATGTGCTGTAAAGGAGACCTGCCTTTTCCCCAAGCTGGAGTCAATGTGTGCAGGAAAGGAGACCTGCCTTGTACCCAAGCTGGAGTCAATGGGTGCAGTAAAGGAGACCTGCCTTGTCCCCAAGCTGGAGTCAGTGTGCTGTAAAGGAGACCTGCCTTTTCCACAAGCTGGAGTCAATGTGTGCAGGAAAGGAGACCTGCCTTGTACCCAAGCTGGAGTCAATGGGTGCAGTAAAGGAGACCTGCCTTGTCCCCAAGCTGGAGTCAGTGTGCTGTAAAGGAGACCTGCCTTTTCCACAAGCTGGAATCAATGTGTGCAGTAAAGGAGACCTGCCTTGGCCCCAAGCTGGAGTCAATGTGTGCACATAATGCAATGTACAGGAAGCAATGATGTGACTGCTGGAGTGGTGCACTGCCTGCCTACCTAGGCTTGAATATATTAATGCTGCAGTACTAATAAAAATAAATTATAATTCTGCTAAAATGCCACTAGCCTCACCAGTGACACTAGGCTAGTAGCCTAGTCAGACATTCACCATCACCTAATAATAATTAATTATTAATTCAGTGATATAATAAATCATTTAAAAAAATTGAGTAGGTTAATATAATAGATGATTGTAATAGATTGAATAAAGTTCTGATGTTTCTGCTCTCCTCACACCAAACAAAAGCAACACACAAGCAGAGAAGCCCTTCTTATAAAGCTGAGCTAGTGAGTTAAGTAGGAGGAAAAGTAAACATACTGGTGGCCAGTGTGGCTACTTAAAAAATACACTTACCAACAATCAATTACCACATATATTTGAACTGTGTAGTTCCAGCCAGGACCACCTTTCTAAAATGCACAGTGATTGGCAAATTCAACATGCACTAGCATTTCACATGCCTGCTAACAAAAATAATAAACAAACAAGTTCTAGTCACATGAGTGATGATCATCACATTACTTTTTTTGTCAAGCTTCCAACTGTTTCCATTTCACATCCCCCCAACCATTACCTCAGTGGGAACCTTGGTAACATCAATAGATAAGAGCACAGCCAGCCAATAGGAATACATATTCATTCCTAACTGACCTTCACTGACCTGGAAAGTGTCAATTTGTATCATTTTCTGTTAGTGCACACTAACTGGGAGTTAGTGTGCTAACTCCCGTTAGTGCGTACTAACACGATTTAACAATTTTTAACGATAAATCGTTAGAATTTCTATTGTATTGTGTTCTATAACAATTTAAGACGATATTAAAATTATCGGACGATAATTTTAATCGTTGAAAAACGATTCACATCCCTAGGTTGCAGTGATGAAGATAACACTTGGGAACCCAGCTGCAATATCCTTGACAAAAGCTTACTGCAACAGTTCCATCAGGACCATCCAGGGAAACCTGGGCCTCTCAAGAGGGGCCGTAAAGGGGGGGGGGTACTGTTGCGGTCTCTGCTGCTTCCCCTTCTCTAGCCCTGAACAGTGCTACCTCTGCTGCTGGAAACGCCACGTCCCGCGGCGCCGGGACTCTGACAGCCTTGCCAGTTCCATGTGGTGGCCGCCATTGCCTGCCCGTCTCCCCGTTGCCTTGCGCGCGCGTGAGGACGCCCACTTTGTGCGTACAGCTCCTGGAAGTCTCGTTCCGCCTGTGCTAATGACACCACGCCCTAAGCCTGCTATAATCGGCGTCCAGACTCCTTCTCCTTGCCTTGCAACGAGGTTCACTACTGCCTAGTAGTCCTGAGTTGCGCTTCGTCTGTTCCTCGTTCCTGTCTTGACCTTTGGATTACTCTTGACTTTGCTTCAGCCTGCCGCCTACCTCAGACCTTGGTCCGTTCCTGACTTCGCTTCAGCCTGCCGCCTGCCTCAGGCCTTGGTCCGTTCCTGGCTTCAGTCCACAGCCTGCTTCCGTCCACAGCCAGCGGCAGACTCCGTTTCAGCCTAGAGCCTGCTTCAGCCCACAGCCTGCTCCAGCCCACAGCCTGCTTCCGTCCACAGCCAGCGGCAGACTCCGTTTCAGTCTACAGCCTGCTCCAGTCCACAGCCTGCTTCCGTCCACAGCCAGCGGCAGACTCCATTTCAGTCTACAGCCTGCTCCAGTCCACAGCCTGCTTCAGCCCACAGCCTGCTTCCGTCCACAGCCAGCGGCAGACTCCGTTTCAGTCTACAGCCTGCTCCAGTCCACAGCCTGCTTCAGCCCACAGCCTGCTTCCGTCCACAGCCAGCGGCAGACTCCGTTTCAGCCTACAGCCTGCTTCAGCCCACAGCCTGCTCCAGCTCACAGCCTGCTTCCGTCCACAGCCAGCGGCAGACTTTGTTTCAGTCTACAGCCTGCTCCAGTCCACAGCCTGCTTTAGCCCACAGCCTGCTTCCGTCCACAGCCAGCGGCAGACTCCGTTCCAGTCTACAACCTGCTTCAGTCCACAGCCTGCTTCCGTCCACAGCCAGCGGCAGACTCCGGTCCAGTCTACAGCCTGTTCCAGTCCACAGTCTGCTACCGATTCTATCTAAGTCTTCAGCCTGCTCCTAGCCCAGACTTCTACAGACTCTGCTTTCCTCTCCGGCTTGCTACAGGTATTGCTGCCGCCCGCTGCCCTGTCATCAGCTGGCCCTCAACCTGTACTGCCGGTACACAGACTATCTATCACTCTGGACTTTCCATACTACACTCCCAGCCAGGCTTTACCTCCTATTGGACTCTGAGCATATATCCCAAGTCCCAAGGTTCCAGGACCCGACGGGCTCCTCCTGGGGGTTCCTGGTTCCCGGGTGAACACCGCCAGCCTGTGGCTCCGCCTCCCGGCCTACCCTGTCATCCTAGGTGGGCCGGCCCAAGGGTCCACTACCCTGCCTGCAGTACCCAACTGCAACACTATGCGAAAGAGTAAATAACCGATTGACATCTACCCATTCTAGACATCTCATGATTTTAAACACCTCTATCATATCCCCCCTCAGCCGTCTCTTCTCCAAGCTGAAAAGTCCTAACCTCTTTAGACTTTCCTCATAGGGGAGCTGTTCCATTCCCATTACCATTTTGGTAGCCCTTCTCTGTACCTTCTCAATCACAATTATATCTTTTTTGAGATGCGGTGACCAGAATTGTACATAGTATTCAATGTGCAGTCTCACCATGGAGTGATACAGAGGCATTATGACATTTTCCATTTTATTCACCATTCCCTTTCTCATAATTCCCAAAATTCTGTTTGCTTTTTTGGCTGCCGCAGCACACTGAACCGAAGATTTCAATGTGTTATCCACTATGATACCTAGTTCTTGGGTTGTAGCACTTAATATGGAACCCAACATTATAGCATGGTTTATTTTTCCCTATATGCATCACCTTGCACTTATCCACATTTAGTTTCATCTGCCATTTGGATGCCCAATTTTCCAGTCTCACAAGGTCTTCCTGCAATTTATCACAATCTGCTTGTGATTTAACTACTCTGAACAATTTTGTATCATCTGCAGATTTGATTACCTTACTCGTCGTATTTCTTTCCAGATCATTTATAAATATATTGAAAAGTAAGGGTCCCAATACAGATCCCTGAGGCACTC
This sequence comes from Rhinatrema bivittatum, assembly GCF_901001135.1. NCBI lineage: Eukaryota > Metazoa > Chordata > Amphibia > Gymnophiona > Rhinatrematidae > Rhinatrema > Rhinatrema bivittatum. The sequence goes on from NC_042619.1 coordinate 110,904,021, forward strand.
CACAGTCCACTCCCTTCCACTGAGAAAATTGTCCATTTAATCCTACTCTCTGTTTCCTGTCTTTTAGCCAGTTTACAATCCACGAAAGGACATCGCCACCTATCCCATGACTTTTTACTTTTCCTAGAAGCCTCTCATGAGGAATTTTGTCAAACACCTTCTGAAAATCCAAGTATACTACATCTACCAGTTCACCTTTATCCACATGTTTATTAACTCCTTCAAAAAAGTGAAGCAGATTTGTGAGGCAAGACTTGCCCTGGGTAAAGCCATGCTGACTTTGTTCCATTAAACCATGTCTTTGTATGTGTTCTGTGATTTTGATGTTTAGAACACTTTCCACTATTTTTCCTGGCACTGAAGTCAGGCTAACTGGTCTGTAGTTTCCCAGATCGCCCCTGGAGCCCTTTTTAAATATTGGGGTTACATTTGCTATCCTCCAGTCTTCAGGTACAATGGATGATTTTAATGATAGGTTACAAATTTTTACTAATAGGTCTGAAATTTCATTTTTTAGTTCCTTCAGAACTCTGGGGTGTATACCATCTGGTCCAGGTGATTTACTACTCTTCAGTTTGTCAATCAGACCTACCACATCTTCTAGGTTCACCGTGATTTGATTCAGTCCATCTGAATCATTACACATGGAAACCTTCTCCATGACTGGTACCTCCCCAATATCCTCTTCAGTATACACCGAAGCAAAGAAATCATTTAATCTTTCTGCGATGGCCTTATCTTCTCTAAGTGCCCCTTTAACCCCTTGATCATCTAAAGGTCCAACTGACTCCCTCACAGGCTTTCTGCTTCGGATATATTTTAAAAAGTTTTTACTGTGAGTTTTTGCCTCTATAGCCAACTTCTTTTCAAATTCTCTCTTAGCCTGTTTGTCAATGTCTTACATTTAACTTGCCAATGTTTATGCTTTATCCTATTTTCTTCTGTTGGATCCTTCTTCCAATTTTTGAATGAAGATCTTTTGGCTAAAATAGCTTCTTTCACCTCCCCTTTTAACCATGCTGGTAATCGTTTTGCCTTCTTTCCACCTTTCTTAATGTGTGGAATACATCTGAACTGTGCTTCTAGAATGGTATTTTTTAACAATGATCACGCCTCTTGCACATTTTTTACTTTTGTAGCTGCTCCTTTCAGTTTTTTCTAACAAATTCTCTCATTTTATCAAAGTTTCCCTTTTGAAAGTTTAGCACGAGAGCCTTGGATTTGCACACTGTTCCTCTTCCAGTCATTAAATCAAATTTGATCATATTATGATCACTATTGCCAAGCGGCCCCACCACCGTTACCTCTCTCACCAAGTCCTGTGCTCCACTGAGAATTAGATCTAAAATTCCTCCCTCTCTCGTTGGTTCCTGAACCAATTGCTCCATAAAACTATCATTTATTCCATCCAGGAACGTTATCTCTCTAGCGTGTCCCGATGATACATTTACCCAGTCAATATTGGGGTAATTGAAGTCTCAAAACCAATACGTTGCAAGCTACAAATTTTTTCTATTTTTGTGCATTTATTTATTTAAAGCTGTGGGACCATCATAACACCCACGGTTTGTTTGGCAGTGAGCCAGGGTCTAAACCGCAACTGGTCACATTTAATCATCGGTCCATTAAAGTCCTTAGAATCCTATTTTATTGTTGAACAAACATTTTTTCTTCTTTTTTATTTTGTAAAATTAGTAAGTGACGGTACTTTCCTTACTTGCCAGGAGCGCCGCCGCGCTTCCTTGCTTGTCTGTAGCGCTACCGCGCTTTTAGATCAAGTTGTTCAGGAGTTGTTAATCCGTGGAAATGGACTTCGGGTCCAAAAGGCACTTGTGCAGTCTGACGTACGTTTCGCTCCAAGCTGCTTCAGGGACTGTTACAACATCTGAAAACTATTTTCCTGAACTTTGAAAGTGAAAGGTTTAACTCCCGTCATATTCACATGGTACTCAGTACCTTTTAAGAGTACAACTAAAACAAAAAATGGTCATTTTACCACATGTACTTTCAGGTCTAATTTCGCACCATTACATTACTTTATATGTATATATGTGCACATCCCTAAATGGATTATGAAGCTGGAGCATTCAAAGTCCAACTTACCACATTCTGCCGCCTGGTCCTCTTGTCGGCGTTCTGCTGAATTGCCGCGAGATCTGACATGATTTTATACAAATTCACCATACTGCACCTGTGTGTTTGATTTGGCAGTTGCAAACAGTGACCCCGCGAGGGGTCACTGTTTGCAACTGGAAGATCCAACGTTGTTCATACTGTTGAAGCTGTTTAATCCTATCCCCTTTTCTCCAATGTGCTTTAATCACTTCTAAAATGGTCCATTTAATATCAGAGAATGCATGAATGTGGTCTTTGAAATGTGCTACTAGTGGTTCTTCAGTTCGGCCCGTATTGAGACAACATTTATGTTCAGTTAGTCTAATTCTAAACGAGCGTTTGGTCATGCCCACATAAATAAGTGGGCATGGACAAAATATGGCGTACACTACAAAGGATTTTCTGCACGTCGCTTGAGGCAAAGGCACCATCCGTCCTGATGGTAAATTGATGGTTGTCTGTGGTAATTTCAGAGCGCAATGAGCATAATTAGTGCAGCTGTTAACATTATCATCAATGCTCGGGGGTTCATGGAAACTTGAGTGTACCACTTGATCTTTAATATTTCTGCCCTAGGTGTAAGCAATCCGAATAGATTCTTTGAATAATGGGTGAATTTCCTGGAGGATTGCCTGATGGCTTTGCTAATAAGTGGTGAGGCCAGTGTATGCCTCATCACCAGGATCTGTAGGTTCAAATCCTCATGTTGTTTTGGTAAAAATAAAAAATCCCGATTTGAATAGAGGGCTCGTCGATAAGCTTTTTTGACACTGGATAGGGGATATCCTCGCTGCAAAAAACTTTCTGCCAAGTCTTGAGCTTGTTTTTTAAACTCAGAGTTATCTGTGCATATGCGTCGTATACGCATGAATTGACCCACTGGTAGATTGAATTTGAATGTGCTGGGGTGAAAACTATCAAATCCTAGGAGGTTGTTTCGGTCATTAGGTTTGTGGTACAGAGTGGTGGTGACTGAATCTTATTTCTGGTGATAAGAATATCTAAATATGACACTTGGTGATGATGAAAATTCTGCCTTTGAAACTGAGAAGAGATTTCTGTGGGGAAAGCCATGATTCTGAGACCCGCCCCCTCCCCTGACATCATCGCAAACGGATCCGGGCAGTTTGAAAGGCGCCAAGCCAGCAGGCGCCGCGTGCCGAAGGTGTGCGACAAAGGGGCACTCCCCTTTGTGTTATTTGTTTAATATGCTCCTTGTTATACCTTTTGCTTAATTGTTAAGAACTTTGATTTTGATGATTTTATTTTGTAATCTCTTAGCCTCAGGTACAAAAATTTTAGATTGTAAGCCCTTTTAGGGGATAGTGAATTACCTATTGTACCTTATTGTAAACCGGTGTGATATCTCTTTTTGAAATGAACATCGGTATATAAAAATCGCAAATAAAAAATAAAATAAATAGTAAATTTGAGACATGAGTTCAATTTATTGAGCCAGGAATGAAACTCTAAGAGGGCTGCTTGGGGTCCTTCCCATACAATGAAAACGTCGTAGATATATCTCTTCCAATGCTTCAAATTTGATGACCACTGGTTCTGCTGTATATATTGTTTCTCAAATGCCGTGACGAACAAATTGGCCACATCTGGTGCCATTGCTTCCCCCATGGCTGTTCCCCGGATCTGCAAATAGAATTTTTCGTGGAACATGAAGTAATTATGGCTCAATGCTAAATGTAATAGCTGGGCTGGGCAGCCGATAAACAAAATGCGATCAGGCCCAATGGGAAAAAACTCACATGTGAATCTGAACCGGAATCCGAACCGATTCCGGTTCCGATTCACATCTCTAGAAAAAAAGACAATATAAAAGGAATTGGCAAAAAAATAAGAAAGGGAAGGTGGAAAAAAAAAAAAGCCTGTGACTAACGTTTAGAAAACTAAGATCAGGCAGCAAAGGTAAAAAAAAAATAAATTACTTTTTAGTGATTGGCACATGTAATCTTTGGGAATGTGCAAGAATAGCACTTTCTCTATGCGGATCTCACAAAGTACAAGCACCGGAGACCCTTGGTACGCCACTGGGTGCGAACCATATGGGGCCGCAAGCGGCGGCAAAGAGGAGTGGAGATTTGGCAGGCCGCACCTGCTCACAACCCAGAAAACCACACAGCTGGTGGGCGCAAGGGAGAAGGCTCATCTAGAGCTCCTAATCCCCTTGCACCCGCCCTGGCTACATACCCACTGTGCCTCTGCCTCTGGTGCTCCTGTTGATGTACCTTAACTGCCGGTATGTTCTTCATGTATGTGAGATGCATGTGTGTTGCCAAGACTGAAGGTGAGACTCCCTTTCATCTGTGGATTACAGTGTGGAAAGCATGTAAGTATTGTTATCTGTTAGAGGTTTCAATCTTTCTTGCACCTGCTGCTGCAAGGAATCCACAAACTACAACATTTCTGCTTCCATTTCCTATTACTCATGGAAACCTCTAACTTTTCCTCCAAAATATTTACTATGGGAATGACTCCATCCAAAGCGGTGTGTCTGGAATTCATTAAAGAACCATGGAGGATCAATACATAAATGTATTAGTAGGTATACATAAATTTATGCCTGTATTTTATAAATTGAGCAGCAGAAGCCACACACTTTATAGAATTCTGTGTGTCACCACCACAAAGATGTGTGTGTGTGTTTCAGTACATGCACAATTTTTTTAATGCAGGGATTCCCAAAGTTTATACACCTGATCTAATACCACACCTGGATACACCCAGAATTTGTCCAGCTAAATTTAGCTTCCTAGTGAAATTTAGGGGACTCATTTTATCCATTCAGCAATAGTAACACATTTTGTTCTCTGCGCCCACATCGATAGGCACTATTGATGTGGGTGCATGACGCCAGCGCCCTCCCTTCCCAGATCTCTGGTTTTCTGAAGCCCCTTAATTTCCAGCAGATTTATATCTCTTGGGAATCAATTCTTTTCCTCAATTCTTCCCCCTGCCTTCCTTTATGTCTGGCTCCTGCTACTCCCCCAGTGACTGACCCCAGATCTCAGTACTAGCACTGCTATTCTTAGGAGGCAGCAAGAATATAGGGACCGAGTTAGCCCACAGCCACCCGCTCACAGGCCAAATGATGGCCCTGCCCCTCTCAGCTTCCTTGCAGTAGAGATCTGAGAGCATGGGGGTCACTGGCTGACTCAGACCCCGGGCACATGCTGCCTTGACACAGTAGCACCAGCACCAGAAATCTGAGGTCATGGTTAGGAGGGGGCAGTGGTGGCAAAAAATAGAGGGCCAGTTGGGGGAGTGGACCCAGAGATGAAAAGGGTGGTTGGGCAGCCAGCTAAAACTGTATCCAGCTATTTGAGGGATGATCAGACTAGCGGGATTTTCAAATTCCAGCATTTGTCTGGCTAAATGCCAAACCTAATTGGACAAATGTACTGAATATGGACTTTTTTTGGAAGTTCTCAAATGTGTGTTGGAATCTTTCTTATATTATCTTCTTTTCTCTGTGTCTTGCTCTCCACTCCTTCATCTCTCCCTGTTCTCTATTCCACATCTCCCACTTTTTCTGCTCTAACAGTCCCATTTCCTCTGTCAGTAGAATCCTCAGAAACATATATGTCCCCCTTTAATATTCCTCTCCCCCAGCAGTATCTATGCTCAAGTCCCCCTGACTTCACTCCTCCCCTGCCCCACTCAGCAGCATTAATCCTTCTTTCTTCCTCTTGCCATTCTGCCTATGAGGCATAAAATTCTAGCATTCATTGACTTCTGTAATGAAAGAGGAAAACATTCTACATTTAAGAAGAAACATTATGGGGTAGATTTTAAAACCCCTGCGCGCGTAAATCCGGGAGGATTTACGCACGCAGGGCACTCGCTCGCCGGCGCGCCTATTTTGCATAGGCTGCCGGCACGCGCAAAGCCTCGGGATGCGCGTAACTCCCGGGGCTTCGTAAAAGGGGCGGGAGGGGGTGTGTCCTAGGGCTTGTCCAGGGGCATGTCAGGAGCAGGTGGTGGTCTGGTGCGGGTCCGGGGGCGTGGCGATGATTCGGGGGCGGGCCGGGAGAGCGGTCCCGAGTCCCTCGGCACTGCGGCCTGTGCCGGGGGATGTTGGGCAAGTTACGCCTGCTTCAAGCAGGCGTAACTTGCCCAACAAAGGTAAAGGGGGGATTTAGGTAGGGCTGGGGGGTGGGGTAGATAGGGGAAGGGAGGGTAAGGTGGGGGGATGTGGAAGGAAAGTTCCCTCCGAGGCCGCTCCGATTTCGGAGCGGCCTCAGAGGGAACGGAGGCAGGCTGCGTGGCTCGGCGCGCGCAGGCTGCCGATTTTGTGCAGCCTTGTGGGCGCCGACCCCAGATTTTATAGGATACGCGCGTATCTTATAAAATGTGGTGTACTTTTGTTCGTGCCACTGGCACGAACAAAAGTACGCGTGCACGTATGTTTTTAAAATCTACCTCTAAGTGAACAAGCAGTTTCTGAATAGAAAGAATGAGAAGCTAAGAGAAATGTGTTATGATAGAAATTGAGCATTATTTCTGAAAGTAAGGAAGAAAAGGGACATGGTCTGGAAGTTGGTCTAAAAGTGTCTATTACAACTACTTAAGTATAGTTAGTTCATAAAAGTATTATAAGAACTCTGTTGTGGGGTTCTGGTAACAACTTTGCTCAGTTTTATGACTTGCAATGTCCACAGAACCCACTTAATGGCATTAACAAGTTTATGCTGCACACTTATCTAATCTTGCTGTTTAGAATTTTATTACAATATCCAGATAAATAAAAATACCAGAAAGTGCTGATATACTTGACTTCTGCAATGCAGGGAAGTATGCTTTAATGGTAGATATGAGTTAGAAGAATGCAGAAATAACATTCCAGACTGAAACCAGATAGAAAGAAGAGAAAAGGAGACATGGAGAGCATTTTGCCAGGGAAATAATTCAGTAATAAAAATTCAATAAAGATTAGTTTGTGCTAATCTTTTGAAAAGAGTCTTGTTAGCTTTTGGATGCTTTTCAATTTACTGTGCCTTCCTCAGCAAGTGGACTTTCCTTTAGCAAGGCTCCTAATCTCTATCTCCCTCTCAGACCTTCTGCAAATTCTGTAAGAATTAATTCCTTATCAGCAAATATGATATTTATTTATTTATTTATTTATTTACTTACTTACTTAATTTTCTATATCAGTGTTGGTGTATACCTTCACACCGGTTTACAGTGTTTCTTAATTTAAAAAAAACATAAAATACAGTGTTTCATAAATAAAACATAAAATACAATAAAATTAAACCAATCATAAGGGAACTATTTAAAATAAAATAAACATTACATAACAAGAACTAAAATACTAAATATAAAAGTAAAAGTAAAAATCTCATTAAACTATGACTGTTTAACATAAAATAATCAACAAAAAGTATCCACATAGGAAAAAAGCACAGGAAATTACTGGCTGACTTCTACTTGAAATGCTTGTACATACATCTATGTTTTTAGTGCTTTCTTAAATTCATTTAAATCTCTCCTTAATTCAGTGGGTAATAAGTTCCATAAACCTGGACTGGCTAATGAAACATCCCTTTCCCTGACAGAAGTAAATTTGGCAGTAGTGATGGAAGGAATTGTAAGGAGTCCTTTACCCGCCAAACACAAATTTCGCTGAGGAGTATGTATGCGTATGACCGCATTCAACCTGTCTACTTGTTCTGCATAGTTTGGCCGGCGCCATCTTAAAAAATGGTGGGAGCCATCTGTTACTCCTACCATGTGATGGGGCCGACCAATGGCACTGATAGCCCCTGTCACATGGGAAGGGCAAAGGGTCATCAGCACCATTTTGATTAGTGGCAGCTAATGGCCCGAGAGGGGGAGATCACTCCCGGGACCCCACTGGACCACCAGGGACTTTCGATAAGTCTTTGGGGGGGTGGTCAGGAAGGTTGGGGGTTGCAATTAATTAAATTTGAAGGGTGGGGTGGGTTTGGCTTTTTTTTTTAATGTGCCCTTTCTCCCCCCCCCAAAAAATAATAGATAAGAAAACCACATGAAATTTCGTGGGTTTTCTTATCGTTTCGTCGCCCCTCCCGAAATGCAATGAAATAGGAAATATCGTTTATATTTCCTATTTCGTTACATCCCTAATAAGGAGCAAGTATATAGATCTCGAGGTTTAGGACTTACAGGACAGGGTGAGGGGTCTGGGTCAACCTGGGGGAGTGTAGGATGAACAACCAGAGGAGTCTGGAAGACCTTGATATTAATTGGGCAAAGTGGTGGACTAATTGGAAAAACTGGGTTGTCCCTCGCATGAGGATGTTTTAAAATCCACCTTCATATATGTGTAAAAGCCAACAGACACACATGCTAGTTGTGCTCAAGTAACCTCTTAAACTTAGGAGCATACTTATATGCAATTGGTATATTTTAAAACATGTGCACAAATGCACGCAGAATTTAAAATTCCAGCGAATCTTTGTTTGCATGCAGATATGCATGCACGTTTGTTTTAAAATTTGCTTGTTAGCTTTTATGAGATCTGCAATATATATAACATGCCAAAAAAGATAATCTAATGAGACTGGTTGCCACTTGTGAATGTTTGGTGTTTCTTGCATTATTTTTGTACATTTTGGGGGCATTCTTGTAAAGCTATCATCTATAAGTATATATTCTGAAAATCAAATGAGTGTGCATAGTTATTGCACCTAACCTAACCTGCTTCCTGGAATGTCCATTTTTGCCTTGGCAAATGAAGCTAGGTGACTAAATTTAGATGCTCAGCCCTAGGCAATTTTCAAAGGGGCTGTTATAGCCTGATAGTGCCTAAAAGGTGAATTTTAAAAGCCTGGCATGTGCCATAATTGAGAGGTTCGTGAATATGTTGGGCCGGTGCACACCGAGCAAATTTTAAAAGGCACCCACGTATGCGTGTATCTCACACTATGGGCACAAATGAAAAGTTATGAAAAAGGGGTGGGGCATGGACGGTGTGGTGTGGGGCATGGGCGTTCCTTTATTTCAAATTTGTGCCTAAATATGCACACAGACATGTGCTGGGGTTTCCTGCTGTGCAACTTTACTTCTGCTATGGAGGACATGTAAGTAATAAAATAAAGAAAAATATATAGATCGGCAGGGTTTTAAAGGTAGGGGCAAACAGGGGAAATGGGAGGCTATTAAAATAGAGTGGTTTGGAATTCCTATCTCTTACCTAGATGAACGGGAATGAATTTGGAAAACAGGAAATGGTGTCGGCATGCGTGTCTACTAAAATCCCCCCACTTACACAGCAGAAGAGGAATTTGCGTGCATAGGTCATTTAAGTTTGTGCGCAAAAGTGCGCGAGGTTAGGCTATTTTATAACATGTGCGGGTTCCTAGACGTGGACCAACGAATGCAAGCACATGTGCACCTGCAGGCCTGTTTAAAAGTTACTTGGCTAATCCCTTTGACTCTTCTCCTTCTGTGAAAATCCTACACATTTGGGGGCCGATACAATAATTATAGTGCAGAAAGCGGGCGCTGAACAGTCAGCACCTGTTTTCTTAATGCGCCCCAGGCGCCCCCAAGGGGGAGCACCATGCAATATTTAAATTAGGGGATCACGTTAGTAAGGAGGTGCTAGGGTTTGTTGTGCGCCCCTAGCGCCTCCTAGCTAAGGAGAACCCGATCAGCGCCGGCGGTCCACCAGTTAGGAAAATCGATGCTGAGTTTATTGGCTTCGGTTTTCCTAAATGCCACACAGCCGCACAGCGAAGGGGGTTCAGGAAACAGACGCTTGTCATTCGAGCGTCTGTTTCCTGCACCTGACTGCCAGTTGTTTGTTTTTTTTTCTATTTTTTAACTTTATTTAATTTTGTTATTCCTCCTACTTAATATTGCAACGATATTAAGTAGGAGGCAGTACAGAAAAGCAGTTTTTTTCTGCTTTTCTGTACTGGTTTAAGGAGTGCTCAGCCTGCTCCAGGCTAAATGTGCTTAAAAAATGACACGGGCCATCCATTGCTCCTACCATGTGATGGGGCCGGCCAATGGCACCGATAGCCCCTGTCACATGGTAAGGGCAAAGGGTCATCGGTGCCATTTTGATTAGTGGCAGCCGATGGTCCGAGAGTGGGAGATTGTTCCCGGGACCCCTGCTGTACCACCAGGTACTTTAGAAAAGTTTTGGGGGGTCAGGAGGGTGGAGGATTCTAAAGAATTTGATTTAAAGGGTCGGGGTGGGTTTGGGGGTTGTTTTTCTGTGTGCCCTTTCTTCCCGCCCCCCCCCCCCCCCCAAAACGATAAGAAAACTTCCTGATACCTGATGGATGAGAAAATATCGTACAATTTTCATCCGTCAGAAAAACGATTCACATCCCTAGCTGATGTGCACCATAAAATCAAGATGGTGCCTTGGTGGGGAGAAGGGAGTACTGATATGCACTTTGAAAGGGGAATGATTATTTTGAAGGGGGCAGGGAACACCTACTATATGTTGGCAGAGGGCATGGGGACTTTTGAAGGGAGTAAAGGGTTGTTCCAAATTTTTCAGCTCCATTTTTCTACAATTTTTTCTTGGCTTTTTGGGAAAAAAATATTTTTACACAAAAACTAAGGCATATTACCTAAAAATAATTCTTCCTTTTCTTTTTCCTTTTTATTCTACTTTTCCTAAGTGTTTTTTTTCAGTTTTATTTCATTATAGTACATCAATGTGTTAGTGAGCCCGGATGAAACCGTCCATTATGACACGAAACATGTGGTTTAATATCTCCTGCATCACCTTATTTTACAGGGTTACTTGGACATCCATCACTACACGCAATTGCTTCCTTCAGTTATACTCACCTACATTTTTTATTTAAGAGGTAGAAGGAGGGTCCAGATTGAAAACAAATCAAAAGAAATTGAAACTTCACTTCTGTTCATATTTATATTTTCCATAAACACAGGAAACTGGGGAACCTTAATTGTACTTCAGATATTACAGCTTTGAGTTGTTATGGAGACAGCAGTATAAAACAGAAATAAAATAATTTAATGCAGTATAGGATATAACCTTGCATCATCATTTTAATATTTTAGACTTGTGCTGCCACTTTTGGCCTAGGTTGTCTAGTAGCACATTTCTAAAGAATGGATTGCACTGGAACTTCCAAAAGGGAAAACCAAGAAGGAACAATATTTCTTATTACTATCTGCTGCAGCTGAATAGACAGTGGCATATTGTACTACCAGTACCTGCTCGAGTCGCAGGAGGTACACATTCAAATTAACTTCCATTCTGAAGTTCTGGGCTTCTCCATAAAATCAAAGCATTTTTTGTTGAAGGTACATACTTGTAAAATAATTCCTATTTATTTTCTTTTTATTCTCTTCCTTAATTTTCCATGCAATCTAGAGCCAGTGACATGAGAGCTACTCATTTGGAACGGATATTACAGAGATGCCTAGCTCACTCATACTTTGGTTCAAAAATAAAGATTCTCAGATTCCTCAGTCAGCAGTTTTTAATCTTGTCCCTCATGGTAATTATTTGTTTTATCACAAAGAATGCTGTGGCTCTGCCCAGCGATTACCACAAACGTAACTAAGAGCAGCAACACAAACTGGCCCTTAAGGATGGATCACAGCTCCTGGGAAAACCTTGCTTTTCAATGACAGGAACCACAATCCACACTTAGTTGAGTGGAATAATGTGTTCGGCATGCATATTTGCTCTAGGGACAAAAAGGCACAGGCAAAAATCTTCAGTTCACCCTGCTAACATAGCGTTTGCTCCGGAGATAAAAAAAACTTTAAAGTAGATCTGTTTTTTTTTTTAATCTGGCTTAAATATATCCTGTCACAAATAGGAGGACAAATCAAAATGCTCTGTCACATTTTCATACAAAAAAAGAAACGATTCAGTACAGATTTTTCCCATAGAATATAAGAGGGGAAAAAACCATTTAAAATGTTCAGTACAGTAAGAGAGGGGTCTCCAAACTCAGTCATCATACTGAGGCAGTGCGTGCAAAAAGAACTCGTATATATTCATTGTGGAAATCCTGAAAACCTGACTGGGTTATGCCACTCGAGTACTGAGTATGGGGAGCCCTGAAGTAAGAAATACAGAATTGTACAGAATAAATCACATGTATAAATTGCAAATCATCTTGCTGAGACATGGAAACTGAACAATAGCCCTAAACTGATTGACAGAATGAAATCTCTCACAGAATTATCTTATATTTAAATTTTAATACATATTTTAAAGGGAAAGTGCCTCCATCTCAGTCTGTACTTGTATGCATTATGGAATACAAATTGACATAGGGGTAGGATTTTAAAAGGAGTACAGTTCCTGGCACGCGCGCATGTTATAAAATCCGTTGGCCGTGCACACATGCTCGCCAGATTTTAAAAATCTGTGTGCACATGTGTGAGCGGCGCACACAGAGGGGGGATTTTACTAAATTACATGCATCAACGCAATCGGGCCTTCCCCAGTTCCCTACTCGCCTGCCTAACCTTCCTTCTCTTTCCCCTCTCTACCCTGTCCCCTAATCCCTACCTACCTACCCACCCAAACATTTCTTATTTTACGACTTACTGCTCCTCCAGAGCAGAAGTAGTTTGCGTGTGCTGGCTGGCTGCCAGCGCGAGCTTTCCCGAGACAGTGGCTAATGGCCACTGTCCCGGCCGGCCTCTGTCCTGTCCCGCCCCGCCCCTCCCCGCCCAGACTACGATCCTCGGCCTGTCCCTTTTTTAGAGCCTGGCACTTGTGCGTGTATCAGCACTTACACGTGTGGCCCGGCCCTTTTGAAAATGCGCGCAGTGCGCAGGGCCCAGCCACACGTGTAAGTGCCGATTTTTACGCACGTGGCCATTTTAAAATTTGGCCTATATAGATAATAGTAAGCAAAATATAAGTTAATGAATTCATTTACACATCTCACTACAGATTCTATACAATTAAATACAAAACATAAGAATGCATACCAAGATGTTGTTATTCTAGCAGTTTTGCAAGGAGAAAGTAAAAGGTAATGTCCAAAAAAAGATACACGTCTATGATGGGAAATAGATGAAAAGGCTAAACTGACATCAATAGTATTGATCCAATGAAGAAATTCATCAAGTCTGTCCTTGTCTGATGTCCAAATAACATGGATATCATCGATTAATCTAACCCAGATTAATATGTTCTTAAGCCAATGAGAAGTATAAACATATTTGGCATCAAACTGCCCTACATACAGGTCAGAATTCCCACAGACAGCCCAATGTGACCCAAATGAAATATCAAAAATCAAAATGAGGGAAATCAAAAACAATAATAAATCATTCTGATTTGCAGTTCCAATTAAATTTAGAGAGAAGGTTATCAGCAAGCCTGTCAGTGTGTCCAAGAGCCTGAATCACGCAGTCAATTTGATCATCCACTTTACCATATGTGTGACAATCCTTTTAACTCCTGCTTAATCTTCTTTATAACATGTGATTATTTTTTTTATATTTGATTTCTATAAAAATGTGAGCTTTGTCCAATCCATTTTCATTCTCGGTAACATCCTTTAAAAATGCCTGTCTTTCTTCTCCTACCCTACAATACACATTTTTATGTAATGACTGTTAATTAAGATAAGCTAATTAGGAACAACTCAATGTCCTACCACAGGCAGTAGATGCAGTGTAACTACTTTTGGCTATTGTTTGCTCAAGGTTAAATGTTTGCAGTAATTAATTGACTTCCTTGTCATTTACAGAATGATATCCTTGTGGTAATTGCAAAGGAAGGAAGAGATAAGCAGAAACCAGCACACTACCAGGAAGCAGGTGCACAGACAAAATAGTAGCATATCCTCTTGCAGAGGCACAAAGGAAATAATAAAAAAGGTATAATTTAGAATTGTGTGTTTTCTATTGTATGGAATCTGTAGTGTGTTATGCAAATGATTTGATGAATGATAAACTGTACTTAGTGATGGTGCTCACGGGCTTCAATTTATTTATTTTTTATTTATTTATATTCTGCCTTTTGGCACTTCAAACCAGGTTACATTCAGGTACTGAAGGTATTTGCCTATCTCCAGAGTACTTACTATCTAACTGGGCGATGCATCAAGCCGCGGCAGTGCTCTAACACATGTTAAACATGAATGGCCCTGCCCAGGTTCCATCCCCTATCACAATGACCTGCGTGTATGTGATTTGCATGTATGAATAATGCAAATACATGCAAAGGCGGTCATTCATAGGCAATTTCATGTAAATATTTTATAGTGGCCGACTGAGAAAGTGGTCAGCCGCAATAAAATAATACCACCTTCTGGAATTTTGATAAATGCAATGCGGGAGCCCCGGGACCCTAACGCGGGTCTCAAGGCTCCCACATTACATTTAAAGGGCCATGCAAAGGAACCAAAATTTGCCACGGCTAATAAAAGGTTGAGCGGGAGTCAGGCCTGATCCCGTCTCAGCCAGGCCACTACTCGAGGTGGCCCCAACTCCTGAAATTAAAAAAAAATGTTGCAGTCAGGTGCAGCGATTGTTGTGCGTCCTGGCTGCGTTGGCACCGAGGCTGGGCCTGTTCACCTCGCGCTTCCTTTGACCAGCTCTGGGCACCCCTCTCTTGCTCCCTCAGCCAGCTCACGGCATCCTTAGGCTCTCCGATCACCATCCTCCTTGCAGGCCTCGGCCACGCCCCTAGGCACGCGAGCAGCTGATGTACAGCCCTTTAAAGCAGTGGTCCCCAACCTTTTTTGCACCAGGGACCAGCTTCAAGCAAGACCATTTTTCCATGGCCCGGCAGGGTGGGGTGGGGGTTGGGCAGGGGCGGGGCTTTGGTCATATGGGGGCGGGGTTATGAAGGGGGTTGGATTTTAGTGCATAGTTATCATTTAATTATGACATTTATAATGTGAATTTGACTCAACTCACCATAGGTTCTCACATGCATGACACACTGACCCATGATCGTCACGATGTAAAAGTACAGTTTGCATCCACGGGAACCCCCCTGACCCACAATAATGGATGTAAAGCAGAATTATGATATTCTAGGGATGTGAATCATTTTTTGACGATTTAAAATATCGTCCGATATTTTTTAAATCATCAAAAATCGTTAAAGAGTGTGATACAATAGAAATTCCTCCGATTTATTGTGAAAAATCGTTAATCTGGTTTGTGTCCACTAACGGGAGTTATTTGGGGAGAGGGCGGGAAAAACGGCACACCAAAACAACCCCTAAACCCACCTCGACCCTTTAAAACGAATCCCTTACCTTCCCCCACCCTCTCAAACCCCCCAAAAACGTTTTAAAATCACCTGGTGGTCCAGTGGAAGCCCCGGGACCGATCGCCCGCTCTCGGGCCGTCGGCCGCCACTAATAAAAATGGCGCCGATGGCCCGATTAAAAAAAACCCCACCCTGACCCCTTAGCCTCCCCCACCCTCCCAAACCCCCCCAAAATGTTTTAGAATCACCTGGTGGTCCAGTGGAAGCCCCGGGACCGATCGCCCACTCTTGGAACGTCGGTTGCCACTAATAAAAATGGCGCCGATGGCCCGATAAAAAAAACCCCACCCTGACCCTTTAAACTGACCCCTTAGCCTCCCCCACCCTCCCAAACCCCCCCAAAACGTTTTAAAATCACCTGGTGGTCCAGTGGGAGCACGGGGAGCGATCTCCCATTCTCGAGCCATCAGCTGCACTAATAAAAATGGTGCCGACGGCCCTTTGCCCTTACCATGTCACAGAGGCCGACCGTCGATACCTGTGACATAGTGAGGGCAAAGGCGATCGGCGCCATTTTGAGTACTGGCATCGGACGGACGGCGTGCAGGAGGTTGCTCCTGGACCCCCGCTGGACTTTTGGCAAGTCTTGTGGGGGTCAGGAGGCCCCCCCAAACTGGCCAAAAGTCCTTGGATTTTGTTGCCAGAGGATGTGGTTAGTGCAGTTAGTGTAGCTGGGTTCAACAACTGAAAAGCAGGTTGTTAATACAAACAAAAAACACACTTTGAAATAAATGTCTGTATGCCAATGCCAGAAGTCTAAGAAGTAAGATGGGAGAGTTAGAGTGTATAGCAGCAGATGATGAGATTGACATAATTGGCATCACAGAGACTTGGTGGAAGGAGGATAACCAATGGGACAGTGCTATATCAGGGTGCAAACTGTATCGCAATGATAAGGAGGATCAACTTGGTGGGGGTGTGGCACTTTATGTCCGGTAGGGATAGAGCCCAACAAGATAAAGATCATACAAGAGACTAAATGCTCAGCAGAATCTATATGGATATAGAAATCCCATGTGTGTTGGGTAAGTGTATAGTGATAGGAGTATACTACAGTCCACCTGGACAAAATGGTCAGACAGATGATGAAATGCTAAGAGAAATCAGGGAAGCTATCCAATTTGGCAGTGCAATAATAATGGGAAAATTTCAATTATCCCAATATTGACTGGGTATATGTAACATCAGGACTTGCTAGAGACATAAAGTTCCTGGATTGAATAAATGACTGCTTCATGGAGCAATTGGTTCAGGAACCAACAAGAAAGGGAACTATTTTTGATTTAATTCTTAGTGGAACGCAGAATTTGGTGAGAGAGGTAACGGTGGTGGGGCCACTTGGCAACAGTGATCATAACATGATCAAATTTAAACTAATAACTGGAAGGGGGACAATAAGTAAATCTGCAGCTCTAACACTAAACTTTCAAAAGGGAAACTTTGATAAAATGAGGAAAATATTTAGAAAAAACTAAAAGGTGCAGCTGCAAAAGTTAAACGTGTTCAACAGGCATGGACATTGTTTAAAAATACCATCCTAGAGGCACAGTCCATATATATTCCACACATTAAAAAAGGTGGAAGGAAGGCAAAACAATTACCGTCATGGTTAAAAGGTGAGGTGAAAGAGGCTATTTTAGCCAAAAAATATCCTTCAAAAATTGGAAGAAGGATCCATCTGAACAAAATAGGATAAAACATAAGCATTGTCAAGTTATGTGTAAAACATTGATAAGACAGGTGAAGACAGAATTTGAAATGAAGTTGGCCATAGAGGCAAAAACTCATAATAAAAACTTTTTAAAATATATCCGAAGCAAGAAACCTGTGAGGGACTCGGTTGGACCATTAGATGACCGAGGAGTTAAAGGGGCTCTTAGGGAAGATAAGGCTATTTCAGAAAGACTAAATGAATTTTTTGCTTCCAAGTTTACTAATGAGGATGTTGGGGAGATACCAGTTCCGGAGATGGTTTTCAGGGGTGATGAGTCAGACGAACTGAACGAAATCACTGTGAATCTGGAAAATGTAGTAGGCCAGATTGACAAACTAAAGAGTAGCAAATCACCTGGACCGGATGGTATGCATCCTAGGGTACTGAAGGAACTAAAAAATGAAATTTCTGAACTATTAGTTAAAATTTGTAACCTATTATTAAAATCATCCATTGTACCTGAAGACTGGAGGGTGGCTAATGTAACCCCAATATTTAAAAAAGGCTCCAGGGGTGATCCGGGTAACTATAGACCAGTGAGCCTGACTTCAGTGCCAGGAAAAATAGTGGAAACTATTCTCAAGATCAAAATCGTAGAGCATATAGAAAAACATGGTTTAATGAAACACAGTCAACATGGATTTACCCAAAGGAAATCTTTCCTAACAAATCTGCTTCATTTCTTTGAAGGGGTTAATAAACATGTGGATAAAGGTGAACTGGTAGATGTAGTGTATTTGGATTTTCGGAAGGCGTTTGACAAAGTCCCTCATGAGAGGCTTCTAAGAAAACTAAAAAGTCATGGGATAGGAGGCGATGTCCTTTCGTGGATTACAAACTGGTTAAAAGACAGGAAACAGAGAGTAGGATTAAATAGTCAATTTTCTCAGTGGAAAGGGGTAAACTGTGGAGTGCTTCAGGGATCTGTACTTGGACCGGTGCTTTTCAATATATATATAAATGATCTGGAAAGGAATACAACGAGTGAGATGATACAAAATTATTCAGAGTAGTTAAATCACAAGCGGATTGTGATACATTACAGGAGGACCTTGCAAGACTGGAAGATTGGGCATCCAAATGGCAGATGAAATTTAATGTGGACAAGTGCAAGGTGTTACATAAAGGGAAAAATATCCCTTGCTGTAGTTACACAATGTTAGGTTCCATATTAGGAGCTACCACCCAGGAAAAAGATCTAGGCATCATAGTGGATAATACTTTAAAATCGTCGGCTCAGTGTGCTGCAGCAGTCAAAAGAGCAAACAGAATGTTAGGAATTATTAGGAAGGGAATGGTTAATAAAACGGAAAATGTCATAATGCCTCTATATCGCTCCATGGTGAGACCGCACCTTGAATACTGTGTACAACTCTGGTCGCCGCATCTCAAAAAAGATATAGTTGCGATGGAGAAGTTACAGAGAAGGGCAACCAAAATGATAAAGGGGATGGAACAGCTCCTCTATGAGGAAAGGCTGAAGAGGTTAGGGCTGTTCAGCTTGGAGAAGAGACGGCTGAGGGGGGATATGATAGACGTCTTTAAGATCATGAGAAATCTTGAACAAGTAGATGTGAATCAGTTATTTACACTTTCGAATAATAGAAGGACTAGGGGGCATTATGAAATTGGCAAGTAGCACATTTAAGATTAATCGGAGAAAATTCTTTTTCACTTAATGCACAATAAAGCTCTGGATTTTGTTGCCAGAGGATGTGGTTAGTGCAGTTAGTGTAGCTGGGTTCAAAAAGGGTTTGGATAGTCCATTAATGGCTATTAATCAAGTTTACTTAGGAAAAGCCACTGCTATTTAGAAATGTGAATCGGAACCGGAATCGGTTCCGATTCCGGGTTCGGGGACTATCGTGAAATTTTGTTCATGCGATCCGATCGGGTTTTTTTCTTTATCAGCTGTGCCCGAGCTGATAAACAAAAAATCCACCCCGACCCTTTAAAACACATCCTTTAGCTTCCCCCACCCTCCTGACCCCCCAAAACGTTTTTAAAGTACCAGGTAGTCCAGTGGGGATCCCGGGAGTGATCTCCCGCTCTCGGGCCGTCGGCTGCCACTAATCAAAATGGCGCCGATGGCCCTTTGCCTTTACCATGTGACAGGGTATCCGTGCCATTGGCTGGCCCCTATCACATGGTAGGAGCACTGGATGGCCCGCGCCATTTTTAAAGATGGTGCCAGCCGTCCATTACTCCTACCATGTGACATCGGCCAGCCAATGGCACTGATACCCTGTCACATGGAAGGGCAAAGAGCCATCATCGCCATTTTGATTAGTGGCAGCCGACGGCCCGAGAGTGGGAGATTGCTCCCGGGACCCCCAATGGACCACCAGGTACTTTTAAAAAGTTTTGGTGGGGGTTCAGGAGGGTGGGGGAAGCTAAAGGATGTGTTTTAAAGGGTCGGGGTGGGTTTAGGGGTTGTTTTTGTGTGCCATTTTTCCCGCCTTCCCTCTAAACGATAAGAGAACCCCATGAACAATTTTGTGGGGCTTTCCTATCGGTTTCGGGAAGCCCCCGATTTCTGACGAGTTTGAAAATATTGCACGATATTTTCAATCGTCAGAAAAACGATTCACATCCGTGCTATTAATTGCATCAGTAGCATGGGATCTTCTTAGTGTTTGGGTAATTGCCAGGTTCTTGTGGCCTGGTTTGGCCTCTTTTGGAAACAGGATGCTGGGCTTGATGGACCCTTGGTCTGACCCAGCATGGAAATTTCTTATGTTCTTATGAACTGGAAACTAAGTTAAAATAAGCTCCAAATTTAAAGTGTCCAGCCCTTGATGGAGTGCCCAACTTTTAGCTCAAACATTTGACCTCTATCCACCGACATCTAACTGCAAAAGACAATGGAGCAGACAGCCAGAATTAACTCCACAATGGCTCATAACAGGAAGAAAACTTCTCCTGCTAAAGGGAGCATCAAATAACAGATCCAAAAACTATCAGCCAATAACCTGCTTGCCTACAATTTATAAACTGTTCACTGCAATCGATGCAGATAGATTATATCACCACATCTATTTTAATAAAATCTTGGCAATAGAACAGAAGTGCACGAAAAGAGCAGCATATAGAACCAAAGACTAGTTGATACGAAATAAAACCATTGAGGTAAATTTTCAAAATTAGCGTGCGTGCGTCCATGTGCGCGCGCATGTTATAAAATCGGGAGTCGGCGTGCGCAAGGGGGTGTAAAATTGTGCAACTTGCGCGCCGAAATTGGAGCGGCCTGGGAGGGAACTTCCCAACCCCCTAACTTATCCTCCCTTCCCCTTCCCCTAACCCTCCCTTCCCCTAGCCCTAATCTAGGACTCCCTTGGACCTTTGTCCCACCTGTTGCGTGCGTCGGCAGTCTGCCGGCATGTGATCCCCCGGCACAGTAGCAAATGGCCGCTGTGCCAGGATCCTCTGATCCCGCCCCCGCCCTTCCCCGCCCCTTTTTCAAAGCCCTGGGAGATACACGCGTCTCCAGGCCTTTCTAAAATAGACCCGCGTAGGCTTTTTAAAATCTACCCCATTATGAACAGCTATATACATACTCAAAACCTCAGTATAGTGTGGCTTTATTAAAAGAAATTCTTTGATAGGAGCCCATACTCTTTGGGAAGGATAATTGGCAGAAGCATAAGACATTAGGAAATGTAGAGAGCTACTTCAGCAACCCCACATGGATCAAATTTTGATCCAACAATGGCAGAGAAGAGTTGAATTGAAATCTACAGATGAGAGATTGATATTTGTAGCACAGGATAATGGACAATTGACAAGATGGTTCATAGCCAGCATAGTAAATATTGGGAAAACATACAAATGTAGATTCTGCAGAACAGAATTGGAAGCAGTTAGATATCTCATTGCTGGATGTGATGTCAGAAAGCCTGTAAATAAAGAGGCACAACAAGGCAGCATGGCTTATTCATTGGAAGCTGTGTAAACATTATAACATTAATGTACCAAACAAACATTGGGAGAACAGCCCTAATAGAATAAAAGAGAATGAAGAAATTGTGATCACCTGGGACATTTCTATTCCTACCGAAAGGAAGATTGATGGGTGAAAAATATTGTAGTGAAAAACAAGAACACAAAAATGGCTTTGCTAATAGAGGTGTGAATAACTAGTGACTATTCTGTAGATTGTATGGAGAAAGAAAACAAAACACCCTTAAGTACCAAGAGATGCAGAGACCAAGAAAATGTGACAGAAAGAGTTATATTGGGTGCCACTGGCTTGATTAAGAATTTCCAAGTGAACCTTGGTATGTTGCAATGAAATTACACCCTACGAACTCCAGAAGATTCTATTTGCACAGTGTAAGTTATAATAAGGACATTAGCAGTACATTTGAGAGATTGAGATCATCCTCAACATGCCATGGCTTATGAATGAGGCTCATTCCTGTCAAGGAATGCTCAAAAAGTATTTTTGGGGAGAAACTTCCCCTGGGAGAGATCTTTACATATTCTGAATGTGGGAAAGTTATCAGAAAGCAGAAATAACTATTATGGGAGGGGTTTGGTAGGAGAAGCATCTCTGAGGAGAGGCAGGGCAAGAAAGACTGTGTCTGAGGCTTCCTTTTTCTACCTGGGAGTCTGTAACAATGAGACCTACCCAAAGCCATGCTCCCCTGTGATGTCATCACTCGGGGTCGGAATGCCGAATGAATTTGGGGGAGGTGTGACCCACGAACCCGGAGGAGTTTGGTAGGAGAAGCCTCTCTGAGGAGAGGCAGGGCAAGAAGGACTGTGTCTGAGGCTTCCTTTTTCCACTTGGGAGCCTGTAACAATGAGACCTACCCGAAGCCACAACCCCTGTGACATCATCACTCGGGGTCAGAATGCCGAATAAACTCGGGGGAGGTGCAGCCCACGAACCTGGAGGAGTTTGGTAGGAGAAGCCTCTCTGAGGAGAGGCAGGGCAAGAAGGACTGTGTCTGAGGCTTCCTTTTTCCACATGGGAGCCTGTAACAATGAGACCTACCCAAAGCCACACACCCCTGTGATGTCATCACTCGGGGTCAGAGCGCCAAATAAATTTGGGGGGCTGCGGTGTGCAGCCACTGGCGCACTGCTGAATCTGTGTGCCAAAGGGGCGCGCCCCTTATTAAGATTGTTTCTTAACTTTTTTCTTAACCTGTATGGGTATGAAAAGGAAGACAAAAGTTTGGACTTCATCACCGGCTGTTCCATTGGTTAGGGGACCTATGGACTCCCATGTTATGAGGAGGGTAAGTCAATCTGCCCGTATCTCAATTCCTAAAATATGCTTTTTGTCGGGAACCTCTGAGAGTCCCAGCCCGTTGCAGCAACCTCAATCTTTGATGGAAGTGCCAGAGTACGACACAAGGTTTTGTAGAAACATCTTATATTAACTCTCTACAACCCACAGTAGGGATATAGAGGAATTGGGGATACAGGTGAGTTCTGGACTCCAGCTTCTAGTTTCAGAGCCCATAGAACCCCAAAATGTAAATTTGGGAGATGTGCAGAGGGCAATTATTGAGCTTCAGAAAACTTTGTCAAGTTCTATAATTCAGAATAATAAAACATCAGCTGAAATTACATAATATCATTTAATTCAATTAGAGGAGTTTGGTAAAACAACATCATTACAATTAACAGCCCTACAGACTGTTAATAATTCCTTCATTAAAGACAGTTTGATAATTCATTGGCAGATGGAGAATCTGGAAAATGAGATTAGGGTGAGAAATTTAAGATTTTTAAATTTTCCTGTTTCCAGACTACTATCTGCAAATGAATTTCTTAAAAAATATCTTTCAGAAGTTTTGTCAATTTCAACAGTGGATGATAAGAGTGTATCAAAGATCTATTATGTTTTGAATACCAGATTAAGGATTCAAGAGGGTGAGGAACGAATGGATCATGTCCAGCAGGAATTCCCTAATTTAACTTCTTTTTTGGAATCATTGGTTATGATATTCCCCAAAGAGCGACTCTTTTGGTTACTTTTTATAGAGAGACACAAACCTAATATTACAGAATTATTTTAAGAATAAAGATTTCTTGTTTTGCAGACAAAGGATCCAATTATTCCCTGATGTGTCACATAGCACACAGTTAAGGAGGAACAATTTTTGACTTTGAAGCCAAGAGTTTTATCCCTTGGAGCAACATTTTTTTTTTAAATTTTCCTGCAAGTGTTTGGTTGTTTCTCAAAAGAATATGTTTATTTTCCAGGATCCCGTCCACTTGGAATCCTTTCAGGTGAATAAAGAATAAGATTGAGGAAATGGCTGCTTATAAAAAATGTATCTCCTGATTTTGTAAGTTATTTACAGTTTCCCTTAGTATTAGTTCTTGAAGTATGCTCCCATGATGGGGACTAGGAATTTTGGTGTATTTGATTGAATGTTAAAGATATTGCCTACTGATTACCTGACATGCAAAATTTTTTCTTTGATTTTTCACAATGTAATTTGTTTAAAATTTTAATAAAGTATAAATTAAAAAAAATAAAAGAAATAACTAATACAACACCAAAAAATCAAGAAAGGGAAGAGACTTTGTTCATCTACAGAATATGGGAAAAGCTTTCTTAATAAAACAAATCTTATAAATTATCAGGAAAACCACTCTAATGAGAGACCATTATCATGTTCTGATTGTGACAAAAGTTTCAATTGTAAAGCAAATTTCACAAGAAACCCACAATTCTACCCAGCAGCAAGATCAATTTCAAGTAGGGAATGTAATAAAAGGTTATGTTATAAAAGTAATACTGATGACAGATCTTTCTCTTGTACTAAATCTGACAAGTGGCTAGTGCTTCAACAGAAAGCCATACAACTCCCATGCCACTCTGCCTTGATGCTATATTCCTCATGCTATACCTTGGGAGTCTTTCTGCCACTCAGCTTTGCTGCTGTACCCCAGACTCTATACCTTGGGGTCTTCTTGCCACTGTGGAGGACTGGTTTGCATCTCTCATGGTACCTTGGTGTGTCAATGCCCTTTGTTCTGCTTTTTCCCTTTGTCTGTCCTTAGGGTTTCTCCTGCCACTTTTTCTGCTTTGTTCCCCCTTCATGGTACTTTAGGATATGGCTTTCTTGGTGCCATTTTGCCTCTCATGCTGCCTTTGAGGGTTCATGTCACTATTGTTGATGCTCTCTTTTGAAGCCTTGGAGTGTTCTTACCACTCTTGATGCCTTGGAGAATTCCTGCCACAGCTGGTAACCCTTTGCCACTTTATAGTGCCTTAGGCTATTCATTTCACTTTTGCTACTGTTGGTACACTCTTGGTATGTTGAAGTACCATTCATCCTTCTGATGATGTCTACAAACAACTTTCATTAGAAATGATTAAAAACCCCAGTTTTGGAGCCCAAAATAGGCTGCAGTGCTTCCCCCTTTAAGTTTACTGATAAATGAAAGAAAACATACTTTTTTTTTTTTTTCATTTGAAACTAATGAACCCAATGGTTATGCCCTATGAAACAAATGAAAAAACGGATATGGAAATTTTCCCTCTGCATTTCCCTGTGGGATAGATCCTACATAAGGGAAACACTGTGAGGGAAATTTGTGATCATTCCAGTAAGAGATCAGTCTTTGATTTTTATTTCAGGACATTAGCATAATGGTCCAGAATCGAGAGAACAGAATAATGATTGGCTTTCACCATTTTGACCTAATCATTAAGGGTTCAGTATTAAAAACTGTGCATCAGATGATGCAAAAGGATATGTAAGGGGGTGCAAATAAATAAAATTACATTCTAAATTGAACATCTAAGCATAGGCAATGCCCTGTAAATGTAATTTATGTGACCTGCCAACCCTGCCTACACTCTAGGCTGTAGAATACATTCTTGGCTGCACTTCAGCATCTCCTCCCTTTAATGCTCTTCTCTGGAAATGTTTCCCATCACCAGATGAAAGCTTAAATATTTAGAAAAAATATGATGAAACACTACTGAGCTTGTTCCAGCTGCTGATGTTACCATAAAGAAACGGCAGGAAGGAGAAATACTTGCCATACTTTAAATATAATTTTTTTTAAATAATATTTTCCACTTAATTCTCAGAAATGTAAATCACAAGAAATGTGTTGGAGTCAGGTTTCAGAAATGCACATAAAATTATTCTTCCTTCTGAAAATGTATCTTTGAACCCACTATACACGCACGTTTCTACAGCTGGAATCTGGGATAGATCCTTATTAGTGTTGACCAGAAAAAGCAGGCAGAATGGATGAGACAAATGGTCTTTGTTAGGGATGTATATGAAAAAATATTTGTTTGGATTTGCTTTTTCATTTGAATTTTTTCATTTGGGTTTTGGTTTGTTTAATGTTTATTTTAGTTTAATTTACCAAACCAAAGTGTTATGTTTTATTTTTTCATTTACTTTTTCAAATGAAAGTCAACAAAAAACAAGAACATAAGATATGTCATACTGGGTCAGACCAAGGGTCCATCCAGCCCAGTATCCTGTTTCCAACAGTGGCCAATCCAAGTCACAAGTACCTGGCAAGTACCCAAACATTAGATAAATCACAAGCTACTATTGCTTATTATTTATTGTAATAACAGTTTATGGCTTTTTCCTCTAGGAACTTATCCAAACCTTTTTTAAACCCAGTTACACTAACTGCTATAACCATTCTGGGTTTTTTGTTTCTTCTAAAAACACAGTGTTTCATCATGTTTTTCATTTAGTTTAAAAATAAACACATACCTAAAAGGTGAATTTTAAAAGCCCAATGTGTGCATCAATTAGGGCAGTGGTCCCCAACCCTGTCGGGTTTTCAGGATATCCAAAATGAATATGCATGAGAGAAAATTTGCATGTTATGGGGGCAGTGCATGCAAATTTTCTCTCATGCATATTCATTGTGGATATCTTGAAAACCCGAATGGCTGGAGGGCTCCCAGGACAGGGTTGGGGACCACTGAATTAGGGCATGCATGAATATGTCAGGCCAGTGCGTGCTGAGTGGATTTTAAAAGCTGCCAGAATATGCACATACATGCCGCTGCGCTCAAATGAAAGGTTTCCAGAAAGGGCCAGGGCGTGGGCATGGTCTGAGCGGGGCATGGGCGTTCGGGGATTTTACCATGAAATTTGCATGTAAATACTTATGCACAGTGGCGTGCTCTGGGGACCCCTACCACATAACTTTACTTCTGCTATGAATGATGTGTAAGTCGTAAAACAAAAAATTCTAGGCAGATCAGTGGGGTTTTAAAGGTTGGGGCTAACAGGGGAGAAGGGAGGCTGTTAAATTGGGGGCGGGGGCTTTGAATTCTATCCCTTAACTGGGTGAATTGGGAATGAACTGGGAGAATGTCCATTGGTGATGGCACGCGTGGCTTTTAAAATTCCCCCACTTATGCAGTAGAAGCTGCATTTGTGCGCACAGACGTGTGTCCACTTAAAATGTTTTGCTCATGTGTGTGTGGTCTGGCTATTTTATAACGTGCATGCATATGCACATACATTATAAAATGACCATGTCCCTGGGTGTGGGCCGACAAATTCTTATTAGAGATATGATTCGGCCGAACCTTTCGGTTCAGCCTTCGTTATCGGCCCACCGCGGGAAATTTCGTTTCCCGCGGTTTGGACCGATTTTGTTTTCGGCTGTCCCGAACCGAAAAAAAACAAAACACCCCAACCCTTCAGATTTAATTAATTATAGCCCCCCACCCTCCTGACCCCCCCCAAAAAACTTGCCGAAAGTCTCTGGTGGCCCAGCGGGGGTCCCGGGAGCGATCTCCCGCTCTCGAACCGTCAGCTGCCAGCAAACAAAATGGCGCCAGTGGCCCTTTGCCCTTACCATGTGACAGGGGCTATTGGTGCCATTGGCTGGCCTCTGTCACATGGAAGGAGCAATGGATTGGCCCGCATCATTTTAAAAAATGGTGCCTGCCATCCATTGCTCCTACCATGTGACAGGGGCCGACCAATGGCATCGATAGCCCCTGTCACATGGTAAGGGCAAAGGGCCATCGGCGCCATTTTGATTAGTGGCAGCCAATGGCCCGAGAGGGGAGATCACTCCTGGTATCCCGCTGGACCACCAGGGACTTTCAGTAATTCTTGGGGGGGGGGGGGCGGTCTGGCAAGTCTTTTGGGGTTGGGAGGGTGGGGGCTTGCAATTAATTAAATTTGAAGAGTTGTGGTGGGTTTGGGTTTTTTTTTTTAATGTGCCCTTTCTCCCCCCAAAAAAATGATAAGAAAACCACACGAAATTTCATGGGTTTTCCTATCATTTCGTTGGCCCCCCGAAACGTGACAAAATAGGAAATATCGTCTATATTTCGTATTTCGTCGCAAACGAATGCACATCCCTAATACTTATAAATGTGCACCTGCATTCTGGTTTAAAAGTACCATGTTAGGTTTTTTCTGCCTTCATCAACTATGCTATTATGGACTGGATTTTTGTAAAGTTTATCCTGATAACTTTCAAAGTTAGCCAGAAAAATCTAGCTGGTTATACATTTCTCCTACCTGGCTGGCTAAATTTCTTTGCCTAAAATTGCAAGTTGCACAAATTTAGGGCCTGATTTACTAAGGCTTTCCTCCTATTCTGTGTCTATGGGAAAAATGCTTAGTAAATGTCTCCCTTAAAGCTGAATCTTAAAAGCCCTATGTGTGCCAAAGCCAGAAGATATGTGAGTATCTCGGGCTGCCATGTGCCGCACAGATTTTAAGAAGTGTGCGGGTTCACACGTGTCTCCTGGTATGCACACAAAACAGAAGTTTAAAAAAGAGGCAGGGAGTGGGCGTGGTCTGGGAGGAGCATGGGTGGGACATGGGTGCTCTGGGAAGTTGCCTTGAGATGTGAGCATTAGTATTTATGCACACAAGCGAACCCCGGGGTCCCCTACTACATAAATTTACTTCTGCTAAAATAACAAAAAAAAAACTAGGTAAATCAGAGGGGTTTTAAGGGTTGGGGTTAAAAGGGTAAAAAGGAGGCTACATAACGGTGGGGGTTAGGAGGTCCAATCCATTAACTGGGCGAACTGGGAAAAAGATCTATTGTGTCAGAGTGCATTGTTTTTAAAATCACCCCCACTTAAGCAGTCGAGCGGCATTTGCATGCACATGCATACGTCATTATAAACTTTTGCGCACATGTATGTGTGTACAGCCAATTTTATACCATTCGCACATATATGCATGAATGTGATAATATGGACGCGTCCATTTGCATGAGCTGGCATACGTGTATACCTGTACACATGTGTGGCTATTCAAATTTTACCGTCCTTGTCTGCAGAAAAGAAACAGCTCTGGAGGCAGACTCGGGACAAGTATTCGATTTTCATTGCTAACCAGCTAAATTTACCTGCACAACTATGATTGCAAAAATAGCAGCCCTAAATCTAGCCAGACACATTTTGGCTGGCTAGTGTTAGTGTTTGTGGTAGTTGTGGGTGGATCCTTGGGCCGGTGGCAGATGACCACGCCCCTGGGGGAAGATCCCGAGAGGGATCACCGGTCAGGCTCAGAGTATTGGAGACAGACACACACTAGTTCTTTTATTAAACAGTATATTGAACCACCAGAGGTGGCAGTAGTGAGCTGGAAGTGCCCGGCTGGGCTGTAGTCCCTCAGATACTAGAACAGCGATTCTGGATAACTGAGCTGTAGAGAAACTGAATATAGTGAGTAGGCAGGGTATGTAGAGTTCAGGAACAGTACCTTGATGGTAACACTCACACAATAGTCTCTTAGAAGCAGCCCAGGAGCTGGAATGAAGTAGGCCCTCGAGGAGCGAGTACCTGGTTCCAGGGAACACTCTGAGAGAGAAATGGTAACTCACTGGTGTTGTAGGCAGCGATGACTTCCTGGCAAAAGTGATATTCAGTAGCAAGTCAGGGAACGTGGGCCCTTGAGGAGCGAGTACCGGTTCCAGACTGCGATCTGAAAAGCAAAAAGGAAAGCGAGGCCCTGAGGAGTGGGTACCCCTGGTAAGTCTGAGGAGGCAGAGTAGTAAGCTTTGCAGAGAGCGAATCCCATCCACCGATACCTAGAGGAAAACCCTTGCTAACTCGATTCGTTAGTGATTTCAGAGACCTTAAATATCCGGTGAAGATGACGTCACCTCAGGGGGACGCCCCTGAGTTTTGCACCACTGCTGGTACTTGAGTCGGGGCCACAACGCGCGCGCCCTTAGGCTGCTGGGAAACATGGCGGAGTGCAGTGTCTAACCGGTCCAGGGATGCCGGAGGGGAACGGCAAGATGACGCCGTGGCAGCCAAACTTCCAACAGGTAAAAAGGGAGTCGCCAGAGAGGTAAGGTGGGCATAGTGGAGACGTCGGGCAGCGATGGTCACACAGCTAGATTTAATACAATTTTCAGCCACAAACCTAGTCAAATATCTTTAGTTGAAAATTAAAATCCAATACAAACAATGGCTAGTGTAGATCCATATATTATCAGCAATCAACAACAATTTTTGTATTGATATTCTTTAATTCTCTTTTTTTATTTTATTTTTATATTAGTTTTTATCATTTGAGAGGAAATACCTCAGCACTGGCTGAAAACATAACCAACTGAATTCAGTGCCAGTTGTTGCAATCATAGGTCAGAAAACCTCTCCTTTTATTATTTATTTTAGAAAAACATTTCTTCTCATGTATATTTTTAAAAAATCTTCTCTCAGAGATTGTCACTATATCCAAATATATTTTTTTATATATGTGCCTTAGGACCATCAGTATAATGTATTAATTTGTTGATATGCTCATTTAAACTCGCCCAGTACTTTTACACTTCTCTGGGTTGTACCAACATGAAAAAAAATATTTTTTTCACTTCTCAAACAGTTTGCAATGATGTTAATCCTTTTACATCGACACAAATTTTGTCTCAAGTGAGACTATCCACTTATCTGAACTTTGCCCAACACAGAAATATTTTCTTTTTTTCTTCTCAAAACAGATTGTGATAATTTTCTAGCACAGATGCCATTTGGGCTTTATTAAACAAACATGGCCAATAACCTTCTATTTAAAGGGCTTAAAAAATCCTATTGTACCAATCAAAATTCATGTTAGCTTTCTTTTAAAAAGCATCATCACAAATATAGAGCTTCTGCCCTATCAACTTGATCTTACTTTACGAATTACGTTAATCATTTTTACATTCAATTTGATATAAGGAATGGCAATAGGGGCCACAATGGCCCCCTCCATTTCCAATTTGTTTATGATGCAATTTGAGAAATTATGGATAAAGAAATCTCCTTTCATAGAAAAGATCATGTTCTATAAAAGATACATAGATGATGTTTTCATTATATGGAATGGTAGTGAGGTGTAACTTGAACTTTTTAGCAAGTGGATCAGTACCTGTGATGATAATATACAATTTACAATGTGTTATACCTTCACTAAGATTTCTTTTTTAGATATATCAATTGAAGAACTTGACAATGGACGAGTGGTGACCAGTGTTTTCAGAAAAAAAAACTGACAGGAACACTTTGCTACACTACAGTAGTGCACATCCTTTACCATTTAAAGACAGTTTGCCTGTCTCTCAATTTTTAAGATACAGGCAGAATTGTGAGGATAAAGTAATTTATAGACAAAAATCAAAAGAACTAATATCCGCATTTAAAGTAAGATGCTATCCAGCTAAATGTATAAAAAATGCTTTCAAGAGAGCGTTATATTATGATAGATACTCTATTGACATTGAACAAAAAGCAAGAAGATGTTGATGTAGCCATATAAGTATCAAAGTATTCCCCATTATCAAAGAAAATTATTAAAAGTATTTGAGAACATTGGCAGATTATAAAAATAAGCCCTGGAGAAATTGGATTTCCGTATGGCATTCTTGAAGATTAAAAACTTAAAAGTAATTTTATGTCCAGCAATGTTACCAGAGACAAGGAAGGAAATATCTTCAGTGGATGGTAAGAATCTTGTGGGATATTTTAAATGTGGGCATTGCCTGATTTGTGAACAAACTTTACAAATTAAGGAATATAAGAGTTTGACAACTGGCCACACATATAAATTTAAACATTTTACTAATTGTTCAACAACTTATGTCATATATATTATTATATGTCCGTGCAAAAAAATCTATGTGGGACAAACTACTAGATCCTTAAAACAACATTTTAGAGAGCATAAAAGTTGTCTACAGAAGAATAGAGAGACTGCTCCTATCATGTTGCATTGTCTGAAAAAAAACCCCATAAAACTATAAAATAAGAGATCTGGTTTGCTATAGATTTTATTGTTAAAAATGAGAGAAGGGGAGATTGTCAACGACTGCTTTACCAAGGGAACAACAATGGATCTTTAAATTACGTTCTGAAGAAGGTCTTAATAGTAAAATAGAATGGAGTACTTTAATTTGAAATAAAGTTTTATATATACGAGATCGTTGTTGATAAAAATCAAATAATGAATAATGATGATCGTGGAATCAAATTGTTGCGGACTGAACGGTGGACCCTTGGGCCGGCCTGGCGGAGAGTGATGATTGGAAGAGAGAGCTCCGTGGCGAAGGGGCAGGCCAAGAGGTGGTTCCAAGACAGGTGCAGAGAAGAAGTCTTAACCCTGGAGATCTGAGATTCCCCCGGGAGGAGCCCGTGAGAACCCGGACCGCTGGGACTTAAGCGACGGCAGCGAGACCTGAAGAGAAGACAGACCAGAAGTCGAGGCAGGCGGTTTACCAGGGTGGTCCAAGTGGAACTGTTGCAGAAGAGATTTGTCTAGGATGTTGTGAGCGGGCTTCCAGGTGTCCTCCTCTGCACCGCAACCTTCCTAAGTCAGCAAGTACTCCCAGCGACGGTTGAAGAAGCGTACATCAAGGATCTCCCGAACCTGGTAAGTAGGGTCATCAGCAGTGGGGGTATCCGCAGGATCAGGCGGTCTCCGATGAAACCTAGAAAGAACTACTGGTTTAAGAAGGGAGACATGAAATACATTGTGGATATGTAAGGTAGTGGGTAACCGTAAGCGATAGGAAACCATTCCAACCCTTTCAGCAACTCGGAATGGCTCACAGAACTTAGGAGCCAATCTTTTAGAGGGCAACCTAAGGTGAATGTTCTTGGTGCTTAGCCAGACTCTGTCTCCTGGGAGGAACACTGGTGCTGGCTGACGATGCCGATCGGCATGTCTCTTGGTGGAATTTGCTGATGCAGTTAGCTTGGTTTGGATGGAATTCCAGAGTCCATGCAATTGCTGAGCAGACAGCTGGGCTGCCGATGATGGAACAGACACTGTCAGAGGTAGCTGTGGTTTAAGTTGCTTCCCATACACTACTTGAAAGGGAGATTTACCAGTGGCCGCGTGAATTTGGTTATTGTAAGAGAATTCGGCCCATGGTAGTAACGCTACCCAATTGTTCTGTCTCTCATTGGAAAAGGCGCGAAGAAACGTCTTCAAGGAGTGATTCATGTGCTCGGTCTGGCCGTTACTCTGGGGATGGAAGGCCGTGGAGAAACTAAGTTGAACCCCAAACTTTTTGCACAGAGCCTTCCAATAATGGGCTGTAAACTGGGGACCCCGGTCAGAAATGATGTCCTGTGGAAGTTCATGAGTTCGAAAGATGTGCTGTGAGAATAGCAGTGCTAACTCTGGTGCAGATGGCAATTTGGACAGCGGAACAAAATGGGCCATCTTGGAAAAACGATCCACTGTTACCCAAATAACTGACTTCCCATCCGATGAAGGTAAGTCCACCACAAAATCCGTGGCTATATGAGTCCATGGTTCCGTGGGAACAGGCAGTGGTTGCAGCAAACCCCAAGGTTGGCCAATACGAGGGTTTTTGTCTGGTGCAGGTGGGACAGGAACTAATGTAGTTGCGAAAGTCCATACTCACGTTTGGCCACCAATAATAGCGGTTCAGCAAGTCTAGTGTCCTCTCCTGACCAGCATGTCCACCCGAAAGGAAGTCGTGGGCCCATATTAAGACTCTCTTTCAGAGACGTCTTGGGACTACAGTTCTCCCTAGCGGACTCACCGATACAGCTGCTATGTTAATTCTTGCTGGATCCAGGAACTACTGGGGGCACTCCCCCTCCTCTTCTAGCTCCGAAGTACATAACAAGGCATCCGCACGAGTATTCTTTGCTGCTGGACGATGGCGAAGTATAAAGTCAAAGTGATTGAAGAAGAGGGACCACCGGGTTTGCCTAGGATTCAGCCACTGGGCCTGGCACAAGAATTCCAAATTCTTATGATCTGTGTATACCGTGATAGGATGCGCTGCCCCCTCAAGCTATTGCCTCCACTCTTCGAATGCTAACTTGATAGCCAAGAGTTCCTTGTCTCCTATACTGTAGTTGTACTCAGCTGCCGAGAACATCTTGGAAAAGTAAGAACATGGGAGCAGTTTACCCGTGCAAGAGTGTTGACTCAGTATTGCCCCTACCGCAATGCTGGAGGCATCCACCTCTACAATGAAAGGGCGACACGGATCTGGATAGTATAGACAAGTGTCCAATAAGAAGGCTTGTTTTAGATCCTCGAAAGCTTGACAGGCTGCCTCCGGCCAAATCTTGGCATCAGCCCCTTTTCTGGTCAGCACGGTAAGGGGTGGCACTCTGAGAGAATAATGAGGAATGAACTGTCTGTAGAAGTTTGCGAATCCGAGGAAACGTTGTAACACTTTCACCCCCACAGGGTGGGGCCAATCCTTAATCGCAGACACCTTCTCCGGGTCCATGTAAAACCCGGTAGACGAGACGATATATCCCAGGAAGGGAAGCGACTCACGTTCAAACATACATTTCTCCAGCTTCGCATACAGCTGATTGTCCTTAAGGACTTGCAGTATTTTTTTAACGTGTTGACGATGGGACTTCAGGTCTTGTGAATAAATCAAAACATCGTCTAAATATACTATTACGTAGGAGTGTAGCATCTCACGCAATACCTCATTCATGAGATATTGGAAGACTGCCGGGGCGTTACATAGGCCAAACAGCATTACCAAATATTTGTAATGCCCATCTCTCGTGTTGAAAGCAGTCTTCCATTCGTCACCGGGGCGGATTCGGACTAGGTTGTAGGCCCCTCGTAGGTCAAGTTTGGTAAAAATCTTGGCCCCTTGCAATCTGTCCAGCAGTTCAGGGATTAATGGTAGTGGGTACTGGTCTCACTTGGTTATGGTGTTAAGACCTCTGTAATCAATGCACTGTCGGAGTGAGCAATCTTTCTTCCCCATGAAGAAAAACCCTGTTCCAGCTGGAGATTGAGAGGGTCTGATGAAACCTTTAGCGAGATTCTCAGAGATGTACTCTGACATAGCGCGTGTCTCAGGCAAGGAAAGAGGGTATACCCTCCCTCGCGGCGAGGTGGTTCCAGGTAAAAGATCAATTGCACAATCAAAGGGGCGGTGCTGAGGCAAAATCTCTGCTTTCTTCTTGGAGAAGACCTCCGCAAATTCGGAGTACGGTGCAGGTGGCATGACGGAAGTTCTCGACATACGCATGGTCGATGGGCACGGAACCTGAAGGCATTTAGAAAAACAAAAGGGACTCCAATGCGCAATTTGCAGCAAGTCCCAATGGATTATAGGAGAATGTTGGTAACCCCAGTACTACTGGATGAACAGCTTTCTCCAGGATCAGAAAGGATATCTCCTCAGAATGTAGCACTCCGGTCCAGAGAGAAAGCAGAGCCATGGAGTCCGAAATACTTCCTGGCAACACTGTACCCCAGATAGAAATAATCCTTAGAGGAGGGGGTCTGAGGACGAGTTGGTAATTGAAGTTGATGTAGCAAATTGGAAAGAATAAAGTTCCCCCTGCTCCAGAATCAATAAAGGCGAGGGTATTGAAAGACCCTCCAGGGTATTCTAATGTCACTGGTACAGTACATTGAGGAGCAGAATTAGCACAGCCTAGAAGTATCTCCTCAGATCTGCCTAGGCCTTGGCGTTTTCCGGACGCTCTTTGCATTGAGCGAGGAAGTGACCCTTGCTGCCACAGTATAAACATAAGCCCAAAGCCCGGCGCCTTCGCCTCTCCTCTGCAGTTAAGGGCGTGTGACCCAACTGCATGGGTTCTTCTGTTGAAGAGTCAGAGTGCATCGTTCCTGGAGTTGACGAGGTCGTCAAAGGTCTAGCGAAGGCAGGAGCCAAGGATATGGGACAACATGGCGGTCGTCCTTCTCTTGCTCTTTGCTGAAGTTGGCGGTCGATCCGGCCAGCTAGGTCGACTACTTCGTTGAGGTCATCCGGAATGTCCCAGGCCACTAACTCATCCTTAATGTGTGGTGACAGACCCTCCAGAAAAACTCCCCGGAGGCTGTCCTCACGCCACCCTACTTCCATAGCGAGGGTGCGAAATTCTAAAGCGTAGTCTGCCAGGGACCGAGCTCCCTGTCTCAGCTGTAATAGCTCTGACGTGGCAGTAGGCAAGCATGCGGGTTCGTCGAAGGCTTGTTTGAAATTGAGAACAAACTGCTGTAGATTATTTAATAGAGGATCTTGGCGCTCCAACATTGGCGAGGTCCAGCTCAATGCCTTCCCCTCCAATAACGATAGGATGTAGGCTACCCTCACAGAGTCCGAGGGAAATTGGCCAGGGAGTAGTGAGAACCTTATGTAAAACTGGTTCAAAAATCCTCGGCAGCCCTTGCATCTTCTGCATAACATGAGGGAGCAGGTAACTGAGTGGGAGCAGTTATGTTCACAGTGGGTGCCGGAGGTGGTATCGACGGTGGATCTGGCGGTGTGGCATCCAGACGATTCGCCAGCCATTCGACGATGGCGGCCAGAACGTCGAGACAATGTTGTTGCTGCTGCAGGTGTTGGGCCATCCTTGGAATGGCTTGTAAACCGGAGATGTCTGCTGGGTCCATGGCCTTGCAAACTGTTGTGGACTGAACAGTGGACCCTTGGGCCGGCCTGGCGGAGAGTGATGATTGGAAGAGAGAGCTCCGCGGAAAAGGGGCAGACCTGGAGGCAGTTCCAAGACGGGCGCAGAGAAGAAGTCTTCATCCTGGAGATCCGAGATTCCCCCGGGAGGAGCCTATGAGAACCCGGACCGCTGGGACTTAGGCGACAGCAGCGAGACCTGAAGAGAAGACAGAAGTCGAGGCAGGAGGCAGACACGAAGAGTCAGAAGCGGAACCGGAGTCAGGAACCAGGAAGACAAGCCAAGGATAATCCGGAACTGGATCAGGAGCAGCAGAACCAAGAGCAGGAACAGCAGGACCAGGGTCAGGAACAGCAGGATCAGGATCAGAAGGAACCATATTAGGATCAGCAGGAACAGGATCAGGATCAGGAACAGGCACGGCAGGATAAGAACCAGGAACGTAACAACTAGTGACTCCTGAGAGTGAACCTCATTGCAAGGCGATTTCCTGGGTTTAAGTACCCTGCCGGCATCTGACATCATCAAGGGGGCTGGCCGGTGCTTCCTGTAGCTAGACCTATAAAAGGCCCTCCCTCGCACGCGCGTGCGTACCCACGGGGGGCGGAGTCAAGATCGGGGCTCGGCGGCGTCTCCCTCGTGGAGGTGCTGCCATGGAGAGGCCTGGTAGGCCCGCGGAACGCCAGACCCCGTCGGAGGCTGCCGCGTGGAGAGGACGGTAAGGACCCGGTCGCGAGTCTAGCGACCGGGACCGCAACACAAATAATGAATAATGATGATTGTGAAATTGAACGTAAACAATGATTAACGTCATTCGTAAGGTAAGATCAAGTTGATAGGGCAGAAGAAGTTCTATATTCATGATGATGCTTTTTGAAAGAATGCTAACGTGAATTTTGATTGGTACAATAGGATTTTTAAGCGCTTTACATAGAAGATATTGGCCATGTTTGTTTAATAAAGCCCAAATGGCGTCTGTGCAAGAAAATTATCGCAATCTGTTTTGAGAAGAAAAAAGAAAAATTTCTGTGTTGGGCAAAGTTCAGATAAGTGGATAGTCTCACTTGAGACATAATTTATTGTGTCAATGTGAAAGGATTAACATCACTGCAAACTGTTTGAGAAGTGAAAAGAAAACATTTTTTCATGTTGGGCACAGCCCAGAGAAGTGGATTGCTTCATTTAAGATAAAAGTACATAGTCTCACTTGAGACATCAAGCTTTTTTTGTTTTGCCTGGGCCAACTTTAGACAATAAGTATACAGTATTACCCTCATTCAGCTGAGGTAAAGTTGTCCTAATAATATGATTCAAGCAGTAGAACCAGCAGCCAGCATCCACAAGCAGGAGTCCAAACTTTTGAATATTTTGTTGAGTATCTGCAGTTTTACCAGGAAGAAAGGGAAGGCATCCTTGTTGCTGGGAATCCAAGAATAAAATTGTTGCCTCCTAATACAACATTGATGATTGCAGTCTGATCTCTTGCTTTTGTATCTGGATTTGAGAGTTACCTCACCCTGTTTATCTGATGTCTCCAGTGCAAAGACAGATGCTATCAGGATGCTTTCTCTATACTTCCCATGAAATTATGTCCTTTTTGCCCTCCATTCATTGAATGGGTTTTCATTGGAATCAAAAAGTTTCTTACTTTCTTGTTGCATACATCTGCAATAATCCAGTTAAAAAAAAAAAGTCAGCACTTTGAAGTCATATTTCAAGGAAGATACTTAACTTGCAAACCAGTTTCTAAATGAGTGAATGAACAACATTTGATGCATGGATATATTTTAATCTTAGCAGGGGACCTTCAGATTTATATTGCTATTCTATTTTTATTCCTAAATCATCATGCAGAAAAGAAGATTCTCATATTGCATACATATGTTCCCTACAATAGGAAACAGTGCTTTAAGCTGTAGTAATGTAGCTGCTGCAACCAATTAGATGTCATGGAAGATGCAATTGGAAACATTAGGAACTTATGGTAAAATAAAAAAAGAATAATGGTTGTCCTTCCAGATACTTTTTCTCAGTTAGTGGTCAAAGTATGAGCAACGCAGTATTTTCCAGTTTCATTTACTGTTGCATACTACAGGCTTAACAAATCTGTTCTGATTTGCCTTTTGGGGTCATTTGTGGATAGCGTTTTTTGTTGTTTTTTTTTCAAATTACTGTGCTTGGAAGCATTTCAGTAAAGGTCAGATTCCATTATTTAGCTGAAAGAAACTGTGATGCTTGCTGCAGTCTGCTCAGAGTAAAATGGTTTTATATCCATAGCCATGCTGAATCATTCTTTACTGATTCAAACACAATCTATTAGTTCTTTGAGTTCTTATTCTATATCATTTGTACTCTACCTTCAAACACAGCCCCAAAGGATTGTCCAAAGTGGTTTTCAACAAATAAATGGTATATAAAATACAATTCACCAAATAAATCCCTGAAAAAACTTTAGCTTTACTGCTTTATTTGCCATGGGTATATTTTAATATATGGACGTGCCAATTTTATAATTTACAGGTGCATGTGTGCAGCGCGCTCAAAGGGGGTGGGTAGAATTATGCAAAATTCACATGGCGGTGCATCGCACTGGATTTTGTAATCTGCGGGTGCATGTGGATACAGTATATCCCACTTTCTAAAAATGTTAGTGTCAGTGTAATATATTTACTTTATATTTTCATTTGATTTTTGTTAACTCACTTTAATTTTGTTTCTGCTATCTTTGTGAAAGTGAACTTAGTAAATACAAAGCAAGTTACTAAAAGTTACTGATTTCTCACAAGAAGGCCGCCCCTTGGAAGAGACCTGGCTCTTGTTCGCGTCACGGGGGTTACACGCACGGCTGGGACCCTTCTAAAATGCGCGAGGCGCACACAAGGCCCGGCTGCGCGCGTAACCCCTGTTTTCCATTTCATTTTTTTGTTCCCCAACTTACTTCAGGGTCCTCCCCTTGGAAGATGCCTTGCTCTTGTACGTGTAACGGGGGTTATGCGCATGGCTTGGCCCATTCTAAAATGCATGAGGCTCGCACAAGGCTCGGCTGTACATGTAACCCCCATTTTCCCCGCATGCACCTTTTTTTAAAATCGACCAGATAATATATTTATTTTACAGTTTTCTCTTAAACTTTAACTCCTTTATGGCTGCCAAGGCTTATCACTTCTCTTCTTGCACTTGGCAAGCAATTTAAGTGACTGTGGTCTAATCTGTTGGATGATGTATATTTGACATGTTAATGTTAAAAGGCACTTTATACTTTTCTTTGCAAAACAAACAAACAAAAATAACCCCAAACATCAAAATCTGCATTATTGTATAATTCAAGAAACTCAATTTGCAGACAATAAACATCATGGATTGCAAATTACTGTGGCAATCTATAAAGCTTCTTGTGAGAAATCAGTAACATTTAGTAACTTTCTTTGTATTTACCAAGTTCACTTTCACAAAGATAGCAGAAACAAAATTAAAGTAAGTTAAGAAAAATCAAAAGAAAATATAAAGTAAATATATTACACTGACACTAACAGTTTTAAAAAGTGTGACATAGTGTAATTTCCTTTCCCCTAACTAAAATTCCCAGAGCCCAGAATACCATTATTATCATTTAGAAACAATAATGAAACCCTACTTACATAAGGGCTGATACAATTTGATGTACGTAAAAACGTGCGTCCAACATATACGTCCAGTTTTTGTAACGCGCGCACCGCCTCTTCCCCTTGGTGCTCAATGCAGTATTCAAATCAAACTGACATGAAAAGGGCACCAAAAAAACATGTGGTGTTCAAAAAAGAGCATCTGTAGTGCTACCCAGTTTATTGCATCAGACATCCATATTGCATCATGAGTGCACAATGGATGCGCATACATTCTGTCAAATGGAATATGGGGAATGTTTATTAGAAACTAATATTTTGAAATTGAATTGTGCACCCGCAATGTGACGTCATGATGTGAGATCATAAGCTTGCAGGTTATATAAATAGCTGCTGGGAGTCCAACTGTCCTTTTGTGCTCAGTTCAGATTGGTCCAGTGCTCTATACAGACTGGTGTGGACTGGTGCCTTGCATTCCGAATATTCTACATTCCAGGAAAATTGACATTGATGGATTTTCAACAATTAAGGTATTTGCTTTGTCCTTGTTCATAAGAACATAAGAAATTGCCATGCTGGGTCAGACCAACGGTCCATCAAGCCTAGCATCTTTTTTCCAACAGAGGCCAAACAAGGCCACAAGAACCTGGCAAGTACTCAAACACTAAAAAGATCCCATGCTACTGATGCCAGTAATAGCAGAGACCATTCCAGCTACACTAACTGCACTAACCACATCCTCTGGCAACAAATTCCAGAGCTTAATTGGCGTTGAATGAAAAAGAATTTTCTCCGATTAGTCTTAAATGTGCTACTTGCTAACTTCATGTAGTGCCCCCAGTCCTTCTATTATCCAAAAGTGTAAATAACCGATTCACATCTACTCGTTCAAGACCTCTCATGATCTTAAAGACCTCTATCATATCCCCCCTCGGCCGTCTCTTCTTTAAACTGAACAGCCCTATCCTCTTCAGCCTTTCCTCATAGGGGAGCTGTTCCACCCCTTTTATCATTTTGGTTGCCCTTCTCTGTACCTTCTCCATCGCAACTATATCTTTTTTGAGATGCGGCGACCAGAATTGTATACAGTATTCAAGGTGTGGTCTCACCATGGAGCGATATAGAGGCATTATGACATTTTCCGTTTTATTAACCATTCCCTTCTTAATAATTCCTAACATTATGTTTGCTTTTTGACTGCTGCAGCACACTGAGCTGATGAGTTCAAAGTATTATCCAATATGACGCCTAGATCCTTTTCCTGGGTGGTAGCTCCTAATATGTAACATGTAATTACAGCATGTAACTACAGCAAGGGTTATTTTTCTCTATATGCCACACCTTGCTATTGTCCATATTAAATTTCATCTGCCGTTTGGATGCCCAATCTTCTAGTCTTGCAAGGTTCTCCTGTAATGTATCACAATCTGCTTGTGATTTAACTACTCTGAATAATTTCATATCTTCGCAAATTTGATAACCTCACTAGTCGTATTCCTTTCCAGATCATTTATAAATATATTGAAAAGCATCGGTCCAAGTACAGATCCCTGAGGCACTCCACTGCTTACCCTTTTCCACTGAGAAAATTGACCATTTAATTCTACTCTCTGTTTCCTGTCTTTTAACCAGTTTGTAAACCACGAAAGGACATCACCTCCTATCCCATGAATTTTTAGTTTTCTTAGAAGCCTCTCATGGGGAACTTTGTCAAACGCCTTCTGAAAATTAAAATACACTACATCTACCGGTTCACCTTTATCCACATGTTTATTAACCCCTTCAAAAAACTGAAGTAGATTTGTGAGGCAAGGCCCATGTTCATTTTTCCTCTGTGCACAGCTTGTTCATTGTTTTTATTTTATATTCTTTATTGTTTGTTCCATTTCTAAATTGTTCAGATACCACTTCTTGCAATTGCCTTTTCTTCCCCAATATGGATCGATGGCTGTAGGTGTTGAGATATTTTTTAAAGATTTTGTGAATGGACACCTAAGTTGTGGACTCCACTGAAAGGTGAAGGACTTGGGCAACTGTTATAGGCCTCTGTCCCCAGATGCCCATGTCCTGGACACCGCTGAAAGGCACGAAACTTGGGAAACTGCTATGTGCATCGCCGGGACCCTGTCAATGGATGCACAAATCATGGACGTCCTTCTATTAACTGCTGGTTTTCCTATCTGTCCCTGCTATCCATGTGGCCTGCTCTATGTCTCCCTTGTTCTTTCATTAACAGTTGGTTTTCCTGTCTGTCCTTGTTATCCATGTTTCTTGTTGCTTTGTCCTTCCATTAACTGCTGTTTTTCCTGTCTGTCCTTGCTATCCATGTGGCCTGTTCCTTTGTCCTTCCATTCGCTGCATGTTTTCCTCTCTGTTCATGCTATCTATGTGGCCTGTTCCTTTGTCCTTCCAATAACTGCATGTTTTCCTATCAGTCTGTGTTTTCCATGTGGCCTGTCCCATTGTCCTTCCAAGAAATACTTCTTTTCCTGTCTGTCCTTGGTACCCCTGTGGCCTGTTCCTTTGTGCTTGTGACTGCTTATTTTCCTATTATTCCATGTCCAGTTTTGGCCACAGACCATTCTCTGCACTGTTTTTCCATTAACCTTCCATTTCTTGCCTTTTTATCTTTCTGTTTATGTTAGCATGATAATAAATGCATTCTGAGTACTGCAGGGGAGTGCTGGTCTATTATTTTTGCAAAAATGTTTTGGAAGGCTTGTGGGAATCGTTTGTTGAAAGTTAGCAGAATTCGATTAGTGGATAGCAAATATCCCTAGATGTTATCTTAAATCACAAAATTGTTTTGCAA
This sequence comes from Rhinatrema bivittatum, assembly GCF_901001135.1. Classification (NCBI taxonomy): domain Eukaryota; kingdom Metazoa; phylum Chordata; class Amphibia; order Gymnophiona; family Rhinatrematidae; genus Rhinatrema; species Rhinatrema bivittatum. Next base: position 110,946,366 of record NC_042619.1, read on the forward strand.
ACACCATTGTAAGAGGTATGCAATGTTTTTTATTTGCATTCCACAGGTATGGCATGGTTGTGAGAGGCAAGGAGGTCAATGTCATTTCGCAGATTCTCACAAAGGGTTAAAACTGCCCAAGAGTTAACATGGTATCTTCACACCACATCTATCTTGGGCAATCCAAGGAGGGTTGTCCATGTCCAAATGATATGCTGCCTGCAGGGTGTAAGGATGGCTCTGGGCTGTACCTGTGCCTGTGCTGCATTTTCGGCAAGATCCTCTTGTCTTCTATTGTTCTCTGGATTGTTTGCTTGATCGATTGCTCTCCATTGTCTGGCAGTCTTTATTCTGGCTTGCACATGTAAGAAAAAAGTCAGCAGAAGTAAAAAGTACAGGGTAGCCTTCATGAACCATCAGCTGCTGCTAGGGCTAGTACAATAACATCAGGGACAGGGCTGGAGCTAAATTTCAAATGTAAAAAAACTCATTATAGACACGCACGTTTTGGACGCATGCTACTGCATTGAGGGGTAATAGCTAATCAAGTCATTTAAATGGAATTTAAATACAATTGGCTCTATTTTCTATGCACTGGTTTGCACATGCATTATGGACGTGCTAATACCATTATTACATTGGGCGCTTATTTAGTGCGTCCAAAAGATGTGTCCAACTCCGTGTTAACCTGTGTGCCAGGCTAGGCACACTTTATTGCATCGGCCTTATATAGTGGTTATGCTAGCTGACATTTGCATTCTGAATAAATGTCAACTGATTTAAAAAACAGCCTTCAATTAAAAAAATATTTCTCCAACCTAATTCCATGATAAGCATAGAATTCATACTCAGAGGGATCAGGAATGAAAGTTTGTGGAAACCATAGAACTTCAACTTTTATATAGACCTGTGGTTCCCAAAAACCTTCTTATTGACCCCCACAGCTACTTGGCTGTTCAAAGTATCCACAATGATTATGGATCTGATATTTGTGTGTACACTGGAAACCTACCATATGCAAATTTATCTCATGTATATTCATTGTGGATACCTTGAAAACATAGCTGACTGTGGGTTAATAGGACAAGTTTGGGAATGATTTGAATGATTGAATGAGGTTGCAGATTTAGAACAAATTGGAGAAAACTGTATTTTTTTCACTCAGTGCACAATCAAATTGTGGAATTGTTGCCAGAAGATGTAGTCAAGACATCTAGCATAGTTGAGTTTAAAAGTGCTTAGACAAGTTCCTGGAGGAAAAATCCATAATTAGCTAGGTAGATATGGGAAAGCTACCATTTAACCCAGAGTAAGCAACAAAGAATCGATCTACCCTTTGGGGGCTACTGGGTACTTCCCATTCTGAATGACTCAGATTGGTCACCTTTGGAGTCCAGATATTGGATTTGATAGACCTGGTTCTGACCCAACATGGCACATCTATATTCTTATGTTTCTACATCTCGACAGGTACTGTTTTGTGAGTCAATGTATATGAGAGGAAAATAAACTACTGTTCTCCATACATCAAGCAACTAAATACATTTTTGTATAAATAATACTTAAAGGTGAATTTTCAAAAGGTTGCACGTGGAAGGGTTAGCATATATAAGTATAAATAGCATATTCCCGCATATATGCTATTTTATAAGGCTCAAATATACAGATGTAAATATATGCATGTAAAAAAGGGACGGGCTAGCAGTGTTCCAGGGTGGAGCCAACAATTATGCATTTAAGTTGCTATTTTATGAGAGACTTACACGTAGATTTGACAGTTTACACATGTATATTTACACCTGCTTATTATCTGGCATAAGTGACATTAAACGTCTTTATTGTGAAGTATTGAGTGAGTGGGTGTCTGGGAGAACTGGGTGGGGGTTCAGGCTGAAGAAACAGAAGGGTTTCGATGACCTCCACATGGAGTGGGCAAACTAATGGACTAATTGGTAAAACAGGTAATTTCCTTCACACGCTTGTTACAAAATTTATGGACTTACATGCATAAAATGTGACTTGGAGGGGGTAAGTACTATTTAAATTATGCATGTAAAATCTCCACACATATATTTTTAAAATTGAAAGTAAAAATATGCGTGTACAGCAGTTCAGCATGACTTATCTGGCTAAGTGGCAGCTGTGCCGCTAGTAAGCTGGATAAGTCTTAAAAGCACTATTTATCCAGCTAAGCAAGATAGCCAGATAAGTGTTAAAAGTGCTACTTATCTGGCTAAGTAAAACAATAACAGTCATAGTGCAATCAAATTTGCCATAATAACTGGAGGGACATTAAGTAAAATTACTGCAATAGCATATACAGTAATTTTAAAAGGGAGACAATGACATAATGAGGAAATTAGTTAGTAAAAACTAAAACGATCTGTTACAAAGATTAAAGTTTGCATAACACATGGACATTGTTTAAAAATACCACCTTGAAACCCAAACAAAATATATTCCGTGCATTAAAAAGATCAATGGAAGACCAAATAACTTCCAACATGTTAAATAGTGAGATCAGGGAGGCAAAAAAAGCCAAAAGGGCATAGTTAAAAAAATGTAAAGTAGAACCAAATAAGGAAAATAGGCAAGAGCACAAGCAATGGTTAGCTGTAAAAGAATAGTAAGAAAGTCCAAGACAGAATTTGTCTAAAAGATTGCCAGAAAGGAAAAAAAAAAAAAGATATAAACTTTCAAGTTCATTCAAAACAAAAAGCTAGTGAGGGAATCAATTTGGCCACTGGATGACAAGGGGCAAAAGGAGTGCTCAGTGAGGACAAGGCAGAAAAATTGAAAGAATTCTTTGCCTCTGTCTTTATTGTTGAAGAATTTGGGAACATACCTATGCCCACCGATTCCTCGACAGTAATGAGACAGAGCTACTAATATAAATCTCTGTGATAATGGAGGATATAAAAGATCAAACTGAAAAACTAAAGAGTTACAAATTACCAGGACCAGATGGCATTCACCCCATAGTCCTAAAAGAGCTCAAACATGAAATTTCAAACCTATTACTAGTAATCTGTAACCCATAATTTAAAATAGCCACCAAATCTAAAAACTGAAAGGTAGCCAATATAGTACTAATTTTTTAAAAAGGGCTCAAGGGGTGATCAAGGTTACTATGGACCGGCGAGCCTGACATCAGTGCTGGGTGAAATGGTAGAAGCTATTCTTAAAAACAAAATCACTGGCCATATACATAGTAGAGATGTGAATTCATTTTGAATGAAAGGGTAAAATGAATGAGACCATTTTTGGTTTATATAAATGATACAAACCAAAAATGAGCCTTGGACAAAAATTGCCAAAAATTTTCAGGTACTTTTCTTTTCATGCATTAAAAAAAAAAAAACCCAGGCCACCAGCGGAACCAACCCTCAGCCTACTTCCATCCCAGAGCTCAGCCTAAGGCTAGGTCCCATTGCCAAGGATCTGGACTCTTAGAACTATCAGGGCCTATATACTAAAAAGTGCACTAAAATTTGAACATCTGATTTTAGTATGCTTTTCTGGTCTATAGTATATTAGGCTTTAGAACCCTATGTACCAAGTTAATTATATACATAAAGCATATGTTCAAATGACTGTGTAATAGAAACCACTGGACTCTTGAGCATGTGTACTCTGTATATTAGGGTTTTTTTTTTAATGTTTCCCTATGCTACTGGCCCAAAATGGATAGGATGATTAACCTGGTGGAAGACCCTGCTAGCTTTTTGATTTCCCACTCTCACCTTAACTCTCTGAAACAATATCCCTTCTCTGATCCTATTCTTCAAGCCTCCAAACCTCTAAAGTAGAGTTCTTCTTTTGTCTTACCTCAAAACCCAGGCCTGTCACTACTATGTGTGCATACTGTGCATTTCCACAGGGTGGCATACCCGGAGGGACAGAAGAAGAAGCAGCCTGCGAGACTGCTGGTGGTCCTGTCCCACCAACAGACCTATCCTACTGCAGCCGAGAAGAGGAAGAGGCCCATGGAAACCGCTGGTAGATCGCATCCCTCCAGCGACCCGGAAGTATAGAAGGACCATGAGGCCGCTGGTGGACCAGAAAAGGAAGAGGCCCATGAGGGCACCAGTAGACCCCATCTCACCGGCGGCCCAGAAGAGGATGAAGTCTCCGAGGTCACTGGTGGACCCCATCCCACCAGCAGCCGAAGAAAGAAGGAGGAGCTCTTTCTCTTGCTGGCATACACTGTTCAAAACACGTGCAGCTAGCATGTTTTCTATGCTGATCTCACAATGCACAAGATCAGCATAGAGGATGTGCTAGGCTTTTGTGGTTTGAATAGCGCACAGGCTGGCACACGAGGAGAAGCAGCAGAATGGATCCCGCTGGTATGTGTGTGTGTGTGTGTGTGTGTGTGTGTGTGTGTGGTGTGTGTGTGTGAAAATGAATGAATGAATAAATAAGAGCCTTATCTGGGGGTGTGGTGTGTGTGAATGGGAGCCTGACTTTGGGGGGGGGGGGGGGGGTTAGTGTGAATGGGAGCCTGACTAAAAGTGTGTGTGTGTGTGTGTGTTTGTGAGAAGGAACTTGTCTGGGGTGTGTGTAAATGAATGGGAACCTATCTGGTGTATATGTGTATTTGTGTGTGTGTGTATGTGTATGGGAACCTATCTGGGGTGTGTATGTCCGTGAATGAATGGGAACCTGTCTGCTGTGTGTGTGTGTGTGTGTTTGTGTGTGTGAATGGGAACCTGTCTGGGGTTGTTTGTGTGTATGGTTGGAAACCTGCCTGGGGTGTGTGTGTGTGTGTATATAAAAAGTTTTCAGGTATGGTGAGCAGTGAATTTTCCATCCTTATTAGTTTTATGTCTGTGTCTGCCATTTTGAAATTTTGTTGTTTGGGAAATTTTTTAAATTTTGTTTGAACTCTTAATTATTTGATGCTGTTCTGTTCTTTATAAAATATTAATTTTATAAGTATGGTTTTACTAATATGATTGATTTATATTCCTTGATTTTCTTGTTTGATGAATGATATATGAGGACTGGTGATGCCTCTGTTTCTCCATTGCTGCATTGCATACAGAGTTTGGCTTGTTGCGTTTGCGGTTTCCGTTTCTGTTTATAGTTTATAGTCTCTGAATTTATAATTTATAGTCCCTTAATTTGGTGAGGGTGAGTCTATGTTCTGCATGTTTAATTGAAGTGGGATATTCTGTGTTAAAAAAAAACAAAACAAAAAACAAGGAGGGGGGCAGCAAAGTAATTTTTCGCACAGGGCAGCAAAAATGCTAGCACCAGCCCTATCAAAACCTTAAAGACAAATCTTCTCTCTTCTAATCCCACCACCCTTGAATATAGAATCCCTCTTTGTTGATCACCCAAGAGCAGGGCATCACCATTCAGGTCCACATTCCATCTGATTGCTGTCTTCATTCCAGAATGGTGAACTGGCAGGAGAAGAACAAATTGCCTCATTTTTCCAGGGCCATTGTTCTCTTCCAAAATGGCATCTTTGGCCTTTTACACTTTGACCAGTTTCTTTTCCAGCACACAGCCTCACCCTATATGTTAAATACTAGTGTGCTGACCCTGCTTTGTAGAGTTGTTGAACTAGTATTTAACTACAGCCCCAGATCAGAAGTTACATTTTTGGTGGTAAGAAGCAGAATTAAATTTAACTCCTGCACCTCACTATAAGTAAATAGCATGACAATTATTATTGAGGTCTTTACCTTGATATTTTAATTTTTTGTACAATACTGCCATGTAAGTTCTAAAGTTATCACATATAAACTAAATATATCCAGTTTTGATCTGTTTTAGGGGGCTTGTAAATATTGTCTTACTTATCTTGTTGGTTAACCATACTTAGCAGCTCTCACCAATCCACTACACAGGGGATATTTATTTATTTATTTATTTATTTATTTAGTTAGTTAGTTAGTTAGTTAGTTAGTTAGTTAGTTATTTAAAAGTCTTTTATACCGATGTTAGTCGAAACATCACCTCGGTTTACATGGAACAAAAGCAACAGAAATTACAAGTAACAGGGGAAAGGTAAGGGGTACAAAAAACCATAAGGAGAGCAGAGAAGCATAGGAACAAACAACAAGTGAACTATAATGTCATAAGAACAAGGTCATAGTCAAATTCAGGTCATGATCCATCACAATTCAATATTCATCAAGTGTGTTGGGGAAAGGCTTGTTTGAATAGCCAGGTTTTGAGCTGGGCTCTGAATTTGGTGATGCAAGGTTCAAGTCTGAGGTGGGTATCTCCCAGTTCAAGTCTGAGGTGGGATATCTCCCAGTTATCAATGCACAAGCTTGACTGACTGCAGGATATTATTTCTTCTTCTAGCTAAACAGTGTGGGCAGGAGGGGTTATGGAATAGGGGGAAGGCTATGGTTTATTGTGCTTTTATGAAGAGGGCTGTATTTATTATGTAATTTTAACTTTTTTTGTTCACCATCTAAGGCAATATTTATTACCTGGTAGTCAATATATAAGAAATAAGTGAAATGCTAGGAAACTTGCCTCAATTAAGTTATGTTGGTCGACTTTGTCTCTTTTTCTTGGGAGCTTAAAGCAGCCATACCATGCTTTTCACAAGTTGATTTAGACTTTTCCCATTTATGGGCTTCTACTACATAAGAACATAAAAAATGTCAGACTGGTCAGACTAAGGGGTAGAATTTCAAACCTGCATGCACACGTCCATGTGCGCGCGCTTCCCGGCGTGCACACATGTACATGCTGATTTTATAACATGTGAGCCGGTGCGCACATTTTATAAAATCCGTGGGCTGCTCGCACATGCGTGCTGGATTTTATAATCCGCACGTGCATGTGCGGGCGGCGTGCACAAGGGGGAGGATCCTTGGCAATTTCCGCACAGAGACGCATTCAGGCCTTCCCCAGTTCCTTCCCAGTCCGTTCCAATTAAGGAGCGGACTGGGAGGGAACTTCCCTAACCCCCTACCTAAACTCCCTCCCTCTTCCCCACCCCCTAAACCCTACCCTTTTTTTTTTCTTTCTTTGTTTTACTTCAGCTCCTGGCGCACAAGTCTTCAGGGCAGCAATCAGTGGCACTTACCGGCCCGCCCCTTCGAAGAGGCCCGGCACTTTTGCCCGTACCGGGCTTTACGCGCGTGGCCGGGCCCCTTTGAAAATTTGCCTGGCGTGCGCAAGGCCCGGTCACGCGCGTAAATCCCAGGATTTACACACGTAGGCCTTTTCAAATCTACCCTTAAATGTCCATCAAATCCAACATCCTGACTCTGATAGTGGCCAATCCATGTCAAAAGTACTCAGTAGGAGCCTCAAAGAATAGGCCCAGTCCTTTTTGCTCATAACCAGGGGAGAAGCAGTGTCTTTCTCAAGTCTGCATAGCTCATAGTGGTTGATGGCTTTATCTCTAGGAGCTTTTCAAAACCTGTTTTAAATCCAGCTAAGCTAATTGCTTTTGCCACATCCTCTGGCAACAAATTCCACACTTTGATTGTGCACTGAGTGAAAAAATACTTCCTCTGATCTGTTTAAATGTACTACTTACTATCTTCACAGAGTATCCTTTAGTCCTAGTAGTATTGGAAAGGGTAAAGAATCATTCCCTGTTTACCCTTTCCACACCACTCATGATTTTATAAACCTATCTCAGATCTCCTCTCAGGTGTCTCCTCTTGAGGCTAAAAAGTCTTAACCTATCCGGCCTTTTCTCATAGGGAAGCCATCCCATCCCCTTTATCATTTTGGTCATCATTCTCTGGTATTTTCCTAGTTCTGCTATATCTGTTTTGAGATGGGCAACCAGAATAGTATACAATTCCCAAAGTGTGATCGCACCATAGATTGCTACAGAGGCATTATGATATCCTCTGTTTCATTTTTCATCACTTTGCTAATAATATATCATCTTATATTTGCTTTCTAGGGTGCTGAATAAAATATGGACCCTTTGCTTATTCCATGTTGATTCTGCCCCTTTAATCTGTGTCTATCTAGATGGCCAGTAATGTTGTTCTTCAGAATAGCGTCTATCATTTTTCCTCTCACCAATGTCAAGCTCATTGGTCTGTAGTTTCCTGTTACCATGTCTTGAATCCTTTGTAAAAATGGCCACCCCCCAATCCTCAGCTACTAGAGCTGATTTGATTGAGAAGTTAGAAATTACTAATAACTTTCAGAACTCTGGGATGTTTACCATCCAGTTCCTGTGAATTGTTACTCTTTAGTGTGTTCATTTGCTGTATTTCATCTTCCTGGTTCATTCATTGTGATTTGCTTCCGTTCCCCTGTATCACCACCCTCAAAAAATGTGCCTGACATAGGTATCCCCCTAATGCCCTCCTCAATAAAACCTGAAGCAGGGAATTCATTTTTTTTTTTGCATTGGCAATGTGTTCCGAATGTTCTTTTTATTCCTTCAGTCATTTAGCTGTCCAACCAACTCCTACACTGGCTTCTTGCTTTGAAGGTACTTAAAAAATGTTTTTATTTTGGGTTTTTGTCTCACTGGCAAGCTTCTTTCTCAATTCTTTTTTGGTCTGCCTTAATAATGCTTTACATCTAACTTGCCAGTGGTTTTTATACTAGTCTTTTCTATTTTCTTCATTTGGAGTCACTTTCTAGTTTTTGAAAGATATCCTTTTGACTTTAATAGCCTCTCTCACCTCAGTTTCATTGTTATAATGTGATGGAGCATCATATATGTTTATATTAGTAGCCTAACACCCCAGGCTTCTTTTTGCATTTTTGACATTTTACTCCTCCATCTGCTCTTTTCGCTGCATTCTGTATTTGTCTAAGCATGTTTAGATTCTATCATGGCTTTGCTTGCTGCTCTTTCATTTACTGGTAGGTATCCTTTCAGTGAAGAAGTATTTCCTCATATTTTTGCTGAGCCTTTCTCCCTCCAACTTTTTATCATAACCTCTCATCCTTTTTCTTCTGTAAAATGCTTTCTTCTACTTTATAAAGCCTGATAAATAGTTGAATGTTTCTAGCATAATGCACAATCCCTCTTTCAGCAAGTGCATTGTGTTTTAAGCCTGTCTGTGTAAGGTTTATGTTCTAGGTCTTGTACCATTTTGACAGGCTTTCCCTAAACTACACCCATCCTTTCAATGTCCTTAATAAGGTACTGTTATGTATCCAGAACTGAACAGAGTATTTGAGGTGCAGTATTATATGGATCAGATGGTGCAAGAATGAAATAATATTTGACAGGAAGTTTTAAATCACGTAGCCCCTTTAAAGACCTTTGGAATTAAGGTAGAAAGCCAGGCAGGGTAGTTCCAGCAGGATTTCTTTGAGATGAAGAAAATTGTGTGAGTTAGGAGTGAATTTTCAAAAGCATATTTGTAGGTAAAGCAGAGTGTTACGTTCATATATAGGGCTTTTAAAAATTACCCCAAGGGTTGTGCGCATAAAATTATGTGTGTTATTGCTTTAGCATGTGCTTTAATGTTTATTTGAAAGAGGTGTTCCCAGGGGCGGGGTGGGAAATCATTTAGGCACATAATTCCTAAAATCCAAAGAATGCAGATAATTGTACACATGAACATTTGCACTTGCTCCCATGCAGGAGTGAATGTGCATATGTAGGCCACACAAGGTTTCTCATGTTCCTACTAATTTTCAAAGAGGATTTAAGCCCATAAGAGTGCTTTGAAAATTATGACTGAAGTCCGCGTGTGCCTTGTATATGCGGACTTCAGCCTTAAGCGTTATGTAAGAAAATGGCAGAAATAAGAAACTATGCTTAATAGGGAATGGTGTTTACTTTATCAGAAGCAGTGTAAAGTAAGGATTAGGCAAACAAAAAAAGCTATATGAAGAAAAAATTGGATTATGAAATCATTAATACATGATGCCAAAAGCAGGACAGAACCAAAAGCAGGCTTTGCGACCAAGCTGTGGACACTGAGCAGGGTCTGAGACAGGCTATTATGCAAGGCAGCACAGAACATGGCCCCCAGCAGAACATCCAAGCCATAGAGCCTGGAAGAACAGACAGCAAGTATTTAAGGTACACTCCAGGTCCCTGCTTACAGGAGACAACAACTGCCCACAGACCCTCACAGAATAGAAGTGAAGTGGTTGAAGGGTTTTCTGAATTTTGACTGGTCACTCCTTATAAGACATGCTGGAAGTTATTAATGCTACAACTTCTGTTTTGGATCCAGCAGTAGAATAATATGTGAAGGTATTGGAGACAGGCATTTTTACCAGTATTTACTCATATTATTAATAGTTCATTTCAGCAAGAAATCTTTCCAGCCGTACTAAACAGATTAAACCTTTATTGAATGGAAGAGGGTTAGAAGTGGGGGAGATGTCATACTACCACCAAATGTTCAAACTTATTATTTTTGGGGAAAATTATTGAAAAACTTTTTTATCATCAGTTGTTGGGATACTTGTCCAACAAGAAGATTTTACATTTGCATCAGCCTGGTTCCTGAGCCAGTCATGGGAAAGAAACATTGCTTCTAGCTGTAGTGGATGGCAATGGGGATGCAGGTGGATAGAGGTAATGATGTATTTTTTTATTCAACTGCACATATCTATCAGGGGCATTGACAGAACTGAATTTATTTTGGGGCCCAAGGTTATTATAGGGAGAAACTGTGGCCAGTGCCCCACTCTGTCCTCACTTTTTACCCCATCCTATTTGTGTCTTAAAACAAGTGGCTATAAAACCCTTTTAATTTCTGGCAATTCTCTTCCACTCTGATTAAGGCAGCTACTTTATACAATGGTAAATTTCTCAGGATGCTGAAGGTAAATTATATAACTAAGCTTCCAACTTTTACCCAGCCCAGGCATTCTTGAACTTTCAAGGGACTAAGAGGAGTGGGGATATAATTACCTGCCAAAAGTAAATATAAAAACTTTGATGGTTTCAAACTTTTACAAGGTCCATATTCAGCCACTGTGCAGCCATGCTAGTTAGTGGTTATATTCAGCAGCACAGTCATACCACTGAATATTCCTGGCTATCTTAAAGTTAATAATTATCAAAAGGGGAACCTAACGGTTCACTCACCGTGAAACTCTATATCACTGTTGTGCCAAATTATTGTCACTTGTAAGATGTTTATTTGTTGTTTAATATTGTTTAATAACCTACACGCCAAGTGGAAATCACCTTATCCAGTGCTAAAAAATTTTTTTTTTATATCTATAAAAAATTTTTTATGAGGGGTTGGAAAGGTTTCATATAACCGTGTAGGCAACCCTGCCTTTTTCAAGCATATTATAATCATGAACCCACCAACCTCCTCCGTTTTTATATATATATATATATATATATATATATATATATATATATGTGTGATATGTGCTATTAAAAACTTCAGTCTTAAAGTTAGCCATTTATGTATAACCAACTAACTTTAGGACAGCCCTACTGTTGTGGAGCGCTAGGAGAGCGGTCCCACTTACCAAGAGATGTGTGTTCTTGGGCCACGGCTCGACCCCAGAGGTACTCCGGAGAGGTGCCGCGGGAGGCGAGGCATGCCCAAGCATGGGCTGGACAGGAGCGAGGCTGGACTGAAGACTGGAGATACTGACCCTCCTCCGGACCTGCACGCTTCGGAAGACCAACAATGCAATGATGGTCTTATGAACAATCCTCCGTACCGCAGTCTTGCCGTACCGCAGGGTACGGCAAGAATCGGAAAGCCGGATGGAGGCCTGGGCAGCGGAGACCGGAACATGGAGATTCAGATGAGACTCAGGGACGAGGTACTTGAATGCACAGACGTAGACTCAGGCACAGGCGTAAACTCAGGAACGAGGTTCTGGGATGCACAGACAAAGACTCAGGCATAGACGAAGGCTCAGGAATGAGGTACTAGGCTTTCAGAAGACTCAGGAACAAGGTACAAGGCTTGCATCATGAAGCGCCCTACTCAGCCCACCCGTGGGGCTGGTTGCGGACCACGACATGGCTTGCCGTGAGGTACCGAGCGTACAGAAGATTCGGGAACAAGGTACTTGGCTTTCAGAAGACTTAGGAACAAGGTACAAGGCTTGCATCATGAAGTGCCCTACTCAGCCCACCCGTGGGGCTGGTCGCGGACCACGACATGTCTTGCCGCGAGGTACAAAGTGTGCAGAAGACTCAGGAACGAGGAACCAGGGTTTCAGGAGGGCAAGACGGGATCACGGATGTCAGGATCAGGAGAAGCAACATCAGAGCTGGGTCACGGACATCAGGAACAAACATCTGGACTGGAACACAGATACTGGATCAGGAGACAGACCTTAGGGCTGGAACACAGACGTCTGGAACAGCAGGTGGCTTATGTAGATAAGAAGACAAGACGAGGAGCTCCAACGAAGAACAGGAAACACGGGACCTTGAAGAAGTGCTGGAACAAGGACGACTCCTGGAGCGAAGGACAGCAGCATCCCAGGAGTGACCAACTCCTTGTGAAGGCAAAGCTGGAATGGACGCTGAGCCCTTTTGTAGGGCTGAAGAGGACAACGCCCAGGGAGGGGTCAGCAGAGGGCCACACCTGGCTGGCCCTTGAAAAACAGATGAGAGGTGCGCGCCCGCGCCTAAGGAGAGCTGGAGAAGAGAGAAGCAGGATCCGCTGGTGGCGTCCTCGGCCACGTGGAGGGCCCAGGAAGCAAGGCAGGCAGTGGAGCAGCCCTGCCGTGAAGCTGGACGAAGAGCAGGCTGTTGGAGTGGCTTCCAGCCATGAAGACAGAAGCAGGAAGCAGAAGAAGGGCTGGCTGCAGGACAAGCAGGGAGCTGTAGCAGCCTGCAGGCACCGGCAGGGATGGCTTCCCTGCCGGGTGAGGACCCGGGCTGAAGCAGGCACCGGCAAGGACGGCCTCCCTGCCAGCTGAAGACTCCGGGAGTGAAGCAGAACGTCGGGGAGAGCTAGGAGCAGCAATGGAGGACCTGGCCGCATGGAAACAGCTGCGGGGACGGCCCCAGCTGATTCGGGGGAAGAGAAGAGCATCAGCGGCCCAAGGTTGCATGAGGGAAGAGCCTGCCCTTCGCTCCTCGCGGGCAGGATCACAACACCTAGGGCCCAATCAGAGTTAGCTGCAGAAGTTAACCGGCTACCTCTGAATATCACACTTAGCCAGTTAACTTATGTGGCTAATTCCACTCCTCCCCAGAATGCCTCCTGCTTGCCCCTGGAATGCCCCTGTCTTTTCCAGCTAAATTTTAGTCAGGTAACTAGTTATCCGGCTAGAATTTATCCAGATAAGGGCTGACTATAGCCAGGTAAGCCATTTAGACAGCTAACTATTACGTTATCCATCTAAATGACTTGTGAATATGGACTTCTTACACGTGTAGTCCAAGGGCAGTACTGTTTCCCCTTAAGTGATCCCTCTTAAGGGAGCAGTGGACCATGGACTGGCAGTGATTCCAGTGCTTCAGGGTACCTCTAACCGCTGCACCTTTAAGGGTTGACTTAGATGGCGCATAACACTGTTGCTAGGGGTGGAGACCCGAGCTAAAAGTGAGGGCACTGGCCACCAAATCGCACCCATGAATATACCACTGCTCTCCTCAGTGTTTGATATGCTAAACCATACTTCTTGGGTTGCCCCATTACAGTATTTGAGGTAAGAGGGAATAATTTACCTCCTTTTTGAGGAGTAGGAAGGAAAGCATTCTTTGGGATAGGGTCCTCTCCTCAAAGAGGATATTGTCATGCGGAATGCCTCAGGGCTCCATTTTATTCCAATTCTTTTTAGCATACATCTTGCCCAATTACCATAATTTATAAAACATTTTGGTATAGACTGCTATATATTTGCATATGTGGCTTATGTGAGAAAGGAGCAACTGAAGGATATACTAATTTGAACTTCTGTTTAGCAGCAGTGGCAGACTGGCTGCAGCAGTATATGCTTACGTTGAATCCAGCAAAGTCTGAAATGCTATGGATCCTTTGACAGGGTAGGTCACTGGGGATACATTTTACACCTAAGGAATGGGCAGTAAGTTTGGGGGTAAAACTGGATGCTTATTTATTATCCATGGCAGTTGTGCAGTCAACCTTTTGTTCTCTATTTATGATTCGTCAACCTGGAACATTTTTTTTTTGCCGTTAAGAATTTGGCTACAATTGGTTTTGTTCTGATCTGGAATAGATTAGACTATTGTAGCTCATTGTATGTGGGGTTACTGAAATCTAGTCTCCAAAGATTACAGTTGTTGCAAAACCCAGCTGCTGGAACTAAAAACTGATCATATTACAGATGCTGCATGAGGGCCGTTGATTCCCCTTCATGGCTAGGATGCCATTTAAATTTCTTTTGCTAGTTCATTGATGCCTTTATGTAGGCCCCCCGTAGTACCTAGCTGATTGTTTGAAGGGCTATGTGTCCTCAAGAGAGTTACACTTGTCACGGCAGGGGCTCTTCGTGATTCCCTTCTTTAAAGTTGGCATTTTTAGGCTCTAAAAGAAAGCAAGCTTTCAGCTGTGTGGCTCCTATTTGGAGGGACTCCCTCCCAGCTGAGCTGGGCTTAAAATTTAGAAAACAGCTGAAAGGCTGGCTTTTCAGAACATGGCTGTTTAGTGAAATTAAATTTTTGCCTGGTGATTCAGACATTTGAATTGTTACGTGAAATGAGAATGTTTGGGCAGGATGTTAGTTTGTAGGGTTTGGGAGGAGAGGTGGGATTGAGGTGAGTGGATGATTGATGTTCAGTTTGGAATGGAGGAGAGCCTAGTGGTTAGAGCAGTGGGCTGGGAAACCAGGGTTTAAATCCCACTGCTACTCCTAGTGACCTTAGGCAAGTCACTTTACCCTCTGGTACCTCAAGTACAAGCTTGGGGTGAATTTTAAAAGCCTGGAGCGTGCCAAAACCGGGAGATATGCGAGTATGTCCGGCGGGCACAACACACGGATTTTAAAAGGCGCCTGAGTATGGATGTTATCTTCCAGTACGTCAAAATGTGCCAAAAAGGGGGTATGATTTCCGCAGGAGACAAGAAAGGAGGAAGAATCTTCAGGTGCCGAAAATGCATCTGAGATGTGAGGTTGAGAGTAATTTTCAAAGATATTTCCATAGGTAAAACAGTCTTTTACCCATAAAAAAAATGGCCTGTTATAAAATTGCCTTCTTGAATGTGGATAAACTTTGCATGCATAGGGCCAGATTTTTAAACTTATGCGCGGGCGTAGATTTGTTCACGCAATCCAGCGCGAACAAATCTACACCCGATTTTATAACATGCGTGCGCTGCCGCGCGCATATTATAAAGTCCAGGGTCGGCACGCACAAGGGGGTGCACACATGTGTACCTTGCGCACGCCGAGCCCGAGGGGAGCCCTGATGGCTTTCCCCGTTCCCTCCAAGGCGGCTCTGAAATTGGAGCGGCCTTGGAGGGAACTTTTTCTCCAGCCCCCCCCACCTTCTCCTCCCTTCCCCTATCTAACCCACCCCCCAGCCCTAACTAAATCCCCCCTACCTTTGTTGAAAAGGTTACGCCTGCCCAAGGCAGGCATAACTTGCGCGTGCTGGCTCGCCATTCCCCGGCACAGGCCGCTGTGCCGGAGGATTTGGCCCTGCCCTCACACCGCCCCGAACCACCGCCACACCCCCGAACTGCCGCCATGCCCCCGACCCCGCCCCCAGACCGCCAATTTTTGAAACCCTGGGACATACGCACATCCTGGGGCTTGCGCGTGCCGCCAAGCCTATGCAAGATAGGCTCGGTGTGCGCATGGGCAGGCAGGGGCAGCTTTTCAGCTGCCCCTGCCTGCCCCTGCGCACACGTATGTTATGCGCATAACCCTTTGAAAATCTGCCCCATAGCCTGTATATATGCATAAGTTTACCCACAGTGAGCAGAGTCTTGCCTGAGGCAGAGTCTGGGGCAGAGCAAGGGGTGGAGGGGCTGTTCGCATGTATGCACTGATTTTAGTATTTTCAAAAGTATGTAAGTTTCCTCAAAGAATTCTGTTAAAATATTATAGCAGATGTGGATAATTTTGGTGAGATAACTACACACACACACCTTTCCTTTGAAAACTGGTATAAACTTCTGCATGCATTTCTTTGCAAATATATGTGGGCTGTTACAAAATTACGCCAATATGAGTCAATACTTCGGCAAAGGCTTAACAAGTAGGCAGGAAAATCTGCAAATACTTTTAGCTGATTTGGAAGTGAGCTGGATTGTTGGCATGTGCTAGTTGTGCAGTTTCCAGTGGTGCCTCAGCTGTGTAGTTGTATGCTTTAGGTCATGGAGTGCGGAATGCTGAGAATGACTTTGTTGTGTAAGGTCAATGAGCATCCCTTTCCTCATTTTCCTCCCCTTCCTGTGCCAGCTTGCTCTATATAGTATAATTCTGAGCTGTCAGAACATCCTATCCTTGGATTGATGGAGAAGGGGATAAAGCTTTAAAATAGACAAAAAGTAAAAAATTGTTGTTTGTGACAAGATTGTTTCTGTTTGATATGTAGCATTGTAATAAGTAAAATTGTGGAACATAAGAATATAAGACATGCCATTCTGGGTCAGTACAAGGATCCATCAAGCCCAGCGTCCTGATTCCAACAGTGGCCAATCCAGGCTGCAAGTACCTGGAAAGTACCCAAACACTAAGTAGATCCCATACTACTGATGCCAGTAATAGCAGTGGCTATTCTCTAAGTCAATTTGATTAATAGTTAAAGAATTTGCCCAATAACTTATCCAAACCTTTTTTAATACCAACTACACTAACTGCACTAACCATATCCTGTTCAAGTCCTTTTATGATTTTGTAGACCTCTATCATATCTCCCCTAAGTCGTCTCTTCTCAAGCTAAACAGCCCTAATCTCTTTAGCCTTTCCTCATAGGAGAGCCTTTCCATCCCCTTTATCATTTTGGTCACCCTTCTCTGTACTTTCTTCAGTGCAACTATATCTTTTTTGAGATGCGGCGACCAGAATTAAACACAGTGGGCTGGATTTTAAATGCCCTGCACGCGTAAATCTGGCCGGATTTACGCGCACAGGGCCCTCGCGCGCCTATTTTGTATAGGCCACCAGTGCGCACAGAGCCCCGGGACGCGCGTAAGTCCCGGGGCTTTGTAAAAGGGGCGTGCCGGGGGCGTGTCCTAAATGACGCGGCATTTCGGGAGCGTGGCGCGGCGTTGTGGGGGCGGGCCCGGGGGCGTGTTATAAAATTGTTCGTCCATGTGTGCGTGTGTGCAATTTTTAAAAATCTACCCCTAATTGTAATAGGTCTGAAATTTCATTTTTGAGTTATTTCTTTCAGAACCCTGGGGTGTATACCATCCAGTCCAGTTGATTTACTGCTTTTCAGTTTGTCAGTCTGGCCTACAACATCTTCCAGGCTCACCTGGATGATTTGGTTCAGTTCATCTGAATCATCACCCTTGAAAACTGTCTCCCAAACAGGTATCTCCCTAACATCCTCTTCAGTAAACACATATAACGGTTCAACTGACTCCCTCACAGACTTTCTGCTTTGGATATATTTTAAAAAGTATTTATTATGGGGCGGATTTTAAAAGCCCTGCTCGCGTAAATCCGCCCGGATTTACGCGAGCAGGGCCTTGCGAGCCGGTGCGCCTATGTTCCATAGGCCTACCGGCGCGCGCTGAGCCCCGGGACTTGCGTAAGTCCCGGGGTTTTTCGAGGGGGGCGTGTCGGGGGCGTGTAGGATCGGCGCGGCGTTTTGGGGGCGGGACGCGGCGTTTCGGGGGCGGGCCCGGGGGCATGGTTTCGGCCCGGAGCGGTCTGGGGGCGTGGCCGCGCCCTCCGGAACCGCCCCCAGGTCGCGTCTTGGTGCGCTAGCGGCCTGCTGGCGCGCGGGGATTTACTTCTCCCTCTGGGAGGCGTAAATCCCCCGACAAAGGTGGGGGGGGGGTCTAGATAGGGCCGGGGGGGTGGGTTAGATAGAGGAAGGGAGGGGAAGGTGAGGGGAGGGCGAAAGCGAGTTCCCTCCGAGGCCGCTCCAATTTCGGAGCGGCCTCGGAGGGAACGGCGGCAGGCTGTGCGGCTCGGCGCGCGCCGGGTACACGAAATCGGAAGTCTTGCACGCGCCGATCCAGGATTTTAGCGGCTACGCACGTATCTACTAAAATCCAGCGTACTTTTGTTTGCGCCTGATGTGCCAACAAAAGTACGCGAAGGCGCACTTTTTTAAAATCTACCCCTATGAGTTTTTGCCTCTCTGGCCAACTTCTTTTCAAATTCTCTCTGTCTGTCTTATCAGTGTCTTACATTTATCTTGCCAATGCATATGCTTTATCTTATTTTCTTCTGATGGATCCTTCTTCCAGTTTTTGAATGAGATATTTTGGCTAAAACAGCCTCTTTCACTTAACTTTTTAACCATGTCAGCAATCGTTTGGGCTTCCTACCACCTTTTTAAATGCATGGAATACATCTAGACTGTGCTTCTAAGATGGTATTTTTTTAAACTATGTCCATGCCTGTTGCATACTCTTAACCTTTATAACTGCAACTTTCAGTTTTTTAAAACAATTTTTCTCATTTTATCAAAGTTTCCCTTTTGAAAGTTTAGTGCTAGAGCCATGGATTTGCTTACTGGCCCCCTTCCAGTCATTAATTAAAATTTGAACATTTTATGATCACCATTGCCAAGCAGTTCCACCACCATAACCTCTCTCACTAAATCCTGCGCACCACTGAAAATTAGATCTAAATTTGCTCCCTCACTTGTCTGTTCCTGGGCCATCCAGTGCTCCTACCATGTGACAGGGGCCGGCCAATGGCACGGATACCCTGTCACATGGTAAGGGCAAAGGGCCATCAGCGCCATTTTGATTAGTGGCAACCGATGGCCCGGGAGCAGGAGATCCCTCCCGGGACCCCCACTGGACCACCAGGTACCTGTAAAATGTTTTTGTGGGGGTCGGGAGGGTGGGGGAAGCAAAGGGATTAGTTTTAAAGGGTCGGGGTGGGTTTAGGGGTTATTTTTGTGTGCTGTTTTTCCCGCCCTCCCCCAAAATGATAAGAGAACCCCCACAATCAATATCGTGGGGTTTTTCTATTGTTTCGGGGGAGCCCCCGATTTCTGATGATTTTGAAAATATCAATGATATTTTCAATCGTCCGAAGCCCGATTCACATCCCTAGATAGAACCCAAGAAGAAAGCACACTGTGTGCTATGCCTGCTTAAGGTAGAAATACAGTATACCCTTGACTTACAAACTCAATTGGTTCCAGAGGGTTGGTTGTAACTCAAGTTGGTTGTAAGTCAAGACTATTTTTTCCATATGAAATAATGGAAATACTCACAATGCATTCCAAACCTCCCAAAAGCACCCCTTACCTATCCATCTGCTATATAATTGAGCGGCGACCGATGTGCCACGAATGCACAGTAGAAAGCAGCTCTCACCGACGTGCCATGATTGTGTGGATGAGACAGCTCTCACCAACGTGCTGCACCTTTGCCATGAATGCGCAAAAGAGAACAGCTCTGACTGCGCGGAAGAGAGCTCTGACCGACATGCCGTGAACATCCAGAGCTCTGACCGATGTGCCACGAACATCTCGCCCAATTTAACCGGCCCTTGAGCAGCTGTGACTGAGCGGAATAGACAGCTCTGGCTGGCACACCTCACCAGTTTTAACGGAGTTTATGGCTTGTTTCTATAATAAAAAATGGTTGTATAATGTCTGTAATTACCAGAAACACCAATAATTTCCTAGTACTCACCAAAAAGTTATAAAATGTGCCTAGCCTACCAGAAACAACAATTTCACCTCTTCCACCAGTTCCTTTACAATATCTGCATATGGACTCTGTACCTGGGTAACATCAAGCTAGGTTAAGAGAACATTGCACAAATCTCATCTTTGGGCGAGTTTCCTCACTCCGAAGGTCATCAAATCTTCACAAGAGTGCACTGTTCTGTTCATACATCACACTCTGCATGTCAAAGTGGCCCCTAACACCTACACTAATACCTACACCTCACCTCGAGTAACTAGACTGGCCTCCTATAAAGGTATAAATACCTACCTAGTATGAGGGCTTTTAGCTAGTCTGTCTCTCTCTCTCTCTCGAAACTAATATGATATGTTTCATTCCTGGGAAATTGCTATTCATTTTGTAGACCCACGAATAGGTCCCTATTTGTTGCTGATTACACATTCGTTGAAAACAAATGCACATCCCTAGGGAGATGAGGGATGTTAGAAGGGATGGTACAAAATTAGTGTGGTCCCTTGGGGAGCAAGGGCTTATTTTTTCCTGTGGTGTTTTTGGTTTGGATGAGGTTGTGGTGTGTGTGTGCATCTGTATGCATGTTGTATGGCTGTGTAGAGTATGGGTACAAAGAATTACTGTCTGGTTGGTTGATGGAATAGTTAAAGAGAGATTATATATGTACAATTTTTCTAATGTTTGGGTGTTTTGGTCTGGGAGCACCCAATCGATAACAGGTACATACAATGGCTCACTGCAATTGGCCATTCAGGCTAGTATTTCAATATGGTATATTAATGTGGGAGTTAATGTTGTCTCATTAAATGTGGATGGCATTCAGTTGCCAGTGAAGTACAAGAAAATATTTACTCTTTTTAAAAAATGAAATGTACATGTGTTTTTTTACAGGAGGCTCACCTTACTGGCACTGAATAGCCAAGTTGATCAGAGAATGGGTAGGACAGTGTTACTTCTCTTCTTACTCCAGGAGGCAGAGGGAAATGGCAGTGCTGCTGATTCACAAGCAGCTCCCTTTTGAGATGGGGAAACAGCTTGTGGATCCTGCCAGCCAGTATATCATAGTACGTAGTTCTTTGTTTAACCAAAAGTTTGTTTTGTGCAATGTTTATGGCCCTAACATTTACTCTCATTAATTTTTCTTGCACATGACAGAAACACTTTTACAGTTTTTTGTTTACAAATTGATACTAGGAGAGGATTTTAACATCATGGCCAGCAAAATGTGGCATCACAGCCCCTTGTTTCCTAATGTAAAAGGGGATGAAAATAAGGGAATTCATTTTCTAAGTAAAGAATTGGATCTTATCGATGCCTGGCAGGTATTATATGAATTTACTTTTTTCTCAAATTTGCATAACAGCTACTCTAGGCTAGATTATTTTCTTGTATTGGATGGCATTTTTCCTAATCTGGTTAAAGCTTCTATAGGTGTCATAGCTGTTTCAGATCGGTTTTGGTTAGCAGTGTTTGGGTGGATTCTTGGATACTGTGGCAGATGACCATGCCCATGGGGAGGAGCCCCGTGGGGAGCCACAGTACTGGGCTAGACTCAGGATGCACAAACACAGAGTTAGATCTTTTATTGTACAGCTTGATGTATACCACCAGAGGTGGCAGTAGTGAGGTGATCCAGAGGTAGCAATCCCGGGACCCTCGGCAGAGGGGACCCACCTCACCAAGTTGGTATAGGGAGATTCCAGTGTAGGTTTCCCAGCACGGCAATGCTGTAGATAAGACAGACTGAGAATTAGATTACTCACTAGGCGGTAGCTGTAAGGTTGGCGATTCCACCAGGCTGAAGAAGATGGTTACAGGCACTGAGGCAGGAAGAGCAGGCCCTCGAGGAGTGCGTACTAGAGATGGGTTTAGTTTTTCTGGGTTGGGTCGAGTTTCAGTTCGGGCGCTTCGTGGGAAAACAGGTTTTCCCATGGATCGTTTTCCAGCAAAAACTAAGCTGAAACCCGAACCTGAACCCAGAAAAATGAATTAACAAAAAATCCAAATCGGAAAAAATCCCACCCCAACTCTTCAAATTTACTGTATTACAATGCCCCATTATCCCAATTCCTCCCCAAGACTTACTAAAAGCCCTGGTGGTCCAGCGAGGTCCCGCGAGCGATCTCTCCTTTCAGACTGTCGGGCTGCTGGGCCTGCTATGAATCAAAATGGCGCCGATGGCCCTTTGCCCTTATGATGACACAGGGGCCGACCAATGGCACCGGTAGCCCCTGTGACATAGTAAGGGCAAAGGCTATCGGCGCCATTTTGAATACTGGCAGCCGACATCGCGAGTGCAGGAGATCACTCCAGGACCGCCGCTGGACCACCAGGGACCTTGGGACCTCCTGACCCCCACAAGACTTTAGGGGCCTCCTGACCCACCCAAGACTTGCCAAAAGTCCCTGGTGGTCCAGTGGGGGTCCTGGAGCGATCTCCTGCACTCCCGCTGGTGGGATGGTGGATGCAGTAAATTTGAAGGGTTGGGGTGGGGGGGGGGGTGTTTGTTTTTTTTTTAAATAAATGTGTCACACACACACCCCCCCCCCCCCCGCACAAACCCGAAAAATGAATTTTCCCCGAAGTTCGGGGAAAATCCATTTCGTGGTTCGGGTCCCCTGAACCACGACGAATTAGGCAATTTCATTGAAATTGCCTAATTCGTGATAAACGAATGCACATCTCTAGTGAGTACCTGATCCCAGTAAGGCACCTGAAATAAAGCAGAGGGCCCCCGAGGAGCGGGTACCCAGGTTAGAGATTACCCCGAAGGGCAGAGAGCTTCCAGCAGCAGCAGCACAGAAGCAGAAGAGTAGCTTAGATCAGATGAATCCAATCTTTGCTAACTTAATGAGCTAGCAAACAAGTACAGGCTATATACCCGGATGGCATGACGTCACTTGAGGGGGATGCTCCCGAAGTTCGTGCCATGGCTGGAATAAAGACGAGGGTAGCGCGCGCACGCGCACCCTAGGAGACCCTTGGGAGAAACATGGTGGGAGGCATCGCCATAGCTGTTCTGTGGACGCCGGAGAGCACGGCTTGCAGACACGGTGGTAGCCATCTTCCCAAGGCTAGCGGGGAGAGCAGAGAAAAAGGTGAGGCACAAGGGTCGAAGTCGTCTGAGACTGACAGACACAACAAGATGATGCTACGGTTACTATTCAGTTAGAGCTAGGCTTGAGGACTCCGAAATTCTTTAATTGGCAGATGAACCCCATGCTATAACAAGATCCTGACTTTAGAATCTATTAACAAGACAAATGGAAAGAATATCTGACTTCAAACCAAACACCTCAGATGTCTTTAACAATCTTTTGGGAAGTGGGTAAGGCGGTGATGAGAGGTCATTGCATATGAGGCAGGAAGGAAAAAGTATAGGGATGCTGAAATTTTTCATCTTACCAAAGCTTTACAGAAAGCTCAGGCAGCTCATCAATCCATTTTGTCTGAAGACCACAAGAAAGAAGTAGCTCAAATAGGGGCACTGAATCATTCGCTGTTTCTGAGAGCACAAAAGTCTTGGACATATTTTAAATACAAGTTATATAAATACGGAAACTAAACGAGCAAATTGCTTGCAAATCTAGCACGTATTACAGGGCAGAGGTTAATTATAACTGGCATTAAGGACAGGATGGGTATTCTAAAACACACTAAACAAGATATGGAGGCAAGATTTTTGGAAGTCTTTCAGGCCCTGTATAGTGTTCAGAGAGCAGATGAGGCAGTCCAAGAGGATTTTTTAAGGGACTTTAAATGGCCTAAAAGAAGAGAAACAAGTGAATTATTTCCCAATTATTGACACTGAGGTATATGCAGTGATCCAGAAATTAAAGTTGGGAAAAGCTGCAGAATTAGATGGGCTGTGTTTGGAATTTTATAAAAGCCTTAATTTTCTGCTTCTTCCAGTTCTGACTAAAGTCTGTAATAATTTACTGGAGGAAGGTATTTTTTTCCAGGAAATTAATTAATCATTAATTATTGTTTTACCCAAGAAAAGTAATGACCCATGTGAGATGGGGTCATATCACTCCATTTTGTTAATAAACATAGACTTAATGTTACTTTCTAGTATTTTTGCAAATAGGATTGCCTCAGTAATCCCAAACAGGTTACATCAGAGTCCGCCATGGGGTGCAAAATGTCATAAAGTTGATAGCTGCTCTGTTCCAAATGCAAAATAGGAGCCCCATGGTTCTCAGTCTACATGCTGAAAAAGCATTTCACACAGTGGCATGGAAATATATGTTTTGGGCATTGGAACATTTTGGGGTTTAGGGAAAGATCATTTACCAGAATGATTCCCAATCTTTGCAACAATGTATCATTGAGTTTGAGAGAAGAGGTAGATCTCTTGAAATTTCGGAAACTTTTAAAAACTTGTTTGATGAATGAAATTGTTTAGCAAATAGAAAATCCTGGTAGAGAGGAATAATAGTTGTTTAGATGTCTTGAAGATGTCGGTATATACTTTGATTTTATGTGTTTTGTAATTTTAAATATTGTGTTTTAAAATATGTTGCAAATCACTTAGGAAGATATTTTCTGTTAGGTGATAAATTATTTTAAGTAACTAAATAAATAAATATTCTGACTTGGTTGAAAGCTTTATATTGTAACCGAACAGCTAGAATACTTAAGTTATCAATGCCAAAGTAACAGATAGTTTCCTTTTAAAATGAGGGTGTTGTGCCAGGAGGTGGACCCTTGGCCTAGTGCAGGATTGGTAGGCTCCCTGGTCGGACCCAGAGAGCGCCTGCCACCAGGAGGCGGAGCACAAAAGGAGACAGAGGCTAACTGGAGCTTCGCCACTAGCAACCCGGGGTTCCCACAGGTTGAGCCCTTGGGTACCCAGTCCACCTGGTCTTAAGTGGGCCTCGCAGGATCTCCTAGATAGAAAGTTCAGAGGTGTAACCACCACAATCAAGGGTGCACAGTCGATATTCAGGCCAGAAGTCTGGGGTGCCTGAGAAAGCCAAAAGAGAGTCTCTGAATGTATGGCAAGGATCAAGGCCAGATTCAAGGAAGCATGGTCAACCAATGCAAGTGTCAGAGCCAGTAATCAGTCCATGGATAGTCAGGCAAAGCAGGGGCCAGTTACCAGTAGTCAGTCCATGGGTAGTCAGCCAAAGCAGAGGTCAGGTTCCAGGAGACAGTCAGACGTGGTCAAGTTCAGGCAGAGGTCAGTTCCAGGCAGCATGCAGATGTGGTTGGTAATCAGGCAGAGGTCAGTTCCAGGCAGCGCGCAGATGTGGTCATAGAAATAGGAAGAAGGTCAGGGGCAGGCAGCGATCAACTTAGTCAAGAACAGGCCGATGTCAGTACCGAGAATACAGTCCGAGAGGTACTACCTGGGGAGACGAGGAGACAGAAGGACTCTGGAACAGAAGGATGCTGGAACAAGACTGGAACGAGACTGGAACAGGACAGGAACAAGGCTGGAACGAGACTGGAGCACAGACTGGAACGCATAGGCAAACTAGAAATCATGATGAGATCGACCCAATTGCCAAGGCAATGAAGTGAGGGGAGGAGCTTCCTTTTATACTGTGCTCAATCAGGGTGCACCGTGGAGCTGGGATCCGCCCCTGGCCTTTTAAGGCGCTGGGCAGTCCACGCGCGCACCCCTAGGGGCAGAACCGATGCCACGAAGGATGCCGAGCCCCGCTGTAAGACCTGGCTGGAGGAAAAAGGCCCGGCAACCGCCGCTGCAGGACGCCGAGGCCTGGCTGTGCTTGCCACCACTGCAGGGGAGGACGACCCGGGACCCTTGGAGGAGCTGGAGAGGTGGGCAGGCCCAGGAGCAGGCCGAGCGCGAATGGGATGTGCAACAGTTGGGTTAGGTTGGGGTGCCCTTTGTCCCCCTTATGTTTTAGTCTAGTGGTAGAGCTTCTAGCAATTAAACTTTGTAGCAATCCAAATTTTTGTGGTATCATAGTTGGAGAAGTGATGCTGGAAATAGCGGTGCTGATGACATTCTATTATTTTGGGGGGATCCTGGTCAGAGATTGTCTATTGTCAAGCAAATATTTGAGAATTTTCAAGAATTTGTAGGGCTTAAGATAAACTTCTGTAAATCAGAAGCTCTGGTACTGGATGTAAGGACACTAGGGATGTGAATCGTGTCCTCGATCGTCTTAACGATCGATTTCGGCTTGGAGGGGGAGGGAATCGTATTGTTGCCGTTTGGGGGGGTAAAATATCGTGAAAAATCGTGAAAAATCGAAAAAACGTAAAATCGCAAAACTGGCACATTAAAACCCCCTAAAACCCACCCCCGACCCTTTAAATTAAATCCCCCACCCTCCCGAACCCCCCCCCCAATGACTTAAATAACCTGCGGGTCCAGCAGCGGTCCGGAACGGCAGCGGTCCAGAACGGGCTCCTGCTACTGAATCTTGTTGTCTTCAGCCGGCGCCATTTTCCAAAATGGCGCCGAAAAATGGCGGCGGCCATAGACGAACACGATTGGACGGCAGGAGGTCCTTCCGGACCCCCGCTGGACTTTTGGCAAGTCTTGTGGGGGTCAGGAGGCCCCCCCAAGCTGGCCAAAAGTTCCTGGAGGTCCAGCGGGGGTCAGGGAGCGATTTCCCGCCGCGAATCGTTTTCGTACGGAAAATGGCGCCGGCAGGAGATCGACTGCAGGAGGTCGTTCAGCGAGGCGCCGGAACCCTCGCTGAACGACCTCCTGCAGTCGATCTCCTGCCGGCGCCATTTTCCGTACGAAAACGATTCGCGGCGGGAAATCGCTCCCTGACCCCCGCTGGACCTCCAGGAACTTTTGGCCAGCTTGGGGGGGGCCTCCTGACCCCCACAAGACTTGCCAAAAGTCCAGCGGGGGTCCGGAAGGACCTCCTGCCGTCCAATCGTGTTCGTCTATGGCCGCCGCCATTTTTCGGCGCCATTTTGGAAAATGGCGCCGGCTGAAGCCAACAAGATTCAGTAGCAGGAGCCCGTTCCGGACCGCTGCCGTTCCGGACCGCCGCTGGACCCGCAGGTTATTTAAGTCATTGGGGGGGGTTCGGGAGGGTGGGGGATTTAATTTAAAGGGTCGGGGGTGGGTTTTAGGGGGTTTTAGTGTGCCGGCTCACGATTCTAACGATTTATAACGATAAATCGTTAGAATCTCTATTGTATTGTGTTCCATAATGGTTTAAGATGATATTAAAATTATCGGACGATAATTTTAATCGTCCTAAAACGATTCACATCCCTAAAGGACACAACAAAGCTGGCAGGGTGTATTTCCGATAGCATGGGCACAAGGGAAACTAAAATATTTGGGTATCTGGGTGCCCAGATATCTCTCAGAATTATACAAGTTTAATGTTAGTGACAGAGAGGCAAATTATTTATTTATTTATTTATTTATAACTTTTATATACCGGCATTCGTAAAAAAAACATCATGTCGGTTTACAGACAACTGAGAAAGGAAATTACAATGATAGATGGAGGAAGGATAGGAAGTTAAAAGGTGACAACTTTACTGTAGAGC
This sequence comes from Rhinatrema bivittatum, assembly GCF_901001135.1. Classification (NCBI taxonomy): domain Eukaryota; kingdom Metazoa; phylum Chordata; class Amphibia; order Gymnophiona; family Rhinatrematidae; genus Rhinatrema; species Rhinatrema bivittatum. Next base: position 110,973,509 of record NC_042619.1, read on the forward strand.
CAACGGGCGCCACAGTTATTAAATGAGATTACATGTGGTTAACCAGGTTGGACATAAATTAATTATATACAAGAGGCGACAGAGTGGGGGGTAGCGCGGGGTGGGTGATGAAGCGCATAGGGGAGGCGGGGTGGGGTAGGAACTGTACAAGGGGGCAGGTGGTGGCGATGGGAAGGAGAGGTGGTGACTGAATATCAGGAAGCCATAAAATGGATGGGGTGGTGAGGGAGGGAGGGTGTGTAGGGGGGCGGGGGGACACTGTACTAGGGAGAGGGAAATAATGAGTGTTGAGGAGAAGTCAAATGCTAGGGTTGAGAGGCGTTGGGATAGGCCTGTTTAAATAACCAGGTCTTGATTCCTTTTTTGAATTGATTAAGTGAAGGTTCTAGTCGGAGCTCGGTGGGGAGGGAGTTCCAAAGGGTGGGGCCGGCGATGGAGAAGGCTCTCGCTCTGGTGTTTGTGAGGTGAGCAATTTTGAGTGACATATGGGGGTAACCTGCATGGAGCGGCAGTTAATACCATAAGAAACTTTCTGGGCAGACTTGATGGACTATTTGGTCTTTTTCTTTTGTCAATATTATGTTACTATGTTATTATGAATCTGATAGCTCATGTATAATTGTGTATGTCAGGTCAATAACTTGTAATTGGTTAATATTGGAGATGAATTCAGAGTTGTAAGATAAGGTGGCCACTATAAAATCTCATGTCACATGGAGTGATTTCAAGGGATGTGCATTCGTTTTAAATGAAATAGACAATGGCAATGAAACTGTCTATTTTGTCTTCTTTCGGGAGTGCCCCAAAATGAAAAAAACAGACAACATTTCTTAAAATTATTATTTTGAGTTAGTACATTCGTGTGCACTAAGTCCGAATTTAGGGAAATATAAAATAAACACCCACAAACAATTTTAAAAACAAAATTAAACAGATAACCCGAAACAAAAATGACACAAAAAAAATCAGTGCTCATCCTTAGTGATTTCAGCATTTGGCCCAGGCTAGTTTCTCATTTGCAGTAGCAGTTCTAAATCTACTAGCACAAAATACATTAATACTGATACAAAAGGTCAGGGCCATATTTTTACTGCCATAGCATTAACATGACTTTAATTATCAACTGCCATTAGATGAGTAGGAATAGGTGACTAAAGATGGGATAACAGAACCATAACAGCAAAGAGACTCAGGAGCAGGAAGCAAGACCTGTTGCTAAGGTACCTGGAGAGTGGAATGGGCTTTTATATATACAGGAGTGGTGCTGACATCATTAGCCAGAGCCACAGGAAGTTCAGGAAGTTAGGCCTATAAAAACCGGAAGTAGTAGTACATCCCAGATAGCATGGGATGTAGCACAGTAGCCAAATCCTGGTTTCAGCAGCGGGACCTGGATCACAAGGCACGATTGCATGGTTGATGTTATGTAGAATATTTCCAGTGCAATTTTTCAAAAATAATAAAAATATATCGATTATGACCATCTTATATAAACAGAAATTACCACAAAACAGAGATTTTGGATTACCTCTGTCAATTATGTTACTATTAGTTCTCCAAAAACAGCTTGAACTACTAGGATCATCAATTTGTGGATAGGGAGGGGAACAAGAGCTACCCACATAGACGGGGAACTTTCACCTCCCAACATACATCTGTTTTTTAAATCCTAATATGGATACATAATTTGTTTGATTTTGTGATTCTTGATCGTGTCAAGAACAAAAAATTAAGCTCGGCAATATTTGCAAAGAGGAAGTTATCCTCGCTACATTTGGCCATGTTTAAGAAGCTGGATGATGAGAATGAAAGGCTGATCTGCTTAGGTATTAGATTATAGATGCTTATCTAATGAGATGCTAGTTTAGGGTCTGTGAAGGCATTGTTTTACCCTATGATATAAAATTGACTTTGTAAAGCAATGTTTATTTTTACCTTCTTATGTATCACCACTTGGAAACTGAAAGAAAAAAAAGTAGAACATGGTATACTTTTGTTTAGCTTCAACTATTGCTTCTTTGTTAAATAATGTAGAAATAAAAACACAAAAAAATTGTGTAAGGTGATCCATTTTATTCAACTAACAATGCATTTCTTGACTGACTTTTATAAGCCAACAAAAGAGAATGAGAAGTTCAAGGCAAATGTGACATTGCCTGGACATACAAGTGAATCATATAATGCATTACAGTGGAGGTGTGAATGGGAAGGGGGAATTTTAGGGGAAGGATCAGATTCTTAATTGTTGAAGTGATAACAAGATGACACGCTTACTCATTAATCTAGTACTGCAGAAATATAATGTACCAGCTGTAAAACACCTTTCTTGACCCTCAGAATGTGGCTACCTAGCATCCTTTTATAATTTGCTAGATGCATGAAGTTGGCATTCATTTTTGGCACATGTAATGAGTGATTTTGGTTGCTTCTGCTTTTCACTCATTATGCCATCAAATATTGTTCCTCAGAAATGTGAATTAAGGAGGAGATCAACTTAAAAAATACTTTGTTATTTTACCAATTTAAGGTGAAAGTGTGCATGCTGCTAGGGCCGGTGCAAGGGTATTAGGTGCCCTAGACGAGTCTTCTGCCTTGCACTGGCCACCCCCCTGGTCGCACCCGCCCCCCCCCCTTCGGTCATGCCTGCCCCTCCCATCACCCCGCCCTCCCCCCAGTCTCGGCCCCAACTACTACTGCATTTGCATCACCGAGTGTGTGCTTCTCTGGGAAGCGAGCAGGATAGGCACTGCTCGCAGCCCGCCGAATCTCTACTCTTCTGCCATGAGCGAGAAAGGCTCCACTCATGGCCCCACATAGCTGATTTTCGGTGTCCTCTAAGGGTTGGAGCCTAAGGTGTCTGCCTACTTCATCTAATAGGATGCACTGGCCCTGCCTGCTGCTAAGGAAAAATGGGGTAACAGAATGCATGCTGTTACGGAGAAATGGGGAGAAAATTCATGTACTCTAGCAGCAACACAAGGGTAAGGGTAAGTGCATGCACTGCTAGCATGACGCAGGGTAAAAGTATATGCACTGTTAGGGCATCATAGAGTAAACATATTTATGCAAATAGGGTGAAAGTGTACATGCTTGAATTCATACATTCTGGATCTGGTGAAAGTATGTCGTATATAGAGTGTCCATGCATTTTATATTTGTTAGATGTGCTGTTTGAGTCAGTTGTCAGGGGAGTCAGACCATGTGCATAGAAACCATTTATCCCCATAATTGTTGATGGGTACATCCTCTTGTTAAGTTATAATGTCTCAGTCATTTGGCCTTGTCTGCTCATATCTGACTGAGTGCTTCCTTTTCTTTTAGTATACTTTTCTGAATTCTTAGCACTACATATGTGAGGTCCAAGGTTAAATGAATGATTTGTTCTGTATAGCTATAAATCTTTTTCTTTTTGCAAGCTAACATTTTTACTAGTATGTAAATCTGGGTCAGATCTATTTATGCCTATCTCAGCTATATGACTGATAGTGATAAATTGCTAAAAATACGAATACCTGCCAATAATCTAGCATAACTAAACTGAATCCAGATCTCTTGACCCCCCAATTGTAAGCTTTAAATCCCATTAAGCCTTTAAGTGAATAGTTAGAATCAGCACTGGCAGCGGAAATATATGTAATCTTTAATCAGGAAAATCCTTTTGCAATTAGAATCTTCAGATACAGATGAGTCTTTGAGGCCAATGCACAACATTTGCAGAGAGCTATCCAGCATAGCTCTCTGCTTCAATGGCAGGGGGAATGAAGAAAAGTGGATCTATATACAGACAACCAACAAGGACTGAATTACATAGTCTGGGTAAACAAATACGCATGGGTGTAACTTGCTTATTGCGGCGGTTACTACCCCTAACTAATTAAGCTAGATATTTCACTTAGATGCAGCTCTAACACTGCTCTCTACATTAATGGTGGGGGTGGAAGGGAAAAATAACTAAAAGGTTACTAATAGCCAAGAGTAACAGATAAGTATGAGAAAAAAAAAAAAGTGCGAAACTTGCTGGGCAGACTGGATGGGCCATTTGGTCTTCTTCTGCCATCATTTCTATGTTTCTATGAATGGAAAAAGCACTGTTAGCATGCAGAAGCTAAGTTTTTACACACTGACAGTGCGGACTGCAGCTTTTGTGAGTTAAAGCACAAAAAAATGCAAATGAGTTAATTAGATTCAAAATAATGCCAAACATTATCTATTAGCAGAGTGATAAAGTACCCATGCTAAGAGCTTGGCAGATGCATTATCATGAGAAATTAACTTGGGAAAGTGAGTTAAGATTTTGCGATATATTCCACAGATGTATCTGCATACTTTATCGTCTTGGCTCATTTGGATGTCAGCCTTGCTCATTAGTAAGAGTGATAAATGCAGTATTGACTCGTGTACTCGGGTGATTTAGCACACTTTAATACATTGGCCTCTTTAATTGATTCATTGTAGTTTACCATTCTAAACAATCTCTAGTAGAAATGCTTCTTCATTTTACTGGCATACTCAGGGAGAGAAATTGTTAAAGCGATTTACCTATGTAAATAGAGATGTACTCAGATAAACTGGCTGTTTGAATATTGCCCTTCTATGGGGTTGGCTGAAAGTGCTCAGGTCTTCTGTAGGAGGATGCAATCATTAAGGCATGTTTTGGTTGTACACAAAACCTGTACACTGTGCGCCTAGGTGGAAGGTTTGATCCCCCCCCCCCCAAGCAATTTACTCATATCTACTCTTAAAGGTGAATTTTAAAAGCCAGGTGCACCAAAATTGAGAGATATGTGCACATAAGAACATGCCATACTGGGTCAGACCAAGAGTCCATCAAGCCCAGCATCCTGTTTCCAACAGTGGCCAATCCAGGCCATAAGAATCTGGCAAGTACCCAAAAACTAAGTCTATCCCATGCTACTGATGCTAGTAATAGCAGTGGCTATTTTCTAAGTCAACTTAATTAATAGCAGGTAATGGACTTCTCCTCCAAGAACATATCCAAACCTTTTTTAAACCCAGCTAGCACACACACATGTCCACTCAATTTTATTAGCCACCCAAATGTGTGCACAAGTCCCGATGAGCAAATATCTCCCATTGGAAGAAAAACGAGGCAGAATGTGGGTGGGGCATGGATGGGGTGTGGGTATTCTGGAGTGGGGCCAAGAGATGTGCAAACAAGTAGCTACGTGCCTGAGCGCAATCCCAGATATATTTGTGTGTAAAGTTACTTCTGCTATGGAGGAGGTGTAAGTCTCAATAAAACTATTTCCAGGCTTCTATGAACTACTTGAAGTGTCTAGGATAACTGGGGGGAGTGCAAGCTAAAGAACCAGTAAGGTTTGGAGGACCTAGGTCTAGGCTGGGCAAACTGGTGGACGAACTGGAGAAACTGGCCATGACGGGGATGCACGCCTTTTATAACATTCCCTCACTTGTGCGCCTCAAAGCTGACATTACAAAGCTGTATGCTCACACTTGTAAAATTAGGAGCACACATATGCGCACCAGGGCTATTTTATAACATATGCATGTTTGTGCGTGCAGGATATAAAATTGCTGCATAACTGGCCCTGTGCCCACACATATGCTTCTGTGAATATGTTTGAAAGTTGCCATCCCTTAGCACAGTACTTCACAAAAAAATCGCACCAGCAGCAGTAGTGACTGGACTTTGCTGCGTCAAGCTTTTCTGCAACTAAAAATCATGCAGTAGATTAGGTGTACCATATAACTAGATTATAAGGACCTTCAGAAACCAAACAGCAAAACATAATCACATTTACATGGCTATATCTTGGGGAGAGCAATTTTCAAAATGCCCACTTTTTTTCTCAGGTAAAAGTATGTAGCGGGATTAATAAATGTAACCTGGCATCCACTCACCTACAGCAGAGAGGGCCTTACTGAGGGAGGAGGTGTCCGGCTGGTTTGGCAAAGGACAGCTGAGGAGGGAGCCAGGCCATGCGGTGCGGTGACATTCCATGCGGCCCGATGACGTCAGATCCGGTGCCGGAGTTAGTCGCCATAATCTCCCCCCACCATCTTGAGCGCTACAGGGCTTGACAGGAAGGGATAGAGAAACTTGGGGCTGGGAGAGGGGGGATGTGGCAGCTCATTGGGATGTTTTGAATTTGTGTGGGCAGAGGGCAGAAGCAGGTCAGGCACTGTGAGTTTGAGAGGAGGGGCAGCCATGGGAATTGCACCTTGTCTTCCTACTTCCCAGGCCGCTGACATTTCATTTTTTCCCACCAACCCACCCACCCTTCCTGTATTGATCATTTCACCCTTCGATTATTAGAGTCAAATGTCTATTTAGAAGGCTTCACCAGCTCATTATCAGATAGAGTTAAATGTCTCAAAGCTTCTGTTATGCTTTTGCATCACTATTGTAACTGTTTCTTTTATTGTTCATACACTGTTTCATTGTTGCAGTGATTTGGGCGGGCATATACTCAAGCCTGGGGAATATTTGTTAGTGGAATTGAGTTGCCAGAATGTGGACCTCACAAGACCTGCCCTGATGTGGCAACAGACTAGTCGTCCCCAATAGGAAACCTAGGGCAGTCACATTGACCATGACGCCCAGCAGTGAGGCCTCACAAAGGTACCAGGGCTGTGCTTGCTTGCAGTGGGGCCGATGCAATACAGTGTGCTCAGCCGAGTGCACTGTATAACCCGCAGTTGGACGCAGGTTGTATAGGCGCTAATTAATCCCCTTATGCAATGTGGGCCAGATTTTATAACATGTACACGGGCGTAGATTTGTTCGAAATCGGAGCAGCCTCAGAGGGAACTTTCCTTCCGCCCCCCCCCCCCCCCGCACCTTCCCCTCCCTTCCCCTATCTAACCCGCCCCCAGCCCTAACTAAAAACCCCTCTGACCTTTGTAGAAGAAGTTACGCCTGCCTTTGGGCAGGCGTAACTTGCACGCGCCGGCTCTCTATCCCGGCATGTGGCTGTTCCGGAGGCCTCGGTCCTGCCCCCGGAATGCCTGTGGGCCGGCATTCCGCCCATGGCCCCGCCCCCAGAACGCCCATTTTTTCAAGCCCCGGGACTTACGCGCATCCCGGGGCTTGCTCGGCGCACGCAGGGGGAGGCAGGGGTAGGTTTTCGGGGGTTACGCATGTATCGTACGCGTGTAACCCTTTGAAAATCTACCCCTAAGGGGATTAGCGCCTCTACAACGCACGTCCAATGCGGAGTGAATCTAATAGCGCTAATAACATGCAAATGCATTTGATTGAGGCTATTAGGCATTCACTGAGGATGCAAAAAAAAAAAAGTGCATCCTTAGTGATCAGAAATTAATGCTTGCCTGGAGCAGGCATGAGTGCTCCTTAAACCAGTACAGTAAAGCAGAAAAAACTACTTTTCTGTACTGCCTCCTACTTAATATCATTGCGTTATTAAGTAGGAGGAAAAAGTAAACCAATTGAAACAAAAAAAAAAGTTAAAAAAACACAGGCAGCCTGATGCAGGAAATGGACACCCAATTGCAAAACGTTCGTTTCCTTAATCCCCGGGCTGCGTGGAGTTTAGTAGGCCGACGTACTCGGGCTCTCCTTAGCAAGGAGGTGCTAGGGGCACGCAAGTGCTAATGCGACCCCCTAATTTAAATATTGCAATGCACCTCTACAGGGGGCACCAGGGGAACATGTTATGAAAGTGGGTGCTGACTGTTCAGCGCCCGCTTTCTCTGCCAAAATATTGCATCGGCCCCAGTGAGTCTTGTGATTCAGAGATGATCTCACATCTCATCCTCTCCCCTTTGGTCCACTTTGTATTATAGGATATTGTTGTGATATTCATTGTTCATTTTAAATCAATAAAGTTACAGCTTTAATAACCCAATTTTGACTCTGTACCAGTGTTTATGTGATTCTGAGCATGTTTGAGGCTGAAGGTTTTTCTTCCCTCCCTGTGGTGGGTGAGTCGTGGCTGCCTAGATTATATGTGTACTTTTACCTGAGGAAAAAGGAGGTGAGCTTGGGGGCAGGCTAGGTTGCGGGAGGCAACAAAGTGCATCATTTTTACTTCTCCAGTTAAAAACATTTTAAACAATAGGTAATGAAGCTACTTACGTTAAAGGTCTTCATACAAGTCTCATGACCAATACAAGTTTCTTCTCATTCAGTTGTTAAATCTAAGATGTCCCAATTTGTCGCTGCTTTACCAAGAAGCACAAGTCACTTCTCATGCAAATGTTTTACCAAAAAGTGTCCCAACATCGATGTTTCGAGGGCCGATCTCTGCATCAGGAGACCCATTAATGTATGGCTGTAAAAACAAAATGGAGAAACAGAGGTTTTATGTGCCAAAAGGAACAACAAAAGCAACCAACAAATGCTAGAAAAGAAGTGAGATAAATTTAAGAGACCTTCATAAAAACATAGCTGAGGAAACTCAGTCCCTTTCAGGCCGATACAGTACAGTGCACTCTGACGGAGCGCACTGTTAGCCGGCATTTGGACACACGTTTTGGACGCGCTAGCTTTACCCCTTATTCAGTAAGGGGTAATACCGCGTCCAAAACGTGCGTCCAACCCCCCCGGAACCTAATAGCGCCCGAAACATGCAAATGTATGTTGATGGCCCTATTAGGTATTCCTGCATGATTCAGAAAGCAAAATGTGCAGGCAAGCCGCACATTTTGCTTTCAGAAATTAGCGCCTACCCAAAGGTAGGCGCTAATTTCTCCGGGCACCAGGAAAGTGCACAGAAAAGCAGTAAAAACTGCTTTTCTGTGCACCCTCTAACTTAATATCATGGCAATATTAAGTTGGAGGTCCAGAAAGTTTAAAAAAGTAAAAAATAAAAAAAATAAAACATTTTAAATGGGTCCATGGCTGGCGGGTCGAAAACCTGATGCTCAATTTTGCCAGTGTCCGATTTCCGGACCTTGGCTGTCAGCGGGCTCGAGAACCGATGCCGGCAAAATTGAGCGTCGGCTGTCAAACCCGCTGACAGCTGCCACTTCCGTCAAAAAAGCGCTAGGGACGCGGTAGTGTCCCTAGCACCTCTTTTTACCGCCGGGCCTAATTTTAATAAATTAAAATACTGAATCGCGTGCACAGGAGAGTGGCCTGTGCACGCGCCGGGAGAGTGAGCGCTCGCCCGCTCTCCCGTATGTTTACTGTATCAGCCCATTTGTAACTTTATGTGAAAAGTCACTATCAGTGCTCATAAGCTAAGACAGATTTAATCAGAGGTTTCATAAATCCACATCTCCATTTTTTAAGAAAATATTTTTCTATGCAGGTGCAAGACATATAATTCAAATACAATGAATGTGATAAATAAGAGTGACTTATCTTGCCTCTGGGAGTCGCTTGAAAAGGCTACACTTCAGCATTCAAAAAACTGTCCAGACTAATTCACATTTTGTGTGCTTTTCTCAGTGGTCAAGAAAGAATGACAAAATGTTAGTGTTTCAGAAACAGCTTATATAGTGTCAGTCCCTAACGTCATCCCAGGGCTGGACACATGCTATAAAATCTCCCAACTTATACATGTAAAGCCCAAATTTGGGGGAGGGGGGTAAATGCAAGTAAATTGCACAGGTAAAATTTCCACATGTATATTTTAAAAAGATGCAAAAATATGTGAGTATACTAATTGTGTGCTATTTATCTCGATAAATTCCATCCAGCTAATCCTTGAAATTGGCACTTATCTAGATAAATTCTGAGTCATCTGACCAAGCAGCAGCACTTATCTGGATAAGTTTTAAAAAATACTACTTATTTAGTTAAGTCAGATAGATGGATAAGTCTAAAATGCATTACTTATCCAGCTATATGACTTACTATATGTTTACTAAACTGTTGCGTTCGGCGATCTGCTGGTACCCCTCACGAACCACTGCCCTCATCTCCAGTCCCTCGTCCCCGACCTCCAGCCCCAATGCCTCCAGGAGACTCCAGCATGGCCACACAGTAAGCCGCCATATTCCTCTATACCCAATGAGACATGCAGCAGGGATGCCACCAGTGCCTCCTTCAGCTCCCTCTAGGTGCGCGTGCACCAACGGCTACTAATTTAAAGGGCCCATAGAGGGAAATTCTCCAAGGCGCCCACTGATGACTTCATAGGTCCTGGCCTATCAAAGGCCTCTCTGTCCCTTCAATCTTCTCCTCAGCAACAGGTCTCCTACCGCAGTATAGTGTGAGTTGCCTCACCATTTCTCCTGCGTTGTCTTCAGTTCCTGATGTCCATTGTTTTCAGTTCCTGGTCTTAGTTCTTGTTTTGTGGTCTTCATCTTGTCCATCAGTTCCTGTGGTCAGTCTTTAGTCCCTCGCTTCTTCAATGTCCCTTACCTCTTGTGTTGCTTCTCGTCCTCCTGCCTTGCTTATCCATTCTGCTTTCCCTCAGACTGATCTTTGGCTTTAACCTTGGCTTGCTTCTTGAACCTTCCTTGACTGCCACCTGCCACTGACCACTGCTTGCCTACCAGACCTTCCTTGATTGCTGCCTGCCACTGACCACTGCTTGACTACCGGACCTTCCTTGATTGCTACCTGCCACTGACCACTTCCTGACTACTGGATATTCCTGTATGCCATCTGCCCTGACCCTGGTCTGCCTTCGACTTTACCTGCTCGTCCTTGCCTCACCTACAGATCTTCTTTTTCTCCACTGAGGCCCCCACCTAAGACCTGCCAGCCTTAGCACCCAAGGGCTCAACCTAAGGGGAATGTGGGCTGGTAAAGGCAAAGCTCCAGCTGGGCCTCTACCTCATCCAACTTTGCCAGCCAATGATGGGGATCTGCATGGCTCCTCCCTGCAGGTTCCATCAATTCCACCTCAGTGCAAGGGTTCATGCTTCAACATAAGCATTTTCCACATAGACGCAACATGGGAGAAAACCTTTAATAAATAACCCCCTTAGCTGGATAAGTGGCACATTTTAGACTTATCTGGCTATCTGACTTAGCTGGATAAGTAGCGTTTTAAGACTTATCCGGATAAATGTTGCAGTTTATCTAGATAACTCGGAAGTTCTCTGGATAAGTGGAATAATGTATTTGTGCTTTTATTTTATATGCACGTGCATGTTCCCAAGTATATTTAAGCATATTTTATAACTTATGTACATCGTATACAGGCAAGTTATAAAATACTGGAGTAGATTTCCACATGCCCATATACCTGAGTGCATGTTTGAAATTCATCCTTTCTGATTTTCAAAATTAAAGCACTTGAAGTTTATGATGTGAACAGAATGTACTTGCACAATATTTCCCTACTATACTTTGTTCTTTGCTTTCCATTTCAGCTCCCATAAACCAAACACGTGACTTCAAAAGACATAGCACTGGTGGCTGGGCTCCCAAGATAAATGCACTCAGATATATACAATATTTATTTATGGCAGTGTAAAGTACCCTAGCCATATCTTAGCATTCCCCACAAAATGCCTCTTTGGAATCATAATTTCATTGCAGATAGTACACATTTGCTATGGAAAAACTAACATATATATATATAGATATATATATATATATCTATATATATATATATATGCAAATACTGAATCCTGATTTGCTGAGACAGATTTTTTAAAGATTCTACAGCAAGGATGTGGCTGACTTTTCAAAATTCTGCAGCGATTATGTGGCAAGTTTGCATAATTTTGCATAAAGATTCAAATCTCTATTTTTAAAAGTCTATTTGTATTGAAAACCTTTCAGTGTTTACTTTTAAACAGTATTTAAACTATATACAAATAGAAAATGTACCAAGTAAAAAAAAAATCAGCTATCTATCAAGTAAAGACATATGTTACAAACCTTTAATCGTGAAATGTCACTTTTGATTTCAAATGAAATACGATGCAACAATCCTTTTTCTATTTTCTTGAGAAAGCCCTTGACCTCTTTCCAAGTATATGAGCAATGTATGCTGAAAATAGCCTCAGCATCAGCAGTTTGCCATGATGCTAATTACACAGAAAGATATGTGGTGAAAAGGGTCATGAAATACCTGATGAGCACAATCCAGAAAAAAAAGCTAAAGCTAACAGCAACTGAGAACCCAAAGCCCATGGGCTATGTGTATGCAGACTGGGCTGGTGACACAACAGACAGAAAATCTACTACTGGGCCTCTCTTTCAATTCAGAGGTGGAACCATCAGTTGGGCTAGCAAAAAGTAGTCAACAATGGCACTCTCATCCACTGAAGTGGAATACATTGCAGAAGCCAGGCATGCCAGGAAGTGATTTGTCAAAGACACGTGCTAATGGATATCAGAGTCAATATGCATGGACCCATAACTCTACCAGAGGAAAACTAGGGGTGCATAAAGGTGGCACAAACTGAGAAGGTGAATTCTCGCATGAAGCACATTGATGTGAAGTACCACCTTCTGAAAGACTTTAAGGAGAAGGGCATTATTGAAAAAATTGCCCATAGAAAGGGATGGTCACAGATGCGCTGACAAAACCACTGCCTGGAGTTTGCCACTGCGACCTTACAAATAGGATGAATCCAGGGTGCTGACTATTCAGCCATCAAGAAGGGGATGTTGGAGGATCAAGAGCAGAAGGTAATCATCAGCACAGACAGCATCTGACCCAAGAGCATCTAGATAGGATGTAATCTGCACTAGTGGGTTGAGACTCCATCTCTCTCCCTGTCTGTTGTGCTGGCTATACACCAGCACAATCAGCTGTATAGACCAATGTAAGAAGTTATTCATCCAAATGGCAAGTTTCTGAATATTGAGCCATTTATCTGGCTAAGATATTATCCAGTAAAATCTAGTTGGATTTAAAAAAAAGAGGCATTTTGTGGGCATTTTTGGGAGGGGTTTAATTTTTTGGCTAATTAGCTGAATTTCAGTTATATCCAGCTAACTTAGCTGGATAACTTTAGACCTGCTTCAAAGCACCACATAATTTGCTACTTAACCATATATCTTCAAAAGATATCTGGTTAAATTGCAATGTCTTATTTCAAGAGAAAAAGAAGCCAGGGGGCCTGTGGCCCAAATTCCTGCTTCTCTCCCACAAAATTTCATAAATGCCCTATCAATTTGTATACACCGCACCCCACACCACCTGCTAATTATTCAAACTGTCCCAGGGTCTACTACTGGTCTTCCCCCAACCACCTTCCTTGTTTATATATATAGTAATATATAAATATATATGTGTGTGTATATATATATATATATATATATATATATATAAAGATAGATATATATATATTACTATCTTATGTTGCTGCTGGACCTTCCCTCCATCAGTTCAAATATGTGGCATGGCACCTCCATACCCCCAGTCACGCTTCCCATTTCCCTGAAACCAAAACAATCCCTGTCAGGAGGGAGGTACAAACTTACCCACGCCAGGCTGCAGTGCAGCTTCTTACACAAGCTTCTCTGGAAGCATACGCCACACACAATTGCCCCCACTTGCCACCACCAATTGTTTAGAAAGTGTGATCAGGGCACCCATCCAGACCCCAGATATTTTTTTGTATGGCTGGGGAGTGGGGGGAGGTGCTTGGGAGACACTAGACCCCCAGATATGGTTGACTATTTGGAACTAGGGGGAAGAGAAGAGGGTGGGGGCTGCCTGGGTGTCTTTTAAACAGGGATTGACGTTATTGGCGGTACTTTATTAATACCAGGGGAGGGGTTAGGGGAGGGGGTGGCCCATTGCTGCATGGTTTAAACAATTATTTTTTTTTTTGCTGGTGGTTGCTGCCACCTCTACAGGCAGTGTGGGTGGGGAGGGCAAGCGAGGCTCTTTACAGACCCCCAGATTCAATTGAGAAGTTTTTGGGGGAGTCAATTTAGGGCTTTGTACCCTTTAATGCAATGGCAGCCCTGGACAAGATAGGCCCCCATCATGCAAATAGGCCTCATTTTGGCACGTGATTTTGTTTTGTCATGTGTTTCACCCATAATAAAAAAATCACACATTGCAAATGAAGCAATATTTTGTCATGGAGGGGCAAACTATCCCAGGACCACCCCCCACCGCAATATGTCGTCCATGATAAAATATCATGGCTTGATAAATCGCCATCTGTGGACAGGGAAATACCTACAGTACCTGAATGTGATTTGCTTCGACGTGTCTGAAAAAGTGGGATATAAAATAAATAAGTAAATATGAAGTATAAATCTATATGTACTAAAAAGGGCACCAGGTGTGAGTGCTGTCAAACCACAAGTAGGGGCTTCATGTAAAGTAACAATTATGTAGCCCCTTAACTAAAATCACAGCATTGGGAGATATGGAGCAAACATGAGGTGGCCCTTTCTGAATCTGTAAAGTTTACAGCAGAGAAGAGGTGTCATAAAGATGTGGTGATAGGAGCTGCAGTCACCTGCATCACGCTGCTGCTGAAAGGTCTCCTAAATAACTTCCATGTCCTATAGGCTTCAGGTGTTACTGAAAAGAAATTCAATCTTTTGTATACTAAGAGATTAAACCAGTCTTAATACAGGTGTCTAAGAAAAGAACAGCAACAAGCCTATCTTTCTCCATGTTCATACTAGCTAGCACTGCTGGTAGGGAAAAGTGATGCTGTTGTGGCACGAGCAGTCGGTAGCTGGGTTACATCCAGAGAAAAACACCAATAGTCTCTGGCTGTGCTTCTGTGTACTTTATTTACAGTAGGAAAAAAACAGACAAAACAAAGAGGCAGTGCGGCTTAGCTTCTGGTCAAATTATACAGTGCTGTTCACCTTAACTTTAGGTCAAAAAGCTTATACTTCAGCTCAGCATAGTTCACAGTAACTTCAGGTTAAAATGGTAGTGCAGCTCACCTTCAAACACATGCAGTTTTAACAACCTTACAGATAAGTGGTCTCTGCATACGCTAGGACTCTGTGAGCTCCCCGGGGCCTGTCTAATCCTTTCAGGCCCTCAGGTTTTAAGGTCTGGTGAAGGGCTCCTCCCTTCACCCAGGATTCCCTGTGGGATTCAACCTTAAGGAGGACCAGGCAGGATAACTGTGCCCGGTCTTTTAAGGTAGACGGAGGGAGTTGTCTATAAACTCCTTCACATGCCCCTCCCCTCAGCTCAGCCTTGCTGGGGTGAGCACCCACCTGCACAACTGACACCTCCCTTGACAGGAAAGCTGCATTAGCATCTCCTTTCCTGCCCTGTGTCAGATCTTGTAGTTGAAAGGCTGTAGGGTCAAGTACCACCTCATGACTCTTACATTGGATTCTTTGTTTCTATTGATCCAAAGGAGTGGTTGGTAGTATGTTACAAGCGTGAACTGCTGCCCCACAAGATATTAGTGTAAGGTCTCTAAGGCCCACTTGACCAGCAAGGCCTCCATCTCTTAGCTTCTGGCTAATGTAGGACACTGGATGTTCCTGGCCATCCTTATTCTGGGTTAACATAGCCCCCAAGCCAACCTCTGAAGCATCAGTTTGCACCGTGAAGGGTTCAGTGAAGTCTGGACTGATCATGACCTGTTCCAAGCATATTGCCTCTTTCAGGGCTCTGAAGGCATTCTCATCTTTCTCTGACCATTGGACCTTTTCTGGCGCTTTCCTTACCAGTAGCTTTGTGAGAGGCTCTGCCTTCTCAAAATAGTTAGGAATGAATCTTCTATAGTATCCCAAAAGGTTGTGGGAATGGCTTCCAGGTGATCATCTCAAACTTCCGAGTCTGTGGATGGACCTTACCTTTCCCCAGGGTATAGCCAAGATACTGGACCTCTTGCCCACCTAGAAAGCACTTCTTGGGGTTAACAGTTAGGCCTGCTTTCTTCAGACTGGTCAGTATGGCCGGAAGTTGGGTCAGATGGATTTTCCAGTCATGGCTGTAAAGTACAATGTCATCTAGGTAGGCAGCTGCATACCCTTGATGTGGGTGGAGCAGGCTGTTCCCCAGTCATTGAAATGTTATGGGGTATCGAGAATACTTTCTTCTCTCTTGGGGTATCGAGAATACTTTCTTCTCTCTTGTTGAGGGCATGTGAGGTACCTGCCTATACCTTTTGGTAAGATCGAGGGTAGATATGAACTGGGACAACTCCAGGCACTCAATCAGTTCATCCACATTTGACATCATATAGGCATCACGTTTGGAGACCTTGTTGACCTTCTTGAAGTTGATACAGAACCTGATGCTTCCATCTAGCTTTGGCACCAATACGATGGGTGAGGACCAATCACTATTAGATTCCTCAATTATGCCAAGCTGGAGCATTTCCTTCACTTTAGTCTCAATGATACAGCACCTGGCCTCAGGGATCTGATAAGCCCTCTGTTGTGCCACCACTCCAGGAGCCATCAGGATGTCATGTTGCATCAGGTAGGTACAACCGGGCAGGTTTGAAAAGATCTCTCTGTTCCTCTCAGTCAACTGCTTCAAGTCATCTATCTGTCTTGTGGACAGCTGTTCACCAAAGGGAACTTGGACTTGCTTCCCCTTCGACCCAACTTCAGATCCAAACTCGCCTGCCTGTACCATACCACACTCTTGTGGCACCTATTTCTTCAGGAGGTTTGTGTAATATACCTGGGACTTCTTCTGCTTATCGGGCTGAACCATTTTGTAGTTTATGGGCCCTGTTTTCTCCAACACTTGGAGAAAACAGGGCCCATAGACTACAAAATGGTTCAGCGATTTCCCGCCGCGAATCGTTTTCGTACGGAAAATGGCGCCGGCAGGAGATCGACTGCAGGAGGTTGTTCAGCGAGGCGCCGGAACCCTCGCTGAACGACCTCCTGCAGTCGATCTCCTGCCGGTGCCATTTTCCGTACGAAAACGATTCGCGGCGGGAAATCGCTCCCTGACCCCCGCTGGACCTCCAGGAACTTTTGGCCAGCTTGTGGGGGGCCTCCTGACCCCCACGAGACTTGCCAAAAGTCCAGCGGGGGTCCGTAAGGACCTCCTGCCGTCCAATCGTGTTCGTCTATGGCCGCCGCCATTTTTCGGCGCCATTTTGGAAAATGGCGCCGGCTGAAGACAACAAGATTCAGGAGCAGGAGCCCGTTCCGGACCGCTGCCGTTCCGGACCGCCGCTGGACCCGCAGGTTATTTAAGTCATTTGGGGGGGGTTCGGGAGGGTGGGGGATTTAATTTAAAGGGTCGGGGGTGGGTTTTAGGGGGTTTTAATGTGCCGGTTTTGCGATTTTTCGATTTTTCGATTTTTCACGATTTTTCACGATTTTTCACGATATTTTACCCCCCCAAACGGCAACAATACGATTCCCTCCCCCTCCCAGCCGAAATCGATCGTTAAGACGATCGAGGACACGATTCACATCCCTACTCAGCATAGTTTACAATAACTTCAAATTAAGGTGTAGCTAACCTTCAGAGTCATGCAGTTTTACCAGCCTTACAGATAAGCGGTCTGTGCATATGCTGGTACTCTGTCAGCCCCCAAGGTTTTAAGGTCTGGTGAAAGGCTCCTCCCTTCACCCAAGATAAGAACATAAGAACATAAGAAATTGCCATGCTGGGTCAGACCACAGTTCCATCAAACCCAGCATCCTGTTTCCAACAGAGGCCAAACCAAGCCACAAGAACCTGGCAAGTACCCAAACACCAAGAAGATCCCATGCTACTGATGCATTTAAAAGCAATGACTATTTCCTCTGTAGGATTCAATCTTAAGGAGTACCAGGCAGGATAGCTATACTTGGTCTTTTAAGGTAGATTGAGGGAATTATCTATAAACTCCCTCATAGATGCACATAAAGAAAAGTAACCTTACATGATGTTAAGATCCATATTAGGAGTTACCACCTAGGAAAATGATCTGGGTGTCATCATGGACGATACTTAATCTCATGCTCATTGTGGGTGGTGGTGAAAAAGGCAAACAGAATTTTAGGAATTATTAGGAAAGGAATGGAGAATAAAATGGAGAATATCATAATATATCTGTATCATTCCATGACCTAGGTTACTGTCTACAATTCTGGTCATTGCATCTCAAAAAAGATATAGTTGAACTGGAAAAGATACAAAGAAGGGCAACTAAAATGATAAGGAGGATGCATGGCCTCCCCTTTGCAGAAATGCTAAAGATGTTAAGGGCTGTTCATCTTGAAGAAAAGATGGTGAGGGGGATATGATAGAGGTCTATAAAATCATGAGTAGAATAAAGCAGGTAAATGTGAATCAGTTATTTACTCTTTCAAAATATACAAACACTAGGGGATACTCCATGAAGTAAGTAAGTAGTGCATTTAAAACAAATCAGAAAATATTCTTTTTCATTCAATGCACAGTTAAGCTCTGGAATTCATTTCCGGAAGATGTGGTAAAGGCAGTTAGCATACCCGGGTTTAAAAAAGGTTTGGACATTTTCCTGGAAGAGAATTTCATAAACTGTTATTAACCAGAAAGACTTGGGGAAAACAATTACCTTTTCCTGCTGTTAGCAGAATGGGCTCTATTGTTTGGGATCCTACCAGTACTTGTGACCTGACTGGCCACTATTTAAAACAGAATACTGGGAGTGATGGATCCTCAGTCTGACCCAATATAGAAATTCTTATGTTCTTCCCAGAAAGCTCCCTGGTTACATCTGCCAAAGCTTGCATGGTGTTGATCACAAATACTATATCTCTCCCATACCTACTATACCCTGAAATGCAGATCTGCCAGCACAAAGACTGCATTGCCCTGTATTCTAATTAACATCAAGGTTCATTTGCTATTTGAGTACGCTCACAAAACAAGTTACCAGATATGACCTATCAGGGACTCCTTGGTGTTTCTCTGGCCTTGCTCCCTCATCCACCTCCATCACCAGTAATCCTTGAGCACCTTCACACTAAAACTATTCTAGCCAGTCATCAGAGATTGTTCTCTACCTGAAGCTGGTTTAGACTTGTTATCTTCATCACCTGTTTCACAGGACAAAGGGTTGTTAGGGTAGAAGAAGCTCTAGATTAGAAACTTTTAGTCTGATATTGTAAAATACAGCACACATAGAAATTACTAAGACATAGTAGGAAAAAAGTGTGGTGCTCCATGTACACCCTAGAGGAAAGACAAGATAAGGGAGATATAATAGAAACATTTGAATATCTTAAAGGTTTTTATGCACAGGAGGTGATCCTCTTTCAATAGTAGAGGAACTACATTGAGATGTCATGGGATGAGGATGAAAGGGGGTAGACTCAGGAGTAATCTTAAGAAATATTTCTTTATAGAAAGGATGGTGGATGCATGTAATGGCTTCCCAGAAGAGGTGGTAGAGACATAAACTGTATCTGAATTCAAGAAATCATGGGATAAATATAGGGGATCTTTAAGCAAGTGATGAGAATTATAAATATAAATTAATTGGGTGTTTGGGCAAACTAGATGGGCCATATGGTCTTTTTCTGCCATCATGTTTCTATGTTTCAGTGTTCTATATGGAGAGAAAAACTTTATTAAATGACAAAAGGCCTAGCCTATAAAAATAAATCATCCAGGATTCTAATGATTTGGTATTCATTCACACACGCCATGCTTTCCTAATATCCAATTTAAGTTTTGTGTAGAGGAAAAAGCAGCAGGATCCATGGCATCAACCATAGGCTGATCCAGTCCCGGTTTCCCCAAATTGTAAACTATAGGGAAAAACATTGGACCAGATCTTAATGGGATGGATCCAGCTGTTATCCCAAAATATAGGTTTATCACACGTTTTAATAGAATATGGTGTATGGTACACATATTTATGCAAGTAACAACAAACAGGCATATATTTCCTATCCATTTTAATTATATACATGTAATATCTACTTTCTTAGATCCTGCCCCTTTATACATGCAAATATGTGCAAGTTACATATGTATGCAGGTATAAATGGCTGGCTCCCATTCTGCTTAAACCATGTCCCAGTGAGGTAAAGTATTAGTGAAGAAGCCCAAATTCCTACCTTGGGAGGTGGGCCTTCTTGTGTCTCAGGTCATGAAAGTCCAGCATGTCTTGTATGGCCCCCAGTCTAGTAGTATGGGCTTATACAGGAACAAAATGCTCTAGGAGGAGATCTGCTACTGGCTCAATGTGTTCTTTCATATTAACCACAGTGTGAAAGACCTAAGCCACAAGTGGTGGGACTTCCAACATCTCATCAAGAAGAAGCAGGCAAGGATGAGAGCTGATGGGCTTGCCAGTCAGGTCAATTTCACTGCAGAAGAACAGATGCAGCTATAGGAAGGGTTGGCCAATTGGACACCTCATCACCTGCAGGCCAGCAAGGTGAGCATTTAATATAGGAACATCAGCTAAAGTGTATTTTTGTATAGATTTTGTATATTTTTATTATACATTTTTATATGGTGCTCCTCAACCAGTGACAGCCCTGGGCACTTAGGAACACAGGGAGGGTCAAGTACCACTCAGGCCTCATGACCACCCTGGGGTCCTGGATATGGGGGAAAATAATTAAAACATAGGTGGTAGTTTTTCAAAGATATCCAGCTAACTTATCAGGGATTTTCAACAGCACAGCTGCTAAATATGCCCATAAAAATCACTAGTTAGCCAACGGCAAAACATTTTGGAGTGAGGAAACTCACCCAACGATGACATTTGTACAATGTTTTCTCAACCTAGCTTGATGGACTCTTTACCTGGGTGGGTAACATCAAGCTAGGTTGAGAGAACATTGTACAAATCGCATCTTTGGGTGAGTTTCCTCAAATCTTCACAAGGGAGCACTGTTCTGTTCACACGTCACACTCTGCATGTCAACGTGGCCCCTAACCCCTACACTAATACCTAATAGAGATGTGAATCTTGTGCCCGATCGTCTTAACGATCGAGTTCGGCTGGAGGGAGAAAAAAATCTGATCGCTGGAGATGTGAATTGGAATCGGTTCCGATTCACATCGTTAATTTTTTTTTAGTGAGACCCGACCCTTTAAAATTGACCCCTTAACTGGGGCGGCCATCTTTAAAGATGGCGCCGGCCAGCCAGTGCTCCTACCATGTGACAGGGGCCGGCCAATGGCACGGATACCCTGTCACATGGTAAGGGCAAAGGGCCATCGGCGCCATCTTTATGATTGGCAGCCGACGGCACACCGCTCCCGGGACCACCACTAGAGCACCAGGTAATTTAAAAATGTTTTGGGGGGATCGGGAGGGTGGGAGAAGCTAAGGGGTCATCTTTAATGGGTCGGGTGGGTTTTTTTTAATCGGGCCATCGGCGCCATTTTTGAGTGGCAGCCAAAATGGCGCTGATGGCCCGAGAGCAGGAGATCGGTCGCCACGCCCCTACTGGACCACCAGGTACTCGTAAAAAGTTTTGGGGGGGTTCGGGGGGTGGGGGAAGGTAAGGGATTAGTTTTATAGGGTCGGGGTGGGTTTAGGGGTTGTTTTGGTGTGCCGGTTTTCCCGCCCTCCCCCAAATAACTCCCATTAGTGGACACTAACGGGACTAACGATTTTTCATGATAAATCATTAAAATTTCTATTGTATCGCGCACTGTACCGATTTTTGGCGATTTAAAAAATATCGGACGATTTTTTTAAATCGTCAAAAAATGATTCACATCCCTAATATCTAAACCTCACCTTGAGTAGCTAGATGGGCCTCCTATAGAGGTTTAAATACCTACCTAGTATCCTAGTATGAGGGCCTTTTAACTAGTCTCTCTTTCTCTCCTTAAAATACTAAAAATTCTATTTGCAAAAAAATCACAAAGTGCAATAAAGCCATATCACATGACTCAATGCAAATGAAAGGTGTATTTAAAACTGTGCAATATGGTATTGCAAAGCCAGCCCACTTGGCCAGAAATCCCACCCCAAACTCCTTCTCTTTTCTTAATTTGCATCGCACCATGCGTTATGGTGTTTTCGCATGCATTAAAGGTGCTTTTCGCATGCGAAAACGCCATATAGCACTTTGATAAATGACCCCCTTAGTTGGAAAAGACTTTATTTTTGAACAACACTCACTGGAGTGGTGTGGTTTGTAGTATACATGAAACTAGTGTGTAGAAGAGCACCAGAGAGGTCATAATCTTAAGGGTCTTGAAAACACAGAACTTCCCTCCCTGTACATGGAACCCTGGGAGGTCATGGGACCTTGTATGGTCTGTGTTCTTCCCTGTGTGCCCCAGTGCCCCAGATGGGGCCACACGTCTATATATACTTTCTCGATCATTGCTTGGAATTTTATGCTCCTTAATAGTCTGAAACTTTCTTGTTGGTATTAAAGCATGTCATTTATTCAGGTCTAGCATGAGAATTAGGTGTGCTTGAAGTGGGTGGGATGGCATTGGGTGCTAGAAGTGGGTGGGATGGCATTGGGAGACACAAGGGTGCCATTTTTCAAATTCATGCGGGGGGGGGGGGGATGAGAGCGGCAGTGGTGCACCAATGGGGTTTCCTCAAGAGAGAGTTTTCAGTGTGCATATTGGCGGTTCGGGGTAGAGGAGAGCAAGAGAGAGGGAGAGATAGCCACGTGACATGGTGACATCACCACCTAAGGCAGCTGCAGACTCTCGCATTGGAACTGCATTTATTTGTGTAAATTCAACAAATATTTAGTGTGTTACTTATCTTTTTTTCATAGACATTTGAAAGAAAAAAGGGAAGTAATCTGTTTCTAATCTGTGTTATAAAAAATATTTTGGTGTATTTAATGGCAATAAGGCTATATTCAAAAGGTTTGTCTGGGACTTAGCTAGAGTTTTAAATATTCCCCCCTGCTGGCTGACTGGATATGTTTTACCTAGATAAAAAAGTGGTGTTCCAGCGATATTCAATGCTACCCAGATAAGTTTATTTGGATAAGTCTGGTCATAGATCTGAACATGTTTAGTTAGCCAGATATGTTTACCTGGATAACTTTAGATCTAATCAGCTATATTCAAGTATATTTGCATTTCATGGAGACTCAGTATATGAAAATTTTTTTCATTCATATTCATTGTGGATATCCCGAAAACCTGATTGGCTGTGGGGATCCCCAGGATAGGTTTGGAGAGCACTGCCATAGTGATTTGAGGTCCCCTTCACCTGGTATTAAATTCAGATCCCTGGTTGTGGGCCCTCTCCTTCTATCCCACCCAAAGTCCCATTCCCCCAAACCACCAAGGCCAAGCCAGGAAGCACTAAAATCTTACCTTACTCCCAGCCATAGCCAGCATTGCCATGACCGCAATATTGTATATGGGATGCAATTTTCAAAACATATTTTTACATGCATAAACATACTTTTACCCACATTACAGCTTTTGAGTATTTTCCCCAAAATACATAATGCTGTAATGATAAGATGGGAAAAATATTAGTAAAATGTACAAAGGAAAGCAATGCTATGAAAAAGCAAATATTTTTAAATCAAGTTACAGAAAACATAACATATATTCTGTAACTGTTTATTATTTTTCTGCTGTCTAGTCAAATAAATAGGGTAAAGATCATGTAAGGAAAAAAAACAGATTTATTGTGAGAGAACTAAGAAACTGGAGAATGTTCATATGCAAGGAAAAATGATCATGGGTTTAGAATGTCCTAAAAATTAATAACACTCCAGGGGACCATATATTATTTCAGTAGAAGCTGTAAGAGCATCAGCAGATGCATTATGATTATAGCTCAGCTCACTTAATGAGATACTACTTAAATAACATGAGGTTAAGTGCATAAGGAAGCTATTGCAGCAAATTCCCAGGAGTGTACCGGGATATTTCGCAAATGTTTGTTTATTTTCATCTGCATGGAAAGTCATGTGAAGTAAATAAACAGGAAAACACTGTAAAATGTTTAGTAAGTCAAAACCAACTCAGTTTCTAGAACGGAAACGGCTCACTCATGGCAGCGATGTCGGACAAGCAGACTGAGATTTAAAACTGGATTCTGGGTGAAAGTTCTGATGTAATGAAATTGATCTGGAACTCAACAGCATAACTTTGGTCCCACAAACCTTGGAAGGAAATCAAAATTCAGTGAAAAAGTGAATTCTGACCTGAAGAAGAAGGTATTAGGTCTCAAAAACTAGTCAAGAAATTATTGTTACTCCAATTAAAAAAAAGCATCACCTTATATTTCTATCTTTTTTGAAGCATAAAGATAATTTTAAAAAAGGGTCCAGAGCAGAGCCCTGGAGAAGACTGATGATAGGATAGGATGATAAGATACACTAACGGTGCAATGGGAGAGATAAAAGGAAAACCAAGAAAGAATAGAGTCTTGGAATCTCAGAGTGGATAGAGTGTCAAAGAATAGATTGTAGCTAGCAGAAGTGTTTTCAGAGCAACAAGGGACATTCAGCTGGCGGGAGGGAAGTGTGCGTCCTTTTGCCACCTCCATTTGAGGTGACCTTGTGGCATTCTGAGGGTCAATGGGGATATTATTTGAAATTGGGGTAGGAATGGTGATTGGGAGAGGAATTGGCCTTCCCTTGTTTAATTTCTTTAATCAGGTGACTTCAAGAAGGAAGAGAAGAGGATGGGGCACAGAGGGCTGAAATTATTTTTTTAATTGGGTGCTCATCAGGAGGAAGGAAGGAAGATCAGGGCGGGGGTCACATTGTATTTTATTTTAATCAAGTGCCCTTTTGGAGGGAGGAGAGATTAGAAGACATTGCTTTTTGGGGAATTGGGGTGGGGAGGTGGGTGTTAGAGACTTGGCGAACACTGACCAGACAGAGTCAGGCCTTCTTTTGCAGTGCCTAGATTCAACTGAACATGTTAAGCAGCTATTACTGAAAATCAGTGCTAGTCACCAAACTTTCTCTCCTGATCTAACCTAGCCTCCTAGACAGCCAGAGTTTGTCCAGCTAAATTTAACCACCTAATAACATTTAATTGTTAAACTTAGCTGCTCAGCACAGTCAGTTTTCAAGCCTTTGATCTGGCTAAAGCCTTTCTTAGCTTGGTTTTTTTTTGCATATTCTGCTTTTCATACTTTTTTCAGCAGTTCAAAGCAGATTATATTCAGGTACTGTAGGTGTTTCCCTATCCCCAGAGGGCTAACAATCTAAGGGGGTCATTTATTAAGCATTTTTCCCATAGAGACAGAATGGGAGAAAAGCTTTATTAAATCAGGCCCAAGGTTTGTACCTGAGGGAATGGAGGGTAAAGTGACTTGCCCAGGGTCACAAGGAGCAACAGTGGGACTTGAACCTTGGTCTCTTGGTTCATAGCCCACTGCTCTGTTAGTTCTCTTTGTCAATTAACCTCTGAATAATTAAGGTTAGATGACCATTCAAGCTATCTTGGAACAGGAGACGGGAAACAGCATGCATACTAGGGGTGTGCATTCGTTTCCAACGTATTGGTAATCCGCAACGTATATGGCCATATTCGCTGTATTCGTGGGGAAGCGAAATGTATCGTGATTCCCCACAAATACAACGAATCTTCGCCGAATTATTCGGCCATCTAAAGGAGCGAATTTAAAGAAACACCCCACCCTCCTGACCCCCCCCCCCCCCCAAGACTTACCAAAAT
Source organism: Rhinatrema bivittatum (assembly GCF_901001135.1). NCBI lineage: Eukaryota > Metazoa > Chordata > Amphibia > Gymnophiona > Rhinatrematidae > Rhinatrema > Rhinatrema bivittatum. Next base: position 110,998,903 of record NC_042619.1, read on the forward strand.
TCCCTGGTGGTGCAGTGGGGGGGTCCAGGAGCCATCTCCTGCACTCATGCCCTCTGCTGCCAGTATTCAAAATGGCACCGATAGCCTTTGACCTTACTATGTCACAGGGGCTACTGGTGCCATTGGTCGGCCCCTGTCACATGGTAGGAGCTCCTACCATGTGACAGGGGCTGACCTGTCACATGGCAGCCCACCTATAAGCACTCTTCTGTCCCCTAGGACCTTCAGTTGTCCACACAGTGTCCTCCAGGTCCCTATTTGCCTTCTGACTTGGGTATCCCCGCCACCAGCCTGGGATAGTGTCTTTCTTGTCCCAGGCGCCCCCCCCCCCCCACCACCACCACAACTACTGCTGCCTAGCTTCACTAAATACCCGCTCCAGCGCTTCCTGTATGGAATTGTTAAATAAATCATATCCCACTCTGGATAGGTGTATCAGATTTGGCCGGTACAGGCCTAAACATGGCTCGTCCGCCCACTCGTGCCTGATTTGCTGCACCCCATCCTCTGCGCCCATAAACTGATCTGTCTATTTACCTTTTTCTTGCCCCTGCACCACAATTTGTTGCCCTGCCATTTCATCCGAAATATAATATCCGACCATATTATTGTTGTCTCTGGGGTCATATCCCTTATTGTTTCCAGATCTCTTTTTATCCTATCAATTGTTTACATGGGTTCTCACCCAGATTGTTCCCCCTTAAATGTATGACTATAATGTCTGGCCACTGCAGTGTGCTCAACCTACTTCACAACTCTGGTAGCAATTGCCCCATCTCATTCCTTGTCTTCCCATACATCTCAGGTTGACACCCTCCTGTGCCTGCGCCCTCCTGGCAGCCCAATGTACGAAGGAATGTTCTATTATCCATACTATGTTCCTTTGTATCTACGGCCCTGTGAGTAAAATGAATTTTCTGGTTAGTTACCGATCTGTACAAATCCCAGCCTTACATACCGGTTGGCTACTGCCGACTGCCATCTGCCTATCTTACGCTTGAGCTGCGCTTATAGTGGCACCAATCCTGAATGAATGCGTTCCGTATTCATTTGGGTCTTGCCCGATGCTATCCAATACCTTGCATAGCACAGCCGCAAACTGGAATTTTGTCAACGGCACCCCATCCTTATGGACTAATAGATGAATACCCCTTTGGGCCTCACTTGCAAGAAGTTCTTAATATTTTTTACTGGGCAAGTTACTTGTGATACCACTTGTGCCAATCATATTTCCATCCCTTTTGCCCTCTGATGTCTTAGATTTGTGCACCCTTATGCTAATGTGCTGCCCTTGCGCTTGCACATTGCTGTATAGTATTCCGTTAATTCCATTGCGTTTTTGTATGCCGCCACTAGTTCGCTCACCCTCAATGCCGCAAACAATGCTGTGCAGAACACTGGTCTAAACAATACTATCTCAAATCCCTCCGTACAGACTTGTGTCACTGCGTACCATAAGCACACCAATATCTCGTGGGCTATTGGTCGCCTCTTATCTCCTTCCCATACCGTATCCCTCGCCCAACCTGCCAGCAACTTCTTGACCATGAAGTTATCCAGTGGATCTCCGAGCCCTTGTTCTTTGTAAAAAAGGCAAAACCTGCTAGTTGGTTTATCGTCGCTCCTCTAGACAACCCCGTCTCTTTTGCCCATGATATGAATCTAATTATGTGTTTTCCTTCTATCGGCCCTGATTGCCATCCTTGCCCCTGTAGAAATGCCTGCACCCTAGCAAAGCCCCTGCAGTAGGATTTCCATGTCGCAGAGGCGACAGATGCCCTCAGCAGTCCCCATTCAGTATCGTTCCAATCCGCCATAATCGGAACGGTATTGGGACTCCTTCCTCATCTGCCTCTGGTACCTGTTAGAGAAAGAGATCCCACTTAGCCCTAGAGAGTGAATCTGCTACTTGGTTATGGATACCAGCTACGTGCTTGGCCCTTATGATCATGTTTATCCACAAATTCTGAATTACCACTTCCCTCAGCACCTCCGCCACTTGAGAACAATGTGCAACCTGATTACTGATGACCGTTACCACCACCTGATTGTCACACCAAAAAACTAACTTTTTGTTGTGTAGCTTATGTGCCCAAATTGTAATAGCTACCAATATAGGGAATAATTCAAGAAAAGTTATGTTCTTTACCAATCCACTTTCCTTCCATTCCTTTGGCCATGGGGCCGCGCACCAAGCGCCTTGACAATATGCCCCAAATCTCCACCCTCCCGATTCATCTGTGTATATGTCTAGGTCTCGATTTGAAACAACCTCCTCCTGCCAAATTGATATGCCATTAAAACTATCTAAAAATTCCAACCACATCAATAAGTCTTTTTTCATTGGGCGGGATATTCTAATATGATGGTGCGGGCGTCTCACTCCCCTTGTCACATCCACTAACTGCCTCAAATATGTTCTTCCTATGGGAATTACTTGGCATGCAAAATTTAAACTTCCAATTATTGATTGTATGGTAACCAACGTGACCTTTCTGCTTAATAATGCCTGCCTGAGCATGTTCTGCAACTTGTGCGGTTTTTCAAGCAGCAATCTCAATGTCATTGCCTGCGTATCCAGCTCTATTCCCAGATAGGACAAAGTAGTTGCTGGGCCTTCCATTTTTTCTTGCGCTAACGGAACCCTGAAATCCTCTGTCATCTTTTGGAATGTCAACAGAGTTCGTGCACAGGTTTCCGTGTTGGCCAGTCCCAAAAATAAAAAATCATCAAGGTAATGGGCCACATTACTATTCCCAGCCCTTTTCTGCAAGAGCCAATGCAGGAATGTGCTGAACGTCTCGAAATATGCACAAGATACGGAACATCCCATTGGCATACACTTGTCGAAATAATAGAAACCTCTAAACTGGAAACCTAAAATAGGGAAACTGTCAGGGCGTATCGGGAGCAATCTAAATGCTGATTTGATGTCCGCCTTCGCCATTAACGCCCCTTTACTGCAGCATCTCACCAATGTGACTGCTGCGTCAAAAGAATCATATTGCACTGTACATGCCTCCTCCGGCAGTTTGTCATTTACCAATTCCCCTGGCGGATAGGATAACTTTTGTATTAACCTGAACTCTCCCTGTTCCTTCTTTGGCACTACCGCCAAAGGTGACAACATCATTTTCTTGAATGGAGGGTCTGTGATTGGACCTGCCATTCTACCCATTTCATTTTCTTTGTTGACCTTTTGTTGCCCTATATCTGCATGTCAAACTACAGAAAAGGAGTTCCCTGAACTTATGCTCTTAATTTTCCCCTGGAAGGGTATGATAAAACCATGTTGGAAGCCTTCCTTTAATTTGCCTGCATCCTTCCGTTTAGGGTATACTGCCAGCCATCTATCGATAGCTGTCAGTTGAACCGGTGAGGGTGGCTTGCCAAATGGGCTATTGCGTTCCTTTTCTATTACTCCCCCCCATGTGTCCCGGACCTCTCCTTGTACGCTTAGTTGCTGGGTGTGGTGCGGCGCACACGGAACAGATATGTCTAAATTTACATTCCTGAAATGTGCATCCCAACTTATTAAATCGCCAGCATACCATGTTATTTCCTCCTCCCCCCCCCCCCATTGGTTACTCCCTGTCATTGCCTGGCTACTAAATGCCCTCTCCGCTTTGTGTGTTACCCTGGGATCCATAGCCTTGCTAGTCATTTGCCACAACCATAATCCCACATCCTGTGTACCCCAAGACATGGTTCTATTTTCTTCCATCTTATCCCTAAACTTTTCATCATAGTTTAGCCAGCACCACCCTTTGTATTCTTTCTATGCTTCTAGTATTGTTTCTGCATAACTAAGCATGGGGGCGTACTAGGATGAGTTTTCCCTCCCCAAGACACTAATCATTCTCAAAAAGGCTCTAGTCCAGTTGGTTATATTTTTGGGCACCTTTACTTCTACCCCGTTTGCCTCATCCTTTTTTCTCCCTTTCCTTTTCTCTGCTGCCCCTTTCTTGCTCTCTAATATTGTGAAAATGTCAATATATTCCCTCTTCCTTATCTTGCTTCTCAATACCTTAGGCACGCTCTCCCATAGCTCGGCTAAATTGGGAAGCGCTGCAGGTGGTTTGCTTATCTCTATTTCCCACGCTGGCTTAATCGGAGTAACTGCCGATGCCTCACTCCCATCGGAATCCTCATCCAATGAGCCCGCACTGGAACACGTGTATTTCTTTTCCTTTTCATGCCCTTGCATTTTACTTCTCTCAAAGCTCTTGGTTCCCCTCCACAAGTTCCAGCTGTTGCCTCTTGCTCCGCCTTTGTTCCTGCTGAGCCTCCCGATGTCCCCGCCTCCCGACATCCCCGCCTCCTCATTGCTTGGCTCTCCCACACACATTTTCATTTCCTGCATTGCTAGCACGCTCCCCGTCTCCTCCGCAGCGGCTTTTCTCCCAGGTTGCGAAACATTTAATATTTCCGTCGCGTCCTCCTGAATCAGCTCCTTTTGTCCCTCTGCGCCCATCGTTCTGCTGCCCCCTGTAGCTGTGCTCCCTGCCACTGAAGGATACCATGGTGGCAGTGCCTGCCACCATGGGAGACATATTTGATGGTATGTCTGTGACATTGCTGTTTGTCATGGAGCGACACTGTAAATGTTTCCTTCCTGCCCTCCGGCACGATCGAGTTCACAGCTTGACCTGGTGTTCCTGTGCCGGTCATCACACCTGGTCCCATCATGGGCCACATGGGCCATGCCCACTGTGTCGTACCGTACTGCCCACCATCTGGCTGCATCCCCGCTTGCCCATGATCGCTGCCTTGCTCCATCGTGCTTTCCTTGCCTGCTGACGGTTTCTGCCTGCTCCTGTTTCCTCCCGGCTGTGCCTTCTGTCACCTTGCGCCGGTCCCTCTTGTTTTCGTCCCCTTGCGGTTCTCCGTCTCCTTCCAACCCTTCCTCCTCCCTCCCCCATACACGAGGATCATTCCGCCTGCACTTCTCGGGGTTCGTCCTCTTTAATTTTTTGGTTCTGACCCCTGGTCTGCCTTGCTTTCCCCCATGCTCCTCCTCTTCCCCCAGCCTTGTGTACTCGCGTTTGGCTGTTTCCTTATTTTTCTTCGGGATTGTTGAGTGCGGGGGGGGGGGGGGGGGAACCAAATTTTTTTTTTTAACTTAAAGTTCTCAGGTTGTGGGGAGGGAGTGCTGCCAGATCCTTCTGATTGTCTGCCTTCTCTGACTTCTCCGTGCCTGCTTCCTACTCAGCACCTCATGGGCACCCAATTCGGGCCTGCCTGCCCTGCAGCCCCCTCACGGCCAACAGCTGTCCTTTTGCCCTGATTTGGGTATGGACGCTTTAATTTTGTCCTCGGGCCTGCCTGCCCTGACGCCGTTCCCGTCCTGTGTGTCTCAGCCTCAGGTCAGTCTTCTGTGCACATCTGAATCGCGTACCTCCACCGCAAGCGCCAGCCATGCAAAGAGGCCTGGCCCGGTGCTTGCTGCATGAGTTCCTCCTCTCCCACTCCTCCCCCCGGCGAAACCAGGCCGGTGCAGCTATTGAGGTAAGGCGGGGGGGGGGGGGGGGGCTTCCCTCAGCAAGCGCCATGTTAAGGGGGGTCCTCCCCGCATCGGTCCTTTCTTAGGTTCACAATTCCCATCACTCTTTCAGAGATCATCTGTGTTTATCCCATGCTTTCTTTAATTCATACACTGTTTTGTCTCTACCACCTCCATTGGGAAGCTGTTCCATGCATCCACACTACCTTCTCTGTAAAAAAATATTTGCTAAGATTAATCCCAATCTAACCCCTTTCATCCTCATTCTAGAACCTCCTTTCTGATGAAAGATGCTTGCCTCCTATGAATGAAAACCTTTGAGATATTTAAATGTCTATCATATCTCCCCTATCTCTCCTTTCCTCTAGGATATATGTGTTTATATATTTATTCTGTCTCATATGCTTTAGAGTGAAGACCATTGACCATTTTAATAGCCACCACCTGGATCAGCTCCACCTGATCTATATCCTTTTGAAGGTATGATCACCAGACAGTATTCCAAATGAGGTTTCACCAGGGACCTATACAGGGGAAATATTAACTCCCTTTTTTCTACTGGCTATTCTTTCTATGTATCCAAGCACATTTTTTATTGTTATTTCTGTTGCTTTATGTACCTGTTTGGCCACCTCATGATCATCAGATACAATCACCCTCAGATCCGGTTCTTCTGTCATGCATAGACCTCCCTATGCCTCAGGATCCCAACTCAAAGTGCATTTGAATTAACCTCGCTTCAATAACTGGCCTGAAGCTTCTAAGGCTCTTCCTTTCTCTAGTGAGCTATCATCCAGGGTCCTATGCAATAAAACTTGTGCAAAAACAATTTTAGTGTGGGCTTACAAAAGAATTAATAGGCTCTTTAAAAAGTCATTTAACAAGTGATGTAAAAAGATTTTGAGGATAACTTTTACACAATTCTGCACATCCCTGTATATGGCCATGCAGAGATCTACTACATTATTTCATAATCTGCGCATATCAAATATGTAGCTGTGTTTAAAAAAGGTTTGGACAAGTTTCTGGAGTTAGGATAAGCAGCATGGATTCTGTTTACCCTTTGGGATCCTGCCAGGTATTTGTCACCTGGTTTGGCCACTGTCGGAAACAGGATACTGAGCTTGATGAACCTTTCATCTGACCCAGTATGGCAATCTTAAGAACATAAGAACATGCCATACTGGGACAGACCAAGGGTCCATCAAGCCCAGCATCCCATTTCCAACAGTGGCCAACCCAGGCCATAAGAACCTGGCAATTACCCAAACACTAAGAAAATCCCATGCTACTGATGCAATTAATAGCGGTGGCTATTCCCTAAGCAAACTTGATTAATAGCTGTTAATGGACTTCTCCTCCAAGAATTTATCCAAACCTTTTTTGAATCCAGCTACACTAACTGCACTAACCACATCATCTGGCAACAAATTCAAGAGCTTTATTATGCACTGAGTGAAAAATAATTTTCTCCAATTTGTCTTAAATGTGCTACTTGCTAACTTCATGGAATGCCCCCTAGTCCTTCTATTATTTGAAAGTGTAAATAACTGATTCACATCTACTCATTCAAGACCTCTCATGAGGGATTTAAGGGGTCTGGGATAACTGGGAGGAGTGCAGGCTAAAGAACCAGGGGGGGGGGGGGGATGGAGGACCTAACTGTAGACTGGATTAATTGGTGGATGAACTAGTTATGGCATGGGTGTGCACCTGTTATAAAATTCCCCAACTTGTAAAGCTCAAACTGTGCAATATTTTTTGACCCCTAATGAAGATTAACAATTCAAAATGCCACAGTGTCGGGTTCGGTATGGGAATTTAATAACAGAACTTTTAAATCTGGCCGGTTTCTGTAGACTTCATAGATTTAACAGCAAGTTCATTTTTCTACTTCTGCTGGAGCTTTAAGATAATTTTTTCGGTTACTTTGCCTTTGCTTTCACTATCAACTTGAAGATTTCTTGCTATTGATTAGATTATTTTAAGTGTATTTTCAAAACACCCCCCCCCCCCCCCCCGGAACTATATACACTTGGGATGTATTGTTGTGCTTACTTTGGACCTATGATTATAAATACTACAAAGGCATTAGTGTAGTTTATAAGACTTAAGACACCGCAATCAGTGGTGCAAAGTGCTGCAATATATATTAAAAAATACTAGCGTACTACATTGCCAATTTGAATGAAATTTTGATTTTGGTATTTGTTCTCACTACAACTACATAGAAACATATAGAAACATAGAAATAATGGCAGAAGAAGACCAAATGGTCCATCCAGTCTGCCCAGCAAGCTTTCACACATTTTTTTTTCATACTTTTCTGTTACTCTTGTCCTTTTAAATAATTTTTTTGGTTCTATTTCCCTTCCACGCCTGCCATCGCAGATAGCAGTGCTGGAGCTGCATCTAAATGAAGTATCCAGCTTATTGATTTGGGATAGTAACCGCCATAATAAGCAAGCTACTCCCACGCTTGTTTACCCAGCCTGTGCAATTCAGTCCTTGTTGGTTGTTTGAATATAAATCCTCTTTTCTTCATTCCCCCTGCCATTGAAGCAGTGTGCTGCGCTGGATATGTATTCTAAGTGAAGTATCAGGCTTGATTTGGGGTAGTAACTGCCGTAACAAGCAAGCTACACCCATGCTTATTTGTTTTACCCAGACTATGTAATTCAGTTCTTGTTGGTAGATGTCTGAATATAAAACATCTTTTCTTCATTCCCCCTGCCGTTGAAGCAGAGCGTGATATATGGGCAGGCTAATATGGAGACTAATGCTAAGAATATTGCTCACTCAGCTCCCAGAATCCTTCATTGTCTGTGGCCTGCTTGCAACTAAAACCTTTAACTGACCTCAGATTCAAGACTTTGGAAGACATCTGGAATACATTTAGGCTCTGCAAAGCCTATGCTCAAAGGTCATGAGATTACAGATAGCAAATGGCTGAGGCCACATTCCAGACCACATTCTTGGATTATCTGTAATCAACCGAGAGGCTCAACTGATATCAGAGTTTCTCCCTGCCCCCTGGAGATGAAATGATCGAGGACAAAGGACACTCAGAAAAAGCAGGACACATCTGACAAAAGCAAGCCTAGTCACAAAGGGGCCTCAATGTGGGTGGGGAGTGTTTTGAGGTTAAAGTAGTTTATTTCACTGTCATATTGCACAAGTGATTATCACCATAGGCTCACAGGCATTCTCTGTATGGTTTAAACCTATATAATACAGCTCTTACAAGATACTGGGAGAGACAGGCTGTAGTGCTTTCCCCTGTGTTGAAGGTCTGGCTGTGTCTCCCAAGGATATGCAATAATAAATTTACATTTGCTTCAACTAAATTACTTGTGATATCCTTGTGTGTCCTGTAGCAGAGAAGTGTCTTACCAAAGTCAGATAATATATACAAGCGCTATGCTGGATATGCATTGAAAGTGAAATATCAGGCATTTTTGGTTTGGGGTAGTAACCGCCATAACAAGCAAGCTACTCCCCTGCTTTTATGTGGATGCAAATTCTTTTTTCCACATTTCCTCTTGCCGTTGAAGCATAGAGTAATGTTGGAGTCATATTAACCGTGTGTATGTTTATTGAATAAGGATATTCATCTCCAGGTAGTAGCCGTCATTCCTGCAAGCCACCCCCATGCCTCTTCTCTTCATTCACATCCTCTAGACTTTATGGATCCACAGTATTTATCCTCATAGTTTTGGTCTTCACCACTTCCTTTGGAAGGGAGTTCCAGGCATCCACCACCCTCTTGTGAATAAATACTTCCTGACATTGGTTCTGAGTCTTCCTCCCTGGAGTTTTAAATCGTGACCCTTGGTTCGGCTGATTTTTTTGCAAAGGAAAAGGTTTGTCGTTGTCTTTGGATCATTAAAACCTTTCAAGTATCTGAAAGTCTGTATCATATCACCCCTGCTCCTCCTTTCCTCCAGAGTGTACATATTTAGATTCTTCAATCTCTCGTTATAAGTCATTTGATGAAGACCCTTCACCTTTTTGGTCGCCCTTCTCTGGACTGCCTCCATCCTGTCTCTGTCCCTTCAGAGATACTGTCTCTAGAACAGAACACAGTACTCCAGGTGAGATCTCACCAAGGACCTGTACAAGGGGATCATCATTCCCTTTTCTTACTCGATATTCCTCTCTCTATGCATCCCAGCATTCTTCTGACTTTAGCTATCACCTTGTCACATTGTTTTGCCGAATTCAGATCATTAGACACTATCACCCCAAGGTCTCTCTCCTGCTCCGTGCACATCAGCCCTTCTCCCCCCATTGAATACAGTTCTTTCGGATTTCCACACCCCATATGAATGAATCTGCACTTCTGAACATTGAATCTCAGTTGCCATATCTTCGACCACTCTTCCAGTTTCCTTAAATCCCATCGCATTCTCTCCAGTCCTTCTGGCGTGTCCACTCTGTTGCAGATCTTAGTGTCATCATCAAAAAGACAAACCTTACCTTCTATCCCTTCCGCAATGTCGCTCCAAAGATATTGAACAGGACCGGTCCCAACACTGACCCTTGCGGCACTCTGCTCAACACCGCTCTCTCTTCAGTGTAAGTTCCATTTACCATCACACATTGTCGTCTGGCCGTCAACCAGTTTGCAATCCAGGCCACCTTCTTGGCACTCACTCCTAAGCTTCTTATTTTATTCACCAGTCTCCTGTGCGGAACTGTATCAAAAGCTTTGCTGAAATCCAAGTAGATGGCACTGAGTGCTCTTCCTTGATCCAATTCCTTGGTTACCCAGTCAAAAAACTCTATCAGATTTGTCTGACAGGATCTTCCCCTGGTGAATCCATGCTGGCTCTGGTCCAGCAATTCTTCCAACTGTAGATAGATCACTGTTCCTTCTTTTAACAGCGACTCCATTACTTTTCCCACTACTGAGGTGAGACTAACCGGTCTGTAGTTACAAGCCTCTTCTCTGTTTCCACTCTTGTGAAGCGGGATCACCACCGCTCTTCTCCAATCATTCGGCACCACTCCCGTTTCTGGGGATCTATTGAATAGGTCACACAGTGGACCCGCCAGCACATCTCTGAACCTCATCAGGCCCCATGGCTTTGTCCACTTTCAGTTTCCCCAGCTCTTCCCATAAATTCTCTACTGTAAATGGAGTTACATCTACTCCATTCCCCTCTAGTTTCTTGTTAACTAGTGACAGTCCTTCTCCAGGGTCTTCTTTAGTGAACACAGAACTGAAGTATTCGTTTAATATTTCTGCCATTTCTTCATCTCTCTCCACACATTGATCCTTTTCACCTTTCAATTTCACTATACCACTTTGAACTTTTCTCCTTTCACTGATGTATCTGAAAAATGTTTTGTCACCTCTCTACCTCTTTGGCAATCCTTTCTTCTGCTTGACCTTTTGCCATCTTGATTACTTTCTTTGTCTTCCTCAGTTCTACCAGATATTCTTCTTTGTGCTCCTCCCTTTGCGATCGTTTATATTTCTTGAACGCTATTCTTTTAGCTTTTATTTTGTCAGCTACCTCCTTGGAGAACCAGATAGGTTTCATTTTTCTTTTTCTTTTCTTTACTTTTCTAACATATAGATTAGTTGTCTTGGTAATTGCTCCTTTTAGTTTGGCCATTGTTGTTCCACATCTCTCTCGTTCTCCCAGCCTACTAGTTCTTCCTCCAGGTACTTCCCCATTTCATCAAAGTCCGTGTTTTTGAACTGCAAAACTCAGATCCGTGTGCTACTTTCCTGTATCCTTTTTGTGATATTAAACCATACCATTTGATGATCACTGGTGCTGAGGTGGGCACCCACCTGGACATCAGAGACATTATCTCCATTAGTGAGCATTAAATCGAGTATAGCTCCCTCTCTTGTGAGTTCCACTACCATTTATTTGAACAAAGCTCATACCATGCTCCTTTTCTCTCCCTGAATCTACGTGGATTTATCACTTATGCCCAGAAGGCTCAATCCAGCCTTTATCTGTGAACAGCCCCTCTTTCAACCATAATATATGTCATTCAGTTCTTCTCTGCTTTCTCCCTTAGAAGTGATAGAAGATACCTACTCAAAACCTGATTCATGATCCCACTGGAATATAGGGATGTGAATCGTTTTTTGATGATTTAAAATATCGTCCGATATATTTTAAATCGTCAAAAATCGTTAGGGCCACGATACAATACCAATTCCCCCGATTTACCGTCAAAAAATCGTAAATCGGGGGAAGGGGGAGGGTAGGAAAACCGGCACACTAAAACACCCTAAAACCCACCCCCGACCCTTTAAATTAAATCCCCCACCCTCCCGAACCCCCTCAAATGCCTTAAATTACCTGGGGGTCCAGCGGCACACTAAAACACAGCACACTAAAACCCCCTAAAACCCACCCCGACCCTTTAAATTAAATCCCCCACCCTCCCGAACCCCCCCCCCCCAATGCCTTAAATTACCTGGGGGTCCGTAGCGGCGGTCCGTAGCTTAAATTACCTCCGTAGCCTTAAATTACATCCGTAGCGGCGGTCCGTAGCTAAATCGGGGGAAGGGGGAGAGCAGGAAAACCGGCACACTAAATCGTGTAGTCTTCAGCCGGTGCCATTTTGCAAAATGGCCGCCGCAAAATGGCGGCGGCCATAGACCAAAATGATTCGATGCAGGAGGTCGTTCCGGACCCCCGCTGGACTTTTGGCAAGTCTTGTGGGGGTCAGGAGGCCCCCCCAAGCTGGCCAAAAGTTCCTGGGGGTCCAGCGGGGGTCCGGGAGCGATCTCCTGCCGTGAATCGTTTTCCGTACGGAAAATGGCGCCGGACCCCGCTGAACGACCTCCTGCAGTCGATCTCCTGCCGGCGCCATTTTCCGTACGGAAAACGATTTGCGGCAGGAAATCGCTCCCGGACCCCCGCTGGACCCCCAGGAACTTTTGGCCAGCTTGGGGGGGCCTCCTGACCCCCACAAGACTTGCCAAAAGTCCAGCGGGGGTCCGGAACGACCTCCTGCGTCGAATCATTTTGGTCTATGGCCGCCGCCATTTTGCGGCGGCCATTTTACAAAATGGCGCCGGCTGAAGACTACACGATTTAGTGTGCCGGTTTTCCTGCTCTCCCCCTTCCCCCGATTTAGCTACGGACCGCCGCTACGGAGGTAATTTAAGGCTACGGAGGTAATTTAAGCTACGGACCGCCGCTACGGACCCCCAGGTAATTTAAGGCATTTGGGGGGGGTGTTCGGGAGGGTGGGGGATTTAATTTAAAGGGTCGGGGTGGGTTTTAGGGGGTTTTAGTGTGCCGTGTTTTAGTGTGCCGCTGGACCCCCAGGTAATTTAAGGCATTTGGGGGGGGGGGGTTCGGGAGGGTGGGGGATTTAATTTAAAGGGTCGGGGGTGGGTTTTAGGGGGTTTTAGTGTGCCGGTTCACGATTTTAACGATTTTCACGATACTTTACACACCCAAACGGCAACAATACGATTCCCTCCCCCTCCCAGCCGAAATCGATCGTTAAGACGATCGAGGACACGATTCACATCTCTACTGGAATATCCACAAACTGCAGCAAATGTACGCTAGTACAGGGCCCACTGGCAGACCAGGACAGTAATTTAGCACACATTTACCTTCTCAAAACACATTTCCACTGCCTGGACACATCTGGGTAATATCTGCTGTACAATCCCATCAAGGTTGTGATGTTTTTCTAGCCTGCTATATGCTACATAAGCTGGACAAAACCAGAGGTCTTCCTCCTTCAAAGGGAATGGATGATCACCTTGAGGAAATGGAGGAGGAGGCATATGATCTGAGTGCAGAAGAATTGCAAGAGTTACCTTGCCAGACTCACCAGCAGGCTGTAGAGAAAAGGAACATTCTGACTAAAAAAAATGATTCAACAGTGAAGGAACATTTATTTACAAGACAATGATGATATTTAGAACATTAGAAAATAACATAAGACTTGCCAAACTGGGTCAGACCAAGGGTTCATCAAGCCAAGTATCCTGTTTGTAATTCAGGTTCCAAGCACCTGGCAGGATTCCAGGGGGTAGATAGATTCCAAGTTGCTTATCCCAAGAATAAGCAGTAGATATCTGCAACTCCACCTTAATAATGGATTGTGCATTGAAAACAAATTATTCTTTCCTAGGTCATCTTCTCTTTTTAGGAGTGGCTCCATTGCCTTGGATTGGCCCAATCTGCTGTTCCTTTATAGCAGTGTCTGGTCATTACTCACTGTGCCTTCAGCGGGCACAGACACTGAGGGCAGTGGCAGGGTTTGAAAGCTGCAAGATGGTTGTCGGGGTGAAGAATAGCTCCTGAGAGCTGACATCAGGGGCCCAGAGGTTGAAGAGATTTATTTATTCATGTATTTATTTTGACATTTTATATACTGTCGTTCCAAATGAAGATCACAACAGTTTACAAAAGTAACACTCATACTATGGATCAACTCAACAGGGATTAATATAAATCTCCTGTGATTTCTCATACATATTAACTAAAGGTCTAGGACAGCAGTAGTACAGAAATTCTATTTCAACAATTTTCACAGAAATGTTATTTCAACAATTTTCTCATAATAGTAAGTTGACTTAAGATACTTAAAATCTCTCATTACATATTATTCATTCTTCAATTATAATCTTTGAACTTGATATTGTAGTTCTCAGCATTCTGATGTTTTTAAGTTAAGTTATATGCATTTTTGAATAGCCACGTTTTCAGCTCACATTTAAATTTCTTTCTTTCTGGTATCAAACGTAATGTCTCTGCTAGAGAATTGCACAGCTCTGGGCCTGCTATGGAAAACACATGATCTCTTATTTGCATCAGTTGTGTACTCCGTATTGTAGGCACAGTCAATAGTCCTTTATTTTGAGATCTTAGTGTTCGCTGCACTGTGTATGGTTGTAGTGTCACGCCAATGAGACCGGGGTAACTGGAGTGGATGATTTTAAATACTAGTGTTAATACTTTATAATAGATTCAGGATTGAACTGGCAGCCAGTGAAGCGATATCAGGAATGGTGTGATGTGATCAAATTTCCTTGTTTCTAGTAAACATCTTGCTTAGGCTTTTTGTAATAACTGTAATGGTTTATTAGACCTGTAGGAAGGCCAAGTAATAGGTAGTTACATTAGTCTATGTTTGAGAAAATTAGAGTTTGTAAAACAGTACGGAAGTCCTCGAAAGTTAGCAAAGGTTTCAACCGATGTAGTATGCACAGTTTGGCATAGCCTGCATTAATTAATTAATTTATGTGCTTTTTCATTGTCGGGTTTTTATCTATCTGGATTTCTAAGTCCTGTACTTGATCTGTGGGGGTAATGTGAATATTACCCAGGTCTAGAGTTGGAGGTTTAACTATAGAATAATTTCTGCTTAACCAAATGATTTCAGTTATTTTAGTGTCAGCTGTAGTGTGCCTCATCTCTTCAACAGCTACAGCAGCAGCACATGAAGAGTCCATCCCCATGGTAGCAGAAGGGATAGTTTTTCTTTGTAGTGGTGCAGATGGTGGATCTAGTGGAGAATGAGGCCCCATCATGAGCAGTGGTGGAACCATTGTAGGAGCCTCCCACCAGGCTAGTGGAAGAACAGCAAGCAGCGGAACTATCCAGAGTGGTGGTCATGCTGCAGCAAATGCTTAGGGAAGATGCATGAGGCAATCATTACTGGCTATGGCTGGTAGAGTAGCATCCAATGTAGCATCTCCCTCCAGAAAGTGGTCATGCCCTGCAGTTCTTCCTGCAGCATTCTTCCAACACCCTGGATCTCCTGATAGACACCATGCATTTCCTCATGCACTACTTCCTTCAAGTCCTGGATGTCCTGTAAGCATGCAATCTGACCTGTAATGCTGTCATTTGATTGCAGTGTATGGCTTTCTCCTGGAGTGCAAGGCATCTCTTCTTCTCTAACAGAGAAGTTGCCCTCTTCAAAGTGCTTGGCCTCTCCCTCATCTCTAGCTTGCTGAAATACCTCAGGAGTAGATGGCTGAGTATAGGTGGCCCTCTGCTCCTCCTCTTCTTCCTCCAACAGAGGTTGGCAACTCTCAGAATCTGCAGCCTCATCCCTCTGAATCTCTTTTCTGTCAGACCTGGAATCTGCTGACCCCTCCTCCTCCACATACTCACTGTTTTCCTCTGGGCTTTCTGGCAGCACTCATGCATGCCATCTATCCCGTCTAAGGCCATTGGTTCCAGGACCATCAAATTCTTGACCAGCCTTTTCCCCAGCAAAAAAGTAAAAGTGCACATACTATCGTTATACATTTTATCTGGCAGTTTCTCTTTTTTACAATTGTACCTTCCTTATGGTCATGGAGAACAGCTCAAAGGTTTGAAGTCTACAGCCTCCTGCTACTCAGCTATCTTGTAATCTAGCATTCTCTTGGGTGTCAACCCTTAAATTTTATACTTGTTTCTCACCTACATAAAAGAGGACAGACAGCTTAGTTTGGCTATTGACAGCTGGCCCTAATTTCACAATTGATTATCTCTACAAAGGAACATATGTATTTAAGGTAATTTTACACATTATTATAGTTATTACATGAAAGTGCCTAAATATCTTTCTTATAAATATTGCTCGCCTTAGAAGCCTTGAGGATGTGAGGTGTCCAGATCTCCCATACTGCTCACAGCTGCCGCAGCAATGGTACTGAGAGCTATCAGTTCTACCTGGGTAAAAGTAATTTGGCTTACAGGTCCCTTTTCCCTCATCCTGGCCTGTTTCTTCTCAACCTAGTGTAAGAAGTCTGGCACTTGTGACTCAGGTTTTTCACACTCCTGTAATTGAGGATGACCTCATTGAATCAGTGATGGATTTTCTGCCAGGTCCACTCTTTCCAGTAGGATCCCACTCTCCATGACTCCTTTCCATATAAGATATAATAGACCTTCATAACTCTTTCACCAGAAGGTACACCTCCCATGGCTGAAAGTTAGGCTTCCTAAGCAACACTCTACTTCTTCCAGACATGGTTCTGTTAGGAAGACTGGCAATGATACTTACCATTATGCATTTGCACATAAAGGGGGTCATTTTCAAAGGAGTTACGCATGTAAATGTGACATACTATCGTAGCAATTTTCAAAAGCTATTTACTCGAGTAAAGTGCACTTACTTGAGTAAATCCTATGGACAATTCAATGGCATATATTGTAGCAATTTTGAAAAGCCCACTTACTTGAGTAAAGTGTATTTACTCGAGCAAAAACCAGTTTTGCTCGAGTAAATGCTTTTTAAAATCTACCCCAGAAGGCACATGAATATGCATATAAAGGAGCAGGATTTATGCATAGATACTTTATACATTAACTTTTTTATAAAATAGCGAAAGTTCACACATATGTTGGCTGAAAATATAGTAAATGTGTTCTATCATTGTAGGGTTGTAGAATTCGAATATACTTTCCCCGTAAATCTGTGTTGAGTTTGTCCATAATTGGGTTATCTGCAGTTCCATGCTGTCAAGGACAGTCAGAGCCGGTTCAGGTTTTATTCCTATTTTATTCAATAGGGGTAACAATTGGACCAGCTCTACCTATCCTTGATGACATGGGGGCTGCAGCTAACCCATGTCTGTAAGCTATATATTGGGTATGAGGAAAGCAAAGCATGTAGGGATCATGAACTCATCATCTGAAGCTTGCAAGTTTTACATTTTTGCCTTTGCTTTTATTCCTTATACTTAGTATTTTATTGATAAGAAAGAAAAATGTCAATCAGGAACTAACAATCTTTTTGGAAAACGTATGTGTCCTATATATTAGGGATGTGCATTCGGATTGACCGCATATGGAAAACGCAACTCAAATTTTTTTTTTTACTTAAAAAAAAGATGGGGCGTATACGAGCAGATTTCCGACATAAATGAACATAGATATGTCGGATACGGCGAATCGCCATGCGCGCGCTTTCTCGCCGCCATTACCTGCGACTCGAGCTCGGAGCCCCGGATTACCTGAAAATGGCGGCGCCCCTGCGGTAACCATGCCAACCTGTCTGACCCTGTCCTGTGAGTCTCAGTGACTCACAGGAAAGGGTGGGACAGGTCGGCATGGATACCGGAACGCAGCGAATCTGCGTTCACCTTTTCAGAGAAGCACTGAATGCAGCGAATCGCGCTGTCATTCCGTGCTTCTCTGAGGATTTCCTGACGAGCCAGCAGCACTATAAAAGCAGCAGCAGCACGAGGACTGACGGACATTGTCAGCGATTCAGTGGGGAGGTGGGATCGGGATCGTGCAGGGTGGGCTTAGGCAGGCTGAGGCAGAGAAGATAGCAGAACCCGATTTGATAGACAACACAGAACAGAACCAGATTTGATAGACAACACAGAACAGATTCTTTGTTAGGGAAAAAAAAAAAAGAACATTCTTATTGAGTGAGTCTGTACATTTTATCCTGGGCAGTGCCAGGCAGGGCTGGCAGTACTCTGCCTCATATTTGCTATTTTTAAACAGACTTAAAAGCATTCTCCTTGAGTGGTTCAGTGCTGGCTGGGCAGCAGTTCCAGGGCTGGGAGTACTCTGCCTCATATCTACTTTAGTTCTATGTGCACTGCAGTGCACACAGACAGACACATTCCGTGCATTGCCAGGCAGACAGTGAGGCAGTGGGCATTGTAAACAGAGTGAACATTGCCCTTCAGCAAGTCTGTTACATTTGCTATTTTTAAACAGACTTAAAAGCATTCTCCTTGAGTGGTTCAGTGCTGGGTGGGCACTGGGCAGCAGTTCCAGGGCTGGGAATACCCTGCCTCAATATACTTTAGTTCTATGTGCACTGCAGTGCACACAGACAGACACATTCCGTGCATTGCCAGGCAGGCAGTGAGGCAGTGGGCATTGTAAACAGAGTGAACATTGCCCTTCAGCGAGTCTGTTACATTTGCTATTTTTAAACAGACTTAAAAGCATTCTCCTTGAGTGGTTCAGTGCTGGGTGGGCACTGGGCAGCAGTTCCAGGGCTGGGAATACCCTGCCTCATATATACTTTAGTTCTATGTGCACTGCAGTGCACACAGACAGACACATTCCGTGCATTGCCAGGCAGGCAGTGAGGCAGTGGGCATTGTAAACAGAGTGAACATTGCCCTTCAGCGAGTCTGTTACATTTGCTATTTTTAAACAGACTTAAAAGCATTCTCCTTGAGTGGTTCAGTGCTGGGTGGGCAGTGCCAGGGCTGGCACTGGCAGTACTCTGCCTCATATCTACTGAAAAGGAAGCTTGTTCTCTGTGCACTCACTGCACACACACAGACACATTCCGTGCATTGCCAGGCAGGCAGTGAGGCAGTGGGCATTGTAAACAGAGTGAACACATTCTCCTTCAGTGGTTCAGTGCTGGGTGGGCAGCAGTTCCAGTGCTGGGAGTACCCTGCCTCATATCTACTTTAGTTCTATGTGCACTGCAGTGCACACAGACAGACACATTCCGTGCATTGCCAGGCAGGCAGTGAGGCAGTGGGCATTGTAAACAGAGTGAACATTGCCCTTCAGCGAGTCTGTTACATTTGCTATTTTTAAACAGACTTAACCGCATTGTCCTTGAGTGGTTCAGTGCTGGGTGGGCAGCAGTTCCAGGGCTGGGAGTACCCTGCCTCATATCTACTGAAAAGGAAGCTTGTTCTCTGTGCACTCACTGCACACACACAGACAGACACATTCCGTGCATTGCCAGGCAGGCAGTGAGGCAGTGGGCATTGTAAACAGAGTGAAGATTGGCCTTCAGCGAGTCTGTTCAATTTGTTATTTTTAAACAGACGTAACCGCATTGTCCTTGAGTGGTTCAGTGCTGGGTGGGCAGCAGTTCCAGGGCTGGGAGTACCCTGCCTCATATCTACTGAAAAGGAAGCTTGTTCTCTGTGCACTCACTGCACACACACAGACAGACACATTCCGTGCATTGCCAGGCAGGCAGTGGGCATTGTAAACAGAGTGAAGATTGGCCTTAAGCGAGTCTGTTCAATTTGTTATTTTTAAACAGACGTAACCGCATTGTCCTTGAGTGGTTCAGTGCTGGGTGGGCAGCAGTTCCAGGGCTGGGAGTACCCTGCCTCATATCTACTGAAAAGGAAGCTTGTTCTCTGTGCACTCACTGCACACACACAGACAGACACATTCCGTGCATTGCCAGGCAGGCAGTGAGGCAGTGGGCATTGTAAACAGAGTGAAGATTGGCCTTCAGCGAGTCTGTTCAATTTGTTATTTTTAAACAGACGTAACCGCATTGTCCTTGAGTGGTTCAGTGCTGGGTGGGCAGCAGTTCCAGGGCTGGGAGTACCCTGCCTCATATCTACTGAAAAGGAAGCTTGTTCTCTGTGCACTCACTGCACACACACAGACAGACACATTCCGTGCATTGCCAGGCAGGCAGTGGGCATTGTAAACAGAGTGAAGATTGGCCTTCAGCGAGTCTGTTCAATTTGTTATTTTTAAACAGACGTAACCGCATTGTCCTTGAGTGGTTCAGTGCTGGGTGGGCAGCAGTTCCAGGGCTGGGAGTACCCTGCCTCATATCTACTGAAAAGGAAGCTTGTTCTCTGTGCACTCACTGCACACACACAGACAGACACATTCCGTGCATTGCCAGGCAGGCAGTGAGGCAGTGGGCATTGTAAACAGAGTGAACATTGCCCTTCAGCGAGTCTGTTACATTTGCGATTTTTAAACAGACTTAACCGCATTGTCCTTGAGTGGTTCAGTGCTGGGTGGGCAGCAGTTCCAGGGCTGGGAGTACCCTGCCTCATATCTACTGAAAAGGAAGCTTGTTCTCTGTGCACTCACTGCACACACACAGACAGACACATTCCGTGCATTGCCAGGCAGGCAGTGGGCATTGTAAACAGAGTGAAGATTGGCCTTAAGCGAGTCTGTTCAATTTGTTATTTTTAAACAGACGTAACCGCATTGTCCTTGAGTGGTTCAGTGCTGGGTGGGCAGCAGTTCCAGGGCTGGGAGTACCCTGCCTCATATCTACTGAAAAGGAAGCTTGTTCTCTGTGCACTCACTGCACACACACAGACAGACACATTCCGTGCATTGCCAGGCAGGCAGTGAGCATTGTAAACAGAGTGAAGATTGGCCTTCAGCGAGTCTGTTCAATTTGTTATTTTTAAACAGACGTAACCGCATTGTCCTTGAGTGGTTCAGTGCTGGGTGGGCAGCAGTTCCAGGGCTGGGAGTACCCTGCCTCATATCTACTGAAAAGGAAGCTTGTTCTCTGTGCACTCACTGCACACACACAGACAGACACATTCCGTGCATTGCCAGGCAGGCAGTGGGCATAAACAGAGTGAAGATTGGCCTTAAGCGAGTCTGTTCAATTTGTTATTTTTAAACAGACGTAACCGCATTGTCCTTGAGTGGTTCAGTGCTGGGTGGGCAGCAGTTCCAGGGCTGGGAGTACCCTGCCTCATATCTACTGAAAAGGAAGCTTGTTCTCTGTGCACTCACTGCACACACACAGACAGACACATTCCGTGCATTGCCAGGCAGGCAGTGGGCATTGTAAACAGAGTGAAGATTGGCCTTCAGCGAGTCTGTTCAATTTGTTATTTTTAAACAGACGTAACCGCATTGTCCTTGAGTGGTTCAGTGCTGGGTGGGCAGCAGTTCCAGGGCTGGGAGTACCCTGCCTCATATCTACTGAAAAGGAAGCTTGTTCTCTGTGCACTCACTGCACACACACAGACAGACACATTCCGTGCATTGCCAGGCAGGCAGTGAGGCAGTGGGCATTGTAAACAGAGTGAACATTGCCCTTCAGCGAGTCTGTTACATTTGCTATTTTTAAACAGACTTAACCGCATTGTCCTTGAGTGGTTCAGTGCTGGGTGGGCAGCAGTTCCAGGGCTGGGAGTACCCTGCCTCATATCTACTGAAAAGGAAGCTTGTTCTCTGTGCACTCACTGCACACACACAGACAGACACATTCCGTGCATTGCCAGGCAGGCAGTGGGCATAAACAGAGTGAAGATTGGCCTTCAGCGAGTCTGTTCAATTTGTTATTTTTAAACAGACGTAACCGCATTGTCCTTGAGTGGTTCAGTGCTGGGTGGGCAGCAGTTCCAGGGCTGGGAGTACCCTGCCTCATATCTACTGAAAAGGAAGCTTGTTCTCTGTGCACTCACTGCACACACACAGACAGACACATTCCGTGCATTGCCAGGCAGGCAGTGGGCATTGTAAACAGAGTGAAGATTGGCCTTCAGCGAGTCTGTTCAATTTGTTATTTTTAAACAGACGTAACCGCATTGTCCTTGAGTGGTTCAGTGCTGGGTGGGCAGCAGTTCCAGGGCTGGGAGTACCCTGCCTCATATCTACTGAAAAGGAAGCTTGTTCTCTGTGCACTCACTGCACACACACAGACAGACACATTCCGTGCATTGCCAGGCAGGCAGTGAGGCAGTGGGCATTGTAAACAGAGTGAACATTGCCCTTCAGCGAGTCTGTTACATTTGCTATTTTTAAACAGACTTAACCGCATTGTCCTTGAGTGGTTCAGTGCTGGGTGGGCAGCAGTTCCAGGGCTGGGAGTACCCTGCCTCATATCTACTGAAAAGGAAGCTTGTTCTCTGTGCACTCACTGCACACACACAGACAGACACATTCCGTGCATTGCCAGGCAGGCAGTGGGCATTGTAAACAGAGTGAAGATTGGCCTTAAGCGAGTCTGTTCAATTTGTTATTTTTAAACAGACGTAACCGCATTGTCCTTGAGTGGTTCAGTGCTGGGTGGGCAGCAGTTCCAGGGCTGGGAGTACCCTGCCTCATATCTACTGAAAAGGAAGCTTGTTCTCTGTGCACTCACTGCACACACACAGACAGACACATTCCGTGCATTGCCAGGCAGGCAGTGAGGCAGTGGGCATTGTAAACAGAGTGAAGATTGGCCTTCAGTGAGTCTGTTCAATCTGCTATTTTTAAACAGACTTAACCGCATTGTCCTTGACTTGGTCCGTTCATTTTGTTATTTTAAACAGACTGAGCATTCTTCTCGAGTGGGTCTGTTAATTTAGTTATTTTAAACTGACCGAACATTATTATTGTGGGACAGTGGGCAGTGTTACCACTAGTACTCATTGACATTAAATCCATAATGTCAGGGAAAGGGAGATGCAAGCGACTTAGTGGGTATGGCAGCGGAGGCACCGCAAAAGACACCAGCGCAACACCACCAGTACAGGTAAAAAGGCAACTGTCGCAATCAAACGTCTTTGTAGGGGATGGCAGTTCCATGGCAAAAAAAAAGAAATCAGACCATGAAACTTTGCAATCGCCAGCACCTGTTTCTGGCAGTGTAGTTTTGGAGGAGAGTGAAGAGGAGGCAGAGTCTAGCCAGACAAAAGTTACACACCCAAGAGCAGCCAGGGGACAGAAGTGTCCTGCAAAACTTTGCGGTGACAAGGTAGCGCTGGCACTGTTAGCTTCTGATTCAGAAGAAGAATCTTCTTGGATGGGATTCTCATCAGAAACGGAAGATGTTATACCTGAGCAATCTTCGGTAGAATTGTCAGTTAGTCCTGTTTTAGCCTCCACCTCCAGAAATCTGCGGCAGGGGAGACATTCCACTGATATCGAGGAGGAGGAAGAGCTGTCAGAAGGGAGACAGAGGGTGACTGTTGCCCCCGCTGGCATTGCTTCGCCGGGTGCAGTGGGTGCACCACCCACACCCAGTAGTACCTCAACTCCAGTGCCACCATCCACCCCCAGGGCGGGAAAGAGAGGAGGATCACAAAAGAAATCTGCGATCTGGGCACATTTTAAAGTGACAGAAGACCCGCGTTATGCTCGGTGTAATTACTGTGCCAGGGATATTAGCAGAGGCAAGCAACTGGGACATCTGTCAAATTTTGGCATGGAGTATCATGTTAAGAGGCAACACCCAACAAGATTACTGCCATCTGGGGATGGTAGCATTTTCCGTCAGGGGACCCCTTCCCCTTCCAACCAGGGTGCAGTGGTAGGAAAGCAGCAGAGTCAGCCCACGCCCTCATACCCTTCTAGCAGTCAGGCGGCAGGCCAGAAACCCACTGACATGTGGGAGAAGCGACAATGCACCATGGAGGAAATGGGGTGGAGTGCGGTAACGCTATCCCGGGGTAGGAGGCAGGCAGCCGCAAAAGTAGTAACCAGGAGCATTGGGGAAATGATTGCCCTTGATGACCAGCCCCTGCAGTTAGTTGAGAATGTGGGTTTCAAACGTTTCTTGAAGGTCGTACTTCCAAATTACAAAGTCCCCTCCAGAACCACATTTAGTAGAAAGGTCATCCCCAGCCTGTACAAGCACTGTGTCAGTCGCGTGCAAGCACTGCTAGGTAAGGCAGACGGAAGAGTGCATTTCACCTGCGATATCTGGACCGCCATGAATGCTGCACACTCTTACCTCTCTCTGACAGCACACTGGTGGGACATGGCAGAGGCAGGGGCAGCCAGCAGCTCTATTACTGAACAAGCATCAGGGTGGAGGTGGGCTTTACTGAACACCCACCTGACGGACCATGCCCATACCGCTGCCAATATTCTAGCATGCATCAGAAAGATGCTGGCGAGCTGGAAAGTACACCAGCGAGACAGTAAAACGCGGGCAGGCTTTTTTGTCACAGACAACGGTGCAAACATGGTTAAGGCAATAAGCGATGGGCGGTTTAAGAACATCCGATGTTTTGCACACACTCTGCATCTGGTAGTGAAGTCAGGTTTGGGCTTGGAGTCCAAGGACAAGGAGACTGAATACCTGCGTAGGTTAATACAGAAGTGCAGGAACATAGCAGCACACTTCCACAGAAGTGTCAGGGCGGGGCAGGTTCTCCGAGAAAATCAGACTGCTTTGGATATGCCCGAGAAGCGTCTCATTCAAGACGTTCCCACCCGGTGGAATTCCACCTTTATGATGCTGGAGAGGTTATTGGAGCTGCAGACACCCCTTCATGAACTTTCTGGTACAATAGACATAGGTGTACAGAATCCCCTAGGGCATCACGATTGGTTAGTCATGAGTCAGCTGGTAAAAATCCTGCAGCCCTTCAAGGACGTCACGGAGGAGCTGAGTTCCAGAAGTTCCACCTTGGCTGACATCATCCCTATAGTGAAATTCCTGGATGACCATTTGGAAGGCATTAAACGGCAAGAGGGAATGACTGCTGAGGTGCTGCAGTGTGTGGACGTTTTGCAGCAGCAGGTGAAAGACAGATTAAGGCCTTTAACAGAGGACAGCACATACATGCTCGCCTCTGTCTGTGATCCCCGTGTGAAAGGTAAAATCGCCCTACAGACCAATTGTCTGTCATTTGTGAAGGAGCTGTTGTTAGCACAGGTCCGTGAACAGGAGCACCATAGGCGGAGACAGATTAGGCTTGAAGCACAGGTGGAAACAGCAGGCACGTCACAGAGTTGTGCTGCTGCTATCCCTGGCAGGAGAAGGACTGTGTCAGTGACAGATACTATTACTAGTGCCTCCACCTCAACGTCAGAACGCCCAAGGCATGTTGGCCATAAAGATACATCAGTAGTGCAACAGGCGAGAGAGAAAGTAACTGGATTGAGTGACTCTCAGCCCTCCCAAGCACAGGAGGAGACAGCAGCAGAGCTGTCAGTGAAACGGTATCTCTCAGAGCCGATAGAGAATACGCAGACAGATCCGCTGGCATATTGGGCACACAAGTCCACTGTCTGGCCACACCTAGCCAAAGTGGCTGAAGGATATCTGTCATGTCCACCAACAAGTGTGCCCAGTGAACGTGTTTTTTCAATGACAGGGGATATCATGAGCCCTCACCGCTCAAGGCTTTCACCGGTCTTGATGGAAATGCTAGTGTTTTTGAAAGTAAACCTGCCAGTGCTTGGCTTTCCCGATTTTCCTTGTGAATGGCAAGATGAATAAAAGCTATTGAAAGGAGCCTTGCAGCAGTTCCAATTGCCTCCTATGCTCAAGATAATGTAAGCAGTAAGCACTGCAGCACATGTTCTTGACATGAATCGCTGTGTCTGACCGGCATCTACTGTGCAGCCCTAGTGTTCCCACAAGTGTTTTAACTCCGTTGCTGTTCCTGCCTGTACCTCCAGGCCTTGTGTCCCTAGCTGGGCAGTTCCATTTTGTTATTTTAAACAGACTGAGCATTGTCCTTCAGAGTGGGTCTGTTGATATTGCTATTTTAAACAGACTGAGCATTGACCTTCAGAGTGGGTCCGTTAATTTTCTTATTTTAAACAGACTGAGCTTTCTTCTTCAAGGCCGAAGTGGAGAAGGGTTCCATGTGAACAGCAGTTCAACATGGGTCAGCCGGTCCTAACAGATAGGCGAGCGCCGTTCGGAAGGGACGGGCGATGGCCTCCGTCGTCCTCGGCCGATCGAAAGGGAGTCGGGTTCAGATCCACGAACCCGGAGTGGTGGAGAATCGGCGCTGGGCTCTTCCCTCTTCACTCGCCGTTACTGAGGGAATCCTGGTCAGTTTCTTTTCCTATGCGACTTGTGTCCCTAGCTGGGATTGACCTCTGTCCTCCAATGATGTGCCTGTTCCTCCAGGCCTTGTGTTCCCACAAGTGTTTTAACTCCGTTGCTGTTCCTGCCTGTACCTCCAGCCATTGTGTTTCTACTGGTGTTTTAACTCCATTGCTGTGCCTGCCTGTCCCTCCAGGCCTTGTGTCCCTAGCCGGGATTGACCTCTGTCCACAATGATGTGCCTGTTCCTCCAGGCCTTGTGTTCCCACAAGTGTTTTAACTCCGTTGCTGTTCCTGCCTGTACCTCCAGCCATTGTGTTTCTACTGGTGTTTTAACTCCATTGCTGTGCCTGCCTGTCCCTCCAGGCCTTGTGTCCCTAGCCGGGATTGACCTCTGTCCACCAATGATGTGCCTGTTCCTCCAGGCCTTGTGTCCCTAGCTGGGCAGTTCCATTTTGTTATTTTAAACAGACTGAGCATTGTCCTTCAGAGTGGGTCTGTTGATATTGCTATTTTAAACAGACTGAGCATTGACCTTCAGAGTGGGTCCGTTAATTGTGTTCTTTTAAACAGACTGAGCATAGTCCTTGAGTGGGTCCGTTAATTTTGTTCTTTTAAACAGACTGAGCATTGACCTTCAGAGTGGGTCCGTTAATTTTCTTATTTTAAACAGACTGAGCATATTCCTTGAGTGGGTCCGTTAATTTTGTTCTTTTAAACAGACTGAGCATTCTTCTTCAAGGCCGAAGTGGAGAAGGGTTCCATGTGAACAGCAGTTCAACATGGGTCAGCCGGTCCTAACAGATAGGCGAGCGCCGTTCGGAAGGGACGGGCGATGGCCTCCGTCGTCCTCGGCCGATCGAAAGGGAGTCGGGTTCAGATCCCCGAACCCGGAGTGGCGGAGATTCGGCGCTGGGCTCTTCCCTCTTCACTCGCCGTTACTGAGGGAATCCTGGTTAGTTTCTTTTCCTACGCTGCTTGTGTCCCTAGCTGGGATTGACATCTGTCCTCAAATGATGTGCCTGTTCATCCAGACCTTGTGTTCCCACGCGTATTCTTATTTCTGAGAGATTTTCCGATTCCTTTGTCATCAGCTAAAGTGCATAAGATGCGTTGATGAATAGTTTTGAAGATGACACATATGGCTTTATAGATGATACGGAAGTGGACGGGTAGCCAATGTAACTCTTTCAGAATGGGAGATATGTGGTCTCTCTTTCTTGCGCCTGTTAGTAATCGGGCTGCTGAATTTTGAACCATCTGTAGTGGTTTGGAATAGGATGAGGGCAGACCTAGCAATAGGGAACTGCAGTAGTCTAATTTCGCAAAAATGACTGCTTG
This sequence comes from Rhinatrema bivittatum, assembly GCF_901001135.1. NCBI lineage: Eukaryota > Metazoa > Chordata > Amphibia > Gymnophiona > Rhinatrematidae > Rhinatrema > Rhinatrema bivittatum. The sequence continues at coordinate 111,026,183 of NC_042619.1, forward strand.
GATGATCGTTCTGAAGTCTTGAGCATGGAAAAGAGGTCTTATCCTCTTCCGAACCTGGAGTTTATAGAAGCAGTCTTTGGTTGTTTTGTTGATATGTGCCTTGAAGTTTAGCCGGTTGTCTATTATCACTCCTAAGTCTGTAACTTGTGTGGTAGGTAGGTTGGTGGGAAGAGTAGTGTTGGAGATATTGTTTTCAGGAGAGATGAGTAGGATTTCTGTCTTGGATGAGTTTAAGATGAGGTGTAGGTTGTTTACTACTTGTTTGATTTTCTGGTGGCATGTTTCCCAGTAGTCAAGAGTTTTAGAGTATGTGTCTTTGATATGGATGATGATTTCAATATCATCTGCGTAAAGGAAGTACTTTAGATTGAGGTCGGTAAGAAGTTGGCAGAGAGGAAGAAGATAGATATTAAATATGGTCGGAGATAATCAAGAACCTTGAGGGACTCCTATGACAGAGTCAAATCTTGAGGATTCCTTGTTTTGGAGTTTAACTTTGTAACCTCTGTTATCGAGAAACGTTTTGAACCAGGATCGGACGGTGCCGCTGATTCCTATGGACGAAAGCTGGTTTAGGAGGATGGCGTGGTTGACCGTGTCGAACGCTGCGGAAAGGTCTAACAAGATCAATAGGAAAGAGTTTCCTTTGTCGAGGCCCATTAAGATATAATATTATATCTTACAGTTGTGGTTTGGATCATATTCTTTAGGTCAAGACGGTTGTCTATAATTACTCCCAGGTCTCTCACATGGTTGTGGGTGAGAAGGTGTTTGTGATGGATCTGAGATGGGAGGTTTTCTTGCTTGTAGGAAATGAAGAGGAGTTTAGATTTAGAGGCATTGAGGACCAGGTTTAGACTGTTGAGGAGATTAGTGGTGGCTTCGGCTTGTAAGCTGTTGTTCCAAAGTGCGATGGCTTTCTTAATAGATTCTGTTATGGGAATAAGAATCTGAACATCGTCTGCATAGATGTAGTGAATGAGGTTAAGACTACTTAACAGTTGGCAAAGGGGAAGGAGGAAACGGCGGGGGTAACGGCAAAGCTGCTGCCAGGGGGGGCTATAACACGCGCCGCCGGAGCGGCGGGCCACCTGCCCCCCCTGGGCCTTCCCAGCCGACACGGAGCCGGTTGCGGCGCTCCGCCGCGGAGGAAATGCGCCCTGCGGCCGTCCGGGAGGCGTTCCCCGCCCCCCCCGCGAAAGGGGTGGGGGATGCGCCGAAAGCCCCCCCGGTCCCACCGAACCCGCCGCCGGGTTGAATCCTCCAGGCGGACTGCACGCACCCCACCCGTTTACCTCTTAACGGTTTCCCGCCCTTTTGAACTCGCTCTTGAAAGTTGTTTTCAACTTTCCCTTACGTACTTATTGATTTTATATATTTACTTTATTTTTTTATTCCTGGACGGGGCCGGGGCCGCGGACTGCACGCACCTCACCCGTTTAACTCTTAACGGTTTCCCGCCCTTTTGAACTCGCTCTTGAAAGTTGTTTTCAACTTTCCCTTACGTACTTATTGATTTTATATATTTACTTTATTTTTTTATTCCTGGACGGGGCCGGGGCCGCGGACTGCACGCACCTCACCCGTTTAACTCTTAACGGTTTCCCGCCCTTTTGAACTCGCTCTTGAAAGTTGTTTTCAACTTTCCCTTACGTACTTATTGATTTTACTGCTTTACTTTATTTTTTTTATTCCTGGACGGGGCCGGGGCCGTCTGGGAGGCGTTCCCCGCCCCCCCGCGAAAGGGGTGGGGGATGCGCCGAAACCACCCCCGGTCCCACCGAACCCGCCGCCGGGTTCAATCCTCCAGGCGGACTGCACGCACCTCACCCGTTTAACTCTTAACGGTTTCCCGCCCTTTTGAACTCGCTCTTGAAAGTTGTTTTCAACTTTCCCTTACGTACTTATTGATTTTATATATTTACTTTATTTTTTTATTCCTGGACGGGGCCGGGGCCGTCCGGGAGGCGTTCCCCGCCCCCCCCGCGAAAGGGGTGGGGGATGCGCCTAAACCACCCCCGGTCCCACCGAACCCGCCGGGTTCAATCCTCCAGGTGGACTGCACGCACCTCACCCGTTTAACTCTTAACGGTTTCCCGCCCTTTTGAACTCGCTCTTGAAAGTTGTTTTCAACTTTCCCTTACGTACTTATTGATTTTATTGATTTACTTTATTTATTTATACCGGCATTGCATCCGCTGTAGGCTTCCCTGGTCGGTCTTGTGCATTTGAATAAACGGAGAGGAATTTGTAGGTCGATAATGGTGTGTTGGTGAATGATTTTTTATATCAAGGTGATGGATTTGTAAATGACTCTGAACTGAATTGGTAACCAGTGGAGGTCTTTTAGGACTGGGGAAATGTGGCCTCCTTTCCTAGTGTTTGTTAGTAGACGGGCTGCTGCGTTTTCAACCATTTGGAGTGGTTTCGTGTATGAGGAAGGGAGTCCAAGTAATGTAGAGTTGCAGTAGTAGAAAATGAGGGCTTGGAGGATGGTTCTGAAGTGTTTGGCGTGGAAGAGTGGTCTTATCCTTTTTTAAACTTGCAGTTTATAGAAGCAGTCTTTGGTGGTTTTATTGGGGGGCCACTACCGGCCTAACACCGTCCGCCGGCTGATCCTCCATCAGAAGGACTTGGGCCCCCGAGCGGCGCTGGGGAGCCGGTCTTCCGTATGCCACATTTCCCGCGCCCGCCGGACAGGCGGGGATTCGGCGCTGGGCTCTTCCCTCTTCACTCGCCGTTACTGAGGGAATCCTGGTTAGTTTCTTTTCCTCCACAGCTTGTGTCCCTAAGTGGACCCTGCGGGTCGGTACGGCAAGAGCGGTATTCAAACAGCAAGCAATGGGGTATGAAAATACAGACCCCTGTGTACTTACTTGGTATAGGTTTTGCTAGGAGTAAGAATTTGTTGAGGATAATGTCAGTTTCTTAATAAGATCTCATGCTTTGACTGTTGAGGAGATTAGTGATGGCTTGTAAGCTGTTGTTCCAAAGTGCGATGGCTTTGTTAATAGATTCTGTTATGGGAATAAGAATCTGAACATCGTCTGCATAGATGTAGTGAATGAGGTTGACTACTTAACAGTTGGCAAAGGGGAAGGAGGAAACGGCGGGGGAAACGGCGAAGCTGCTGCCGGGGGGGGGGGGGGGGGGGGCAATAACACGCGCCGGAAATTGTATTTAACCTTAGATGGAGTTTACCACCCACTTTGGCCTGCATTCCCAAACAAACAGACTACGAGAAAACCCGGTCCTGGAGCGCCGGGGGCCGCTACCGGCCTAACACCGTCCGCGGGCTGAGGCTTGATGAGAAGGACTTGGGGCCCCGAGCGGCGCCAGAGAGGCGATCTTCCGTACGCCACATTTCCCGCGCCCGCCGGACGAGCAAGGATTCGGCGCTGGGCTCTTCCCTCTTCACTCGCCGTTACGGAGGGAATCCTGGTTAGTTTCTTTTCCTCCGCGGCTTGTGTCCATAGGTGGGATTGACCTCTGTCCTAGAATGATGTGCCTCTTCATCCAGGCCTAGTGTTCCTACTGGTGTTTTAAGTCCATTGCTGTGCCTGCCTGTTCATCCAGACCTTGTGTTCCCACACGTATTATTATTTCTGAGAGATCTTCCAATTCCTTTGTCATTTTCTGAAGTGCATAAGTAGGGTAGCTAAATGAGGAGAATATTGGAGGGGCGAAGTTCCATATTGAAAGCTGAGTAGCTTTACTTATCTAGTGAAAGTTGAAGGATCAGGGAAGGCTTGTAAGAATAGCCAAGTTTGTTAATAGATTCTGTTATGGGAATAAGAATCTGAACATCGTCTGCATAGATGTAGTGAATGAGGTTAAGACAAGTTAACAGTTGCCAAAGGGGAAGGAGGAAACGCCGGGAGGGGGGGCTATAACACGTGCCGCTGGAGCAGCGGGCCACCTGCCCCCCCTGGGCCTTCCCAGCCGAACCGTAGCCGGTCGCGGCACACCGCCGCAGAGGAAATGCGCCCTGCGGGGGCCGGGCCGTCCGGGAGGCGTTCCCCGCCCCTCCCCCACCCCCCGCGAAAGGGGTGGGGGTGGGGGATCCGCCGAAACCCCGGTCCGACCGAACCCGCCGGGTTGAATCCTGCGGGCGGACTGCACGGACCCCACCCATTTACCTCTTTACAATTTCACGCCCTCTTGAACTCCCTCTTCAAAGTTGTTTTCAACTTTCCCTTGCGGTACTTACTTATTTATTTTATTTATTTAAGGTTTTTTTATACCGGCATTCATGAAATCGTTCACATGATGTCGCTTTACAGAAATCAGGGGTGCAAAGAAAACAACCTATAACATAAATACACGTGGTGAAGAGATGCAGTTACAATTAACTGGGGCTATGAACTGGGAGTGTAAGAAATAAAGAGGGATAGAGGAGGTTAATTATATACATGTGTAGAATATAAAAATATACAAGAGTACATTACAAATATGGCGTCCAATATATACAGCTTCTGAGCTGAGAATTTATTGATGGTGTGTGTTAGGTGCAGTTCGGGAAGGCTTGCCTGAAAAGCCATGTCTTGAGTCTTTTCCGAAAGGTTAGGAGGCAAGGTTCATTTCTGAGATCTGGGGGGATGGAGTTCCATAACGGTGGACCTGCTGTGGAAAGGGCTCAATCTCTAAAGGTGCTGTGATAAGTGGTTTTGGAGGGTGGAACAAGGAGGCATCCTCTGTAGGCTTCCCTGGTCGGTCTTGTGCATTTGTATAAACGGAGAGGAATTTGTAGGTCGATTATGGTGTGTTGGTGAAAGATTTTGTATATCAAGGTGATGGATTTGTAAATGACTCTGAACTGAATTGGTAACCAGTGGAGGGTCTTTTAGGACTGGGGAAATGTGGTCTCTTTTCCTAGTGTTTGTTAGTAGACGGGCTGCTGCGTTTTGAACCATTTGGAGTGGTTTTGTGTATGAGGAAGGGAGTCCAAGAAATGTAGAGTTGCAGTAGTCTAATTTGGAGAAAATGAGGGCTTGGAGGATCCTGGTTAGTGTCTTTTCCTCCGCGGCTTGTGTCCCTAGCTGTGATTGAACTCTGTCCTCGAATGATGTGCCTCTTCATCCAGGCCTTGTGTCCCTAGCTGGGATCGACCTCTGTGCTCGACTGCTGCGCCTCTTCATCCCGGCCTTGTGTTCCCACAGGTGTTTTAACTCAGTTGCTGTACCCATTCTTCCGGGCCTTGTGTTCCCACAGGTGTTTTAAACTCAGTGGCGGTGCCTGTTCATCCAGGCCTTGTGTTCCCACAGGTGTTTTAACTCAGTGGCTGTGCCTGTTCATCCAGGCCTTGTGTTCCCACAAGTGTTTTAACCTGGTTGCTGTGCCTGTTCATGCAGGCCTTGTGTCCCTAGCTGGAATTGACCTCTGTCCTCGAATGATGTACCTGTTCATCCAGGCCTTGTGTTCCCACACGTATTCTTATTTGTGAGAGATCCTAGGCTCCAATTCGTTTGTCATCAGCTGAAGTGCGTAAGTACAGTCTGAATTCACTAGACGCCAATGGAATTCACTAGACGCCAACGATATTCACTGGACGCCAATGTAAACACCGGGTACACACAACTCTAGGGGTGGACCCGTTCCAGGGAGTCCTTCCCTGAACAAGCATGAGGGTGGAGGTGGGCTTTACTGCACACCCACCTGACGGACCATGCCCATACCGCTGCCAATATTCTAGCATGCATCAGAAAGATGCTGGCGAGCTACCAGTGTTTTAACCTAGTTCCTGTGCCTGTTCATGCAGGCCTTGTGTCCCTAGCTGGGATTGACCTCTGTCCTCGAATGAAGTGCCTGTTCATCCAGGCCTTGTGTTCCTACTGCTGTTTTAACTCCATTGCTGTGCCTGCCTGTTCATCCAGACCTTGTATTCCCACACGTATTCTTATTTCTGAGAGATCCTCCAATTCCTTTGTCATCTGCTGAAGTGCGTAAGTACCGTCTGAATTCACTAGACGCCAACGGAATTCACTAGACGCCAACGATATTCACTGGACGCCAATGTAAACACCGGGTACACACAACTCTAGGGGTGGACCCTTTCCAGGGAGTACTTCCCTGCACAAAGGAAAGGGAACTCTCTCCTGGGCCAATTGATAAGAAAACCACAATTCTGCAGCCAAAAATAGGCTGGAAATCCTTCCCCCATTGACTTTAATGGGCGACATATGTACATATACCCAACTCATTAGATTTTTTTTATGTCCATATTGGCCGCAAGTGGGCCCCACTTTCGGACATAAGAAATATGAACATAAAATTTTGCTCTGCACATCCCTACTATATATTAGAATACATCAAGCAAATGAGTGTCTGTATCTATCCTACAAACTTGATATAGTGTAATTGATGTCTGGAAGGGAAACAACTGAGGGATATTAACGTTCTGACCTTGCTTTAGGTGCTAGCCAAGTTCTGAAGATTTGCTGTGTCAGGGTCCTTCCCAATTACAGATGGTATAGGTTGATGAAGAGTCAAAATCATGGAAACATCAAAATAGTAACATAGTAATGACAGAACAATGGTCCAACCAGTCTGCCCAGCAAGTTTCTTATGGTTGTAACTGCTGCTTCATGCAAGGCTACCCCCAAGACTTTTGATAAAGGTTCTACAATCAAAACCAAACAACTGTCAAACCTATAACAAACTTACTGCTAGCAATATGTTTATGGGATATCAGCCTTTATGATGATTCAACAATGCTACTTGAATGTGCTTTGCTTTTGGACTTGGCCGTAGAAGCAGTCCTTCTTTGCTTTTTCCCTAATGTCTACGTAAGAACATAAGAATTGCCATATTGGGTCAGACCAAGGATCCATCAAGCCCAGCATCCTGTTTTTAACAGTGGCCAATCCAAGTCACAAGTACCTGGCAAGTACCAAACATTAAATAAATCTCGAACTACTATTGCTTATTAATTAATAGCAGTTTATGTTTTTTACTTCTAGGAAATTATCCAAACCTTTTTTAAACCCAGTTACACTAACTGCTGTAACAACATCCTCTGGCAATGTGCTAATTGAAAAAGAATTTTCTTTGATTTGTTTTAAATAAGCTGCTTGCTAACTTCATGGAGTGCCCCCTAGTCCTTCTAATATCTGAGAGAGTAAATGACTTACATTTAGGGGCGGATTTTCAGCGCCCTGCTCGCCTAAATCCGCCCAAAACCGGGCGGATTTAGGCGAGCAGGGCCCTGCGCGCCGGTAAGCCTATTTTACATAGGCCTACCGGCGCGCGCAGACCCCGGGACTCGCGTACGTCCCGGGGTTTTCGGAGGGGGGCGTGTCGGGGGCGGGCCCGGTCGACGCGGCGTTTCGGGGGCGTGTCGGCCGCGTTTTGGGGGCGGGTACGGGGCGTGGCTACGGCCCGGGGGCGTGGCCGCGCCCTCCGTACCCGCCCCCAGGACGCGGCCCGGCGCGCAGCAGGCCCGCTGGCGCGCGGGGATTTACGTCTCCCTCCGGGAGGCGTAAATCCCCCGACAACGGTAAGGGGGGGGGGAAGACAGGGCCGGGTGGGTGGGTTAGGTAGGGGAAGGGGGGGTAAGGTGAGGGGAGGGCAAAGGAAAGTTCCCTCCGAGGCCGCTCCGATTTCGGAGCGGCCTTGGAGGGAACGGGGGGAGGCAGCGCGGCTCGGCGCGCGCAGGCTATACAAAATCGATAGCCTTGCGCGCGCCGATCCAGGATTTTAGTGGATACGCGCGGCTCCGCGCGTATCTACTAAAATCCAGCGTACTTTTGCTTGAGTCTGATGCGCAAGCAAAAGTAGGCTGTTCGCGCGCCTCTTAAAATCTACCCCTTACTTTTTAAAGTCTTTTCATGATTTTGTAGAGCTCTATCATATCCCCCCTCAGTCATCTCTTCTCAACTGAACAGCCCTAACTTCCTTAGCCTTACCTCATAGGGAAGACATTCCATGCCACTTATCATTTTGGTCACCCTTTTCTTCACTTTCTCCAGTGCAATATGGGGTAGATTTTCAGAGCCCTGCTCGCCTAAATCCGCCCAAAACCGGGCGGATTTAGGCGAGCAGGGCCCTGCGCGCCGGGAAGCCTATTTTACATAGGCCTCCCGGCGCGCGCAGAGCCCCGGGACTCGTGTAAGTCCCGGGGTTCTCGGAGGGGGGCGTGTCGGGGGCGTGTCGGGGGCGGGCCCGGTCGTCGCGGCGTTCTGGGGGGCGTGTCGGCAGCGTTTTGGGGGCGGGTACGGGGCGTGGCTACGGCCCGGGGGGCGTGGCCGCGCCCTCCGTACCCGCCCCCAGGTCGCGGCCCGGCGCGCAGCAGGCCCGCTGGCGCGCGGGGATTTACGTCTCCCTCCGGGAGGCGTAAATCCCCCGACAAAGGTAAGGGGGGGGTGTAGACAGGGCCGGGCGGGTGGGTTAGGTAGGGGAAGGGAGGGGAAGGTGAGGGGAGGGCAAAGGAAAGTTCCCTCCAAGGCCGCTTCCGATTTCGGAGCGGCCTTGGAGGGAATGGGGGGAGGCAGCGCGGCTCGGCGCGCGCAGGCTATACAAAATCGATAGCCTTGCGCGCGCCGATCCAGGATTTTAGTGGATACGCGCGGCTCCGCGCGTATCTACTAAAATCCAGCGTACTTTTGCTTGAGTCTGATGCGCAAGCAAAAGTAGGCTGATCGCGCTTCTTTTAAAATCTACCCCTATCAGAATTGCACCCAGTATTCAAGATGCAGTCTCACCATGGAGCAATACAGAGGCATTATTACATCCATCATTTTATTTGAAGTTCCCTTAATAATTTCTAACTTTCTGTTTGCTTTTTTGATCGCCACAGCACACTGAGCCAATTATTTCAATGTATTATCCATTCTGACGCCTAGCTCTCTTTCTTGGGTGGTAACTCGTAATGTAGAACCTAACATTGTGTAACTACAGCAAGGGTTATTTTTCCCTTATGCATCACTTTACACTTGTCCATGTTAAATTTCATCTGCCATTTGGAAGTCCAGTCTTCCAGTCTTACAAGATCCTCCTGCAATTTATCATAAGCCGATTGAGATTTAACTACTCTGCAATATTTTGTGTCATCCACCAATTTGATCACCTCACTCATTGTACCCCCTTTCCAGATCATTTATAAATATATTAAAAAGCACTGATCCAAGTACAGATCCCTGAGGCACTTTACTGTTTACCTTTTTCCACTGGGAAAACAAACCATTTAATCCTACTCTCTGTTTCCTGTCTTTTAATCAACTTGCAATTCACAAAAGGACATCGCCTCCTATCCCTATTTTAGTTTACTTAGAAGGCTCTCATGTCGGACTTTGTCGAACGCCTTCTGCAAATCCAAATATACCTCATCTACTACTTCACCTTTGTCCACATATTTATTCACTCCTTCAAAAAAATGTAGGAGATTTGTGAGGCAAGACTTCCCCTGGGTAAATCCATGCTGGCTGTGTCCCATTAAACCATATCTATCTGAATGTTTTGTGATTTTATTCTTTATAACAGTTTCCACAATTTTTCCTGGCACTGAAGTCAGGCTCACCGGTCTATAGTTTCCCGGATCACCCCTGGAGCCCTTTTTAAATATTGGGGTTACATTGGCCATCTTCCAATCTTCAGGTACAATGGATGATTTTAATGATAGGTTAAAAATTAATTGAAATAGGTCTGAAATTTCATTTTTTACTTCTTTCAGAACCCTGGGGATCCGGTCCATGTGTTTTCCTACTCTTCAGTTTGTCAATCTGGCCTACCACATCTTCCAGGTTTACCATGATTTGGTTCAATTCATCTGAATCATCATCCTTGAAAACCATTTCCAGAATGGGTATCTCTCCAACATCCTCTTCAGTAAACACTGAAGCAAAGAAATCATTTAATATTTCTGCGATGACCTTATCTTCTCTAAGTGCCCCTTTAACCCCTTGATCATCCAATGGTACAATTGACTCCCTTGCAGGCTTTCTGCATTGGTTATATTTTTAAAAGGTTTTATTGTGAGTTTTTGCCTCTATGGTCAACTTCTTCTCAAATGTTCTCTTAGCCTGTCTTATCAATCTCTTACATTTAACTTGCCAATGCTTATGTATTATCCTATTTTTTCTGAATGATCCTTCTTCCAATTTTTAAATGAAGAGCTTTTGGCTAAAATAGCCTCTTTCATCTCACCTTTTAACCATGCTGGTAATCATTGTGTCTTCCTTCCACCTTTCTTAATGCATGGAATACATCTGGACTGTGTTTCTAGGATGGTATTTTTTAACCATGCCTGTTCCTTACATTTTACCTTTGTAGTTGCACCTTTCAGTTTTTTCTATTTTTCTCATTTTATCAAAGTTTCACTATGAAAGTTTAGCGCTAGACTACGGATTTACATACTGTCGCTCTTCCAGTCATTAATTCAAATCTGATCATATTATGATCATTATTTCCAAGCATCCACACCACCATTACCTCTCTTACCAAATCCTGTGCTCCGCTGAGAATTAGATCTAAAATTACTCCCTCTCTCATTGGTTCCTGAACCAATTGCTCCATAAAACTGTCTTTTATTCCATCCAGGAACTTTACCTATTTAGCATGCCCTAATGTTTCACTTACACGGTCAATGTTGGGGTAATTGACTTATAGAAATATATTCTACAGATAGTAGCGTATATAACTACATGACCAAAATAGAAACTAAGATTTCCTAAAATTAAAAAAAGTACACAATTTGGAAAGCTCCTCCAAAACAATATAGACAACAATGCACAATGGACTAAAAGCCTAAGAATAATTCAAACTAAAAATGAGAGGGCAGGACTAGGTACAAGAAAACCAAAGCTCATTGGTATGATGACAGGCTGTTGCTGCAGAAGCATCCTCCCACCTCCTACCTGCAGCCACCGAGGCCTATAAAATCCACTTAAAGCAGGAGTAACAATAGCATGGATGGTAAATATTTGCCCAAAATTATCTCAAAGTACATCCCAAGGGACATACTAAGGGTCATTCCCCTTTGATTTGCCCCTTTTATGGAGCCCATATGACAGGTTGCTTGCTTCTGGGTCAGATTTTAAAACAGAAATGGGGACACGGTGATGATGTCAAAGGTGTGATGGGCAGGGATATCTACCAGCAGGAAACCAGGGAACAGTAGTAACAGTCTAGAAATAGCTCAGCAAAGGTAGTGGGAAAAATGTCAGGATCCTGCTTCTTTTTTCTGCAACCAGGAACCAGGTAGGAACTGACAGATAGTACTTTAGTCTTTGACACCATGTACAAGTCACTGCAGCATTAAATCCAAAAAGGTGTCAGTTGGCAACAAGGTAACCTTGGAGGGTGGGATAGTCCTAAGGGGAATTCAGTTGGCTTGGGGGCCTGAGGAAGAGGGATGTTGACCAAATGTTTGGCTGGAGGACAGCAGAAGGGAAGGAGGCTTGAGTCTATGTTTCTTTATCTGGGGGAAGGGGGTAGAACTGTAAAGGGATGGGGCTTGTGGTATGATCAGAAAGAGAGATTGTTTCTTTCCAGGATGGGGGAAGGCCCAGGGCCCAGTCATCCTATGTAGTTAACTGCTGGCATGCCAACCCAGCAACACATTAGCAGTTAACCACTCCTCAGAAAATGATGGTAAATTTACCCTGGCAATGCATCTGAGGTAAAGCTGCTGCCATTTGGGAATCGATTTTCAAAGAAACACTGAGTGCCATAAACAACCAGCTAAGCTGTTTTCTTTAGTGGAAAATTTCAGCCAAATCTAACTAGTATATATGAACTTGTACCTATGTATATGGTAGGCAATAAAAAAAAGTACCCGTATATGTCCATAATACAAGTATTCTTATCCACAGGTATTTAGAAACATTCAGGGGGTGGGATTTGGTCAGGGGAGATATTTATATTAAAACAATGTCCCTTATAAAAGTAACAACACAAAAAGTAGGCATAAATTTGTGTGGGTACTTTTTATGGAGCCACATTATTTTGCTTTGATTATTTTGACAAATCCTACAGGTAAAACCTACCCATGGTGTTTGCCCAAAATATGGGAAGGGCAGTTTGATTATGCCCCCATAATGTCCTGATAACAATGTTTCAAATGTTCTTTTGTCTTAGAAAATGGAGATGATCATGAAGAAGTTGAAATCTGAAGCTACTTAATTCAAACTGCTTTGCTTGGCTATTAGGAATTTCCTTGTGAATTTTCTTCCAAACAGCACACTGTAATTATCTAGGAACAGCTCCAGAATGTGGTCATTTTCTTCTTGAGCAAAGCACCACATGCATTAGCATGACTGTATTTTTGCCATTGGAGTTTGTGGTCTAGCCTCTGATTATTCCTCTTCCTTCAGCTCTCTCTGCATCTTCTCCAGTATCCCGTCGTACTCAACATGCTTTACCTCCTTGGCAGACATAGAAGGATGTAGAGTTGGTTGAATCTTTTCTTTCTTGCTGTATCTGAAAAATGGAACCTTATGTGCTTGACACATTTGCAGATGAAAAAGTACACAGACACATCGTTAGGTTTATAAGGCATTCCAAAATATACTTATTGTAAAGAACAATCCTCCCAGCTGTATGGCCTGCTGCCTAGAACTCTGGTTAGTCCTCCCAGTTCTATGGCCATTGTGTCCTGGTGGTGGCTATCTTGATCTTATATGGACACAGTTATGTTCTGACCTCACAGTGAGCACCTTGCTAGAGCTTGGTCTTACGTTTGGTTCAAGTCTTGATCTTAGACTCTCGTCCTGTTTGGCCCTACTTTGCAGCCTACATTTGTTGCTATACTTGGGCCTACATTTCTTGATCGTGTTTTGTCCTAGATTGCTTCTTGTGTCCTGGGTTCCTGAGATGTCCAACAATGCATCCGTGGATGCCTTCTTGTCTCATGGTTATGCAGCAGTCCTGCCCTTCTTCTACGGTTGCCTTCAAATCTCCAACTCAAACCGAGGGGAAGGTGACCATCACACACAGAAAATGCCATGCTTATGCTCCAGTTCAAGTCCTTCAGTCTCGTCATGTCAGTTACACTGCCAGCTCCTGACTTTGGAGTCACACCCTTGACAGACTACTTTGTCATGGAAACATTGAAGACAGTAAATTGAACTGCTGTTTTTCACAAGCTGATATCAATTACTTCTCTGTAATAGCATTTATACTAATGCTGAACACTAAAAATCTTAAACCACATCATAATTATAAATATCATAAATATCAGAATTCAATCTGACATGCATTTGTGGATTTAAAAAAGTAAGGTCAGATAGAGTTGTGAAAACTGAATCATAATATATAAAAAAAAAGGACAGAAAATAGGTATTGCTTTGTAAAAAATCAGGGATTTAAATACATTTTAATGTAATAATGTAAGCTTTTCTTGGATATGTTTACTAGAATAATAATGAAACTTATAGGGAGATTATTTAATGCAGCTCAGCGGAGCAGATGTGACCTGAGTAGTCTCCTCAGTCTAGGACCATGAAAATCTCTAAAAAAAAAAAAAAAAAAAAGGTCTTCTTTTAAAAGATCAAACTTCATGTAAAGTACAAAATAGATATAAAATTAACATGTATGAATTTTTCATGAAAAAGGGGAAATAATGATGGCAAAAATCACTTAAGGTCAAAATTACTAAATTGCATTAGGGATTTACCATGTGGTAAACGTTTCCCAAGTTGTAAATACCTTAATGTAGACATAAAGCTCAGATTTTGAATACTGTACATTGTCTTTCCCCAAAAGACTCTAGCACAACACAGGTATTAAAAAGAGCTTTTAAACATATGTCAGAATACATATTAATATTATAATTTTGTGGTAATCAAATAATGTGGCTTACCTCTAAATTTACAAGCCACATTATTTGATGGAAAATTATCTAATATCTATACCTCAAGAGGTGTAGCTAGCTTTCCCTGGGAGCATCAGGATGCTAACATACATCCAAATGCTCCCAGCTCCAGCTTTAAAGGGGCCAATGCAGCCCCTGGTGCTCCCCCTCTGGAAGCGTAAAATCAGCATGAGTCTAGAAACCCCATTTTCCACTTTCTGCTACTGACTCTGAATCAACCAAAGGTTACAAATGTAAAAAAAAGTTGGTAAGTTAACACCACATCCTGTTCTGAAATGCCTCCCCTTTGTCTAAAAAAACAAAACAAAACCCAAAAACCAACTCCCTTTCACCTTTCAGGAGCCTCCACAATTCTGCTCCCCCAGTAAACTTACTTTCTTGCCCTGATCGTCTAGGGTTGAAGGCCGAAGTGCTCCCATGCTCTGGTCCAATGCCGTTTTCTCTTCATGGGAAAATATCATAGCTTAGTAAATAGGCTCATAGTAAACAAAAGATTCCAGAGGGTAAAATGATGGCAGAGACAGAGAGCATGACCCATATGTGGAGACAAAGGAATTTGGCAAAAATTGTATCTGAAAGTGTAACAGCTGCTCCAGATTAAAAACTTAACAGTCTGAAGAATGCAATCAGAATATAAAATGTATAATTTGTCACTTTCTCACTTTGGCTGTCACACTCAATTTCCATATGAAACAAATATAAACAAGTTGGGATTTAGGGTGAAACGTTTCAGTTTTGCTGACAGAAACTAAAACACCAACTTTCAATCCCTACAAATAATTTTTTTTGTGGCAGGAGTCTACAGAAAAAAAAATAGATATCCTAATGCAAAAGCAATTTCAACCGCAAGTCAATAGTAGGGATGTGCAGAGGCAAAAGATAAGTTTCAGTTCGTTTATTCATTTCATAGGTCACAATTATTCATTTGGTTCATTATTTTTTGTCTATTCATTTGATTTGTTCATTTCCCATTAAAGTCGATGGGGAAAGTAATGCAGTCTATTTTGGGCTCCCAAATTTCAGTTTTCTAATCATTTCAAATGTTTGAATATAGCCGACGCGGGATCCAGGTTAAGGTAAGATGGTCTCTGGGGGCGAGGGGTTAGGAATTTACATGCTGGGATGTGTGAGGGTTTATACACTGGGAGGCTGGGGGTGGGGGGTTTACGTGCCAGGGGGTTTGACAATTCAGGGGGTCAGGGGGCCAGGGATGGCGGTTTGTACACATTGGAAGGCCAAAGGGGTGGCGGTGGGAGGGTTTGAGAATCGGGGGTTAGGGATGGGAGTGGGAGTGGGGCTTGGAGTGAATTTGGGGGGTGGGAGCAGGGGGCTTGGATTTCAGGGGTGCCACTGCCACTGTTGCTGAGCACATTATTGATACGTTTTTTTTTTAGGAGGAGTCGGGGCTGCCTCGACCAGCAGCCCTGGGTTGAAATGAAGGTCAGCACTAACTATGCTCAACCTCCCCGTTTGGCTGTGGATTTTTATTTTTTTTTGGGGGGGGGGGGGGGCAAGCAGACCTTTAAGTTGATGGTGTTCCAGTGTTTGGCTGTGACATAAAAGAACACAACTAAACAGCCGTAATGTGCTTTCGGGAGAGGGGCCTCACAATCGCAGCGACACCCCCCGCGATAATGAAAACACATTGAGGCTTGAATCTAGGTGTTAGAAATAGAGAAAGTGAGTTCCATGAAGATGGTGCTATGAACGAGGAACTGAGTTCTCTGGTTCTTTCAAACGGGCGGATTTTCAAAGCCCTGCTCGCGTAAATCCGCCCGGATTTACGCGAGCAGGGCCTTGCGTGCCGGCGCGCCTATTTTCCATAGGCCGCCGGCGCGCGCAGAACCCCGGGACACGCGTAGGTCCCGGGGTTTTTGGACGGGGGCGTGTCGGGGCGTGTCGGGGGCGTGTCGGGGCAGGGCCGAACGACGCGGCGTTTTGGGGGCGGGACGCAGCGTTTCGGGGGCGGGCCTGGGGGCGTGGTTTTGGGCCGGGGCGTTCCGGGGGCATGGCCGCACCCTCCGGAACCGCCCCCGGGTCGGGTCTCGGCACGCCAGCAGCCCGCTGGCGCGCGTGGATTTACGTCTCCCTCCGGGAGGCGTAAATCCATGGATAAAGGTAGGGGGGGTTTAGATAGGGCCGGGGGGGTGGGTTAGGTAGAGGAAGGGAGGGGAAGGTGAGGGGAGGGTGAAAGAGAGTTCCCTCCGAGGCCATTCCGATTTCGGAGCGGCCTCGGAGGGAACGGAGGCAGGCTGCGTGGCTCAGCAGCCTTGCACGCGCCGATCCAGGATTTTAGAGGCTACGCGCGTATCTTATAAAATCCAGCGTACTTTTGTTTGCGCCTGCTGCGCAAACAAAAGTACGCGATCGCGCAGTTTTTAAAAATCTACCCCAAAGTGAATATCTTCATAAGTAAATATTTTCAAGAGTTTCTGCTGAGAAGAACAGAGAGTTCTGATAGATGGAAACATAGGATTTAGTACCTCAGTGGAGAGTTTTGAAAGTGAAGCAGCAGATTTTAAGTAGTGATGTACAGGGGTAAAAAAATTGTATCGTTTATCAGTTCATTTTCGGCAGTTTTTTTCCCCCACAAATTTTGATTTGTTTAATATTTGTTTATTTTGTTAAAAAACCCAAGTAAAACATTCCCCCCCCCCCAATAAAAAACAAGCAAAAATAAGGAAACAGGACCTCCCAAGGCCTCCTGATTTCACCACCCATCACTCCCACTTGGAAAAATGCTGGGGCCAGGATCCACCCCGGCCCCCACTTACTGGTCTGGTGGGAATCTACTGGCAAAGCCTAAAGCCAGGCCACAGCCTCTGCTAGTTGTAGGTCAAGGCAGGTCACTGTGACCTCGATCTAAGATCTATGCAAGGCCGAGCTTTGGAAGTCTGGTCTTGACACCTAAGCCTAGGCCTGACACTGGGGACTAAGCCAGATGCTGGGGCCTTGGCTAAAGCCCAGAACCAAGCCTGATGCCGGGGCCTGGTCTGGAGACCGGGTCCCAATGCCTGGGCCAGACCTGGTGCCAAGGCTGTACCTGGAGGCCGGGACCTGATGCGTGGACTTCAGCCCAGACCCAGGCTCAGAAGCTGGGTCACAATGTCTGGGACTCAGCCTAGGCCAGAGCCCAGGCCTAGGTCTGATGATGATGCAGCCTGGTCCGGAGGCTGGGTCCCGATGCCAAGGCCTCAGCCCCGATCCAGGCCCAAGACCAGTCCTCAGGTGTCCTCTTCTTAGGTTTTCTGTCTTATTTCTTCTAATTATGCCATCCACTGAGATTGCACTGGAGTAAATTAACAGTGGTGCATCCTCCTTAGCGGAGAGTGCCAATTTGCTATACAGCATCTCACTCAGTCAGAGGCCATGGTTGCTGCTTTGTGCCAACCTATGCCCTAGATGAAGGCCCAGGCTTGGGCCTAGGCCTTGATCCAACTGGAAGCTTTCAACATGTGATAATTTACACTCATTAAGATGTAGCTTAGAGAAATCAGAGGAAAAATAATATTTTAAGAACATAAGATCATAAGATTTGTCATACTGGGTCAGACCAAAGGTCCATCAAGCCCAGTATCCTGTTTCCAAAAGTTGGGAATCCAGATCAAAAGTATGTATCAGTATCCCCAAAGGTCGATAGATTCCGTGTTGCTTATCCCAGGAATAAACAGTATTTTCTCCCAAATTCATCTTAATAATGGTTTATGGACTTTTCTTTGAGGAATTTGTCCAAGCCTTTTTAAAACCAGCTACATTAATAGTTTTCACAACATCCTCCAGCAAAGAATTCCAGAGTTTAATTATGCATTGAGTAAAACATGTTTTCTCTTATTTTCTTTAAATGTATCACCTAGTAACTTCATTGAATGTCTCCTTGATGTTGTACTTTTTCAAAGAGTGAACAACCTATTTACTTTTACCATTCAACTCCACTCATTATTTTATAGACCTCTGTCAAATAGATCTCAGTCATCTCTCCAAGCTGAAGAGCCTTAATCTCTTTAGCCTTTCCTTAAAGGGGAATTGTTTCATCCCTTTATCATTTTGGTTTCCTTTCTCTGTAAGTTTTCTAATTTAACAATATCAAATTTGAGATGCATTGACCAAAATTGCAGACAGAGGGCTGGATTTTTAAACTTACATGCGCGGGGTACATTTGTGCGCGCTACCCGGTACGCACAAATGCATGCCCAATTTTATAACATGCGCGCGCAGCCACGCACATGTTATAAAATCAGGGGTCGGCGCGTGCAAGGGGGTGCACACTAGTGCACCTTGCACGTGCCGAGCCCTCGGGGAGACCAGTTGGCTTTCCACTTTCCCTCCCCACCTTCCCCTCCCTTCCACTACCTGTCCCATCCCCCCAGCCAGAAAAAAAACAACCCGGTACCTTTATTTCAGAAGTTACGCCTGCTGACTGCCAGCGCGTGATCCCCCGGCCCAGTGGCAGTGGAGAGGCCTCCAGCCCCGCCCCTGGACCGCCCATTTTTTCAAGCCCCGGGACTTACCCGGCGCGCATAACCCCCCTACGTGCGTAAATCCACCTGGATTTAAGCCCATAGGCTTTTAAAATCTGCCCCAATATTCAAGATACAGTCGCACAATGGAGCAATACAGAGGTATTATGTTATTCTCTGTTTTATACTCTATTCCTTTCCTAATTTATTTATTTGTTTATTTGTTGAGTTTTATATACCGTCATTCAGTGAAGCCATCACAACGGTTTACAAGATTCAGAAGGTATTTTCTTAACAATTGTGAATTAAGGTATTAGGATACATATTATAAGCAAAAATTTAATCTTTTTTATAGTCCAGAAAAAAATCATTTTTGAGTGAGAAGGGTTTGATTGGTGCTGGTTGGTGACAAACCCCACATGTGAATCAGAACTGGAATCTGAACCGATTCCGGTTCCGATTCACATCTCTAATGTTTTTAGATCTTTAATTCTAATAATTCCTAGCATCCTTTTTGCTTTCTTGGCCATCGTTGCAGACTGATAAGTGGATGTCAACCTGTTGTTTACAATGATGCCTAAATCATTTTCTTGGATGTTGATTCGTAATATAGATCCTTGAATTGTGTAGCTATAATTTGGGTTGTTTTTCCCAATATATCTCACGTTGCACTTGTTCACATTAAATGTCATCTTCCATTTGAATGCCCAGTTCTCTAGTCTCACAAGGTTTTCTTGCAATTTCTCATAATCCTCTATTGAATTAAAAACATTAAATAATTTTGTGTCATCTGCAAATTTGATCACCTCACTCATTGTTCCCATTTCCCGGTCATTTATAAATATGTTATAAAGCTGTGGTCCCAGTACAGATCCTTGAGGCACAACACTATTCACCTTTCTTATTGAAAAAATTGACCATTTAGCTCTATTCTCTGCTTTCTTTTAACCAGTTTTTAATCTATAGTAGGACATTACCTCTTATCCCATGATCTACAATAGTAAACAGCTATATTTGACTAAGCCTGATCACTTCTTGTCCTTTTGGCTAAGACAGAGAATTTTATAGAGAGCTGGCAAATAAAGTCCTGCCTTTAACCCATAACATGTTCCTTGATGCAGGCTGGCACCCCTCCTCCCCCCTGTCCTTTTTTGGCCCCTAGCTTATAACTTAGAAGTGATAGTTTGATGTTGAGAAATAGGTCAGTGTGTGAGGATCACCATTACGAGAATTGTTTAAGTTTAAATTCCCTTCGATCCACTCCTTTTCTGCTTCTTTTCTGACCCTTCTCATTCTTAACTCTTAACAGGTTTGCTTTTTTCCTGTAGGTCCTTGCATGGCCTCATGACAATTTGAACCAAGCAGGATTCATGGAGCCCCTGGTTGGTTGATTGCCGTGAGGACTGGAATGGAGCATAAAATGGTAGAGAGGGATATAAAATGGTAGGGTGGGTATATAAAAGGGTGGTCCTGGTCCCAAGGCAATCATCTCACTTATTTATTTATTTATTTAGAAGATTTATATACCGATGAACGTTGGGAACATCTCATCGGTTTACATTAAACAACTTATAGCTAACTGAGCTTTACATAGAAATTGGAACCAAATATAAATATAAAAGAAACAGAAACAGAACAGATAATTTAAAACAAGAAAACATCAACACTTAACTTACTAAAATCACTCTTTTACCTGCTTAATGTTCTACGTGTCCCTCTTTCTTTTTCCAGGTCCAGCCCTTTTTTTAATCAATGGCAAAGATGCAGGAAGGTGTGGCCTGAAGGATGACCTAGTGTTCCAGAGGATCTGGCGTGAGCAGCAATCCAGCCTCTGGGCCTCCAGATGGTAATGTGCATGGAGTGAGTGATCAGGCCATGGATTACAGTGAAGCTCTTCCCGATTGCTTCTCAGCTCGGGATCAGGGGCAGGCCAGGCGAGTGGTGCTCGGATGCACAGGGTGTGTTTGATGGGTCCGACCACGAGTGGCATGCATACTTTGGGTGGTGCTAGTGTGGCAGCTGAGGAACACAAGAAGCTACCTACTAGACTTTCTGGGAATGGTATGATCAGTTGCAAAGTGAGAGGTAATCAAGCCAAGCATTACTAAAGTCCAGTTACACATAAAATCCTAACACAGCTCACCTGATTCCAGCACTATTTACCTGTTTTCCTGCTTTGCCTGAGTCTAACAGTATAATGTAACATAACTTTATTCTGTATTTCCCAATAAAGTTTGCTTTATCTCTGTTGTTTATAATCTTTTCTTCTGGTAGGCAGGATTATTGTTTTCCAATAGGCATTGCTTAATTCTCCTAATCTGTTTCTGTCTTGTGTGTGGCTGAACAACATTACCAAAAAAAAAATAAAATGTCCTATAGAAAGTAATCTTATATCTGCAGGTTCTTACTCTATCTGGTATGTTGTAGAAATATTTTGATAGCCATTTTTTAAAATCCTGGTGTGTTTTTAAAAGAGAAACACAGGACTCTACCTACTAGACTTTCTGGGTATGGTTTAATCAGTTGCACAGTAAGGGGAAATCAAACCAAGCATTACTAAAGTCCAGTTACATATGAAATTCTAGCACAGTTCACCTGGTTCCAGCACTGCTTACCTGGTTTCCTGCTTTGGCTGAGTCTAACAATCTAATTTTATATAACTTTATTCTATATTTTCCCAATATAGGTTGCTTTATCTCAGCTGTTTAGTTCCCTCCATTCTCCCCTCTCCCTCCCACCCCTAGAGTGTTTCCTTCCTAAATATTTCTTCTAAGGACTTAGAATAATTGATGAATATAGACCTGAAGTACCAATCTCTCAACTAGCTTATTAGTCACTTTTAGAAAAATGTCCTTTATTTGGTGTTACAATTGTGGTGCTTATATCCCACAGTTTAACATTTGGCTAATTAAGGATTGTCTAATTTGCCTTTAGCTATCTGCCATGAATAAGGAAATATTATACAAGATTCAAATAACCTCCCCTTCCTTGCAGCATCCCAACTATCAAAGAGGATTGAGAAACCCAGGTATAAATGGTTTATAGTGGTCTCTGGTAGAATAAGACCTATGACTCTGAGACATCCAGTTTCCCCATCCTGAGTATCTACTCCTTCTCCCATAGATAAGACTGACATCCAGTATTCAGAATCCCAGGAATAATTGAATTACAGTGGACTCTGATAGAATAAAGCCTGTGATGAAGAGACACCCACTCTCCATGCTGTTACCCTTGCATAATGCATTTTTTTGCATTGGAAAATGAAGAAGTCCAATTAACAATATATGAAATGATGCCTGAAAGGGAAGTAGGTACCCAATGCACCCAGAAACCCTTCAAAATGATCAAATGTCATAAAAGAATGCTGATTTTTCTGGGAGATTCTATCATCAGAGGAAACAATTTGGGAGCACATTTTGATGGGGACACAGCAGTTAAATGTCTTCCAGGATCCTTAGCTAACTGAAATGCAAATCAGGTGGTCAGCACAATTATAGAAGAACTCTGATATCAATGTTATCATCCAACTGGGGATCAATGAAATGGTATCCATAAAGTATAGAAAGATTTCCAAAATCTAGGGAAAAAGATTAAATACATGGCAAAGACTATTGTCTTTTCAGAAGTATTACCTGTTCATAGAAAGGGAAAGGAAAGGTTATGCCATATAGATAATTTCAATGCCTGGCTCAAAATCTGGTGTAAAGAATGTGGATTTGGATAAATTGGAGTATAGGGCCATGTATGGAGCAATAAAAGATTATATGGTAAGGATGGTCTACATTTGTCAATGGCAGGACAGATCATGCTAAGTGAAAAATTCAGATCATATATTATCACGCATTCAACTAGGAAGTGGGACTGTTGCAATGTGAACTCTTGGACTGAGGGGGAGTTGAAGCAAACTGCAGAGAGAAGCCCTGTAGGTCCACACCATCAGCAGGTGGAATCAGTTGGAGTGGAGGCCCAACTGGAGCTTCACCACTACCAGCACACGTTCCCCTTAGTTTGAGCCCTCAGATGCGGTGGTTGGCTAGACTTAGGCATGGGCCTCCAGGTGAAGGATTCCTACATGATGTAAGATGGCAGGCCAGGAGTGAGAAATGCAGCAACAGATGCAGCTGAGGTCAGTTCAGGGAGCAATCCAATGGTGATGATATCCAAACAGAAGGTCAGGGCTGGTGGTGATAAGACAAAGTCAAAGGACCAGGCTGAATTTCAGAACAAGCTATGATCAGACAGAGTCGAAGAACCAGGCTGAAGGTCAGGACAGGCAGTGTTCAGATGGAGACAAAGAACCAGGCAGTGGGTCAGCCAGAGGATGAAGCCATGGAACACAGGAAGTAGGATGCAGCAGCAGAACCCAGCAGAGTAAAATCCCAGGGGACCTTCAAAGCAGGAAGCCAGCAACCAGGAGAAGAACCTGGTTGCCAAGGCACTGGAAAGGGGGAGAGCTGGTCTTAAATAGACCGGCTCCTCTGACATCAAGAAGGAAATGCCGCCGACTGTTCCCGCCACTGGCCCTTTAAATGTGGGGGAAACAGCTGTGCGCACCTAGGAGGCAGGTCTAGTGTCAGGCTACACAGCAGCCCTGACAGCATCCTGCAGTGAGCGAGGAGCACAGCTCAGCCATCTTCCTTCCTCCGGAGAAACAGCCACTCCATGCCTCTCATGGACAGAAAGAGCGCGGTGGCATAAAACCATGCTGCTGGGCCCATTGAAAGGGTAAGGGCAGTGAGACACGGGTTTGGCCTGCAGACCACCGCACGTATCAGGGGGTGGAAGAGGTGGCCAGTAAATGTGGCATGTAACACCCAAGCCAAACAGGAAGAGGGAAGAATAAGTAACAAAATCAATCAGTTCCAAAAAGCAGAAAAGGTGACTATGAAGAGCAGCTGGAAGGCTATGACTTCAAATGCTCATAGTCTGGGCAACAAAAACCCAGACCTGCAGGACCTAATAGTGGAGGTGGACTTGGACATTGTTACTGTTATGTAGATTTGGTTCACTGAATCTCATGATTGGATAATGGCCATCCTGTGTATCACTTGCTAAGAAAGGACAGAGACAACAGACAAAGGGGTGAGGTAGCTCTTTATGTCAAAAACCATGTTGGTAGTATAACGCTATGACAATTTAATAATTTATTTGAACCAAGACACAATACATTTGTTCGGGCCCCTGAGGAAGAAGCACTTCCAAAACACGAGCCATGTTAGGCCAGCCGGTTAGATGCAAATATGCATGAATTTAACTGACATCAACATACATTAAACTAAGTGTCTTTGGTCTTTTTGTAGAATAGTGATATGTTTCAAACATAGCGTTTCTTGAGAAGAAAATATTATTAGGAAAAACAAGAGTTCAGGGTCCTATGATTATAATGTTTTAAAAGATGTTGGCTCACTTGTGTGGTTATTTAAAATGGTAATGTAACCAAAATAAGTGAATTTATAAACCACCTATTATATATATATCTATATAGGGTCCTCATAACTTTAATATTGTGCAGTTTCCTGTTCGTATCTCTTTGTACACATTTTGTTATATCATTTGCCATACTAAATTCATTTTTTTCATTTATTTTTGTCAAAAAAAATATCCAAGCAACTGAATTGCAAGGGACGTGGAATAGAGAAGAAACATTGTGGACCGACCTAAAAAAAAGAAGAAGGTGCTTCCATTTTTACTGGCCACTGACTCAAACAGAAGAACTGGACAGAGAACTTATTGAAGACATCCGAAAGGTGGGAAAAAGGAGAAATGCTGCTCGTTGGAGATTTTAATCTTCCAGATGAGGATTGGAGTATCCCTTCTGTGGAATCTACAAGAAGTAGAGAGATAGTGGATGCCTTTCAAGGGGATCTACTCAATCAAATGGTAATGGAATCCATGAGAGAGGGTGTAATACTAATGGTGTTAATGTCTCTAATGTTCAGGTAGGAGCTCACTTGAACATCAGTAATCATCAGACGGTATGGTTTGATTTTGCAAATAGAAAACAGAGAAGTCACACGAAGACCCAAGTTTTGAATTTCAAAAATACAGACTTTGTCAAAATGGGGATGTACCTGGAGGAAGAACTGGAAGACTGGGAGAAAATGGGTGAGGTGGAACAACAGTGGGCCAAGTTAAAAGGAGCTATTACAAAGGCAAGAAATCTATTTTTTAGAAAAGTAATCAAGGGTAAGAGGAAAAAGAAACGGATCTGTTTCTCAAAGAAAATGGCTGAAAAATAAAGGCAAAAAGAATAGAGTTCAAGAAGTATAAAGAATCCCAAGGGAAGAATATCTGTTAAAACTATGGAAAATGAAGAAAGAAATAAGGAAAGCAAAAGGTCAAGCAGAAAAAAGGGTGGGCAAAGAGGTAAAGAGAGGAAACAAAACATTTCTCAGATATATCAGTGAAAGAAGGGAGGTCAGAAGTAGTATAGTGAAATTGAAAGGTGATAAGGAGCAATGTGTAGAGAGTAAAAAAGAAATGGCAAAAATATTAAACAAAAATTTCAGTTCGGTATTCACTAAAGAAGACCCTGGACAAGGACCATTGCTGGTTAACAGTAGATGGAGATGGAGTAGATAAAACTCCATTTATAGAAGAGAATATATGGGAGGATCTAGTCAAACTGAAAGTGGACAAGGATATGGGGTCAAATGAGATACACCCCAGGATACTAAGAGCTCAGAGATGTGCTGGCAGATCCGCTGAAGGACCTGGTTCTGCAAGACTGGAGACGAGTGGTGGTGGTTCTGCTTCACAAGAGTAGAAGTAGAGATGAGCCCGGAAACTACTGATCAATTAGCCTCACCTCAGTGGTGTAAAAATTAATGGAGACTCTGCAGAAGGCATAGTGGACTATCTATAATCTGGTGGGTTGCTGTATCCAAGACAGCATGGATTCACCAGGGAAAGATCCTGTCAGAGAAATCTGATTGATTTTTTTTAATTGGCTGAATAGAGAATTGGATCAAGGATTTCAGCAAAGCTATTGATACAGTCCCGCATAGGAGGTTTGTGAATAAAATGAGAAGCTTGGGAGTGAGAACCAAGGTGGTGGCATGGATTACAAACTGGTTGACTGATAAGAGACAGAGTGCAATGGTAAATGAAACCTGCTCTGAAGAGAAAACTGTGTTAAGTGAAGTGACACAGGGATCAGTTTTGGGACCGGTTCTGTTCAATATGGGGTAGATTTTAAAAAAGAGCGCGATCTCATACTTTTGTTCGCGCAGCAGGCACAAACAAAAGTACGCTGGATTTTATAAGATACGCGCATAGCCGCGTGTATCTTATAAAATCCTGGATCGGCGCACACAAGGCTGTCGATTTTGGGCAGCCTGCGCGCGCCGAGCCGTGCAGCCTGCCTCCGTTCCCTCCGAGGCCGCTCCGAAATCGGAGCGGCCTCGGAGGGAACTTTCTTTCGCCCTCCCCTCACCTTCCCCTCCCTTTCCTTACCTAACCCATCCCCCCGGCCCTATCTAAACCCCCCCCCCCCTTACCTTTGTCCCTCGATTAACGCCTGCTAGAAGCAGACGTAAATCCACGCGCGCCAGCGGACTGCTGGCGCGCCGTCATCCGACCCGGGGGCTGGTCCGGAGGCCTTGACCACACCCCCGGGCCGGCACCCCGCCCCGGTCCCGCCCCCGAAACGCTGTGTCATTCGGCCCCGCCCCCAACACGCCCCCTTAAAAGAACCCCGGGATTTACGCGCGTCCCGGGGCTCTGTGCGCGCCGGCGGCCTATGCAAAATAGGCACACCGGCGCGCAAGGGCCCTGCTCATGTAAATCCGGGTGGATTTACGCGAGCAGGGCATTTAAAATCCGCCCGTATGTTTGTAAGCAACATTGCGGAAGGGTTAGAAGGTAAAATTTGTCTATTTGCGGATGATACTAAGACCTTCAATAGAGTGGACACACCTGTAGGAGTAGAGAGAATGAAAAGAGATTTAAGAAAGCTGGAAGAGTAGTCAAAAATTTGGCAGCTGGGATTCAATGCCAAGAAGTGCAGAGCCATGCATCTGGGGTGCGGTAATCCAAAAGTGTTGTATGTGATAGGGGGTGAAAGACCAAGAGAGGGATCTTGGTTTAATAGTGTCTGGAGATCTGAAGATGGCAAAGCAATGTGACAAGACAATAACTAAAGCTAGAAGAATGCTGGGCTGCTTAGAGAGAGGAATAACCAGTTAGAAAAAGAAAGTGATAATGCCCTTGTACAGGTCCTTGGTCAGACCTCACTTGGAGTACTGTGTTCAGCTCTGGAATTATTATCTCAAAAGGGACAAAGATAGGATGGAGGCGTTCAGAGAATAGCGACCAAAATGGTGTGGGGTCTGCATAAGAAGACCTATGAGGAGAGGCTGAAGGCTCTGAATATGTATACCATGGAAGAGAGGAGATGCAGTGGAGATATGATACAGACCTTTAGATACCTGAAAAGTTTTAATGATGCACATTCGATAAACCTTTTCCATTGGAAAGAAATCAGTAAAACTAGGAGTCACAAAATGAAATTCCTGGGAAGATGACTCAGAACCAACATCAGGAAATATTTCTTCCCAGAGAAGGTAGTGGATGCCTGAAATGCCCTTCCGGAGGAAGTGATGAAGACAAAAACAGTGAAAAAATCCAAAGCAGCATGGGGTAAACACTGTGGATCCCTAAAGGGTAGATGATGGAAATGAAGTAAAGAATGCATGGGGATAACTTGCTGGTGTGGCAGTTACTACCCTTAACCAGTAAGCCTTCATTCTGTTGATGCAACTCCATCATGGCTCTCTGTTTCAATGGCAGAGGTAAAAGGAGAACTGGAGTCAATCAGCAACCGAGGGCCCCAACTTTTATGATATGGGGAAACAAAGAAGCATGGGGGTAACTTGCTGATATGGCTGTTACTACCCTAAGGGGCGGATTTTCATACTCCGCAAATAGGCCTACTTTTGTTTGCGCTCCAGGCGCAAACAAAAGTATGCTGGATTTTAGTAGATACGCGCGGAGCCGCGCGTATCTGCTAAAAACCTGGATCGGCGCGGGCAAGGCTATCGATTTTGTATAGCCGGCGCGCGCCGAGCCGCGCAGCCTACCCCCGTTCCCTCCAAGGCCGCTCCGAAATCGGAGCGGCCTCGGAGGGAACTTCCTTTTGCCCTCCCCTCACCTTCCCCTCCCTTCCCCTACCTAACCCACCCACCCGGCCCTGTCTAAGCCCCCACCTTACCTTTGTCGGGGGATTTACGCCTCCCGGAGGGAGGCGTAAATCCCCGCGCGCCAGCGGGCCTCTTGCGCGCCGGGCCGTGACCTGGGGGCGGGTACGGAGGGCGCGGCCACGCCCCCGGACCGCCCCGGGCCATAGCCACGCCCCCGTACCCACCCCCAAAACGCTGCCGACACGCCCCGAAAACGCCGCGACGACCGGGACCGCCCCCGACACGCCCCCCTCGGAGAACCCCGGGACTTACGCGAGTCCCGGGGCTCTGCGCGCGCCGGTAGGCCTATGTAAAATAGGCTCACCGGCGCGCAGGGCCCTGCTCGCCTAAATCCGCCCGGTTTTGGGCGGATTTAGGCGAGCAGGGCTCTGAAAATCCGCCCCTTAATCAATAAGCCTAATACTGCTGATACAATTCCAACATTGCTTTCTTTTTCAATGGCAAGGGGTAATGGATTCAAACAGCAACCAATGAGAACCCTGACGTTTATGGTCTAGGAAACTTATAAGCATGGGGGTAATCTGTATGGCGTAGCAGATACAACCATCAATTTTATAGGCAAAGTTAGATTTCTAAATTAGTCAGTAAAGGTGCTTAATGTAGACAGTCTAAATTTAGACTGCTAAGTTAAGGATATGTGACTCTTTTAGAAAATTGACCCCTAAGTGATATGTGCACATTTTGTTATACCCTGTTGGAAACCCTACTAAGTAGCATGTTCCTATGGAAGGATCATGTTGTGCAGTGCAGGCCAGAGGAATGTTCAATCTTTCCACAGTACCCCCATTAGAAATTGCTGCAATGGTTCAATCTAGTGTCATATAAATGAGTAATCTCTAGTAGTTTTGTGGAATTTTGAGTTTGAGAGTAGGAACATTATGCCTCTTCTTCCCCTGCAATTTTTATTTGTAGCCAGAAAACTTTGGTGTTCAATCTTTGATGTTCCTCCAGAAAGTAGCTGCTAATCCATGACAAGTGGTTGGTAAGCTAGATCTCAATTTTGTATATTTGTATTGGAAGGCATGCCTAGGAAGAAAGGCAATAGGTTGCCCTTAACCTGGACAAAAGCCTTTATTCCTCAGTATTCTGGTTCCATGCAGGAATGAGGCTGGGGACTATATTTGAAGTGAGATTTATTTTTATGGCTCGAGGTTGCCCTGAGGATTATGGGTAATTTACCATTCACCCCATGTCACTTAGCCTGAGGAACTCTGTGCCAGTACAGCAGAAACATTTTGAAGGAGTGTGCACCCACTTAGTGTCACATGGGTATATTGAGGAGGAGAGGAGAGAAAACCAATTAAGATCAAGTAGTGGATACTAGGTACAGAAGGGGATCCTTATCAAACAAGAATTTCCAGGGGTAGTTCTGAAATCTAGAAGGAAACAGAGAAGTCTTCAGGAAAAGATTAAAGAGACATAGAGGTGGCTATTGATGATTTTATTTCTGCATGATGGATTCTACAAGAAATAAATGTACAATGTGCTACATTATGTCTGTTGAAGAAGTACTACAGTAAGGTTTTATGCTGGACCCCAATCACAGATTAATTATTCTTTATTTACTGCTACACAGAGATTAAGAACATAGGAACATAAGAAATTGCCATGCTGGGTCAGACCAAGGGTCCATAAAGCCCAGCATCCTGTTTCCAACAGAGGCCAAACCAGGCCACAAGAACCTGGTAATTACCCAAACACTAAGAAGATCCCATGCTACTGATGCAATTAATAGCAGTACCTATTCCCTTAGTAAACTTGATTAATAGCAGTTAATGGACTTCTCCTCCAAGAACTTATCCAAACTTTTTTTGAATCCAGCTACACTAACTGCACTAACCACATCCTCTGGCAACAAATTCCAGAGCTTTACTGTGCGTTGAGTGAAAAAGAATTTTCTCCGATTAGTCCTAAATGTGTGACTTGCTAACTTCATGGAATGCCCCCTAGTCCTTCTATTATTCGAAAGTGTAAATAACCGATTCACATCTATTCATTCAAGACCTCTCATGATCTTAAAGACATCTATCATATCCCCCCTCAGCCGTCTCTTCTTCAGGCTGAACAGCCCTAATCTCTTCAGCCTTTCCTCTTAGGGGAGCTGTTCCATCCCCTTTATCATTTTGGTTGCCCTTCTCTGTACCTTCTCCATCGCAACTATATCTTTTTTGAGATGCGGTGACCAGAATTGTACACAGAATTCAAGGTGCGGTCTCACCATGGAGCGATATAGAAGCATTATGACATTTTCCGTTTTATTAACCATTCCCTTCCTAATAATTCCTAACATTCTGTTTGCTTTTTTGACTGCTGTAATACACTGAGCTGATGATTTTAAAATATTATCCACTATGATGCCTCAATCTTTTTCCTGGGTGATAGCTCCTAATATGGAACCTAATATCATGTTACTACAGCAAGTTATTTTTCCCTATATGCAACACTTTGCACTTGTCCACATTAAATTTATTCTTCCATTTGGATGCCCAATCTTCCAGTCTTGCAAGGTCCTCCTGTAATGTATCACAATCCACTTGTGATTTAACTACTCTGAATAATTTTGTATCATCCGCAAATTTGATAACCTCACTCATCGTATTCCTTTCCAGATCATTTATATATATATTGAAAAGCACCGATCAAAGTACAGATCCCTGAGGCACTCCACTGTTTACCCTTTTCCACTGAGAAAATTGACCATTTAATCCTACTCTCTGTTTCCTGTCTTTTAACCAGTTTGCAATCCATGAAAGGACATCGCCTCCTCTCCCATGACTTTTTAGTTTTCTTAGAAGCCTCTCATGAGGGACTTTGTCAAATGCCTTCTGAAAATCCAAATACACTACATCTACCAGTTCACCTTTATCCACATGTTTATTAACCCCTTCAAAAAAACGAAGCAGATTTGTTAGGCAAGACTTCCCTTGGGTAAATCCTTGTTGACTGTGTTCCATTAAACCATGTCTTTCTATATGCTTTATAATTTTGATCTTGAGAATAGTTTCTACTATGTTTCCTGGCACTGAAGTCAGCCTCACTGGTCTATAGTTTCCCGGATCACTTTGGAGCCTTTTTTAAATATTGGGGTTACATTGGCCACCCTCCAGTCTTCAGGTACAATGGATGATTTTAATGATAGGTTACAAATTTTAACTAATAGATCAGAAATTTCATTTTTGAGTTCCTTCAGTACCCTAGGATGCATACCATCCAGTCCAGGTGATTTCCTACTCAGTGTCTTGAGCCCTGAAGGT
This sequence comes from Rhinatrema bivittatum, assembly GCF_901001135.1. Taxonomy (NCBI): domain Eukaryota; kingdom Metazoa; phylum Chordata; class Amphibia; order Gymnophiona; family Rhinatrematidae; genus Rhinatrema; species Rhinatrema bivittatum. The sequence goes on from NC_042619.1 coordinate 111,056,901, forward strand.
GAATTCTTCCCACCAATGAAGAATTCACCTCAGGGAGCTAAAGGAGTGAGTCAAGGAAGGGGGTTACATATAATAATGCTGAAATATTTTAATTGTACACACTGCAACTCAGGCAAATTACATTCCAACCCAATTACCTAACAACTAGTAGCAAAAGCCCACCCAAGTACGGGGAAATACTGTGAATTGTAGTAAGTGTATAATTGAGATGTGTGGTAATAGAGAGTGCAGACTGAACTCAGTATACTGGGTGGTAGTAGAGAGGGGGTTGGACAAGTCAGAGAGAGTGAGATGCAGAGCTGGAAAGTACAGCCAGAGAGAGGGGCAGAGCTCATTTTCCATATTTGTAGTAGACAGTGGTTTGGACAATACAGAGAGAGAGGAGGTGGAACTGGAGAGTGGGATGGATCTAGAAAGAACAGGAAGAGAGATTATCAGAGCTCATTTCCCATACAGAGGGGCAGATTTTAAATGCCCTGTGCGGGTAAATCCGGCTGGATTTACGCGTGCAGGGCCCTCGCGCGCCGGTGCACCTATTTTGCATAGGCCGCCGGTGCGCGCAGAGCCTTGGGACGCACGTAAGTCCCGGGGCTTCGTAAAAGGGGCGTGTCGGGGGGCGTTGCAGAATGACGCGGCATTTCGGGGGCGTGAAGCAGCATTTTGGGAGTGGACCCGGGGGCGTGGCACCGGCCCGGGGGCATGGTCAAGGCCTCCAAGACCAGCCCCCAGGTTGGGTGCTGGCACACGCAGATTTACGTCTGCTTTCAGCAGGCGTAAATCTGCCAACAATGGTAAGGGGGGGGGGTTTAGATAGGGCCGGGGGGGGGGTGGGTTAGGTAGGGGAAGGGAGGGAAAGGTGGGGGGAGGGCGAAGGAAAGTTCCCTCCGAGGCTGCTCCGAAATCGGAGCAGCCTCGGAGGGAACAGGCAGCGCGTGCTGGGCTCGGCGCGCACAGGTTGCACAAATGTGCACCCCCTTGCGCGCGCCGACCCCGGATTTTATAAGATACAAGCGGCTACGTGCATATCTTATAAAATCCAGTGTACTTTTGTTCGCGCCTGGTGCGCGAACAAAAGTACGCACGCGCGTATGTTTTTAAGATCTACCCCAGAGAGGGGTAGAGCAGGAGAGTACAGGGAGGGAAAATGGCGAAGATCAGTTTTCCTACCAGCGATGCAGGTGCAGAGAAACTTCCTTTTTATTATAGTTATAGATTTCCTTTCTACATATAAAAATAAAGAAACAAGCAACACAATTTATCCAATTTCTTTAATGCATATTTGTCCAAAACAGAGGTATAAAGGCCCACCCAACAGATCTTTTTAAACCATGAAAAATAAAATTGAGGCACCGGGAGTAACAGTTTTGCCTATTCCACAAACAGTTGCATTGCAACTTTTAAGACAAAAAAATGCAGAAAGCAAATGATTTTTTTCATTGTGTGAATACAAAATCAGAGTAATTAAAATGACATAATTTACAAATGAACTCATGTTAGTACCAGAAGTTAGCAAAGCTTTTTTGATATTATGATTGTCATACCAAGCACCAGTTTTTTGTTTTGGTTTTTTTTTTTATTTTTTTTTTAATTTTCATGTAGGGGTAATGGCATACATTCTTGTCCCCTGAGGCACTAACATTCCAAAGTTTTATGTTTCTGTAAAGGGTAACACAGTATTTCAAGGCTTCAAAACATTGTTTTAGTTAAAGAATCCTTGTAAGAAGAAGAAAATGTTTATAAATAGCTTAGAATTGCAGTTCATCCATCTGGAGCTCTGTAAATGATTATTCAGGTTCACAACTTTCATTTATTGTAAACTGCCATTAAGAAGATTAATTTTAGAAAGCATTAACGAGGGTAAAGCAGTGCTTTACCAGCATAAATGTCTTCTTGTAACATTGCTTATCTAACATGCAGGGAAAAATTAGACGCCTACAAGATGCACACATGTACTTTTCCCTGCATACTGGAGAGGCATTCCAGCTACACAGCTAATGGATTTACAAGTATATTTTTTCATTTTAAAAAGCTTGCATGTAAATTCCACTGGGGAAACTACCCGCACGTATTAGCAGATGTAAATGTGTGCAGGTTCTTTTCCCAGGTTCATATTCAAAGTGAAAGTATGTGCATACATTTGCTTTGAAAATTAGTGTGAAGTATTTGGGTAAAAAAAAGTACCCATAAACTTTACACCAGATGAATAATTGTCCCCTACAGGAGAGAATTCATACATAGCCTACCTATAGGGACTTTAATCATCAGTTTTTATTTTTATTTTTTATGGGGAATTTTAAAATGACTTTTCCACTGATTTTTCTCCTGTTTGTAATAACAAAGTCATTTTTCCACTGATTATTTTAGATTGTAATATTGAAAATCCCCGAGGAAAATAAAATAAAAATTCAAAATGAAGATCTCAACCTATTTATTAATTCAATGGGCGATAATAAAATTGGTGCAGTTACATTGAAAAATGAGTTTACATAATTACAACAATGCACCTCATATTGTCTCGTTAATAGTTTATCCACAGAAAATTCATTTAGGGCCTGATTCATCAAGTTCTTTTCTTAAAAAAAAAAGAAGGGAAAAATACCTTAGTGAAACAGGCCCTTTAATTGTCTGTTTTCCAACAATTACAGCATTTAATGTTATTTTGACTTTCCATTTATAAGAAACATTGGAATTTCTAATATACATGCTGGAAGTTTCCTTGCTTGCATTATGTTCAGAGGTGAAGAAATGTTCCAAAGTCTCTTTATAACTTGTTCTTCCTCAATCTTTAGGCTGCCAATATTTCTTTCCAGATTTGTCTTTCTTTGCCTTGTTTGAATTTTGTGGAAAACGTTTTAAGAATGCTGAGTCCGTCGTGTTTTTCTTTCAGGTCGTTTAACTACAAAATGTGTTTAGAGGAAATTAGAATCATGTTTTGAAAAATATGTCATACAATAAGTACAGTGGTGGCCTCCACTATCCATCCTACCATAACAATCAAGTATTGCCCCTCACCAGGACAATGATCTCTAAAATATTCTATGACTGCGCTGCGTACGTCAGGTAATGCTGTAGAAATGTTACGTGGTAGTAGTAGTAGTAGTATATTGCAAGGTAGTTAACATGCAGACAGAATAACCAGTTTTGCTATGTTATCATTGGTTTTAGTTCAATAAAAATAGTGAGCTCTATGTGGGTAGTTCAAATCACATATCCAAGTAAACGTATCTGGATAAGTTTAACTGGATATTCAGTGGTGTGGCTGTGCAGCTGAGTATACCCAGATATTTCAAAGTTATGCAGATAAATTTAACTGATTAATTTTAGGGATGATCTGCAGCATGACCAGAATTACCTGGATAACTTAGCTAAACTATCTGGCTGAGTCCACCCGACTCTGGAAAGTCCCCAGATCCCCTCTGACTTCTCAGGCAAGGATGGTAACATTCATATGGGCGCGCGGGTGCATATATATACATGTGTATAAATAGGCACATGTCCAGATACGTGGCAGTTTTACATCCTGTGCGCACATATGCATGCATGCTATAAAATAGCCCTGGCACGTGTATGTGTGCCCCGAATTTTACAAGTGTGCGGACACAGCTGCATAATGTCAGCTTTGAGCCATGCAAGTGAGGGAATTTTATAGCAGGCTCATGTCCACACCATGACCAATTTCACCATTTCGTCCACCAGTTTGCCCAGTACAGCTAGGTTCTTCAAACCCCCCCTGGTTTTTTAGCCTGCATTTCCCCCCGAGTTATCTTAGACCCCATCAAACACTTTATAGATGCCTAGAAATAGTTTTATAAAGACTTACACTCAACTATACCTGGGCACTTAACTATTCCTAGGCACTCAACTATACCTCGCGCACACATCTCTTCATCCTGCCCTGGAATGCCCATGCCCCGCCCACATTCAGTCCCTTTTTTTCCCGATGAGAGATATTCGCACATCGGGACTTGAGCGTGCATGTGGGCGGCTTATAAAATCAGGTGGACATGCACATGTGCTATATGCCTGCCCATCTCCTGATTCTGGCATGTGCCTGGCTTTTAAAATCCACCTTTAAGTTTTTATCTTGAGATCAACATATTCAGAGAAGCCTAAGGCATTGAATGCAGTGGGAAATTTTGAAGCTGCAGTTTCTCCGGCCAAGTCTCAAACCATCTGAATATGTGCTTCAGTACCCTTAGTATATAGAATATTTCCCCCAAATGTTTATTGAATAATTTTTTATGCAGAAATATACATGATACTGAAAAGATACTACCTTCCCATTAAATGACTGGGTGACTAAACTGCTGTATCTAATTATTTTAAAATAAAAAGTTATAAGGTCTTATAGAGTGGAACATTTTCAAAACAGACTTTTCTACTATCAAAATAAAAATTTGTATTGAGATGGTATGTGTCATCTTACTTTTACAGTACTTTATAACCATCTTAAAATAGATTGATTCCATAGAGAAACAGAGAGGTAGAAAAAAATGAGTAGGTTAGGCTCAACCAATTTGTTTAGGAAAAAAATCAAATGTAAATGGTGAAGTATATTTTGTAGTGAGTAGTTTGTGGAGTATGGTAAGGATGGGATAAATGTTTTCTAGGAGGCAGGGCTGGTGCTTCCATTAAGCAAACTAGGCAGTCACCTAGAGCATCAAAATTGTGGGGAGAAGGCGGCAAAATCCCACCAGCATAAGGTCCAGAAGGGTTCTGTTCCAAGACCAATACTGCTAAAGAAAGGAAATGCTGTACCAGAGCCACTGCCTCTGGTAGGAGGGAGCACTATGCTGTAGGTAAGTTGGGGGAGGGGATGCATGACAAAAATGTTGCCTTGGGTGCCAAATACTCTTCCACCAGCCTTGCTGGGAGGTTATGGAAGTTATGATTAAAGTCCCTGGTTGATATTCAGATATATATTCAGGGTCTGTTTAGGAAGGCCAGTGACAAAAACTCTCACCTTTTCTTTATCAGTTGTTACCAGCAAGTGGATCCTGCATAATTAATTTCAGCAATTTTCTTCTCAAAAATAATTTTTGAGTAATAAACAATTCTATGCAATTAATCTAAATAAAATCATGTAAATCGCACCTTTACTTGACTTCTTTGAGCACAATTCAGTCAAGTAAATTGTAGGATTGCAGTAAAAAAAAAATAAAGCCTAAATGATCATATATAAAGTAGTCTAACACTGAATAAATTGAAAACATCAGTTTCCTGCCTAAGAGCATGACTTCCTGGCTGGAAGCTACTTAAACATAAATAGTGAAATAGCTCTAATTCTGGAACTGCTGACTACAGTAGGCACAAATGCCACAAATTTGAATTAGGCCAAGAGCCATTTTCTCTGAACCAAAGATGGGCGATCAGCACAGACTCTGGATTTTCCACTGGAAAATGCAGACATTACAGAAAAGCAGCTTAGGTTATAAACTTTATTTGACAAGGCCTCAAACTGTTTACCTCCAGCCTTGCCTGAAACAAAGAACTTGGATCCTGATTGGACACTGCTTATCTTTACTCGTTTCTAAGATCATACAGTTATCTAGGCAATGATGAACTCATTTCTCTAAAAAAAATAAAAAGACTCAAATCAAAACCTGTGCTTGGCCCTCATCCATATTCATAGCCAATTTCTATTCACTTACTATAAAGCAAGTAAAATCCAGGAACAAAAGGAAGCCATCATCACTTGACCCTGCCATCATCCAGCCAGCCAAAAGAGACCAATATTTGCTACTGCAAACATAGAAACTGCCTGCATTCCTGCCTATGTTTGAAGACCAGAGATCCCTACCTTGAATCAACAAGCATCACCAGAAATACGATTTTTACACAAGCTTGAAATCACTGCCTTATCTTTTGTAACATGTGTGCAAGCCTGTCTGTGTGAAAGATTGTGTGTGTGTGGCTGTGTGACAGCCTGTATGCATCTGTGTGGCTGTGTGAGAGCCTATGTGCGTGTATGTGCATCTGTGAATGCCTATATGCATGTATGTGTGTCTGTGTGAGAGCCTGTGTATATGTGTGTGTGCGCCTGTGAGAGCCTGTGTATCACATATAGGCTCTCACAGGCATGTGCACACACATGCTGAGGTAGATCTTCAAAACATACACGCGTGCATACTTTTGTTCGCGTCACTGGCGCGGACAAAAGTACACCAGATTTTATAAGATACGCGCGTAGCTGCGCGTATCTTATAAAATCCGGGGTCGGCATTCGCAAGGCTGCGCAAAATCGGCAGCCTGCATGCGCCAAGCCGCGCAGCCTGCCTCCGTTCCCTCCAAGGGAGGATTTACGTGCGCAGGGGTTTTAAAATCTACCCCTATGTGTCTGAGTGAGACTGGGAGTGTGTGAGAGAATCAATATGTTATTGTGTGTGTGTGAAAGAGAGAGAAGATAAAGTTGGTGCGGCCCTATCTCCCTGAATCCACAAAAACTTCAGGGTGACTGGAAATCAAAAGAACATGATGGCCAGGAGAGCTACAGCCCACTGACTCTAGACAGAGATCAGCAGAAGCATACACAGAAATATCCCATCTACACACACAGTGGTCAACATGCAAGCCTCCTTACTACATTTTATAATAGAAATTTGTGAATATACTGAACAAAGAAAAGTGAGATGTCACTGATGTTAACTTACAGATTGATCAAGAAAAGTCCAAAAAGTACAAACGAAGTGAAATATTCAAAAGAAAAACATTGCACGCCAGATCTATAAAATATCATATAATCATGCAAAAAAATCTTAATTTGAGAAACAGTGAAATTTAATGAAATTGGACCATCATAACACCCCAGGGATGCTGAACATAGTAGGGTAGATTTTCAAAGGGGTACGCACGTAAGATACGCGCGTACCCCCAGAAAACCTACCCCAAACCCCCCCTGCGCGCACTGAGCCTATTTTGCATAGGCTCGGTGGCGAGCTCAAGCCCCGGAACGCGCGTAAGTCCCGGGGCTTGCAAAAAGGGGCGGTCGGGGGCATGGCCAGGGGGCACGGTTAGGGATCGGGGCATGTCTGGGGGGCGTGTGTGCGGTCCGGGGGCGTGGCTGAGTACCCTGACACAGTGGCCTATGTCGGGGCCTGCTGCGCTGGCGCGCGTAAGTTACTACTGCCCGGAGGCAGTAGTAACTTCTCCGATAAAGGTAGGGGGGGTCTAGATAGGGCCGGGGGGTGGGTTAGGTAGGGAAAGGGAAGGGAAGGTGCGTGGGGGTAAAAACAAAGTTCCCTCCGAGGCCGCTTCGATTTCGGCGCGGCCTCGGAGGGATCAGGCAGCACGTGCAGGGCTCGGCGCACGCAAGTTGCACAAATGTGCACCCCCTTGCGCGAGCCGACCCCGGATTTTATAAGATACGCGTGGCTACGTGCGTATCTTATAAAATCCAGCGTACTTTTGTTCGCGCCTGGTGCGCGAACAAAAGTACGCGCGCGTGTATGTTTTTAAAATCTACCTCAGTATTTAAAGCACGAACTGGAAGCCCCTGAAGCGGACATCCAAAACGTGATATCAAGTCGAGCATGATGAGCACTTACTTGGGGAAGTATTTTCTTTCTTTTTAAAAGCATTTAAAAAATACATATAAAAATTGCTTTTGCTTCAAAGAACTTGTCGTTTCTTGAACGATAATTATCTATGGCCCTTAGCGGTGAAAATACTGAATAAAGACTACATTCAGCATTCGCGTGGTGTTATGATGGTCCAATTTCATTACATTTCAAGGTTGCTCAAATTAATATTTTTTCGCATGATTATATGATATTTATAGATCTGGCTTGCTTTTTTTTTCTTTTGAACTTTTAGATTGATGCGGATGATGATTATATTTCACTGTTCTACTTCCTGTCTCTGTTGTTACTTTAATCTTGTGTGTGTTGCTTGCAGGGTAATACAATACAACACGGTACCTGTTCACTAGCAGCTTTCAGTTGTCTTTATTTCACATATGAAACAGAAAACCTGATGATACTGGATGTGTTTGTAGTTTCCTGCGGCCACCTCTCCATTCATGAGAGAACAGAAATATAGATACTACAGTATATTGATTAAAATATATGCTATACCTTTTGGCTTTCTGTTGAGTTGATGTGGCCTAGCTTGTGATTCTAAAATAAAATGAGAATAGTTAGTGAAATGCTTTTGTAGACAAACATTGTATAAAGAAGGGTTCAATTACATGCTTAATTTCTTTCTTAAATTCATTAAAACTTTGAAATGAGTCATGAATTGAAAGAAGTCTAAGGTAAGTGAATTTATCTTTCAATTATTTTAGTGCTTATAAGACATAGTAACTTAGAACTCAAAAACTGAATTTGAAAGAACAAAGTGTAGGTTAGTTTTCTAGAAATTGTAACTATTGTAACTGAAATGTTTGATATATTTTCAGGCAAGTCCAAGAATTTATCCAAAGACCTTCACGCTTTCACAGCTATTTCACCTGTGATCTTATAAGGTATTATTATATTCTCAGATAATCATCAGCTGCTGGAAGTAATACAACTGTGTAATTTAAGGCAAGTGGCTGCTAAATGATTACAATTAAACACAGTACATGAAATTATTTTGGAACACTTAAAAGCTGCCTAAAGCAATCATTTCAGCACTAGGAAACAAAATTCAAACATGCAACAATTTGTCTTAAATACCAACTAGAAAATCAAATTATATCCATGATGTGTTTTATAGCTTTGAATTAATTTTGACAGGATATACATTAAATTTTAAAACCCTTAGGGTCTATGGGCATGGAATAAGCAGTGATATGGGTAGATTTGCCAAGTCTTCTCTTCAGTACGCCAAGTAAGTGCATGAACTTAGACATATTAAAAATAGTTGCTCCAGGGGGCATTTTAGGGTTGTGGGTGAAAATAATGTAGATGTATTTAAGTTTCAAAAATGTTTGCACGTTGTAGGCTCACCACAAATGTGTGTGAATTACATCAGTATTCAAGATCACATAAATACATGTGGATACTGATAACTACACAAGTCGATATTCAAACCCAAGGTAGGTGGGTACCTGGTTTTGAAAATCAACTGGGTTTCTATTAGAGATGTGGTTCGTTTTTCGCCCGAAATAGGAAATTACCCGAAATTTCCTATTTCGTTTTTGTTTCGGAAGCCCCGAAACCCGAAAAGAATTTTCCCCGAATTTCGGGGAAATTTCGTTTTTCGGGTTTGCCTGGGGAGAGGGGCACAAATTTTTTTTTAAATTAAAAAACACCCCAAACCACCCCAAACATTTAGATTAACTATAATACAACACCCCCCCCCCCGATCCCAATCCCTCCCCAAGACTTACGAAGTACATTCCTGGTGGTCCAGCGGGGTCCCGGGTTCCATTTGCCCTCCGTGCCCGTGCTACTGCAAGCCGTGCTCTTTAAAATGGTGCCGCATAGCCTCTGAACTACCATGTCACAGGGGCTACCGGCGCCATTGGTCAGCCCCTGTCACATGGCCATCGGCACCATCTTGTGCTCCTGTCATGTGACTGGAGCTGACCAATGGCGCCGAAAGCCTCTGTGACATAGTATGGGCAAAGGCTATTGGCGCCATTTTGATTACTGGCAGCCGACAACGAAATCGCTCCCGGACCCCCCTCTGGACCCCCAGGGATTATTGGCAAGCCTTGGGGGGGGGTCAGGCGCACCTATTTTGCATAGGCCGCTGGCGAGCACAAAGCCCACGGGACACGCGTAAGACCCGGGGCTTCGTAAAAGGGACGGGAGGGGGCGTGTCTGGGGGCATGTCCGGGGTCAGGGGGTGGTCTGGGGCGGGTCTGGGGGTGTGGTGACGGTTCAGGGGCGGGTCAGAAGGGTGGTCCCGAGTCTCCCGGCACTGCGGCCTGTGCCGGGGATGCAAGGCAGCGCGCGCAAGTTTCGCCTGCTTCAAGCAGGTATAACTTGCCCAAAAAAGGTAGGGGGGGGATTTAGGTAGGGCCGGCGGGTGGGTTAGGTAGGGGAAGGTGGGGAAATGCGGAGGGAACGGAGGCAGGCTGCGTGGCTTGGCGCGCGCAGGCTGCCGATTTTGCGCAGCCTTGCGCGCGCCAACCCCGGATTTTATGAGATACGCGTGGCTACACGTGTATCTTATAAAATCCGGCGTACTTTTGTTTGCGCCTGTTGCTAGCATTACCAGAATGTCTTCTTTGGAGCTTTCCTACTTTATCCAAAATGTACCTAATATGCCAGGACTGAAACCTTCATAGAAGAATTCTAATTCGGGAGAAACACTGGTGATGATCAAACAAGGTTGAGAGTTATTTAAAGTAAACTTTGAAAAATAATTTAGTGATTTGATCCTAGATGACTACTGATTCTCCCTCAATTACGGACCCTTACTGATTCTCCTACACCAAATATAGCAAGACTGATCATTAGGGATGTGAATCGTTTTTCAACGATTAAAATTATCGTCCGATAATGTTTATATCGTCTTAAATCGTTATAGAACACGATACAATAGAAATTCTAACGATTTATCGTTAAAAATCGTTAAATCGTGTTAGTGCGCACTAACTCGAGTTAGTGCGCACTAACTCCCCGTTAGTGCGCACTAACTCGAGTTAGTGCGCACTAACTGAAAATGATACAAATAAACACTTTCCAGGTCACTGAAGGTCAGTTAGGAATGAATATGTGTTCCTATTGGCTGGCTGCCCTCTTATCTATTGATGTTACCAAGGTTACCACTGAGGTGATGGTTGGGGGGATGGGAAATGGAACTGGAAACTAACGAACACCAACAGAAAATGAAACAAAGTGTTCACACTTCCCAGGTCAGTAAAGGTCACTTAGGAATGAATATGTATGTATGTATTCCTATTGGCTGGCTGTGCTCTTATCTATTGATGTTACCAATATGGTTGGGGGGATGTGAAATGGAAACAGTTGGAAGCTTGACAAAAAAAGTAATGTAATGATCAGCACTCACGTGACTAGAACTTGTTTGTTTATTATTTTTGTTAGCAGACACCTGAAATGCTAGTGCATGTTGAATTTGCCAATCACTGTGCATTTTAGAAAGGTGGTCCTGGCTGGAACTGTACACAGTTCAAATATATGTAATTGATTGTTGGTAAGTGTATTTTTTAAGTAGCCACACTGGCACCAGTATGTTTACTTTTCCTCCTACTTAACTCACTAGCTCAGCTTTGTAAGAAGGGCTTCTCTGCTTGTGTGTTGTTTTTGTTTGGTGTGAGGAGAGCAGAAACATCAGATCTTTATTCAATCTACTACAGTCATCTCTTACAGTGCCCTATCCCTATTAATACCAGGAGTGTTGTGATCTTCCTGCACACAGTGCCCTAACCCTGATACCAGTCTGAGACAGCTCCCTCCCTGCATTACTAGTGAGAGGCTGGCTTCACAGACAGGGGGGAGCTGCCTGACCCTCACTCCTGACTTCCCCCATGTCCCAGCTAGTGAATGGTGTGTGGGTGAGGGGGGGGGGGGGGAGGATGGTGAAGTCTGAGACAGCTCCCTCCCTGCATTACTAGTGAGAGGCTGGCTTCACAGACAGGGGGGAGCTGCCTGACCCTCACTCCTGACTTCCCCCATGTCCCAGCTAGTGAATGGTGTGTGGGTGAGGGGGGGGGGGGGAGGATGGTGAAGTCTGAGACAGCTCCCTCCCTGCATTACTAGTGAGAGGCTGGCTTCACAGACAGGGGGGAGCTGCCTGACCCTCACTCCTGACTTCCCCCATGTCCCAGCTAGTGAATGGTGTGTGGGTGAGGGGGGGGGAGGATGGTGAAGTCTGAGACAGCTCCCTCCCTGCATTACTAGTGAGAGGCTGGCTTCACAGACAGGGGGGAGCTGCCTGACCCTCACTCCTGACTTCCCCCATGTCCCAGCTAGTGAATGGTGTGTGGGTGAGGGGGGGGGGGGAGGATGGTGAAGTCTGAGACAGCTCCCTCCCTGCATTACTAGTGAGAGGCTGGCTTCACAGACAGGGGGGAGCTGCCTGACCCTCACTCCTGACTTCCCCCATGTCCCAGCTAGTGAATGGTGTGTGGGTGAGGGGGGGGGGGGGGAGGATGGTGAAGTCTGAGACAGCTCCCTCCCTGCATTACTAGTGAGAGGCTGGCTTCGCAGACAGGGGGGAGCTGCCTGACCCTCACTCCTGACTTCCCCCATGTCCCAGCTAGTGAATGGTGTGTGGGTGAGGGGGGGGGGGAGGATGGTGAAGTCTGAGACAGCTCCCTCCCTGCATTACTAGTGAGAGGCTGGCTTCACAGACAGGGGGGAGCTGCCTGACCCTCACTCCTGACTTCCCCCATGTCCCAGCTAGTGAATGGTGTGTGGGTGAGGGGGGGGGGGAGGATGGTGAAGTCTGAGACAGCTCCCTCCCTGCATTACTAGTGAGAGGCTGGCTTCACAGACAGGGGGGAGCTGCCTGTCCCTCACTCCTGACTTCCCCCATGTCCCAGCTAGTGAATGGTGTGTGGGTGAGGGGGGGGGGAGGATGGTGAAGTCTGAGACAGCTCCCTCCCTGCATTACTAGTGAGAGGCTGGCTTCGCAGACAGGGGGGGGCTGCCTGACCCTCACTCCTGACTTCCCCCATGTCCCAGCTAGTGAATGGTGTGTGGGTGAGGGGGGGGGGGGAGGATGGTGAAGTCTGAGACAGCTCCCTCCCTGCATTACTAGTGAGAGGCTGGCTTCACAGACAGGGGGGAGCTGCCTGACCCTCACTCCTGACTTCCCCCATGTCCCAGCTAGTGAATGGTGTGTGGGTGAGGGGGGGGGGAGGATGGTGAAGTCTGAGACAGCTCCCTCCCTGCATTACTTGTGAGAGGCTGGCTTCACAGACAGGGGGGAGCTGCCTGTCCCTCACTCCTGACTTCCCCCATGTCCCAGCTAGTGAATGGTGTGTGGGTGAGGGGGGGGGGGGGTGGATGGTGAAGTCTGAGACAGCCCCCTCCCTGCATTACTAGTGAGAGGCTGGCTTCACAGACAGGGGGGAGCTGCCTGACCCTCACTCCTGACTTCCCCCATGTCCCAGCTAGTGAATGGTGTGTGGGTAAGGGGGGGGGAGGATGGTGAAGTCTGAGACAGCTCCCTCCCTGCATTACTAGTGAGAGGCTGGCTTCACAGACAGGGGGGAGCTGCCTGACCCTCACTCCTCCGGGGTATTGTGATCTTCCTGCACACAGTGCCCTATCCCTGATACCAGGGGTGTTGTGATCTTCCTGCATGCAGTGCCCTATCCCTATTAATACCAGGAGTGTTGTGATCTTCCTGCACGCAGTGCCCTATCCCTGATACCGGGATGTGTGCAAGAAGATCACAACACCCCCGGTATCAGGAATAGGGCACTGTGTGCAGGAAGATCACAACACCCCCAGTATCAGGAATAGGGCACTGTGTGCAGGAAGATCACAACACCCCTGGTATTAGGGATAGGGCACTGTGTGCAGGAAGATCACAACACTCCTGGTATTAATAGGGATAGGGCACTGTGTGCAGGAAGATCACAATACCCCTGGTATCAGGGTTAGGGCACAAGTTCTAGTCACATTGACTGATCACATTACTTGTTTTGTCAAGCTACCAACTGTTTCCATTTCCCATCCCCCATATACTGTCAGTAGGAAACTTGGTAACATGAATAAATAAGAGGGCAGCCAATAGGAATACATATTCATTCCTAAACTGACCTTAACTGACCTGAAAAGTGTCAAATTGTATCATTTTCAGTTAGTGCGCACTAACTCCCAGTTAGTGCGCACTAACTCCCGTTAGTGCGCACTAACTCGAGTTAGTGTGCACTAATCGGAAAAAACGATTTTTAACGATTTTTTAACTAAAAAATCGTGCCTAAGACGATTTTCTTGCCCTGCCACACGATTTCTATCGTTAAGACGATATGGAAAACGATTCACATCCCTACTGATCATCTTCTATTAAACTGATATAGACATTAACAACCACCGCAACGTTCTACTTCTTGTTAATCTTCTATCATCCTCTTCTTCTGCTCCCAGTTAGAATCATCCCTGTTTTATTGTAACTTCTTTTTCTGAGCACTTGTTATAATTTGTTATAATTTGTTATAAGTTGTAATGTATACGCTCAAGTTATAGTTATCTATTGCTCACCCCTTGTTTTATGTAAACCGACATGATACGAACTCCGTGAATGCCGGTATAGAAAAAAACACAAATAAATAAATAAAATAAATAAAATAAATTACTTTAACAAGCTTGCTTTATTCAGTTCCAACTATGATAATTATTAAAGAGAAGATTAATTAATACTGCTCTATTTTGTATTTTTTTTTGGTCTGAAGAATATATTTTCATGTATATTTCTTATTTAAATGAACATCTTTTTTCACTGCCCTGGAAAGGTCTAGGGATAGTGTGAAGAGCATGCTCTCAGTTTTGATGGGGAAGAAATATAATAACAACAGACCAGTATTCAAAATCCTGAAAAATAGACAATTTATCTGGATAATGTTAGCCAAATAAGTTACCAGGGATATTCAGTGAGATAAGCATCCTCAAATACAGTTATCCATCTAATTTTGAATATAACCATTAGGTTTAAAGTTATCCAGCTAAAGAAAGAGGGATAACTTTAGCCTTAATTGGCTGTATGCAAGTTAAGTTTCAATGGCTTTCAAAAATATGTGTAAACACAGCCTTACCAGGAAGGGGGGAGCCTGGAGTCAACCTTTCAGATTTTCACTTTAAAATAAAACTTGGTGGGGAGGAGGGATTGGAGGTAGGGCTAGGACAGACAGGGCAATATTTTTTTACATTGACCTGGAGACTGGGAAATGGGCACCCAGACCTGCTCTTTATAGTTTCATATTTTTTTTTGAAGGCCATCACCATTTAACTCACTACTTTGTTTGAAAATAGCCAGTTAAGATTAAAGTTATCCGGACATGCATTCCTAGGTAACTTTAGACTTGCTCCAGAGCATGGCTAGAATTTGTCAATAAATTATTTAGCTAACTCCTAATATTGGAGTTAGCCAGATACGTTTCTCTGCTAGCCTGTCCCTACCCAGTAATGCTCCCATAATGCCCATTACTTATTTGGATAATTTTTAGCCAGATGATGACTTACCCAAGGTCCCCACAAACATTAATTATAATATTCTAATTTAAAGCAAGGTTCTCCACAGCTCCCCCACCCTGGTTTAGCCATAAAACTTACCTCTGGCCAGTTCCTCTTCCCCCTTTCCCTCTTCTCCCCTCCCCTGGCACCCAAACTCTAAGCCTCCTACCCCAGCAGATTCCCTCAAAAACCCTCTGTGGTACTCTAGATTGTGGTACACTCCCACCACAAGCCAGGATATTTCCAGCATTACTTTGACAGCATCACTTGAAGTGTACGTTTTCAATATTTCTGTTAGCTACTGGTCAACAATACTAGTAGCTTACAAGGCAGGGAGCTGCAGTGATCATAATTTCAGTAAGAATATTTTTTAATGTTTGGGCAACCTTGCAGGAAGTGAGGATCAGACCAACAAGTCCTGTATTTGAAATGCATGGGCGGAGGATCAGGTTGCTCGGCATTTAACCAGCTATATCCTTTTGCATGTAGCTGGTTAAGGTTCAAATTATCCAGGTACAGATACTTGGACAATTTAAACTCTGCTCTCAGCCATGTCTTGAGTTAGCTAAATAACGTTTTGGTTAACTCCAATTATCACAGTTAGCCAGATAACTCAACCACACTCCAGAACACCATCCAAAATGCCTCTTACTTATTTGACTAAGTTTTAGTTGAATAATGATATATTCAGCTAAACGTTAGCAGGATAAGAGCCAGGTGATAATCAAAACTTGGCAGTTAGCTGGATAACTTAAAGTTATCCAGCTAAATGCCTTTAAATAGTGACTTTTAAGTGTCTTTCAGGTGATTATGACTTTTAAGGCCTTATTTACTAAGGCTTTGTTGTCATTCTCTATCTTTAAGAACATCCAAGCTCATAATCACAGGGTTACACATCTACAATAGCTAATGATATTGAGGTAAATTAAAAAAAACCCCACATACATAAAACTGATATATAATCTGGCTACAGTTAGACAGGTAAGTTATCAGGAATATTTAGCAGGTTAAATGTCCCACTGAATATTCTATAATAAACGTATCCAGCTATATGTAACCAGATAACTTTGAAACCTAACTGGCTATGGGGGTCATTTATCAAAGGCTTATCGCACACGATACGGCCGTATAGCATATGATAAGCCTCTATCGCATGCGAAAAGGGCCTTTTCGCATATGATAGAATGCAAATTAGAGGGAGGGGAGGAGTCGGGCGGGGAAGGGAGGAGTTGGGTAGGGGAGGGGGTGGAGTCGGAGGTGGCGCTATTTGGTGCGAAAGCTGGCAGCCGGCATACTGCCGTGGTGAAAAGGCTGTGGGCTTTCGCAGACCTGCCCCCCCTTCGTCCCCCACCCCCCGTTTTCACAGGATTCATCATTCTGCGAGGAATGATGAATCCAGGCCTGTGTTTGCTGGTTAGGTTTTAAAGTTATCCAGGTTTGCGTACCTGAGTAACCCATACTCAAAGAATATAGCTGGTTAGGCAGTGAGCCTGTTATAGAAGAAAAAGCTGCTGAATGTGCCCGCGGGCCTGATTACCCCTCCTTCCAAGCCCCTACAAAGACAGTTCTAAATTTAAAAGTATATGGAACCAACTGCCACTCCTCCCCATGCCTCTACCTTGGTTTGTATAATTAATCTTAACTCCGACCTTTTCTCACTCTGCTCCTTTTCCACCTCCTGCTCCAACTGGCACTTTCCAAAATTCTTTGAGCTGCTGGTTGTAGTACATTCATACTGCTCCCACCTGCCTCCAGTGTCGCTGTCATGGCAATAATGTGATAGCAATGCTGGAAGCTTACACTTCCAGTACTGCTATCAAAGAAATGTTGACTCTTGGGAATGGTATACATGTGCTACAGCCAGAGGCCTGGAAGATTGTTGGGGGTGCCAGGTGTCATAGGAGGGTAAGGGTTTGATTGGCAAGAGGGGGGAAGAGGGAGAGAGGAAGGAAGATAAGGAAGATCTGGAGAAAAATTTATTTGCACAAACTGTGTGGGGAGGGGTCCTGGAGAGCCATGGCAATTGGCCCCATACACTTTTAAATTTGGCATGATCTTTGTGTGAGCTTGTGGGGGAGAGGGGATTGGGCAAGCAAACCCATTCAGCAGCTTTTGTTTCTTAAACAGGCTTGCTACTTAACCGGCTACATTTTTTTAGGTCAATATTCAAAGGTATTTAGCTGGATAACTTGTAAGTTATTCTACTATATGCTGACTTTTGAGCATCCCCAGTTTTTATCCAGCTAAAATTTAACAGGGTAAGCATTATCCAGGTAAAATGTAATCAGATAAAGTAAGAACATTTTGGATAGAGATGTAAATCGGTTCCGGAATCGTTTCCGGAATCGGGTTCGTAGAACCGTGGGAAATCTTCACTTTCCGCAGTTCTGAATGCTTTTTTTTTTTTTTGCTGCCTTGAGCCAAACCCCCCCCCCCCCCCGACACACACCCCAACCCTTTAAATCTAATTATTTAGAATCCCCCAACCTCCCTACCCCCAAAAATTTTTTTCTAAAGTTCCTGGTGGTCCAGCGGGGGTCCTGGGTGTGATCTCCCGCTCTCGAGCCGTCAGCTGCCACTAATCAAAATGGCGCTGATGGCCCTTTGCCCTTACCATGTGACAGGGGCTATCAGTGCCATTGGCCGGCCCCTATTACATGGTAGGAGCAATGGATGGCCGGCGCCATCTTAAAAAATGGTGTGGGCCTTTTTGGTCTTTATCTGACATCACTTATTATGCTATTATGTTACTATATTTATTTTAGGGAGAGGGCTCGGGGGAGGTAGGAGTGCATGACAGGACTGACCTTGCTTTCTACTTAATTGGAACCACTGAAGACTGGGTCACTTCCTCAAGCCTTTCAGCCTACCATGATTTTTCTAAGGTTTTGGGGGCTTGGGGTTGGGAGGTATTTGCCCGCCGAACCCAACATCAAGATCTCTTGGGTAGGGAAGGGCATGGGCCACCAGCCTGAATTTGTTTCTTTTTTTTAATATTTGATTGGTGCTTATATGGCTATATTCTTTGAATAAAGCTGCATGAGCTTTAAGTTATCCTGGAGCACGTTGCCATAGCCATGTTCAGTTAGCCAAAAAACTGATTCGGCTAACTCCAGTAATCGGATTTAGCCGAATAAGTTATTCAGCTAATTCTACTCCTCCCTGGAACACCCCCAAAATGCCCCACCATTATTTGGCTACATTTTTGTTGGATATGGACATATCCAGCTAAACGGTGGGCAGATAAGTGACAGTGATATTCAAACACAGGCATTTTTTCTGGACGCTGAAAGCTCAGTTTTTATCTACTTTGACAAATCTTCCTTTCTTAGTGTTAGCAACAAATTCATTTCTTGGCATGTTATAAGGTATGGTGTAAAGATTAAGAAATCTTTCCAATTAAAATAATTGAAATTGAATAAGCTGAATACCTTTTATTGGTTATTAAGTTCAAAGGAAGATATTTATATAGGACAATTTTCAGTTTCAGAAATGTTCTGTCTGCAACTTTAGGGAGCAGAAAGTGAAATGATTTTGAATTCTAATTTTTATTATATTTTATGTTTTGTAATGTATGCTGCCCTGAGTAGGAAGGATTGGCATAAATGCTGCCCTGAGTAGGAAGGATTGGCATAAATTCCACCTGGTTTAAACTCTGAAACCTTATTTATCTGTTAAGTAATTGCAAACTGTTTTCAAGTTTAGTATTGTCTTCACTGGATTATTTTAACTTCCTATTTGTGGAACTTCTTCTTAAGATTCTCCAGGGTTTGCAGATAGTCCAGCACACAGCAGCTAGACTGGTCTCTCCAGCAATTTGAGGGACCATATTTCATTATTTCTTTTTTCTCATCTTCATTGACTGCCAGTACTGTTGGAAACAGGATGCTGGGCTTGATGGACACTTGGACTGACCCAGCATGGCAATTTCTTATGTTCTTACTGTATAGGGTTTGTTTTAAAATTATTTGCCTTGTAATTAAGGCTATCCATCATTTAGCCCAAGAAGAATACTTGTCAATTAAGCTTTTGAAGTATTCTCTGGGGTGACACCTTTGTTCAAACACCATCTGTTGTCTGTCCCCTCTTTTAAAATGTTTAAATTAGCCAGACCCAGGTATTAAGCCTTCCCTTGTGCAACCCCAGTCTTGCATTTTTTATCTAAAGGCTGTAATATTATTATTTAAAATTAAGAACATAAGAAATTGTATACTGAAAGGGTCCATCAAGCCCAACATCCTGTTTCCAACAGTGGCCAATCCAGGCTACAATACCTGGCAAGTACCCAAACACTAAGTAGATCCCATGCTACTGATGCCATTAGCAGTTAATAGACTTCTTCTCCAAGAACTTATCCAAACCTTTTTTAAACCCAACTATACTAACTGCATTAACCACATCCTCTGGCAACAAATTCCAGAACTTAATTGTGTGTTGAGTGAAAAAGAACTTTCTCCGATTAGTTTTAAATGTGCTACTTCATGGAGTGCCGCTTAGTCCTTCTATTATCCAAAAGACTAAATAACCGATTCACATTTACCCATTATAGAACTCTCATGATTTTATAGACCTCTATCATATTCCCCCTCAGTCGTCTCTTCTCCAAGCTGAACAGCCCTAACCTCTTTAGCCTTTCCTCATAGGGGAGCAGTTCATCCCTTTTATCATTTTGGTCATCCTTCTCTTTACCTTCTCCAGTGCAACTATATCTTTTTTATGCAGCGACCAGAAATGTACACAGTACAAGGTGTAGGGATGTGAATCGTTTTTTGATGATTTAAAATATCGTCCGATATATTTTAAAACATCAAAAATCGTTAGAGGCGATATTTAATAGGAATTCCCCCGATTTATCGTCAAAAATCGTAAATCGGGGGAAGGGGGAGGGGAAGGGGGACGGCGGGAAAACAGGCACACTAAAACAACCCTAAAACCCACCCCGACCCTTTAAAATAAATCCCCCACCCTCCCGAACCCCCCCAAAATGTCTTAAATTACCTGGTGTCCAGTGGTGTGATCTTCCACTCTCGGGCCATGGGTGCGTTGATAGAAATGGCGCCGGCGCTACCTTTGCCCGTCATATGACAGGGCAAAGGTAGCGCCGGCGCCATTTGGTTCCTGTCCCCCGACATCACGAGCATAGGAGATCGCTCCCGGACCCCCGCTGGACCCCCAGAGACTTTTGGCCAGCTTGGGGGGGCCTCCTGACCCCCACAAGACTTGCCAAAAGTCCAGCGGGGGTCCGGGAATGACCTCCTGCACTCGAATCGTGTTGCCGTATGGCCGGCGCCATTTTGCAAAATGGCACCGGCCATATGGCCATATTGCCGTATTGCAAAATGGCGCCAGCCGTACGGCAACACGATTCGAGTGCAGGAGGTCATTCCCGGACCCCCGCTGGACTTTTGGCAAGTCTTGTGGGGGTCAGGAGGCCCCCCCAAGCTGGCCAAAAGTCCCTGGGGGTCCAGCGGGGGTCCGGGAACGACCTCCTGCACTCGAATTGTGTTGCCGTATGGCCGGCGCCATTTTGCAAAATGGCGCCGGCCATACGGCAATATGGCCATATGGCCGGCACCATTTTGCAAAATGGTGCCGGCCGTACGGCAACACGATTCGAGTGCAGGAGGTCGTTCCCGGACCCCCACTGGACTTTTGGCAAGTCTTATGGGGGTCAGGAGGCCCCCCCAAGCTGGCCAAAAGTCCCTGGGGGTCCAGCGGGGGTCCGGGAGTGATCTCCTACGCTCTTGATGTCGGGGGACAGGAACCAAAATGGCACCGGCGCTACCTTTGCCCTGTCATATGACAGGGCAAAGGTAGCGCCAGAGCCATTTCTATCAACGCACCCGTGGCCCGAGAGTGGAAGATCACAACGGGACCTCCCCACTGGACCCCAGGTAATTTAAGACATTTTGGGGGGGTTCGGGAGGGTGGGGGATTTTAAAGGGTCGGGGTGGGTTTAGGGATGTTTTAGTGTGCCGGTTTTCCCACCCTCCCCCGATTTATGATTTACACGATATTTAAAAAAACAAAACCACGACGATCCGATTCCCTCCCCCCCCAGCCGAAATCGATCGTTAAGACGATCACATGATTCACATCTCTATCAAGGTGTGGTCTCACCATGGAGCAATACAGAGGTATTATGACATTTTCCGTTTTATTCACCATTCCCTACCTAATAATTCCTAACATTCTGTTTTCTCTTTTGAATGCCGCAGCACACTGCACCAACGATTTCAATAAATTATCCATTATGACACCTAGATCTTTTTCCTGGGTGGTAGCTCCTAATATAGAACCTAACATCACGTATCTATAGCTTAGGTTATTTTCCCTATATGCAACATCTTGCACTTGTCCACATTAAATTTCATCTGCTATTTGGATGCCCAATCTTCCAGTCTTGCAAGGTCCTCCTTTAATGTATCATAATCCACTTGTGATTTAACTACTCTGAATAATTTTGTATCATCTGCAAATCTGATTACCTCACTCGCCATATTCCTTTCCAGATCATTTATACATATATTGAAAAGCATTGGTACAGATCCCTGGTACACTCCACTGTTTTTTCTTTTCCACTGAGAAAACCGACCATTTAATCCTACTCTCTGTTTCCTGTCTTTTAACCAGTTTGTATTTCATGAAAGGACAATTTATTTTTCTTAGAAGCCTCTCATGAGGGACTTTGTCAAACGCCTTCTGAAAATCCAAATACACTACATCTACTGGTTCACCTTTAGCCACATGAGTCTTGAAGGCTTGTTTAATCCAAGAAGTATTTCATGATATTTCTTGATAGAGTGTTTGAGTATAATTCTGTTGGTACAGATTGAACTGATTGATAGCTAATTTTATTGCTTTAATCTTTATTCATTCATTAAATATTCTTTGGAATTTGATGTATTCTTATTGAACTGTACCACATAACACATATATTCTTTTGTCTTCCTCTCAGTTATTCCATCTTGTGCATGTAAATTATGTTTCATATTTTCAGAGAGAGATTTAATTTATTATATAGGTTCTATGTTCTCAGTAATTGGTTATTGCTCTGAACTATTAAAAGGTATGAAGAAAAAGAAAGCCCATTTCCCAGAAGACTATCATTGCACTTAATTAATGTTAATAATCACTTGACCAAAGTCCCTGTTAAGTAATTGAAGAAAGGTAGGAAGCATGCCTTAGCTTATTAAATTGGGGGAAATGAAAATGTATTTCTTAAGCATTTAAATATATAATTGACTCATTGTTTCATTTTTCAATTTCATAAGCATTTCATCAGTAAATCGTAATTAAGTATGTTTATAACAATTGAAATAAATGTTCATTACTCCCCAAAAATTTCCTCCTCAACCATGTAAAGACTGTAGTTGTAATTTTTTTGGCATTTTGCACTTAATCATGAAATCTATCAAACTTATAATTTGAAAAATGCCTATATAGAATTGATGCATTTCTAGACTTGGATATTGTTTTCAACTTTTTAAAATTGTACTTTAAAAATAATTAATATTCAGCCTTCAAAATGTTGGGAGGATATCTTGTCTGATAGATTCCAAATACCATAACCAGTTATGAGAGGTTAGTTGCCAGACATTCACTAACCTCCCCAAAGGAACCTTTTCAATTCCTCATCTTCAAACAAATGAGTCTCACCTTCGATGAACTTGGTGACCTTGGTAACTTCTGATAGGACACATGTTTATGATATACATTGTTTATAGTGTAAATGTGGTAGACATAAATAGGCATTATAAAAATGCATTTCAACACCTTTTCCCCTTAAGCACCTTGAAAATTAATTTAGGATTACAAAAATATGTAATACCAATGACAATAATAAAAGGTAGCATGCCATTCAAAAGTTGGTTTTTTTGTTTTTTTTTAAATCAAGATAAAGTTATTCAGTAAATTTCACGGTGTTCAAGAAAACCTTGTATTTTCTCCAGATAACCACAATAATTCATAAAATAAATCCCAGTATTCCTTTAGACCTAATAGTATTTTAATAATATTATTGATGTAGAATAATATACATTTTTTCCTTTCTTTCAGAAAATGGTTATCTATTGAAGATAATAGCTGCAGAATAATCATTGAAGACTGGTCTATGTAATCTTGACATTTTCCAATGTTACATTAAAAATAAACAGAATTTCCCAGCAATAAAACACAGCAAATGCAATGATTACTTGGGCAAGTAAAAAGTTTGATGATCAGTACTAGAGCTGTGAGCATATCTTCAAGATAGATTGAAAAACAATTCAATAAAAAATGTTCTACATTTTAACACAATAATGAATAGTTCAACAAACCTTTATGAAACACATTTTTCAAATCTGTTTTGGATTTTTTTAATTAATCTGAAATAGATTTATCAAATTAATGGATACCATTCAGATTTTATTAAAAAGCTAAATATAAGTTATTTTGATTTCTTACAAATATTCCCCAAATCTGCTGGTAGAAATCCTGTGAATTTTGTTAGTGGATCTGATGAAATTCCTAAAATTCTGCCAGTTTAAAGTTGAAACTCAAACGGGTACATTTTAAAAAACAGCGCGCGAGCGTACTTTTGTTCGCGCACCAGGCGCAAACAAAAGTACGCTGGATTTTATAAGATATGCACGTAGCCGCACATATCTTATAAAATCCGGGGTCAGTGTGCGCAAGGGGGTGCACATTTGGGCACCTTGCATGCGCCGAGCCCTGCGCGCACTGCCCGTTCCCTCCGAGGCCGCTCTGAAATCGGAGCGGTCTCGGAGGGAACTTTCCTTCCACCATCCCCGCACCTTCCCCCCCCTTCCCCTACCTAACCCCCCCCCTGGCCCCTATCTAAACCCCCCCTTACCGTTATTGTAAAAGTTACACCTGCCAGAGGCTGCTGGCGTGCCATCTCCCAACCCAGGGGCTGTTCCGGAGGCCTCGGCCGCGCCCCCGGAACGCCCCTGGGCCAGCACCACACTCCCCAACACGCCCCCCGGAACACCTCAAACGTCACACCGCCCACCCGACACGCCCCCGACATGCCCCCCTAGCGAAACCCCAGGACTTACGTCGGTCCCGGGGCTTGCTCGGCGCGCACAGGAGGGGCTTTTAAGGGTTGCACACTTAACTTATCGCATAACCCTTTTAAAATCCAGCCTAAATTGTTTTCACAACTCAGTCCTATGTTATTAATCAAATTAAGGTGCCAATTCACTAAATAGTCTTATCACAAGTGTATGCAAGCTAATGATCACACTAAACACTAACAATTTGAGAATTGGTGCAAAGTTCACAGGTAAAAAGTACATATGGCAGGGAATCTGTTGCCCTGTAGGGCTTGTTGGAAACATGAAGTGTTATGAAGGGGGTTGCTTGGTATTATCAGAGTAGTCAAAGGAAAAATGCTGGATCCAAGTTTCAGGGGAATGTGGACAGGGCTACTGAGAATTTCCCCTGCCTCAACCAATCCTGTCAATTTAGGCTGATTAGTGTGGGGAACTTAAAATAATGATAGGCAAAGTGCATTTCTGCTTACACATATCATTAGCTTTCTGAATGCAACTTTAAGTGAAATTTCTGCATTCAAGCTAAAAATTGAATTTAGACAGATTTACAACCATAAAAATTAGCATATACACACGAAAATAGCTTCTTCTTGCATGTGACGTATTTTATAAAAGTAGAAAATACACATGAACATATACATGCTTAAAATATTTAAAAAAAAATCATTTTGAAAAAATCACATATATGGAGATGGCAGGAGGTTAATGATTATAACCATTATGACATTGGTGCGGGGACACTTACACTCTATATGAAACCTTCTGCTCTTCCTAAAACATATTTTTTCAGATACATTTTTTTAAAAGTATTAAGCTTTATTGAAAATGTATTCATACCTACTTGGGAGTGTAGGTGTTGAAATTTATCATTGTAAACATTTTTTTCAAAATGGATAGATGAAATTCAACAAAAAATTGTTTCCACCGCAACAGAGCATTACTTTGTTCTTGATCAGTTTAAAAAAAGGGTCAGCCTAGGGACATTCTGGGGTGGGACCAACATGTACATGTGTAAGTAACTATTTTAAAGGACACTTATGTGCAAACATTTGCCAAGCTACCAAGCCAATTCCTCACTGGCTACCTGACTCAGCCTGTGATGCAGCCTCCTCTCCACCAGGAGGTCCTCAACGAGCTTCATCTCCAGTCTTGTCAAGCTCCAACTTGCTGCTTGCACCTCACCCAAACTCCAGCCCCAATTAACTCTGCCTTGCCAGAACCTAGATGTCATTTCATGGAGTCACCCTTGGCTGTCTGACCGGGCCACTCTTACCTTGCTCTATGGCTTATGGCTTCCAGGCCTTCTTATATCTTGCTACTTGCCTTGTGGCCTATCTAGGCATTACCTTGTCATGTGGCTCCCAAACCTTCCTGTATCTTGCCTTCTTTCCTTGCCTTGTGACCTTTCTAGGCCATTCCTTGCCTTGTGGCCTCCAGGCCTTCTGTGTCCTTGGACCTTCCTCTGTGGCTTAATCAGGCCCTACCTTGCCTTGCAGCCTCCGGGCCTTCTATTTCCTTGCCCCTTGCCCTGAGGCCTACTGAGGCCTTACTTTATCTAGTGGCCTTTGGGCCTCTTTCTTAATGGTCTTTGGGCCTTATATGTTGTTGCCTTCGGGCCTCAGTGTTCTCTGTTCTGTGTTATCCTTGTCTGCTCCTGTCCTTGTCTGTTTTGTCTAAGTCCTACTCTAATCTGCTTTATTTAGTCCAGTCCTTGTCTGGTCTTGCCATGACCTGCCCAGTACAGTCCCCAGCATCCATTTTCTGCTTTGCCTTGCTCAAGCCTGTGTCCATATCCAGTCCAGTCCCTGCTCAGTATTCCAACCTGTATCTGTATCCAGTTCCAGCCTTGTTCAGTATCCTGCCACTGTTACAAAATCAGCCAGATTTGGTTCATGTAAAAATACACATATAACTCCTGGTTAATGCGCAGTTTTATATAAACTGAGTAGAGGCATTCCAGTGGATGGAGTAAGGGCAGAGTTGGCACTTACACAACACTCCCACACATACTTTATAATTTGAAAATGCATGTATGTAAGCATACATGCACAAGTTACGTCCACTGAAGAGGAGGTACAAATTTATGTGAGTTTCTATACCTTCTTGGCCAATTACCCATGAATCTTCAAAGTGATCTTATGCACATAAATTTGCTTTGAAAATTTTCGATAAAATCTGCATGTACAGTGACCATGCAGACTTTACCACTGTCTGGGCTGTTTGAAAATGACTCTTCCTAAGAAGAATGGAGAATGGTAACATAACAAGTATATCAGTCAGGAAAACTGAAATGAAAAGATTATGGTACTTATGTCAAGCATTAAACATACCATATTGGACTTGTGCTTCATTGTTTGAGATGGGATAAGGTATTATTTGTGAAGTTAAAAAACAAAGCTTCAAATTGTATAATGTTCTTATCCATCTGAAATGTAATCTGGCTATCAAATATGTTTTCCCTTTAAGTTTTTCTATTCCTAACTAGAAGTTATGTATTAATTTATATTCTAATAATCAGAGAACCAACCTTCTTGCAGCAATGTTTTGAGGTGCTCCTCATCAATATCAGATCCACCAGTAACTATTTTTGTATATTTGATTTCAGGACCTAAAGAAAATTTAAAAATATATCAAAGGATTAAAATTAGAAACTGGAGCCTCTTTCAATCAACACAATTCAATTTACTCCCAGTGCAATCTGAGCAATGACAGCAAAAATAGTTCATCACAAATGGATTAATTTACAGACCCTGGGAAAGAAAGTGAAATCACTTTGATCACTGTTGGGTCCTGCAGAAAGGTAGTGGAGGATCTGCAAACTTCCCCACATTCTCAAAGAGAAATTACATGCATGTTTCTCTTTGAAAATAGCAAATACAAAGTGTGAGCATTAAAAACCTGAATTCTGACTAGATTTAAAGGGGTAGATTTTTAAAAACTGCGCGATCGCGTACTTTTGTTTGCGCAGCAGGCGCAAACAAAAGTATGCTGGATTTTATAAGATATGCGCATAGCCGCGCGTATCCTCTAAAATCCTGGATCGGCGCGTGCAAGGCTACCGATTTTGGGCAGTCGGCGTGCGCCGAGCCGCGCAGCCTGCCTCCGTTCCCTCCGAGGCCGCTCCAAAATTGGAGCGGCCTCGGAGGGAACTCTCTTTTGCCCTCCCCTCACCTTCCCCTCCCTTCCTCTACCTAACTCACCCACCCCTATTTATTCCCCCCCTACCTTTATCCATGGATTTATGCCTCCCGGAGGGAGACGTAAATCCACGCGCGCCAGCAGGCTGCTGGCGCGCCAAGACCCGACCCGGGGGCGGTTCCGGAGGGCGCAGCCACGCCCCCGGAACGCCCCAGCCCGAAACCACGCCCCCGTGCCCGCCCCCGAAATGCCGCGTCCCGCCCCCAAAATGCCCCGTCGTTCGGCCCCGCCCCGACACGCCCCCAACACGCCCCTGTCCAAAAACCCCGGGACCTACGCGCGTCCCGGGGTTCTGCGCGCGCCGGCGGCCTATGGAAAATAGGCGCGCCGGCGCGCAAGGCCCTGCTCGCGTAAATCCGGGCGGATTTACGCGAGCAGGGCTTTTAAAATCCGCCCGAAAATGTTTAATTGCAAACCTACTCCTAGATTCATCAAAATGCTATAAATTTTGTATGAATAACGCTCGCGATAAAAAAGGGTTGTGTTTAGGGAAATTTTTTAGTTACCATAACACATAGGTATTTTACTGCAATATGTGTTAAATTTATTGTACCCATCATATTTTCACTTTGCAAAGTGCCCAGACAGGCATTTCTGAGAGAGAGAGAGAGAAAAAGAGAGTCTCTTATATTAGTCATCTATTTATACCACTATAGGAGAATCATCTAGTAACTGGAGGTGACGTTTTGGTGGTGGTCTTGGGTTTGGGGGGCAGTTTTACATGCACAGTCAGATGTACGAACAGTACAGTACACATCATTGAAGATTTGATGTGATTTGGAAGGAGGAAAGATACACAAAAATGAGTTTTTTACAATGTACTCTCACCCTAGCTTGATTTATTTATTTATTTATTTGTGTTTTTCTATACCGGCATTCACGGAAGTTTGTATCATGTCGGTTTACATAAAACAAGGGGTGAGCAATACATTATAACGTACATAGCTAAAACGTAAGAGTATACATTACAAAAGTATAACAAGTGCATAGAAGAAAAAGTTACAATAGAACAGGGGTTATTCTAACTGGGATTAGAGTTAGAGGAGAGATAAAAAGTTTAACAAGAAGTAAAACATTGTAGTGATTGGTTGGTATTGTCTGTTTCAGTTTAATAGAAGATGCTCAGTGCACTCTCTACCTGGATGCTATCAAGCTAGGGCAAGAGTACATTGTACCTGGGTGCTATCAAGCTAGGGCGAGAGTACATTGTACAAATCTCATCTTTGTGTATCTTTCCTCCTTCCAAATCACATCAAATCTTCACGATGTGTACTTTGCTGTTCGTACATCTGACTGTGCATGTAAAACTGACCCTCAAACTCTAGACCACCAGCAAAAGCTCACCTCAAGTTACTAGATGACCCTTCTATAGTGCTGTAAATAGATAACTAATATGTGTGCCACCCCAGAGGTTCTCTCTCTCTCTCTCTCCCCCACCCTCAGAAACAGGATTTGTGAAAAATCCCATTTCAGGCACGTAAGTATCACAGGCATAACACATGTGTTGTGCTATCACACAATGCATTAGCATTCCTCGTTTTCATTTCCTCCTCCCAAAATCCGCCCACTTGAATAAATTTTGGAAATTTGCATGGTCAGCACGTGATATGATAAATAACACCTGCATTATGGCATTATCGTGGGCATTAGGGTTTAAAAGCATTTTGATGAATGACCCTGCTAGTCAGATACAGTTGAAAATGTATCTAAAAATAACTGCTAAAATTACCTGTTATCTATGCCATTCGCTCATGGCTTACTAAAATCTAAGCTTTATAAATGATACAAAATTCAATGAGTGCATGTGAATATGTAAATGTGTGTGCATGTGTTTATTTAGGAGTAGAGGAGGAATGTGCCAAAGAGGTACTTCACAGCTGGTCAAGCAGTTCCTCAGATACATGCTAGTGACTCATAATAACTTTGGTACTTTATTCCTGCACCATTTAATGTTTCTATTATATTTTTTTACAGCATTCTTATTACTGCCAAAAATAATTATTGTACAGTGTCAGACAGATCATATACTTTAAGAATAAATAACAAATAGGAGTCATATGGTATACAGTACCATGTTTAGTCACATCAATGGGTGTCCCCTCAATTTCGTATGTTTTCACAATTGGCTCTGTTAAAATAAATATGTCAGATGTTTGCATTTTTGATAGACAAATATATTTATGTATGCAAATGTGTAAAAACATTTGGCTAACTCTAGGACTAGCCAGACAATTCAGAGGTAACATTATATGTTCCCATGTAGTAAATTTAAGATCATTCATTTTTTGACTCAGATTATCATCTAGGGCTACAATGCTCTCTAGATAGCCCACACCCTAAGTGAACTGGGAATATCAACATTAATCATTGACACCGACTGTGTAACTCAAGGGCAAATTGTAAGGAGAAGCATTCTATGACATTATTGCCACTAAACTTAGTCTAGATGGATAAAGAGTTTGCTAGATGTGATAAAACAACTGGAAGCTGTAGATGAAGGCCCATAGACTTATTATTTTGTCCAAGACAGTTGACGAGATAGTTTTAAAGGCTACAGTAAATTCCCTTTACAGTAAAAACAGAGGAGAAAAGGCAAAGGAGCTCTTTTGCTAACAGTACATTATCTTTAATGCCAAATTTTCTAAGCCACTAATGCAGGGCAAACATCATCTATTTAGCATTGGGGTAGATTTTCAAACAAGGCGCGTTGGCGTACTTTTGTTGGCGCTCCAGGCGCAAACAAAAGTACGCGGGATTTTAGTAGATACGCGCGGAGCCGCGCGTATCTGCTAAAAACCTGGATCGGCGCGCGCAAGGCTATTGATTTTGTATAGCCGGCGCGCGCCGAGCCGTGCAGCATACCCCCGTTCCCTCCAAGGCCGCTCCGAAATCGGAGCGGCCTTGGAGGGAATCCTCTAACGCCCTCCCCTCACCTTCCCCTCCCTTCCTCTACCTAACCCACCCGCCCGGCCCTGTCTACACCACCCCCCTTACCTTTCTCCGGGGATTTACGCCTCCCGGAGGGAGAAGTAAATCCCCGCGCGCCAGCGGGCCTGTTGCGCGCCAGGACGCGACCTGGGGGCGGGTACGGAGGGCGCGGCCATGCCCCCGGACCGCCCCGGGCTGTAGCCACGCCCCCGTACCCGCCCCCAAAACGCTGCCGACACGCCCCCTAAACGCCACGACGACCGGGCCCGCCCCCGACACGCCCCCCTCGGAGAACCCCGGGACTTACGCGAGTCCCGGGGCTCTGCGCGCGCCGGTAGGCCTATGTAAAATAGGCTCACCGGCGCGCAGGGCCCTGCTCGCCTAAATCCGCCCGGTTTTGGGCGGATTTAGGTGAGCAGGGCTCTGAAAATCCGCCCCATTGTGAGGGCAATTTTCAAAATGCCAATCTACCTGCCAAATCTATGGGTACTTTGTACATGTGAACCTTATAGTTAATTTTCAAAGGGAGACTTCATTAATAGTTTCCCTTTGAATAATTCCTAAAGGGTTTGCAGGAATAAAGTACACCTGGAGTTTGCATCTGCTTTTCCTGTAAGCAATATTTGGGCTGGAATATAATGCACACAAAGGTGAATTTTCAAAGTTTGGCGCATGCCAAAACCAGGAGATATACTGGTGCATGCTGAGTAGATTTAAAAAGCCATCTGGATATGCGTGTACTTGCCGATAGGTGCAGAAATGAAAAGTTCAAAAAGGGGTGGGGCATGGGCATGATCTAGGTGGGGCTTGGATGTTTTTGGATTTTAATTTGAAATTAGACCACAAATAGTTACGCACACAGGTGTATGCCGGGGTCTCTGCCATGTAACTATCCTTCTGCTATGGATGGCATGCAAGTTATAAAATAAAGATAAATGGATCGGCAGGCTTTTAAGGATTAGGGCTAACAGGGAAAAAGGGAGGTTATTAAACCTGGGGAATTTGGAAGTCCCATTTCTTACCTGGGCAAACTGGGAATGAACTGTCAGAAATGGTAATGGCGTCGGAATGCGTGTCTTTTAACACCCCCCCCAGTTATGTGGTAGAAGTGGCATTTGCGCACATCCACTTAATATTGCATGCACATGTGTGCACGTTCAGGCTATTTTATAATGTGTGCCTATTATAAAATGGCCACATCCCTGGGCATGGGCCAACGAATGTGTGCACATGTGCTCCTGCACACCTGTTTAAAAGTTACCGTCATTATTTTCCAATCTACCTCCCTCTCTGCCCCAAGGAATGTGTCCCCTAAATGCAACAGGAAGTATGAATGATATGAATTGTGAAACAGTGCAATCTACCTCCCTCTCTGCCCCAAGGAATGTGTCCCCTAAATGCAACAGGAAGTATGAATGATATGAATTGTGAAACAGTGCAAGCTTTCAAAAATGGTAAATCTAGCTATGTAAATCCTCTGTTAGGTAGCTAGATTGTTTGTCTGATTGTCAAATTTTAATACACCCACATATGAAAAATAAAATAGAACAACCTCACTAATCATGAGCATGTTAGTTACTAAGCACTCTCCTCCCCCAGAATCAGGATCTAAATTTAAAGGTGAATTTTAAAAGTTGGAAGAGTGCCAAAATTGGGAAGTGTGAACACATGTAGGACATGCACCCACCTGATTATAAAAGCCAACTACATGTATGCCCAAGTCCTGATGCACGAATATCTCACATCGGACAAAAAATGGTCGGGACGTGGGCATGGTAAGGGTGGGGCATGGGCATTCCGGGGTGGGCAAAAATGATAATAGGCGAAAGTCCAAACATCAAATATGAATGGCCAATGAAAAGAGGAAGGACACCAAAGTTCAAACAATGTCCATAAAGTTCAAGATTTTATTGTATTTAAGGCAAGCAAAAAGTTCAAATAGTCAGCATCAAGTCAAATCATTCATCTCAATGATTTCTCGGTTCCCCGATACGGGCTGTGTTTCGAAAAGACTGCATCAGGAGGGAGCCCACAGATGAAAGGGTATTCTTCTAAAATATGAGAAGTGTTGTGGTCTGAACAATGAATCTCCAGACGAAAGATTTCTAAAAAAGGAGTATTGGATATAATGGCTTGGTTCAGAAAAGTTTTTTCCTTAGTTGTTTTATTGGGGATTTAGCCAGTCACAGTTTACAGACAGCCAAGGGAAACATTTGGGTGGGGGTCAAGAGATCTATGTGCAAGTCTGGGCATGCACTCAGTTCCAGTGCTGCGTAACTTTACTTCTGCTATGGGGGAGGTTATCAATTATTTCCAGGCATCTGTGAGGGGCCTTGAGTAACTGGAGGGAGAGCAGGCTAAAGAACCAAGGAGGTTTGGAGGACCTAGCTCTAGACTGGGTGAACTGGTGGGCAAACTGATGAAACTAATCATGGCATGGACGCGCGCATTCTATTCTATAAAATTCCCTCACTTACGTGGCTCAGTGCAACTTAAAATTAGACGCAAATAGACGCATACCTAGGCTATTTTATAACATGTGCACGAATGTAGGCGCATGCTATAAAATTCCCACATCTCTGGGCACGCGTTGATGCACGTGCACCCATTTGAAAGTCACCATCCCTATGTACAGTTTTAATGTGTGAAATTTAGCTACTCATCTGGGGCTATTGAAAAGTGCTAGCATGCTGATTCAGCACATAAGCAGTCTATGATGCCCATATCTTGAGCATTGCTGCCAACAAGGTTCCCTCTACCTTGCCTCTAGGTGCTGGTCCTTCCTTCCCAGAAATAAACATCCCCATCCCTGCATCTCTTCCCAATTCTGATCTACCATCCTCCCCCAAAAAAGACCTCCTCACTCTGGACCACCATGCATGTGGTTCAAATTGTGTAACATTTCTAGGCAGTGCCCGATAAACACTGGATGCAGAGCTGGTAGGAGGTAACAAAATCTTCTTCTGGTGGTTTTACCTGCCTATTTTGTGTGGTTCGGGTCCCCCCATCTCAAAAAAAGAATTAGCAGAACTAGAAAAAGTAAGGCGAAGGGCAACAAGAATTAAGTGTGTGAAATGGCTCCTTTATAAAAAAAAAAAAAAAAAAAGCTAAACAGATTAGGGTTCTTTAGCTTGGAAAAGAGATAAATGAGAGGGGAAATGATAGACATGAGTGGTGTGGAACAAGTAAATATGGAACAATTATTTAACAGTATTAGGACAAAGGGACCCTCTATGAAACCAACCGAAAGCAGATGTGAAAACAAAATTTAAAAGGTTTCTTTCCAGTCAATGAACATTTAAGCTTTGGAATTTGCTACCATAGGATGTAATCGATGCCAGTAGGATAGATGGGTTTAAAAAGGGTTTGCACAAGTTTGTGGAGCACAGATCCATTAACAGCTATTATCCAGGCAGGCTGAAGGAACATAACCTCCAACTGCTGGGAACTGGGAATGAATAACAGTGAATGGAAACTACCAATTAGGAGATCTTGAGAACTTTTTTCCAAGTGACCTAGATTGGCTATAGTTGAAGACAGGATGTTGGGCTTAATATATCATTAGTCTGACCCAGTATAGCATTTCTTATGTTTCATTGATACTATTTTGGCAGTTCAAATATATTGCTGCTGCAAAGCAGAAACAGATTGAATCAATCTATTTTTAGATGCTTGCCTCAGATTTGAGTATTCTTTTCAAAGTTAAAAATTTGCTTTAGAAATCTGTTCGTGTTAGGTCAGTTCTGTGCCTTTCCTGTCTGTGCTCTCTAGTGGGGAACTATCTTTTTCCCACTAATTGTATTACTGACCATAGAGATATATTATATATACCAATTAGGGATGGGGATTTGTGAGAAATGAAATAGGAAATGAGACAAAATTTCCTATTTCCTATTTCATTTCATTTCAGATCATTTTCAAAATGGAGCAAGATAAATTCTGACAATATTTTGTTGGAATCTCATTTCATTTTGAAAACCTATTTAAAAAAAAAAAAAAATCATTGTCAGGCCTAGCCCTAGGTTTGAGGCCGGGGTCTCGCCTAGGGAGTAGGCTGACACCCAAAGCAGGTGTTCTGGCCTATACTTGAGTGTGACTCTGGCATCTCAGCCTAGGCATATGTCCGAAGCCTGGGCCTCACCTAGGCATAGGCCGTGACCCAACAAAGGGGTCATGGCCTACACCAGAGCACAATGCCAGGGTATCGTCCTATAGGCCCTGGTCCGATGATGGGCTCTACTCCGAGAACCCAAAAAAAGACCCATGCCCAGAAAATTTCACAACAATCCCCACCCCATCCCATACATACCAAATCTCATGTCGTGTACTGGCCTGGTCCCAGTATTGGAGCCATGACCCAGACCCAGGCTCAAAACCAGGAGCCAGGCCAGAGGCTGAGTTTCAATGCCTGGGCCTTGGCCTAGGCCAGGTCCTGGGCCCAGGGCTGACGTCATGGCCAAGCCCAGAGGCCAGGTCCCAATGTTGGGGCCTCAGACCGGATGCTGGCTGGAGGCTGGGTCACAACACCAGGGCCTCAGCCTAGGTCAGGGCCCAGGCCCAGGATCAGGCCCATTGTCACAACTCATCTCAGCGGCAGAATTCCGATGCCAGGACATCGGCCCAGACCCAAGTTCGATGCTAGGATCAGGCTTGGAGGCTGGGTCCCAATGCCTTGGCCTCAGCCCAGACCAACATTCAAGCCCAGCCCAGATGTTGGGTCTTGATGCCTGGGCTTCGGCCTAGGCCAGGGCCTGGACTCAAGGATTGACACCATGGTATGGTATGGAGGCCAGGTCCCAATGCTGTGGCTTTGGCCCAGACCCAGGCTTGACATAAGGGCTCAACCCAGAGGCCAGGTCCCGATGCCTAGGCTTTGGCTCAGGGTCAGGCCCAGGCCCAGAGCCCAGCCTCGGAGCTCCTCTTTGGCATCTTCTGTCTTCTGCTCTTCTTTGCCTACTGACACCATCCACCGGGGTCTTTGCACCACAGTTAATGAACTCCAGCACATTCTCCCCAGCGGAGGCCACCATTTTGATGTATGGCAGCTATTTCAAAAGCCTGATATCAAAATGGTGACCTCCACTGGGGAAGATGCTCAGGAGTTCATTAGTTCCGACCCAATGACCCTAGCAGACAGCGTAAGTTGGTGAAGAAGAGCTGAAGAAAAAAGATGCCAAAAAAGAGCTCCAAGACTTGGGTTCTGGGCCTGGGCCTGGGCCCTAGCATTGTGCATGGGTCTGGGCTAAGGCCCTGGCGTTGGGACCCAGCCTCCAGGCTGGTTCTTGGCATTGAAGGCTGAAGCCTAGCCCTTGCATGTTAGGTCGCCGCAACCTCGACCTAGGGCCCACTCAAGGCCCTGTTTTGGGCTGGGGCCTAGGCTTTCTCTGTGAATCTCCCACAGACTAGTTAAGTGGGTTATGGGGAGAATCCTGGCCCTGGCATTTTTATGGATGGGAGGGATGGTTAGGGGGTACAGGAGGTATTTGTAGGCCCCATTTCTTTTCTTTTTTTCCATTTTTTCTATATTTCTTTCTTCTTTTTTTTTAAACTAAAGAAAGAAATAATCATTACACAAAATGAAATCCATGGGAAAACGTTTCTGAAAATCAAAACAAAAAACAAAACAAAATTTTCCCTCCTTCCCACCCCTAATAGCAATGGCTTTTGAGAAGTTCAATTTAGAAATTAGTTCAAATTCATAATGTATCATTATTTTAGATTTGGTTGAAACATTTAAAGAGATGCACATATAAAAATGAGCTCCAGCATGTGGGCGCACTTTGATGAGTGTGCATCGGTGCACACTCACATATGCGGCCATTTTATAACTTGCGTGTATATAAGTGCATGTTTTGAAATAGCCTATCTGCGTGCATGCATGCCCAAATTTAAGTGGGAACTCACTTGGGTGTGCAAATCCTACTTCTACCGCCTAAATCAGGGGATTTTAAAAGAAGCACGCACTCACACCATTGCCAATTTCACCAATTCGTCCACCAGTTTACCCAGTTAAACAGGTAGACCTATCAAACCCTCCTGATTTGATAATCTGCACTCCCTCCAGTTACTCCAGACCTTTTAATCATCTCAGTTATGGCTAGTTTTTATTATTTTTTTAACTTACATCTCCTCCATAGCAGAAGTAAACGTACGCACCACTGGACCTGAGTGCGCACCTGGGCACTTAAGTATTTACACGCACATCTCTTGGTCCATGCCCCACCCAAACCCCAAACAGACCCCACCCCTTTTTGAAAATTTTTGAGATGCGCGCGCAGTGTGAGATAAGTCCGTATCGGGGTTGCTTTTAAAATCCTATTGGAGCGTATCAGCTTGATTAGCTCACACTTCCCCGAATTGATGTGCGCACTGGGCTTTTAAAATTCACCTTATATAGCATGTATTCCTGCAACTCCTATTTTATGAATCTCAAAAATACACATGCAAGTAACGGTGCAAAAATAAGTTTGTTCATATAAAAAAGGGGTGGGAAGGGGCGTGCCAGAGACATTCCGGAGCAGGGTCATCATTTCCGTGTATAAGTTGCTATTTTATAAGCCGCGAAGGTTGATGCATGTACAGCTGTTACATGTGCATATTTAAACCTGCTGATTACCAATACCTATTGTAATTTGTAAGTCAGAATAAAATTCTTTATAGCAGATACTGGCTGAGTGAGGGGTCTGAGTAAACTGGGGGGAGTGCAAGCTGAAGTAGTCAGGGCAGTCTTGATGACCTCGAGATTGACTGGCAAACTGATGGGCTAATTGGTAAAACCAATAATTTCTTTCACTTGTGCATACGTAGAAGCTGACAAGTGCTAAGGGAAATACATGAGTTACATTTCCTTGTGTAAATGATTAAAAATTAGAAGCACAAATATACGCACCTAGCAGGTATCCGCCACTTATCTGGATGATTTTTTACTTAGCGAGTTAACTCTTAAAAAATGCTAGGTAAGAAAGACTGATAAGCCTTAAAACATTAGTTATTCATCTTACTTATCTGCCTATTTAGCTCTTTTCTTTACTTATCCTGCTACTTTGCATAGCCGGATAAGTCTTAAGCAGTTCTACTTAGCCAGAGAAGTCGCCACCATGCTTCTTAGACAGATACTTGTTGCCACTTAGCCGGATAAGTCAAAACTTATGCAGCTAATTTTAAAATACATGCTGCATATTTTTTTGATATGCGAACGAGTTATTGGGTACACGTATGTATGTTTTATGTGCGTGCATTTGCATGTACAATATAAGATATGTGTGCATGAACACACATGTCCAAAAGCTGCATATATAGGCACGCTCCCATATGTTTTAAAGTTACCCTCCCTTTGAGTACTAAAATGTTGAACCTAAACAGTAGGAGTCCGCAGCTGAAAATTAATTTTTTATTTTGTTTCAGTTTCATTTCTTTCCATTTTGCCTAGGGAGGTTAAATTTAAAACAAGTATGCACACCCATACATGCAGCCATATGGGCACGCGCGTGCATGCAGATGTATTTTTTATCGCTGACGCGATTAAATAAAATATGCTTAAATCTACCCAACATGTTCATGTATCTAATTGATATGCGGCCTGCATTTTCAGCATAACCAGATAAGTAGCATTTTAACACCTATCTGGTTATCTTAATAAGCTGGGTAAGTAGCATTTCTTGAGACCTATCCGTCTAAGTGATAACAAAGCTGCCACTTACCCAGAGAGGTCAAAATGTATCCAGATAAGTGGCGCAAATCTGCTGTGCATGTGTATTTGTGCTCCTAATATTAATGATTTACAGGAGGAAATAAAAGTTGCATGTTTTCCTTAGCATTTGTCAGCTTTTATGTGTGCAACTCATCAAATTTTGTAACATGCACACATGAAGTACATTACCAGTTTTGCCAATTAGTCCATCAGTTTTCCCAGTCTATCTCTAGGTCATAAAGATCCTCTTGTTTCTTCAGCTTGAACTCCCACCCCCCCCCCCCCCCCCCCCCCCCCCCAGTTAACCCAGATCTCTCACCAAGTCAGTATTTGGCTATATAGAGTTTTATTCTCACACCAGATAATTAGCAAGTTAAATATGTGCAAATAAAAGCCATCCATGCGTAGCTTTTACAGCTTTTAAAATAGCAATTTCTATATATAAATGTTGGCCCCACCCCAGAACATTCCCAAGCCCACCCTTTATTTATATGAGCAAATTTATTTGCCCACCATTACTTGCACATGTATGTTTGAGATTTATAAAATAGTGTGTTCGCAAATATGCGATATTTGCCAATGCATGTGCTAATTTTATGCACGCAGCTCTTTAAAAATTCACCTTTAAATTGTTTTATTATGTATTGAAACCCATTTAGTGCATAATAACATGATTTAATGTGCACTAAATTGATTTAAAGCCTGCTAATTCGATAAGACTTAACCTATTATGTCCCAGTGTCCTATTTAGATAACAGCTTCTTAAAAAATTTGGGACATAATAGATTAAGCCTTTCAGTGCATTCTAAAAAAAAAAAAAGTACACAGTAAATAAATTGGCACAAAATGAATGAAAAAACAAAAAAACCCCAAACCGCAGCACATCCCTAATAAACAGTGCTAGCATCAGCATGGGCTGCGATCCCGTGATACACAGGTCAGAGTACACAACGTTCTACTCATACAATGCCAGACAATTTCAGAAATTGAGGACAGCGAAACCAGATAAAAGAAACACAGCAATGCTTTCACTGGAGTGAAGCACCTGAGCTTAACTTTCAGAACTATAGCTATCTTACTGAAGACCTTGAAGCCTTGGTTTTTAAAAAATGGAATACAATATTCCTAGTCTAGAAAAGGACATATTAAAGTATGAGTCACACAGACTTGCTAGCACTGTATAGCTCTCTTCCTCTGTTACTTAAATAAAAGCAAACCAATTATTTTTGTATAGTGGAACAGTTATTTTTACAGAAAGGTAAAATGAAATAACTGTAAATTATTCACCTCCATGAATTATTTTTGTGATTCGGGTCTCGCTTCCTGCCGTTATCTCTGGCTGTCCTTCAATCACTTTGGTCAGTGTGGTTATTTTGGGCTCTGAAAAAAAAATTGTAGGTAATAAGCTAACATTTCATACAGAGGACCTTAACAGTGTGTGCAAACCATATGTCAGAGGAAAAAAGGCCTTATAAGTTGAGCAACAAGGTATCTCACCTTTACAACAACTCAAAAGTCTTATTCATGGCTCAAAATACTTCCCTTTTTGTATTTTTTTTATGTGTAATGCTTTTTAGTTGTTCTCTATCCAAATTTCTTAGAGTCGAGTAAGTGTCCCGACGCCATCCCGACTCCGCCTCATCTAGCTTTCGCGTGCGAAAAGTCCCTTTTCGCGTGCGATAGGGATAGAAAATGACCCCCTTAGAGTCATTGTCAAACCATATATCAGATGTGTTTTTAAATATCTGCCGTGAACTGCACATTGTAAAAGGAAAAAAGTAGTATGAAATATTTTGTAATTGCCATAAGTTGTTTAGTACAAGCATACGTGTAACTTCTTCTGGAAATAGTTTCTCTTTCTCTATAATGGTTTACTATTGGTTATTGAATGAGAACGTGTAATGTAAAAGGCCATTCGTTATGCTAACTCTCTCAGTGCACATGGTTTTCCACAAACTTACAAGTCATTACATTTGTTGTATGGCATTTTTTTTTACCAATTGTGCACATTTTGACAGCACATGCAGATACAAACTACAAGATTTTGAGTATTGGGTAACATATTTCTCCAAAGCTGTAATGTTTCTTATGCTTTTGTGTCTATATATTTCAGTGAAACGTTCAGCCGCCTTTACTAGGGATGTGAATCGTTTTTTGACGATTTAAAATATCGTCCGATATATTTTAAATCGTCAAAAATCGTTAGGGCCACGATACAATACCAATTCCCCCGATTTATCGTTAAAAAATCGTAAATCGGGGGAAGGGGGAGGGCAGGAAAACCGGCACACTAAAACCCCCTAAAACCCACCCCCGACCCTTTAAATTAAATCCCCCACCCTCCCGAACCCCCCCCCAAATGCTTTAAATTACCTGGGGATCCAGCGGTGGTCCAGAATGGCGGCGGTCCGGAATGGCCCCCTCAATTGAATCCTTTTGTCTTCAGCCGGCGCCATTTTGCAAAATGGCCGCTGCAAAATGGCGGCGGCCATAGACAAAAATGATTCGACGCAGGAGGTCGTTCCGGACCCCCGCTGGACTTTTGGCAAGTCTTGTGGGGGTCAGGAGGCCTCCCCAAGCTGGCCAAAAGTTTCTGGGAGTCCAGCGGGGTTCAGGAAGCGATTTCTTGCCGTGAATCGTTTTCCGTACGGAAAATGGCGCCGGCAGGAGATCGACTGCAGGAGGTCGTTCAGCGGCGGTCCAGAACCCCCGCTGAATGACCTCCTGCAGTCGATCTCCTGCCGGCGCCATTTTCCGTACGGAAAACGATTCGCGGCAAGAAATCGCTTCCTGAACCCCCTGGACTCCCAGAAACTTTTGGCCAGCTTGGGGGGGCCTCCTGACCCCCACAAGACTTGCCAAAAGTCCAGCGGGGGTCCGGAACGACCTCCTGCATCGAATCGTTTTTGTCTATGGCCGCCGCCATTTTGCGGCGGCCATTTTGCAAAATGGCGCCGGCTGAAGACAAAAGGATTCAATTGAGGGGGCCATTCCAGACCGCCGCCGTTCTGGACCACCGCTGGATCCCCAGGTAATTTAAAGCATTTGGGGGGGTTCGGGAGGGTGGGGGATTTAATTTAAAGGGTCGGGGGTGGGTTTTAGGGGGTTGGCTCACGATTTTAACGATTTTTCACTATATTTTTAAAACCCAAACGGCAACAATACGATTCCCTCCCCCTCCCAGCTGAAATCGATCGTTAAGACGATCGAGGACACGATTCACATCTCTAGCCTTTACTTTATCCTGCACAGTATTACTTTATAACTGGTTTTCCATCCAAGTGTATGGGTTGCAGGCCTTTGACTTTCTATGCCAACCTGTAAGCAGTATGGAGGTCAATTAATTAAGCATTTACATAACCCTTCTATGACATCCAGTGAGCCAAGTGGACTAAAATGATTTTTTCAAATTCTGTAAAATACTTGCTGTTTATAGGAAAAAGGTTAAGTTGGTTTTCCATTTCAGTTGTCTGCTCAGCTCCTCTGTGCACTGCTAGAAAACTAATTGCCATAATTCCTCAATCATGTGTAATCAGGCAGGAAGGCACAGCCAGCACCAGTGCCAGTGAGCTGAGGAGGTGCAGAAAGGGAAGGACTAGCGTCAAGCAAAATTAAGGCATTGTTCTTTGCTCACCACTCTGATCTGAGAGACTACCTGAGTTTACTACTTCCACAGCAGCATGATGATCTCTAAGTTCTTGTTTCTTAACCAGACGTTGTGCTATGCAAAGTAATATATAATATCTCTTAGGTACACTAAATCTAAAGGCAATTTCATGGAATTATGATACACAGCTCCAAAGCCATGCAGGTATAAACTGAATGAATGCCATATTTAGATACGATACAAATTTAAACTAAAGTATCCTTACAAAGGGAACGCCTACTGTATCCTCACCAAGCCAATCTTTCTAAAGCTATTGACTGTGGTTACCATTCCTTTGCAATTAGATTTGTAATTATATAGCTCTGAGGCAATACATTTTCAAGAGGAAGATTTTCCAATTAAGCTACATTTCCTAAAAGGATATTTTGTGGAGAAGCCAGTGTTCTTTTTTCTTTTTATGAATATTTTTTTCAGAAAGTTCATTGCTAACATATGAAGAAGCATTTGCAGACTGTCTTCTTGTGCATGTACAGTACAAGTTTTTCATCCCACAGAGTGCACCGTTTCCCCATATACTTACAGGGACAGTGGCTTTTGCAACACTGAAGCATACAAAGAAAAAATGTTATAGTTACTTATGCAGTAGTCTAAAAGCAATGATCAGCAGAGGAATTCTTTATTGCTGATGGCAGAGTCACTGGATTACTGATTTTAATCATTGGTAGCAATATCAGTGTTTCTGGATGTTGGAAGCTTGAGTAATGTGGATCAGTTTATAGTAGATATTGTTTCTACTAAGTCATGCTAAATGGTTAACTATGGCAACTGCTAACACAAGAGAAAGTACCTAACAGTATGGTTTTCACTATTTCCTGAAACAAAAATGCCCCCCAATTTTGAAGGTTTTCATAGGGATGGCCCATTTGTTTTGGGAAATTTGAAACAAAACTAAAATGGGGCATTTTTGTATTACCACAGCTCAAGAGAATGCAAACCAATCTAAGGTGAGTGAATGAAAGCGTTTCTAGTATTTTAAAATCATAAGAAGTAAAACCAAAGCAATGTTGATGAAAATGTAATCACTTGAAAATAAAAATAAGGAAAAGTCCAAGACTGTGTTGTGATTTTCTAAAGCCTAAAAAAAAAAAACCAGGTAAAAGCAGTGCATTAGGAGGAATAACATCTGTCAAAAAATTAAAGCAAATATAATATTAACTAAAAACAAGAGAGGAAAAGACAGACAGGAAATGAGAATAATGCATGTATTTAGGAAAATGCCTGATAACTAGGGATGTGCATTTGTTTCAAGTGAATAGGTAATCCAAAAATGTCAAAAGACTAGAAAGATGGGATCAAATATCTAAAAAATTATGAACTCTGGTAGACAAAAACATATAACTTGTGAAAAGGTGTCAGCAAGCCTGACAGCATGTCATGTACCATAGTGCTAAGACCGCCCGCACCAATCAATCATCCACCTTTATAACCAGATGTTAGAAATAATTTGTTTAGGTCCTTTTTTAAAGCAATTAAAAGCAAAAACCAACACGGCCGTTGTTTCACTAAAAAGCTTCCTCAGGGGTAAATTGAGTGTGTAGGTCCACTTCAACTGTTAACATTTTTTGTGGGACATCTTGCCTTGACGAGAACTCATGAGGAAGCTTTTTAGTGAAACATGGCCATGTTGGTTTCTTATTTGTTAACCCTTGGGACTGTTTTTTGCTTTTAATTGCTTTAAAAAAGGACTTAAACAATTCTTTCTAACATCTGGTTATAAAGGTGGATGATTGATTGGTCCGGGCGGTCTTAGCACTGCGATAACATGACACGCTGTCAGGCTTGCTGACACCTTTCCACAAAATGTATTTCTTTGTCTACCGGAGTTCCTAAATTCTTGGATATTTGATCCCATCTTTCTAGTCTTTTGGTTGTTTACCTTAGATTGGGGTTGTTTTGCATTCTCTTGAGCTGTGGTAATACAAAAATGCTCCATTTTAGTTTTGTTTCAAATTTCCCAAAACAAATGAGCCATCCCTATGAAAACCTTCAAACTTGGGGGGCATTTTTGTTTCAGGAAATAGTGAGTGCTATTAGCAAATTGTACACTATTTCCAGAGAAAAAAAAAACTTGGCCTTCACAAGTCTGAAGTTGCAGGCCTACCCAGCTGGGTTTAGCTAAGCACTGCCAGGGACTTCCCAACCCCTCCAACCTCCCAAGCCTCTCTAAGACCTCAGGACATGGGCCTACTTGGCTGGCCTGAGTCAAGCCCAGCCAGATCATTCTTGGGCTGCTCCAACTCTGCCTTCCACTCCAGAAAATGCAGCTTGGACAGGGGACCTACGCAGCCTACACTTCCCTTTCTGTGGAGATCCTGCAACAAATCTTTAATAATGGCACTGGCCCTAACAGAAACACCAGTGATGTCTCTATGGTGCTAGTCAATTAGTGCAATTTTCAAGAGATGTTGATGAGGCAGATGGCAAGTGGGCATCTTTCCTGCTCCTCTCATAATCTAGCATTCTCATGGAAGGGATAAACCCAGGGCTGGGGTGGACCCTGGTCCCTGAAGCTTTTTGAGGGGGAAGTGGGAGAGGGTTGGATGGGTCTGGGGAGGCCCCAATTTCTTTATTTATTTTTGGATGTTTTTATGTTGTTTTTGCTTTGGCATGCAAACTGAACTAAAATAACCATTAAACAAAATGAAACATGGTTAAAAAAAACTTCCTAAAATGAAAAAAATAAACATAATGACATTTTGGGGTTTGCAGATATCTTTTCCTTACATCATGGAGGCATGTCAGCAGTAGAGATGTGCAATTTTCATTTGTTCATTCATTTCATAGGGCACCTTCATTCAATTCATTAGTTTCAAACAAAAAAAACCCCATTTGTTCATTTTATTTATTCATTTACCCTTAAATTCAATATAAGAAGCACTGCAGCTTTTTTTGGGCTCAAAAAATGGAGTTTTCTTATCAGTTCTAATGAAGTTTGTGGAAAGACATCATCAGAAGAGGGACAGAATTCAAAGGTACCTAGACT
The DNA here is from genome assembly GCF_901001135.1 of Rhinatrema bivittatum. Taxonomy (NCBI): domain Eukaryota; kingdom Metazoa; phylum Chordata; class Amphibia; order Gymnophiona; family Rhinatrematidae; genus Rhinatrema; species Rhinatrema bivittatum. The sequence continues at coordinate 111,101,497 of NC_042619.1, forward strand.
GTGGAAAACTGGTACCACAAATGGCATGAATAGTCAAAGGTGCCGTAAAGGGGCAAAGTGGTGCTAGCATTGACAGAGGTTCTCCAAAGCATACTGAGATAAGCAAAGGCACAGCCAGAGTGGGAAAAATTAGACCAAGGGTTCAAAACAGGGACCCCAACAACATGAACCCTCAAAGGCAGTATGGGAGAAAAGTGACACCAAGTGTGACATAAACATCCTAAAGCAAAAAAAAAAAACCCAAGGCACCAATAAAGGGACAAAGCAGCCCAACATGGCATCAATACACTAAGGCACAATGAGAGGTTCAAAACAGCCCACCATAGTGACAGGAACACCCCAAGGTGTAGATCTGGGATATCATAGCAAGGCAGAGAGACAGCCTCAAGGTGCAAAGTTAGGGTATGGCAGTAAAGCTGAGTGGAAGAAATACCCCTAAGAAGTAGGATAAAGGGTATAGCAACAAGGTAGAGTGGCATGGAAGATGGCTGTCTTCCTGTTGAAGCACTTGCCACTAGTCATATTTAGTACAAGAGAATGATCTGTAAACAGTATCCATTTTGTACTTGGAATTGATTTTGTTACTGGGGCAATTTTGGGCTTCTTGTGAAATTTGCTTTAAGATTTAAACTATTTTCACAATCAGAACATGACAATTTGTCTCTCATCAGTGTGGATTTTCTGTTAATTTGTGAGGTTTGCGTTATTAAGAAAGATTTTCCCACATTCTGTAGCTGAACACAGTCTCTTCCACAGTCTCTTCCATTTGTTGACTTTCTAGTTTGCATTAGTTTTCTCTTCCTACTTAAATATTTCCCTCATTCAGAACATGTGTTGCGCCTGCATTTCTTCTTCTGACTGAAGGTTACTGGGGACTAAACATCCCAGTATAAGAAGAAGGGTGTGAGAACTAGGCTGGAATCCTAGGGATTTACAAAAAAAAACCCAAGTAAGAATGGGGGTGGAAGGAAAAACTTCTACTTTTTAACTTTTTTCAGTTTTATTTCTGGGGTCAAACACCCTAGTATGATTAACAAATGGGGTGTGAGGACTAAACTGGGATGGTAGAGGGGTAGAATAAAATGAAGAACCATAAAAGGAGAGGGATAAAAGGAGAAACTTGTATTTTTTTCACACCTTTTTCTGGAGACAAAAAACCCCCAGTACAACCAACAAACAAGATGGGAGAACTAGGCTGAGTTCCAAACAGCAAACAACATAGTGGCACCAAAACTCCCATGTTGGTACATAATAGGCATCACAGATAAGAATATTAGAAGCATGACACCCCCCCCCCCCCAAAAAAAAAAAAAAAAGTGGTATATCAGGTGCAAGGCAGATTGGAAGCAGCAAGACCCCTAAGGTGGTATCTAAGAGGCACAACAGTTAGGCATGTGGTAGCTCTGCTTACTTGCCACAGGGTATGGCAAGAGGCAGAGCAATAGCAGCAAGACCTGTAAGGTGGTCTACCAGGGTAGAGACAGTTAGGAAGAGCAGTAGCAACAAGATCCCCAAGATGGTAAATCTGGGGCATAGCAGGTAGGCAGAGTAGTGGTATGACCACTAAGGTGGTATATAAAGGGTATGGCATATTAACAGAGCAATAGCTGCAAGCCTCAGAAAATGGAACATACTAGAGATGTGAATCGTTTTCCATATCGTCTTAACGATAGAAATCGTGTGGCAGGAGAAGAAAATCGTGTTTGGCACGATTATTTCGTTGAAAAATCGTTAAAAATCGTTTTTTCCGATTAGTGCGCACTAACTCGAGTTAGTGCGAACTAACTCCCCGTTAGTGCGCACTAACTCGAGTTAGTGCGCACTAACTCAAAATGATACAAATAGACACTTTCCAGGTCACTGAAGGTCAGTTAGGAATGAATATGTGTTCCTATTGGCTGGCAGCCCTCTTATCTATTGATGTTACCAAGGTTACCACTGAGGTGATGGTTGGGGGGATGGGAAATGGAACTGGAAACTCATGAACACCAGCAGAAAATGAAACAAAGTGTTCACACTTCCCAGGTCAGTAAAGGTCACTTAGGAATGAATATGTATTCCTATTGGCTGGCTGTGCTCTTATCTATTGATGTTACCAAGGTTACCACTGAGGTAATGGTTGGGGGGATGTGAAATGGAAACAGTTGGAAGCTTGACATGTGATGATCAGCACTCACGTGACTAGAACTTCTTTGTTTATTATTTTTGTTAGCAGACACCTGCATGTTGAATTTGCCAATCACTGTGCATTTTAGAAAGGTGGTCCTGGCTGGAACTGTACACAGTTCAAATATATGTAATTGATTGTTGGTAAGTGTATTTTTTAAGTAGCCACACTGGCACAAGTATGTTTACTTTTCCTCCTACTTAACTCACTAGCTCAGCTTTGTAAGAAGGGCTTCTCTGCTTGAGTGAGGGTCAGGCAGCTCCCCCCTGTCTGTGAAGCCAGCCTCTCACTAGTAATGCAGGGAGGGAGCTGTCTCAGACTTCACCATCCTCCCCCCCCCCTCACCCACACACCATTCACTAGCTGGGACATGGGGGAAGTCAGGAGTGAGGGTCAGGCAGCTCCCCCCTGTCTGTGAAGCCCAGCCTCTCACTAGTAATGCAGGGAGGGAGCTGTCTCAGACTTCACCATCCTCCCCCCCCCCTCACCCACACACCATTCACTAGCTGGGGCATGGGGGAAGTCAGGAGTGAGGGTCAGGCAGCTCCCCCCTGTCTGTGAAGCCAGCCTCTCACTAGTAATGCAGGGAGGGAGCTGTCTCAGACTTCACCATCCTCCCCCCCCCCCCTCACCCACACACCATTCACTGGCTGGGACATGGGGGAAGTCAGGAGTGAGGGTCAGGCAGCTCCCCCCTGTCTGTGAAGCCAGCCTCTCACTAGTAATGCAGGGAGGGAGCTGTCTCAGACTTCACCATCCCCCCCCCCCTCACCCACACACCATTCAGTAGCTGGGACATGGGGGAAGTCAGGAGTGAGGGTCAGGCAGCTCCCCCCTGTCTGTGAAGCCAGCCTCTCACTAGTAATGCAGGGAGGGAGCTGTCTCAGACTTCACCATCCTCCCCCCCCCCCCCCTCACCCACACACCATTCACTAGCTGGGACATGGGGGAAGTCAGGAGTGAGGGTCAGGCAGCTCCCCCCTGTCTGTGAAGCCAGCCTCTCACTAGTAATGCAGGGAGGGAGCTGTCTCAGACTTCACCATCCTTCCCCCCCTCACCCACACACCATTCACTAGCTGGGACATGGGGGAAGTCAGGAGTGAGGGTCAGGCAGCTCCCCCCTGTCTGTGAAGCCAGCCTCTCACTAGTAATGCAGGGAGGGAGCTGTCTCAGACTTCACCATCCTCCCCCCCCCCTCACCCACACACCATTCACTAGCTGGGACATGGGGGAAGTCAGGAGTGAGGGTCAGGCAGCTCCCCCCTGTCTGTGAAGCCAGCCTCTCACTAGTAATGCAGGGAGGGAGCTGTCTCAGACTGGTATCAGGGTTAGGGCACTGTGTGCAGGAAGATCACAACACTCCTGGTATTAATAGGGATAGGGCACTGTAAGAGATGACTGTAGTAGATTGAATAAAGATCTGATGTTTCTGCTCTCCTCACACCAAACAAAAACAACACACAAGCAGAGAAGCCCTTCTTACAAAGCTGAGCTAGTGAGTTAAGTAGGAGAAAAAGTAAACATACTTGTGCCAGTGTGGCTACTTAAAAAATACACTTACCAACAATCAATTACATATATTTGAACTGTGTACAGTTCCAGCCAGGACCACCTTTCTAAAATGCACAGTGATTGGCAAATTCAACATGCACTAGCATTTCAGGTGTCTGCTAACAAAAATAATAAACAAACAAGTTCTAGTCACGTGAGTGCTGATCATTACATTACTTTTTTTGTCAAGCTTCCAACTGTTTCCATTTCACATCCCCCCAACCATTACCTCAGTGTTAGCCTTGGTAACATCAATAGATAAGAGCACAGCCAGCCAATAGGAATACATACATACATATTCATTCCTAAGTGACCTTTACTGACCTGGGAAGTGTGAACACTTTGTTTCATTTTCTGTTGGTGTTCGTTAGTTTCCAGTTCCATTTCCCATCCCCCTAACCATCACCTCAGTGGTAACCTTGGTAACATCAATAGATAAGAGGGCAGCCAGCCAATAGGAACACATATTCATTCCTAACTGACCTTCAGTGACCTGGAAAGTGTTTATTTGTATCATTTTCAGTTAGTGCGCACTAACGGGGAGTTAGTGCGCACGATTTAACGATTTTTAACGATAAATCGTTAAAATTTCTATTGTATCGTGTTCTATAACGATTTAAGACGATATTAACATTATCGGACGATAATTTTAATCGTTGAAAAACGATTCACATCCCTAGAACATACAGAGCATGGCAGAAAGGCAGAGTGGAATAAGCAGGACCCATAAAGTGGTATATCTTGGATATGGCAAGTAAGCAGAGCAGTAGTAGCATCTTGGGCATGGCAGGTAGGCATGTGGCAGCAGGGCTTCTAAGGTGGTATATTAGCGGCATGACAGACAAGAAGAGTGGCAGCAAGGCCTTCAGGGTGCTTTCCGTCATCTTGCCACTCACATGGGAATTCTGTAAACCAAAGCAAAGGCAGACTGATTTTCAAAAAGATCGGCCTTTCCATCAACACTGGCCTTGAGCAATGAGGGCTTGTGACATGCCCTGCCATTGAGAGCATACATTCACTAGGAATACTTGTTGATGGTCAGGAAAGATAGCACTGAGCCATCTTTGCTAGGTCTAGCTGGACTGTAGACTTGTGTGCCCAGTATGTCAGCACAACTGTGATCAGATCCTCTGTGGGCTTTGTGAGATAGCATGTTACCGATATTTGTACTGCAGGCTCCCAATGATATATGTGGGAATGAAGTAGTGAACCCCCTGATGCAGTTATGACATAACACGGCACCATGTTGGAGTACTTTGTATGAAGCTTGGAGATGAGTGCTCTCTGGAACATTGTGTTTGATGAAGGTGACTCGCATATGATTTTTACTCTGACTCTTTAATATTTTGCTTGCATAAAGAAAAATTTACAAAAACAGCCTACTGTTTTATAAATTCAGGCTGCATACTTTACTGGTCCTACAAATATTTATACAAGTAGTCATTAATAGTAATACGGGATAATTTTTGTGCTGTGGTTTCTCTGATGATTTTTCCCATATTTCTGGGTTAACATCTGGGCTAACATCCGGCCATCTGGGCATTGTGTTATTAACTGAAGTCTTACATTGCTATTTATATTTATATATATATATATATATATATATATATATATATATATATATATACCATTTTCCTTCAATTGATTCTAATTTTTGTTTCTTTTATCTTTTTATCCTTAATACATTTTTTAACACCTCTTTTCTTTTGCTCTCCTATATTTGATTTCTTTATTGTCTCTACATAGATGATGAGAGTCTAACTCATTGTATAAATAGCTTCATGAGACAAAGGGCCTGAAAAAAGATCAAATTGATCTGCTAAAGACAATGGGAGGAAAGACAATTTAAATAAAAGCAACATAATAATGTAAAGCACCAGTATTTTCAAAGAAGCCTGAAAACTCTTGAAGTATGAGTGCAATTTTTTTAAGGTTCCTACCCATTACCACTAACTTATAACAAACACCTGATGCCACTTTCCGTAACTTACCCTGAATGACCTTTCGGACTGTTTGGGGTCCAGTAATGACTTTGGAAATTGTTTGAATGGGTATCTCTGAAATAAAAATAAAGAAATTACAAAAACAAAATGATTTGATCATTGCATAGGTCCAAAATAGTGTACCATGAAAAGTAATGTTGCAACTTCAGGGTTATCTCCACAAAACCAGAAGAACAATCGCTCTAGTTTTCTGTGGGGAAATTATTAGGACTGCATATTTTTTCTGCAGCAAAAATGAAACAGGTAGATTATGCCTCTTTCAATGCTGTAGATTTCAGCATAGGTCTGGCACAAAACATTCACAATGAACCACTATAATTTGTTGCAATTTCAGTGCAGTAAAAACTTATTGATGGTGACTCACTATAGCATTTGCCACAAATAGTGGTGTTCTCAATGTGAACAGCAATTTATTTGCTGTCAGGGCTGGATTTACTTCCTTAGCACCCCTGTGTGTGTGTATATATGTGCATGAGCAAGGAATTCTTCCTCCAAGGATGTGGTTGCTAGGCCCCCACCTCCCTCTGGAAGTGCCACAGTGAAATGGAGCCTCCTTTTCTACAAGGTGGCCTTCTATTTCAAGGGTAACTCAGCCAGAGGATCTGCACCCCATTGTACCCACCCTCTTAAAGGTGAAAGGGTGGACTGACAGTGATTCTACAGTGTTCAAAATAGTGTTGGCCTGGTCCTACCCCTTTATATGATACTGCTGCTCAGATTGGAAGCACTAAGAATAAAGTGCCACCAGGATGGAGGAGGAGTTGACCCTTTTACTGTGGCAAACCTAGGCAGATGCTTATTTCATCTATTAAGAAACTGGGGCCTGTTCACTGTACTTCACTAGGGCAGTACCCAAGCAAGCAAATTTAGCACAGGAATGACAAGGTAGTCCACAAATTACTAATGAATTCTGTGAAAAGTTCACAACAAACATTTTGATTTTTCTTTAAACTAGTGCAACATAAAAGATGATCAAAGGAAATAAAGGTATTTTATTGCACAGAAAAGATGTACTAATTTACATAGAGGTTGATTTCTTAAGGGTCTGTGCTAGTTTTATTCTGGTGCAAAATATGCCTCAGATTTATCAGGAAAAAGACCTCAGCATTTTTAATGGGGAAAACACTGGCACAAAATTGCTGCACTTTTTACAGTGAAACAAAACTGGTACAAACCTTTAATAAACTAGCCCTGTGGTGTCTTCACGACAGTTTAACAGGCACTTTCAATGGGCAGTAAACAAAAACCTGGGTAAGACTTGGGCTGACCTACAGGCAGGTCTATTAGGACTCTGAGCAATATTTTAAAATGGATTGCAATGAAATGGAGATTTTTTATTTAGATCCATTTCTTACAGAATTTATTCTAAGTATCCTTGTTTCAGGGCTAGAATCATTCATTTCAATAATTTCAAGAGATTTGTACATGTAGAAAACATAGCACCAGAGAAGAGCTTGCACTTTTGTACTGCATTCCAGGGCATACAAGTAACATCATGACTTAAAGAAAAAAAGAGGAAAAAACTGCTTAACATAGCAACTGAGCATTAATTTGTGCTAGATGATCCAATAAGGAACATTCGTTATTTGCAATGAGTCTATGTTTAAGGTACCAAAAGGAGAAAAATATTTGACATATTCCTAATGCATACAAAGCTGGCCATACATTTTCCAATAGGAAAAAAAAAAAGCTTCAGTATCATAAAGTCATAAGAGAAGGAAAGAATTATGTTGTGCATATTAGGTTATATTCTATTCTGAAATTTTTATGAACATACACATGTGGAAATGGACTAAAGTGAGTTTGCAGTTATTTGTGAATCATTGTACTGCACTAGCATGGGATTTATATGTGAGAAAAGTAGAAGAAAAAAATCAATAAACATGTTGCAATTCTTATTAATGTATTGGACTAACTTAATTCTATAATTCCTAGTGCCATTACTGACTTAAAATAACCATTCCAATTAACAAAAGTCAGTATACCCAAAGTCTCAATGCACCAAAAGATCAATAAAAATAATATTTGTATTCAAGGGTATCGACAAGTCAGAAAAACATTTCAGAATCCTATCATAACCTGTGTTGCAATTGGTGGTCCGAGGGCTGCTCCCGCGAACCACCATACTCGCCTCCCCGGCAGGTCCTCTCTCACTGGCTCCGATGCAGCACAGTCACTTCCAGCATCTTCGCGGTGAACCAATGCACATCAATGTGGCAGCATGCTGCCAACAGTCCACGCAGCAGGACACCACCGACAACCGCTGGTCCTGTTCCTCCTAGAGTACGCGCATGCCTGATGATGCCTTATTTAAAGGGCCCATAGAAGGAAGGCACTGGAGGCTCCTCTTCTTGACCATCACTACCCAAGGCCTATAAAAGGCCATTGCTGACACTCCTCCAACGCCTCAGCAACAGGTCTCCCTACTCTGGTAGTAGTGCATGTTGCTTCAGCATCTTATCTCCTGTTCTAGCATGCTTGTCTTCAGTTCTTCAGTTCCAGAATCCTTATCTTCAGTTCTTCAGTTCCAGTATCCTTATCTTCGGCTCTTCAGTTCTTCAGTATCTCCCTCATTGTCCACCTTCGGCTCTTCAGTTCTTCAGCATCTCCCTCATTGTCTCTCCCTCCTGCTCTGCCTATCTATTCCACCTTTCTCTTCTAATGGATACCTGGTATTGAACTCAGCCTGATCTCTGCCTGCCACTGACCACTGCCTGCCCATGGATATGCTTGATCTCCACCTGCCACTGACCACTGCCTGCCACTGAATATGCCTGACCTTCATCTCCTCTGACTCACCTACCTTGACCAATCTTTCCACCATCAGCAGAGGCCCCTACCTAAGACTTGCCGGTCTTGGCACCCAAAGGCTCAATCTGAGGGCAACATGGGCTGGTAAAGACGAAGCTCCAGCTGGGCCTCTACTTTGTCTGGGTCTTCCTGCCAATGGTGAGGAGCAGAAATATGGTACTCTAATATAAGCCAAAAATACACAACAATCAAATAAACACTGATTTGGCCAAGAAAAGAACTATGTTTGTATTCTCTAACAACCGTCATACATGGCCGCAGGCAGCTAGAGAGCTCATGTGTGTAAGCTTAAGTAGCTGCTGGGCTGAATAATCATAGGTTGCAGGGAGAATTATAGAAGCGCTGTCACAGTGTGCGAACCAACTACTGTGTGAGCACTTATCTGTTTCCACGTGTGGCAACTGAGTGTGTATAATCCTGAAGGATTGCTCCAACACTGCGGTGTTTCGGAGTATTGGACTCCTTCCTCAGGGATCCTCCAGGTGGAATTATACTTGTGCTTGGAGCCTTTTAGTTGCAGACAATATGTGCGCTCGTGGAAAGTCGGTGCACTAAGATAGTGCAGCCTCACGGCGACTCTGCTGTCAGTTTGCAGCAGAGTCGCCTTGAGGCTGCACTATCTTAGTGCACCGACTTTCCACGAGCGCACATATTGTCTGCAACTAAAAGGCTCCAAGCACAAGTATAATTCCACCTGGAGGATCCCTGAGGAAGGAGTCCAATACTCCGAAACACCGCAGTGTTGGAGCAATCCTTCAGGATTATACACACTCAGTTGCCACACGTGGAAACAGATAAGTGCTCACACAGTAGTTGGTTCGCACACTGTGACAGCGCTTCTATAATTCTCCCTGCAACCTATGATTATTCAGCCCAGCAGCTACTTAAGCTTACACACATGAGCTCTCTAGCTGCCTGCGGCCATGTATGACGGTTGTTAGAGAATGGTGAGGAGCATGCAGGTCCCCTCCCTGCAGGTTGCATCAATCCTGCCTCAGCCCAGGTGTCCATGAACACAACATTCTGGAAACAAATATTATTTCTATTGATCTTTTGGTGCATTGAAGCTTTGGGTATATTGACTTTTGGTGACTGAATTGGACTAACTTAATCTTTTTGTGACTACCTGTTGAAAGCTAAACTCCTTTCATCAAGTTGGTATAAAATGAGCTGGTATACAGTAGTTTTGAACATTGTAAAAAGTTAAATAAATGAATAATGGGGTGATATATGCTGGAATTAAAAAAACTAAGAAAATAAGAGAATAAGGTAAGTCATGACTAGCTTTGTAGCAGAGTGCAGAAGGGTGTTCACATTACACCAGCAGCAAGACCACACACATTATTAACAGGCAAATGTATTAACTTGTGGCAAAGTTTGCAAGCGTGGTAATGTGTGGTAAAAATGCATGCTGTTCCATTACCAAAATTTTCTGCATGTTATTTGTCATTTTAGCTCATGTTATTAAGCTACCACAAACTTTGGCACAACATCTATACAAAACTAAGTAATGAACTGCATAGTTCATGTAGATCAGTTCATTTTCTATATCTGCATGGAAAAATAATGTACATTAAAATATTTGAAAATCAATGAAGCGTCACTATCATAGGAAGGAAAAGGTAATTTATTTTTTGTGATAATCATCATATTCGTTAATGTGAGAAATTTACCTCTGAATTAATTTGTGTGCAATTAATATGGGCCAATAATGAGTTTAGCACATCAGCCTGTTTGCCTAGAATCAATGTGGGGGCATAGAAAGACTACTGAGCTGGCAGCCATTGCATCCATTGTCTGAGAGCTAGTATGAACCACAAGAGCAGTAAATTCAAATTTGCATACTGTGCCAAAAGGCCTTGAGCCAGCTCTGAGTTCATTTGTTAAAGCATAGCTAGAATGCAAAATGATTACTCTTTATTCAAACCTGTTTGGAGTCCATGTGTAAGAAAGACAGCAGTACTTGATAAAAACATAACAGAAATGTGGTCCAACATTGAAAACATGACAAGATTAATTACCTTCTTTAATGATGGTGTGCACACTACCTCCTCCAATTATCTTAATTTCAGGTTTTGTAGTAATTATTTTGGTTATAATCCTGGTAGCTGAAAGGACATGTGTAACATGTAAATTTTATTTGGATAATACAACCCAAAAACAATAATCATTTTATGAGGGAGGAGAGTGTGATAGCTGACAATAAATTTGAGAGAGGAACTTCAATAATATTAGATCTTTTGATATCTTATTATTAATTTACCCATCTTAAGTTCTAAAAGTATCCTTTTTTTTCACTAAACTTCTTTCCCAAGTCATCCTCAAGCCATTCATTACATTTATTAGAATGATATGTACAGTGGGTTCTATCGAGGTTCAGCACAGCAACAGCCCAATTTATTGAGATTCTTAATGGCATGAGCTACTCAGGAAAAGGCATTTCAAAATACATTATGCACATATTTTGATTCAGAAATAAAAGAAAAAGACCCTTAGGAGCCTATTTACTAAGCTGCAATAACTTAGCAACATGTGTTAAAACTAAAATGGCCCAGTGTAACAAGAATATTCATAAGAACATAAGAACATGCCATAATGGGTCAGACCAAGGGTCCATCAAGCCCAGCATCCTGTTTCCAACAGTGGCCAATCCAGGCCATAAGAACCTGGCAAGTACCCAGAAACTAAGTCTATTCCACACTACTGTTGCTAGTAATAGCAGTGGCTGCATCGCATGCAAATGCATGAAAGCAACTTATGAATATTAAAATGGAGCAATGTGGATCATGATAAACTTCAAGATTCATGATAATCTGTGGAAAGTTAGCTACATCTCAAGAGGTGTCTGCCAGTGCTCTCAGGGTACTCCCTCATCGGTCAGTGCTATTAAAGGGCTGTCAAGTCCTGGGAGACTGTCCCTCCACCCAGAAGCAACCTCAGTTGGCAATGTGGCAAAATAAAAATTCCCCTCCTCAAAAAAGAGCCCAACCCCTCCCCCCCCCCAGCTGGCAACCTCACCCCCACTGTACCTTGTCTAACCCCTAAATCCCCTGAAACAAGGCCTGGGGACACCGGGTGTGCAAACTGTGCAATTGCAGAGGGCGGCACACCTGGTGGGACAGCGTTGGGAGCAGGGAGAGGCCACTAGTGGACTCTATCTCACTGGTGACCCAGAAAAGGAATTGGCCTGTGAGGTCACCGGTGGACCTCATCTCACTGGTGGCTCGGAAGAGGAATCGGCCCATGAGACTGCCGGTGGACCCCATCCAATCGGCAGCTGAGGAAAGAAGGAGTCCATTCTCCTTCTCCTTCTCGGAGCTGGTGTTTGTTGTCCAGAAGATGTGCGGCTGGCACATTTTTTTCTGTTGATCTCGCGATGCATGGGATCAGCATAGAAGAAGTGTTATTTATTTATTTATTGGCTTTTATATATCGACATTCGTGGGTACATCATGCTGGATTGTTAGACACCATGGTTTGATCAGCGCATGGGCTAGCACACCAGGAGAAGCAGCAGAATGGCTTCCGGTGGTATATGAATAAATGAATGAGAGCCTTACTGGGGTGTGGGGGTGTGGTGTGTATGAATGAGAGCCTGGGGGTGTGGTGTGTGTGAATGGGAGCCTAACTGGGGGGGGGGGGGGTATGTGAATGAGAGCCTGACTAGAGAGTGGGTATGTGAATGAAAGCCTGACTGGGGGGGGGGGGGGGGGGGGAGTATGACAATGGGAGCCTGACTGTGGGGAGGGGTATGTGAATGAGAGCCTGACTGGTGGGGGGAATATGTGAATAGGAACCTGTCTGGTGTGTATGTGTGTGTTTCTGTGTGCATGAGAACCTGACTGGGATGTGTGTGTGTGTGCGGGGGGATTAGGTATCTGTCTGGTGTGTATGAGTGTGTGTGTGTGTGTGTGTGTGTGTGTGTGTGTGTGAATGGGAACCTGTCTGGGGTATGTATGTGTATGGGCACCCGTCTGGTGTATGTATGTGTGTGTGTGTGTGTGTGTGTATGGGAACCTAGCTAGGGGTGTGTTTGTGTGTATGGAAACATGTTTGGGGTGTATGTGTGTGTGAATGGGAACCTGTCTGGGGTTTTTTAAGAATGGGAGCCTGCGTGTGTGTGTGTGTGTGTGTGTGTGTGTGTGTGTGTGAACACAATTTGTGCCACTTCACTAATCCATGCCTTACTCAGGATGACTGAAATAAAAACTTTTCAGGTTTGGAGAGTGGTGAATTTTCCATCCTTATTAGTTTTACTTATTGAATGTCTGTGTCTGCCATTTTGAAATAATTTGGGAAAATTTTAAAATGTTGTATAAGCTCTTAATTATTGGATGTTATTCTGTTCCTTAGATCATTATAAAAAGAATATTTCCAAGTATGGTTTTACTAATATGATTGATTTATAATCCGTGATTTTCTTATTTGATAAATGATTTATGAGGACTGGTGATGCTTCTGTTTCTCCATTGCTGCACTGCATACAGAGTTTGGCTTGTTGCAGTTTGTGGTTTCCGGTTCATTTTCTGTTTATAGTTTATAGTCTCTTTATTCTGAATTTGGTGAGTCTGTGATCTGCATGTTTAATTGAGGTGGGGTATTCTGTGTGAAAAAAACCCAACAAAAAACGAGGAGGTGGACAGCACAGTAATATTTCACACAGGGCAGCAAAAATTCTAGCACCGGCCCTGCCTGAAACCCCTCATTATCATCATGGGCCAGGGTTTTCTTGACGGGCGCAGAAGGCCAAGAAAATCTTTTACTTTGACCCTCATATACATCCAAAAGTTGACTTTGGAAGATAGTGGGGGATGACAATCCCTTGGGGCTTGATGGCCTAAGATCACATGTGCCAGGGCTGGGAACAGATGTTGCTGTGACTGATAAAACTGTAAGTTTTCCAGGCATAGAAACACACTTTCCTGGCATCAACATGGGATGTACTGCAGTTTAGTGAACCTGAAAGGAATTTACTTATATTAAAATGTGGGGTTATTGCAGCATTTTAATGTGCCTAATAGACCATCTAAATTATTTAAATGATGCTTTCCAGCTTTGAGAAAAACATTACAATGCACTTACTGTAAAAGGTTGTAGGGATTTCTCTAAAGATACTGCCACGAACAAACTGAAAACAGGGAACAAAATAGGATATGCATTTTATATTAAGAAAAAAATACAATAGTGTTCCAATTTTTAAAATTATTTTGCATATACATAATGTTGTTAATTTTGTAATAGCTCACATAAACCTCAGATTTTGCACCAATTTTGAAAGGAAGAATATGCACACAAATTTCCTTTGAAAATTAACCCACCTAAACTACCTATACACATTTATATCTGCTAATATGTATACACATTTCAGAAAAATTACATGCATACATTTGAAAATTTAAAGATATCAAGTACATTTAAAAAACCACACACATGCAAAAATCAGGTGATATGGACGTGGCTGGACCGAGTGCAAGCCAAGTGCATTTTAAAAACGGCCCGGCCTAGCGCGTATCTCCTGGTACTTGCAGAAATGCCGGATGCTTCAAAAGGGGCAGGCTAGGGGCGGGGTCGGATCAGGGCAGGGGATGGGGCGAGGGCTGGCCAGGACTGCACCATTTTGTGCTGTCCGGGGAAAGCACGCGTCGACAGTGGGCCAGAGCGCACAGCTTATGTCAGCCGCTGAGCAGAAGTAAGTGTGAACAGCAGAGTACACATCAGTGTAAAAATCCCATCTTTGTGTATCTTTCCTCATTCCATATCACATCAGATCTTCACTGATGTGTACTATACTGTTTGCACATCTGCTAGTGCATATAAAACTGGCCCCAAAAACTTAGTCCATCACCAAATCCTCACCTCGAGTTAATAGATGATCCTTCTATAGTGGTATAAATAGTTGACTATAGAGATGTGAATCGAAACCGGAATCAGTTCGGATGTCCGATTCACATGTGGGTTTTTTTCATTGGGCCCGATCGCGGTTTTATTTATCGGCTGCGCCCGAGCCGATAAACAAAAACCCACCCCGACCCTTTAAAACGAATCCCTTTGCTTCCCCCACCCTCCCGACCCCCCCAAAAACATTTTACAGGTACCTGGTGGTCCAGTGGGGGTCCCGGGAGCGATCTCCCGCTCTCGGGCCGTCGGCTGCCACTAATAAAAATGGCGCCGATGGCCTTTGCACTTACCATGTGACAGGGTATCCGTGCCATTGGCTGGCCCCTGTCACATGGAGGGAGCACTGGATGGCTGGCGCCATCTTTAAAAATGGCGTGGGCCATTCAGTGCTCCTACCATGTGACAGGGGCCAGCCAATGGCATGGATACCCTGTCACATGGTAAGGGCAAAGGGCCATCGGCGCCATTTTGATTAGTGGCAGCCGACGGCCCGGGAGCGGGAGATCACTCCCGGGACCCCCACTGGACCACCAGGTACCTGTAAAATGTTTTTGAGGGGGTCGGGAGGGTGGGGGAAGCAAAGGGATTAGTTTTAGTTTTAAAGGGTCGGGATGGGTTTAGGTGTTATTTTTGTGTGCCGTTTTTCCCGCCCTCCCCCAAAACGATAAGAGAACCCCCACGAACAATATCGTGGGGTTTTCCTATCGTTTTGGGGGAGCCCCCGATTTCTGACGATTTTGAAAATATCGACGATATTTTCAATCGTCCGAAGCCCGAATCACATCCCTAGTTGACTATGCGAGCCTTATAAAGAGTCTCTCTCTCTCTCTCTCTTGCTCTCTTTCTTTCTTTCTCTCTATTTATTTATTCTGCTAAAATAGCACACATTGCAGTAAGTCAAAAATCACCCATGCCTCCTTTTTTTTTTTTATCGCGGGCACAATTCATGTGAAATTTATAGCATTTTGATGAATCTAGGCCTTACTTTGTAAGCTTTTTTGCACAAATGCATGCTATATCTGTATATACTTGTATGGTGCCTGGGCAAATTCCTATTTAAATAAGGGTTACAACATTTAAGAATTGTTCATGATGTTTCAAGGTTAGAAAGTGTTAAGATTACTTACCTGGTAATCTCCTTTTCCTTAGTGTATGCAGATGGACTCAAAACAAATGGGTTCTGGCCCCGGCCGTAACCCATTTGTTTTGAGTCCATCTGCTACACGCTAGGAAATATGAAATTGACTATCTATTCAAAAACAGCATTTATCTTTACGTATATCAATTTAAGTTCAACATACATTAGATTTACACAGGAGCTAGAAGGAATTGAATTTATTATGGTGAAACTGAAACTCTCTGACCTGGAAATCATGCAGGTTTAATCTGAATAGTTTCAAAAGGTCTCTACATTGTATTATTAACTTCAGATGCAGATCCCGCTACAAAGGTACTTTTATATTAAATTAAAATGCCACAAGAAATAGCAATATATTTTAAGAAGCTTCTGTGTTGTCCTGTCCAGAAATTCATCATTTTACTAAGAAAATAGGTCTGGTCCCCTTATTATCTTCAAAATATCTGTTTGACAGAGGAAGAATTTGGAAGGTCATATGAGTAATATTCCATTGAACAGCAAACCTTGGAGCACATCAAACACAGAAATGTGAGTCCTTTATCAATTAGTAAAAACCTTCTGCACAATAATCATGGGGATGTGGTAATATTTACTCAGCATTGCTAACAAATTGCAGTACCTTAATTTTAAAATACTTAATCAGTTTATTGAGAATTGCCAAGAGTTCCTCATTTCCAACAGGCACATCTGTGGAAAGGAAAATATATGATAAATTAATGGAAGAAAGGCAATAAAACTGATGAACTTGTCTACATTTAGAGATACCTTACAATTTAAAGCAGAAATGATACTTGATCAACATTGCTCATTTTAATCCTAACTAGACTTCCCTGCTGGCATCCTGCCCCCTTAGTTCCACCTCTCTACTCCTTTAGTGTTCTCCAGTTGCTTTTGGCTTCCTGTTCAATTGGAAAATGTTCAACTAAGAATATAATGCCACAAGCCTTCATTCATATTTAATTGAAATTTTCAGCCTTTATGACCTCACCCTTCTTAATTTATTGGTTCTATTGAATCTTCTTTTCATCTTATTCTTAGTTCTCCTATTTTAATCAAAATAGATGTCATTTTCTATGGGTTTTTTTGTTCTTTTCTGGAATACAAGTTCATTTTATTGCTTAAAAAATGAATAATTGCAATGATAAACAGATTTGAAAAAGGTAAATAATACCACTTCTGAGAAGATGCAAATCTTTCTCTGATTAGAATTTTATGAATTCTGCATATATTACCAAGGAAATTAATAGCACAGTTTATTTCTCTTGACCTTTCATGTAGCTATTTCCATGAGCAGGTACATTCAAATAAGATTGTTTTAAATTTGTAGCATGTTTCATTTGTTTTTCCATTCACGTTTTTGGAATTAAATGATTGAAATTAAATATTAAAAATCCATATGACTTCTGGGTTTGTTTTATAAACTACTGCCCTTAATCAGGTGTATTAGGCATGTTAATTCATCTTTCACAATTTTCATTTTTTTAACATTGGCATAATAGTACAGAAATAGTACAGAAATTCTGAAATTAGGAGGGCGATATTCAGGGCCACTTAGGGGGTCATTTTCTAAGCATTTTTCCCATAGACACAAAATGGGAGAAAACCTTTAGTAAATGACCCCCTTAGTTGGATAGGTTCCAACTTATGCAGCTAAGTGGTATGGTTTAAATATTTGGCCATGGTGAGTGGCTGCCACTCAGCCAGATAAGTGGTGGGAGGAGAATGGGCATAACGGGTAGGATGTTAAGAGTTAGCCAGATAACTTATCTGGCTAACTTTCATTGGTCCATGCACCTGTCCTAAAGTTAGCAGGATAAACTTATCCAGATAATTTTAAGATAGGTATATATATTCAGTGGCACGGCTGCCCTGCTAAATATATAGGCTAAGTTAGACAGATAAATGTATGCAGCTAACTAGCCAATTCACACAGCGGCTGAATATGGACCTCTAAAAATAAAGGTTTCATTTCAATTATATATGCTTAATAATGATAAAATGAAGATACTTATTAAAGGCTGACTAACTACTCAACAATAGTAGAGTCATTGATGAAAGACTACTGGTTCACTATATATTTTGACCGACTCATTCTAATGTGATATCAGTTGAGGGAAGATCATAAATGCCAAAGCTGTTTAGATTTTGAAACACACAGGCTGGAGGGCCATTTTCCAGGCTGAAAACCTACATCTGAGGGGGCTGGAGGGGGATGGGCTGGCTGCATAATCTTGTGTGCTCAGAAGACGTATGGGCTGAAGCAGAACCAGCAGTGCATTTAAAGTTTGGCCTATTTTTCCTCTCTGACTGCCGCCAGTATATCCCAGCTATCCCACTCTTGAAACTTGGCAAAGACATTGATTGTCAGGGAACTAAGGTCCATAAAGATAGGCAGGTCTGAGGAGGGTTGCAGTTTTGAAAGTGGTGGAGACTGGAGGTTCATTTGGGCATGTGTGTGGTTGAATGCATTTTGTTATGTTGTCATCCAATGAAAAAGTTGTTTGATGTTTACTTGTGATGACACAAGGCAGGTTTAACCTGCTCGTGCAACCTTAAATTGGGTGGGGGGGGGGAGGGGGAGTCCTCTATGCACTGTTGAAGTGAACAAGACACAAAACTCCTGAACTTAGAGAGTCTGGCCATCACTTGCTTTATCACTGTAGGGGATGGGCCCTTCAGTGGCTAGATGGACCTCCTTACCAGCAATAAGTCATCACTACTGCCTGTTTAAAAAGTTAAAGGGAGATTGATCTCTCTCTTTGCTCCTTGGTGGGTCAGGAAGTCACCTCCCATAGTGAAGTGGTAACCAACGAAATCTAATTTTATGGAAATCCCGGATAAACCCCAGTGAAGAATAATGAGATTCGTTGTTAAAATAAAGAAGCTTCACTATCTGCTTATCCAACATCATGTCACTGGGTCATATTTATGTCACTAGGGAGAAAGGGGTACCAGGGGGCATAAAGAGGGATTATAAGTGAAGGAAGGGAAGGTAGAGGAGGGAACCCTGAGCCTGGGAGTCTGGTTAGAGAGGACCATATTAGCCACTGTTCTACTTGGCCAATTAACTAGATAAACTTATCTAGCTAACTTTGCCCATATAGTCATACCACTGAATATATCCAGCTATCTTAAAGTTAACTAGATAAGTTTATCTGGATAACTTTAGGAAACCCTTTGGGCAAACCAGAGTTAGCTGGATAAGTTATGCAGCTTAACTCAACTCCTCTCAGTTACGCCCCTGGAATGCCCCAACTTATCCAGCTAAATTCTAGCTACCTAACTTATTAATTGGCTGGAATTTAGCTGGATAAGGGCCCAAATCTTCATTTAGCCAGATAACATCTTCGTTATCCAGCTAAATGCTTTTGAAGATAAGACCTCAGGATGTTGAGCATCACATAACCCAATTACTGTTGGATTTGATCAAATGGAAGAAGTTCAAAAGTGAACTATAAGAATGATAACAGGTCTAGATAACATGAGCTTTGCGATTAGGTGATTTTATACTAGAAAGGATGACTCGACAGTAACATTCAAATACATGTGGAGAGAGTAAAATTCAAAACATCCTTCACACAAAAAATACACACAATGGCCTCAACCCAATACATCCCCAAACTACCCCATCACCACAACCACCACCATACTCCTAAAGCCACACCCACCACTAGACGCCTCACCAAAATTCACACCAACCCTAACATACCCTATACCACAATCACTCTCATTACTCTACTCCTCATCAATGCACAGTCGATCACCAAAAAAATCCCAATCATCCATGACATACTCACAGACGACCAACCAGACATATTCTGTATAACCGAATCCTGGCTGAAACATTCTGACACAGTCCTACTCAATCAACTGCCCAGAAACACATACAATATTTTCTCCATACCCAGAAGCAAAAGAAAGGGAGGTGGCCTACTATTCCTAGCTCACAAAAAACATAAATTTTCTTCCCACTCCCTAAACTTACCACCTCCTATCAAGACCAACCTATTCAAATCAAAACATCTCCAAATACTCCTCCTATACGCCCCACCTGGTTGCCTACAGCACAACCTTTCCCCCCTGATTGAATCCATCACAACCCACATAAACCTACAAGAGCCCGCCATCATACTAGGAGACTTCAACCTCCATATCGACACCCATCCTCCTTCTCCCACAAGCGAACTACTCCTATCCACCATGTCTGCCATTGGATTCACCCAAATCATCAACACGCCCACTCAAAAATCGGGCCACACCCTGGACTTAATCTTCATAAACAACAAAATATCTGCAACTGGACCACCCTCTACAACCCCCACCCCATGGTCTGACCACAGCCTCATCCAAACCAAGCTTCAATTCCAATCGAACCCACTAAAAACAGACAACCGAATCATCGAATTCACCAAACCATGCTCCAGTGAAAACATCGCCGAACTGTTACCTGAGGCACTAAAACAATCAACTTAAATGATGCCAACACAGCCACAAACTCCTGGATATCTATCAATGCAGACATAGCCAATACATTATGTCCCACGATAAGAAAGGAAATCAAACAATCTACAAAGCAAAGAGATCCTTGGTACACCCCAGAACTGAAAACCTCAAAGCGAACACTGAGACAAACTGAAAAACAGTGGAGACGAAACCCCACCTCAAACCTGAAAGACAAATACAGAACACTACTACACAACTATACAGCAGACCTCAACACAGCAAAGCGCAATTTCTACACATCAAGAATTCATGACTACCAATTTAACCCGAGGACCCTCTTCGCCTATGTCAAAGGCCTAACCAACCCCATCCAAAACGACAATACGCCAAACTCCAGCAACATCTCCAGTGAAAAATTAGCACAATTCTTCAAGGACAAAGTTAACAACATCATTGCCAAGATTCCCCAAACCCACAACAACCCAATTGACATCCCGCCTCCCATCCACACATGGTCACAATTCGCACCCGTTGCCTCCACAGAAATTGAACCTATCATCAAAAAAACCAACCCTGCATCCCACCCCTTAGACCCCATCCCCATCAAAACCCTAAAACTCATCAGATTATTGTCAAACTTATAACCTACATCATCAACTTATCCCTAGAACAAGGAATCTTCCCAGAAAAACTCAAAAACGCCATCATCAAACCAATCATCAAAAAACCTCAACTCGACAAATCAGACCCAGTAAACTACAGATCAGTCTCTAACCTCCCATTCCTAGCAAAAATCATCGAAAAAACAGTCAACAATCAACTTACAGACCACCTTGAAACCTATAATATTCTACAGCCTGCACAGCATGGTTTCAGAAAATTCTTCAGCACTGAAACCCTCCTCCTCTCTCTCACTGATACCATCCTCAGAGGCCGCGACAAAGGCAAATCGTTCCTCCTGATACTTCTTGATATATCAGCCACCTTTGACACCATCAATCACAGAACACTCCTCACCAGACTTAAATAAATTGGTCTCCAAGACACCACAATCAAATGGTTCAAATCCTACCTCTCAAACAGATCTTACATCGTCAAGACGAACTCATCTGAATCCTCTCAAGTGCCCCTCACACATGGGGTCCCACAAGGTTCTTCCCTATCCTCAACCCTCTTTAACATTTACCTCCTCCCACTATGCAAATACCTTTCAGAGGCAAATCTCACCTACTTCGTCTATGCAGACGACATACAAATACTACTCCCTATAAACAAGTCCATTCAACTCACCATGGAAAAATGGAACAAACTCAGCTCAAATTTATCCCAATTGCTATCTCAATTATCACTATGCCTCAACCAAGCCAAAACAGAAATCATTCACATCCACGATGACCGTCCCTCTTATCCACTCAATTGCACCCCCTCTGACCATCCAGGAAGCTCAATCAACCCGGGAGTGCCACAAATCTCACACACGCCGTCCACAAGAAACCTAGGCGTAACAATCGACAGCCAACTCAACTTTAAACGACACATCTCCAATACAATCAAGGATGGATTCTTAAAACTCCAGACACTAAAAAAACTCAAACCCCTTCTCCAAGCACACGATTTCCGAACAGTCCTTCAATCAATTATATTCTCAAAACTCGACTACTGCAACTCCCTCCTCCTCGGCCTTCCAGAAATCCACATCAAACCCCTCCAAGTTCTACAGAATGCTGCCGCCAGAATCATCTCTAACAACAAAAAATCCTCCCACATCACACCCACTCTCAAAGAACTCCACTGGCTACCCATTACACAAAGAATCCTGTATAAAACCCTCACCCTCATGCACAAAAAAATAAACAACAACAAAATGAACTGGCTAAACAACGCAATGCATCCTTACCCCACACAAAGAACCCTCAGATCCACCAACACTGGCCTCCTAGCCGTCCCCAATCTCAAATCTGCACACCTCAACATCACCCGCAAGCGAGCCATAACAATAGCGGGCCCCACCTTATGGAACTCCCTCCCCACCTGTCTCAGAAATGAACCCTCATTGCAAGTCTTCAAAAAACACCTCAAAACATGGCTGTTTTTAAAAGCTTTCCCACCTGACACTTAACCTGCCCGAATGCAACACACCAAACCCACTACACAAGCATCTCTCCCCTCCCTCTTCCCTCCCTATCTCTACCATCCTCCCACCTATCCCTCTCCTCCCCCCTCCCCCCTCCTCCCTCCTTTCAACCCTCCCTGCCATCCTTAATCCTAAATTATCCTCATCAACAAGTCATTTATGTACATATGTTATATACTATAATCTAATGTTCCATGTATTTCTGTTATTTCTGTTATTTTTTGTTATATTTATTACCATGTTATAATGTAAAATAGGGTTGTTACCACCCTATTCTTTTAGTTATCTGGAAACTGATGTGATATCTCAATCGAATGTCGGTATATAAAAGAAATAAATAAATAAAAATAAATAAAAGCCATTTACCCATGTAAATAGCTGTTTATACAGGTAAATAAAAATTTGCCCACCCTGAATGCATGTAAAAGTAGGTGTGTTGTTTCAGAACAAGCTCACTTTTACCCACGTTTGCAGAGGCATTCCTGGGGTGCGGTTAGGCCTATTGTAAGCTCTATAGAGAGGAGACTGTCTCCTATATGTATTTCTACAGCACTGCATATACAGTACATGTAGTAGCTTTTAGGGATGTGAATCGTTTTTCAACGATTAAAATTATCGTCCGATAATGTTTATATCGTCTTAAATCGTTATAGAACACGATACAATAGAAATTCTAACGATTTATCGTTAAAAATCGTTAAATCGTGTTAGTGCGCACTAACTCCCCGTTAGTGCGCACTAACTCGATTTAGTGCGCACTAACTGAAAATGATACAAATAAACACTTTCCAGGTCACTGAAGGTCAGTTAGGAATGAATATGTGTTCCTATTGGCTGGCTGCCCTCTTATCTATTGATGTTACCAAGGTTACCACTGAGGTGATGGTTGGGGGGATGGGAAATGGAACTGGAAACTAACGAACACCAACAGAAAATGAAACAAAGTGTTCACACTTCCCAGGTCAGTAAAGGTCACTTAGGAATGAATATGTATGTATGTATTCCTATTGGCTGGCTGTGCTCTTATCTATTGATGTTACCAATATGGTTGGGGGGATGTGAAATGGAAACAGTTGGAAGCTTGACAAAAAAAGTAATGTAATGATCAGCACTCACGTGACTAGAACTTGTTTGTTTATTATTTTTGTTAGCAGGCACCTGAAATGCTAGTGCATGTTGAATTTGCCAATCACTGTGCATTTTAGAAAGGTGGTCCTGGCTGGAACTGTACACAGTTCAAATATATGTAATTGATTGTTGGTAAGTGTATTTTTTAAGTAGCCACACTGGCACCAGTATGCTTACTTTTCCTCCTACTTAACTCACTAGCTCAGCTTTGTAAGAAGGGCTTCTCTGCTTGTGTGTTGTTTTTGTTTGGTGTGAGGAGAGCAGAAACATCAGATCTTTATTCAATCTACTACAGTCATCTCTTACAGTGCCCTATCCCTATTAATACCAGGAGTGTTGTGATCTTCCTGCACACAGTGCCCTAACCCTGATACCAGTCTGAGACAGCTCCCTCCCTGCATTACTAGTGAGAGGATGGTTTCACAGACAGGGGGGAGCTGCCTGACCCTCACTCCTGACTTCCCCCATGTCCCAGCTAGTGAATGGTGTGTGGGTGAGGGGGGGGGGGGGAGGATGGTGAAGTCTGAGACAGCTCCCTCCCTGCATTACTAGTGAGAGGCTGGCTTCACAGACAGGGGGGAGCTGCCTGACCCTCCCTCCTGACTTCCCCCATGGCCCAGCTAGTGAATGGTGTGTGGGTGAGGGGGGGGGGAGGATGGTGAAGTCTGAGACAGCTCCCTCCCTGCATTACTAGTGAGAGGCTGGCTTCACAGACAGGGGGGAGCTGCCTGACCCTCACTCCTGACTTCCCCCATGTCCCAGCTAGTGAATGGTGTGTGGGTGAGGGGGGGGGGGTGGATGGTGAAGTCTGAGACAGCTCCCTCCCTGCATTACTAGTGAGAGGCTGGCTTCACAGACAGGGGGGAGCTGCCTGACCCTCACTCCTGACTTCCCCCATGTCCCAGCTAGTGAATGGTGTGTGGGTGAGGGGGGGGGGGGGAGGATGGTGAAGTCTGAGACAGCTCCCTCCCTGCATTACTAGTGAGAGGCTGGCTTCGCAGACAGGGGGGAGCTGCCTGACCCTCACTCCTGACTTCCCCCATGTCCCAGCTAGTGAATGGTGTGTGGGTGAGGGGGGGGGGGAGGATGGTGAAGTCTGAGACAGCTCCCTCCCTGCATTACTAGTGAGAGGCTGGCTTCACAGACAGGGGGGAGCTGCCTGACCCTCACTCCTGACTTCCCCCATGTCCCAGCTAGTGAATGGTGTGTGGGTGAGGGGGGGGGAGGATGGTGAAGTCTGAGACAGCTCCCTCCCTGCATTACTAGTGAGAGGCTGGCTTCACAGACAGGGGGGAGCTGCCTGTCCCTCACTCCTGACTTCCCCCATGTCCCAGCTAGTGAATGGTGTGTGGGTGAGGGGGGGGGGGGGTGGATGGTGAAGTCTGAGACAGCTCCCTCCCTGCATTACTAGTGAGAGGCTGGCTTCACAGACAGGGGGGAGCTGCCTGACCCTCACTCCTGACTTCCCCCATGTCCCAGCTAGTGAATGGTGTGTGGGTAAGGGGGGGGGGGGAGGATGGTGAAGTCTGAGACAGCTCCCTCCCTGCATTACTAGTGAGAGGCTGGCTTCACAGACAGGGGGGAGCTGCCTGACCCTCACTCCTCCGGGGTATTGTGATCTTCCTGCACACAGTGCCCTATCCCTGATACCAGGGGTGTTGTGATCTTCCTGCATGCAGTGCCCTATCCCTATTAATACCAGGAGTGTTGTGATCTTCCTGCATGCAGTGCCCTATCCCTGATATCGGGATGTGTGCAAGAAGATCACAACACCCCCGGTATCAGGAATAGGGCACTGTGTGCAGGAAGATCACAACACCCCCAGTATCAGGAATAGGGCACTGTGTGCAGGAAGATCACAACACCCCTGGTATTAGGGATAGGGCACTGTGTGCAGGAAGATCACAACACTCCTGGTATTAATAGGGATAGGGCACTGTGTGCAGGAAGATCACAATACCCCTGGTATCAGGGTTAGGGCACAAGTTCTAGTCACATTGACTGATCACATTACTTGTTTTGTCAAGCTACCAATTGTTTCCATTTCCCATCCCCATATACTGTCAGTAGGAAACTTGGTAACATGAATAAATAAGAGGGCAGCCAATAGGAATACATATTCATTCCTAAACTGACCTTAACTGACCTGAAAAGTGTCAAATTGTATCATTTCAGTTAGTGCGCACTAACTCCCAGTTAGTGCGCACTAATCGGAAAAAAACGATTTTTAACGATTTTTTAACTAAAAAATCGTGCCTAAGACGATTTTCTTGCCCTGCCACACGATTTCTATCGTTAAGACGATATGGAAAACGATTCACATCCCTAGTAGCTTTAAAGAAATTATGGGGTAGATTTTCAAACTATGCGAATAGGCCTACTTTTGCTGGCGCATCAGGCGCAAGCAAAAGTACGCTGGATTTTAGTAGATACGCGCGGAGCCGCGAGTATCCACTAAAATCCTGGATCGGCGCGCGCAAGGCTATCAATTCTGTATAGCCGGCACGCGCCGAGCCGCGCAGCCTACCCCCGTTCCCTCCAAGGCCGCTCCGAAATCGGAGCGGCCTTGGAGGGAACTTCCTTTTGCCCTGCCCTCACCTTCCCCTCCCTTCCCCTACCTAACCCACCCACCCCCTATCTAAGCCCCCCCCCTTACCTTTGTCGGGGGATTTACACCTCCCAGAGGGAGGCGTAAATCCCCGCGCGTCAGCGGGCCTCCTGCGTGCTGGGACGCGACCTGGGGGCGGGTCCGGAGGGCGCAGCCACGCCCCCAGGCCACCCCGGGCCGTAACCACGCCTCCGGGTCCGCCCCCGAAACGCTCCCGGCACGCCCCCTAAATGCCGCGCGGTTCGGGCCCGCCCCCGACACGCCCCCGACACGCCCCCGACACGCCCCCCCTCGGAGAACCCCGGGACTTACGCGAGTCCCGGGGTCTGCGCGCGCCGGTGAGCCTATGTAAAATAGGCTCACCGGCGCGCAGGGCCCTGCTCGCCTAAATCCGCCCGGTTTTGGGCGGATTTAGGCGAGCAGGGCTCTGAAAATCCGCCCCTATGAGTAATAGCAGTAATAATAGTTCATGGGAGGCAACAACATGTATTTATTATTTTTATTTTTTAGAGAATAAGTATCCACAGAAAAAGCAGAGACAAATCTTGGTGTTTCCCTAGAGAATTTTCAAAGGGAAAGTACACATGTACTTTCCTTTTGAGAACTGATGTCAAGCATTTGGGTAAACGTACCTGCAGATTTTGCATCAAAATGCACGGATTTGAAAGTTGCCACAAAAGAGATCATAGAGAGGGTTATTTTATAACTGTGTAGGTTGGGGTAAAGTTACACTCAGACTTTATACTAATTATGAGCATAAATTCCTTTGAAAAAGCTTGTTTAATTACCCTGGTACATGTATAAACTCACCTACACAAAGTTTTTCAGAGGGCATACCTTTTGTGGGCATACTTTGTAAAATACAATAGTATGGAGGAAACATTTGAAAGGAGTTTCATGTGTAAATATAACATACTATCATAGCAATTTTTAAAATCCATTTATATGTGTAAAGTGCATTTACATGGGTAAATCCTATGGACAATTCCATAGCATATATTGTAGCAATTTTGAAAAATCCACGTATATGGGTAAAGTGCAGTTTTACACATACAAATGCTTTTGAAAATCAGGCCCAATGTGTATAAATCCTACCTCTGCCATCTATAACACCTGCCTCCAGTGCACCAGGTTATGAGGATACTTTTACATGCACTGTGTTCCAGGCTGTTTTCTAGTATCTATTTACTCATGCAAACCTAGGTTTTATGCACAGAAACGGTTCTGAAAATTCAGCCCAAACAGGATAGTGATCATTTATCTATTGCCATTATAACGGGTTTAAACCTAAATTGTAGAAGAAAGATTCATTACAAATATTGGTAAGAACTTTGTTTTAACTTTGAAAGTGGTTGAGCCCTTTAACGTGTTACCTAGGGAAGCAGTGAAATCTCCTTCATTGGAGGTTTTTAAGATCAGACTAGATAAATATCTGTCTATGGTGGCTGAGGTACAGTGTAACTCTATTTTGAATTCTGATGTTCTTGACTGACCTTTGCTTGCTGCAGTAAACCTAATTGAACCTATCCAAAAAAGAAAACCAGAAGCCAGCATTTAAGTGATCAAAGATTTGTGTCTGGGACAGATTCATGGTAAACAGCAAAGACAGAGAGACAGTAATTTTCCTCATTTAACCATCATGGATAGCTATGCATTAGGGTAAACACTGAAAAGACACTAATCTCACTATTTTCATTAAACATTCTCTATTTGGTGGCTGTGTTCCAAGATATCAAGTCAAACTTTAGCACAATTTTCACTTGGAGTTGTTTTGTCATGGCCCCAAACACTAAACATACCATCAATATTCTGAATAGTCATCAGATTTTGTTTATGTGCTGAAGATATTAATTTTCATATTAAACAACACTGACCTGCTGGGAACAGCAATTTATCTACAACATGAATGACACCATTTCTTGTCATGACATCAGATTCCTTTGATTGAACGTCATTTATAGAAACTGTATCATTTATCTATGGAAACAAAAGGCAATAGAATTGTACTTAAAATTATAACCTAGAGCAAATAGAAATTAATTTATTAGTTTATTGATATAAAGATAGTTTATGCTAAATCAAGCAGTTTCTGCGCAGTTGATTCTGTATTGGCGCAGAATCTGTAAGCATTAACAGATGGTCATGACCAGGTTTATGCATGGAAAAAAAATCATTTTGCATCATAAAATCATTTCAGATTCATATTATTCATATCGGTTTACTTTCCAATGTATATAATATGTTTTGTTTGTTTCATTTTAGCCATGCTATATTTTTACAATGTGCACTTTACTAAAGTTTTCAATAGTTCATGCTAAAGCACTTCATCATATTCTAAAACGCCATAAAAGCAATAAATATTTCCATTTTTGTGTGTAATTTTACTGATGAGAAATTAAACAAAATCATAAGTATCATTGATGATTTTATGCTATTTTAAAATGACAGCACATTTCTAGACATGACATTCATAATTACTATCAGGTGAAATTTCAAATACTACACTCATAAAAATTACTCTCATAAAATAACACCCGCATGAAAACATGCTATTTTCAAAGCTGCATATTAAATCAGAATCCATGATTAAATCAGAATCCATGAGTAAATGTATACATGTAAGAAAGGGGCATGGAAGGGGTGTTTTGGAGCAGGGCCAGTATTTATGCACATAAGTTGCTATTTTGAAACCTGCCAAACTGTTATATGTATGTCTTTTACTTGCATATATTTATTTCTGCTCAATATCTGGTTTAAGTGATTGTAAACATTGTTAAAGTGAAAAAATGATTGGTAGAGGGTATGGGTGCAATGGGGAGACTTCAAGCTGAAGAGCCAGGAGGGTCTTCAATAGCTACAGATGGACTTCTCGAACTGGAAGACTAAATGGTAAAACTGGCCATGTCATTGTTGCATACATGTTATAAAAAAGCCTAATTTACGCATGTGACAGCCGACTTATGGGGAGGAAGCATCAAATTAATACAATAAAAATCTATATGCATAGCCTTGTAAAATTGGAAGTACAAATGCATGAGTATATAAGTTGTGCACATTAATGAATCTAATTTCCAACATATTCAACTAAGTAGCACCTTTCCCATGAGTAGATGGACAAATTTGAAGTTATTCGGATAAGTAGTGGCATTCATCTGGCTATTTCCAATTTATCCGGCTAAATAGCAGCAGGCAACAAAACCTGATAAGTCTGAAAAGCATTGCTTGTCTGTTTAAGTAGTGCTTTTTGGACTTAGCCGGCTTCATGCCACTATTTAGCTCGATAAATCAGCATTTATCCAGATAAATATGAACTTCCACAGCTCGTTTTTACATACTTTATAATCTTTCTGCGCTGGTGATAAAATACATTAACTTTGTCTGCACCCATATACATGCATAAATGTGCACATGTGAGCAGTTTTTGAAAGTTATCCTCTATTAGCATAAGTCAAATATCTACTTACTACTTTCACCATGAGTTTGCTTCCTTGAATAGATTTGAGAATGTTTGTGACTCCAGGCTCAAATCCACCTCCAATGAATACACCTCGTGTCAAGTGATAAAGAAGAATATTTTGAAGAGCAACTTTGTCTCCTACAAATAATAAAACAGAATCCACTGAAATATCCTGACTTAAAAGTTAAGCTGATCATTTAGGGGGTTATTTTCCAACTTGCATTATGGCCTTTTTCGCATGTGAAAAACACCTTAACACAGGGGGAGGTGGTGGGACTTCTGTCAAAGTGGGCTGACTTCACAGTTTGCAAAGTCATATTGCACAGTTTTAACACAAGAAATAGCTAGAGATGTGCATTTGTTTATCACGAATTAGGCAATTTCAACAAAATTGCCTAATTCGTCGTGGTTCGGGGGACTTGAACCACGAAACGGATTTTCCCCAAAATGTGTTTTTCAGGTTAGTGTGTGGGGGAGGGGCACATTTATTTAAAAAATAAACACCCCCAACCCTTCAAATTTACTGTATTGCAAACCCCCCACCATCCCGATCCCTCCCCAAGACTTACTAAAAGCCCTGGTGGTCCAGCGTCCCGTGATTGATCTCTCCCTCCGGGCCGTCGGGCTGTCGGGCCTGCTACGAATCAAAATGGCACCGATGGCCCTTTGCCCTTACGATGTCACAGGGGCTACAGGTGCCATTGGTTGGCCCCTGTCACATGGTAGGAGCAATGGATGGCCGGCACCATCTTGTGCTCCTACCATGTGACAGGGGCCGACCAATGGCACCGGTAGCCCCTGTGACATAGTAAGGGCAAAGGCTATCAGCGCCAGTTTGAATACTGGCAGCCGACAGCCAGAGTGAAGGAGATCGCTCGCAGTACCCCACTGGACCACCAGGGCTTTTAGTAAGTCTTAGGGAGGGATCGGGATGGTGGTGGTGTGGGGGGGGGGGGGTTGTAATACAGTAAATTTGAAGGGTTGGAGTGGTTTTTTTTCCAATTTGGATTTTTTTTTATTTGTTTTTCCGGTTTCGGGTTTGGATTCCAGCTTCGTTTTTTCTGAAAAACGATCCGTGGGAAAACGAGTTTTCCCACGAAGTACTCGAACTGAAACCTGACCGTACCCAGAAAAACGAAGCTCATCTCTAGAAATAGCTACACCTTTTTCATTGGCTTTAGGCTAGAGAGAGAGAGAGAGAGAAACCTCTATAGGAGGCCCAACTAGTAACACGAGGTGAAGTTTAGGTAGTAGCGAAGGAGTTAGGGGCCACTTTGACATGCAGAGTGAGACGTATAAACAGAACAGCACACTTTTGTGAAGATTTGATGACCTTCAGAGTGAAGTAACTCACACAAAGATGAGATTTGTACAATGTTCTCTCAACCTAACTTGATGGATTCTCAACCTGGGTAACATCCATATTTTTTTAACATGTTTCAGGAAAACAAACCAAGGAGATTCATGACATTATACATGATGTAATCCAATAAAGCAAACAAATATAGACTGCCCTGGGTATAATTCTGATGCAAATCTTCAAATTGCATATCAAGCTGTTAATGAGAGGTTAAGCATTTAAAACATTATATCATATTTGCCTTACTTTTGATTTATCATTTCTTTCTTAAACAGCATCTGTGAAGTTAAGAGCAGTACCATACATTTCATGTCTATGCATGGTAAACTTAGCAGCTAATTCATATTTAAGGTTGAATTTTCAAAATATTATGTTATGCGTGCCATCTGCGACAGACCCATGGCGCAGGCCCTTCACCTTCTCACACAGACTCCAGCTCCTGGTTACTCCTTGCTAGCAGTGGTGGGCCGCCGACTCTGACCCCGGGCCACCCCCGGTGCCTTCAGCTCTGCCTTGGTTCCCAGTACTGTAGCTCAAGATGCTATTGCTTGTCAGGCCTCTCCACGTGGTCTGAGGAGAGATGCCACTACCCACGCCGAGCACCTCCCTTGGCGCGCGCGCATCCCTGATCCTTATGAAGGGCCCGCGGTGGGAACCTGGCCATGGCCCCGGATAATGACGTCAAACTCTTCAGTGTATTTAAGCTCAGGCTTCGCGCCATAGCGTTGCCTTTGCAACAGGTCTCCTCGCTATCCGAGAACTCGTTGCTGCTAGAGAATCCTCGTTTCTTACCTCCGTTATTCCCGGTTCCTGTTTTCTTTGTTCCTACCTTGTCTATGTGTTGGACTGAATCTACAGATATCGACTTTGCTTTGACTGCACTTCAGCCTATCTCCAGACCCAGACTTCTGCTACGCTGACTAATGTTATTGATTTCTCCATGATCAGACCATTGCCTTGATTGACTATCACTATTGACTTCTCCGTGATCAGACCATTGCCTTGATTGACTAGCACTATTTACTTTCTCTGAGATCTGAACTCAGCATTGCTTGCCATGACCTTTGCTTTGCCACCAGCCCTGATCCAAGCCTGTCATTGATGCCTCCTCTAGCCTACACCTGGATGTGGACTTATTAGGCCTGGCCTACCTTTGCTCGAGCGCCCCCAGCTAATCTCCGTTCCATTGGCACCCGAGTTCCAGTATCATATCAGGTACAGGATAGGACTACGCCTCCTATCATCTGCTGTCTCTGGGCTGAACTAACCTTTCTCATTAACCAACCTTGTGGCCCATCTAAGTCCTGCCGGCCCCAGCACCCAAAGGCTCAATCCACAGGGAATGAGGGCTGGCATAGATGAAGCTCCAGCAGCCTCTACCTTCAGCCTACTCCACCTGCTGATGGTGGGGACCCATAGGTCCTCACCTATGGGTTGCATCAACCCCACCTCAGCCCAAGGGTCCACCTCCGACGCAACATATTATGCTAGTAAAAATTGGTACATAAGTATGTAAATAGCATCTATTGGCATATTCCATATTTTATAAAAGTCTAAATAGGCGCATATTTTCCCTTTCAGGTGCACGTTTCCATGTAAAAAAAGGGGAACTCTAGGGATGTTCTTGGGTGGGACCATCACTTATGTGCAGAAGTTGTAATTTTAAAAGACATGCATGTGCATTTGACAACTTACTTGTGTATTTTTACACCTGCTAATTATCTGGCAGAAGTGACATTAAATGTCTTTATTGTGTAGTTTCAAATTGGTTGGAGGTCTGGGTGAACTGGGGGGAATTCAGGCTGGTCTTGATGTCCTGGAGAGAGACTGGGTGAACTGGTGGACTAATTGGTAAAACTGATAATGTGCTTGACATGCACATATTGTAAAATTTGCTGACTTACGCGTGTAAATCAGGACTTATGCGAGTAAATCCTACTTACTTTTAAAATCATTAGAAAAAGTATGCTCGTTGAATGCATTGATATACATGGTTTCAAGGCAATGCATATATTCACACATAAATATACATATGCGGGTATGCTGTGGGTAAAGATATGCATATTTTATAATACACATTTACAAGATATGCGTGGATTATAAAATGCTATGGTAAAACTATGCATGGCCATATATGCATGTATATGCTGCCACAAAAAGTTATTTGAAAGTTATTCTCTATAAGTTTATTAAATGCTAATTTTTTTGATCATTTTGCCATTTGAGATTGTAATCATGAAATCCCTAGCAATAATATCTGTACAATAGGTGTGATTATGATAGCCCATTTCTAGTTTTCATGAATGTTAAATGCTATCATGGACATTATCCAAATTGAACATCATTTTAGTAGCTTATTGCAGCTTTGATTTTTTTACTTGCTACCGTACTTACTTTTCAGAGTTTCTATTTCCATCTCACTCAAGCCTTTAAAAGCATCATTTGTGGGAACAAACAAAGTCCAGGCACCTTCTTCTGTTAGCATGTCTTTTAATCCTGCAGATTCAATCAGGCTGAGGAACATACTGTTAACAGAAAACCAAAAATCATGCTTGTGATTTGTTGCAGTACATTTGAAAAGTAGGTATCGTGAAGTGGAAAGATGCCAGTACAAATATCAGTATACATTAGAGATATCGGTTGTACTATTAATTTGAATTTATGGAGAATTTTAGGAGATGGACAGAAAACAATTTCTACTGAACATCAGATAATCCAAATTAAACCATGTCTTACCAATGTGGAAGGAGTTTGAATTAGTCTTCAATAAGCAAAAATGACTTTTACTCATTTCATGCCTATGGAAAAATGCTTATTGAACAAGGCCTTTTACTTAATTCAGTAATCCTATTTAATATGCAATCCATTTAATAGGGGGAAAAACTATTTTAGCAGTGTTATCTCCCGTGATATACATTGTCTCATTTTATAAGCAATTTTTTAAGTATCGTGTATCGCCACCACGTATTTCCATTTCAAAGGAAACAGCACAGGCAAAAAGTTAAAGCAAACCCATTTATATTTCTATGAAATTGCACAAAAAGTATTCTATGAATTCTGGACAGTATTAATTATATATCGTATGGGCCTATTTACGAAAACACATTAAAAATGCACAGCGGGAAGATAACTTTCAAACAACTATATGAAACCTCCCTATATATATGTGTATATAGCGGCGAAGAGATCTACTTTACCATTTTATAAATTGCGTCTATCAGGTACATACAGATTATAAAATACGTGCATGTCTAGCGCCCAACATGTGCACGTATGTATGCTTATATGCGAATACCTGCAATGTATTGAAAATGTATTGGAATTCATTACACGTGCATACTTTTCCTATTTTAGAAACATATGCAAGTATATTTTATAAATGACAAGAACTATGACTTGCTCGCATAAAGCATAAACCCCTGATTTATGTTAACAAGTTGGTATATTTTAAAACTTGTGCATGTAATTGAAATTACCAGTCCTCCCACAGTTCACCCAGTTCTTCTCCGGGTCATTGAGATCCTCCTAGTTCTTTAGCTTCAACTCCTCCCCCAGTTCAACCAGACCTCCCACCCATCTGATATCAATTACTCTAGATAATTAGCATGAGCAAGTTACCACATGTACTCGCGTAAATCGCTTATAAAATGGCAACTTATACACATAACTGTTGGCTCAGCTCCAGAAAGTCCCTCTTTTACTCATGTAGATATACAGTATGCGTGAACGCGAAAATACGTGCATATGTTTGATGTTTATAAAATAGATTTATGTGTCTAAAACTATTTATATGCATATATGCTCATTTTTAAATGCATAATTCTTTGAAAATTTACCCTTAAGCTTTTAGAAAATACCATGTTAAAGTAGTTTTACTATAGACGATAATGTGCGGATTAGTTTTTTCCCTGTAGCTTTTTTATTGTTTATGTTTTCTTTCGGGTAGATTTTCAAAGGGTTATGTACATAATATATGTGCGTAACCCTTTAAAAACCCTCCTACTCTCATCAGTTTGCTCAGTCTGCAGAGAGATTCAGTTGTTTCCTGGACCTAACGCTGTGGGCACGGAGGAGTTGGGTACTTCTGCTCTCTTTCTTGCATTGTCACTCCTGGCCTGCAGGGTCACAGGACCACAGGTGGTCCCACCCGCAATAGGCTGCTGGCGATAGGCCACAGTAAAGGGATCTTCCCCTTCATCGGCCCCCTTTGCTGGCACTTTGACTTGGAGTTAGTATTATCTCTTTTTATCATCAAAAAATGGACTGTACTATGATCCCTGTGGTTTCTGGGAGAGGCAAGTAGTCCATCTTCTTCAACTGTATTTCATCGTATATTTGTAGCTGTCAGTGCCTAGTGTACCGTACGGGGCAGATTTTCAAAGGGGTACGCGCGTAAGATACGCGCGTACCCACCGAAAACCTGCCCCAAGCTCCCCCTGCACATGCCGAGTCTATGTTGCATAGGCTGCTGGCGCGCACAAAGCCCCGGGACGCGCGTAAGTCCTGGGGCTTTCCTGGGGGGGGGGGCATGTCGGGGGGCGTGTTGAGGCTGGCGTGTCTTCGGGGTGTTCTGTGGGAGGCCTGGCGCACGCAAGTTATGCCTGCCATAGGCAGGCGTAACTTTTCGAACAAAGGTGGGGGGATTAGATAGGGCTGGGGGGTGGGTTAGGTAGGGGAAAGGAGGGGAAGGTGTGGAGGGGTGGAAGGAAAGTTCCCTCCGAGGCCGCTCCGATTTCGGAGCGGCCTCGGAGGGAACAGAGGCAGGCTGTGCGGTTCGGCATGCGCAGGCTACCGATTTTGCGCAGCCTTGCGTGCACCGACCCCAGGTTTTAAAAGACACACGCGAATCTATTAAAATCTGGTGTAGTTTTGTTTGCGCCAGTCGCGTGAACAAAAGTACGCGCGGGCGTAGTTTTTTAAAATCTGCCCCTACATGTATATGTGTGTCAGTCTCGCAGACATGCAGTATAGAGCCCTTTGAGCTGTATATGACCTATGTAAATATTTACTCTGTGCAAAAGAAATTTGATATTATTTCAATGTATTTAGCCAATGGATTATTTATTATATATATTTTTTCTTATTGAAACCTGGTTATCTGATACTGACTTCTCCTTGTTAAACTTAAACTGTGCCCCGGATTATTCATATCCCCAGCAGATGAAAACTGATCATCAGGGTGGGGGTGTACTGCCATTTTATAAGTCCACTCTGCACTTACACCCTTTTTATTTTCTCTTGGTCAGGGCTGTGACGGAGCATTAGTGAAATGAAGAGGATGGATAATCGCATTATTGTATTGTCCCTGGGTATACTTTGTAATGACCTCACTTTTATTACTGACTTTTTTACCAGTTTATTAGTTTTATCAACTAAGGTATAAATCTTGGGTGATTTTAATGTCTTTTCAGAAAACAAACAAAAAAGTGTTTTTAATGATTTTCAAGCACTTTTGAATATTCTACAATTAAGATTACTTATTGTAACCGCCACACATAAATCCTGCTCCTGTGGGTTATGAGTAAACCTTTGATCTAACCAGTTTTATGGTCTGATCATTATTTTATAGCATTTAGTTTATTATTTTTTGATTATAGCCCTCGGAATAATGGAAGCTTGTTGTTAGAAAAGTATGTAAATCTCTAGATCTGATTTATTTAAGAGAGAGTGGTCATAGATTAAAGACACTATTAATCTCACCTCATTGGACTGTTTAACTGCCTCCTTTTTGCAGACCCAAATGATTATTAAAGAGAACATTTCCCCAGAAGTCTTGAAAAAATGGCATCAAGAAAGGTCTAGGCTTCTATGGTTTAATGATTCCTTCATTATTGGGAAATGGAAAATGCAGAAAGCAGAGAGATACCGGAGAAAGAGCCTTTCTAAACCATGTGTATAATATTTCTAGACCCGAAAATAGGACTCTTTATGAAGCCACTCAGTTTAGTTATAGGTGTCTTTAAATCGTCCCTATGAATTGTTTGATACTATAAGATTTATAACAAGTTCTCAATATAAAAATGACAGCTTCATTCCCAGTAATTTACCAATCATTTAATCCAAAAAGCAGACCCAATGACCCAACAGTTACAGAGTTCATCCATGTTTTCGAGTTCTTTATTAGTTCCGAGTACTGCTCTTGTGATAGTTAATTGCTCACTAGAGATGTGAATCGTGTGATCGATCGTCTTAACGATTGATTTTCGCTGGGGGGGGGAGGGAATCTGATCGTCGCGGTTTTGTTTTTTTTAAAATCGTTTAAATCGTAAATCGGGGGAGGGCGGGAAAACCGGCACACTAAAACAACCCTAAAACCCACCCCGACCCTTTAAAATAAATCCCCCACCCTCCCGAACCCACCCAAAATGTTTTAAATTACCTGGGGTCCAGTGGGGAGGTCCCGGTGTGATCTTCCACTCTCGGGCCACGGCTGCGTTAATAGAAATGGCGCCGGCGCTACCTTTGCCCTGTCAATATGACAGGGCAAAGGTAGCGCCAGCACCATTTTGGTTCCTGTCCCCCGACGTCACGAGCGCAGGAGATCGCTCCTGGACCCCCGCTGGACCCCCAGGGACTTTTGGCCAGCTTGGGGGGGGGCCTCCTGACCCCCACAAGACTTGCCAAAAGTCCAGCGGGGGTCCAGGAGTGACCTCTTGCACTCGAGCCGTATTGCAAAATGGCGTCGGCCTTATGGCCGTATTGCCGTATCGCAAAATGGTGCAGGCCATACGGCCGGCGCCATTATGCAATACAGCTCAAGTGCAAGAGGTCGCTCCCGGACCCCCGCTGGACTTTTGGCAAGTCTTGTGGGGGTCAGGAGGCCCCCCCAAGCTGGCCAAAAGTCCCTTGGGGTCCAGTGGGGGTCCGGGAGCGATCTCCTGCACTCGTGACGTCGGGGGACGTGAACCAAAATGGCGCCGGCGCTACCTTTGCCCTGTCATATTGACAGGGCAAAGGTAGCGCCGGCGCCATTTCTATTAACGCAGCCGTGGCCCGAGAGTGGAAGATCACACCGGGACCTCCCCACTGGACCCCAGGTAATTTAAAACATTTTGGGGGGGTTCGAGAGGGTGGGGGATTTATTTTAAAGGGTCGGGGTGGGTTTTAGGGTTGTTTTAGTATGCCGGTTTTCCCGCCCTCCTCTCTTTCTTGATGGATTATCTTTAGATTGAATTTAAAATCTAGGCTGATGATATACAATTATTCTTCCCTGTGAAAGGTAATTTAAACTCAGCATTGACCATTGTATCTAAGAGTCTGCTGTCTATTAATTCATGGATTAATCAAAATCATTTAATGTTCAATACTGGCAAGAAAGACATTCTCTAATTTTCTAGATATGCAGATTTTTTGGATAAACAAAATGGGCTAGATTTTAAAAGTCCCTAGCGCCTCCTTTTTGACAGGAACAGCAGCTGTCAGTGGGTTTGACAGCTGACGCTCAACTTTGCCGGCGTCGGTTCTCGAGCCCGCTGACAGCCACAGGCTCGGAAACTGGACGCCGGCAAAATTAAGCATCCGGTTTTTGACCCGACAGCCGCCGGCTGACTTCAATTTTTTTTTTACATTTTTTAGCCTTCGGGACCTCTAACTTAATATTGCCATGATATTAAGTCAGAGGTCCTGCTTTTCTGTGCACTTTCCCGGTGCCCGAAGAAATTAGCGCCTACCTTTGGGTAGGCGCTAATTTCTGAAAGTAAAATGTGTGGCTTGGCTGCACATTTTGCTTACTGCATCGTGCATGAATACCTAATAGGGCCATCAACATGCATTTGCATGTTGAGGGTGCTATTAGGTTTGGTGGGTTGGATGTGTGTTTTCTGCCCCTTACTGAATGAGGGGTAAGTGAAAACATGCATCCAGTCAAGGGTTAACTGTACTGTACTGTATTGGCCTGTATGTTTATACCTGAGGCAATAGAGAGTAAAGTGACTTGCCCAAGGTCACAAGGAGCAACAGCAGGACTTGAACCCTGGTCTCCTGGTTTGTAGCTCACTGCTCTAACCACTAGGCTATTCCTCCTCCTCTCCTAATTCTCATAGCAATTATTAATTGCTATGAGAATTATGTATTTATTTGTTCTTGATTTTTTTTTTACAGTGTTATCACATAAAACCTAAAACATAATCATTCTGTCATCATTAAAATACAAAAAACCAGACAAAATCCAAAATAAAATACCACAATAAAACATGATACTCTAAACACCAGCAACCCCTCACAAATGCACAATACCCATCCATACCATTCTTGACTGAATTCTTTTTATATAAGCGACTGATCAATAGTTTAGTTTTATCTTTTATGCAGTTCCTCTTACCTGAAGCGTTTGTCCCGTGACAGAGTGTCAAAGAGTGAAGTCTCAGAGGGTTTGATAATCTTCCTGAACATATGAATAGCACCATTCCTTCCTTCCTTGCTTCCTCTTAGCATGCATGAGTCTTCAATACACACAGACTGACAACAAAATAACCATTCATAGCATCAGTACTGCAACTGTAAGCATACCTGCAAGTTTCCATTACATTTGAAAAAATACTTTTCAAAAGAACTATATAAGAACATTATGATATGATCCTTTTAGAATCTCTCTTTCAAAAACATAAAATAATCTTGATTATACATATTAAGGTGGAAAAGTTGTGACATTCTACTATTAGTTACATATTCGTTCAAAAGGTTGCTTTTTTAAATGCATTCATATTTAAAACTGTTTAAAAAAACAGTTATTTTCCATATTTTTTGGTCTTTCTTCAGGCTTCTAACCCTTGCTGAGTCATATGAAAATAAAGGAATCTCTCTTGAATCATTTGAACCCACTACAGCCCTGGAGATTCAAGCTCTATTAAAGAAAATGAAACCTTCTACCCATCCCTATGACCAAGTCCCAACAAAACTACTCCTGCTAGTACCTGACACCATCTCCAAACCTCTGGCTGATATCATAAACTGCTCGTTATCACAAGGAATCTTCCCAGACACTCTAAAATTCACCTCTCTTAAACCTCTTCTAAAAAAACCCAAACCTGGATCCAAAGGAACCCAATAACTTCCTCCCTATCTCCAATCTACCTTTTGTAGCCAAGATTATAGAAAGACTAGTCAACTCTCAACTGTCAGATTATCTCGAAGATCACAAAATACTCCACCCAACCCAATACAGGTTCCGTAAGGCACTAAGCACCGAAACCCTAATCTCTACAATATTAGGAACCCTGCCTCTTAACATTTAGGAAAAAACTTAAGACCTGGCTGTTCCGCCAAGCCTTCCCAGATCCCCTGGATACACACTAGATGACTGAACATCCTCTTAACCAATGGATCTCTGTACCTCCTCAAGTATTTAATAAGACCCATCCTCGATTATACTATTGTTTACACTCTTAGTTTACTGCATTCCTAAGCCTTTCTTTCCAGCTGTCTATGCCTCCAAGTTTACCAACCTTGTTAGATGTAACTTTGTTCTTCCTGTTCAATTCACTATTTTTTACAGTTTTTTACTGTTTATGTCACAGTTCCCCTGTTCGATGTAAACTGATCTGATATGGTCATCTAACCATGAAGGTCGGTATAGAAAAGTGCTAAATAAATAAATAAATAAATAAAATAAATAACAGATCACCTCATCATGGGTTTGGACAAAGATCAATCCTTTTTACTAATTCTCCTTGACCTCTCGGCGGCTTTCGATACCGTAAACCATTCCATCCTCCTCAAATGACTATCTGACATCGGAATAACAGGAACTGCCTTTACATGGTTCAAATCTTTCCTCAGTAACAGAGGCTACAAAGTCAGAATCAACAATAAAGAGTCCCCTCGCTTCAATTCCTCACTAGGAGTTCCTCAGGGTTCCTCCTTGTCCCCCACTCTCTTCAACATATACCTCCTTCCCCTATGCCAGCTGCTAACTAACCTTAAACTAAAACACTTCCTATATGCCGACGACGTGCAAATCTTGATCCCCATTATAGAATCCATTACAAAAACATTCAAGCACTGGGGAAATTGCCTCCAAGAGATCACTCTCTTCCTCTCTAACCTAAACCTAATACTCAATTTAGCTAAGACTGAACTCCTCCTCATTTCCCCAGACGACAGTAATACTCCTCAAAGGTCACTCACTAATACCTTTGTCACCCAAGCAAGAGACGGTGGTGCTATTGGGTACAAAAGCCGGTAGTGATAGCACCACGGAGGTGCAATCGCTGCTGGCTTTCTCAGGCCTGCCCCCCCGCTTCACCCCCTGCCCCCTGTTTCTGCCGGATTTTCTAAGTTCTGTGAACTTAGAAAATCCAGGCCTAAGTCTAGTTGGGCCAAAGAGCTGTCCTAAAGTTTGCCAGATAAAGTTTGCCAGCTAACTTTCAGATAACTGGCTATGTTCAATGGTGTGGTTACAGTATTGAAAATCCCTCCAAATTTAGCTGGATGAGTTTATCTGGCTAACTTGCTATCTGGATAGTAAAAGGCAAATTTTAAAAGCCAGGAGATATGTGAGTATGTTGAGCCAGCCCGCGCCAAGTGAATTTTAAAAGTTGCTTGTGTACGTACATATCTCCTAGTAAGCGCACAAATGGAAAAGTCCAATAAAGGGGTGGGGAATGGGCATGGTCTGGGCATGGCATGTGTGGGACATGGGCATTCCTGGACTTAACCTGAAAAGTGTGCACAAGCACTCACCGGGGTCCCCTGCTGTAAGTTTACTTCTGCTATGGATGGCATGTAAGTCAGAAAACAAAAAAAGAAAAGAGGTGAGTGAGGTTTTAAAGATTGGGGTTAAAAAGGTAATAGGGAGTCTATTTAACTAGGAGGATTAGGAAGTCCTATCCCTTACATGGATGAACTGGGAATGAACCTAGAAAACTGGTTA
Organism: Rhinatrema bivittatum; assembly: GCF_901001135.1. NCBI lineage: Eukaryota > Metazoa > Chordata > Amphibia > Gymnophiona > Rhinatrematidae > Rhinatrema > Rhinatrema bivittatum. Next base: position 111,143,065 of record NC_042619.1, read on the forward strand.
TTGCATCGGCGTGCATGTCTACTGAAATCCCCCCACCTACACAGTAGAAGAAGCATTTGCATGTACATGCACTCATCCATATAAAATTGTGCACACATGAACGCACGTTCAGCCTATTTTATACCATGCATGCATATATGTGCCTATGTTATAAAATGGCCGTGTTTCTGGATGTGTGCTGGCAAATGAGCATAAATGTGTGCCCATATGGCTATTTAAAAGTTACTAAGAGACATATTTTAAAAAGCCGGTATGTGCCAAAACCGGGAGATAGCGAGTATGCCCTACTGGCACATACCACATAGATTTTAAGATGTGCATGCATACATGTGCATCTCTTGGCGCACACTCAAAACATTTTTTCCAAAAAGGGGTGGGTCGTGTCTATGGTTTGGGCAGAACAAGGCATTCTTGCATTTTTCAATGAAACCAGCACGTAAGTATTTATGCACATAAGCACATGCCGGGGGTCTCTACCATGTAACTTTACTTCTGTTATGGCTGGTGTGTTCATCCTGAAATATAAAAACTGTGCTAGTCAGCAGGGTTTGAAGGGTTGGGGCTAATAGGGTAAAAGGTAGGAGGTAAGGAAATCCTATCCATTACATGGGTGAATTGGGACTGAAGTTAGGAAACTGGTGTTTGCGTTGGCGAGTGTATCTATTATAGACAGGAGAAAGATCAAGAGTAGGAGACAGGCTATGAGGGGAAGAAACTGAATTCAGGAGAAAATAAGTAGACAGCTTTAGGATAAAAATGGATGGTAGATTGCGTTGGAGAGGAGGGATAGAAGATGGAGACAGGGTGTCGCAGGGAAGAGCGAGATTCAGAGGGAGGAACAGACAGGAAGGGCTGTGGGCAGGATGATGTGACAGAAGATGGACAACCTCATGAAGTGGGAATGGGAGAAAGAAAAGAGAAACAGGTTGAGATAATAGAGGGGCAGAAGCTAAAAAGCAGGGGAGAGGTGATCTTACTGGAAACTCAAATAAATTAGATGAAAATGGAAATTCTAGCACAATCAAAGTCAATTAGAAGATACCGTATGTATCAGAGAGAAAGCCTCAGAGAAGAAAGTACAAAGAAAATACAGAAAGAAAAAACGTCAGAGCACAAAAAAATAAGAAATTAACCAGCTAAATAAATGCAAAAAGATATTGGAAATTACTTTAATTTTAAGAAGACTCAACACTGAAAGTTCTATGCATCTCACAACACTTAAATATATGCCTTGCATTATGCAAATATGCTATACAACTGCAATATAATCTAGAAAAGAGTGCGGATGAATTTTTCAGCCTTTGCCCTCTCAGTTGCTTTGGAAAAGGAAAGGCTTTAGATAGCTAGATAGATAGAGCACTAAAAATCCACCTAGGTGGTAGACAAAGCTTTTAGTTAAAAGTTACAATGTTTTATTTTGTAATTTTGGGCATGACCACTCAGGTGATAAATCCTGAGCATTCGCTCAGAAACTTTCCTTCGGAAAATCATGCTTTTGACCAGAAATTACCCCAAGAATGTAATGCTTCCTTAACTTTTACAGAACATCTAACCCTCCTTCTGGTCACAGTAGTGAAACCATCACTCCTAAATACCACAAATGTATTTTAAATAGACTTATCATCAAAGGCAAAGGTTTTTCTTTCCTGTTTTGGTATTAGTAATTAAATTTTCATATAGCTATAGACAGGCGGTCATAAAAGCAAGCCACAGATTAAGTGCCCATCTTCTGAGTATTATGGGGACAAAAATCAAAGAGATGAATTTTAAGACCCGCGCGAGTGTGCACATGTGCACTCGCGCACATTGATGCAGAGATTTTTACAACATCTGCGTCTATATATGTGTATAATGAATCTGGTATAATCGTCTATAAGCGCAAACATATGTACATGACTATACTCATGCGCTCGTGTGCACGCAAATGCCATCTTCATCCTAAGTAGGGGGATTTTAGTAGATATGTGAGCCGATATAATTACCTGTTTCCCCAGTTTGTTCCCAGTTTGCCCTAGTAAAAGAAAGGACTTCCTAAATCCCAGGGCCGGTGCAAGGGGATTTGGCACCCTAGGCACCTTCAGCCTTGCGCCCCCCCCCCCCCCCCCAGCGTGCTGCCACCAGCCTGCCCCCGGTCACAGCCCCGACTCTAGGGGCAGGGACCACAAGCCACCACTCCCCCATCCTCAACCCCCCCAAAAAACCTCACAAAACACCTGGTCCAGCGGGGAGCCCGGGAGCAGCCACTAACCAAAATGGCGCCAGTGGCCTTCAGCCCCTACCATGTGGTAGGGGCTACCGGTGCCATTGGTTGGCCCCTATCACATGGTAGGGGCTAAAGGCCACCAGTGTCATTTTGGTTAGTGGTAGCCGAGGCCCCGGGAGCGGCAGATCGCTCCTTGGCCCTCCGCTGGACCACCAGGGGGCATCGGGAGGGTGGCACAATGGGGGGGAGAAAGCAGGGTGAGGCAGGGACTGGGCAGAATTTTGAAGGGGTACTTTTTGCCCTTTCAAAATTCTGCTGCCTGAAGTGGCCGCGAACGGCGGTGGGGGCGCTCCCTAAGTCTCGGCGCCCTAGGCACTGGCCTAGCTCACCTAGTGGTTCCTCCGGCCTTGCTAAATCCCCTAGCTAACTTGCCTCCCTTTTATCCTATTAACCCTATAAAACCCCGCAGATTAGCCTAGTTTTTATTTTGTTAATTACACGCCATGCATAGCAGAAGTAAAGTCACGCAGTAGCAGACCCCGGCGCATGCTTGAGCGTGTAAATATTTACGCAAAGACGTCATGTTACAGACTCGGCCTGCTGATGCCCCGCCCAGACCTTGCCCATGTCCCGCCCCTTTTTTTGAACTTTTGGATTTCTGTGCGTTCCAGGAGCTACGCATGTTCTCGATTGGTGCATACCAGGCCGAGTCACACACGTATCTCTGGCTTTGGCACACATAGGGCTTTTAAAATCCGCTAGTAAGGTATGTGCATGGGTAAATGCATGTTTACACGAGTAAAATAGAGTTTTGAAATTGCCTACCTCCTGCTCATATGAGGGTAAAATTATATGTATTGTGAAACAGTGTACATAATTTTCCCTGCATAAAAAAAGGGGCAAAGTTAGACTGGGCAAGTGAAAGTCTATCCAGAGATTTCATTTTCAATTCTCTGTGCATATATTATTCACAAGCATTTTTATGCATCTGCTTCCATGCTGGTATAAAGTGTACTCGTATTGTGCATACCAGCTTCATTGTCAAAGGGAAACTCCAAAGGACTGCAGGGAGCCTGAAAATGACCCTCCCCATGTATACTGAAGAGAGTGGAAGCTGCACGTATCAACATTTCAAGGGAACCTTTATCCATTTTACTCATAAGATAGCAATTATTTACTTACTGTGCGGTACACATAGACTCTGAGATTTTTGTTGCCTAGTGTCTGCAGTTCCTGCCCATTGTAGAGTTCATTCAGAACAATTTTCTTCTTCAGAATGTGATTCTGCAGAATTAACTTAAGTGCGCGCTGATCTGTTCTGAGAGTTTCAGCTATTCGTTTATTAAAAGAAAAAAGTAAAATTATTATTTGAAAAAAGTCATACGACAAGACTACTAAAATCATCTTTGACAGGGTATTATTTTTAATGGTTTTCTAAAAGAAATTTTGTTTTAAAATTATGGCTACCATGTTACACCGCTTGGATAATGAATATATAGAATTAAGAGTGGGCAAGTAAGTTGTAGATAATACCATTTTATTGGGCTAACTTAATACATCTGTGACTAGCTTTAGCGAGTTATCCTGTCAGGTCAGTGTGTGTAAAATGATATGTGAAAATGGGTTATACATTAGGGATGTGAATCGTTTTAGGACGATTAAAATTATCGTCCGATAATTTTAATATCGTCTTAAACCGTTATGGAACACAATACAATAGAGATTCTAACGATTTATCGTTATAAATCGTTAGAATCGTGAGCCGGCACACTAAAACCCCCTAAAACCCACCCCCGACCCTTTAAATTAAATCCCCCACCCTCCCGACCCCCCCCCCCAAATGACTTAAATAACCTGCGGGTCCAGCGGCGGTCCGGAACGGCAGCGGTCCGGAACGGGCTCCTGCTCCTCAATCTTGTTGTCTTCAGCCGGCGCCATTTTCCAAAATGGCGGTGAAAAATGGCGGCGGCCATAGACGAACACGATTGGACGGCAGGAGGTCCTTCCGGACCCCCGCTGGACTTTTGGCAAGTCTCGTGGGGGTCAGGAGGCCCCCCACAAGCTGGCCAAAAGTTCCTGGAGGTCCAGCGGGGGTCAGGGAGCGATTTCCCGCCGCGAATCGTTTCCGTACGGAAAATGGCGCCGGCAGGAGATCGACTGCAGGAGGTCATTCAGCGAGGGTTCCGGCGCCTCGCTGAACGACCTCCTGCAGTCGATCTCCTGCCGGCGCCATTTTCCGTACGGAAACGATTCGCGGCGGGAAATCGCTCCCTGACCCCCGCTGGACCTCCAGGAACTTTTGGCCAGCTTGTGGGGGGCCTCCTGACCCCCACGAGACTTGCCAAAAGTCCAGCGGGGGTCCGGAAGGACCTCCTGCCGTCCAATCGTGTTCGTCTATGGCCGCCGCCATTTTTCGCCGCCATTTTGGAAAATGGCGCCGGCTGAAGACAACAAGATTGAGGAGCAGGAGCCCGTTCCGGACCGCTGCCGTTCCGGACCGCCGCTGGACCCGCAGGTTATTTAAGTCATTTGGGGGGGGGTTCGGGAGGGTGGGGGATTTAATTTAAAGGGTCGGGGGTGGGTTTTAGGGGGTTTTAATGTGCCGGTTTTGCGATTTCTAGATTTTTAGATTTTTCACGATTTTTGACGATTTTTCACAATATTTTACCCCCCCAAACGGCAACAATACGATTCCCTCCCCCTCCCAGCCGAAATCGATCGTTAAGACGATCGAGGACACGATTCACATCCCTATTATACATGTATTTTTATGAGCATTGGTCCTGGTGGATTTTCAAAATGCCATTTATGCCTATATATCCATTTATTTATTTATTTCTAGACATTTTATATTCTGCTAATTTGCCAAGAATGTCCACATGGAGGATTACAATAAAATGTAGGGACAGGCAAATTGTTATTGAGATTAATTTACAGTGGTGTTAAATTTACAGTTAGGTAAACATTGAGCATGTAGGACATTTATTAATTTATTTGCAGTAAAATATATTCCACCGTTTGCCAGTGCACCTGTATAGAATTTCCAGTCCTTAACTGGAACAAGGAGTTAGAACAGGGTGAACAGGGTCTCTGCAGGGAAGGCCTGGCTTGTTCTGAAAGTGAGGTAACAAGCCTTAAGTCGCAGAGGTAGTAGGTCCCTGTTCCAAATTTTTCGTGTAAAGCACCTGAAAGCACAATCTCTAGTGTAGAAAAACCAGGCAGTGGCCAGAGAATGAAAAGAAAGAAGAACCATTTGAGAGGACCAGAGATCTCTTGAGGATATTAGGAGGAACGTTGAGCGATGTACTCAGGTGCTTTCTTATTCATGCACTTGTAGATGAAGCAGTGTTATCCTGCCAGTGCAGTTGATGGAGTATAGGTTTTGAAAATCAACTTCTTAAAGCACATTAAATCCATGTTAACATATATTACTAGTAACACACACATAAGCATTCCAATGATGCAAAACATTAACAATAGTAAAAAATTAATCAGCTGAATCTCGTGCAAATGCAAGTAGACCAATTCATTAATATAAAAATAGTTGAATGCAAATTGTACAAAGATTCATGATTTGCATTAAGCCAAATAAAGGTAACTACATATCAAGAGCTGTAGTTAACTTGGCTGATAGCATCAGCAGCTAGCATGTCTGCTGATGTCTTGACCATGATTCCCACCTACCCAAGCAAAGAAGAGACTTCTGATGAGTCTTGCCCTCAAGTAGCAAAGGTTCCCTCATGAAACCTCCATCTCCAGTCCCCCACCCCCAATTAGTAATTAAGGGATATGCAGTCCACAGCTTTCAACCTTTCTTTGCCTAGGGGAGTGCATGGGGTGGGGGAAGTAGTCTTACTGCTGTGGTGCTCTGCTGGGGGTTCAGAGCTACAAGCCTCTCCTTTGCTTCAACAGAGCAGGGCGATCCCTGTAAACATTAGGGATGTGAATCGTTTTTTGACGATTTAAAATATCGTCCGATATATTTTAAATCGTCAAAAATCGTTAGGGCCACGATACAATACCAATTCCCCCAATTTATCGTTAAAAAATCGTAAATCGGGGGAAGGGGGAGGGCAGGAAAACCGGCACACTAAAACCCCCTAAAACCCACCCCCGGCCCTTTAAATTAAATCCCCCACCCTCCGGAACCCCCCCCCCCCCCAAATGCTTTAAATTACCTGGGGATCCAGCGGTGGTCCAGAACAGCGGCGGTCCGGAACGGCCCCCTCAATTGAATCCTGTTGTCTTCAGCCGGCGCCATTTTGCAAAATGGCCACCGCAAAATGGCGGCGGCCATAGACAAAAACGATTTGACGCAGGAGGTCGTTCCGGACCCCCGCTGGACTTTTGGCAAGTCTTGTGGGGGTCAGGAGGCCCCCCCAAGCTGGCCAAAAGTTTCTGGGAGTCCAGCGGGGTTCAGAAAGCGATTTCTTGCCGCAAATCGTTTTCCGTACGGAAAATGGCGCCGGCAGGAGATCGACTGCAGGAGGTCATTCAGCGGGGGTTCCGGACCGCCGCTGAATGACCTCCTGCAGTCGATCTCCTGCCGGCGCCATTTTCCGTACGGAAAACGATTCGCGGCAAGAAATCGCTTCCTGAACCCCGCTGGACTCCCAGGAACTTTTGGCCAGCTTGGGGGGGCCTCCTGACCCCCACAAGACTTGCCAAAAGTCCAGCGGGGGTCCGGAACGACCTCCTGCATCGAATCGTTTTTGTCTATGGCCGCCGCCATTTTGCGGCGGCCATTTTGCAAAATGGCGCCGGCTGAAGACAACAGGATTCAATTGAGGGGGCCGTTCCGGACCGCCGCCGTTCTGGACCACCGCTGGATCCCCAGGTAATTTAAAGCATTTGGGGGGGGGGGTTCGGGAGGGTGGGGGATTTAATTTAAAGGGTCAGGGGTGGGTTTTAGGGGGTTGGCTCACGATTTTAACGATTTTTCACGATAGTTTACACACCCAAACGGCAACAATACGATTCCCTCCCCCTCCCAGCCGAAATCGATCGTTAAGACGATCGAGGACACGATTCACATCTCTAGTAAACATTCATACACTAGCACTGCTGATTACCTATATGTATTAGCACAATATTTACTACAGTCTTAACACCCTTTTGTAAATACTGGGCTAACATTGATGCATTAATATTTGTTCAAATGCATGTCAGTATGCATTTTTAAGTCTTATTATTGCACAACCTAAGTGATCGACTTGTGAAATATTTAACTATTTCTTTTAACAAAAGTCCTGGTAAACATATTTGGGTTTTTTGATATGTTGGGGCATTTTATGAAGCACATCGGTACTACATGGATTTTAGTGAACATGCCACTTATAAAATGTAATTAGAGCAGGTGTTAATTGCAATAAAACCGCCAAACAAGATTTTAAACCCTATATTTGCATACGAAAATAAGGTTTACAAGATATCTACTATCTTTCAGGATTTCACTGTTCTACTGAAAAATAAATAATTGCCACAGTTTCTGCTAATTGGTTCAATAACTCCAATTTCTGATCCCATTGTAACATTTTCAGTAGATTTGTTTTGTAGGTTGTGATACCTATTTATTGGATGAGCATAACCCAAAGATGTTCTAGCACATACAGGACCAGATTTAGGCATAGCCAACATGAGCACATGTCAAGGGTGCAAACTTCTGAAGGCACCTAAAAACTGGGACTCCCTCTGCTGCTATCTGATTTCTGGGGTCAGAATCTCCTGCATCTGGTCCTAGAAACATAAAAACATGATGGCAGAAAAAGACCGTAAGGCCCACCCAGTTTGACCATATGTCTTCTACCTAAGGGTACCACAATCTTAAATCTGGCCCTGAGCACATGAGGTTTTGTGACCACATATGTATTTTCTTCAGGGTTCACAGTCGTATAATTTTTGTCTGTGTCATAATCTGACAGCATCTGCAGTCAATGTTGTAGATATTATAGAACTGGACATGTCAGGATAACTCACGGCAACTCAGCTTGAGTCCAGGAAAAATAGCAGTAAGTTAGTCATCACAATATCTATAATCATGGCTTATTCTTTATAGTTTTCTTATCTTTAACTTTCAAGTCCAGCTGTTAAGCCCAAGCATTATGTCACATAACAGGAAGGTTTTATAAACTTTGGGCCTCATTTACTAAGCATTTTTTTTCCATAGAATGGAGGTGGAAGCCTTAGTAAATCAGGACTTTTATTTTATACTGTATTATCTCAACCAGAAAATAAAATAAATTGATAATATATATATATATTTTTTTTCATTCAGCTCGCCGGCAAAAACAAAATGTATGTGCAGAGTTATGCAGAGTAATTATTATATATGTTATGGTATGATCTCTATATACATGTCAATGGGCATCATGCAAGGATATAATTTTCATGAGTTATACATACCAGAGAAAGCATCATTCTGAGGAGCCAAAAGAGTGTATTCTCCTTCAGGTTTCAGAGATGCAGCCAGTCCTAACTGAGCCATGAGGTCAGTGAAGGTGGTCTGCTTAGGACCTGCAAGCTCCATAACTTGTTTGGCTATCAATAATAATAAAAAGAAAGGACTGTCATTTATCTCCTTGATTCATATTTCTAATTAGCAAGCAAACCATCTAGGAATAGGACAGAGATTAAGTCTGGAGTAAATTATGAGAGCAGCATGTAATGAAATACACAGGACATATTTAAAGGGGAATTTTAAAAGCCCGACACGTGCATTAATTAGTGGATGCACGAATATGTTGGGCTCGCACGCATCAAGTGGATTTTAAAAGCCGCCCTGATACACGTATAAATGCTATGGCGTGCACATCTTAGAAGTTTTCAAAAAGGGGTGGGGCATGGGTGTGGCCTGGGCAGGGCATGGGTGTTTCGGGGCATGAAGTTGAAATGTGCACGTAAATACTTACATGCTCTGGCGCACGCCAATGCCCCCTGTCTCATATCTTTACTTCTGCTATGGATGCCGTGTAAATTATAAAATATAGATAGGCAGATCAGCGGGGTTTTTAGGGTCAGGGATTATTGGGGGGCGTGAGGGCTATTAAACTATGGGGGGGTTTGGAAGACCTGTCTGTTAACTGGGTAAACTGGGGACAAACTGGTAAAAGCAGAAATGGCGTCTGCATATTCCCCTTTTAAAATCCCTCGATTTACATGGTAGAAGCGGCATTTGTGCACACTTGCACATGCCCATTTAAAATTTGGCACAAATGTGTGCACGGCCAGGCTATTTCATAATTTACATGCGTGTACACAATAGAGATGTGATTCAGCTGAACCTTTTGGTTTGGCCTTCGTTATCGGCCCGCCATGGAAAATTTTGTTTTCCTGCAGTTCGGGCCAATTTTATTTTGGCTTCCCCCGAAACAAAGTCTGAAACCGCCCCAACCCTTCAAATTTAATTTACAATGGGGGGGTTGTAAAAAAAAAAAATATATACGTGTCCCGGGGCTTGTGCGCGTCGCCGAGCCTATGCAAGATAGGCTCGGCGCGCGCAGGGGGAGGTTTTCGGGGGTTGCGCGCATATCTTACGCTCACAACCCTTTGAAAATCTACCCCTATGTCTGACATCATTGTTCGTTATTTTGTGGGGAAGGATAATACGGAATGGATGATTGGGCCTGATGGCCTGGAAAGTTTTTTTGGCTATATAACCAGCTATATTTTGAATATAACCAGTTAAAGTGATCTGTTTACATATGCCTGAGTAATTTTGTACCTAGCCAGCTATATTCAAATATAGCAGGTTAGATTTAAAGGTTTCCAGGTCACAAAACCCAGTATTATTGAATATAGATCTCTATGGATGGGGTTAACATAAAAAGCCTTTATTATGAAAGAAATGTATTCAAAATGCAGTATACATAAGTTATAGTATTCACATGCAGGTAGGTATCTATATCACATGTAAACATTTCTACCTCCTTATTGTATTTATGGTGAAATAAGGTGGTATATAAGCTTAATCATAGAATAAAATATAATTTTCTTTTATTATTATACAGAGGACAATTTTCAGTAAGCTAGCAAGGGTCAAGGTATTTGGCTACTTTTATATCAACAAACCTTGTAGTTAATTTTCAGATCTATATGATAAATTAAATTGAATGCACTACTCACCAGAGTCAGGAATCATCACCTTGTCAATTAGATGAATGACCCCATTGCTGGTCACAATATCCTTGCGTTTAACCATCTTGACACCATTCACTGTTAAACTGTCACCATCACAGCCAATCTCAACTGTATTTCCTTCCAAAGTATCATAAATAGCACCACCCATAATGGCCTCAGAACACTGGACAGAGTCGAGAATGTGGAACTTCATGAGAGCTATGGAGATTAAAAAAAAAAAAAAAAAAAAGGAATTAAAACAAACTAAATTCATTTCATATTTTTTTGACCTGCTAATTTCCTTCTTCTCCTTTATTCTTCCATCTCAAGTAGAAATGAGGCTGGGAACTGGCACCATGAGCCATCATCCAAAGCTATCCAGGGCATTTTACTTCTGTTTTATTTCCCCTCTCCTACCCTTTTGCCGGAGATCATGCAATGCTCTCCCTTTGGAAAATACAATCATGGTCCTGGAATGGCTGCTAGATGTTTCTGTTGAGCAATGGTTGAAGTTTTCATCAGCCCTGGCTGGCCCAGAAAGCAGAATCCTGGTCTGGGTATTGAACTCAGGTCGGTGCATGGCACTATTCCTGAACCACTGTGCCAGCCCTATGGTTCAATGCTTTGAAATAACTAAAAAGCATAAATTATTCCTCTGACATGCTGCCTATTTTTGCCCTATGAAGGCAGTCCTGTCCTTTGCAAACATGCATGTTGAGGCTTCAGCTGATCTGAGTGCCCTCAGAGTGAGGTCATTGTAGTGACAATACGAAAAGGATGAATACCACAGCTGGAAGAATATTGTATAAAACCCCTACAACCATGTGCTTCAGAAGCAGTAAGTCAGAAAGAGAAGAATTCCAAGATCTGGAGTCCTGTGGTGTGTTGGGATCATCTCTTCACAGAGAAGATTCAGGATAGAGGTGATCGTGCTCAAAGGATGTGGCTGGGACCTATGGAAAGTTTGGTCAGGCCTCATTTGAGAGGAAGGATTATGGGAAAAAGGAATTCATGGGACTGGAGAGTGGATGTCCAAAGGTGCCTGACAAGAAACAGAGTCTTTGGAGATCCAAAGTAAAAGAGGAATCCATCAGAGATGTGGATAAATGTCCTGCCAGAGGAGAGGTATCCTGCCTAGGAAAATGCAGAGTCATAGGCTGATCTCACAAAAATCATCTCAAGGCTCCAGAGAGAGAGAAAGAGAAAGAGAGAGAGAGGAACCTTGGAAAAGAAAACTTCCATCACCCAAAAGGTACTAGAAGGGCCCATAGCAGAAGAGAACCTGCCCTTAAGAGCTTACCTGTTTGGGAAAGGGTATGAGAAGGTGAGGAGAGACTGAATTTGGATTGTTGCTATCTTTCGGACTTTGTATTGCGCTGTTGTACTATTTAGTAGTGTACTGTTTTTTAACTTGTGCTCCTGATATCAGATTTAGTAAAGAATTTATTTTCTGAACATCCACAAGAGTAAAGCATGGTTTGTGGTGTGCTTGAAACTGGTGTGCAGAAGATCCCCAGAGAGGTACAAACCCTAATGACTTTGAAAAGCAAGACTTTTTCCCCCTGTGCAGTAACCCCGGGATGTCATGGGACTTGCATGGTCTGCCGTTATCCCTATGTGCCCCCCATCTAGAAGAAATGACCGGGATAGGGGCTACATTTCCTTTTTTTTTTTTTTTTTTTTTTAGAATTGTTTAGATGCAAAACAGTTGTCCTAATTTTGACTGCCTAAATATTTCTGAAGCACCCATTGCTAAAATAATCAGGAAATATTATCTATGTTGCAAAAAAAAACTTCATGCAAATACAGATAACATATGAATAATGCGAAGGCAGCAGCTTGGGAAGCAGGAGCCAAAAGGGATGGAGCTAGTGCATGCTGCCCAGGTAGCTCCCCATGCTGCTGCTTCTGCCCTCTGGAATGGCCCCCGGGTTTCAAACCACCCAAATAGCCATCCCTAGGAGTCTCGACCTGCTCCTCGAGGTCCGCGCTGTCGTTGGGACCTTCCCCCATTCTGTCCCTCTGCCTTTCTGCCCTCCCATTGCTGGCCTCCTGGAAAAATAGGTCAGTAATGGGAAATAAGATCGGAATTTATTCGGGATACTGACATGTGTGATTAATTCATACATTTTCGATAAGTTTGCGGGTTACGCTTATAAAGTTGGAAATTATTGAGACAGCGATGCCAAGATCTTCTGTGATACCGACAATGCGTCGTTAATTTGCATATATTTTGTACAGTAAGATCTGCAATATTGGGACATTGAGAGCATTACACATTTATAGAAAATATTCTTTTTATTATTTTATGTATGAATATGGAGGGGTGTGAGTGATGGATGTTATTGTATGACTGAGGGTGGGTTTTCATAGGGTTTTTAGAATGTAAAATTCTTTTTGTAAAAATTCTTTTTGTAATATGACAATTGTAAAATTCTGTTTGCAATATGGCGATTGTGCGTTTCATTTTAACATTGGTGGTTATGTCATTATAAAATAATTGCATATTAGTATTGTGAATAGTTATATATTGTGGATTAAAAAGCATTTTTTGAATACATTTTGAACTTTCATATATATAGTTATCTCTATAGTTAAGTTATTGGTATCAAATTTGTATGTTTTTTTTCTGTATGTGAATATCAAGAAATATCTACTCAGAACTTTGACATACTATACAAGTATTCCATATATATAAACTTAGAAAATAAGCATTGCCTTTAAGAACAGAAATACATCTAAGGTTAGTTTCAGTTGGTTCCAAACAACTGAATATAAGCTACAGAGGGTTAAACCAAAATAAAGAATTATTGGTCAAATCACTGATCAGCCTATTTTCGGCTTCTGAGCCTGCAGTGTGTCAGTAGTGTTACTGAACCTCCCAGCCAGACAGAGGCAGTTAAGCTTGTGAGAATCCATCTTGCTGAAATTATTTAACTATGTGAAGAGAAGGAAAAAGTCTTTGACCTTTTGTTTAGTTAAGATCAAATGTAAAGTCTAAGTTGTGCTAAGAACAGTTTCTTCTAAGGCTTTTGGCTGAGATTCAGAGCCTTTACATAAGGGAGTTAAGATCTTGTCCCTCAACCACTTTGGGGACACAGTTACATTTTAACCATGGCAAAACCAGGAGAATTAAACCTCCTGGTGAAAAAAACCAAAATTGCTTCTGAAGTCTGACTTCTAGTATGAAAAATATTTGAGGGAGATAAGAAAATATGAATTGGATGGAATTAGATCTGAAAAATTATTTAAACTATAATAAAGACTCTATCTACTTAAGAATTTTTATCAGAGTGTTTGTTTTGGTTCTGAGTCCCAGGATGTAAGCCTAAGAAGTATCTTCTGCAATCAAAGTGTTTGTTGAATATACAGTAACAGGTGAATTTTAAAAGCCCTACCAGTGCCAAAGCTGGGAGATATGCAAGTATCTTTGGCCGGCGCTTGCCATAGGTATTTTAAGAAGCGCTCGAGCATGTGTGTATCTCTCAGTATGCGCACAAATGGGAAAGGTAAAAAAAGAAGCTGGGTATGGGCAGGGTCTCGGCAGTACATGGGCGGTTCGGGTCAGTAACCTGAAATGTGCGTGTAAGTATTTATGCGCACAAGCGCATGCCTGGGTCCCCTACCACCTAACTTTACGTCTGCTATGGATTGCGTGTAAGTAATGAAACAAAAAAAAATGAAGCTAGTTAGCGGGGTTTTAACGGTTGGGGCTAAAAGGGTTAAAAGGAGGCATATTAACTATGGGGTTAGGAAGATCTAGCCTTTACCTGGGCCAACTGGGAATAGACTGGAGAAACTGGTTATTGCGTCGGCGTGCGTATTTGATCAAATACTTCCACTCACACAGTAGAGCTGACATTTGAGCGCACATGCAGGAGTCCATATAAAATTGCACATCCATGTACGCACGTACGGCTAATTATATATCATGCACGCATATACGCACATATGTTGTAAAATGGCCGTATCCATTAGTGCATGTACTGTTCTTAGAAACATATGACACTATTTCCTAATCTATTTATTTTAAAAACATATATTCTGCCTTTCTCAACAGCCATTGCACAAAGGCAGGTTACAATTGTAATATAAACACTAATTCATATTGAGACAACATAAAGTGACAAGACATAACCCAGCAGCACTTTAGAACCCTTACATGAAACATGAAAAATCTTATAAAGTATTCCAATAATAACTGATACAATGAAAGAAGATTGCCGCCTGAAAACATTCTTCTCATGGAATTTATTTATAAACTCTTATCTGAGATACTACTGGAGAGATGATTTCCAGACTTCCTTCTTGTAATGCTGTTTATCTTGAATCATTTGATAGCTACTAAGTTTTATGTTGAAATACAAAAAAACAACCCCTGGGGCATTGCTTCAGTGGTAATGTACAATGCCTCTAGTGATTAAATTGTCTTTTCTTAAAGAGGACTGATATTTTTGTATTTAATCCATGGGTAGAAGACTTTAGAAAGTCGTAACTTCTGTTTTAAGAAGTGGCATGCACATTTGAATGCGTTTTGATGAGATTTTCATTATGCATAAGAATGCATAAGAACAATTTTTAAAAGACAGTGAATTGCAGCACTTTTGCCCTGTGAGGCATGTACCCCAGTTGTTCGCTAAGCATTTGGTCCAGTGATTGTCAATCCAATCTGGCTCACAACACACACCAAACCAGTCAGGTTTCAGGATATCCACAATGAATATGTGTTATATGCACTGGCTCCATTATATGCAAATCTATTCATGCCTACTCATTGTGGATACCCTGAAAGCCTGACTGGCTAGGTGTGCTCCAAGGACTGGATTAAGAACCCTTATCTAGTTTATATTCTTACATAACTATTATATGTGCATGCAAATTAAAAGAAATCTAACTATTCCTTTCTTTGCTATGTAGTTGAGTGAGTGGTACTGCTCTCTAAAGATAAGCTCCTTCGAAATCTGTATTCAAAAAGATTTGTTTGGGTAACTTTTGTGTTACCCATACTAACCCCAGAGATTTAAATTCCCACCCCTCTAACCAGATGCATTACTCAGGTAAAATGTATTTCATGAGTAAAATTTATGCATCCAAAAGAGAGGGTGCAGGGCATTCTGGGAATGTTTCTGGGAGGGCCCAGGTTTTCAGTTAACTTAACTGAATAACTCAGATATTCAGAGTTATGTGAGTAAGCTGTTTGGATATCTTTAGTCATGCCAAGACACAGTCCTTAACTTGCCCAGGTAAACTTACATGGATGACTTTGGGATTTGTCTGGGTATATTTAGCAATGTGATGTAAGTTACCTGGATAAGTTTGTCTGGAAAACTTGCTGGGACAGCCCATATCTCAATATGGAAAAATGTGTTTGTATTCTTTGGTAATACTGAACATGACCTACTATGCAATTTATATATCTAAGGGAGTATATATTTTTCTAGTGGTTACACAATAACCATTAACGTTTCTATGACTTTATCCTTTTGTACCTAAACGTAGTCAAATGATTAGTTAATTCTAAGTAATAATAATAATAATAATGACAATATCACTTTTCCTCCTTTTCCTTTTCTTGTGTCATGCAATCCAGGTGCTGAAAATATATCTCCATACCTAAGGTTGGTGCAGAGGTTTTAATGGAATTATTTAGTCTGAGTCTGACAACTTTGGCTAAGGATGTGTTTAGACGTCAGGCCTTTAGTGGACTCAGGGTTCTCAAACTGTCACACATCACATGACTATAATAACAGTGAGAATGGAAGAAGTAAAAACTAGGTGTGCAGGATTTATGGGGAGGGAGTTCCCATCCTGGGCCATGTTTTGGGAAAGCATAAATGTCTCTCAAAACATGCTTTTCAGATATACAGACAAAAAAGGATATAAATAACAGAGACAAAGAGATAGAGAGTCTCCCTTTCCTAGTTCCTCTCTTCCCAACTCCCTCACCACCCACAACGCAACTCTCCCCCCCCCCCCCCCCGATCCCTAGAACTTTCAGAAGCAAAAGAGATGTGCTGCTTCCCTGGGTGCTATGTAACATCTTTAAGGGAGGTATTGCACTGGACTACTATTCTTGTAGCTATTATTGCTTTGCAATTGTTATCATTGCTATATCTTTGAATAAATTATTCTGAATCTCTGCTGCACTGCTTTTTTAAGCATAACCAAGCATATAATAAAACACTGCTATCCTGAAGTCCATAGGTGTGTTGACTCAGAGGGCTTATTCAGGCTGTGAATGTGGTGTGTTGTGTTTTTAGGTAATGGGTCCTATCATGGGATAAGATTCTGCAGGATACTGGCCTTATGCCTGGGAATGGCAGGTCCCATCCAGGGTGGGAAGTACCTGGGGGATACTAGCTTTGTGTTTTGGAGTAATGGATATGTGTGTGTGTGTGTGTGTGTGTGTGTGTGTGTGTGTGTATCCACATACACATAGTGAACCTGCAAAAGAGAGGCAAACAAGAGTAGAAGTTATACCCCTGAAAATGTCTCTGCTTCTCTATCTGCCAGCATAACCATTTGTATTGTTATTAATAAACTTAAGAGTATATTGTCCCCTGTACCCTACCACTACCTCAGTTTAAGACTTGTCACTGCTAAAATTTGTACACTTATGGTTAGGTCAGTGCCAGTATGTGTGCTTCTATGTGCTAAACTGTAAAGTATATTCAAATCTAGCATGGATGAAAATATTTGAAATACATTTATTGTTGTTATAATGCCTTAGTACAATTTGCAATATTATTAAAATACCTTCAGAGGCTGTTTTGTCACCCATGATTCTTTCTAGAACTCCTCGGGGAAGGTTTTCAAATGCATCATTAGTAGGTGCAAAGAGTGTGTAATGACCAGGTTTTCCAAGAGTATCCAATACATCTGACGTAATGGCTGCAGCCTAGCAAATACAGCAAGTCTACGGGTCAGAGGCAATAGTAGCATACACATTTTTTAAAGTAAAAAAGCTTCTTGAAATTTGATATAAAAAATACTGTTTTCAATAAATGAATTATGAAAAAATATATCAGATAATTGATTATGCAATTTTTTATGCTATTATTTGTTTTGAAATTAGATTTCTTTTTGTCAGATACAATTAAAACATAAAAAAAATAATAGTTGAGTGCCATGCATGCATCTTTGAGCAGATAATAGGCATATATGACTGAAATGAATTTTCTAATATGGTGCAGCCTTGGAGAAAGATACAGAACTATCGGGGTACATTTTCAATAAGGTCTAATTGCAAAAGTACGTTCATACTTTTAAACATGCATAAAATATGCTGATTTTCCCTTGTGCATGGTTCCTGCATACTTGGTTTTTTAATATCAGTTTATTATGCAACTAAAAGTATATGCATACCCTTACACATTTCAGAACAATGGCATACTTGTTTACAGCATATGTACAAAGTGCATATTTTTTTGAAAATAGAGTGTATATGTGGAGTTTCCAAACATACCTCTGAAATGCGCCTATGTGGTCAAAAATATGTGTTATAAAAGTACTTTCAGGTGGCTATAATATGGTTGACTTAAGAGATTTTGTTCTATTTTTACCTGTGTTAAAATCAGCTTTGAACATTTTGCACAATATTTAAAGATATGGAATGTGTTAAAGTTCAATATTTGACAATTCTATGCTAATGTAATGTTCATAATAGAGTTCTCATAGAATATCAGGGAATTTATAAAAGCAGAACACGTGCCTGTCCACATATTCATCAGGCAGCCTCCTAGCCCTACCAATCCAATACCTGTCTACAACTTCAGAGTAGAAATAATAGTCCACATTTATATTGATAATTATAACACCATTGGTTTATGAATTGATGTGTTTCATAGAAGATTCTACCATTTTTGACCACTATGAGCAGCAAACAAACCACAAACTAATATGTTGAAACAAGGAAGGAATTCAATGAGTAGGGTTCTCTATGGTCATAGCCCAGTCTATATTTTTTAAGCTTGGCTAGACATAGACCATGCCACGTAGAAATCAGCTGTCATAGAGCCTGGTGAACCCCTCTAATCCCTTTAGCATCTTATCATTGCTTTGGGGAATCCGTTTCAATATTAAGTGAACTACCACTCCAATTGCTAGACCTAGCCTTAGAAAGTTGTGAAACGATATCTAACAAAGGTCATAAGATAGAAGGATTAACAAGAGAGTGAGAGTCCTGGTTTCAATAAAACCTGTTTCATAGGGATGAGCTATTATATATTCCCTCATTGCCGCTTCAAACTTTACCTCTTAAGTTTAAATTTCTGTTGAAGCTGCCTTCCTTGCCAGTGACCAAAAGTCCAGTTCATCAAAGCTAATGTTGAATGCCAAGGCATGCTGATGAAGCCTTCAACCTCTTCTGCTTATTGATCAGAAGACAGGCCCAGGAGTTAAGAAAAGTACAGAAGCCTAATTTTGTTGCATGGAACATTCATAACTAGGAGTGTTTTTGAGGAGGAGAGAAGTGTCATGCAAATAGAAATTTAATATGGCCGGTAAACTGTATATACTGCAGTCTGCATATTCTACAAACTGTAAAGTTGTTTGCCTGCAAGTCCTGAGATGGTATTACCAAATTTTTACAGAAAAAGTTTGTTAAACTAATTGAGTCTTGTATATTCAGTAAAATAGTTTTGAAATGTATTTTAATATTATTAAGGAAACCACCATTGAGGCATTTTAAACTACTCTGTGGAAAGTTATGACCCATGACGTGGCTGTTAACACACTTTAAAGTTAGCAGAGATAGGGAGATGAAGCAGTATGTAAGGAACAATTTTTGAGCATAAACAGAATAGAAATAGAAAAGAAGGCACTAGATGGGCTCTCTCCAGATTGGAAGGCCAGAAGTCTCTAAATATGCCTTAATTTTAATATAAATTTTTCAAATCCAGAGACCTACATAAAAGTATGCAGCAAACATAAAGTTTTACTTACTCTAAGAGATGACAAATCATCTTCAGATTCAATAAAATCTTGGATGGTATTACCAAAACCCGTAAGAACACGGTCAACAACATGAACTACACCATTTGTTGCAATTTGATTGCCATGGATGATTCTGGCACAGTTGACAGTAACAACCTATAAATTAAAATATGTTGGAGTAAAATAAGAAATGGTGATTTCATCAGTAAAATCCACTTTTATACAGTAATTACTGAATACCTTCTCGCACAACTAGTTTCCAAAGATAGGAAAATATTGATCACACATTAGAATAGATTTTTTCATTTAGAGTGTTCTTAAAACAAATCTGCATATTGGGGCGGATTTTAAAAGGAGCGCGAATAGCCTACTTTTGTTTGCGCTCCAGGCGCAAACAAAAGTACGCTGGATTTTAGTAGATACGCGCGGAGCCGCGCGTATCTGCTAAAAACCTGGATCGGCGCGCGCAAGGCTATGGATTTTGTATAGCCGGCACGCGCCGAGCCGCGCAGCCTACCCCCGTTCCCTCCGAGGCCGCTCCGAAATCGGAGCGGCCTCGGAGGGAACTTTCCTTTGCCCTCCCCTCACCTTCCCCTCCCTTCCCCTACCTAACCCACCCGCCCGGCCCTGTCTAAACCCCCCCCTTACCTTTGTCGGGGGATTTACGCCTCCCGGAGGGAGGCGTAAATCCCCGCGCGCCAGCGGGCCTCTTGCGCGCCGGGCTGCGACCTGGGGGCGGGTACGGAGGGCGCGGCCATGGCCCCGGACCGCCCCGGGCCGTAGCCACGCCCCGTACCCGCCCCCAAAACGCTGCCGACACGCCCCCGAAACGCCGCGACGACCGGGCCCGCCCCCGACACGCCCCCGACACGCCCCCCTAGGAGAACCCCGGGACTTACACGAGTCCCGGGGCTCTGCGCGCGCCGGTAGGCCTATGTAAAATAGGCTTCCCGGCGCGCAGGGCCCTGCTCGCCTAAATCCGCCCGGTTTTGGGCGGATTTAGGCGAGCAGGGCTCTGAAAATCCGCCCCATTATATATATATACGCATGATCCATTTTACAAGAGCATTAAAGGACACAAATAGCCTATACCCATCAAGAAGTATTAGTATAGCAAATTAAATTATTGTGGAGTGTTCTATTACCTGTGGCTGAAATTTGAATGCAATTGGATGAACAGTTCAAAAGTTATAAAGCAAGGGACACAATTACTGTAGCAGGATAGTCATACACACACATACACACACACACACACACACACACACACACACACACACACGCTGATCTTATAAGGATGGTTTCCCTGTAGGCAACCAAGTTAATATAATGTCATGAATGTATGTATGTGAGCTGTTTAAAATAGAGTATTTCAAACAAAGCACTATGATCTCCTTTATATATTAAATTATACATGATTAAAGAGTTTAAAGTGTACTTGTTATATAATTTTAAGACTGGCAAAAATTGATTACACAGTCTAGAACAGCGATCCCCTAAGTAAGGCCAAGGCCTTGAGGTGGCCTTTGGCTGAATTTTATCCAGCTCCTGAAATATCTCTGTAAAGTTACCCAATTTGAAGAGGGAGTTTGTAGTTCAGTCCTGATTGCTGATAACCCCATTCTGATACATTATGGAACCTGCAGAATTGATTTCAATGGGTAGAATCAGAGACTACAAATCCCACACCACTTTGGGATATAAGTTCAAAACCAGGAATGGCCAAAACATCTGTTTCCTGAAAGTGGGTAACATGGCAGTTCTGCTGGCAACAATAGCAGGAGCTTGATCCAGCCTACAGCAGCAACAACAGAATATTCTTAATCTGGCCTTCAGTACCAATGGTAGGAGTGCATTCTACTGCTATTCCCAGCTCAGATACTGGAAGTTGACTGTGCAAGTAGCACCATGTCAGAGTGGCGAGGGTAGGATATGTCAGTGCGAGGCCTCCATTAATTTGCTGTGTTCATCCTAGCATTACTGGTGGAGCCACTTAGGCCGAAGACAAGAAGAAGGGCTGCAGCACAGCCATAAGGAATTTTTGGCTTCTGTGAAAACAGGTGCAGGCCACGGGGAGGAAGGTATTAGTGGTACCAAGCCATGGGTTCTCTAAGGCTTCCAAGAAAAACCAAGTAAGGATGGTGGTTCCTGGAGCTCTCAGCCATGCTGTCATCTGTTTGGAGCTGTGGGGGACGGGACAAGGACATCATCCCGTAAGAATGAAGGCTATGGAAGGGCAGAGTACACCTCATTATCATAACCTAGATACCAAGTCTGAGTGCCTCTCCCAGGAGAGAAAGAAAAAGATGGGTAGTAGGGAAACAAAAGCAAGAAAGCTCTGATTGGCTCGGGTCTGGCAGTAGACGGAGGATGGCTGAGACTGCTTAGTTTGGGCTGGGGGCTGGCAAATATCCAAATACCCAACCTTCACTACTCAACTTTCATCTACCCCTTCTGCTTCCTCATGAAATTTTTACTCTGACCCATTCTAACTTCTGCTTCTCCAGAGAATTCTTCCTCTCCTTATTTCCCCAGACCCACTCCCTCTTTCTTTTCCTTCTCCCTTCCCCTTTTCTTCAAGGCATAATTCATTTTGTTGTAAATTTTATGTTAAGATTAGCTACCCAGGTAGCTATATATCGTTTTATGTATTTTTATTTTCTAATCTATTTTATTTCGTTGATTTTATATTTCTTTGTAAACCGTTTTGATAACATTTTATTTTTAAAAACGGTATATAAATACTTTTAAATAAATAAAAAATAAATAAAGGAATAGGGGAAGGATTGTGCTGGGTGGGGGAAAGATACTGCTGGCATTGGTCTGTAGAGAGGAATCATGTATGCAAGGGTCAGACTTGGGAGTTGGGAACAAGGGTCTGGGGTCCACATGAGGAGAGGTAGAAGATAGTGCTGGGGTCAGCTTGGGGAGAGAGAGAGTACTGAACTTCTCTAATCTGACATATCTTCTTTTGAATTTAAAATGTGTGTCAGCTAAATTTAAGAACTGATGATTCACTGTTATATTGTATCCTTTCAACCCATTGTGTAGTGATGGACACTGTTACAGTGTTCAAAAATTATGCTTCATGAAATATAAACTAAATGTATTGTTATCTCCAACATTCTGGGCCTTATTAAAACAAAATGGGTAAATCTGTTTGGGTAAAAAAGTTATTGTTGGTAATTCAAATACAATTTTTAATCTTACGTTAAAGAAATCTGAAAAGTCAAAATGGAAGGCATAGCATATAGAAAGCATGAATAATGCAGGTAGGAAACATACCCCATTAGGATAGTGGTTGATCAGTAGATCCTGATTATTATACATGGATTTAAGGGTTATCCCATTTTTAAGATCCTTTGTCAGCATTCGCTTGTTTACCATATGATAATGGAGAGCATTCAACAGTTCAATGTTTACATTGCTTAGCAATCCAGAACGAATTTCCTGGAAAAGAATATTGAGTTATTGGAAATATATATCATCCATAATCTTCATTTTCTAAAAATGTCAGTATCTATCTCTTTTTTATATATTTAAAAGAAATATTTATAAACCACAGGTCCAAAATCCTTGCTCCCTGAGGAATATTGATATAAAAAAGAATTAGTTTTATGGTCATTTAATTCAAAAAAATAATAAGCATAATAATATATATGGTCTTCTTATGTTTATAGGACTGATGCAATGCCAGCTAATATCACATATATAAGCTGAATGTCTCTTATGTCCATTTTTATGTATTTTTTAGATGTTTTTTTAATTACAAATAAAATATTTCCACTTAACTTGGAAGCAATTGATACACCTGAACCCTGGGCTTTCAAATATGAGCACAATGTGCCATATAACTAAAGCAGTACTTAGCTTGTATATCCAGTGTAAGAACAAGCCCAACATGGAGCCATGTTTCGAATGTTTAGAACTTTGTTTCGTCTTAATGCTGCTCTCTTAGAGCAGCATTAAGACTTTACAAAGCCCCCTGAGACAGACTACATTTGAAACAGGGCTCCATGTCAAGGTTATTCTTAAGCTGGATATACAAGCTAAGTACTGCTTTAGTTATACGGGACATTGCACTCATTTTTTAACGCCCAGGTGTATCAAATTGCTTACCAGTTAAGTGGAAATAGTTTATTTGCAATTAAAAAAACCATCTACAAAAATACATAAAAATGGACATAAGAGACATTCAGCTTATATATGTAATATTAGCTGGTGTTACATCTGTCCTACAAACATAAGAAGACGGTATATATAATTATGCTCATTATTTTTTTGAATTAAATGACCAGAAAATGATAAGGGACCTTTTGCACGTGAAAAGTCCCTTATCGCGTGCGATACCAGGATTGGGGTGGAGTCGGGGCGGAGTCAGCCCCGGAAGAGAAGGAGTCGGGGCATCACCGGGGCCCACTCTGCGCCGAAGCCGCGGACAGCGAAAAGGTAAGTGCCTTTTCGCGGCAGCTTTCACTCCCAATAGCTACACCTCCTATGGTGGCGCTATTGGGTGTGAAACCGGCAGCGATCGCACTGCGACGGTGCGATCGCTGCCGGCTAGCGCAGCCCCCCCCCATTTCGGCCCCCCGCCCCTCATCTTCTAAAGTATCGTAGGCCTGCGATACTTTAGAAAATGAGGCCCTTAGTATCAGATTTAATAAATACCATACAATCTTTAGTAAATCCAGTGATCAAACAGGATTAATGTAAATGTGTTAATGCCACTGGTAACATTTTGGTATTACTGCTGTAGGTAATGTGTCAGCGTCACTAGCTGCAGTAATTTGATCTTCCCCCAAGCCCATCAAGTGACAACTGAGGTAACCTAACGCTCCCACCCATCCCTTGAATGGTAATCAAGGTGGCTTCCATGGACTTCCAGAACCCCACCCCCTTGAATAACAACCAAGGTGCACCTTTTGGACTTTAACCCTCACCATCACATAGTCCGAGAAACTCAAAGGTTCCTCATCCTTCAACTCCCTTCCCTCTAGCCAAATATTCCCCTCTGGTCCTTCACCCTTGAGCTGGATACCACCTATGCCATCATCTGCTGTCCAAATGTTGAAGATGGAGGAAGGAAAGAACAGAACTGCTGCTTCCTGCCCCCACCAACTCCCCCATGCAAAATAATGCCGGACAACTTCATGCAGAAAGGTTTCAGGTAGTCACACTCTGTCACTGACAGCTCAAATGTATCCTTAACATCAGTGTGTGAAAAATATTACATTTAAAAAGTATTTACAGGATCTAACAGTTGCCATGCTTCATTGCTTGGTGCAAAAAAAGTAAAGGAGCCTGTTCCTTCAATCTCCTTTTTCAGGTCAGATTTTTCAGAATAGTCTTGCGTTGTGGTGGCTCCCACAATGCCCAAGGTGCCATAAACATGGTCAATAGGGGCAACTGTAAACGAACAAGAGAAAATGATAAGTTCCTCAAACAGATCTTTTGAAACGGTCACATCACCACCCATCTTTTGGGGCCGATGCAATAAAAAGTGCGGAAAGTGGGCACTGAAAAGTCAGCGCCCGCTTTCCTAATGCACACATGGCACCCGCAAGGGGGGCACCATGCAATACCCAAATTAGGGAGTCGCGCTAGCAAGGAGGTGCTAGGGTCACTTGCGCGACTTTAGCGCCTCCTTGCTAACGTAATCCCCGCCGCGGTTGCCGGTTATGAAGACCAACGGTGGCAAACTCGGCGTCGGTTTTCATAATCGGTCGTCTGCCAGTAATGAAAACGAACGCTGGCAGGCGTTAATATCTGGGAGCAAAATGTGCTTGGCTGAGCGCACTGTATTGCATCGGCCCCTTTGTGTGCAATATGTCATCAAATTAACTTAATAATACATAATCAACAAATTGTGCAGTTATATCCCAGCATGCTTTTTTTGCACTCCTTGAATCCATTAATAAGAATAACCTATAGTCTTGTCACTTACAGTAACTTTTTTTTGTTTTTTTTGCTTCATGTGTTAGTTTTCTTTATGTTGCTGTCCATGCCAACATGCAACAAGTCAATGTAACATGAATGCCTTATGGAAAAAGGCAGATTCTAGTTAAGTTCACACATTTTTCAAATCTCAAGGTCCCAATTTTTCTGCTCTTTCACTCATTTATATTTTAAAAGTGCAGTACAATTTACTATGCAGCTTAATGCTGACAATACCACTATATTATTAAGTCAAGTCTAATAGCACTGTTTTACTGCTTCAGGTCTATGTGCCTTTAGTTTTATATGGGATTGATGGTGCCAAAAATAACTTAAAGGGTAAGAAAATAAATTACGAAAGATGAGAAAATCTCCCTGTATTCTAGAAGTTTTTTACAAGACCCTGATTAGCACATTTTGCTCAAAATTTACCACTGTTGGAAAACAGAAGCAAATTTGCTCACATAGAGGGTACATTTTAAAAGAGTTGCTGAAGACGTGGCGCCGTGGCGTGTGCAGACGCTGCCAAAAACCCAGTGCCGTACGCACTGCGAACACTGGGGAGGGGGTGGGGAGACATGGCCTCTTCTGCCGTGAGGCGTTGGTGTGGACCGATGATGCAGCCAGCGCGCTGACGTCAGACACCCCCCGTCCCCTGCCGACATGAGCATGCCCGGTCACAGCTGTGGGACCCTTGGGCTAAGGGCGGGGAGGGGGGATGAGGGGGTCCTGGCTTGAGGGCTCAGATGGGGGAGTGTGGGCAATTATGGGACGGCTCATTGAGCAATTCTGGCCCTGGGCCGACCCATGGGGTGAGAGTAGCCGTATGGTGGGGAGGCATCTGACCGGGGTACAGTACCCCGGTCCCTTTTGTTTCCTGTCCTCTGCATAGCTGCCTCAGTAGGGAAAACCCACCCACCCTATTTCACGTGGTATAAGGGTCAGCAGGATAGTTAGATTTTATGTCAGCAAGAGATTGCCATATATATTTGTCGCAGCTGGGGTGGGTGTACCCGAGGCCAGGGTGGGGGGGAGTTAGCTAGAGACAGTGCACAGCACATGATAAATAACATCAATGTGAGGGGGCCACCTGTTACCAGGGCCCACTGTATATGTGAATGTGTGTTACTCGTCCTCCCCCCCTTTTACCTCCCTGGCGAGGGACAGTCACGGCTGCTCGGGTTAATAGTGAAAATAACCAGATAATTTTAGCTAGTTATTTTTAGTTGAATTTTCAGCTGAACCGGACTGGGTTTTTAGGTTGAAAATATACCTAAATCTAGCTAGGCAAAATTTGACTGGCTATATTTATTTATTTATTTATTTATTTTATTTTTAATATATTTTACAAATAAACACAAGAATCATCTTGTACCAGGAAAAGGAGATAAACATCAAAATCACAACAAAAGAAGAAAACAAATAGGGGCAGCTTTTATAAGGTGCGCGCAGGAGTAGATTTGTTCGCGCAACCCGTTGTGAACAAATCTACTCCCGATTTTATAACATGCGCACGCTGCCACTCGCATGTTAAAAGATACAGGGTTGGCGCATGCAAAGCTGCACAAAATCGGCAGCCTGCACGCGCAGAGCCGTGCAGCCATCCTCCATTCCCTCCGAGGCCACTCCGAAATTGGAGCAGCCTCAGAGGGAACTTTCCTTCCAGCCCCCCCCCCCCCCACCTTCCCCTTCCTTCCCCTATTTTATTATTTATTTATTTAAATGCTTTTAAAATATACCGACATTCATAGGACATATCATGCCGGTTCACAATCAACATTGTAAAGGAGGAAGAGGAAATTACAAATAACAGGGAGGGGGGAGGTGGAGCAGTGAAGGAAAAAGGAGAGGATGGGGGTCAGGTGACAGTAAGCGCAGAAGTTGCGGGAAGGAGAAAGGTAGTGAAGTGCTAGGGGAGAGAGAAATTGATAGGAACTGTGTTAAAAAAAACTGAGAATAAAAAATTAACAAATTTACAAAATCAGGAATTTACAAAATCAAATTTACAAAATCAGGAATTCCCTAGGGTTAGAATTCCCTATCTAACCCACCCCCCAGCCCTAACTAATTCCCCGCCATGTTCCGGTCTGGGGGCTGGTCTGGAGGCCATGGCCACGCCCCCGGAACACCCCTGGGCTGGAACCACGCCCATGGCCCCACCCCCGGAATGCCCCCAAAGATGCACCGGCCATGACATGCCCCCGATACGCCCCCGACATGCCCCCAGGAAAGCCCCGGGACTTACGCGCGTCCCCGGGCTTGCACGCGCTGCCAAGCCTATGCAAGATAGGCTTGGCATGCACAGGGGGTGGAAGGGGCAGCTTTTTGGGGGTTACGCGTGTATCTTACGTGCGTAACCCTTTGAAAATCTGCCCCATATAGTATTAAGGTGAATATATCATTAATATAAATATGACTGGCTATAATTAGGGGAGATATTTGAGTGACTGGGGTAGCTAAACTTAGCCAGATAGGGCTGAAAATGAGCACTAACCAGGAAGTCTCCTAAAGTCACCTCAGTTTTGCCCGGTTAAACTTCTGTCTGTCTTCTGAATTTATGCAAGCAAATTTAGTAGGTCGGGGGTGGGGGAGGGAATTTAGAAAAGCGGAAGTTTAATTGGCTAACTCGCAAAGTTATCTGGATAAACTTTTTGAAAATGGACCCCATTGTTTTTAGCACTTTTTTATTAGAAAAAGAATAAATATTTGCTTTGTTTTTCTGTGTACACATTACAACATATACCACTTTCTTACAAAAGTGGTATACAACCAAGCAAAACTACAAATAAAATACAGTAAACAATATTTCCCGAGCCATTCAAGATAATTACAGCTATATAAAAGCTAGAAACTGAAATATTTCTCCATTAAATTTATTAATCGAGTCCAAAACTGAAAAACAAAATAAAACAGTTTTCCCATTAAATTTTTGGATCTAGCACAAAACTGTTTTTAGGGGAAAAAAATGCTCATATCAATTGCTCTTCAATTCTTGTCAGGTTAAAAATGTACTCAAGTTTGAAAAAATTCCACATTGAAGTTTTGTAGGATTCCTTTCTGGTTAGAGATGGATAGGAAAAAGTGCCAGCTCCTTGTAAAAATTGCCTCCATAGTGCTGAATAACATTAATTACAGCCTCACCGGTACCTCAGAAACGATGTGTTTGGGGTTTTAGAATAAATTAGTTCTATTCTATGGTGTAGAAGCAGAGGCAGATTTAAGCATGAGCCCTCAGCTGCTCCCCTTCCCGAAGTCACTGCTGGCCACTGGAGCTGGAGCTTACTCCCCCACTGTATCGCGCTGTAGGGGCGGAATTACAGAGGCAGTGCGACCATTCCAGGCAATTATCCATTCTGCCTTTTGGAAAATTTGCTCCTGCGTATAAAGCAGTTGCATGCCTGTCCTTGTGAATGGACCTCAATGTGTTATATTTTGGTTATAAATGCATACACTTTAGTTGTGCACAAAAATAATTACTGAATAGGTGATCTGTAGCTTTCAATTTTTATAATACAGGCCAATAGTAAATAAACCTGTTTCCTATTGCAGCAACATTTATAGGTTATTGCATTTATCATATTGCTTGTTAACCTCATCACCTTCTTGCTTATGTTAGATTGCTAATTAAACCTAAAATAACGCACTTTCAAGCTCTTTCATAAAATTAAATGTGACTAAATATGAATAAAATATATTTTGTATATCTCTAATCCATTTAGCACATGGTATTTTCAGATGTTCATTCGCTAATCCGATACTCAAATCTTTCACTTCTTCTCCATCCACTGACCATTTTCAAACAACAATAAAGTTATACATTTGTCTGTAGATGCATGGGGGGGAGGTTGCTTCAAGTAACTTCCAAAACTGTTTGTTGGAGAAGATCACCAGACAAATAGCATCCTTCCACAGGGCTCTCAGCTTTCTTTCAGATTTAATCCTCAGTTGTGAATTTAAAGTTGTGAGCTATTGTTTTACTAGCATAGGTTAGTTAATGGTTATTTGTTTGTAAATTGAATTGTACCTGCTGGGCATCCTTGCATACCGTCGATTTTCATGTATCCAGGGCAACATTCATATAAGACTACCCTGTTTAAAGATAGAATAAATTACTATTAAGTGAATCAGTATTGCAAACTAGAAACATGTAATTATATGAAAAATAAATGATAGTAGTTAAAAAGCAAATGCAATGCCTTAATTTTTAACTTGCTACCACACGAAGAAGTTCGGTAAACACCAAGGAGTTTATTAATATTTCGTAGTAAAAAGCCCGACTCAGGCAAGTTTCGCTCTATCGAGCTGCTTTAGGGGCTGTTGAATAATGAATGTGGTGTTTGTCTGTATACAGCCCCTTATTTTCCATATATTGTACTAAATAACTCTGTTTAAGCAAGTTTTTTAAAAAGCCAGAGGTAGTCCATACAAATTCCTTGCTCTGAGACTCAGATTCCTGCAAAAAAAACCTTACATCCCCAAGAGGTACTTTATACAGGCAAACACCACTTTCATTATTCAACAGCCCGAGAGAGAGAGAGAGAGAGAGAGAGAGAGAGAGAGAGAGAGAGAGAGAGAGAGAGAGAGAGAGAGAGAGAGAGAGAGAGAGAGACTAGCTATAAGACCTTCATAGTAGTTAGGTATTTATACCTCAATGGGATGCCCACCTAGTAACTCAAGGTGAGGTTTAGGTATTAGTGTAGGGGGTTAGGGGCCACTTTGACATTCAAAGTGAGTCGGTCGAAATGAACAGTGCTCTCTTGTGAAGATTTGATGACCCTCGGAGTGAGGAAACTCACCCAAAGATGAGATTTGTGCAATGTTCTCTCAACCTAGCTTGATGTTACCCAGGTAGAGAGTCCATCAAGCTAGGTTGAGAGAACATTACACAAATCTCATCTTTGGTTGCGTTTCCTCACTCCGAAGGTCAGCAAATCTTCAGAAGAGAGCACTGTTCTGTTTGTACGTCTCACTTTGAATGTCAAAGTGGCCCCTAACCCTTACACTCCTACCTAAACCTCACCTTGAGTATAGGTGGGCCTCATATAGAGGTATAAATACCTAACTACTATGAGAGTCTTATAGCTAGTCTCTCTCTCTCTCTCTCTCTCTCTCTCTCTCTCTCTCTCTCTCTCTCTCTAGGAATTACAACAATTTGGGTACTAAGTGCACAAATATTATTGCTGTAATACCTATGCATGTGATATTTAGTGCATTTTGATAAATCCAGGCTTTAATTTGAAAGTATATGCTTATCCTGATTTAGCATGTCAAACACACAAGAGAAGACAGCAATTTTTGTTATTAAGGCCAAAAGTCTTAGAAATGGGGACTTTATTTATTTTAAAGTTCCCATGGAAATGTATTATCAAATATTTGAATGTGTCCTATATTTTTTTTTCCAACCACCTCAATAGGTTTCCTTTATAAGTAGTAAGGCTACTATATTTTCTTCTTCATCTCCTATGCCTAGACAGGGTGCATTGGTCTGAGTTGGTCGTTCAATAATGGTGGAATCCTTCTATGCTAGTTTCCTAACTAGTTCTTGATAACAGATGTTTTCCTAAAGATGTGTGTTGGAGCCTCCATATAGAGGATTGGGAATTGTGAAAATTTCAATAATTTCTAGTATCTGTTTGTATTATTATCCTATGAATACTTTTTTGTTTTTTCACATGTTTACAACTTCAAGTATGTTTTTTCTTGAAATGTAATTGTTAAAAATTGCAAAATAAAAAAAAATAAACACATAATTGGACATCACACTTTTAAATATTAAATATTACATGATGTTTGTTCTATGTTCCCCTGAAGCTGCCATAAGAGTCATCCTATATGACCTTTTACAAGGAAAATGCCCAGTTAGTTCAATCCCAGTGGGGGTCTCATGCCTCTCTCCACACCCACCTCTTACCAAGCTCTGTCTATGAAGAGATGGGACATCATTGTTCTTAAAGCAGAAGGCACCACTACAAATGTTTTGCACCATTTTCGCAAAGTGCTGGACATGCATCATTCAGAGGCATCTCTAAACATGCAACAAAAATACCCTTATGTAGCAAATAAACCCCTAGCCAGTTTAAACCATCAAGTAAAACTGCCACTAAAATTATTAGATAGCATTAATACAATGTTTCTATAATGGAGTGCTCTATACTGTATAGGACAAAATCCTAATATAAACACTGCCTAAAGTTCTATAATACAGAAACTCCTTAAAATAAGTGTAGAGCAGAACATTTCCTATTACCTTTTACCATAGAAAATACACCTCCTATTCATTCAAAATACACCTCCTATTAGGAAAATAGAACAAATCAGGTTCCAATAGATCCTTACACAAAAACTACATGCTATCAGAATACCTCGCCTCGATCAAAAATTCGGAGCGGCCTCGGAGGGAACGGGGAAAACCATCGGGGCTCCCCCTAGGGGTCGGCACACTCAAGGTGCACAAGTGTGCAGCCCCTTGCACGCACTGACCCCGGATTTTATAACATGCACGCGGCTGCGCGTGCATGTTATAAAATCGGGTGTAGATTTGTGCACGACGGGTTGCGCGCACAAATCTACGCCCGCGCGTAGCTATTGAAATTCGGCCCTATATGCAGTAGGGGTGGTAGCCAAAACATTTTTTTGTTGTTGGGTTTTGTTTTTTTTATCATTGTGGAGGTGGCCAATTTCATATCCACACTAGATCATTTCTTTTTCTGTTTCATTAAAAACAAACAAAAAAAAAAAACAGAACTCACCCCCTACTCTTCCTGTTCATGAAACTATTGAGCTGACCCATCTTTCCTCACTCTCTAAACCCTCCAGGACTCAGCAAAATTTCCCTGATCGGCTAGCAGGGGGCCTGGGAGCATCATTCTGCTCCCAGCCTGGCAGCTGCTATTATTCAAAATGGCGCTGGCTGCCTTTTGCTCCTATCTTGTGACAGGATCTACCAGTGTCATTGGGCAGCCCCTCTCAGATAAAAGGGGCAATGGGGAACCTGTGCCATTTTTCAAAATGGTATCATCCAGCCCTTTACCCCATCATGTGATAGGTTCTGCTGGTCCACCAAGGAAAATTTTGGCAAGTCCTTTGGGGTTTGGGAGGATGGGCTAGGATGGGTAATAAACGGGAAAGGTTGGGGTGGGTTCTGAGCTTTATCAACAAAATGTTGCTTTTTTGCCCCCCCCCCCCCCCAAAAAAAAATGATAGAAGCTCCCGCCACAAAAGTTTGTGTTTTTTTTCTATTGTTTTTTTAAACCCACAAAATGAAACAAAATAGGACATATCATTGGTATTTCCTATTTTGTTTCAAATGGCTGCAGACACTTAGAATGAGTGTATTCAGTGTAACAGTGGAAAAGAAGAGACATCACTATTCCTCATAAAACATAAAAAATACAAACAAGAAATATAAAATATCAACCATACAAATAAAAACAATACATATTTTAAAATAGCTGATGAATAGAATAACATTCAATAATTAAAACTCTTTAAAATGATAAAAAATTACCAAACACCATTAAAATATTTCAACAGCAGACCTCAAATAAAACCAAATATTTAAAATTAACAAAGGAAAAAAAATTCTGCTTTTCATACCTATTATCTTTTGATCTCCACTCACCTTAAGACTGATTTGGATTAGTGAGGGAAGAGGAGGGTGCACAAATGTTATTCTCTCTCATTTATAAACACACCCCCTGTAACACACACATGTTCAGCCTCTCACACATTCACACAGGCTCCCTTTCTCTCTCGCACACACATACTTAGTAGCAAATACATACACAGGTTCTCTCAAACTCACTAGCTCTCTCCCCACATACACACATACACACAGGCACTCTCATACTCACTAACAAATTAATCATTGGAACATAAGATTAAAAGTATGCCATGCGGGGTAGGGACAAGGTCCATTGAGGCTAGCATCCTGTCTCTGACAGTGGCCAGGCTTGGTTACAAGTACTCATCATTACGGTAGAAGCCATATAGAAAAATGCTGGGGTTGAGTTTGAGTGGAAGCTGGGGAGTGCTACGGTCAGGTTGGAGGGGATACAGACTAAGTGCTGGGGTGAAGAGACTTCCGGCTTTGGGTTGAGGAGGGGAGTGCTTGCAACTAGCACTAAAATCTGCATGGACAATCAACATATGTCACATACACCTGTTATTCACTTCCAATTTTGTTGTCGTGCATGGGGTAATAATATGAGAAAGGTTATAGAAATGGAACAAGATGCTTTTGAAGTTGTGCATTTCTGACTAATCCTTTTTTTTTTTTTGTCAAAGTATGGCAGATGTTTCAAAAAGTGTAAGCATGTCCACACATTAATCAAAATATGATTTACCACTGCTACAGCAAACACTGTGCAACTCTGGTCTACATGATTTGCTGCTGCAACATCTACAGCGTCTTGAAAGGCTAAAACTGTTTCTTCATTCCAAAGAAATGGATCATTGTCACCAGGTTCAATAAAGCTATAAAGTGTCAAAACAGCAGGTGCACTGGAATTTAAAAGCATAAATAATAGGTGCAGACTGCAAAGCAATGCAGCCAGAAGATCGGCATCAATCACTCACGGCTTACAGTGAGGGGTAGCGAGCAAGCGGTTTTTAGCCTTACAATATACAAAGTAGGTCTGAACAGCAGACCTTGAGCTTTCTTAGTGAAAAAGCACACAGTGGCACCAACACCCCCATGAACTGAGAGGGGGTAAAGTTGGAAGCAAGAAGGTCAAAACCCCAAGCTATAGAATGTAGATTAAGGCAGCAAAAACAGTGGCATGAAAACCTCCAAGAAATAGAATGAGGGGAATGGCAGCAAGCAGAGTGGTATGAAAACCCAAGAGGTAGAGTAAGGGGAATGACAAACAGCACAGTAGCATCAAAACCCACAAGAGGAAGAGTGCAGGGCATGGCAAAGAGCATGGTGGCATCAAAACCCTAAGGTATCATGAGAGGGCAAAGGTCACCAACAAGAGTGACATGAATACCCCAAGGCACTAAAAAAAAAGGCAAAAGAGTTCTAGAAATGGAAGGAGTTCTCCAGGCACCATGAGATGGATAGGAGCAGGCTGGGTAGTAATAGCTGCAGATTAACACAGTAAGGTTCAAAACAATGAAAGAGGCAGGGTAGGAAAGGAAACTTATAATTTTTTTTTCTTTTTTTCTTTTTTAGGACAAAATATTCCATATAATCAAGAAAGAAGCAAGGTGGAAGAACTATATCATAGGGATGTGCAGAGGGACACCATACGTTGCATTTGGGATTCGTATTTGTCGGGGTCAGATACGTTGCATTCGGCAAGGGGGCCCCCCGATACATACATGCGTTAATTCTTATTCGTTTCCTGGCTAAAATTGAATTAACTAGAACCCCCCACCCTCCTGACCCCCCCCCCCCCATGACTTACCAAAACTCCCTGGTGGTCCAGCTGGGGGTCCGGGAGTCATCTCCTGCACTCATACATGGTAGGACCAGATGGCGCCAGCCATCCATTGCTCCTACCATGTGACAGGGGCCGACCAATGGCACCGGTAGCCCCTGTGACATAGTAAGGTCAAAGGCTATCGGTGCCATTTTGAATACCGGCAGCTGAGGGTGTGAGTGCAGGAGATGACTCCCAGCCCCCCGCTGGACCACCAGGGAGTTTCGGTAAGTATTGGGGGGGGGTCAGGAGGGTGGGGGGTTTGTTTAAATTCGCTCCTTTAGACGGCCGAATAATTCAGTGAAGATTTGTTGTATTCGTGGGGAATCGCGATATGTTTCTCTTCCCCATGAGTACAACGAATATGGCCCTATACGTTGCGGATTACCAATACGTAGGAAATGAATGCACACCCCTACTATATCAAGATCCTAGACTGCTACAAGAAAACAACATGGAGCAGAACCAGAAAAGAGGCAGGGTGCGAGAAGAAACTTGTATTTTATTTTTTTTACATGTTTTTCTTTTTTATTCAAAACACCCCAGTATAACGAAGAGAGAAGCATGATGGGAGAACCAGGTCAGGACCCAAGAGAGCTACAAGAAATTAAAACAGTAAAGCACAGAACCAGGAGAGAGGTAAGTCACAAGCAGTGGTCAGGCCAGTGCAGCAGTGGCAGCAACAAGAATGGCAACTGGCAAAAAAAAAAAAACCCAGCAAGATGCTGAGGTCCAGTACTATGGCTTGGCTCTCTGTAGTTGTACATTCAGTCCTCTTGCCACTCCCAAGCAAATTCTGGAAAATGCAATAGCGGGAGTTATATTTTAAGAAAGACCACCTTTCCATTATATCTGGCTGGGGATAGGGAAATACCTACAGTAGCAGAATGTAATCCACTTTGAAGCTCTGTGAAAAGTGGAATATGAATCTAAATTAAATAAATAAATAAATCTTCCCCGCCCTTCAGAGTACTAATTCACTAGATACACAAGTGGGTGGAGAGAACAGGAAATGCTAGGCCACATTGGAAAGGTTTTGTCAGATTAAAGCCTTCTGTGCCCAATATGCCCTCCATGGGGGTCTGCCATATAGCATGCAACGGATATTTGTACTGGCATCTCCTTTGGTGAGGAAGGATAATTTCCTCTGCTACCAGCTGCTGAGACTATGATCTGATCCAAGAGAGAACGTTCTGACGTGGCTATGAGGGATGGCGGAGGGTGGATGAAGGCGAAGAAGGAAATTACAGCAGGGAGTCACAGGCTAATGGAAGTTCTCTTTTCACAAGATGCAGCATGCCACTGTTTGTGAGATGCCCCTGTTCTTTTCCTCTACCGATGTACTTACAAAATGAATACATTCTGCAAAACATGGGCCCCCCCTCCCCTTTGCTCTGAAGTGCCCCTATACCTCAGATTTCTTCTGGGACTTCCTCTCCCTCTCTGCAGGTATGAGTGCTGATTCTTGGGATTGGGTGGGGGGGGGGGGGGGCAGACTGAGGGCAAAAGGCCAAAGGCGTCACTCAAGCCCTTTACTACCTTCTCTTCCTGAGGTGTATGCTCTTTGCCCTGGCAGTAATGCTTTCTGCCTCCTCTACTTCCTCAATAGCGGATAGCACCTTAGTAACTAGACCCCTTCCCATCTTCTCCACAGCTACTAGCTTTTCTAGCTCATCTAATTCTGAATTAGTGCTTTCTTGCAGGATGTGCTGCAGGCATTTATCAGGAGGCATCAGGGAGGAGCGCTGTTCTTGTCTGGTTGCTCTGCTCCAACGACTGCCCTTGCTTGCCCTTGCCCCTTCACTGCCAGTGCCAATACCATTCTCCACTGACTCTACTTCTCCTCCTCCTGCATCTTAGGTTTGCAGCTAACGCAGCACATGCTTTTTCAGCCTCAGTTTCTTCTTGCTTGACACCAACTGTGCCAGCAAAAATTAAAAAAAAAAAAATCTGTCTTCACTTGGACAGGGTACAAGTACTGTAGTGTTAGTGTATGTTCTCTTTTTTTACTTCTCTCATACACACTGCCTAAGTTGGTAGTGGACTACTTTTATTTTCAAAAGCTAAAGACACAGTTTATGGAAAAAACGACACACTCCTGCATACACAGTTTAGACACTTTCCTTCTCCGAGATGAGATTCAGAGATGCAAAACTTCAAGCTTGGCTCCTCTGCTCTGTTTCTTAGTCAATATGCACACACTGCAGTGCAACTCTGTAATTTAACAATCGCTGTATCTGTACACTGGCTTGCACCTATTACAGAGCGCTCACTCTGAGCTTTCTGCTCTGTTTTTGCAGTGTTACAGTGTGTGTATGTGTGTGTGTGCATGTGTGTGTCTGTGTGTACTGTATCGGTGCAAATCAGACAAAATATTTTTGACACATAGCAACAAAGTGTGTGTCTGACAAGAAGAAACAGCAGAGCTAGAACCCACCTCACATTTCACTTCTCCCAATCCCAGTCTTTTTCTCGACCTATTTTTTTCAACTCTCAGAGCTCAAAGTCCAATCATCTTCTACTCCCACCCAGAGACAAATTAGCTTAAAATGAAACTTGAAAGATTTTTCATTCACATTCAACTTGTATCAGCTGAGAAAAGAAATGAATACAGTATGCAACATCCTTGAAAATGTACAGACCCCCTTGGATCTCTACCAGGTCAGGATTAAACCAATTATTTTGTGCGGGAGGGTGGGTAGATGGCTCCCCCATGAGGGAGAGGTCTGATGGTGGTTTCCTCTGATATAAATATTGTGTGGAAGGGTTTTGCTTCCCCTCACAGGGGGAGCATGTTCCTGGCTGTCTCCTGTTTTGCATCTACCTCTGGGGGTCTTATAAAGAGACCTGGGTTAGACATGGAGTCAGAGTGTCTCTATTTTCGAAAGAGCTGAGAGTTGTTCCACCCTCTTGTACTTATGGGTTTTTCTGTGTTTTGTAAAGAGATGTTCATTCTATTTTTTGAGTCTCCATTTGCTAGGTGCTCAGCTTTTATTTTTTATAACTTCAAGGGAGCGATGTTTCCATTGGAAAGGAACCTGGAAGATCACCAATATCCAAAGGAGGGATGACTTTCAGCTATCCAGAGGAGGAGAAGTAGCAGAGAAAGGAGTCACCAGGGACCCCTTCAGGGTTCACATATTTATTGGAGATTATGGGAGAAGACAAGTGATAATTATCAGTCTGATAGTTTGAAGAGAATGGGAGTTCAGAAAAGGAGGTAGGCAATGAGACTTTAGGGTCCATATTCAGCCACTGTGTGGCTTAGTGATTTAGCTGGATAGCTGGCTAACTTAACTGGGATATTCTGCTATCTTAAAGTTAGCCGGATAAGTTTATCCGGCTAACTTTAAGACAGCCCTATGACCCCATCCCTTATCCAACTAACTCAACTCCTCCCATTCCCTGCCTCCAACTTATCCGGCTAAAAAGCTTAGCAGGTTGAGAGCTTCATTTTCTAAAGTATCGCAGGCCTGCGATACTTTAGGTAATGAGGGGTGGGGGGCCAAAACGGGGGGGGGGGGGGCGGTCTTGAGCTAGCCGGCAGCGATCGCACCGCCCGGTTTCGCACCCAATAGCGCCACCATAGAAGATGTAGCTATTGGGTGCGAAATAGGACGTGAAAAGGCCTTTACCTTTTCGGCGTCCGCGGCGTCTTCATGGAGTCGGCCCCAGTGATGCCCCGACTCCTCCTCTTCCAGGGCCGACTCCGCCCCCATCTTGGTATCGCACGCGATAAGGGACTTTTCACGTGCGAAACGTCCCTTATCGCATGAGATCCGTCTGGTAAATGAGCCCCAATGTCACTTATCTGGCTAAGTGGAGCTTGCTGACCATAGCCGGATATTCAGCAGTGGCACCTAACCGGTTAAGTCTGGCTAAGTTTTTTTTAAATTTGGGATCTTTATATTTAAATGAGACAAAATATTCTAATCACCATATACATGGGAAGGAAGTTTACCACTGATCCTAATCCCTGAGAAAGGACCAGGAAAACTATGCCTAATAAT
This sequence comes from Rhinatrema bivittatum, assembly GCF_901001135.1. Lineage (NCBI taxonomy): Eukaryota > Metazoa > Chordata > Amphibia > Gymnophiona > Rhinatrematidae > Rhinatrema > Rhinatrema bivittatum. The sequence continues at coordinate 111,181,683 of NC_042619.1, forward strand.
TTGGATAATTGGCTTTTAGAACCATTAATAAACTGAAGGACTGCAGCAGTCACAAATGTATTATGGTGAGTGTTCTGTTCATTTACAAGCAAGAAGTGTTCTGTTCATTAGCAAGCAAGAAGCACACTAGGAACTGAACTGAACTGGTTGCCAAAATTACTTTTACTGAATTCATATGCAATGATGAAACTGATCTTTATATCAGTAACATCTTGACATGAGGAGTACAGATTAATTGTAACATCTTGACATGAGGAGTACAGATATAAAGATCTGTTTCATCATTGCATATGAATTCAGTAAAAGTAATTTTGGCAACCAGTTCAGTTCCTAGTGTGCTTCTTGCTTGTTAATGAACAGAGCACTCATCACTGCTGTATACAATAACTTCTGATATTTAGGTGACTGCTATGCACAGAACCTAGATCTGTCTTCCCCTCCATGTAGGGAATCCGGGAGAATGATGTAGTTTAATATTAAGGGAAGTATAACATCGGTGACTGGGATTTGAGATATGGACTCTGAACCTTCTATCCAGGACTACCAGCCCAGGGGATGCACAAGATTTGGGGATACTGACTGCCACTGTATGTCATGCTTGTACATGCAGGACAAGCAAGGAGATGGCTACAGGTACACACTGAGACATGAAACTAATATAAGGGATAGGATGAGATGAGCTATTACCTTGGAGGCATTTTTATAACCAACATAACTGAATAAGTTATTGCGGAAATTAGTTATGTGCCAGTCAGGAAAAGTCGTTTCTGAAAGGGGTCTGGTCATTTGCACATGGTGGGGGTGATTTTCAAACTGCCCTCATTAAAAGTTTTTACCCAAGGACTTTGCACCAATTTTCAAAATGAAAGCATGTTTGTACTTTTGCTTAGAAATTGGGGACAGGTACAAAGTAGCCTTTTGCAGCTGCTTTCTTATGGGTACACATTTTTTTTTTATTGGAATATAATACATGTAGAATTGAAAATGTAATCTGTGCATATTCTTTTCCTTCCCCAGCCTATATACACTACCAGAAATGAATCCCCTAAAAGTGGGTATGGGTATGAGCATTGTTTCATAATGTGGATACTTTTAGCTGCATGCAGGGAAGACAGTTTTCAGTCAATTTAGGTACACTTATATATGACTTTGAAAAATTCCCTCAAAAAGTTCAAATGAAGCTTAATCTTTCCCTCTCAGCCTTTCCATGTGAGTGACAGGGAGGAAGCTGTGCTATTTGGACAGCAGCAGCCAATAGGGAAACTGCCCTGTGCTTGTGAGCTCAGTCCTTTTTTTTTTTAAATGAATGAGAAAGAGATTATTCTGAGTCTCCTTGGAGTGACAGGGAAGTGGACAGATTTATAGATAAAGGGCTCCTGTGAATGTGTTTCTGACCTGTTGGCTTCATTCTAAGGATTGTGGAGTCAGCTGGCCAAATTGTGAGCCCCCCGTCAGAAAAATTGCATTGTTATAACCTTCTGGTTTGGGAGCTTTTAAAAGTTTGCAGTGGTTACCTAACCTCACCAGTACGCTAACAGATTCTACAGTACTAGCTACCTCTCCAGTGGGAACCTGTGACCATGGCCTCAAGAGAAGTCTTTTGTTCCAGAGATGGGTTGCATGAGTGATTGGCACCTTGCCACATTTAGTTGCATGATTAGAGTTATGTGACCAAATTCCCTGAATGTTCTCTAAAAGCTGGGAATTCTTTCACACTCTGGGCACCATGACAAGACAGGCAAGAGGATTCCGTGGGATTTCCTAAATTAATTGACTAGTTCCCAGTGAAACCTGAATTGTAGGAATGTGATTGAGTGCCTGCTACAAGCTGCACCAACAGCTGGGCCTGAATTATTTTGTTTTTTTATAAAGCTTGACAGTGGAGGGTTTGTTTGCTCCTTTTTTTTTTTTTTTTTTTACTATTGAATCAGACTGGAACCGAATGAGCACTAGTGACCCATAGTGATTACAAATGATGATCTCACCTGATTTGTTTTAGGCCTATTATTGACATCTTGTGGTCAAGAAATAAAATGCATCATTACTTGTTATAGTGGCCCCTTGTGGTCAAACAAAGTTTTCACACTCTGCTTTATTTTTACATTGTGAAAGTGAATTGAATCATTCCTTTAACTCTGTTGGCATCTTCTCCTCTGTAAATAAATGTCGAAGTTGGGGGGGGGGGGGGGGAGGGGGGGCCTGACCAGAGTATTATATTTTATTTAGAATCAGGATCTTCCAACATGCCAATTGCCTAAACTTGCAAGGGCTCAAAGTGTTATGTAGATTCTTACTTATTCCTTGAGCAACACCCTCAATACTCTCACTGGAAAGGAGGGGGCGAAACATTATTGTTGTTAATCTGTGTAGACTTCTAAGGGACATATGACATCATCAGCCACAGTCCTGAGCCCAGGATCTGTAGCACTTCTGAAAGGAATAGTGTAGAGTTTTGTAGATGGATGTGGGAATGCTATATAGCTGCTAAGAGAACAATGGGGGAGGGAGGGAAGTGGTTGTCCAAGTGCTCTGTGGTAGTGTTGTGCAGTGCCCTATGGAATATCTGTGTTTGATTCCTGGGCACAGACCCTTCTCCCTAGGCCAACTGGAGATGCCTTAGAGGTACATTAATAGCCCCTTGGGAAGAATGATATCTCAACTGTTGCATAATGGTGACACCTAGTGGTCAGACTCAGAGTCCATACTTATCATGATCCAAAGGGAGCAGTGGAATGTGTCCTCTAGCTGAAGGCTGATCCAGTAATGACTGAACACCATTGGAGGAATTAAAATAAGGGGAAATCTCCAGGAAGATGGGAATGAAAGCTCATGGCACCATTGCCCAAAACAGGACAGCTCTGATTGAGCTAGAAGCCCAAAGATGCAGGAGGAAACTGCTGGATGAAATAAAAAAAACAAAAACAGAAATATGTTTCTACAATATCTGTAAGTTTTGCTATATTTTGTTTCAAAAGAAAACAGTGGGAAGGAGGTTTACAATTATTTTTCTTAGTATTTTTTCCAGAAGATTATAAAAAAATTGTTCAAAATGGTTAAAAAAAAACACAGATATTTAAAGTAGAGCATGTTTGTTTACCGTGGTATATTCATGTCAAATGACTAAATTGTATCCTGCCTAGAATCATATTACTTGCACACTTTCTTCGGAGAATTTTAAACAGCAGTTTTCCAAGCACAGAAGGATATAATTAATTTCTCCTGCATGCAATAGGTATGTATAGATGATTTAGAGTGATGATATATGTAAATTTACTTTGAAAATTGGTATCACTTGGGCACATAATAAACCACAAATTTATGCGGCCTGTCATAAAATTATTTCCTTTAATTTTCAAAGCTCTTACTCATGTAAAATTAGCTTATAGGCCCGCAAATCACTTGTGTTCGCATAATTGCTGTTTTATAAATATCAAAAGTCTGTGCATACTTTAGGCTTCATGCACACACATATACATTTAAAAAAAAAGGGATGGAGTGGGGCATCATGGGATGAAGCCAATAATCGCACATGCAAGTCACTATTTTATAAAAGACTTACAAACGTACATTTGGTAACTTACTTGTGTAATTTTACAACCAGCTAAATACCTTGCATAATTGATATCAGATTTGTGTATTGTGTACTATTAGCTGGGTCAGAGATCTGGGTAAACTGAGGTGCGTTCAGGCTAAAGAACCATGAGGGTCTCAATAACCTGGAGAAGGACTAAATGAACTGGTGAAAGAATTGAAAAATTGGTATTTTCAATTAAGCACCTATATTTTAAAATGTACCAAGTTATGCACATAAATCAGGTTTTTACTTGCAGAATTCCAACTTGTATTTATTGAAACATTTATAACCCGCACGTTAGATTTAAAATTGACGGCAGTTTACAGATTATCACATACATACTTGAGTGAGAGAAAGGATATAAATAAATTAGCATACATTGGGTAAGAATCTGCATAATATAAACACCAGGCAAGGAGAGGACCCATGATTAGCTTGGAAAAGCTGGTTTAAAAAGATGAGTCTTTAGATCTTTTCAAAATTATTTTAGAGATAGTGCTGTGTGGATGGATTCTGGAAGACTATTCCATAACCTTGGTCCAGTTGCTGAATGATATAAATATATATACCTTGAAGGAGAGAAGGTATGATACAGACCTTCAGATATCTGACAGGTATTAATGATGCACAAACCTCAAACCTTTTCCATTGGAAAGGAAACAGTAGAACTAGGGTTCATGATATGAAGCTCTAGGGGAGAGAACTGAAAACCAATACCAGGAAATACTTTTTCACAGAGAGGATGATGGATGCTTGGAATGCTCTCCTAGAAGAGGTGGTGAAGATGAGAACAGTTAATTAATTCAAAAGAGCAAGGGACAAATGTTGTGGATCCCTAAAGGTTTAAAGAAAGGGATGGTATAACATTTCTGCATGGGGATACTTGCATGGAGCAGCAGTTACTACCCTTAAAAGATTGGGGGTAACCTGCATGAAGCGGCAATTATTACGTTTAACAGAACACATGGGGGTAATCTGCACGGAGCGGCAGTTACTACCCTTACCAGAATGCAAGGGAGTAACCTACATGGAGCGGCAGTTACTACCCTTAAAAGATTGGGGGTAACCTGCATGAAGCGGCAATTATTATCTTTAACAGAACACATGGGGGTAATCTACACGGAGCGGCAGTTACTACCCTTACCAGAATGCAAGGGAGTAACCTACATGGAGCGGCAGTTACTATCATAAGCAAATTGTTGGGTACTAATAGCACTTTCCAGCTTAAAGCTCCTTCAAGCTGTATAGGGATTTCTTCAACTATCAAGGGAGACTTCATAATTTACTTCTAAGCAGAATGCATTCTGATGAATAGAAAATGTTTTCTGCACTGATTTGTTCCAGTGTTGTGTTTAACATAGCACCCCAGAAATCTTTAGCATTTTTCATATGCGTTGCAGGACTTTAATTATTAACTTCCTGCTAAAGAATTAAATCTTTCACTTTTTACCTCTAGTTAACCCTTTATTCATCTCTCAGAAGTGAAAAAAATGCAGTAGTGTTTAACTTGCTCATTTTCTATTTTTAAGGCAAATAAAAGCTCATTTGAAGATTATTAAACACTGTTCTGGTGTTCACTGTATTTATTTAGGTTTATTTTGGTAATTTTAAGTGGTTTATTTATTTATTTAGAAGTTTTTATATACCGGCATTAAGTTATTTCCCATCCTATCAGTTTACAATAGGGCACATATATCAAGGAAATATAGATCATGCTTTAAATAGAGTGTGCCATTATTATTCGGTAACAATACGACATTAAGAGTAGTATGATTTGTGACGTGGAATTTACATTGCTGAAATTCTCATGGGGGAATTGTATGTTTTATTGCTATTTAACCTATCGGTTTGACTACAATTGTTCGAGGGATAAAATAATTTCCAGGTAGGATCTGGAATTTGTGAGCTGGGTGCTGTAAGTCCGCTTAACCTTATTTATTTGTTTGCATCGTTCTCTTTCTTGAAGGATTGTGTGAACACTGGATACTGTCATATTCTCATCACTTTTTAAACCTTTTAAAACCCATCCAGGGCCAGAAAAGGGGTTCCTGGCATCCCTTTGCATGTTCCCCAGTCTTTTAAAACTAATTTTAATGTTTTTATTCATTTTTAAGCACTTTGATACCAGGAGCTTTACAATTCACTGGAGCTTTAAAAATTCACATGGGCTCTCCTTTGGCCCTCCCCACCTTGGATCAGCCATTTAAAAAATGTTATTGTTTTTATTTTCCTTTATTTTTAGCTTTTATTCAAGCTGTGGTTCAGCTGCGAAACCAGAAATGATGACATCCCAGGCTGGAGAAACCTTGGCCCCCACTTCCTGGCATGCTAGGGCTTGCTTAGAGCCTCCAACGTTGACCCTGGCCTCCTTTAAGCAGCATTCCCTAGGCTGCTGCTGCTGAAAAACAAAAGAAAACTCCAGCAACCTTTGATCTAGCTGTGAGAAGCTTGCCACTGACCCCCACCCTCCTCAGGGCACCACAGGAGGAAGTAAAATGCTCGGGCAGCTGCCCTAGAACCAGCTTCACCTAAAATGCAACAGCCGTAACCCTGGGCTTTGTCAGCCCCTATGAGGCATCCCAATGCTACCCTCATGGCTCCAGATTCTCCCCCTTCCCAAGAAGGAAAGAAAGCACTGTTCAGCACTATTCTAAGTGCTAAGTCATTTACTCTCTAAACCCTGCTTTTTATTTTGATTTTAACCCCATCTTTTTCCTAGTTTACGTTACCACAAAAAACTCGGTGGTATCAAAATTTAAAAATGTAAACCTCCACTAAGGCCTTCCTTCAGACATCACTTACTTCTTTTCTGATGAGGTCTAAAAGGAGCAGAAGCAATCTCTAGTTGGTCCTGCTCTGTCAGCTTCCTATTTGAAAATGGTTCAGGCCATCATCAGTTTCTTGAATGGCCCATATACTATGTGGCTGTACAAAACAATAGTAGTGGCCTCAGGGCCTGGAGGGGCAGGGCTGACCGGGAGGATTGCTCTGGCCTGCCCCATTAGAACTTCCAAATCATCCCGACAGAAATAAAAGATAGCAAGGAGGGAGCGTACAGAACATAAGAACATAAGAAAATGCCATACTGGGTCAGACCAAGGGTCCATCAAGCCCAGCATCCTGTTTCCAACAGTGGCCAATCCAGGCCGTAAGAACCTGGCAAGTACCCAAAAACTAAGTCTATTCCATGTAACCATTGCTAATGGCAGTGGCTATTCTCTAAGGGGCAGATTTTCAGAGCCCTGCTCGCCTAAATCCGCCCAAAACCGGGCGGATTTAGGCGAGCAGGGCCCTGCGCGCCGGGAAGCCTATTTTACATAGGCCTCCCGGCGCGCGCAGAGCCCCGGGACTCGCGAAAGTCCCGGGGTTCTCGGAGGGGGGCGTGTCGGGGGCGTGTCGGGGGGCGGGCCCGGTCGTCGCGGCGTTCCGGGGGCGTGTCGGCAGCGTTTTGGGGGCGGGTACGGGGCGTGGCTACGGCCCGGGGGCGTGGCCGCGCCCTCCGTACCCGCCCCCAGGTCGCGGCCCGGCGCGCAGCAGGCCCGCTGGCGCGCGGGGATTTACGTCTCCCTCCGGGAGGCGTAAATCCCCCGACAAAGGTAAGGGGGGGGGTGTAGACAGGGCCGGGCGGGTGGGTTAGGTAGGGGAAGGGAGGGGAAGGTGAGGGGAGGGCAAAGGAAAGTTCCCTCCAAGGCCGCTCCGATTTCGGAGCGGCCTTGGAGGGAACGGGGGGAGGCAGCGCGGCTCGGCGCGCGCAGGCTATACAAAATCGATAGCCTTGCGCGCGCCGATCCAGGATTTTAGTGGATACGCGCGGCTCCGCGCGTATCTACTAAAATCCAGCGTACTTTTGCTTGAGTCTGATGCGCAAGCAAAAGTAGGCTGATCGCGCTTCTTTTAAAATCTACCCCTAAGTGAACTTAATAGCAGGTAATGGACTTCTCCTCCAAGAACTTATCCAATCCTTTTTTAAACACAGCTATACTAACTGCACGAACCACATTCTCTGGCAACAAATTCCAGAGTTTAATTGTGCGTTGAGTAAAAAAGAACTTTCTCCGATTAGTTTTAAATGTGCCCCATGCTAACTTCATGGAGTGTCCCCTAGTCTTTCTACTATCCGAAAGAGTAAATAACCGATTCACATCTACCCGTTCTAGACCTCTCATGATTTTAAACACCTCTATCATATCCCCCCTCAGTCGTCTCTTCTCCAAGCTGAAAAGTCCTAACCTCTTTAGTCTTTCCTCATAAGGGAGTTGTTCCATTCCCCTTATCATTTTGGTAGCCCTTCTCTGTACCTTCTCCATCGCAATTATATCTTTTTTGAGATGCGGCGACCAGAATTGTACACAGTATTCAAGGTGCGGTCTCACCATGGAGCGATACAGAGGCATTATGACATTTTCCGTTTTATTCATCATTCCTTTTCTAATAATTCCCAACATTCTGTTTGCTTTTTTGACTGCCGCAGCACACTGAACTGACGATTTCAATGTGTTATCCACTATGACACCTAGATCTCTTTCTTGGGTTGTAGCACCTAATATGGAACCCAACATCGTGTAATTATAGCATGGGTTATTTTTCCCTATATGCATCACCTTGCACTTATCCACATTAAATTTCATCTGCCATTTGGATGCCCAATTTTCCAGTCTCACAAGGTCTTCCTGCAATTTATCACAATCTGCTTGTGATTTAACTACTCTGAACAATTTTGTGTCATCTGCAAATTTGATTATCTCACTCGTCGTATTTCTTTCCAGATCATTTATAAATATATTGAACAGTAAGGGTCCCAATACAGATCCCTGAGGCACTCCACTGTCCACTCCCTTCCACTGAGAAAATTGCCCATTTAATCCTACTCTCTGTTTCCTGTCTTTTAGCCAGTTTGCAATCCACGAAAGGACATCGCCACCTATCCCATGACTTTTTACTTTTCCTAGAAGCCTCTCATGAGGAACTTTGTCAAACGCCTTCTGAAAATCCAAGTATACTATATCTACTGGTTCACCTTTATCCACATGTTTATTAACTCCTTCAAAAAAGTGAAGCAGATTTGTGAGGCAAGACTTGCCCTGGGTAAAGCCATGCTGACTTTGTTCCATTAAACCATGTCTTTCTATATGTTCTGTGATTTTGATGTTTAGAACACTTTCCACTATTTTTCCTGGCACTGAAGTCAGGCTAACCGGTCTGTAGTTTCCCGGATCGCCCTTGGAGCCCTTTTTAAATATTGGGGTTACATTTGCTATCCTCCAGTCTTCAGGTACAATGGATGATTGTAATGATAAGTTACAAATTTTTACTAATAGGTCTGAAATTTCATTTTTTAGTTCCTTCAGAACTCTGGGGTGTATACCATCCGGTCCAGGTGATTTACTACTCTTCAGTTTGTCAATCAGGCCTACCACATCTTCTAGGTTCACCGTGATTTGATGCATTCCATCTGAATCATTACCCATGAAAACCTTCTCCATTACGGGTACCTCCCCAACATCCTCTTCAGTAAACACCGAAGCAAAGAAATCATTTAATCTTTCCGCGATGGCCTTATCTTCTCTAAGTGCCCCTTTAACCCCTCGATCATCAGGAAGACTTGTGGGGTGGGGAGGGTTCAATTTTTATATTTACGTTTTGGCAGGGGGAGAGGGAAACCCGGTCCCTTAATTTCTTTTTGTTTCTTTTTATTTTCAATGTTTATTCCTGTTCCTTTTTATGTTTATTTCATTTCAAATAAATGAAATGATAAACTCCCTACAAAGAAAAAACAGGGCAATTTAAAATGTTCTTTAATGTATACCACTATATTTAACACAGGTATAATTCCACAGATATACTAGTCTGCTCCCCAGAGGGGACAGTACTCACAGTAAATATGTCTTTATGAATAGGGAAATGGGGCATAGTTTACAATCTCTGAAGCACAGAATCCAGTGTCTGGCAGCTCACTAGACCTGCTATATGGATAGGAAGTCCTCAAATTGCCAAGAGCAACTTCTTCATATTCAGTAAACCCTTTTCTAGCCCTAAGTATTAATCTTGTTCCTTGGAGGCTGGAATACAGCTCCTGACCCCAGGCTCAGTGCAATGTTTCCATACCTTCCCTGCATTCAGCTTACCAAAACCGCACCCAATGGGTTAGCAGTACAGCAGATTTCCCATCCTACTAGGCCCTTGGTTCAAACCCCCATCAATCCATTTCTCATGTATACAGCCATGATAATTTATGTTCATGGCTCCTGTTTGTAAAATGTTGGCAGGCCTCTGTGTGGCCTCTAAATTGTATGCGACAACATCCAATTCTTAGTCCATGTTAGCTCATCTTGGTCTGCAACAGCTGAGTAGCTTCAAATTTGTTTGTCTACAATTCAAAAATGGCTATTTTTCAATAAACTCTCATTAAATATGACCAGAACTGATTTCATTCTTTTGAAAAATCCATGTGCAAGGTAGAAGCATACCTCAATTACTATTGATGGTACTGTTTACTCTTTACATTCAAACATGAAAAACTTGGGAATCTGGATTGACTCTCATTTAACTTTTTGACACCATGCTAAATATAGTCACATCTGTTTTGTTTTTTTTAATTAAGGGTTTTAAGTGGTCTTAAACATGTGTTGAAAAGAGTAGATTTTCAGACAATTGTTCAAGCCTCTATACTACCAATGGTTGATTATTGTTACATTACATACTTAGGGCTTCTTGCCCTAACTCTAAGACCTATTCAACTCTTGTTAAACTCAGCTGACTATAAAATCATAAGTGGGATGGAACAGTTAGAAACATAGAAATGACAGTAGAAAAGAACCAATGGTCCATCCAGTTTGCCCAGCCATCTTCCCATGCTAATATCTGCTGTACCTGCAGGTTACTCCTATGTATCAGTCAGTGCTGTTGATGTGCTTTGCTTATGGACTTGGCCGTAGAGCAGTCCTGTGTTTTTTTCCTTAATGTTTGCGCATCAGTACTCAGACTGTAAAAAAGTCATGGCTCGTGTTGGTTGTCTCTGAATCCAAGTTCCTTTTTCTTTCCACTCCCCACCCTGCTCTTCAAAATAGAGAGCAATGTAGCAGTAGTTGCATCAAAAGCATCAAAGCTTATTGGATAAGAGTAGTAATCAATGCCTTCGGTTAAGGTTAGTAACTGTTGCTCTGTGCAGGCTAGATCCATGCTTATCAGATCCCCAGACCATAAAAGTCGGGGTCCTCATTCATTGCTATCTAAATCCAATTCCCCTTTTCCCCTGCCATTGAAGCAGAGAGCAATATTGGAGTTGCATCAAAAGTATCAAAGCTTATCGGTTAAGGGTAGTAACCACCATACCATTAAGTTATCCCCATGCACGCTTTCTTCATTTCCTTTAGAACTTGGCCAAAGAAGCAGTCCTGTGCTTTTTCCCTTATGTCTGTGTATCAGTATCAAAGACCATGGAAGTTGGAGCCTTCAGTTGTCATCTGAATCCAATTTCTCTTTTCCCCCTACATCTTAGCAGGGAGCAATGTTGCAGTTGCATTAAAAGCATCAAAGCATAGTGGTTAAGGGTAGTAATCTCCATGCCTTTGCTAAGGGTAGTAACCACCGTACTAGCAAGTTACCCCCCTGCAACCTTATCTCATTTCCTTCCGCTAGCCTTTAGAGATCCACAGAGGTTATCCCTTGCCCCTTTGTATTCTTTGACTGTTTTCTTCTTTACCCCCTCCTCCAAAAGGACATTCCAGGCCTCTACTACTCTCTCCATGAAGAAATATTTCCTGACGTTGGTTCTTCCACCCTGGATTTTCATTTTGTGATCCCTAGTTCTATTGTTTTCTTTCCAATGGAAAAGATTCAAAATCCATACATCATTGAAACCTTTTAGGTATCTGAAGGTCTGTATCATATCATCCCTGCACCTCCTCTTTTCCAGGGTATACAAATTCAGATCCTTCAGCTTTTCCTCATAGGTCTTCTAATACAGACCCAACACCATTTTCGTCATCCTTCTCTTCCATCCTGTCTCTATTCTTTTTGATATATGGGCTCTAGAACTGAACACAATACTCCAGATGAGGCCCACCAAGGAACTATGCCAGGGCATCATCACCTCCTTTTTCTTACTGGTTATTCCTCTCTCTAGGCAGCCTAGCACTCTTCTGGCTTTAGCTAGCACCTTGTCACATTGTTTCACCATCTTCAGATCCCCAGACATGATCACCCCAAGATACCACTCTTGGATTGTGCACATCAGTCTTTCACCCCCCATCACATACATCTCTTTTGGAACATTTTTTACTCTTTTCAATAGTACTAAGACTAAGAGACACTCCATGAAACTAACAGATACATTTAAAACAATTTTTCACAGTGTGCACATTTAAAGTGAGGAATTTGTTCTCAGAGGATATGGTGAAAGCAGCATAGCTAGGTTTAAAAAGGGTTCAAACAAGTTCCTAGAAGAAAAGTTCATAAACCACTGTTAGCCATGTAGACTTGTAGAAGCCACTGCTTATCCTTGGTTACGAGCAAGAAGGATTCGACCTATTCTTTGGATTCTGCCATGTATTTGTGACCTGGATTGGTGACAGTCAGAGATAGGATGATAACCTTGATGGACTTTTGGTCTAGCCCAAAATGACATTTCTTATGTTTTTATGCCCTTATTTATTTGATGGAGGCAAGCATCACAATCCTAATTTGGAGTTGATATATTGACAGGGGTTTACATGGTAACATAGTAAATGATGGTAGAAAAATTTGCCAAATTTGCCATTTAGATGGATAACATTTGAGTTATCCATCTAAATGGCTTTTGAATATGAACCTTATAGTATTTTAATGGCCTTATCAGCTTAAGCTGATAGAAACATACCTTCACAACCAGCTATATCTATGAAATGTTAACATTGAATCAAGACACTCCAAGATTACAGTCACCATCCCTCACTAAGGGCCTCTTTTTCTAAAGTATCACAGGCCTTCGATACTTTAGGGAATGAGGAGCGGGGGGCCGAAACGTGGGGCGGGCCTGCGCTAGCTGGCAGCGATCGCACTGTCATAGTGCGATCTGCTGGTTTCGCACCCAATAGCGCCACCATAGGAGGTGTAGCTTTTGGGCGCGAACTCGGACGCAAAAATGGCATTGCCTTTTCGTCGTCCACGGCGTCTTCGCGGAGTCGGCCCCGGTGACGCCCCGACTCCTCCTCTTCCGGGGCCGACTCCACCCCATTTTGGTATCACATGTGATAAGGGACTTTTCGTGTGCGAAACGTCCCTTATCGCATGCGATCCGGATAGAAAATGAGGCCCTAAAACACTTATATTATCCATACAAAGGGAAAAAGAAACTGGAACTTCACCCTTATGCCCAATCCAAAAAAAGTTTGTTTTTTGCACATTCAGTACCAGCATATTTTTCATGCACTGGCTTACTAAATTCTTACCATTTGCCTCATTAGTTTCTGTGTTGATTCATCGGTACTACAAGGAATCAATAACTTTATGTCATCGGCATAAATATAATATTTTAAGCGCTGTGTTTCAAAACATGTGTTAATGACTGTAAATATATATTGAACAAAACTACCGATAAGTCAGATTCCTGAGATACCCCAGATACCACATCCCTCCAAGAGGACAGATTATCCGCACCTTTTACCTGTTTTCTGTTATTCAGAAATGATTCGAACCAGAGTAACACAGTTGATGCTATCCCTAAATAACAATTGAGAATTATCCATATTCCTAATATAGTAACCTTTCCACATCTCATAAACCATATATCTGCTTTGTCTCATTACTTTTTACTTTCTTCCATTTTCTATCTGCACGATGTACTTCCAAATGTAAAGGCAACAAGCTCTTTTGTAAACCAAGAACATTGAACTTTCTTAGTCATGACCAAAATTTGTTTTTGTGGTGCAACATCATCATAAACCGCAGCAAATATATTGTTCCCATAACCATCTAGATCAGAACAGGTCACATTAGCTATTTCAATGCCTCTCATTTAGAAAAACCACTTCTCATAAAAGTTATCAGGGACAGCCTTCTCCCTAATCATCCTCTTTTCCTTCACCCTTTCTATTCTTTGTCACTTCACTCCAGCATAAACCTAATAATCATATGATCGGACCATAATACTTTAAAAATATCATCCACTTTTAGCGTATTCTGTTGCCTATGCTTTCCCTGGTAAAATACCAAATCTAAAATATGTCCAGTTTTATGGGTGGCTAAATTAATAAATTGATGTGAGCTACTATCAATCATCAAATTATAAAATCTTTTGCATATCAAAATTCAAGGACATCTGTATGCACATTAAAATCACCTAAAATAATCAATTTAGAGGATTTCATATGCAAGGTTATAAGTTGCTCAGTGACATATAACAAGCCATCTGTATGGAAATTGGGGAGGGGGGGGGGGGTTGATAAATGAAACAAAATGAAAATTCCTCAATTGACAACAACATATATTCAATACCTTCAGAGATTACCTATATATAACTAATAAACCTTCCCTTCTTCTTGAACCACCTCTACCTTTACCCACATACTTATAATGAATTGGAGATGCCTGTTTAAGCAGTATAATATCCTCTTTGGAAATCCAAGTCTTAGTCAAAAATAACACATCAACTTCTGTTGACCTATCAATTCAGAGATTGCCAAACCCTTTGTTCTCCCAGACTGAGCATTAACATAACCCACTAACATTCTATTTTCAGATGTGCCTGATATTGTATATGTTAACCTCGGACAAAATAAATTTCGCACAATAGATAGCATACATTCTGTATACCTCTGTGAAATTCCTGAAAACCTTACTGGCATTTGGAAAATTCTTCAATTTCTATATCCATAATGTTATTAACTACACAGTGAAACAACACAGATATACCATAAAACATTTTGATTAAACTTTTAAAAAGATGCTGCTCAAATGACATATTAAAATCACTAATTAGACTACTTAATTACCAACTCCTAATCTAAGACAAAAAAGGAAAAACCTTTTATGTAATAAGTTCAATCCCCCAAGGTCCAATTAGAGTTCCACAAAGAGGAAATCTACACTCCTCCAAAATCCATTTCACCATAACTCCCATCCCTGAAAATACCCAGGCACATTCCCCGGTGTCTCCAACTGTCATTCTTCTGAGGTTTTCCAAATTCAAGACAACCCTACACCTATTGTCCCTCCTGAAATCCTCTATGTTTCTAGACCCAGACACATTGATTGCTTCCCCTTCAATAGAAATACTTCATGACTCAGGTCTTTCCTTTCAAGGAGGGAAGCCCGTGCAGGGCCCTCTCAGCTGAGATATCACTCCCTGGATAAGATTTCCACAACTCCCTGCCAAAAGCCCCTACCACCCCTTTTATGTTGAGTGAAATACTCCCTTTAGTGGATATAGGTCCTTATTCTTCTTAAAAGATATCCTTCTATGCAACCACCAACCACTCTTTCACTATGACATATTATAAATGCATCATGTACTTTTTTTTCCCAAAAGGGAGGCCATCTGGTTGCCATCCAGAATATCATACACCCTCCATATACATTTAGCAGCAACAGTCACCTTCTGCTATCCTACAGTATTTTCATACAGCCCCATACATTTCTTCAACAATAAATGCAACCCCAAAATGGGACTATGTAGCCTCTTCCAACTCAGAATACCCTCCAAGAGTTTCTCTGTGATGTAAAAGGGCTCTTTGTTGGGAAACCTGTCACATACTCATGCATACTAATGAGTTAGTGCACAGAATACACTGATTTTTACATTTACTACATGCTAAAAATTCATTAATGCATTATATATGGAAATAGCACATGCTATGTTCATGTAAAAAGTCAAGTGCAATGCACGCCAAATGGAGCCTGATTTTCAAAGTCATTTACATGATTATAGCATGTGTTATGCATGTAAATGGCTCCTTATAAAATTGTTGGGGTATATGCACATGAAAGTATGCACATAACTCAATTTTGTGCATACTTTTCTATGCACAAAAACTAGGCATTCTAGGGGTGGATTTGGGAAATAGTCAGGATTTACATGCATCCTTATGATTTTAAAGCATATGCACATGAATTAATCCACAAAAGTTACCTGCTGTAAAGAGTATGTTTAATTTTGTATGGATTAGTTTGTGTGTGTTATTTTGGATAACTTTCAAAGTGAACATATACACATACATTCACTTTGAAAATTGGTGTAACTTATGCATTTGGCAAGTCATAAGTTACGTTGGTTTGTATAAATTACCTTCCCTATGAACTGCATTGCATACAAAAGTAATTTATTAATATATTAACATAGAGTAATAAAGATCATGATAAATGTCATGAACTAGGTTATTTCTATAAAGTTAACTACACCTTAGGAGATATAGTTAACCTGTTTACCAACCTGCCAATGCTCTCAGAGGTACCATTCTTCCCCCACAATGATGTTTGTAAAGGAGAAGTAAGATCCAAATAACACCCCCACACACTGCAAAGCATCATCCCCTCAATACAAATAGACCCTCCCCTCTCCCTACCGCATGCAGAAAATTCCCCTCCTAGTACAACTCCTTCTCTGGCAGAATCCCTCTAATATAAGACTCAAGTTATGCTCCCCCACCTCGAAATCTCCACATTTTACCCCATTCCCTTTGCTGGTCTTCAAGTCCCCCATTTTTAGACTCCCTTGCCATTACCCAATTTATTAGTGAAGGTTCCCCCACACAGGCAGGGTTGATTACTAGCTGATCCTGTCCTACTGGCTTCATCATTCAAAATGGCACCAGCTGACACTTGGCTCCCCTTTTCATCACGTGAATAGCAAAGGGAACCAGGAGTCAGCCAGCACCATTTTGGATTCTGGAATCAATGGAACAGGAGTGACTGGGGATCATTCCTTCTCCTGAGGGGAACCCTTCCCTTACACATTGGATAAGGGAGCTTGGGAATGGGGGACTTGGGGGATCAGTGGGAGAGCAGCAAAATGTGAGTTTTGGGGGCATGATATGCAGTCCAGGGCATGTATTTTATTATTTATATTTAGCTCACACCTTTTCACTGGTAGCAGAAGGAGAGTTACATTCAGGTATAGTAGATATTTTTCTTGTCCTCTAAGGCAGTGGTCCCCAACCCTGTCCTTGGGGCCCACCAGCCAGTCAGGTTTTCAGGATATCCACAATAAATATGCATGAGAGAAAATTTGCATGCACTGCCTCCATAACATGCACATTTTCTCTCATGTATATTCATTGTGGATATCCTGAAAACCCGACTGGCTGGTGGGGCCCCAGGACAGGAATGGGGACCACTGCTCTAAGGGCATATAATCTAAGGGGGTTATTAAACTGTGTTAGGACATTAACATGTGGTAAACAGCAGTAAAGGCCTTAACATGGAGAAAATGTGTGGTATTTCAAATACCATATCTTATCCCCCCCAAATAAAATGGCACAATATGGGAATGTTATGAGCTGATTAGCATACAAATATGTACTAATCAACTCATTACAAGGATTAAACATGGAGGTCATCAACATTCAAAACCATTTAGATGGATAATTCATGAGTTATCCATCTAACTCACAAGTTATCCATCTAACTCCAGGTTATCCAAGTTATCCATCTAACTCCAAGTTATCCATTTAAATGTTTAGTTTTGAATATTGAACTCATGTAAATCTAATAACATGGCTTACTTCAAAATTCACAAGCCATGCTATTTGACATAAAGTTAGTTTCAACTCAAGAGTCATAGCTAACTTTCCCCAAGAGCACTGGGATGCTAACACATATCCCAGTGCTTTCCGGAAAGACTTTAAAGGGCTCAGCTAGCCTGAAACTCTGCCTTCCTAAGTGTTGTTAAATCCAGGGAGTCTGGTGAGACCCACTGTCCCAATTCTTCAACCATCTCTTGAGGCTTTCCCATGTTTTAAATTGAATGAAATTGTGGCTTTGTGGGCCCTACTCTCTTTTCACATCAAATTACCCCCAGACTTCCTACCTATCACCCCCTTTCCCTAACCCGTAATTTGTTCTCTGTCTCTTATCTTTATATCCTGATAGCCTAGTAGGGACAGAGCACACCTAGGGCTCCGGGCCCATCACTGCCATTTTCAAAATGGTGCCAGCTGGCAAGATAACCTTATGCCTCATCATGTGATAATGGAAAAAATATAAAAAATGGCCAGCATGTGTCATTTTTTAAATAGTTTCAATAGGTCTAGTACACTAGAGAACACTCCAGGCTTCACTAGACCACTAGGGAATAAAGGTAAGAGACAGGGTAATGATGGGAGCTAGAGTAGGATGCAGGTAGGAAGTCTCAGGGATAAATTGTTGTCAAAAGAGGGTGTAGTTTGGAAAAGAGTGGTAAGATCCAGAACACAGTGTTATTCATTTTAAAATATGGAGGCCATTGGGGCCACCTCAAGCAGTAGTGGGATGGGGGGGACTCACAAAACCCCAGGGGATTTTTCAGGAAATGGGCAGGGCATGGGTGACCAACTCTGTAGCTTGAAGTCTGTGCATAAGTATTTACGTGCACAAGTGCACACCAGGGTCCCCTGCTGCATAACACAAACATGTGTACGCGCATATACACGTGTATGTTATAAAATTGCCACGCTGATGTGCGCGCACACACAGGTCTTAAAATTCACCTCTAAGTGTTTAGAAGAATATCATCTACCTTTCCTTTGGGTTTTTGCACTCTAAATGCATTACTCTGCATTTTTAGCATTAAATCTTAGCTAGCAGACCTTAAACCCTTCCTTGAGCTTCACTAGAACCCTCCTCAGGTTTTCCACTCCTTCCTGGCTGTCTACCCTGTTACAGATTTGGGTATGATCAGCAAAAAGACAAACCTTTCCAGACAACCTTTCCTTTATGTCGCTCACAAAAATGTTGAAAAGAACTGGTCCAAGGAGGCACACCACTAGAAACAACTTCCTCTTCAGAGAAAACTCCATTTACTACTACTTTTTGTCACCTTTCACTCAGCCAGCTTCTTACCCAGTCAATCACTCTAGGATCCATACCAAGAGCGCACAATTTATATAAGTCTTCTATGCAGAACCGTGTCAAAGGCATTGCTGAAATCCAAGTACACAATGTCTAGCCTAGCGTTCTCTTTCGATCCAGCTCTTTACTCACATAATCAATTGTTTAGATTTGTTTGAGAAGTTTTATCTGCTGCCTCGGATCTTGCAATCCATTGCATTCCAAAAGTTGCATTATCCTCTGTTTTAGCAGCGACTCCGTTAATTTGCTCACCACAGAGGTCAGTCTAACTAGTCTGTAGTTCCCAGACTCCTCCTAACTTCCACTTTTATGAATATGAATCTCATCCTTCCTTTTCCAGTTCTCCAGAACTACTCCAGACTCTAAATGCACATTAAAAAAGTCAGTCAGAAGGACTACCAGGGCATCTCTAAGTTCCCTTGTACCCTCAGATGTATCCCATCCAGCCCCATCACCTTATCTACTTTAAATTTAGTTAGCTCTTCATGAACACTCTGTTCTGAAAATCAGTTGAGGTTTACCTCACTCCTGATCTTATTTGCATTTGTTTTATGTGGTCCTGCTCCTCCGTGAACACTGAACATAAATATTTAAGTAATTTTGCTTTTTCTTCTTCTGCCTCCTCATATTTCTTCCCTTCACTTTTGAGTCTCAAAATGCCACTTTTGCACTTCCTTCTATCACTAACAAACCTAAAAAAAGGTCTTGCCCCCCTGTTTTACCATATTTGTTACTTTTTCCTCTATTTGAATTTTCGCATTCCAGAGAGGTAGGCAAAAAAAGGGGGAAATGGGAGATATATAGAAATAAAAAACACATTTGAAATCTTTGAAACACAACATATTGCACATAGACAAGAGTTATATTTGGTTTAGTTGGGGACAGAGAAGATGGGGCAAGTAAAGTATTTCACACTGAAGGAAGCCAATGGGGATGATGATTACACAGGATTTTAATGAGCCAGACTGGTAGAATCAGAAGTAAATATTTCTTTGCAGAGAAAATTCTGGATACATGGATCAGTCTTCCATTGGAGGAGGTGAAGGTAAAAATGGTAGCAGAATTCAAGAAAAAACATGGAATAAGCACAAAGGATCCTTAGTTGAAAGGAAGTAAATGAAAAAAAACAGAAGTCATGTGGTCTGCATGGTATTGCTGGAAGAATGAAAATTCTGCAGACTAGACAAACCTTTTTTATCTGCCGTCATATCATTTTTGGGGACTCGATGGGTGGAAGCTGTTTTGGATGGGTTAGGTGGGGATCTTTTTTTTTTTTAATGAGCTTGTAAACTGCTTAGTATTTGATTTAGGCAATATGGTAAATATTTATAAATTAACATGTAACATAAAGAAATCATATTGGGTTTTTTTTATCTGCCGTCATATCGTATGATTCCATGTTTTTATAGATTACAAGTAGTGGTTCGAAAAAAAGGCTTCCTCTCTTCCACCTCCTCCACATTTTAAGAAGAAATGAGTCTTGCATTACGACAAATGAAAGGCAGATGAGGCAATGTTCTCGCTATAGAGCGACGAATAAAGAAGAAAATGCTTTTCCAGCCAAGAGCTACAGCCCTAGAACCCATGGGTTATCATATTCCATTCAGTCTGCATCATACTTCCTTGTGGGGGACCTCCAGAGAGTTAAAGCTGGCCAATGTATACTTTGAGCATCCAGAGTCATACTGTATTCTGTCTCTTATTTGGCTGCAGCTAGAATGACAACATGCAAAAATATATGTAATGTAAAGGTTGTTATGGAGGGAACAGAGCAGTCAGACCACTTTAGGGAAATGTTGAATTAAGTCCAAAACTCAGGTCTGGAAAAGCTCTGATTTATAGTACCCAGGTGAATTAACATTGCACTTTTACCAGGGGCTTACACATTAATCTCTGAATGATTTCTTACATCAGTGAAATAATTAATTGGCCTGCAAAAATGCCCCCTTGTTTAATTCCTTTTTAAACACAGAGAACAAGAAATGGGAACAGACAAATCTGTTAATACATAAATAGAAAAAATGCTTTCATCCAACCACCTATTTCACTGCTCCTTGATCTAGGAATTAAAAAAAAAAATAGTGTCAAAAAGGAAAGAAGCACAATGTAAAAGGAACAGGCAATCATTAGCATCTATAAAGATTTATTAGGAAAAGATGCAATTGAAACCTTAAGGCCCAATTTTAAAAGGGTTGCCCGCGTATAAACCGGAGATTACGTGCAGACGTGCTGGGCCCTGCAAAAGGGGCGGGCTGGGGGACATGGTCTGGGGTGCAGAGGGGCGGGGCGGGAAGGGAGCCGGGACAGCACCATTAGCGGTGACCCGGGGAAGTGAGCACCGGCAGCCGGCCCATTGCGAGGAGTTTATTTCTGCTCCCGAGGTGCAGTAAGTATGAAAATTTAAATAAAGGGGACAGGTAGGGTTAGTTAAGGGGTCGGGGAGGAGAGGGGTAAAGGGAGGAAGGGTAGGTAGGGCTAAAGGAAAGTTCCCTCCCAGTCCGCTCCTTTTAAAATTGACCCTATAAAGAGGGCAATTTTCAAAGTTTTTTCCAGTATTTTATCCATGGAAATGAGCTGTTTCTTAATTGCCCACTCTTTATGTGGGTGAAAGCATATGTGTTGCTTCACAATTCATGTACTTATATCTGCATTATAATGGAGAAATTACTGGTCCATGGTTAAGTTAGGGGAGAAGCTACCAGGCTGATACTTATCCGGCTAATTTCACAGGGCTATTCAGCGGTATAGCCATGCTGCTGAATATTCCATATATGTTAGCTGGATAATTCTTATCTGGCTAACATACTAACAACTCTGTGTGGCCCCATACATGCACGAATATGGCTGCACAGAGATCTATTCCAATATTTATTTATTTATTTAAGGTTTTTTTTATACCGGCATTCATGAAGTATTCACATCATGTCGGTTTACATAAAAACAGGGGTGCAATGAATACAACAATGAACATAAATAAATGTGATGAAGAGATGCAGTTACAATTAACAAGGGCTGTTGAACTGGGGTGGAGAAAATAAAGAGAGATAGAAGAAGTTAATTATATACATGTATACAATATATACAGTGTACAAAATATACAGCTGCTGTGTAGAATGTTTGCTGGTGAAGCGTATTAGTTGGAGTCAGGGAAAGCTTGCCTGAACAGCCATGTCTTGAGTCTTTTCCTAAATGTTAGGAGGCATGGCTCATTTCTGAGGTCTGGGAGGATGGAGTTCCATAAAGGCGGGCCTGCTGTGGAAAGGCTCGGTCTCTTAAGGTGCTGTGATTAGTGGTTTTGGTAGGTGGAACATGGAGGCATCCTCTGTAAGCTTCTCTGGTCGGTCTTGTGGATTTGTGTAAGCGGAGGGGAACTTGTAGGTCGATTATGGTGTGGGTGAATAATTTTGTATATCAAGGTGATGGATTTGTAGATGACTCTGAAATGGATTGGTAACCAGTGAAGGTCTTTTAGGACTGGGGAGATGTGGTCTCTTTTCCTGGTGTTTGATAGTAGACGGGCTGCTGCGTTTTGAACCATTTGGAGCGGTTTGGTGTATGAGGAAGGGAGACCAAGTAAAGTAGAGTTGCAGTAGTCTAACTTTGAGAAAATGAGAGCTTGGAGGATGGTTCTGAAGTCTTTGGGATGGAAGAGGGGTCTTATCCTTTTTAAAACTTGCAGTTTGTAGAAGCAGTCTTTGGTAGTTCTATTGATGGAGGCTTTGAAGTTCAGCTTATTGTCGATTAGCACACCTAGATCCCTCACTTGAGTGGTTTGTGGGTTGGTTGGATGACAGGCGGGGAGATTGCTGTTATCAGGAGTTATGAGTAATATTTCGGTTTTGGAGGAGTTTAGTACAAGATTTAGGCTGTTGAGGAGGGCGTTTGATTTCTAGGTGACAGGACTCCCAGTAGTCGAGGGTTTTTGAGTATGAATCTTTGATGGGGATTAGGATCCCCATCAGATCAGTGCAGAATATAAAATATGTGCATGTCTACCCCCCAACATATGTGCGTTTGGTTATGCACAAATACCTATAATACACTAAAAGTGCCCATTTTTTCTACCTATTTTATAAACAGACAGATGTATATTTTACTCGAGAAAAAAAATGTAACTTGCTCCTGTAAAATTCTGGTTTACTTGCATAAGTCTGTATGTTTTAAAATATGTCCATATAATTGAAATCACCAGTTTACCATTACCTCCACCAGTATACCCAGTCCTTCTGCAGGTCACTGAAACCCTCTTTGTCCTTCACCCTGAACTCCCCCCATTCACCCAGACCTCCCAACCAATAGCAGATAACAGACAAGTCTGATGTCATATGAACGAGAAAATTATCATGTGTAAAATTGCATGAATAAGTTGCCAAATGTACTCATGCAAGTTTCTTTTAAAATAGCAACTTGCATGTGTAACTCTTAGCCCCACCCCAGAACACCCCTAAACCAACCCATTTTTGCACAGGGAAAGCCAAATTAGGCACATATTTTCAATGTTTACAAAATAGCATGTATGCAGTACAGACTATTTATGCATGTATATACAGATTTTATGCATGTACCTCCTTCGAAAATCAGGAGAATAAATTGATTCTCATAGGGTTTAGGTGTTAACAGCCTAAATTGGCTCCTTTGAAAACTGACTGGGACTGAGCTCCTAAATTTAAGTGCCTAAACAATTTAGGGTCCTAAACAATAGGTGGCTATGGGGGTGAATATAGGGCTGAGAAAAACACTAGGAGTTAGCAGTGATTTTCAGCATTAGACACTAGAGATCGTTTCTGCTTTTGGTTTCGTAAAACCGCGGGAAATTTCGTATCTCCCCGCGGTTCGGTATTTTTTTTTCATGGCAAATCGTTTCCGGGTTAGTGCGCTATCTCCTGTTAGTGTGCTAGCTCCCATTAGTGCATGCTAACATAAAACCGTTAGTGTGCACTGATGGGAGTTAGCGCGCACTAAACCAAAAAACGATTTTTCCTGAAAATTCATGGAAAATGTGATTGTTTATCAGTTGTGCCGATATATGACGAATTAGGAAATATCATACGATTTCCTAATTTGTCAAAAAACGAATGCTCATCCCTATGAGACACTAACCTAATGGGAATTTTAAAATCCCGATGCATGCCGAAATTATGGGATACACAAATATGCTGGGCCAGCACATGCCAAGTGGATTTTAAAAGCTGCCCGGAAACGCATGTACTTGCCGTTGTGTGCACAAATGAAAAGTTCAAAAAAACGGACGGGGAAGGGACTTTGTCTGTGCGGGCCATGGATATTCCTGGATTTATTTTATTTAAATTATTTATTTATTCAATTTTGAATTTTGGTGCCCCAAATCCAAAGGTCTAGTTGGATCACAAGGAACTAACATACATAATTTTGACAATCACAGAAACAACAATAAAATAACTAATAAATGGTAGAGAGTCCATCAAGCTAGGTTGAGAGAACATTGCACAAATCTCATCTTTGGGTGAGTTTCCTCTTTCCGAAGGTCATCAAAACTTCATAAGAGAGCACTGTTCTGTTCGTACGTCTCACTCTGAATGTCAAAGTGTCCCCTACCCCCATACACTAATACCTAAACCTCACCTCTAGTGACTAGGTGGGCCTCCTATAGAGATATAAATACCTACTTAGTATGAGGGCATTATGGCTAGGCTCTCTATGTCTCTCTCTCTCCCTCCCTCTCCCCCCCCCCCCCCAGTGGTTGTAAGAGGGCCCTGATGATAGCTAGGCTGGCTCTCCAGCAGCTTAAAATGGTTCCCCCAGTGTTTGTATGTAGGAAATACAACAATTCTGGCACTTATTGCAAAGTGCAAAAAAGTTATCACAGTTTGCACTAATACCTATGCGAAGCACTTTGTGATAAACTGCCTATTACCATAAAACATACCCCTTTTCCTATCGCATGCAATATTTAGTGCATTTTGATAAATCCAGGCCTCAATGAGCTGATTTAAATGCAAATGCATGCACATAAACTTATTAAAATAAATATTATATGCAGCTCTAATGAGACTTGACTTATTTATTTATTTATTTGCCAGTTTATCTATACCAACATTAAAATGCACATCATATCAGTTTACATTATAACAATGAAGTAATGGAAATGGAAATTACAAAGAACAGGGGATGGGGAAACAAGGACAACCAATAAAATAGAAAGTGTAAATAAGGCAGAAGCAAGTTTAACAGGGCAGTAGAAGTAAGGGAAGAGATAAAAACTGATGGAACAAAGATATGTACAAGATGCAATGAAAGCATATAATTACATAATTACAGTATTCAACACAATTCTTTGGATCAATGTGGGTTACATCTGTAGGGCACGGGTGGGCAGGAGGAGGTGAGAAAGATTAGTCTGGGAAGGCCTGGTGAAAAAGCCATGTTTTTAGTAGGGATGTGAATCATTTTTTGACGATGGCGCCGGCCATCCAGTGTTCCTACCATGTGACAGGGGCCGGCCAATGGCACAGATACCCTGTCACATGGTAAGGGCAAAGGGCCATCGGCGCCATTTTTATTAGCGCAGCCGATGGCCCGAGAGCGGGAGATCGCTCCCCGCGCCCCCACTGGACCACCAGTAATTTTAAAACGTTTTTTTGGGGGGGGGGTTGGGAGGGTGGGGAAGGCTAAGGGGTCAGTTTTAAGGGTCAGGGTGGGTTTATTGTTTATCGGATCGGGCGCAGCCGATTAACAAAAAAACAATCGGGCCAGATGATAAAAATTATAAGATTTGAATCAGAACCGGAACTGAACCGATTCCGGTTCCGATTCACATCTCTAGTTTTTAGCATTTTTCGGAATTTTAGGGGGCATGGCTCCTAAAATTCCGAAAAATGCTAAAAAACTTAAAAGTTTACAAGTTGCATTATTTGATGAACATTAACTGTACCTCAAAAAGTGCAGTTAAATTTCCCCCAGGGAGCATTGGGATGCTAATGCATGCACCAAAGCTCCCGGGGGTCTTTCCAGAATCAACTGGCTAGTGTGCTGACATTTCTGGAGATCTAAGGAGGTGGGGGTAAGAAACAAATAATGAGGGCCTGGTGCCAGCACAATCCCCATTCACAGTTGCTAAGCCCTAAACCCACCCCCCCCCCCCCCACACACACACACACCCTTTAGGAAACATCTTACTCTCACCTCCGGGACCTCCTCACACCCCCATCCCCCCCCCCCCCCCCCCAGGTCCAGATCAGTATTCTTTAAATCCCTGATGGTCCAAAAGTGTCCCAGAATGCTTCCCAGGGCTCCAGCTCCCGCAGCTCCATTTTCAAAATATCACCTGCTGACCTCAGGCATACTTTGGCCCCATTGTGTGGAAAAGGGCAAATATGCATCTGAAGTTGGCGGGTACAATTTTGAAAATGGAGCTGCTGGAATCAGCTCACAGCTGGATCCCTTTGAATTTAATGGTACTGACCCAGGATACAGAGGGTGGGGGTCAGGGGGTAAAGGAAGTCTGTGGGGGTTGGGTAAAGGTTTTGAATAACAGGAGGGTGGGGCTTAGCTGCAGAGGCCTGGCCTAAATTTAGTCCCTTAAGGTCCCAAATATAGATGACGTTTTGGCTGAAAACTTAGCATAAGTTACTAGTGTTGCTGTAATAATGATACTCTCACAGCAACGCTGGTAGCTTATGTTTCCAATGTTGCACTCAAAGCAACTTTGTAAACAGAAGCTGAAAGACTCCAAGTGGTACATTGTACCGCGAACCTGGCAACCCTGGGGGTTTTAGCGATACCGGGTAGAACGGGAAGGCTTGGGTTAAGGGTTGCCGGGGGGAGGGGGAAGGGGGAAGGGAAGGAGGGGTAGAAGAGGACCATTTGTATTGAGATAACATGTAAGAGGATGGGAGTTATAGCTGCTCCTTGGGACGATAGGCCTGCAACTTTATAACTATATTTTAGGAGGCTTAGGGAGAGGTGAGGAATGAGAGCAATACCCAACATTAGCTTCAGCCTAAAAATAATCAATCAGAAACACAATTCCTCAAACATTACACCTCAACAGCCGGAAATGCTGTGGGGGATTTATAATTTTAAGGCTTTGGTGCTGTTGTTTTGGCAACTTTATTAATAGTTAGAGCGTGCCTTGAGTGTGTGTTGGTAGCAGTTTGCTCAACATTAACTTCAGACATTTAGGCTGTAAGGCTGGGGGATCTGGCCTGCAAGTCTGCTAACATTTTTTTAAATTCTTTGTTGGCACTTAACTGGCTATATTATTTGAATGTAGTCAGATAAGGTAAAAGTTAT
Source organism: Rhinatrema bivittatum (assembly GCF_901001135.1). Lineage (NCBI taxonomy): Eukaryota > Metazoa > Chordata > Amphibia > Gymnophiona > Rhinatrematidae > Rhinatrema > Rhinatrema bivittatum. Next base: position 111,208,549 of record NC_042619.1, read on the forward strand.
CCAGGTATAGGTACCTGGATAATTTAACCCACACTGAAGCATGTCCGGACTTAGTCAAATAACTTATTCTGCTAACTCTGTTAATTGGATAAGTTATCTATCTAACTCCAACTTCGAATACCCTCAAAACACCTCTAAATTAACCGGATAAAATTTATCCAGACAAACCTATTTGCATATTGACTTCTGTATGCATGTATTTTAACACATATGGGGGAAAGGCATTCTATAGGGGTGGACATATGCACATATATAACTTTTACTTTAGAAAATATGTACATAAATAATCTCAGCAAACTATGTACACCGAATAACAGGTGTAATTGCGTGCACTAAAAAGTAAGAACATAAGAACATGCCATACTGGGTCAGACCAAGGGTCCATCAAGCCCAGCATCCTGTTTCCAACAGTGGCCAATCCAGGCCATAAGAACCTGGCAAGTACCCAAAAACTAAGTCTATCCCATGTTACCGTTGCTAGTAATAGCAGTGGCTATTTTCTAAGTCAACTTAATTAATAGCAGGCAATGGACTTCTCCTCCAAGAACTTATCCAATCCTTTTTTAAACACAGCTATACTAACTGAACTAACCACATCCTCTGGCAACAAATTCCAGAGTTTAATTGTGCATTGAGTGAAGAAGACCTTTCTCTGATTAGGTGATTTTTAAAAAGATTGTGTGCGGAAAATTTAGGATTTATGCATCTAAATAGCATGTACCCGCATATATACTGTTTTATAAAGCTCAAATGTACATGCATAAATAGGGTTCATGCATAAATGTATATGTGTAAAAGAGGAGTGGCCTAGCTCCGATCCAGGGTGGGGCCAGCAGTTACATGTGTCAGTTGCTATTTTATATGAGTGTAGATTTGGCAGCTTACTGGTGTGCACTTACCACCAAGCTTATCATCTGGCATGATAATAAAAGTCTTTATTGGGGGGTCTGGGAGAACTGGGGAGAGCTCAGGCTGAAGAACAGGAGAGTCTCGATGACCTGCACATGGATTGGGCAAACTGGCAACATGAGCGCATGAAGGAAATCACCAGTTTTACCAACTGGTAATTTCCTTCACGCACGCGTGTTACAAAATTTACGGACTCACATGTAAAAAGCGACTTACAGGGAGTAAGTTCTAATTAAAATACACTTGCAAAATCTCCTCACATATATTTTAAAACTGATAGTAAAAATGTATATGTATGGCAATTCAGCACCACTTAGCCAGATGATCCTATATATAATCCATAATTGAATGTATAGTCCCACTCACATTAAGCAATGCATAAATGAAACACAGTAAATAAAACCTGTTAAATACAAACATGTTTACACTTACTGCAAGCAGGAAGACAAACCTGTGATGAAATTTAGAGTAAATTTCTTGCATACGCATTGGAAAATTCATCTCTGTGTCATTGAATTTTTATTGTTGTTATAACACAAGAGAAATTGTTAGATTATAGACTTCCCTTTGGAGTACAGATGATAACTGTGAACTACAAAACACTATTCTTTATTTTGAATATAAGGAATAAGGTTAGAGGGGTCAGACTAAAAGTGGGGGACTCTTTGTCTCACTCGGTGACCCATCTGCTACTTTTTGTAATAGCGCTTCACTTTTTGCAATAAGGATTCTCTATGCTTATCCCAAGAATTGAAGAGTGCATGGGAAAGGTGTAGAGAATCCTTATATGTAGAAAAGTGAAGACATAGCAGAAGAATTAGCGTCTATCTGGCAGACTGCAATGTAACATAAGAAAATAAGAAGTTGCCATACTGTCCATCAAGCCCAGCATTCTAATCCCAACAGTGGTCCATCCAGGTTACAAGTAGTACCTCCTTCTCTTCCTCTCCTAACATTTTAATATTAGTCCATAACAGCTCCATCCCCCCTATACCAAATACATGCACACACACACACAAACTCATGTGGCCCTCCCCCTGACCTCACCCCAACCAAACTCCAACAATCTCCTCTGAGCCCCTACATACTCACCCACAGACTCCTACATACTCCTTTAAAATGTAAGTGGATTCTTCACCAGCAGAATGGAGCTGGTTTCTCTACTACTGACTGAAGCATCAGACTGAAAATGGTTTACTGACTCTCTGACACATGAGATTTTAGCAATGTTCTCTCAACCTAGTTTGATGGACTCTCCACATGGGTAACATCAAGCTAGGTTGAGAGAACATTGCACAAATCTCATCTTTGGGTGAGCTTCCTCACTCCAAAGGTCATCAAGTCTTCATAAGAGAGCACTGTTCTGTTCATACATCTCACTTTGAATGTCAAAGTAGCCCCTTACTCCTACACTAATATCTAAACCTCACCTCAAGTTACTAGGTGGGCCTCCTATAGAGATGTAAATACCTACCTAGGATGAGGGTATTATGGCTAGTCTCTCCCTCCCTCCCCCCATGGTTGTAGACAGGGCCATGACAGCTAGGCTGGCTCTCTAGGAACTAAAAACATCATAATGCACAATAAAGCCCTATTGCATGGCATTTATGCAAATGAAAAGGTGTAGTTAAAATTCACATTAAAGCTGTGCAATATGGCTTCACAAAACTGTGAGCCCAGCCCACTTGGCTACAAATCCTGCCCCAAACTCTTCTTATTTGCATCGCACCATGCGTTAAGGCATTTTCACATGCAGTTAAAGGTGCTTAACGCATGCGAAAATGCCATATAGCACTTTGATAAATGACCCTCTTAGTACAAAGATCCCTAAAATATGTGGCACAAGATATGGATTATCACATACTCAAACGTCATATCTGCCACAGTGTGACCTGTGGGAAATGATGGTGGAGAGATGCTTGCCACTTCAGTTTCCCCCATGCTGCTGGAGACACTTGTCACTGTGTTCCAGCAGTTTCTACTCCTTCCTGCCTGGTGAGTGAAAATTCTATCCCTTCCTGTTGAAGTCATTGCAGGCCGACATAAGAACTGAGCAGAGCAGGAGGTGGCTTATGCCCATGTTAGGTCATTCCTGACGAGGCAATACCAAAGGGCGTTCTCGCTTTGGATGTTCCTTCAGGTGAAACTGTAAGGGAGTCAAAAGGTAAGGATGTACTTTAGTTTTTTGCTAGGGGTGGGGTGGGAATGGCATAGGAGAGTATTTGTCCTGACCCCCTTGTAGAGGAGGGCTGGGGAAAGAATAGTTATTGTTTTGCAAATTTATCTTTATGAGATTGGACGTATTAAATTATGTTTTGATGTTTTATGAGGCCCATTTTTGGGGGAGGGCGATGTACTGTATAAATTGAAAGAGTAATGGAATGGACTGTAAAATCTGTGAACTTTTGAGTTAAGGTAGAAATATAAAACAATATAGAAAAATGGGATTATAGCCCAAGGGGCTAACCCTCAATCTTTTCCTATGCTCTTTCAGAAAACACTTCCCACCACCTCATAGAGATAACTATTGTGCACAAAATTGTCAGCTCACACAGGATATGCAGTATCATGAGATGCATTTAAAAAAAAAAACTCACAGAGATGACAAATGAGAAAACTGGATTCTTTGCAGGTTGTGATACTATTTATTGAATCATTGGACACAAGCTTTCAGGACTATGGAAGAAGAAGGGACTTGTGTAGTCTTGAAAGATCATATACAACAGCATCTTGCATATAATGTGATAATAGATTTCTGAACCTGCAAAAAACTCCAGGGGGCAATATTCAGCTGCTGAGTGGCATGGCTAGTTAGCTGGATAAACCTGAATATACCCGGCTATCTTGAAGTTAGCCGCATATGTTTATGTGGCTAACTATAGGACAGGTAAGTGGCATGAGCAGAGTTCGCTGCATAAGTTAAGTGGTTAACTCAAAATATTGACTTTAGCTGCTTAACTTATGCGGCTAACTCCGCACCTCCCCAAAATACTAGCGCATAATAAGTTATACAGCTTGAATTTAGGTACATAAGTCTTTTAATATGCATAACCTTTGAATTATCCATCTAAATGGCTTTTTTTTTTTTGTAATTTATATTTTATTTGCTTTTTCACAACTTTACATATTTAATAACAGTTACAAAACCGAAATATGAAATCACGATAGGGTTGAAAAATTTCTTCCCTATCCTCATTATAGAAAAATTATACATAATCCTTGGAAAATTGTACTTTTGTCAACCTTTTGTACAGGCTTAATTAAACACTTGGGAGAATTCCATCACAATATTTTTAACCAAGAAAACACAACCTGTACGCTAAATTAACATTGTTCTTCTCTGGATAGTGGGGAAGAGGTGGTTATTTTCCTCTGATCTATAAATAATTTTAATTGGTCTGGTGAGAAAAAAATAAAAACATCCTGATCTTTCCTTACCACGCATTTACAAGGGAATCTCAAATTATATGCATAGCCTAAATCTATTACGTCCTGTCGATGAATCAAGAATTGTTTTCTTCTTAGCTGAGTAGTGAATGAAAGATCCGGAAATATCTTAACAGGGTTATCATGAAATATGACAGGGTATTTTGAAAAATATTTTTTCATGACCTTATTCAGATCAGAAAAATTAATAAAAGATACTAAGAGAATACCCCTGTCTATAATAGGATTATTAGAATCCTCTAAGAAATCTGTTAAGTTTCCCTGAAAAGGTAGCTCCATAGCATTCAAATTTGAGTTTTTCTTGGGTAAGAAATAGCAATAGCTTATATCTGGAAATTCTTGTTCTGTAAATAGTAATACTTCCAAGAAAAATCTCTTTAAGGTTTCTATAGCAATTTCCCCTGCTACCCTAGGGAAATTGAGTACACGTAAATTTAAGCGTTTGGAGTTATTCTCAAATAACTCCATACGTCTAGATAGGATCTCTCTATCTTTCACTAAAGCTGCTTGTAATTCAATATTCCTCTTACCAAGATCTTCTAATATCTTGATTCTATCTTCGGACTTTTTTATCTGACCTTGAATTTGTAAAATATCTTGCTGATTTTTCCCTGAGGTAACATCTATCTTTCTCTCTAGACCTTTAATATCTTTTGACATTGATACCATCAAGTCCCACACTAAATCCAAAGTTACCACAGCAGGGCGTGTCGTTATCTCCATGGACCCACCGGTGGCTTCTGTTATCTCCCTTACACTCACAGACCCAGAGGTGCCACCTCCCTCATGTTCTAAATTCTGGTCTGTGTTAACTCCAGACCCATTAAGGGAGTCTATTTGGGCAGATCTTTCCCCTGGTGATATCTCAATCACCCTTTGCATTGGTGGTATATCCAGATTTGGGCTCAGCGATGCCTCCTCCATATATGCATGTCTCTCTCCCACCAGACATGAATCCGCAGGGTCCTTGGTCGCCGGGGTTTTGGGTACAGAAGCTGTCATAAACCGGACTATTTCCTGTTGGATAGGAGAGGCAAAGGAGGTCGATGGATAAACCATGACCTTTCCCTTCCTTCTTGACGGCATAGTCATTAATAACTTTAATAAACAGAAAGCCACTTATGTCAGCAAGTTGTGTATTTTCTCACCTCTGTGGCAGGCTTTTGTGAGTCGCTTAGAGTCTTCCGTCCTCCCGGCCTTCTCCGGACTAAGCCGGAACAAGCCGGCGCGCCCCTTAGGGCGCGTGGCTTGGCGGTGCGCCGCCCCAGGGCCGATTTTATGGACGCGTGGGACTTCCGCTCACGTCAGAGGCATCGGGGGGCGGAGTTCAGATCACGTCTCGGGTTTGCAGGCAAAGAGGTCTCAGGTCAGGCCCAACTGCTCCGACTCTGGCACGATGACTCCTCTGTGTCCCAGGTAAAGCTCTCGCCACTCACGCAGCCGCCCTAAATGGCTTTTGAATATGGACCTCTTAGTTTTCCCCCAAGACCCATACAAATACTAGAACTCTGAATATCACATTAAGAGGAACAAACAGCATTTTTCCAGTGGAAATTAATAGAAATCCTAGTCCTCATCTCGCCTGTTTCTGTGAGTGGACCCAATACCATACAGATACAACAAATTCTCATTATGGTAAAAATTGTTTGTATGGGTTTCCTTCAGTACAAAACTGAATACTGTATTAACCCACCAATTGTATAAATGTTTTTGTTCTCTTTTGGTTAATATAAAAAGCAATTCAAAGTAACTCTTTATTTGATTTATATTTCTTGTACTCAGTACAAAGACACTACACTTACACTCAAAGGAAAATTAGGCTAATAATGATAGTGTAATTGCATTGATCACTCTTACTTGCAGGAAGGAGAAAAACTAAAATATATTCTTTATTCAAAGTGAACAATGAGGCTTAAATTATCATGTATATTATACTGTTGCCATTTAAGGACATTGATCACTTTCCTTTAACCCCGTGGAAAAGTTAAATGCGCTAGTTCCCCCTGTATGTACATTACTATGCAGTGTAATGCATAAAGGATTTATTCTTTCTTGGGACTACAATAGAAAACAGATGTAGGGATAATCAGAAACCGCTTCATTGCCATATAAAATCAATTCACATTGAAGAACTTTTTTTTTTTTTCATTTTTATGCCATGGAATCTCCCACTGGAGGATATAATGCCCTGAACAGTAATGCAGATGTCCTGCAAAAACTCATAGCATCAGTCATTTTCAATAGCTCTGAGTCATACAGAAAATAAAGTTTGCAGCGTACTGTATTCCAGGGCACTGGAGTCATGCTGCAGTCCCCTGTAAGGAACTTCCAGGTGTAAGTTGTAATTGTATCATTGTCGTGATGATTCTCCTACTGGGGTGCACACTGTACAATAGAGATGTGTTCAGCTGAGTCTGGATTTTACAGATATCTTGACAAATGGAGAATGTGATGGGCAGTTTAAATCAGGGGATTGGAATTCAGGTAACTGTTTTCTTGGCAGGATAGAGGTAAATTTTGTAAGTATGTTTTGGATCCTTCAAGCAGTGAATGATGTAAAAACCGAATTTGCAAATGGCAGAAATGTTACTGCAGAAACCATAAATTCAAAGAAATGGAAAAATAATTGTCTAGAGAATAGATTCAACTTGACAATGCATCTTTCTTGTGAGATCAGACTTATTGTCACATCTGAAAGATCTTAAATAGTGAATACCCAATAAAAGATAAGCACACTGTAGATAGGATTTACCGAATTTAAGTTAATGCTAATGAATTATATTACAAAAAATATAATTCCAGTTAAAAGTTTAAAGAAATGAAGCAATTATTCTTGAACTAAAACAGTTGTTCTAGTTTTAATAGTATTCAGTGTGAAAGTCTCAAATGTACAACTGTTTTGCTTCAGGCTTATCTAAACTATACCAGATGCTTCACTCAGAACCACAAAAATCTGCTTAGTCGTAAACTATAGCCTTCGCTGATTTAATATAATCCAGATCTTTGTCCCCTTGAACCTACAGTACTTACTTACTCTTGTGTATAGCATGCTCTAAAAAAACAAAAAGCAATTGAAAATAGGTAAATATGTATAAGGTAAAGCAAATTATTTGATTTTATTGCTCTTGCCTTTGAAAATAAATAATTAGAGTGCCAAAGCTGTATTAGGCAAATGAATGAATCATAAAATATAAACTCAGAATTTGGGAAATTAAAAAATATGTGTAAATATGTAATTGGCAATATATTTTAATTTTCAAATCATTTTATGTGAGATTTATTCTATATACAGAAGGGATAATTTTAAAAACTTTACTTATGTAAAAGTGAACATAAACACACATATTCTATATTTTTTTAAAAATAAAATATATGCGCATATTTTCCATTTTGCATTCAAATATACAAGTTTAAGAAAAGGGCAGCCTAAAGGTGATCTGAGATAGGGCCAACATTTACATGCCTAGGCTGCTATTTTAAAAGACATGCACATAGATTAGCCAATTTATCTGATTAATTTTAGACCTGTGAATAATCTGGCATCAGTAATATTTATTGACTTATTGTGTACTAGTCGCCGGATGGGAGGCCTGGGTGAACAGCAGTAAGTTCAGGCTGAAGAATCAGATGGGTCTCAATGACCTGGAGAAAGACTGGTTGAACTGGTGGACTATTTAGTAAAACTGGCTATTTCCTTGACGCATGCATGCTTTAAAATACATTGACTTATTCCCAAAATATGTTAGGAACTCCGACTTTATTTTCACACTTAAAATATACATGCATATATTTTTTAAATCAGTAGGAAAAGTATATGCATTCAATGCATTGATATATGTTCTTTCAATGTATTGCAAGTATGTGTGCATAGGCATATACACGCTTATGTTGTGGGGTAGAGAGTAGACCCTATTTTATAAAACATGTGTATACCATATGGTTATAAAAAATTAAAGTACATCTAATTAATGCCATAATATGCCACTACAAGCATTTGTTTTAAAGTTGTCCTCCCTGTTTGAAAGTTGTCTTTCTTTTTTTTTTTTTAAATACACTATTGGAAGAGATTTTCGACTCCAGAAAAATATGCAGGCACAAATATTTGGTGACACAGTACTCTCTGGACTTCATATAACACACAGGAAAAGAAAGGTGACATTTATCCTAATCTTCAAAGCTGATGATGAGCAAAATCATATCTTCTGAACTTTAAACTGAAAAAAACTGCATAAAACCAATTACTGTATGGATAAATTAACAAAACAGATGAAAAACCAATGAAAATATCCATATCATCGAGAAAAAGAAAGTACCTATGACGTGATTAAAAAATCCCACCCCACGCCACCATTTACACAGAATAAGAGAAACGCCTTAGAGATGAATTTTCAAACGATATGCACGCAAAAAATTGCACGTGTGTGTGTGTAAAATAGCACTTACACTCTGTTTTAAGAACTGCAACTTATGAATAAACTTGTGTATGTAGGAAAGGGTTGGGCCAGGGACATTCCAGGGAGGGGTCAACATTTACGCAAAAAATTGCTATTTTACAACCTGTCAAAGTGACATGCGTAAGTCTTTTACTTGCATATATTTACTCCTGCTCAATATCTGGTGCAAGAGATTGGAAACATCTTAAAAGCGAAACAATGATTGGATGGGGTGGGGGTCTGGGTGAAATGGGGGCACTTCAAGCTGAAGAGCTAGGAGGTTCTTCACGAGCTGCAGATGGACTGGGCAAACTGGTTATTGCTGCAGTATGTTATAAAATCCCCTTACGGGGTGGTGGGGTGTAATTGAATCTACATTACACAAGTAAAATCTACTCATGTATCTCCTTAAAATTCAAAGTACAAATATGCGGGTATATAATTTGCACACACTTATCCAATTAAATTCCGACTTATCTGGCTAAGTAGCAGCTTTGCTGCCACTTAGATGGATAAATTTAAATTTATCTGGATAAACAGCAGTTTTATTTTAGATATATCTGGCTATCTTATATACCTGGATAAGTCAGAAAAGTGCTAATTAGATGGACAAGTAGCGCTTTTCAGACTTACCTGGTTGTGCCAATTCTTAGCCACATAAATCGGAATTTATCCAGATAAGTGCTGCTACTTGTGTGGATTGTGGTTTTTACATATGCGTGCATCTATGCACGCATATGTACTCGTATGTTATAACCTGCACATCTCATTTGCATACAAGTTACAAAACACAATAGTAAATTCATGTGCACTAATAGACACACACATGTATGGGTGAATGTGAGCAGTTTTGAAAGTTATCCTCTTACTGAATCAGCTCTTTAATATATTGGTGACTAGGGATTGATAAAATGATTATGAATCAATTAGTAGCTCAATTTGGCTAAGGCCAGTCTGATGGCAAGGTATCAGTATTAGATGCTGTTTTATTCTCTGAACTGCTTCACGTTGCTTAAGGCTACAGAGTCAATACCCAAGGAAAAAAGTCCCAAATACTGCTTAGCAGTAACACACACTGACTTTTTAAAGAGTACACATTCCAGAGATGGAAGGAGAAGTGGAATCAAAGTCTGGAAAAATATCCCAGATATCCATGAATAAATGTCCATGGGACCACGACTTCAGCCTGTTCTCCACCCCCATCATAAATGCTAGCAAGTAGGATTGGGGGCAGGTTCTGAAAATGCCAGAAGCCCAAGAAGTAGGGAGAAGGTTTCCTGGTCAATAAAACATTGGGTGGAAATCCAGTCTCGCCACTGATTTCACCTACGTTTGGCTTTCATTCTGAAATTTTGTTATAGAAGAAAGTCAAATTATCTACCTAAACTTCTGTTCTAGAAACATCAAAGCCTACAAAATCATTCCCAAACATGAGACTTTGACTTAGTGGCTGAGATTAGATCCAGATCAAAGCAGAAGGAAATAAATTCTCCGGAATGAACCAAAACCCCACTCAAGATAAGAGAATGGCAAAATCGGGGCACGACTATAAATGCATGAAAACTGCTGTCCTGAAAGTCACAGACATTTTTTTTAAATATAAATTTGGTATTTGTATGATTGCTTTGGTACTACATACAATCAGGTAAGGGCATGAAAGTACTTATATATATCAATCATCATAGATTTTCTCTTGTATTCTGAGTGCAGTGTGAACAATACTATTGCTAGTATACAACTAAACATATTATATGTCAAAATACATAATATAGATGCCATGTACCCTGTTTATGTTTTCTGTTTAGTAATAACCTAACAAGGTTTGAAACTAGCTCACATTAAATAAAAGGAAAATTAGAAAAAGCATTGAGACTCTTAAAATATGATCTGTGATATTTAATGACTGTAGACGAGATCATACGTACGCTTGTTTCCCACATATGGCGCGTTGATGCCAGTTCCTGCATGTGCTGAAATACTTCTTTTTGGTTCCCATAATTTGCTGAAGGGCGCATACATTTGGACTGAAATAAAAGTTAGATTATTAGTTCTCTGACACCTCCTCTGCTTCTCAGTCATTAAGGGTAATACCTCTAACTTATATACTAATTTCTAGGTGATTCATATCGGGTGAGTATAGATTTCAAATACTGAGCTCTCAATTGGTAAGGATCAAAGAGTGAGAAGTATCTCCATTCTAGGCCCTAGGCCATTTTAGAAGCTAATAAACATTTTGTGGAAGGCAGATAGGCAGGATCTTGGCTGCTGAGATTAACGTGGTGCCAGGTTCGACTCTTCCTCCTCCCAAATACCCAGGGGAACCCTGCAGGTAGGGACTGGATGCACACTCATTCAGACCCCAGCGTGCTTATTGTCCCCTCACTGAATATAAGCAGTAGACAGTCAATAGCCGATGATTAGCTGCATGTTATGAGGGGGCAATGAAGCAAGGTGTGTTCCCATTGGGTAGCAAAGGAAGGTATGGACAGATTTGTTTCCTGCAGGTTTGGTGACCCCCTCCATCCATCCCTTCCATTTCTATGTTTTTGTATTCTGCTGTTGTATTATTGCTTGTTGCAGCTTGGAGGTGGTGAGGGGAGAGCCAGAACCTGAGCCATTGTATTGTTGGAGAGGAGCTTTGGATATTACTCTTTTGATTTATCTGCTATTGTTCTCCAAAAATGACTCAGTGGGGCTCACATAATAACAATAAAGCAAACAAGTAGTACATCAGAAATACAACAGCACATCAAACATACAATATCAATACATCATAACTACAATAAAATTTACTTCAGAAATACAATAAAAATACTATCTGTATTTCACGACTGGTAGCTCTTTTTCAAGGCTGATTATGCTGTTATACTGGAGGATGGTGGCAGGTACCCACTGGGATGTGGCAGAAAGGACCAATTCTGGTGGTGGTCTGCCTGAAGCCCAATTGAGTTGAGTTGAAGATCGCATGCCACTGCAATGTGGTAGAGAGGATTACTCAGGTACGGGCAGGAGGGGAAGGGTGTAATTTGGATTTTAGAAATTTTGCCTTGACTCGAATTTTGCAATTTTGTCACCACTTAGTAAAACTGAGGCCCTGGTATTCCAATTCCAAGTCTATGGTTTTTGTGGTTAAGAGGAAGATGATGGAAAGGAAATAACCTAGGAGGGGAGAAAAGAATCTCTCTCTCTCTCTCCCACACTCCTTACCATTTCTTCAGTTTGTCTCTCTCCCTCCCACTTCCCTGCCTTACTGCAGAGCTTGCGTGCATCTCATCTTGCGCCTGCTTCAACTCCTAGCTTCCTCTTCCATCACAGCCAGTGCCAGCTGCTACTCCTGCTGGTGCCACCGAGCAGTGGTGCATCCTGTCTGAGTCTGCCCCCTTAAAGGTACAGAGTCTTATAGGCCAGCAGCACTTCCAATGCTACTCATGAACTCCGGCACCTTTAAGTGATTGGACTTGGATGGGACATGACATTTTCTACATTGCTTTGCCTCCTGCATCAGTCGGAACTTCCATCAACCAGCTTACTGGTCCACTAAGGGATGCCCAATGTCCTGATAGGTCAATTTACCCCTGACTCTGTTTATTATTATAGAAGAGGAGGCACATGTCAGGAGGGCTGATGTGTCCTGGTTGCCCATTGCAGTTTTAAAGATATTTGTTATCATCCATTAGGGCCAAAATTTAGACCACTTTTACTTAGGACTTCTAAATAAAACTATTGGAGCCTCCCAGTTAGGAGATGCATCAGTGACCTGGCTGTGTGTATTCAGGGTGTAATTTTTAAACAGCCCATCTAAATTAGGCAGCAAAAACATGCATAAGTTTGACCAATTTTCAAAGCACATATGTGCAGACTTATGCACATAAGTCTGCTTTGAAAATCATCTCACGAAATTTACCTGCACACCATTACATCTGTTATTTTGTGCATGGAAAATTTTGGGGAAAATGAAAAATATATGCACATAAATCCAAACCCATCCTCAACTCCACTGACAGGAGTGCCTCCACTTAAGCCAGTTAAACTTACAGGTGGGTGGTTTTGTGAAAGTTCATTTCTGCAGGTTAACAACTGTTTTACCCAATGCTTTTGAAAATTATTCTCCATATATGGATATTGAGCCATCTTAAAATATGTGCACAATTTCATTATATTCATAAATTTACACTTGCAGAAAAGAGGCATTTGAGGGGCGATGTTAAAGAATATGCGAGAAAACTAAATTTTCAAAACTTGTGCCAGGCTGTGCACTCACTCTCATTTTGTAATAAATAAAGTTACTAGAACATATTTAGCTAAATAGTAGCCTGATCTTCAGCATGTGTTTGTAAATCAGGGTGGTTTTGTGTGCTTGAAAATGCACACATAACGCTAGCACTGCTGGCCATGGACTCCTAAGTGTTTCACTTAGATCAAGAGATGCTTTTATTCTCAAGTCAGTTTCTTTGTTCAGCAAATCACCCTTTTCCTGTAATTTGGTCAGCTATTTGTCCTACTGACCACCACTGTCTGGAATACTATAGGCACCTAAGTAAACAACCTCCCAGTTAGGTAAGCCAGCCTTTTAAACAGAAGGTTAGAAAGTTCAGATCAGGACAGTTTTGTTAACACTCATAAACAAATGATTGTTCCTCCAAGACAAAAGTAATACTTTGTTTAACTCAAGCCAAACAAGTACCTCTTTTCTTTGTTCACCAGTGTTCGGAGATAACTTGTGTGTGTTACGGATTTTTCATGTTTAATGCTGAAACTCCTCAATTGATATGGAATGCAATGATTAAATGTTTTTTTGTGTGTAAGCTTAATCTTTAAGAAACCTTTAGATAAATATATTAAGTACTAGTTTTCCATGCACTAAGCACGTGTTAAACATTTAAGCACATATGGTAAGAATTACTACACTACTGGTTAGTTTTGAAGAAGATCTAAGGGCATTTGAGTATGCCATAGCAAATCAGAGTTACTACGGTGTTTAATTTTAGTAACGCGTATCAGCTGGAAAGTGAAACAATTCGACTTAGTGTGAAACTTCTATGAAACAAAACTACAGTGATAAAAACATTGAAATTTGAGGGCACAGTGTCTCATTCAAAATCTGGAGCACTTTTTATCTTCATTCACTCCATCTGTTAACAAAGGGTGTATGCCATCACGTTTTGTATAAATGATCACTGCTAGGGCAATATATTTAACCATGTTTATTCAATCTTGCAGAAATAAAATAAAGTTGGTTTAATTGCAAAAATGACTTTCTGCACATTTAAATTATACGTATACCTTCATATTCCAAATGGGACTTTCAGTTTTAAAGAACTATATATAATTGCAAAGCAATAGCATTTGCAGTATGTAGGTTTTTATCTTTTTCTCTTGTCTATTTAGTTTTATTGTACATTTTATATTTCTTCATTGAAAATGTAATCAATGGGATGCAATTGTAAAAGAACTGAACACATCAATCTATATATTCTAGTCTTGTTACTTATTTGTAATTGTAATATATTCATTTTTTTGCTTTACCATGGTAAATCAGGAGATAATCAAATTAAAAAAAAAGAATGTGCACTTACCCTTTGTCCCGTGCCCTGATTCGACTATGCGATAAAATCTTGTCATAAGCTGAGGAATCTGCAAGATCAAAAGCAGATAATAAAACTATGGCAAAACTGGACAGAAAAAGGATCCTCATCTTTTAGTCTTCCAATTGCTCCTGGCTGGTCAAAAAGGAGAACTGGCAAGAGCTATAGGAGTGCCTACAGCTTTTATATATACTCTACAGAGATGTGGGAGGAGAAGAATGTATCAACCTGAGACACTGTACCACCCTCGTGGAAAAACAAGCAACTTCAATCACTTCTGTGCTAGCAAAAGCCACAAAACTGAAACCTCACTTTGTTTTCTGTTTTGCCAACAATTAGTCATTTGTTTACAGCCCCTATGTGACAACTTTTTTGTATTTAAGAATTGCCCAATTGAAAAGAGCATTTAAACAAAGAAGTGATGAAAGTTTTTTAATTCTGTTCTTCACCACTTTGCAATTTTGATTTCATTGCTACTTTTAAATTTGTGCTTATGCATTAGCTGAGATCAGCAATCTCATCAGTGTAAAAATGCTTTGTGCTATATTTTTTTTTTTTTGCTCACTGTGTGATTATAAATACCAACAGTGAATCGGAAAAAAATCAAAAGTCTATTTAATTTAGAAACCACTAATGAGCAAGTCTGTTGTGTAATTTGATGATTACTAATGGGGTGAGAAATGAAAACAGGCTGGGTATATTCTGTCAGTTTTAGAGGATAAGGTAAAATGATCTGCTGTAGAAAAGAAAAAAATAAAAATTTCCATTATGACCACAAATGACCACACATTTTTGTATAGGACATCTATAGTCTTTCCATACTCAAATCATTGGTTTCTATCCATCTGTCATACCATCTGGTTTTTTTTTTCAAGTTGAAAAACTGATAGATTAAAACATTTGTATTCAGATAGATTTGATTCCTAAAAATATGAGTGATTTCTATTGTCAGCCACATCTTTTGAATAGTTATGGATATATCCTTCAGGTATTTGCATGTGAAAATGAATATATAGCATTCAAAGATCCTTATTCATATTTATATTTAATTATTTGTTTCATTTGGTGTACAGTGAAATTATGTCATGTTTTGTACCATCCAGGCATTTATAGGAATCTTCCACAAATGTTCTACAATAACAATATCTACTTTACATCTTAATGATTAACAAAGCAAGTGGTGACTGGGTTTAATCAGGCAGTTAAATCTATGTCCTTAGGAAAAATGTTTTCTGAAAACATGACTTACATTGAGGGAGTGGTTTATTGCTTAAAGCAATGGACTGCAAATCAGGGAAACCAAGATTCAAATTCTACTCGTCCCATTAGCACATCTTGGGCAAGTCATTTTTTCTCCTGTTGCCTCAGCTACACATAGGGATGGTAGCTTTCAAACGGGTGCATGGACACATATGTACATGTGTGTGTTGGCGCATGCCCAGAGATGTGTATGTTATAAAACAGCCTAGGCACATGTATATCTGCGCCTAATTTTGCAAGTGGGCAGGCACAGTCGCATAAAGGGCCTCATTTTCGAGACGGATCGCACGCGAAAAGTCCCTTATCGCATGCGATACCAAAATGGGGGCGGAGTCGGCCCCAGAAGAGGAGGAGTCGGGGCATCACCGGGGCCGACTCTGTGAAGACGCCGCGGACGACAAAAAGGTAAGGCCCTTTTCGCGTCCTAGTTCGCGCCCAATAGCTACACCTTCTATGGTGGCGCTATTGGGTGCGAAACCGGCAGCGATCGCACAGCGGCGGTGCGATCGCTGCCGGCTGGCGCAGGACTGCCCCCCCCCCCATTTTGGCCCCCGCCCCTCATTACCTAAAGTATCGCAGGCCTGCGATACTTTAGAAAATGAGGCCCAAAGTCAGGTTTGAGCCGTGAAAGTGGGGGAATTCTATAACAGGTGCACATCCATACCATGATCAGTTTCACCAGTTTGTTCACCAGCTCGCCCGGTCAAGAGCTAGGTCCTCCATCCCCCCTGGTTGTTTAGCCTGTACTCCCCCCAGAACCCTCAAACTCCTCAAGGATGCCTGTTATTTTTTTTTTAACTTACACTTACTCCATAGCAGAAGTAAACGTATGTGCAGCACTGGATCTGGGGGTGCACACAAGCACATAGGTGCTTGCGTGAACATTTCTTGGCCACGCCCCAGAAACCATTGCACTGCCCACACCATGCCCCTTTTTTCTCCAATGCGAGATGTGCATGCATCACCACATGTGCATGTATCCCTCCTGTTTTTTAAATCGGGTGGACATAGGCATGTGCTAGATGTGCACCCATCTCCCGATTTTGGTGCCCACATCTCTTTTGGAATTCACCTCATAGCTTGTAAGCTCTTAGGGCATGGACTTATTGTATCTAAATTCAAAAAATGTTGTAAGCCACCTTTAGCCTTACTTTGAAATGATAAGCTAAAAATCCAAACTTCCCTTTTCTTACATGATAACCCTTACAGATCTGTTAGGGTCAGCCAATAAAGGCTTACTGACAGTCCCTAATATATAATTTGCACACCTAATTGAAGTCAGAGATAGAGCAGTGTCAATCGTGGGCCCGGAACTGTGGAACTCTCTGCCAGTAGAATTGCGACTTCAGGCTGATATAAAGAAATTCAAGGCAGAATTAAAAACCTGGCTTTTTAAGTGTGCTTATGCGGAAAGCAAATAGAATTTTATGATTGTTTTAGGATGTGTGCTATTTATATTGATTTTAGCATAGAGTAATATAAGTAGTCATTTTATTAATTATTGTAAGTACTTATTATAGTTTTAGCATTAGAATTTTATTTATTGTTATTTTAATTTTTAATAATGTATGTGTCATTTTTGCTTCGTATGTTTATTTATTGTAAACCAATATGATGGAACCCCGATATGTCGGTATATAAAGAATAATAAATTATAAACTATAAACTTATAGGCATTACATTAATAAGGATATTGTTTATTAATGATAGTTTAATATTACTTTACTTTATTAAACATTTCTATTCTGCTCATATCCCAACATGGAAATCTACAAAATCATGAAAGGACTTGAGAAAGTTAATGTAAATCAGTGATTTACTCTGTCAGATAATAGAATAACCAGGAGCCCAGGGTACTCCTTGAAGTTAGCAAGTAGATCATTTAAAACAAATCAAAGAAAATTCTTTTCTACTCAGCACATACAGGCTGATACAGTACAGTGCGCTCCTGTGGAACGCACTGTTAATCTGCATTTGGACGCGCGTTTTGGATGTGCTAGCTTTACCCCTTATTCAGTAAGGGATAATAGCGCGTTGAAAACACACGTCCAACCCCCCCCAAGACTAATAGCGCCTGCAACAATCAAATGCATGTTGATGGCCCTTTTAGTCATTCCCGCGCTATACAGTAAGTAAAATGTGCAGCCAAGCCGCACATTTTACTTTCAGAAGTTAGCGCCTACCCAAAGGTAGGCGATAATTTCTGCCGGCACAGGAAAAGTGCACAGAAAAGCAGTAAAAACTGCTTTTCTGTGCACCCTCCGACTTAATATCATGGCGATATTAAGTCAGAGGTCCCAAAAGTTAAAAAAAGTTAAAAAAAAAAATTTGAAATTGGCCCGTGGCTCGAGGATTGAAAACCGGATGCTCAATTTTGCCGGTGTCTGGTTTCCGAACCTGTGGCTGTCAGCGGGCTTGAGAACCGATGCCGACAAAATTTAGGGTCAGCTGTCAAACCTGCTGACAGCCACCGCTCCTGTCCAAAAAGAGGCGCCTCTTTTTACCGTCGGCCCTAATTTAAATATTTTAGTTTACTGAATCGTGCGCACAGGACACTGTGTTGGCCTGATAGTTAAGCTCTGGAATTCATTGCCAGAGGATGTGTTTACAGCAGTTAGTGTACCTGGGTTTAAAAAAGGTTTGGATAAGTTCCTAGAGGATAAATCCATAAACTGCTATTACGGTAATTAATAAGCATTAGTAGTGTTTGATCTATCTAATGTTTGGGTACTTGCCAGGTACTTGTGACTTGAATTGGCCACTGTTGGAAACAGGATACTGGGTTTGATGGACCCTTGGTCTAACCCAGTATGGCATATCTTATGTTCTTATGTTCATGTTCTTATAAACACAGAGCTCATATGAAACACTAAGACCAAAGGTAAACAATCCAACCCATGAGCCCTACAGCAAAATGTACTCTGTTGAATTCAAAAGATGGTAAAAACAATGCCAATAGACAACAAAAATCTCAAATGCTAACCTTTTATTACCATAGAATCGGTGTATCGTATAGTATAAGAAAGCTTATACTATCCAAGTCATCTTAAATGGAGGTTCCTTGAGTAAGTATTGTAAAATAAATACATTCTGAAGAATCTACTTTGAAAAATGAAAATATACTTACAACATCAATAAATGAATATGCATGACGTATATTTGCATGCCATGCACTGCTTCCATTGTATGCAATTTTATCTCATGCATATTCATGGTGGATTTCATGAAAACCAGACCTAATTGTGGCATTCCAGGACTGGAGTTGCATAACCCTGCCTTAAATCATAGTAGATTTTCATTTATATAAAAGGTTATATATCTTTAGACCAGAGAATATAAATATCCCAATATGATCAAAATATAGACTGAGATGAAGTTCAATTAACTAGTGGTAGTTCCAAAGTCTAGAAACAAGATATGGAGAATATTTTCAACAGAGTACATAATTGACAAGGTACATGCGCTTTTCAGCCTGCATAAAAACAGCCAGTTTTTCAACACATGATACTTGCATAAATCATCCTTGAATTTTAACTTGTGCAACTATGCATATATGTTTACATGGTTTTAGAATGATGGCTTACCATGAGTATGTTAATGACATGCTGATAGGGAGAATAACTTTAATACATGCACCAGTGCACCCATATACGCCGCTATATGGACGTGTGCACATGCACATATATTTTATATTGTGCATGCAAATACACACATACTATATAAAATATGCATAAATCTACCCAACAATATGTTTGCATTTCAACAAATACGTGACAAGTATTTTAAACATAGCTGCATTTACTTTGACTTATTCGGCTAGGTGGTGATAAATATTCGGCTAAGTAGCGCTGTTTAAGACTTATCCGAGTAAGTAAGATTAACTAGATAAGGAAAAGAAAAGTTTTTCATAGGTGATAAGTAAGATAGATGGATAACTAGCATGTGATGACTTATCCAGCTATCTTATCTGACCATGTAGTGCTTTTTAAGAATTATCTGGAAAAGTGGAGGCTTTACCGCCACTCAGCTAGATATGCATAAAATTATCCTGATAAGGGGTGGACATCTCATATGCATGCTTATTTGTGCCCCTAATTTTAATCATTTACACAAGGAAATTTAACTCGTGTATTTTCCTTAGCACTTGTTGGCTTTTACGCATGTAAATTATCAAATTTTAGAACAAGTGCCCATGAAGGAAATTACCAGTTTTACCAATTAGTTATCAAGACCCCCCTGGTTCTTCCTCCCACCAGTTTACCCAGATTCCTCACCCAGTCAATATTTGGCTATAAAGAATTTTATTCTGACTTACACCAGATAATTAGCAGGTATAACACCTGTATGCACATTGCATTCGCAGGTTTTAAAATAGCACCTTATACGTGTCAGTGTTGGACCCACCCTGAATGCCTCTGGCCCGCCCCTTTTTTATATGAGAAAATGTATTCATGCATCATTACTTGCACATGTATATTTGAGGTTTATAAACTAGCACTTGTGTAAATATGCACTGTTTCAGGTGAATTTTAAAAGGAGTTACGAGCATAAAATGTAGCATACCATTATAGCAATTTTCAAAAGCCATTTAGGCATGTAAAAGGCACTTATGATGCAGGTAAATCCTATGGACAATTCAATGGCATATATTGGCGCAATTTTCAAAAGCCTACTTACATGGATTAAGTGCATTTACATGTGTATGACCCAGTTTAAGCATGTAAATGATTTTGAAAATCAGGCCCTATGTGCTCATTTTTAGTGCACAACTCTTTTAAGATTCACTCTTATGCATAGACATTTTTTATTTTTAAACTTATTTATATGCAGTTCACTCCTCCAAAATGGTCTCCCTCCAACCTCAATCCCAACACCACTCCCACGCATCTCTCCACTGAACATGTCTTTTTAATGTGGATACAAATACACATATTGAGAAAATACTGGCATACTTTATTTTCAGATAATTGAAAATCCAGTAAGGTGGATCAACAAATCTATCCACATTATTTCCTTCTGTACTTGCAAAGACACCTGACTAAGCCCTGAAAAATGTACCCGTCTATATTCAGAATTGTGTATATTGAAAGTTCCATTTCTGTTTATACACTAGTGGTTAGCAAGATGCTGTTAACAGTGAGTGCAATTGACTAGAGCTGTTCTGCAAGGTCATAAAAACTTAAACAAACTCAAACACTTCAACAGACAGGGCACAATGTGTTTATTCTCTTTGTAAACCAAAGTTTCCCATGTGCTTTATTCTATTTTATCACCTTTTTTTAACCTCCAAGCTATACTAAATAAACCACTCTTGTCTTCAGTATAAAGCATATCATATTTAGGCATTCTCACCAATGCAGTAATCCCATCTTCAGACTAAAATATGTAGTCATTTATTTGAAGTGATAAAATATGGTAGAGCTACACAAAGGCAATGAATAATTTTAGTAGCTGCAAAAACTACTTATATTTCTCTGGAGACCTCTAGTGGAGAAAACTCAATGCTACGTTGTGAGTTTTTTTTCCTTTGATGTCAGAATGTAGCAGTGCATTTCCTAAGGAGACAATCATTTTTTTTCCAAGATGATTAGCTTCCAGTACTGAAAGACTTTGATAATATCTCGTATTCGACAATGTATTCTCTGGTTCTGGAGACCCTGAAGCATTCCCACCATTTTATTGAATCCTAGATAAGAGCCAAGGAAGATGTAGAACTATAGATTCTGTCATTTTTAAAGCAGCAGTGCCCCCTATTCACTTCAAAATTTAAATCATCAGTCAGAGGTTGATATGGGAATAGGAAAGGGATTTGTGGTCAATGTTGCATGTTTATTTTAACATAGAACTGAATGGATTGGTGGATGAAATGAGTTTAACCAGCTGCATGAAAATTTTGGATAGTCACCCTCGCATCTCCTGTCCCCTTCATATTCCTCCTGTGGATAGCACAGGCCATGAATCAATGCCCGAGAATGCTTGCTACTTGTTTTTATCTTTCTGGATGACAGTGTAAAAAGTAATTGTCTTATTTATATTCAATTTGTTGTTATATGAAATGGTCAGTATGTCACAGCTTGATTTATTGTCTTATGGATTTCTTTATACTATTTCAGAACCAATTTCAGCCAGAAAAATAATTGCTTTTTTTTTTTTTGCTCAAAAAGTTCTTTCCTTCCCTTGTTTAGATAGCCAACGAGACCGGTCTTATGTCCACGTTCATGCCACTGAATTACTGAATTCATTCTTGTCTCTTTTTTCCATAAGACCATTTGGCGAGGGGTACTCTTGACATTTGTTAGAAGGTGTGACCTCAAGGTCAAATGAATGAGCTGGGAAATCAGAGATCATCCTGCTTCTGCTGCTCCTTGTAGCCTTGGGCAAGTCACTTGATCACCTTTTGCCTCAGGTAC
This sequence comes from Rhinatrema bivittatum, assembly GCF_901001135.1. Classification (NCBI taxonomy): domain Eukaryota; kingdom Metazoa; phylum Chordata; class Amphibia; order Gymnophiona; family Rhinatrematidae; genus Rhinatrema; species Rhinatrema bivittatum. Next base: position 111,230,593 of record NC_042619.1, read on the forward strand.
ACACCTAAAAGTAAACTTTCAAAACATTATATGCATAACAATAGCATATAAGTGCTTAAGTAACTTCTACTTGCATTTTCTGTATTTTATAAAAGTGCAAACTATGCATGTATTTACACTTTCACGCACACATATACTTGAGTAAAACAGGGGCAGTCCATGAGGCATTCCTGGGTGGGGCCAACACTTTTGCCTATAAATTGCTATTATAAAAGCCACAAGCATACATTTGGAAACTTACAGGATCATTTATCATTTTGCGTTAGGGCCTTAATGCTAGCATTAAGGCACGCGGTAAATAGCACAGGAGGGAGGGAGAGAGAGAAAGAGAGCTGACTCAGCTTTGGAATACCCCTGCCTGCCCCAACAAATCCATCTAACATTTTAGCCAGATAAAAAATTAGCCAAGTCTCAAGTGACGAGTACAGCCGGATACTTGAATGGTGCCATTTATCTAAGTCCAAACTTAGCTGGACAAATGCGCTGAATATAGACCTCACTGTATTTGAGAAACTTACCTTTTGATTTTTGTTATAAATATAATAAATACTACACCACAAATCACATGACCTTGTTAGTCCTCTCTATAATGTACTAATAGCCAACCAACAGAGGACTATAAAATACAATGTACACTGATGTCCGGTATTTCTTATGTGAGCTAGACCCATGTATTGGTTATAGTTTCAATATTATTTATACCATTTTTAATTTTTATAATTTTTCAATTGCTAGTGTTCCCAATTCAGTGCTATTTATATAATATAGGTTTTTCTTGTCAATAAAATCATTTATAAATGTCTTTTTTTGAGATGAAAAAATTGTCTAAAAATGGCTCTCTCCTACACGGTTACCCCAGATCGTGTATTCTTATCCAAAAGGTTCTTTTCACTTATCTAATCTCTATGTAGGATGACATCATCTCATGTTGAGTCCATACTCCTGCTTCGAGAGTGGAGCCGTCTGCCTGACATTGCCAGTGTTTCGACGAAACCCATCTTCTTCAGGGACTAGGAGAGCTACATTAAGACAAATCTAAAGTTTTACAAAGTTCTTTAAAAACCAGTGCCACCTTATTTGTATACATTTAATGCTTGTCACTTACATTTAAGATGTCTTGTTCACTTTTGGCACACCGTTTATCTGTTGGACGACGTGTCTAAAACACTCTGTGCTATTTAAATATTAAAGGGACCAATTACCTATCTTCATTTCAGAGCAAGGCTGCAGGCGGTTCTATATTATCGAGCAGACCTAACTCCACTAGTAGTTCTCTACCACGTCCTCAATTCTCCATTCCAACTGCTACCGAAAACTGGACTTAATTTTACAATAGGGTTCCCTTTGCGTTCGTTAATAACTGACTTCAATCTGTGCACCTACAGGTCTTCTTTCACATCCTCATGATGTCAATTGTTGTGCTGTAAACCCGATGACTTATACATCCCTGGGAGTCTCTATCTGATATTGCTCTCATAATGTAAGCTTACAAAAGAAGGGGCTTTTTCATCTTTAGTATATCCCCCATTTATCGCCTAATGATTTATGACTCTTACTTCTTTTCTTTTTTCTTTTCTCTTACTGGGGTGACCGTGCAGGAGAGAGAGCCTTCGGTCCTCTTCTTGGAAAAAGTGGGAATGTCTCTCGAGCATGTGCCTTTCCAAATCCACTTACATAAACATGTTAAAGCTAGCAAAATCCTATGGGAGATACGCACAAAAAAAAAGCGTAAGTAACCTTTAAAAATTAGGAGCATACTTATGTGCAGTAGGTGGTTTTTTTTTTAATCATATGCAGCAAGTCAGAGGAGCAAAGCAGCAGCAAGAATGCCAAGCCTTCAAAAGAGGGCATCAATAGCAGTAGCATGAACTTCCAAAGGCAGCAGGAAAGGGGCAAAGTGGCACAAAGAGTGACATGAAGATCTCAAGTCACCATGAAGAGAGAACAAAGCAGCAAATGTGCACAAAATAATCCTGGATGCTGACAGAGGGACAAATTAGCACAAGGAGTATCATGAGGACCCCAAAGCAGCCACTCATGGTGGCAAGAACCCGCCAAGGTGTAGAGTCTGGAGTATGGCAGCAAGGCTGAGAGGTAGCAAGACCCCCAAGATGTATCATCATCAGCAGCAGGAAAGCTTCACTTTGATTGGTCCTCCATCCAGTCTACTACCCCTCCTCTCCTACCTCAGCATTGTTTTGACTACTACCTCACTCAGCATTTTCTTGATTTGCTGTACTTACTTGCCTCACTGCAGCACTTTTCAATGGGCTAAAGACTTAAATGGGAAAAATGAACAAATGAAACTAAAATTTGTGTTTAATTCATGGGAACCCTCCTTTTGTTTTGGGGGTCCACAAATGAAACAAAAATGGTCCAGTTTTTGCATTCTGCCCATTTGTTTGAAACAAATGCACATACTTCTTTATTTTTTTGGTTGTTTTAAAATGCTGCTTATAACTGAACTGGATTTGAAATGGAGCTAGACTGCTCACGTCACTGCAGGAAGCAAGCTCCACATATGAGCTAGCTACAGTGATAGCACAGCATTAAAAGTCATGCACCCATCAAGTATAGTATTTAGTCTACTTGAAAGAAATCTTTCATATAATTGCCAGTCATTCAGGTTATAAAGTTAATTATGCCTGATCAAAAATTACATCAATTAGGTAGCTAGCAGAGAAATATGAAAGACTGAGATATGAATGCCATTTCAAAAGGACTAATAAAAGAACCAGTTAAATCTTTGCTTAATATGGAGTTCTTGCTCCATATATATTTTTCTCCTATCTTTGTTACATTTCATAAGGAAGCAAATACATGGCAAAATGTGCATGTAAGTTGGATAAGTTGATTGATCACTGCCAAAACATGCTGTCTCCCCAGCTTAACCTTTTTTTTTTTTTATGCTTCCAATGTCTATGCTCAGCATTTTTGTTTGTTTAATTTTGTATAACATTGCTAGCTGGTGGATATGACCTGGTGAAAAAAAATTGAGGCCTATTTTCTAAGACTGTGCAAGCCAAAGAATTTCATGTCGTGTCGTTTTGTGTTGTTTGGGCAGGGCCATGCAACGGTATTAGGCGCCCTAGGTGAACCTTCTGCCCTTCACCCTCCACCTCCTCTCAGTCCAGACCCCGGCTCCGGCCCCAACTTCATTCACTCAGGCCCCCCCTCTCTTATACACTTAGGTTCCTTGTCTCATTCACACATGCCCTGTTACACAGACTCCCTCCCTCTCGCTCTCTCTTACACCATTGTTCTCTCATACACACACAGTCCCTCTCACTCACACACTCACACACACACACACACACACATACAGAGATGCTCCGCTAATGGCCCGCCGAGTCTCTACTCCTCTCGGCTGTGAGCGGGATGGGCTCCACTCGCGGCCCCATATGGCTGCTCTTTGCCACCCCCTAATGCCTGGTGCCCTTGGCAACTGCCTAGTTCTCCTATTGGGACGTGCCGGCCCTGTGTTTGGGGGTAAATTTATGTGTAGTTCAGGAGCTTTTCCAATTTGTTTTTGTTTCTTTTAAGTTTTGGAAATAGTGCACACTATTTGGAAACAGCGTGCATTGTTCGGAATAGTGTAGACTATATCCGAAAAGCGCACAATAAAAAACAATGGAAGGAAAACCTTGAAATTTTGCATTTTTTCAATTGTTCCATTTTGAAAACAACATGAAATGACATAGACAATGTCATTGTTTCAAATGAAGTCACATTCCTACTATATACTAACAACATGCGTTAAAGCATTATTGAATTTTTATAAACTAGGCCTCATTAATCTCAATTATTTATATAACCCCTTTTAATCTAAAACATTCTGAAAATAAGCAAAATGCAATGTCACCCATGCCCAAAATTTGATATGAGAATAAATCTGAAATATTATATAACCCACTTACTCTATAGTGCTGAAGGAAAGCTGAGGTGGGATATAGAATTTCTTGTTTGATTTGTACTTTATTCAGTCAGTTCAGTTTATTTTGAAAAAGACATCAAACTAGCTGAGTTAAGAAAAGAAATATAAAACCAATCATGGAATTATAAAGATTAATGGGGCCTATTTATTGGCAATATGCACTAGCGCATTATCAACAAAACTGAACTACTATTCATTTCTAATCACCATAATTCTATGCCACCCTATCCCAGCGACCCAGCCCTCCATATGATCTCTACTCCGCCCTTAGTGTGCGATCTTGCTGTCCTGTTCGACCATCATTTAAAGTTTAAAAAACATATTAATAATATCCTCAAAGAATGTTTTTTTAAGCTCCATGTTCTCAAAAAAATTCAAACCCTTACTTCACGCCCATGACTTCCGTACGGTCATACAAATAACCATCTCCTCAAAAATGGATTACTGCGACCCTCTTCTCCTAGGCCTACCGTACTCCACTATGAAACCGCTTCAAATGCTGCAAAATTCTATGGCTAGAATTCCAACCGATACTGCCAAATCTGACCACATAACCCCTGTCCTCAAAGAACTTCCTTGGCTCCCCATCCCCTTTTGCATCCATTTCAAAACCCTAATCATCACCCACAAACCCTTTACAATCACAACTCACATTGGCTTGATGAGCCTCTCCGTTTCCTCCCCTCCAAGCACCCCACAAGAACAGCCTACAAAGCTACCCTCTACATCCCCTCTCTTAAGGCGGCTCACCTGTCCTCCACTAGGGAGCAAGCATTATCTGTCGCAGGCCCCACCCTCTGGAATACCATGCCCACAGGACTCCGCCTCGAGCCTTGCACATTGAAATTAAAAAAAAAAACGAAAGACCTGGCTGTTCAGACAGGCATACCCCGAATAGGTCTTAATAGTCCACAATTTTAAGGCTTCTTCCCTCTCCTGTTACTATCTCCCCCTGAGTTTTACTACTTTTACCACTGACTCCTATCACCCCACCCCCCCCTTTTTGACCCTTTACCCTCCCCTCCCCCTCTTTTACCCTTGGACTTCTCCTTTCTCTCCCTTTCTCCTCAGTTGTCAACTAATATTTAGCCGCTTCCTTACCCCTCCCACTATTAATTTATATTAATGGTTATAATGTATTGTATTATTCAGTTATAATGGTTATAATGTACTGAATTATTCAGTTTATTGTTTCACCTCAACTGTTAAGCACTATCCATTTTGATCCCTTTTGCCCTCCCCTCCCCCTCTTTTACCCTTGGACTTCTCCTTTCTCTCCCTATCTCCTCAGTTGTCATTTAATATTTAGCCGCTTCCTTACTCCTCCCACTATTAATTTATATTAATGGTTATAATGTATTGTATTATTCAGTTTATTGTTTCGCCTCGACTGTTAAGCACCATCCTTTTATTTCTTGCCCTTCCTCTTTGAATATTCTCCTTCTCCCTCTGCTCCCCTCCCCCTGCCCTGTTTTATGTATTTCTTTGAGTTCTATGTAAACCGATAAGATGTTCCCTCGAATATCGGTATAAAAAAAGCTAAAGTTAAATTAATAAATAAATAAAAATAAATAGGTCCTTTAAATTGTATCTAGTTGACATGATTTGCACATTGATGCATTTGGCTGGTCATGGGGTGGACCCGCGACCAGTCGCTCTTACCTTCAGCCCCAAGCCATGGGTGGGATCCTCCAGTGTTGGGGCAGGATTCCAGGACAAAAGCACAGCAGGCCACCGCACCGGAACAGGTCTGACATGCCGGCCTGAGGAACAGCACTGCCAGCTTCCCTGGGTGTCCTTAAGCACGTGCGCACCAAATTCGCTGCTATTTCAAGGGCCACGGCAGGAAATTCCCTGCTGCGCCCTCTGATGATGTCCAGAGTAGCTCCCTATTTAATGCTTCCTCTGCTGCCCCTCAGATGCTTCAGCAATAAGTCGTCTCCATTGGAGTAGCTCTTTGCCTCTGTTTTCCTGGTTCCAGATCCTGATCCTTGCTTTTGTGTTCCTGGTTCTGCTGTGTGTTGTCTTGAGTTCATGTGTTCCCCAAAAGTCTGGTCTCCTCCTGAGTTCTTGTTTTTGTGATCTGCCTTCCCTCGTCTGTCTTCAGTGTCTGACTTGGCCTGTTGTTCCTCTTCTTCTTGCCCTTTGAATTTGACTCTTGGCTTTGTCTTCAGATTGGTTTGACCTTGGATTAGACTCCTGTCTTTGACTTTGGTTTTTACTTTGATGCTGCTTGACATCCACCTGCCTTTCGACTACTACCTGCTCATCTACTTGCTTGACCTTTGCCTGCCTAGACCTTTGCCTGGACCATGATACTGCACGAACTCCACCTGCCTCTACCACAGCTTGCACCAATCTCTGCTGCCTGCCCCGACCACTGCTTGTATTGACTCCACTTCTGTGCTGCTGGCCTGTAACTCCCTACGTGATGAATCTACATCATCACAGAGGCCCACACCTGTCCAGCTGGCTCAACCTAAGAGTAAGGAGGGCTGGTATTGGTGAAGCTCCGGTTGGGTCTCTGCTTCAGTCAGCTCTGCCTGCCGACAGTGGAGCCTACAGAGCTCCTCCCTGTGAGTTGCACCAACTTCACATCAGCCCAAGGGTCCACTTCCATTAAAAGTGTCCCCAGTTCTTTTCTTAGGCTAGGGATTTTTGAATTTGCAGACCATCCCTGTAGTCTGCTCCACTGAGGCTTCTCTGAATAGGTTGGTTGTACACAATAAAAGCAGGTTGTGCACATGCAGCAGTGTGACAGTTTTAGTTGGAGTTATAGAAGCTGGAAGTTTTTCATAGCGATCTCCTTTGTTGGGTCCCCTAGCCTGACTCAGGGGGAAATGGCATTTATGATGGATGTTTTGGAATTGGAGTTGAAAGAATGGTGGGATAAATGATTCTCTAATTTTAAGACTCCTCTGCCTGATCAAAAGAAGAGACTCTGCCCTGATCAGATCTAGAAGGGATTGGAGAGTGAAGAGAAGAATTATAAAGAGCTGTTTGTGTTGGTGGATTTTTGTATTTTTTTTAGATCCTGTGCCTGCCTAAGGACAACCCCCCACCCCCCACCTCCTCACCTTGGAAGGTCAGAAAAGTGCTCTGACTCCCTCTGACCAGTTAAAGAAGGGACAGTAGTAACCAGAAAGAGAGAGCGAGAAGAAGGGTCTTTATTCTTGTGTTTTGGGAGGAATTCTTTTGCCACCAATTCCTGCCCACTTAAAGAAGGACTGGAATTTTTGGACTTTGAACTTCTTCTTGGGAGTTTGCCACCTAAAGCCCCAGTTTACCTTGAGAAAAAGAAATATGAACATCCCAGCCTTACTAAAAGCTTACTCCCTATCACTAAAAATTGTGGGATCTCTCTAGTACTTGCTATCCAAAAGGACACTGACTCAGCTAACAGAACTGAGTAAAGGTAGTTTTTTAGACTATTTATTTTTGTATGACGATTATCTGGAGAATTTCGGTTGTGGTAAATTTTTGTTGAACACCCAACCAAAGTGTCCAACCTCTTTCTTCAGAGCCAGAGGTGCCCTAAAACAAGGGCATCTCAAGCGTAAGTACATCTGTAAAAACACCCCAAAGAGAGACTAAGAGACTGTGTGACCTGGTTCCCACTCCAGTGAGCCTAGACCCCAAAGGCTTATCCTTCTCCCCACCAGAATGAAACCTGGCACCCTGGACCCATAGACTGTGTTAACTGATAGAGAAGGAGAGTTGGGAGTAAAAGTGGTCTAGGGACAACTGTTGTGCCCCTGTATTTCAGGAGGTCCCCCAAAGAGGGGGTTTCACACATTTTGTTAGGTATTCCACCTCATCGCCTGAGATGGCTAGCTACAAAAGTAAGGGCATTTACAACTGTTAATAATGCAGCTTACCCCCTCTATAAGATCCTTTGGATACTGCCAGTACACTAAGTGGTGGGATGGCTGATTCCCTACTTTTAGGTCTCCCCCACCTGATCCAAAGGAAAAGACTCTGCCCTGACCAGATCTAGAAGGAATTGTCTAGAGAGTGAAGAGAAGAATTGTAAAGAGTTGTTTGTGTTGGTGGCCAGTACTCTGCCTTACATCAGAGCAATTCAGGCTCTTATTCAGTTAATGGACTGCCAAGGCAGGAGTGAATGGTCCCTGAATGAATGGAGGAAAGATCAACCTTGGGGAAGGCTGCAACTATTGCGACAGTCTTCCCCAAGGTTGCATACTACCATGAAAGTAGTGATATAATTTATATTGTTTGTTTGCGCCCTTCTTATAATGTAACTTTGTGCTTCATCAAATTCTGCCTCTTGTTAATTGGTTACGGTTAACCGCTTAGTTCGATGTAAACCGAGTTGATTTGATTTGTATCAAGAAAGTCGGTATATAAAAGCCTTAAATAAATAAATATGTACAGTTGGAATCTTTGTGCTCCATAGCTTCTGAATATGAGAAACACAAAGAACTGACCATCTGGTTCAGGAGTGTTCCATTTGGCATCTTGAAGAAGAATGGGCTTCTCTCACCCAGCTCATTACTGACACACCAGACTGAAAGAGGTCTGCCAAATTCAACAGTTGAATGTTCATTAGAAATCTCCAACCATATGCATGAAGAAAAAGAATCCAAGATGACTGAAAGAAAGACTCTTCTGTGCCTTACCTTAACACCATTCCTACTTCTAGCAGGGACTTGGTGAAATAATTGATACTGCTTTAAGAGCCGTAAACCTTTCATCAGATTGGCTCCTCCTCTGGATAGAGCACACCCTATCCCTAACGATTCCATAACACAGGATTCACAGGCCAGCCCTGTGAGAGTCAGTTTTGTCATCTTTGTAACTGTTTTTGATAGAAAATAGACAGATATTTTCCTCCTATAAAAACAGATGTGACAACTGAAAGTGAGAGAATCAATCATAATGCCTTTGTTTTTACAATGAAGTTCTGCCAGGTTATATACTTAAGCCAGGAAATCAACTCTCCTTTCCAATTTCAATTGTACAAACTCAAGGTAAAAAAAAAAGTAGTTTGTGTTTGTAGAGGAGAGGTTTTAAAAAGGCCAAACATGAGTCACTGAATATGAAATGGAAGAAATGTGTCATATACTTGTAATTGGGAGCCACTCTCGGTTACCATTAAGCCCTGGGATATGCCATTAGTGCAGATAGTGAATTAGATACTTAGGGAAGGATCCATGCAAATGCAGCCCTTCCCTACGAGGGTGCTGACATGGACATTCCCCTCGTGTGAGGTTATACAGCAGCTTTCTGCAGAGAGCTTGGGCGAGGCGGGGGGGGGGGGGGGCAGTATAATTTGCAGTTCTGGAGGAAGGTTGTGGATTTTTGCCTCAGTTATATTTTTATCCTATCTGGGGATCTGAGCTCCATCCTACCTGGGATCTTTCAGGATGGGTGGAGGGCTCCACTGTTGTACTCTTCTCCCAAGGTGCAGAGTGGATGTCCAGAAATATTTTGGAATTTTGGACTTTGACATGGTAGGAGCCTTGCTGGACTCCTGGGCCTTTTATGGACTCAGGGAATGGAGAACCCTGTATTTGAGACACCCAGGGATAGGGAAGACCTGCTCACGGAGGTGGTGACCCACTGCAAGGAACAACTCCAGTGTTAGTATTTTTGGGGGGACAAGAAAGACTTTTGATTAATTGCCCAGCAGGAAGATTTTTGCCCTCCGTCCTGCCTGGTGCAGAGAAATAGCCCAAGCTGCTGTTTAGATATCAGATCCCTCCCCACTGGGATCTCCACAGGACCAGAACAAGAGTAAAGATGCTGAAGATCTACTAACTATAAGTAAAAGACTATCTAGATCTTTGAGGACACCTAGCTGGCATCTTCAACCTCTCCGGAGAGAGAGGATTCACTCTCTGTGCATGGACAGAATTTTGGCCATCTCTGGAAGGGGTTTCCCCGACCATTTTAGGGTTACCCTGCCCACGGGCAACACCACTTTACCTAATCCAGGAGAGTGGAAGGCTCCCTTGCCTGTTTTAAAGATTTCTGAACAGTTAGAGGATAAAGATTATAACTAAAGAAAGAAAAGTCTGTGGTGCTGGAATCATATTTATTGTTCAAGAAAGGTAAATGTAATCCCAGTCAAACGGGTTGTGATTTCAAATTTTATTCTTCTAGAAATTTAAAAGTTACCAAATACGCTCTGGCAGATGTCCACAGTCAGAGGAGTTCCTGAAGCAGCACAGGACGCAAAACGTGCACGTCGAACTATACTCTGCACTGCACTTTGAATGACCAGGAAGGGTTGCACCTTCCATGAATTCAGACCCCTGAAAGGGAAGTATTGTTGCTTAAAAATTTTATCTAATAAGAAAATTCAAACAAAGAACAAAAAATAAAAAAATATAGGAGTAACAGTGACCAATGATTAAAGATGATCCCTAATGTGACTTACGAGCAGAGATGCCAATAAGTTTGCGGGATGGTATGAGAATCACTTGATTGTCTATAAGATAATATAAAGCTGTCAATCGGAACTACTTTCAAATTTAATAACCTGACTTTTTATATACTACTATCATATTTATTGTGCCATTATTCACTTAACTTCAGAACAGTGAAGTTTTATTTTGGACACCAACCCACTGCTTCCTGTGTGTTGTTTTTTTTTTTTTTAGCACATGGCACACAGTGAAAAGATAACCCCCTCTCCCAGAGAAATTTCAGTAAGGGGGAAGTCACCCCCGCACTAGGCCTTGAAAGTTAACCTTTCCCCACAACCGAAAGGATCTACACCCTGGGAAAAGGGGCACAAAGTAGAACTAGCCAGGGTCCCTGCCCCAAAGAGTCTGCAAATTCTTTTATGGCCCCACCCATGCAGGACAGGCACACTGGGGTGGGACTGCATACTTTTCTAATACTGATTATAGATGAATTCTCTTTGAAAGCATTAAGGATTTTCTCTTCTTTTTTTCTTCACTTACTTTATGCAGTACATCATTACATGAATTTTCAACTTTGTAATGTGACTATGCACAAGCAAGATATTCTCAGCTCATCTAATGGGGCTCTTCGATACCGTATGGTGTGTCAGAGATTGATGCAGTACACTGCACGGCAAATGAATATATGAACAAAACTAAGGAGTTTAGCAGTCCAATGGGAAATAAAACAAAAACTTCGCTTCAAACACTCAAGAAAGTAGATAGTCAAAAGTTATCTGGCTAGGAACGTTAGCTGGACTCAGGTGAGGTATTCAGCAGTGCAGAAGCGCTGCTGATTTTACCCGCTTAACACTGAGTTAGCCAGATACGTTTAACTAGCTAACTTTAGACCTGCTCAATGGTAGGTCTAACTTATCCGGCTAACTTAGCAATTTCTCCATAGACACACAATGGGAGAAAAGCCTTAGTAAATCAGGCCCTTAGTTGGGTAAGTGTGAATATGATCACCTATCTGGCTAAGGGCCAGAGTCTTAGGGATGGTAACTTTCAAACAGGCACATGGGTGTATGCCAGCTCACGCCAAAGGACGTCACCACATTTATAACATATGCGCATATATGCATGCACTATATATAATCGGCTGTACGAGCATACACGTACGCGTAATTTTGTATGGACACGTGCATGTGCATGCAAATGCCGGATCTACCACAAAAGTGGGAGGATTTTATTAGATATGCACATCAATGCAATTGCCAGTTTCCCCAGTCCGTTCACAGTTCACCCAGATAAAGGATAGGACTTCCTAACCCCCCTAGTTAATATGCCTCCTTTTTATTCTTTTAGCCCCAGCCCTTAAAAGCCTGCCAACTAGCCTATTTTTTGTTTGTTTGATTACTTTCACACCATCCATAGCATAAGTAAAATTATGCGGTGCACATAAATACTTGCATGTATATTTAATGTTACAGACTCGGACTGCCCAGTCTTGCCCAGACCCACCCCAGGCCCAGCCCCCTTTTTTTGTCTTTCCCATTTGGGCGCATACTGGGAGATATACTCGTACTCGGGCACTTCTTAAGATCCGTGCAGCGAGCGCCGTCCCGAGATACATGCGTATCTCCCAGCTTTGCTGCATGTAGGGCTTTAGAAATTCACCTGTAAGGCTTTTCTCCCATTTTGTGTCTAAGTGAACAACCCTTAGGGGTGAATTTTAAAAGACGGAAGTGCACCAAGGCCTAGAGGTATGCGCAGAAGTCAGGCTGGTGCATGCCACACAGATTTTAAAAAGAGCATAAGTACGTACGTATCTCCGGGTATGAGCACAACAATTTTATTGTGAAAAAGGGGCAGGGTTTAGGCATGATCTGGGCAGGGCATGGGTGTTCCTAGATTTCTCAATGAAATAAATGTATAAGTATTTACATGCACCAGGGTCCTCTACTGTGTAACTTTACTTTAGCTATGGAAGGCTTGTAAGTCCAGGAACAAAAACAAAGTAGGCTAGTCAGAGAGTTTTTAAGGGTTGGGTCTACAGTTTAAAAGAGACTCTAATTAACTAGCAGGGTTAGGAAGTCCTATTCTTTGCCTGGGTGAACTGGGAATGAACTGGAGAAACTGATAATTGCATCAGTGCACGTGTCTACTAAAATCCTCCCACTTACATGGTAGAGATGCCATTTTTGTGCATATGTGTGCGTCCATAAAAAATTGTGAGCACATATACGCATGTACATCCTATTTTATATCCATGTATGCATATAAGTGTGTATGTTATAATATGGCCGCGTCCTTTGACATGAGCTGGCATATGTGTGTATACAGGTGCGCCCGCGCAGTTGTTTCAAAGTTACCGTCTGTGTGAATCAGGTACAAAGTTGGCCAGATAAATAGCCATGCTCCAGAATGACCCCAAACCACCCAACACTTAGCTGAATAACTATTTAGGTGGAAGAATAGTTATCCCAATAAATAGCAGATGTTGAACATGACTGAATATTTAAATGCTGCCATTTAGCTGGATACGTCCAAACGTATCCAGCTAATTGATGCTGAATTTTGGACCCCTAAGGGGTATACAACTGTGAAAACTGAAGTGAATTGTAGTTTATCGTTTATCAATTTCTTATAGCATTTCAAATTATTTAAAGTCTAGTGGCTGAATTTTTGAAGCTCAGTGCACGTAAACTCTGGGAGATACAGCACCATTAAATGCTGTCCCGGCCCACAGAAGTTACTTCTGTTCCGAAGGAGCAGTAAGTAGGAAAACAAAAAAAATTACACTAGCTAGGTAGGGGGTTAGGGATTGAGAAGGAGAGGAGAGGGGATAAAGGAGACAGAGTATGTAGGGGTATAGAGAAGTTCCCTTCCAGTCCGCTCTTTAATTAGAGCTAGGGATGTGCAGCAGAGACGGATTCATCCCATTCGGTATTCATATTCGTCGGGACCCAAATCCATTGCATCCGTTCTCAGGGGACCCCGATCTGTTCATTAGTTACATATGTATTCATTTCCCAAAAAAAAACCCATCCCAACCCTTTAAATTTAATTTACTACAACCCCCCACCCTCCTGACCCCCCCAAGACTTGCCAAAAGTCCCTGGTGGTCCAGCGGGAGTCTTGGAGCAATCTCCTTCACGCAGGCCATCGGCTGCCGGTATTCAAAATGGCACCAATAGCCTTTGCCCTTACTATGTCACAGGGGCTACCGATGCCATTGGTCGGCCCCTGTCACATGGAAGGAGCAATGGACGGCCGGTGCCATCTTGTGCTCCTACCATGTGACAGGGGCCGACCAATGGCACCGGTAGCCCCTGTGACATAGTAAGGGCAAAGGCTATCGGCGCCATTTTGAATACTGGCAGCCCTCGGCCTGAATGCAGGAGATCGCTCCAGGACCCCCGCTGGACCACCAGGGACTTTTGCCAAGTCTTGGGGGGACTAGCGGGGGTCCTGGAACGATCTCCTTCACTCGGGCCGTTGGCTGCCAGTATTAAAAATGGCACCGATAGCCTTTGCCCATACTATGTCACAGGGGCTATCGGCGCCATTTTGAATACCAGCAGCCGACAGCCAGAGTGCAGGAGATTGCTGGAGGACCCCCGCTGGACCACCAGGGACTTTTGCCAAGTCTTGGGGTGGGGTCAGAAGGGTGGGGGTTTATTCGTTAGTGATACGTTGTATTCGTGAGGGTTCGCCATACGTTTCGTGACCCCCACGAATACAACGAATATGGCATATATGTTGCAGATTGCCAATACGTTGCAAATGAATGCAGACCCCTAATTGGAGCACACTGGGAGGGAACTCGAAAAATCCTACTCACTTCGCTATGCCTAATTTTGTAAAATCCCTCCCATTGTGCACGTGTGATGCCACCCGCCTGCACATGCACGCAATGATATTAAAATTGGCTGCACATGTGCATGTGGGAATCATATTTTATAACATGCATGCGGCGATGCACATGTTATAAAATTGGCAATGGCATGTCCATGTGTGCACACCGGGAACTGCACACACATGGACGTGCATACACGAGTTTTAAAATCGACCCCTTAATTGAGAGGTCTTTATATGTAGATGTTACATTTAGCATGAATTTTAGTCAAAATGATTCGATATGCATGCATAAAGGATAATGTTGAATAGGTTGTTGGGAATCCTGGCCGCGGGCGGCCACGGCCGGGTCTCCCCTTACCTTTGGGCTCACTTCCCTCACCATGGCCTGCTCTGTTTTGGCTCGTGCCACATCGGGGCCTTCTCGCGGCGTCCTCCCCACTAGGGAGACACTGCTGGCATCTTCGGGTGACTCCGCCCCCTAGGATTATGCACGCGCACCGGCTCGAGATTTAAAGGAGCCGTGGTGGGAAACCTCAGCCTGGCCCCAAATCCCACATCATCACCAGAGGCCTATTTAAAGGCTGCCTCAGACCTCATTGCCTTGCCTTGGCAACAGGTCGACTCCTTGAGTAGCTAATTGCTGATCCTGCTTGTTCCTGCCTCCGTTCCAGTGTCCTGCTTGTTCCTGTCTCCGTTCCAGGGTCCTGCTTGTTCCTGTCTCCGTTCCAGGGTCCTGCTTGTTCCTGACTCTGTTCCAGCCTTCCTGCCTGCTCCAGTTCCATTCCTGCTCCTGTGTTCTGGTTCCTGCTTGCTTGCTTCTTCAGTTTTGACTTTGGCCTGGTTCCTGGTATTCTCTGTCTGCTGCCTGTCCTGACCCTTGGCATGTTCTCTGGCTCTGTCTTCTGTCTGCCCTGATCCCTGGCCTACCTCCTCGTCTTGCAACTCTGCTGCCTGCCTCGACTCCTGGACTGTCTATGACTTCCCAAGCCTTCAGCCTGCCTCGACTCAGACTGTTCTCTGGACTTCTCTTCACCAGGAGACCTTCGCCTAAGTCCTGCCGGCCCCGGCACCCAAGGGCTCAACCTGCGGGGAACGAAGGCTGGTATAGGTGAAGGTCCTGTCAGATCTCCTGGCTCCGATCCACCTCCCAGCTATGAGTACCACTGCGGGCCTTCCTTCAGTGGATCTTCCATACACTCTAGCCGGCCCAAGGGTCCACATCCACAAAAAAGGTATTATTTGCTTATTTCTGCCTTTTAAAACTTAAAACTTAAAAGTTCAAAAGTGTCACACTTTAATTTAGGGGCATTAGGCAGTTGCCATGCGGTAAATGTGTTTACCTTATAGTAAGTTTCTTAACACAGTATCAACACATGGTATTTAAAATACAGTGCTTTATTTTAGTTGATTTTCATGCAAATGCTTTGCATATGCATGCAAAACAGATCATTACTGGAAAATTTTGTAGTAATAAATTAATGTGGCTTGCTTGAAATATTGCAAACCATATCATTTTCAGGAATGTTAGCTACAACTCTGCAGTAATCTTTCCGTGGGAGCATCAGGGACCTTAACAGGGGTCCTGATGCTCCCTGGATAAAACTTAAAAGGCAAGAGTGGCCTGAAAGAAGCTCCCCACCAACATGTATAACCTCCTCCAGGGTTTGTGAGACTCTCATCTCAACCCCCCTGTCATTACTAGAGGTATCCCCACAGTATTAAAATGGAAAAAAAATCATACTGAAAGGAGCCTTTGGAGGTCATGAGGGGCTAATTTTTCAAAGGGTTGTGATTGGGAAGATGGGAGTGACTGTTACTACCCAGCTTTCATTTCATTTCATTTATTTGCATTTATGAATCACTTTCTAGATTAAAAATAGCCAAAATCTGTATCTTTTGGATTTCTTTAAGGAAAAAACTGATATAAATTTGATTATTTAATGTGTTTAACATTTAAGAAATTAATACTTATAGTTTTGTTTTTGTATCAGTATACATTATAATGTTTTATGTTATAATATATAAAATTAATTAAAAAAAAATGAAAAAAAAATAGCCAAAAGCAATGTACAAAAAGTAAAATGTAAATACAATCACTTTAAAATGAGCAACAACAATACATCATAACACAATACCTAAAGCTGACAACCCCCTTCAAACCTGCTATCTTTCTCCTATACCAATCAACCCCTACAAGACATCAGCCGACTTTGATTGTTTTTTCAATTTGATACATTGGGGGTGCCTCTAGAGGTGGCAGAGGATTTCGATGGGTTCCCCAAGACCCTGTGGGGATTTATAGATGTTGGGAGGGAGGGCTTCTCTGGTCCTTCAACATGATGGCAACCCTGGTCAAAGGGGGCCATTGCACATTGTTTTGGGGGAAGAAAAGCCACAGTGTTTTTCCCAGTGGTATTTTACTATCGGGAAAGTATCGCGAGGATGGCTAAATTGTGCATATTGAGTACTGCATTTTAGTAAACAATCGCTGTATTTTCCCCTCTGATTTTGCTTCTGAAGAAAATACTACAGTTAAGCAAATGACCCCCTTAGACTCATCAGGGAGATAATCAAACTGTTCACATTAATGCACACACCTTTTACCCATGGGGTTTTCACCAATAATTAGTAAAATTGCATGGATACTTTTGCTTTATTGCCTCTGAAAAAAGTACCTACGGACAGTTGCATTTACTTTTTCTGCAGGTAAATTTTTCTGGCCAAAACAACGTGCACAGTTTTGAAAATCTGAAATGACATGTGTTGTCCCGCCCCCGTCTTAATCTTGCCCATGGGAGTGCCTCCAAACAAGGGCACCATTTCACCCAAACTAACAATGGCACTGGTTGACCAGCACTATGGTACTGGATGACCCTTCGAACAATGGTTCCCCTATAGACTGAACATGCTGGGTAATTTTCTCACCAGGGAATTTTTCCAGGGAAGGTGGGAGGAACTTTTGCAAGTCCTTCATAGATCTCTTTTTCTAATTTTAGTAAAACCAAAGGTGGTTTTGATATAATTTACCTTCTGTAAATAAGTTCCTTTTACTCTGACGGTTGTTTTTTTTTCTCTATTTCACGCTACCTATATTTTCCCTCTCTTCTCCTGTCTCCCATAGCCCTCTCCTCTTTTCTGGCCTGCTCCCATCCCCTGCCCCCTGTTCATTGTAATTCCTACTTTAATCGAGTTATTCGTAAACCGGCGTGATGTGCCATACGAACGTCGGTATATTAAAAGTTGTTAAATAAATAAATAAATAAATAATTCCTATAGAAGATGGAGAGAGGTCCCCTTACAAAAATGTCATCTTTAAAAAAGGATTTTGCCTCTGCACATGAGGCAACCATACCCCAGCCTGGATGTGTTCTAGACGTCTGCCGCTGCTCGTGTCCCACAGCTGTCAGAACTGGCATTAGTTTCAGATAACAGCATGGCAAACTCTGCTGATGCTGAGCACGGTTTCAGCAAACTCAAAAAGATGACAAGGACTTTCTCAAGAACATATAAAAAGGGTAATAACTGTGCTGTATTTCATTCCAAAATAAAAGTGACATTTCACAGGTAAGAGTTTGCAATTTATGTTTTCACTTGATAAATAGTTGATTTTTTAATGAAGTAATTTTTGTACTTGAATATAATTTAACTTTTTTTAAATACCGTGAAAGTTTTTCCAATACCAAAATGACTTTTTGCATAGTATGAAATATGAAAGTTTAATTCAAAATTTTGCAAATTTCCCCATAATTGTTACAGAACTTTGAAAAATTTGCCACACAGCTTGCTATCACTTGCTATAGAATTTCAAAAAATCTGATATAGAAAACCAGGGGAAGTGGGAATTGGTGGGATTAATGGAAGAAGGGGCAGTAATATTATATGTGAAATCTCAGATTGTCATCCAGACAGATCAACACTCCCATCTGGTTTACAACAGTTCTCTGCAATTCTAAACAATCCACGTCATAAATTAATCCATTGGCTATTGTGTACTTGCATTCATCATCTGCCCATACTCTTTTATTTGACAGTAATCAAGCAAAACACCTAAAGAGAGTGGCCCACATCTCAGAACATCTTTCTGATGTATATTTGATGTTCTTTATCATGGATTATCTTACAGTGGATTACAGTCTTGTCCTCTAGTATAAAAAGCCATTACCCATATTTCTTAAACTCTATTGCATTCTCATTATGAATTAGAGTTGTGTATTTGTTTACAAATAAATGGTAATCTGAACTGAAAATGGCTATTTGGGGGGGGGGGGGGGGGTTTGTTGAATCCAAAACCAATAAAAAAATAACCTTGAAAACCCTGAATGATTTCATTTTTATTTGTTTCAGGAAACAGTGTGCAATATTTGCAAATAGCATATGCTATTTTCTGAAGCAAATAAAAATGAAATTAAATGAAAAAACAAACCCCCAAAATGCAAATTCAGTCCAAAACCCCCCACTAAAAATGAAAGAAGCAAAGTGAAACAAAAATTTCAGACATGTGTTCATCTCTATTTTGAATGAATGCTTTAGGATCCATACTATAGCTGCACATGAGGACAATCATCGTTTCATTTCAAGTCAAAACATAACAGTAAGAGAGAAGAGGTCATAAAATGCTGATTTGTTTCCTGCTTCCTCATTCCAAATATAAGTCATGCACCTCCTAGATTTTCATCTACCAATGCCCTTTGTTTGACATCCAAGCCTAACTTGACTATTAATAATACTGCCCAATCCTGAATGGCAGTGATTGAAAATTTTCATGGTCTACCCCAGCTGAATGCAAGTCAATTGCCATTACCCTTGAAAACTAAAGACTTGAAAGACAACTGGTGCCTAAAAAAATCCCTGCACATTGGGGCCTCAGTTGTGTGGACCAGTGATAGTCCATTTAAATTGGCCGTCACCAAGACTACTCCTCACCTAGTCCTTTTCTGTCAGGTTTTCACCTCTTTAACCAAAGTTTAAGCTGCTTGCTTTCCAAGTCTGCATCCTCAAGCCATGAGCCTGGCAGTTGTTCTGCAGTTTTAGAGCTAGCTACCACCTCACCCAAACTGCATGCCCTCGCTCCCCAAAAAATGAGCAAAATTGCTGATTTGAACAATATAACCTCAGATTTGTCCCCCTACTTGTCCTGCAATGCTGCTATTAATCTCATCAGGATATCTAGCATGATTTGCCTCTTTCTTGATAGGATCTTACCTACCCCAACCAACAAGCAATTTTCTAATTAGAAAAACCGGATTATAGTCTTCAATAGAGGTGTGCAGCCCTCAGTTTTTCATTTTGGTTTGTTTTTTCATTTCAAGTTTTTTGTTTTTGTTTTTTATTTTTTTGGTTCATTTAATGATTTATTTTCAGTTCAGTTCACATTCCAACCAAAAAACCTCCCATTAAACATGAAAAAAAAAAAACCCCACGGCAGCGCAGCAGCTATGAGTAGGGCTCCTGTTTTGCTGCTGTCCTGGCCACTAGAGAGGAATGCTGGTTGCAGTGCATAATTATGGTAAATGGATTCAATCCTGGCACAGCCACTTGTGATTTAGTCATGTGATCAAATCCTTGCATTGCTGCAGGTGACATGGGCTACAACTCATGGCTCTAACGACCTGTACGCAGACTGGTGTGCTGGAGTAATTAGCCCAGTGACTAAGTTGCTATGACAACCATGTTGCTCAAGCATACTCCACCGGATACCAACTGCTGCCCTTGTTCTGGAACCGACTGAAAGTAGAAGATTGCTGCCCCACTCCAAAGCTTCACTGCTGCCAGAGACTATTCTGGATGGACAGGAGTTTTGCCGATGTTGGCCATATCCCAACACTTCCATTGCTTAACACAACATATTTTTCAGTGGTTTGCTTTTTTTGCCATTTCTTGCCATCCTTCCACCACTTCAGCCTCATGTCTTTTTTTGTTTTTAATTAGCGCCTATCACCCTCGCTTCCCTGCTATGCTATCAGGACCTGATGGAGAACTACTGGTAGTTTTGCCCACTCTGTCCTTTTCTCTTCTTAGCCCAATAGATTCAAACTTTTCTCTAGCAGTTAGGTCTATGCATTTTGTCTTCGTGATTCAGGAAGAATAGACATGTTAAACAGCAGGCATCCAGACCCAAATAATGCTGAATGAATTGCTACACGAGGCAAAAAGTTTTGTGAGTGATTTCACTCTTCTCAAAACAGCCTTCAGTTACTACTTTCTGTTCCCTACTGGGACTATTCAAGAGTATAGAAGGCAAACTCTTCTTCATTCTCTATAGTAATTCATCTAAACTTGAATACATTGATGAAAACTAGCCTTCTGTCCCCTTATCTCTTTCAAAATCTCAGTCTGCTTTTTGGATTTCATCCCCTTCCTAGCTTGTTTCAAACTTGGGCTGGCACCAGGAAAAAGTTACTTGGTTTTGAGGTTATTCCCTTTTAATTCATTGAGACTTCTTTTAATAATCCTCCCCCCACCCGTCTACCACCTTAAAATTATCCAATCAAGCAATCCTGGAATTTATTTTAAGAATAAAGTCTGTAATATACATGATCAAGACCATTTATTGACAAAATACAAGAACATTTTGCAAGTTTTCATCTCAGGATATCAATACGTAACATCATTTCAATAGATCTGATGGGCTGTCACATCTTCCAGATAGCAGTGAAGACAATTTATAAATAAATTTATGTAGCTCTATTTATACATTATATTTTTTTTCTCCTTGTAGGTTTTTTTTTCTCCTTGTTGGTTTAATTTTTGCAGGATAACATGAGGTCTTACCATGGCATCATTGTCGCCTGGAAATTTCTCCTTTAGCCTTTATTTTATGTATAAACAATACTGCTACAGATACTCTGGTCAAATACAGCATGGTATAGATTTGAAAGCTATTTAAATCTTATGTTACCTGTAAAGAGAATGCCTCTCAGTATCATATAAAATACAGTGTACAGTATATGCTTACTGGAATAGACTATGTGTCAGTTACAAAACATCTTATTATACTTTTGAATTTAATACAGTATAAAATCTTCCCACGTAACATATTTGGAAATACCATCAGTAAAACTAGCACACTTGGAATTGATACGTAAACGTGATTTTTCAGTTGCCGGCCCGACCCTCTGGAATGCTATTCCAGAGGAAATTCACTTAATGGCAAATATTAAAGAATTAAAAAAGGCTTTAAAAACATATCTTTTTACCGTAGCTTATAACATCACTTAACAAATCTCTATCATAAGTGTTAATAGCCTCAATAGCAATATTACCAAATTGACTGCTATATGTTCTTTTAGTGTTCTTGAAGAGTAATATTATATGTTTTTTAGTGCTTTTGAAGTATAATTTTAATGATGTATATTGTTCTGTTTATATTTGTTCACTTTTTAATTATGTATGTTTTTATTTTAGTAAACCGCGCTTAGCCGGTCAGGTTTCTGCCCAATTTTGCGGTAAATAAATCTTTTAAATAAATAAATAGAACAAATTAAATGAATTGAAATTAAACAACAAAAAAAACAATAATTCAGTTGCCTCCCCCTCCTCCCTATTTGTTTCATTATTGGGTAAATGTTTAATCAGCCATGCATGTAAAAAACAGGGGTTACGCACAGAAATGCCAGGCTGAAGGAAAAGGGTGGTGTGGGGCAAGGCTGGAGGCCACGCTGCTGGGGAAGGGACTGCCGGCACGCACAAGTTGCTTCTGTTCCAACAGAGCAGTAAGCAACAAAATAAAAAAAAAAAAAAAGGTAGGAAAAAGGGTTTAGCGGATGGGGAGGAGAAGGGAAAGGGAAGGGAAGGGAGGTTAGGTAGCGGGGGTAGGGAACTGGGGAAGGCCAGGATACGTCGCCGCATGAAAATTGGGGAAGTCTCCCCCTCTTGCACAGACCGCCCACACATGTGTGTGTGTGGCCCCCGGAATTTATAACACGAGTACGCCAGCTCGCACAGGTTGTAAAATCAGCTTGCCTCTTTAAAAACCTACCCCATTGTGTTTGTTTTTTAAATTCACTAGGGCTGCTTTAACAAATTAAAGGGACCTGACAAACATCTGTGGATGGGCCTTCTCCCTCATTATCCTGACCATGGCATCCATTCTCCTCCTTTCCATCCCACCTGTTAATCTGATGCTATCAAGCTACTGCTGCAGCTTTCCTCCTCTGTACTAGTTGACAGGAGGGCCTTTGCAGGCTGCTTCTGGCCTGCAAAGGCCAACACAAGCACACCTCCAACATTTTGCCAGCCTAAGCAGGCTGATGCACACACATCTCTCTCTCTTCTTCTGGCCCATGTGGGCCTATGCAACACAAATAAAATTGCATGCAAATTTATATCATGCATATTAATTGCACATATCCTGATAACCTGACTCACTGGGGGTCCCCCAGGACAGGTTTGGGAACCACTGCACTAGGTGCAATTTCAGTTTTGCACCCCAGTCCCCAATTAAATTTTCAGACCCATAAGCATCCTATCAAGATTTTGATAAGCTCAACAGTCATTATGATCCTATTATCAACCTTCCCAGAACAATCCTGTAAAAAAAAAAACCATAATTAAGGGTGTGAATTCATTTTATAACAAAATGAAAAATAAGACAAAACACTTGCATTTTATTTCCTTTACAAATGAAACAACCCCAGAAATAACTTAAAAGATTCAAAATTCACTCCTTCTCCCCAGAGCATAATTAATCCTTCCGCAAGAGTCTCTGATGTAGAAAGGGACAGGATCGATCCACAGTCTCTCCTGCACTGCCAATTCCTGGTTTGAAAATGGTGCCATCCCATACCTAAGACCAATGCTATTTTCTTGTATTTTGTAGTAACTCGAGTAGTAGTGGCTTGGGAACTACCAGAGGAAAAAGAAAGCAGACTCTGGCTGTTCCTTAAGTGCAGTTCATCTACAGTGAAATTCAGAAAAGTGCACAGCAAAATAAAGGATTCAGGCAGCTCGCCTTGGAGTGTAGCTCTCTCACAATTAATACAGCGTAGTGCAATACAAAACAATGCCGGCAGCTCACTTTGGCTTCAGGCAAGTCCCAGTCTTAAACAAAGCAGGTCTAAAGCGGGTCTGAATGTCACTCTCAAACCTTAAGGGGCGGATTTTCAGAGCCCTGCTCGCGTAAATCCGCCCAAAACCGGGCGGATTTACGCGAGCAGGGCCCTGCGCGCCGGTAAGCCTATTTTACATAGGCCTACCAGCGCGCGCAGACCCCGGGACTCGCGTACGTCCCGGGGTTTTCGGAGGGGGGCGTGTCGGGGGCGTGTCGGGGGGCGGGCCCGGTCGTCGCGGCGTTTCGGGGGCGTGTCGGCAGCGTTTTGGGGGCGGGTACGGGGGCGTGGCTACGGCCCGGGGCGGTCCGGGGGCGTGGCCGCGCCCTCCGTATCCGCCCCCAGGTCGCGGCCCGGCGCGCAGCAGGCCCGCTGGCGCGCGGGGATTTACGTCTCCCTCCGGGAGGCGTAAATCCCCCGACAAAGGTAAGGGGGGGGTGTAGACAGGGCCGGGTGGGTGGGTTAGGTAGGGGAAGGGAGGGTAAGGTGAGGGGAGGGCAAAGGAAAGTTCCCTCCGAGGCCGCTCCGATTTCGGAGCGGCCTTGGAGGGAACGGGGGGAGGCAGCGCGGCTCGGCGCGCGCAGGCTATACAAAATCGATAGCCTTGCGCGCGCCGATCCAGGATTTTAGTGGATACGCGCGGCTCCGCGCGTATCTACTAAAATCCAGCGTACTTTTGCTTGAGTCTGATGCTCAAGCAAAAGTAGGCTGATCGCGCTTCTATTAAAATCTACCCCAAAATGTAGCAGGTCTTCTGTTACAGTGGGTCTCTGTTTGTTTCCCGGGGCCAGCATAACTCTTTTAAGAACTGAGGTGTTATACTCTGGTGAAGGGCTCCTCTCTTCACCTAGGATTCCCTTAAAGGACCAGGCGAGACAGCTGTACCTGGTCTTTTAAGGGAGTCTGAGGGAGTTTTCTGTACACTTTCTCACAATGCTGTGCACAATGCACATCAAAATGGTGCCATTTTCAAACTAGAAACCTTTGAGTCAGGAACAATTAGGGTCAGAGGCTCCAGTGGAAGGTGTAAGTGTGGTCCAGGATGGGCAGGGGTAAGAGTGACCATGTCTTTTTTTTTTTAATTTGAATATTTATTTCAATTCAGCAAAGAAAATAAACAGTAATAGGTAGATTTTAAACCACCTGCGCGCGTAAATCCCGGCGTTTATACTCATGGCCAGCGCTTGCGTGCACCGGGTGAATATTCGAAGAGGCCCAGCCATGCACATAAACGCCAGTACGCGAATAAGTGCCGGGCCTCTTCGAAGGGGCGGACCGGAGGTGAGTTCTGGGTGAGGAAGGGCGGGCCGGGACAGTGCTATTGTTCGCTGTCTCAAAGACACGGCTGCTGGCACACGCAACTTACTTCAGCTCGGGAGCTGAAGTAAGTTGTGCAATGTACAACAACGGAATAAAAAAAAGAAAAAGGTAGGGTTTAGGGAGGAGGGAGGAGAGGGGAAGGGGAAGGGAGGTTAGGTGGGGGGTAGGGAAGTTCCCTCCCAGTCTGCTCCTTAATTGGAGCAGACTGGGAGGGAACTGGAGAAGGCCGGAATGCGTCACCACGCGAAAATTCCCCACCCTTGCACGTGCTGCCCGCATGGATTATAAAATCCAGCGGGAATGTGCACACAGCCCACAGATTTTCCACCATGCATGTGCTGGTGTGTGCATGGTAGAAAATCGATGCATCCATGTATGCATGCCTGAAAATGCGTACACATGGACGCGGGCTCGCAAAGTAGAAAATCTATCCCTAAATGAGCTAAATCCCAAATAAAACCTCATCCCCCAATACAAATGTTTTTCCTTGCACATCCCTAGAGAGAGAGAGAGAGAGCCTAGCTGTAATGCCCTCACATTAGATAGGTATTTATATCTCTATGGGAGGCCCACCTAGTAACGCGATGTGTGGTTTAGGTATTAGTGTAGGAGTTGATGGCCACTTTGACATTCAAAGTGAGACGCACGAACACAGAACAGTGCTCTCTTGTGAAGATTTGATGACCTGCGGAGTGAGGAAACTCACTCCAAGATGAGATTTGTGCAAAACTACTGGTGTAAGTACCTTGGTACAATTGGTCATGAACTACTTCACTAAATGTCAATGTTTAATGATATATTGTAACCGAACCTTTGACGGCACCTGTTAGAATGTACTATTGTACGCTTTTACCTGCATTAAATATGTGCCTACATGTAAACCGTTGCGATGGTATTTAACTTAGCAACGGTATAGAAAAGTTTTTAAATAAAATAAATAAAAATAAATGTTCTGCCAACCTAGCTTGATGGACTCTCTACCTGGGTAACATGTACGCCCGTGCGCAACCTTTTAAAATCTACCCCATATTGTATTTTCATACAGGCGATCTGTGCATAAGTTTACCTGCATATCGGGATGGCAATTTTATAGCGGGAAATTTCCCTGGGTAAAGTACCATTTTGCTCTCAAAAACGTCTTTCATAATTACCCTCCATGTGTCTAACTGCAGGATAAACACCTTCAAAGTACCTAATTTCACCATACAATTATGATCAGCGTTTCACACTTAATTCAGCTTGCTTAAATGTAGTAGCATCTGCCTGCTTACAAATCATGTGCACAACTCAGACAGTTCCCTGGGAAATGCTTTTAAAACAGAGATCTTCAAAGGTGCATGATTGGCTAGAAAATAAAATGTTTTCACTGACCAATCAGCAGTCAGAATCAAAAAGTAGAGTATTAATTGACAGTAGTAGCCTACTGAGTCTTGATGCTGATTCAGAAGTTTAAAATATACATATACACATATTTTTGAAAAGTTCAAACTAATGTTTTTTAAAATGTTTAAAATTATATTTGCTGATGAAAGGAATATAGCTTCTGAAAGGTATACTAGAAATCCATTAAATTAGACTAGAAAAAAGTACCAACATATATTTTTTTTGTTATGGAGCTTTATTTCTATGCACTGAAGAGAACTAACGAGGCAACCACACTACTTTATCTGTTTTCTATACAGAACAATCTTCTTATGTAGTTCAGATAAATGACCAAATATTTCATCAGCACATTATTTTATGAATTGATTTCAGTGTTCCTCTTTACCATACATCTGACCCTCAACAGTAGGGTTGGCAGCTGGCTCTATGTCTATGCTATATGTTACTGGCTAATTGAGTCCTGCTTTCCACCCTAAAGAATAGCAGGGTTACACTGATATGCATGCAGTAGAGTAAAGCTAGGACTATATTAAGTATTAACTGTTCCTTGCGACATACTGCCATCACTGCTCTTCAACCCAATCCAATTCCCTATGGCCATTTCCCTCTCCCACACGGACATGGTAAAGTATGTAATATGCAACCACTTTGTAAAGCTTGAACTCAGGAAAGGAAAGGGCTGATATAGGCAGGTTCTCTATTTTTAGGATGCAGCATTCCTCTCTTTTTCTCTGAGCTGTATCATAGCATAAATTATATGACTTCTGGCTCAACATATGTAGTTATCAATGTAATACAATTTCTGCATCTGCATAACTACAGATATGTGTCTTGGGTTTTAAAAACAAATAGAGAACTTTCTAAAACAATCATGCCTTAACAGTAAAATAATTATAATTTAATTGCCTATGATTTTTATGACACTTAGAACAGACTGGCAAACTTACTGGAGGATGGGGGACGGGGGGGGGGGGGGGACGGAGAAGGGTATATGTTAAACTAAGATTGTCAGGGATGGGAGATCAAAGCCCTAAGGTAAATTAAAGTATTCAGGTAAGTGAATCTTGGAACACTTAAAGAGAAATGAGAAAAATGGCAACATCTGGAAAGCTGCATACACTAATGCTCACAGTATTGGAAATAAAGTCCCAGATCTAGAGGCAGTCATGGGAGAGATTGACTTGAGTACAGCAGTGGTCACAAAGACATGCTACACAGAGAACCATGACTGGAATATAGTTGTATCAGGCTATAATCTATTTGGGAAGGACATGGTAGGAAGAAAGGGAGGAAAAGTGGGTGATATATATAAAAAATAATATTAAAGTAACAGAACTGTGGGATTTACAAATAAAGGTGGAGGCACTGTGGGTTAATCTGGGAATAGCAAGTGGAACATCTGTTTATATTGGGGTGATATTCAGACAGAAGAAATGGGTAGAGATTTACTTGAAAACAGTCACCGATGTAGGTGAATCTTTAGGGATTCATGGTAGCCCAGATGTGGGTGAACCTTTAGGCATTCACAGTCAGGAAGATTTCTGGTGCACTAGGATGAGTCTCTGTTGTGGAATCTAGGAAAAGTGTTTCTGATGTCATAATGAGGGATCACCCAGGATCTTGTGATCACAGATGGTAGGGTTTAGTATTAGAACACAGGCAGAAATGGGGGTCCATTCAAAGGTGAGGGTCCTGGACTTAAGCAAAACTAACTATGTGAAGATGGGGGAGTGCCTCAAGGAGGCATTAACAGGATGGGACAATCTACGAGAAGTAGAAGAGCAGTGGGCAAAACAAAAAGGAGATATTGACCAGCAACATACGGTTCCGTTAACAATAGAATAGAATGAGCATGGCAATGGAGACTGTTGATTTCTCCCCCTTATCATCAGTTCCAGTGATACAAGAGACTGAAATATTGATAATAACATTTTATGACCACCATTTTTATCTCATTTTTGCCCTTACAGTCATCCTGGGATTACCACATGTTCATTGGAAGATGCATCAGATAACCTTCGGACAATGGAATTGTCTTCCCAATTTAGAACAGAAGAGACTATGCAGCTATTGAGGTGTAATACAGGACCAACGAATGCGTGCACAGGTTCACCCATACGCCAGTTTGAAGTTACCATCCCATTTAATATTGACCCAATCCAGAATTTAAGTTGATGATTTAAGGGTAAAGTTCTATCATGGTTTTAATTCCATGTAATAAATATTTTGTTAAAAAGCACAATAGAGTATGGTACTTCTAAGACTGAGGATGGAGTCAGAGGGATGCACTAACTCTTTGTGGCTGAAACATAGATAGTTCTGAGAGTTTATTTACTTGAGATGGCAAGCAATTCAAACTGAATCCACATCCAAGTCTTTGTCGTAGTGCTGGTGTCAATACATTTTTAGCCTGCAAGTATATTTTTTCACCATTTTATTAAATTGCTTCTGAGAAAAGTGGTAAAATCTGTTGGTTACTTTTAGGATCTACATTAACTTTCTCTATTATTAACAAGAATCATGGTGTTCCATTAATGTTTAGTTTTTGCAATTATAAATATTCATATATGCAGATTTGGAAGTATTCTTGTGGTTGATCATACCCTAGATTTTAATAAATAAATAAAAACATTTGGAAGCCATACTTTAACTGTATTAAATCTGTACATTTGTATAAGTATAAAATCTCTAAGTAGTGTTCCATTGAAGCCTATTAACCACAAAGTCTTCCATGGGCATAAGTGAAGAGGATTGGGCTATAATATGTCATGGATATCATGCTATTCTTGTATCTTGGGTATTAATCATATCTAGTGCCATCAGCATTAAACAAAATGATGTTTTCAACTATGTAATACCTGATCAGTGTGTGTCCACTAGAAGACATAAATGTATGTAGCATTTATACTGTTTAGTCACAAAGGTTGAAATGGTTATTTCAGTTTGTTACATTGATTAACCAGTGGTGAGATAAACTTGATAATCCTATGAAATGGGATAATGTCGCCTTACAGTTGACTTTGTGTAATCAATATAGCTACTCCAGAAAAAAATGTTGCTTTTACAGAACCCTGAGCAGAGTAATTGAATAACAGTTCCATTGGTCTCTCATCCCTGAAATTTCGATGTGAATTAATTTGTGAAAATATTTTCTCTCTTAAATATTTGTAATCATGCAGAATAAAAGAATACTCCAAAATATTTGACAAGAATTCTGTCATGCAACATACTGTAATTTCTAGAAGTGTTTCGGAAATTTCTTTTACATAATTGACTATTTAGGCACTCTCTTCTATTTGATATCAAATTGTAAATGAAGATCATTCAATCTGCTCGATAAGCACTAAACCTCCACCGGTTTTGCCTGAAAAGTATTCATTGATTACTCTTCTACCCTTCTAAATTTCTTGAAGGGGGACAGGGCAAGATTTGTTCTATCATATGCATGCCTCCTATAAAGAAATGTATACATTCATGATTAGAAAGCATCTAGATAGTAAAATGTTCAGTTCAGCTGAAATTATAAAATATCTCATTTTGAATATCAAGAGCAACTTATGATAGTGCACTAGAAAATGAAATCTCATACCATAAACAGTCTTCATTTGCATTTAGCAAGCCTTGACTGTGTTGTTGAACATATAAAAATAGTACAGCCTAAGAAACTCTGCAAGATAAATTATTAAGACTATCATAACAACTGTAATATAGTACAGAATAAATTTCAATTACGTATTCATCAATTAATGCAGGTACAATCCAAATGTTAAAGAACTGAATGATGCATTGTGCTTAGAAGCCCAATTTTATAACAGCTCACATATGGCTGCAGTCTGTGTGTACAAAGTATGTGTCCATGTAGATATTTACACACATACTTTAGAAAATTGAAAGAACATATGTAAAGGATTTTCCTACCCCAACTCCGCCCCAGGAATGTCTCTTTGCAATACACATTAAAGTATGCGATTTTGTGCATACTTTTGTGTACAACCCCCCAGAGTAATTTTTAATATCCTATTTATGCATATGAAACTGCATTTTATGCACTTATATGTTTTTTAAATTACTCTCTATGGGCCTGATTTTCAAAAACATTTACACACTTACAAATGGGTTTTACATATGTAAATGCCCTTTACCTCTGTAGTGGGCTTTGAAAATTGGTACAATATATGCCATTGAATTGTCCAAAGGATTTACCCACATAAGTGCACTTTACACGAGTAAATGGCTTTTGAAAATTGCTACCATAGTAGGTACATTTATATGTGTAAATCTTTTTGAAAATGACCCCTAAGGTGGTAATTTTAAAAGGAGTTACACGTATAAATGTAACATACTATCGCAGCATTTAAAAAAACAAAAACATTTATGTGTGTAAAGTGCATTGGCACATAAATATCCTATGGACAATGCAATGGCATATATTGTAGCAAATTTCAAAAACCCATGAGTAAAGTACATTTATACATGTAAAATCCTATTTCAGTGTATCTAATGCCTGAATTTTCAAATTGTGGGACTTGTTTGTGCTGGATGCATATGTAAACACTAGGGGTGTGCAGTTTTTTTTTTTTTTTTTTTTGTGTTTTTGTTTCATGCCAGTATTTGCTCAATTTCATTTTTAAAATGGTTCTTTTATTTTTCCTTAATTTTGTGGTTAGTGCAACTAAGTTCTATTAGTAAACACTAACTGCACTTAATGCGTACTAAAGCCAAGTTAGTGTGCACTAAGTACAATAAACTCACGCTAACGGATAGATTTTAAAAGAAGCGCGCGTGGCCTACATGTGTGCGCACTACACGGCGCGCGCACATGTATGCCTGATTTTATAACATGCGTGTGCATGTTATAAAATCCGGGGTCGGCGTGAGCAAGGGGGTGCATAATTGTGCACCTTGCGCACATGAGCCGCGCTGCCTTCCTCCGATCCCTTCCCCCAACCTAACCTTCCCACCCCTTTCCCTAACCTTCCCCCCCCTAGCCCTACTCTAACCCCCCCCCCCCCCCCCCGACTCTTGTCTTATCTTTTGTGCCTGCCTCCGGGTAGGTACAAGTTGTGCGCACCGGCATCCTGCCAGCACGTGATCCTCCGACACAGCAGCAATGGCTGCTATGTCGGAGGCCTCTGGCCCTGCCCACGCCCCGTCCCCAGACCACCCCTTTTGTAAAGCCCCGGGACTTACACGCATCCAGGGGCTTTATGCTCGTCACTAGGCTTTTTTAAAATAGGCCCGGCCCGGCTTTTTTAAAATAGGCCCGGCACGCGTAACCCTTTTAAAATCCAGCCCTAATGGAATTTAGTGTGCACTAATACGAAACTAAAAAAAACCCAAATTTTGGTGTTTTTGCTTTCATTTCATAGTTGACATTGTCTATTTCATTTTAAATGAATGTAAATCCCTAATAAATATCCTATGTATCCTGATAATGCCACCTGTTTGGACTTTATAGGCCATCTGAAAATTTATTTTCAGATGTAACATCAGCATCAGGCAACTCTTTACTCATCAGTTATGGTGAATGTTATTATTATTAAGATGCATCTGTAGCCTTTCATGTGCATCTCATAAAACTTCAAAGACCACTACCAATTTCAAAATGTTAATAAGTTTAAATCACAAAAAATATTGCGCCAGATTTTCAAAAGCATTTACATGTGTAAAAGTGGGATTTAACCATGTAAGTGCACTTTACGCTTATGAAAATTGCTATGACAGTATGCTACATTTACACATATAACTCCTTTGAAAATTCATCTGTATGTTTATAAATTTTGCTTGGTGCATGCTGCATCTTGCCGGTTGTGATAACTTTTTCATGGTCATTGCAATATCATATATTGTTACTAAGTTATGAGCAGTTCCTCCAGAGCTCTGTCACCTTTTCCTTGGGAAATATACTTCACTGACTTCAATAAGGGAAACAATGAAGGCCATTCATTTCAGTAGTGAAATAGCCAAAAAATGTGATATAGTCTTCTAAACGTCTTAAATATATGATTATTTTTATACTTGGACAATTCCCTTATTCCATTATACTGCATATACGATCTATTAGGGATGTGCAGACAAAAAGTTTGTGTTGATAAGTTGAAGTTGAGGGTCGATTTCGTTCAATATGGATATATGGAGAATTCCATAAGTTGAGGGTCTGTCCATATGTTCACCGGTTCCCTAAATAAAAATTTAAGCCCCTCACCCTCCTTAATCCCCCCCCCCAAGACTTACCAAAACTCCCTGGTGGTCCAGCGGGGAGTCAGGAAGCCATCCCTGTATTCCTTTGTGAGGAGCACGTGACGTCGGCGTCACGTCGGAGTGACGCGGACGTCACGTGCTCCTCGGCGCCTCCGCTCCGGGACCCCCGTTGGACCCAACCGGAACTTTTGGCCAGCTTGGGGGGGGTCAAAACTCCCTGGTGGTCCAGCGGGGAGTCAGGAAGCCATCCCTGTATTCCTTTGCGAGGAGCACGTGACGTCGGCGTCACGTCGGAGTGACGCGGACGTCACGTGCTCCTCGGCGCCTCCGCTCCGGGACCCCCGTTGGACCCAACCGGAACTTTTGGCCAGCTTGGGGGGGGGGTCAAAACTCCCTGGTGGTCCAGCGGGGAGTCAGGAAGCCATCCCTGTATTCCTTTGCGAGGAGCACGTGACGTCGGCGTCACGTCGGAGTGACGCGGACGTCACGTGCTCCTCGGTGCCTCCGCTCCGGGACCCCCGTTGGACCCAACCGGAACTTTTGGCCAGCTTGGGGGGGGGGGGGGTCAAAACTCCCTGGTGGACCCAACCGGAACTTAAAAGTTCCGGTTGGGTCCAACGGGGGTCCCGGAGCGGAGGTGCCGAGGAGCACGTGACGTCCGCGTCACACCGATGTGACGCCAACATCACGTGCTCCTCGCAAAGGAATACAGGGATGGCTTCCTGACTCCCCGCTGGACCACCAGGGAGTTTTGGTAAGTCTTGGGGGGGTCAGGAGGGTGGGGGGTTTAAGTGTTTATTTAGGTTCAACATATTCAACATAGCTATGTTGAATAAGTTGAAAATCGCGATGCGTTGCGCATCATCACTTTTTTAAGTTTAAAAAAAAAATAAGTTGCGTTTTACATATGCGTTCAAAACGAATGCACACCCCTACTATCTATAATAAAATATACAGCATTTGGCAATACACTTTAGTTACCCATACTTTAGGTGAGATACGAGGCCTATATTATAGACATGGGTTACATAGTAACACAGGTTTTAGTGTACAGAAATATATTTGTTCAGCATGCTCATCCATTTTCTAAATGTCCCAGGCACCAGTTGTTGATTCCTTTTTCCCTATGCTCATTAATAGATTTAGGCCAGGATTTTCTAAGGTCACAGACCTTAGAAAATCCAGTGGTAACAGGGGGGCGGGGTGGTGAAGCGGGGGGACGGGCCTGCGAAAGCTGGCAGCGATCGCACCTCTGCGGGTTTGCACCCAATAGCGCCATTGTAAAAGGTGGTGCTATTGGGCACGAAACTGGCGGCGAAAAGGGTCCTTACCTTTTTGCCGTCAGCGGTGTCTTCGCGGCATCCACCCCAGTGCCGCCCCGACTCCTCCCCTTCCGGTGTGGATGCCACCCAGAACCCACCCCGATTTAGCTATCGCGTGCGAAAAGTCCATTTACGCGTGTGATCCGCATAGAATGTGACCTCCTTAGTGACTAAAAATATATACAGTCTGTTGTTACATAATTTACAACAAACTGTTGTGAACTGTTATATAACAATTAAAGAGAGAAATCTAATGCTAAATAAAAAGCTCCAGTGAAGAATTATTGAATAGACATATGCTAGTGCATAATAGGGATGTGAATCGTTTTAGGACGATTAAAATTATCGTCCGATAATTTTAATATCGTCTTAAACCGTTATGGAACACAATACAATACAGATTCTAACGATTTATCGTTATAAATCGTTAGAATCGTGAGCCGGCACACTAAAACCCCCTAAAACCCACCCCCGACCCTTTAAATTAAATCCCCCACCCTCCCGAACCCCCCCCCAAATAACTTAAATAACCTGCGGGTCCAGCGGCGGTCCGGAACGGCAGCGGTCCGGAACGGGCTCCTGCTCTGAATCTTGTCGTCTTCAGCCGGCGCCATTTTCCAAAATGGCGCCGAAAATGGCGGCGGCCATAGACGAAAAAGATTGGACGGCAGGAGGTCCTTCCGGACCCCCGCTGGACTTTTGGCAAGTCTCGTGGGGGTCAGGAGGCCCCCCACAAGCTGGCCAAAAGTTCCTGGAGGTCCAGCGGGGTTCAGGGAGCGATTTCCCGCCGCGAATCGTTTTCGTACGGAAAATGGCGCCGGCAGGAGATCGACTGCAGGAGGTCGTTCAGCGAGGGTTCCGGCGCCTCGCTGAACGACCTCCTGCAGTCGATCTCCTGCCAGCGCCATTTTCCGTACGGAAAATGGCGCCGGCCATACGCGTATGGCCGGCGCCATTTTCCGTACGAAAACGATTCGCGGCGGGAAATCGCTCCCTGACCCCCGCTGGACCTCCAGGAACTTTTGGCCAGCTTGTGGGGGGCCTCCTGACCCCCACGAGACTTGCCAAAAGTCCAGCGGGGGTCCGGAAGGACCTCCTGCCGTCCAATCTTTTTCGTCTATGGCCGCCACCATTTTCGGCGCCATTTTGGAAAATGGCGCCGGCTGAAGACGACAAGATTCAGAGCAGGAGCCCGTTCCGGACCGCTGCCGTTCCGGACCGCCGCTGGACCCGCAGGTTATTTAAGTTATTTGG
Organism: Rhinatrema bivittatum; assembly: GCF_901001135.1. NCBI lineage: Eukaryota > Metazoa > Chordata > Amphibia > Gymnophiona > Rhinatrematidae > Rhinatrema > Rhinatrema bivittatum. The sequence goes on from NC_042619.1 coordinate 111,265,289, forward strand.
TGGGGGATTTAATTTAAAGGGTCGGGGGTGGGTTTAGGGGGTTTTAATGTGCCGGTTTTTTCGATTTTTCGATTTTTCGATTTTTAACGATTTTTAACGATTTTTCACGATATTTTACCCCCCCAAACGGCAACAATACGATTCCCTCCCCCTCCCAGCCAAAATCGATCGTTAAGACGATCGAGGACACGATTCACATCCCTAGTGCATAATGCTGCTCACTTAAATGTGGCAAGCTGACATTATGACAGGTAGCCTGTGGGTCTAGAGGAAAGACTATGATATCCATGAGGCTGACAGCCTGGAGAAATGTCTGTTTGCACTTTTCTCCAGCATTTCATGGATAGTACTGTTATGGACCGCTGTACTTTTGGAGCAAAACTATCACATGTTATGCATATATTCTAAATTCACATGTTATGCAGATGTTCTAAATTCATGTCTGTGATTTCTTTGCAGGAATCCTTTTTAGGAACCTATGAAAAAAATGTTTTCAGGTTTCCAAAGTTTCATTTATGGTTTGCATAGAAAAATACCATAGGAGTTTACCATTGGTAGAATAAAATTCCATTCACTTGGATTGCAAATGATAGGAAAAAGTTTTCTGGGGGTATTGCAACAATACAATAATACAAGATGCTTCAGTTTATTAAAAAAAAACATAAAACAAACTGAGTGATAAAGCAAGCTACAAATAGAATGTTTCTAATTGCCTTCCCCTTATCTAGATAAGTATATTATAACAAGTCGATGTGCCACATTATTAAAATGCTATAAAGTATAAATTCAGCATTTTCTATTATAATTTTTAAACATTCCAAAAAATGCACTATGCAAAATATATATACATACATATATGTATCTTTTATAAAGTCTGCTTTTTAAGCATCACAATTTTGTTGTCACATAGTCTTCCTGAATAACTGTCTCTGTTTCTATACCGGAGTTTATCTCTAATTCCCAGCCCATCTGTTCCTCAAGCATGTCTGAATCCTGTCTCATGGTTTCCTTCTGGTTTTCCGCTCTAGAGCCACTGTCAGGAGCCTGTGAGTCTGAATCCTCCTTCTCTTGTTGGTCATTGTTTGCTAATGCACACTCATTTATGCTTAGTTCACCATTCAGAAACAATTCTGCCCCTTCCAGATTCAGAATCTTGCAGCCCAGGTTTTCTACCTCCTGACTAGCAACTTCCTCTGATACAGAGTATATTTTGTTTGTGCTCTGATCTGTATTATATGATTTTGACCGTCTGTGAAACAGCCCAAAGTGTTTCATGTCTTTCACGAAGTGAATTTTCTTCTGCTTTTCCTTTGTGGGCTCAGAAGCTACCCGCACAGATCCATTGCTTACACTGTTATACCTGTCTGAGTTTATTGCAGTCGATCTCGGATGAATCAAAGTAGTTATGTCGAAAAGACTGAGGTTGCTTTTTGGCACTTTCCCTTTTCCCTTGTTTTCACTAGTTTCATCAGGATCACGAAAGAAAGTAGGTTCCTTGTTGACCTTTGGAGTTTGCAGAGAAAATTTATTTCCTTTTAACAAACCCAGAACTTCAAAGCGAAAACTGGAGATATCTTGCTTTAATTCCTAGAATCCGAGGGGAAAATAATTTTAATATCAACTCTGTAAAGCAGTATATTTTTTACATTTAATGCTTGAGAAATGAGGCACAGCAAGTTAGACATTCTTGTGAGATGCCAGGACTCTTTCGAGAAAATTTTCAAAGGGGTTACCCATGGAAAATTAGTATATGCGTGTGTAAATGCCCTATATTTGCGAACATACTATTTAATAAACATTGAAAGTACAAGCATAGTTTTTGTTTCACATGCACATTTACTGGCACAAAAAAGGAGCATTCAATGCATTTGCAAACTTTTCCACCTCCTAATTGATTTGTGAAACTGAAATTAGACTTCTTGTCTGAAATTTTTGGGTGGGAGGTCTGGGTGAACTGGGGGTTGTCAGGGTGAAGCATTAGGTGGTTTAGGAGAACTGGAGATGGACTGGATGAACTGGAAGAAATATCGGCAAATTGCTGATTTCAAGTCTGCGAGCATATTTTAAAATACATCTGCCTTTACATAGAAATTAGGGTTTTATGCATACATGTTATATTATTCTCCACATGCAAAATATAAACACGTATGTTTATAAAATAGGTAGAGAAAGTAAGTACACACTATCCTCATATTGGAAATCTTCGTGCATACTGAGACATATGCACAAACTTTCAGAAAAGAATTGTGCAGTATTTTATAAAACTGTGCATCACCTGCCACACAATTTATATAGTATTAGGGTAAATCTCCACGCATCCACTTACTCACATAAAAGCTCTGCTGCATATAATTTTGAAAGTTTCCCTCATATTATATAGCACAGAATGCTGCACTGAGATTGTAAAAAAAATAATGTAAAACCCCAACAACTTTGAATATAGATATTAATATCCTATAGCAGGGTTAGCCAACTTTGGTCCTCGATAGTCACAAATAGGTCAGGTTTTCAGGATATCTACAATGAATATGCATGAGATAGATCTACATGCAATGGAGGCAGTGCATGCAAATTTAATACATGCATATTTATTGTGGATATCGTGAAAACCAGGTCTGTTTGTGGCTCTTGAGTACTGGAGTTGGCCACCCCGTTCTACAGAAAAAAGTAGTTGGAGACAAAGAATAACCCTTGCCATGAATGGACTTGGTCACAACTGCCTTCCAATTTCCTTCCATAGCCTCATCTAGCATCCCAACTATCTAACCTCCCTTCAGTTCATGTATCAGGTTTTAATGAGCATTTGAACTCCAATGGTGTATTTAAGAAGTGAAAAAGGGGTCAGACAGTCCAGGAGACAAAAAGGTTTGGGCTCTCTGTTGAAGTCTACCTTGTAAAAATAAGTTTACCTTGTGAAAATAAGTAGGTAGATGTTACCTACATTCACCCACACCTAACTGCAACACTAGTAAGATCTTATATATATGAAGTTCCACCGAGAACTAAAGGAAACTATTTTGCAGTAGAGATGTGAATCGGAACCGGAATCGGTTCTGATTCTGGTTCCGATTCACATCGTGGGGTTTTTTTTCGTCCGGCCCAATCGCGGTTTTGTTTATCGGCTGCGCCCGAGCCGATAAACAAAAAAACCACCTCGACCCTTTAAAACTAATCCCTTAGCTTCCCCCACCCTCCTGACCCCCCCAAAAAAACTTTTTACAGGTACCTGGTGGTCCAGTGGGGGTCCCGGGAGCGATCTCCCGCTCTCAGCCCATCGGCTGCCACTAATAAAAATGGCGCCAATGGCCTTTGCCCTTACCATGTGACAGGGTATCCGTGCCATTGGCCGTCCCCTGTCACATGGTAGGAGCACTGGATGGCCCGTGCCATCTTTAAAAATGGCGTGGGCCATGGCACGGATACCCTGTCACATGGTAAGAACAAAGGGCCATCGGCGCCATTTTGATTAGTGGTAGCTGACGGCCCTGGAGCAGGAGATCGATCCCGGGACCACCACTGGACCACCAGGTACCTGTAAAAAGTTTTTCTGGGGGGGTCAGGAGGGTGGGGGAAGCTAAGGGATTAGTTTTAAAGGGTCGGGGTGGGTTTAGGGGTTATTTTTGTGTGCCGTTTTTCCCACCTTCCCCCAAAACGATAAGAGAACCCCCACGAACAATTTTGTGGGGTTTTCCTATCGTTTTGGGGGAGCCCCCGATTTCTGACAATTTTTAAAATATCGTACGATATTTTCAATCTTCCAAAGCCCAATTCACATCCCTACTTTGCAGGATGCACATGTGCAGTCCATGGATATGTATGGATCTGAAAAAATAAATACAGCTGTCCTCCCTGACTCCTCCTGAAAATCAAACAGAGATGCACAGAGATCTCATAAGCCTTCTTTCCCTTCAGAAGGTTAGTTAAAATAGAATGCTAAAAAATGTGGAAAATAAAAGCCATGTTTTGTTTTTTTTTTGGGGGGGGGTCAATGTTGTTGTTTTTTTAAACAAAAGAAACAAAATAAATATTACATGAAACAAAATTTGTGGGGAAAATGCCCCTCCAAAACAAAACAAAAAAATGAAACAAAATTTCCCCCTTCCCTCCCCTACCAGGTAGCATGGGAACATTCATTCTTTCTAAATCCACCCTATTAAGATCATGCCCATCTCCCTTTCCTCTGCAGACCCCAAGAGTCCTATAAACTGCTCTCACCCAGTGGCACATGGTAGGAGCACTGGATGGCCCGCACCATTTTTAAAGATGGTGCCGGCCATCCAATGCTCCCTTCATGTGACAGGGGCCGGCCAATGGCACGGATACCCTGTCACATTGTAAGGGCAAAGGCCATCGGCGCCATTTTTATTAGTGGCAGCCGACGGCCCGAGAGCGGGAGATCGCTCCCGGGATCCCCACTGGACCACCAGGTACTAGGGATGTGAATCATGTGCCCGATCGTCTTAATGATCGGGTTCAGCTGGAGGGAGAAAAAAATCTGATCAGTGGAGATGTGAATCGGAATCGGTTCCGATTCACATCGTTAATTTTTTTTAGTGAGGCCCGACCCTATAAAACTAATCCCTTACCCCACCTTCCCGAACCCCCCCAAAACTTTTTACGAGTACCTGGTGGTCCAGTGGGGGCGCGGGGACCGATCTCCCGCTCTCGAGCCATCGGCGCCATTTTGTCTGCCACTCAAAAATGGCGCCGATGGCCCGATAAAAAAAACAACCCACCCAACCCTTTAAAAATGACCCCTTAGCTTCCCCCACCCTCCCGATCCCCCAAAACATTTTAAAATTACCTGGTGGTCCAGTGGTGGTCCCGGGAGCGATCTCCCTTTCTCGGGACATCGGCTGCCACTCATAAAGATGGCGCCGATGGCCCTTTGCCCTTACCATGTGACAGGGTATCCGTGCCATTGGCTGGCCCCTGTCACATGGTAGGAGCACCAGATGGCCGGCGCCATCTTATTGTAAAGATGGCGCCGGCCATCTGGTGCTCCATTTTGGTTCCTGTCACCCCGACTCGTGACGTCGGGTGACAGGAACCAAAATGGCACCAGCGCCATTTTGGTTCCTGTCACCCGACGTCACGAGTGCAGGAGATCGCTCCCAGACCCCCGCTGGACCCCCAGGGACTTTTGGCCAGCTTGCGGGGGCCTCCTGACCCCCACAAGACTTGCCAAAAGTCCAGCGGGAGTGCGGGAGCGACCTCCTGCATGCGAGCCGTATTGCCAATATTCAAAATGGCGCCTGCGCTACCTTTGCCCTCACTATGTCATACGACGCATGTAACCCCCGAAAACCTGTCCCAAACCCCCCCTGAGCACGCTGAGCCTATCTTGCATAGGCTCGGCGGCGTGCGCAAGCCCCGGGATGCGCGTAAGTCCTGGGGCTTTCCTGGGGGGCGTGCCGGGGCATGTCATGGGCATGTTGCGGCAGCGCATCATCCAGGGGCATTCTGGGGGCGGGGCCATGGGCGTGGTTCCAGCCTGGGGACATGGCCGCGGCCTCCGGACCAGCCCCTGGACTGGAACATGGCGCGCCGGGAGCCGGCCCATGTGCATGAGTTACGCCTGCCTTGAGCAGGCGTAACTTCTGGAATAAAGGTGTGGGGGGGTTTAGATAGGGCTGGGGGGTGGGTTAGGTAGGGGAAGGGAGGGGAAGGTGGGGGGAGGCGGAGGGAACGGAGGCCAGCTGTGCGATCAGCACGCGCAGGCTGCTGATTTTGCTCAGCCTTGCGGGCACCGATCCCAGATTTTAACAGATACGCGTAGCTACGTGCATATCTATTAAAATCCCGCATACTCTTGTTTGCGCCTGGTGCGCGAACAAAAGTACGCGTGTGCGTAATTTTGTAAAATCTACCCCTATGTGCGTAATTTTATAAAATGGGTAAAGTATGCATGTTCCTGTATGGCAAATGTATTCACGTACTCTCATGGCAGAAATACCCAATATTTTAGAAAACTAGCATAGATCTCCACTTGCTGACTTATGCGTGCATTTGGTGAGTTTGACAGACTATTGAAAATTGGGCTCCCTTTGTGTAAATCTATATGCAGGTTTACCTTTCTGCGGGGGAGTTTGTGAGCGTGCTTTCTGAGAATTTTCAAAATGAAAGCATGCAGATACTTATGCTTTGAAAAATCTGTGGAAAGCCTGCTGGCAAAAAGTGCCTGCAGACTTTACTATCGTTTAAATCACCCTCTTTATGTAACAGGAGTATAAATTGTTGCCCGAAATTGTTAAAAAGGCCTTAATAGCCAGGATTACCTTAAAATTCTCTTCTGTAAGACCTTCTTCTTTTTTAGCATCTCTGATCATTGCTGCAACGTATCTCTTCACTAGATTCCTCATAACTTCCTAAAACCAAAAACATACACTGTACACAGGTAAAGCGGCACTGCCATGCAGTTAATTCTGATAAAACTTAAAACATATAAGAGACAATTTTCAATCTCCTCATCCAGCTGCACATGCTTTTCTTTTGAAAATTGCCCATGAGCAAAAAGTCACAGACATCGCTATGGGGCGGCATATGCCAACCCATAAAAATGGATTGCCACTCCTTTTTCACCCCAGTTTCAGATAGGGTCGCCATGACACTGTTCCCTCGGAGGGACGGAGGTATGGCATGCATGGCCGTGCATTGCTCCTCCTGAGGCTGCGCATGCCACACCTCAATCCATGAACCACTCAGACCCAAATCAGGTACACCGCTCTGCCGTTCCTCCTCGTTTGCCAGCCTGTGAGTGTACAAAATGAAGAAAAACAGCATAGAGAACGTGCAGGTCCTGCAGAGACAAAAATAAGGAGAAGCAGCAGAAGGGGCTTCTGCCTTTTGCCCCCCCCCCCCCCACCCCAAACATGGCAGCGAGGGAAGATGGAGATCCGGTTGATCTGCCAAAGGATACCATGCCGTCTGTGCCTGAAAAAAGAAGAAGGAGAGCACAATAGATTCCAGGGCTTGTGCTATTGGTTGTGTGTGTGTGTGTGTGTGTGTGTGTGAGGAAGCCTGCCTGTGCCTGTGTGTAAGAGGGAGCCTGCCTGTGCCTGTGTGTGTTTATTTTATTTTAAAACATTTATAAACTGACAAGACAGAGTTCAAGACAGTTCACAAGATTACAAGCATAAAATCGAAACAAACAATATACAGATGAGTAAAAACAGAAATGTCATGTCAAAAATATAGTAAGTGTTGAGATGGTCAAATACTAATTCCTTATCTGAATCCATCTGCACAGCTTCCTCTTGGATATCTTTTAAGAAAGTGTTGAAAACTTACTTATTTCTGCAGGCTTATCAAACTAATATGAGCTCTATTTAATTTATTTGTTTTTATTTAGTCTTCTTACTTAATTTATTTGTTTTTCTGTTCTTAACTGTTGCTACATTGTTATTTTATACATAGCTTATGCCTGTATTATTGTAAACTGCGGTGTACTATCCATGGAATGTGCAGGTTATAAGTTTTTCTTCAATAAATACATAAATAAATAATGTTTTGAGCATATTTTTGAACAACTTGGTACAGGTTATCAACCTTAAACATTCTGGAAGATTTTTCTACGTAACAGGGCCAGCGATGGAAAAAGTCCTCACTTGCATCTCATCAAGTCAAGCAGACTTGATTGAGGGAACAGTATGTAATCGGAATTGGGAGGACCTAAGTGCCCATTGAGGATTGTACATTTTAAGCAGTGTATTGATGGAGCCTATCTGCGTGTGTGTGTGTGTGTGTGAGAGGGAGCCTAAGCATGAGGGAACCTGCTTGTGTGTATGTGTGTTTGTATTGGTCTGTTTGAGGAAGCCTGCCTGCCTGAATGTGTGTGTTTGTGAGGGAGCTTACCTGCCTGTATGTCTGTTTGTCTGTGTGTGAGGGATCATGTCTGTCTGCATGCATGTGTGTGTGTGTGTGTGTGTGTGTGTATGAAAGAGAGATGGAGCCTGCTTGTCTGTGTGTGTGTGTGTGTGTGTGAGGGAGCCTATCTGTCTGCATTTATGTGTATATGTAAGAGGGAGAGAAAGAGTGCGAAAGAGAGAGAGCGAGAGAGAGCACATGTGTGTATAAATGAGGGAAAAATAACCACGCAATGTGAAAGAGTTGTTTTTCAAGAAGTTTGGTTTTCCTGCCTCATCCTGCTCCCTTCTCTCTATTGTGGTGCACAAGAAGTAGGAAAGTTTTAGCAGAATGTAGTGTAGGTATGTGTTAGGCAGAGAGAGCCACTAAGTGTGAGATGGACTATATGTGCTCATGAGGGTGAGAGAGTCACTAAAAGTTAGAGAGCATGTGTTTGTGCAAGACAGAGACTGAGTTTGAGCAAGACTGTGTGGTGTGTGTGTGTGTCTGTGTGTGTATGAGAGAGTATGAGCATATATATATATACGAGAGCCTGTGTGTGTCTATTAGAGAGAATGCCTGTGTGTATGTGTATGAAACAGCGAGAGCCTGTGTATGTGTGTGTAAAAGGAGAGAGAGACTGTGTGCTGTGTATGTGTGTAAGAGAGAGAGAAGGAGTTGTGGGTATATATTAGTGAAAGTGAGCAAAAGTCTGTTTGTGCATAAGGATCAGAGAGAATGTGACCATGTTTGTAAGAGAGAGAGCGCATAAGAGTCTCTCTGTGTGTGTATTTGAGAGCAAGAGAGAGAGAGACAGAGGGCATGTATGTACGTGTATGAGAGAAAGAGAGCCATTAAGTGTAAAATAGCCTCTGTGTGTGTGTGTGTGTTTGTGTGAAGGAGACAGAGTGGTAGAGTGTGTAAGTGAGAGCTGTTCATGTGTGTGTGATGATAAGGGAGCCAGTGAGTGAGCATGTATATGTGAGGGAGTATGAGTGAGAATATATATGTGAGTGTGTGTGAAAGAGTAAATGAACATGTGTTAATGTGTTTTTGAGAGAGAGAGGCTAAAGTCTGTGCACCCTTCCCCTTCCCCACTAATCCAGGACAATCTCAGGCTGACTGTTTAAATCCTTACAGTTAGTGCTGTAACAGTATGACTGGTCTGCTGTATAGGTTCTAAGTTTCTTTTTGTTAAGAGTTTTGTATTATTTCACAAAGTAGTTGGCAGCGAAATGTTCTTGTGCCACTGTTGCTGAGGTAACAACAGAATTTGAAAGGTATTTTTTTTTTGTATTGTGAATTGCAAGGGTCTACATCCTATGTCTGTTGTTGGGGAACCTTCTGTGGATCTAGATTGTGTTACAAAACTGGAAGTGCAGGATTTATATTGAAATTCTCTCTCTTCTTGTATAGACTTTAGACCAGTGGTTCTCAACCTTTTTTCGGCTGGGACACATCAGACACATGTGTGGCACACTGAACATGTGACCATCATAGGTTAAATGTAAACATACAATCTGTATCCTCAGGAACCCCCTCGACCCCCAACAATGGGTGCAAAGCAGAACTAGGGCATTACCGATACAACTCACCATACAAAAAAAGATATTCTGGTTCTGATGACATCTCAGTAAAAGCAAAACAAACTCTCTTTACTGGCAGGCACAATAGCCCTCCTTACGAAAAGACAGTAATTTACCACTAATGCATGTCCTATTGAGAAAACACAACAAATAAGATTGATACAAATGCCTACATGCTAGTAAAATACCTCACCTCGGTCACACACCCAGAACTGACCTTCACCAAGTTCAGAAATACCACAAATTATAAATATGGAGACAGAAACTGGAGTGGAAAACCAAACAAGCCACTCTGCATGCAGTGCAAACCTGGAGAAATGGAAAGAGAAATATAGCACCTAACATAGTCCCAGGATCTGCAATAATGCACACAAACTAATTCACACAAAGTTACACCTGTATTATGGAACACACTCACAGTAACAACCCAACTTATGAAAAGGCAGCACTACAAATATTAAACCAGGCCCTAAACACTAAAATACCTCCTATTAGGAAAACAGAACAAGCCAAGCTTCTATAGATCCCCACACAGAAATAATTATAAAGCTATACTAATAAATGTTACAAAACAACTGATGAACAATTAAAAACTCATAACAATTATTAAAAATTGTCCAAATATCAATAAAATATTTCAAAACAGCAGACACATCACATAATACCCAATAATTAAAATGGCAGTCAATCAAGAAAAATGAGCTTAAAAAGCACCTTTACTTACACTCACCAGCAACTCTCCTAGCCTTTCCCTTGCAGGCCAATGGCACACACCAGAAGCAGCAGTGGCTGCTGAAGCTCTCTCCTCATGATTCTCTTCCTTAGGGCCCACAACCTGTCACTCATACACACCAGTCGCCTCCCTAACCAGTCTCTCTTCCTCCCACACACACCAATAACCTCCCTGACTAGTCTCTCTCTCTCTCACACACACACACACACACACCAGTCATCTCTCTGACCAGTCTCTCTTCCTCACACACACACCAGTCACCTTCCTCACCAGTCTCTGTCTCTCATACATACACCAGTCACCTCCCTGACCAGTCTGCCTCTCTCACACACCAGTCACCACCCTGACCAGTCTCTGTCTTTCACGCACACACCATTCACCTCCCTGACCATCTCTCACACACACACACCAGTCATCTTCCTGACTAGTCTCTGTCTCTCACACACATGTCATGTCCCTGACCAGTCTCTGTCTCTCACACAGAAACACATCACCTCCTTGAGCAGTCTTACAAAAACACATCACCTCCAACCAGTCTCTCAATCACACACATGCTCTCTCAGTTACATACAAGCTCTCAATCATACACAAATACTCTTGCTCCCATTCTACCACACACACACCCACAAAGCTTCTACTCACACACCCAGGCACCCATTCTACCACACACATACACAAAGCTGCCACTCACACACCCAGGTACCCATTCTACCACACACACACAAAGCTGCCACTGACACACCCAGGCACTCATTCTACCTCATACACAAGCTCTCACTCACATGCCCAGGCACCCATTCTACCACACACACACACACACAAAGCATCTACTCACACACCCAGGCACCCATTCTACCACACACACACACACAAAGCTGCTAGTCACGCACCCAGGCACTCATTCTACCTCATACACAAGCTCTCACTCACATGCCCAGGCACCCATTCTACCACACTCACACACAAAGCATCTACTCACACACCCAGGCATCCATTCTACCACACACACACACACACACACACACACAAAGCTGCCACTCACACACATAAGAACATAAGAACATAAGAAAATGCCATACTGGGTCAGACCAAGGGTCCATCAAGCCCAGCATCCTGTTTCCAACAGTGGCCAATCCAGGCCATAAGAACCTGGCACCTGGCCATAAGAACACCCAGGCACCCATTCTACCACACACACAAAGCTGCCATTCACACACATACACACACAAAAAGCTGCCCTTCACATACACACACAAGCAAATTTCCTCTCTCCCGTGGAGACTCTTCTCATTGTTTGGCCCAATAAGCCTGGCCTGGCCTCCGGCGGTGGAAAGCAGCATCACTCTGCTTTTCAGCCCCCACCGACCTGGCCTCTGGGCGGCAAGCAGCGTCTCTCTGCTCTTCAGCCACCATTGGCCTGGCCTCTGGCAGCGGCACGCAACTTTACTCCGCTACCAACTGCATCGGCCTACTGGGGAAGACTGATCCCCTGAAAGGCCAATCTCCACCTGGGGTGAAGGGAAGTAACTGGGGCAGTGAGACACCGGGAGCCGCGACACACCTGCTTGTGCTTGACGACACACTGGTGTCTCGCGACATACCAGTTGAGAATTGCTGCTTTAGACTTCACTATCATATGTATATAGAAAAATTGGTTGAAAGAGGCTATCAAATAATTGTTTGACTGGGAGGTTGAAACTGTCTGGTTTTCTTTTTAAATTGCACAGAAAGACCTTTAGAATTTTTCTTATTGTATCTTTTATACCAATTTAATGGCAGGGGGTGTGATATGTAAATGTTACTTTGGCTTGCCCTCCTCCATTCTTGGCTTGCTCCCCTTTTGCCACCCCAAATATTTCTGTCTAAAGACACTGCTGCATAAGGTACCAGTACACTTTGCACCTGGGTTTTGTGTGGGTGAAATTTAAATAGAAAATAGCACTTTTTGATTAGAAAATACAATGCATACAAAATAGTTTTCCTATGTAAGAACATAAGATATGTTGTGTTCTGCGGCCTTGGCAGACCACGACCACGGCCCCCTACCTTGCTCGCGGCGTTCCTCCACCACGGGAGCCCTGGGGGAGGGCTCTGACTCAGGCCGTCGCGTCAGCGTGGCCCTCAGTGCTGCTCGCTGCAGGGGGAGCTGTCCTGCTCCCCCCTCACGGCGTCCAGCGGCATCTCTCCTCTGCGGGGGAAATCAAAGATGGCTGCCGCCATCTTTAGGCGTGAGGCCATGCCTCCTTTACTAATTTAAAGGGACCTGATCCCTTTAACCAGCTACACCTGTTCTTGATCAGCCTGAGCAGGGGAAGTATAAAGGGAAGCTTCCTCTGCTTATTCAGTGACTTGGCAACGTCCTCCAGCGCTGTCTAGTCTGCTTGCTTCGGTGACTTCCTTGAGCTTTGGATCTTGTTCCTGTTTCGTCTTGGTGTTCCCGGTTCCTGACTTCGGATTGGCTTATGGTGATTCTCTGGTGTGTGACTTCGGACTGACAAGTGGTGATCCCTCAGTGTGTGACCTCGGACTGGTGAGCGACGACCCTCTGGCTCTCGACTTAGGACTCCTTCTAGACTACCGTCTCCAAAGGCCCACCTAAGTCCCAGCATTCTGGGTCCCTAAGGGCTCCTCCCGGGGGGACCACGGGCTTCCAGGGCGAAGCTCCAGTCAGCCCTTGCACTGATACCTTGACCTCTCAAAGGTCCGCCTAAGTCCCAGCGGTCTGAGTCCCTACGGGCTCCTCTTGGGAGGATCGCAGACTTCCAGTGGTGAAGACACAGCTCCTCTTCTTGTCTCTTCATCCACCTCCGCAGTCACCTCAGTCTCCAGTGCCGAGAGTCAGCTGGTCCCGTCTTCTGCTCTGCCTCGACACCCGACGAGAGCACCTACGGATCTTCCAAAAGGTATACCATCCTCCCATCGGCCAAGGGTTCACAAGCCTGAGCATAAGATATTGCCAAGTCCATGGACCCGGCAGAGGCATCCACCCGCCAGGCCATTCCGGGAATGGCCCAGCGCCTGGTGGACCAGCAAAAAAACCTGGATGCCCTGGTTTCCTCAGTACAGAGCTTAAACCAGTGTTTCGATGCGTTGGGTCCTATAAACCCTTCGCTGCCCTCTCCGCCTATGGCTTCTGGGGGTCGGCCGGTAATCCGCCTGCTCACACCGCCACGGTTCTCTGGGGATCCTCGGGCCTGCAGGGATTTCATGAACCAGTGCAACATGCACTTCCGCCTGCAGGCCGCCTTCTTTCCAGATGACATCACCAAGACCACCTTTATCCTGGCTCTTCTTGAAGGGAATGCCCTAGAGTGGGCTTCCCCTCTGTGGGAAAGGGACGATCCCGTTCTAAGGAACCTCAGGGAGTTTTGGGAGTTGTTCCGGATAAACTTCGGAGATCTGACTCAAGAAGTTTCGGCAGGCCCGAGACTGCTGCAGTTACGTCAACGCTCGAGGACATTGGCGGAATACGCCATAGACCTTCGGGCCCTCTCTTCGGAGCTCGGCTTGGGCTCCAAATGCCTCCACACTATCTTCTATCAGGGGCTGAGTCCCCAAATTAAAGACGAGCTCACGGGACGAGAGATACCGAGATCCTTGAACGCCTTGATCGACTTGGCAGGCTGCATAGATCGGCGCCATCAGGAGCACCACCAAGAGGCCCAGACGACATCTAAAGCCGCAACTCCGTCCAGACACCCTCGGCATTTGCCCTTGCCCAAGGGTAGGTCGGGAACCTCCCGATCTCTACCCGATGAACCCATGGAAGTGGGATGTGGGAAATTGTCCTCTCGCGAACGCCATCAACGAATAAAGAAGGACCTCTGTTTTTATTGAGGCACAGTGGGCCACCGGATAGCTGTATGCCCTGCGCGATCGGAAAACTTTCATGCCTAGGACCTGGGGGAGGTCTCTTCCTAGGCTCATCTTCATCAGCACCTCCATTAACGTTACCAGTGGCGCTAACGTCACCAGTGGGTGAGTTTCATACGTTATCCCTGGTCGACTCAGGCGCCGGCGGCAACTTCATAATGCAAAAATTGGTGGAGCACCTGAAATTTCCACTGGCCCGTATCCCAGCTCTTCTGGTCATCTCTTCTATTCAAGGGAGACCCCTCCCGGGTCGAGTGACCCACATCACAGAATCCACCCAGTTAAGGGCTGGGCTCCTTCATCGTGAAGAGATGGCGTTCCACGTCCTGGAGCATTCGATTCACCCGGTAGTCTTGAGCCTTCCGTGGTTCCAGGAACACGGCCCCCAGTTTGACTGGAAGACTTTACAGCTGACCCGTTGGGGTCCGGGCTGTCATGGTAAATGCCTTCAATCAGTAATCCCAGTCTCCTGCTCCGTGGCCTCCACCAGTCTTCCAGGCCTGCCGGCCCCCTATGCCTCATATGCAGATGTGTTCTCGAAGCAAAAGGCCGAGATTCTTCCACCTCATCGATCCTTCGATTGTGTCATCAACCTCCTCCCTAGCACCGAGCCTCCTCGAGGTCGCACCTACTCCCTCTCACCTGCAGAGACGCAGGCCATGAATGAGTATATCAGAGAAAACTTGGAGAGGGGCTCAATTCGGAAGTCAAAGTCCCCCGCAGACTACCGGGGCTTGAATGCTATAACGGTCAAGGACCATTATCCCTTGCCTCTCATCTCTGAGCTCTTTGACCGGCTACAAGGTGCGAGGATCTTTTCCAAGTTTGACCTCCGAGGGGCTTACAACCTCATTCGAATTAAGGAGGGTGATGAATGGAAGACAGCCTTCAATACCTGAGACTGCCACTATGAGTATTTGGTGATGCCGTTCGGGCTCTGTAATGCCCCCGCAGTATTCCAGAATACCATGAATGAGATACTCCTCAACCTCTTGTACCAGTGCGTGGTTGTATATTTAGATGACATCTTGATTCTCTCCGACACTCTGGCTGCCCACCGCCGGCATGTTGTCCAAGTTTTACAATGCCTCAGGGAACGTAAGTTGTATACGAAGCTTGAAAAGTGCCTGTTTGAGCAGGAGCCTCTTCCCTTCCTGGGATATATAGTCTCCAGTCAGGGATTCCACATGGATCCGCAAAAGCTAAGAGCCGTTTGGGAATGGTCACAGTCGTCAGGGCTCAAGGCACTCCAAATGTTTCTGGGCTTCGCAAACTATTACCGGTCTTTTATCCCTCACTATGCGTCCATCGTTGCCCCGATGACAGCCCTGACCCGGAAAGGCGCGGATCCCAAAAGGTGGCCTCCGGGAGCAGAGGCCGCCTTTCGTCGTCTCAAGGAGGCATTCATGCAACAACCATGCCTTCGGCATCCGGATCCACAGCGACCATTTTTTATCAAGGTGGATGCATCCTCAGAGGGAGTAGGGGCCGTCCTCAGCCAGGCCTCTGAAGGCCATAAGCTACGTCCGTGTGCCTTCCTCTCCCACCAGTTCTCGCCTGCTGAGCGGAACTATGCCATTGGTGACAAGGAGCTCTTGGCCATCAAGGTGGCCTTAGAAGAGTGGTGCCCATGGCTGGAGGGGGCACAACACCAGTTTACGGTCTTCACAGACCACAAGAATTTAGAGTACTTGCACCAGGCACAACGACTCAACCCACGACAAGCCCGGTGGGCCCTGTTCTTCACCCGTTTCAATTTTATCCTCCGATACAGACTGGCTGGGAAGAATGTTAAGGCTGATGCCCTATCACAGGTATTTAATTCAACGGAAGGTTCTGAGGAACCACAATATATCATTGAGCCATCCCGTATCCTCCTGTCTGCTACCACAACCATTACACCCGGGAAAACTTTAGTTCCACCACGCTTGCGGACAAAATGCTGGCATGGGCTCACGATTCCCACTGTTCCAGCCACCCAGGGCAATCCCGCAAGTTGCAGACCCTGCGTCGGTACTACTGGTGGCCAAAGGTAGATAAGGATGTCCGGGCTTATGTGGAGTCCTGCCAGACCTGTGCTCGCCACAAGAGGATCTCCGGTTCGACTCCAGGCTTACTTCAGCCATTACCTGCGCCTTCTGAGTCGTGGACCCATGTGGCAACTGACTTTGTGGTGGACCTGCCACTATCCAATGGCAACACGGTAATATGGGTGGTTGTCGACCGCTTTAGCAAGATGTCACACTTCATGCCTTTTCCAGGATTGCCGTCCGTACCACAGCTGGCACAGCTGTTCGTCCAGCACATCTTCAGGCTTCACGGCTTACCGAAAGGCATCCTGTCGGGTCGAGGACCGCAATATACCGCCAAATTCTGGAGGGCTCTCTGCCAGAAATTCGACGTCACCCTAGATTACACGTCCGCATACCATCCACAGACCAATGGTCTTGCAGAGAGAACAAACCAGACTTTGAAACAATTCCTTCGTCTGTATGTCAATGAGAAACAGGATGACTGGGCTAGCCTGCTACCCTGGGCCGCATTTGCGCTAAATTCACATATCTCCGCGGCTACGGGATCCTCCCCGTTTCAGATAGTGTATGGGAAACAGCCACATCCACCACTGCCTGTTCCCATCACAGTTACATCCCCGATAGCTCAACTCTCCGCTGATGAGTTGCACCGCCTGTGGATATCCACGCAACATGCCCTGATCAAGGCAGGCCAGGCAGCTAAAAGATAAGCTGACCAGTGCAGAAGGCCATAGCCGCCTCTCAAGCTGGGCCAGAAGGTTTGGTTAAGCATGCAGTTCATCCGCTTGAAGCTGCCCTCATCGTGACTGGCCCCGCGATTCATCGGGCCGTTCCCCATCATCCGACAGGTGGGTGCTGTCTCATATCAACTTCATCTTCCCCCGTCTCTCAAGATTCACAACACGTTCCACATCTCCCTCCTGAAGCCTCTGGTATTATTGTGGCCTTCCAGCACGCCTCCGACCCCTCAACCTGTTGCCTCCGAAGATAACCTCACCTATCAGGTCCGAGAGGTCTTAGATGTGAGGAAACACAGGAAAAAGTGGGAGTACCTGATAGCGTAGGAGGGTTTTGGCCCTGAAGAAAACTCCTCGAAGTCATTGGCTAACATCCTGGACTGGAATTTGTTGGAGCAGTTCCACAAAGATCACCCGGCTAAACCCAGGCCTCCGGGGAAGCACCCTAAAGAGGGGGGTACTGTTGTGTTCCGTGGCCATGTCAGACCACAACCATGGCCCCCTACCTTGCCCGCGGCATTCCTCCACCACGGGAGCCCCGGGGGAGGGCTCTGACTCGGGCCGTCGCGTCAGCAAGGCCCTCAGTGCTGCTCACTGCAGGGGTAGCCGTCCTGCTCCCCCCTCGTGGAGTCCAGCGGTGTCTCTCCTCTGCGGGGGAAATCAAAGATGGCCGTCGCCGCCATCCTTAGGCACGAGGCCGCACCTCCTTTACTAATTTAAAGGGACCTGATCCCTTTAACCAGCTTCACCTGTTCTTGATCAGCCTGAGCAGGGGAAGTATAAAGGGAAGCTTCCTCTGCTCATTCAGTGACTTGGCAACGTCCTCCAGCGCTGTCTAGTCTGCTTGCTTCGGTGAGTTCCTTGAGCTTTGGATCTTGTTCCTGTTTCATCTTGATGCTCCCGGTTCCTGACTTCGGATTGGCTTACGGTGATTCTCTGGTGTGTGACTTCGGATTGGCAAGCGGTGATTCTCTGGTGTGTGACTTCGGACTGGCAAGTGGTGATCCCTCAGTGTGTGACCTCGGACTGGTGAGCGACGACCCTCTGGCTCTCGACCTAGGACTCCTTCTAGACTACCGTCTCCAAGGGCCCACCTAAGTCCCAGCAGTCCGGGTCCCTATGGGCTCCTCCCGGGAGGACCGTGGGCTTCCAAGGCAAAGCTCCAGTCAGCACTTGCACCGATACCTTGACCTCTCAAAGGTCCGCCTAAGTCCCAGCGGTCTGGGTCCCTACTGGTTACTCCTGGGGGGATCACGGACTTCCAGTGGTGAAGACACAGCTCCTCTTCTCGTCTCTTCATCCACCTCCGCAGTCACCTCAGTCTCCAGTGTCGAGGGTCAGCTGGTCCCGTCTTCTGCTCTGCCTCGCCACCCGACGAGAGAACCTACGGATCTTCCGAAAGGTATACCATCCTCCCGTCGGCCAAGGGTTCACAAGCCTGAGCATAACAAGATATGCTATACTGGGTCAGATCCAGGGTCTATCAAGTCCAGTATCCTGTCTCCAACAGTGGCCAATCCAAGTCCACAAGTACCTGGCAAGTACCCAAAATTAAATAGCTCCCATGCTACTAATGTCGGCAAAATGCAGTGGCTATTCTCTATTGATTAATGGCAGTTTATGGACTTCTCTTCCAGGAACTTATTCAAACCTTTTTTTAAACCTAGCTACACTAACTGCTTTAACTACATCCTCTGGCAATGAATTCCAGAGCTTAATTGTGCATTAAGTGAAAAATAATGTTCTCTGATTTGTTTTAAATGTGTTACTTGCTAATTCATGGAGTGCTCCTTAGTCTTTGTATTATCTGAAAGAGTGAATAATTCTTTCACATTTACCCATTCAAGTCCTTTCATGATTTTGTAGACCTCTATCATATCCCCTCTCAGCCATCTCTTCTCCAAGCTGAACAGTCTTACAGATCTGCCTATTGAGCTAAAAGTGCAGATGTTATGGAAGTCTGTGTATACTTTTAGCTGGATCAAGAAAGGGCAATTTTCAGGCAGTCAATATACCTGTGTAAATTGCCATTTACCCAGGAAAATGGCTTTGAACATTGCCCCATATGGTGGTATCTCTAGACAGAATTATTTGGGGGGGTGATGGGGGGGGGGGGGCACAAGCCAAAGTAACATTTCCACAAATCACACCCATTCCCACAGCAGTCTATTATTTTAAATTGTTACCATAATATGATGGCACATGAGTAATTTAAAATCTATACCACCCATATTTCTCTTTCATCATGCCCTTCTGTAAACCATTGTTATGGTTACTTAACTTAACGATGGTATAGAAAATTGTTTAAATAAATAAATAAATAAAAATACCTTAAACTGCAAGACACTTTGGGTCTGATTTTAAAAAGCATTTACATGCGTAAATCTGGGTTTTACGCATGTAAATGCACTTTACTCGAGTAAGTGGGCTTTTGAAAATTGCTACAATATATGCCATTGAATCGTCCATAGGATTTATTCGCATAAGTGCACTTTACATGAGTAAATGGCTTTTGAAAATTGCTACAATAGTAGTTACATTTATGCGCGTAACTCCTTTGAAAATTACCCCCTTTGTGAAGTTAAACAAAACCCTGACAAAAAAATAAAAAATAAACCATCCCTGCATTATTATAACACCACACATGCCAGAATTAAACAGCAAAAATCCTAACTAGGAATGACAGCATTGTAATATTACACTGGATCTGGAACAATATATCTTTTATGTATAAAACATAACAAGTTGTACTGCAACAGATCCTTACAGAAGCTATACATTAGCAGAATCCCTCACTTCAGTCACACATGCAGAACACAGACCCTCAACAAAAGCAGAATAAAGTAACTATAAAGTATGCAAACTGAACTGGAAAACCACAACAAGCCAGACTCTGCATGCAGTGCAACACTGGAAAAAAAGAACTATCACTATTCTTCATAAAACATCAAGCATTAAAATCAAGAAATATAAAGCATCAATCACAATAGTAAAACTATACTCATAAAAATAATGCATTTTTCAAAACAATTGATGAATTGAATATCCAAAATTTCCCAAACACCAATAAAATATTTCAAATTGGTAAACACATCAAACACCGCACACTAATTAAAACAAATGAGGATTTAAAAAATTAATCTCTCCATATCTGGGATCTTTTGATGCATCTGGGATGCCTTGAGGTTGTTATGGATTAGTAGAGGAGGGGAGGGGATGGTACAGTCATTTCTCTCAAACACACGCACACACACAATCACACACACAACCTCTAACACTCAGACATACACATGCACACACATACACAGCCTCACAAACATACGTACACAGCCACACACACACAGCATTCTCAAATACAAACACAGCCTCTCTCACTCTCTCTCTCTCACGCACACACACACACATACATACAGCTTCTCTCTCCCACATAAACACACAGCTTTTCTCTCCAAAACATACATAAACACACACACACACACAGCAACACACAAACAGATCCTCTGTCACGCACACCTATACAAATTCTCTGTCACTCACTCACACACACACACACATACCAACACATACCCAGCTTCCCTCTCTCTCTCTCACATCACACATAGTCTTCCCACTCACACATATACACACACAGACACATACATATGCACATCCTCTCTCGAACACACACACACTCACATATACACACACCCTCTCCCTCTCTTCTGGGCCTCTTCTTCATCCACCAGTGGGATAGGGGTCTGCTGGCAGTAGCCAAGTGTTCTCTCTCTATTATCAGCCACCAGTGGGATGGAGTCTGTTCATGGCTTTCAGGTAGCCACTCTTTTCTTTTTGGCTGCCTTGGGATGGGCTTTGCAGTGGCCTGCTTGATTCTCTATCTTCAGCCATTAGAGGACGAGGGTCTGCTGGTGACCGTTGGATCCCATCTCACTTCTCTTTGTTCATCATGGGATGGGTTCTGGGGCAGCCTGCCAAGTTTCTCTCTATCTTCAACCATCAATGGGATGGGGTCTGCTAATGGCTGCTGGATCCCATTTCATTGTTCTTCAGCCACACATGATGAGTTCCACGGCAGCCAACAGGGTCCTCTTATGTTTGCGGGGAGAAGGCAATGCCACTCTTCTAAATCTATCATAGTTATGGTCCAGTGGGTGGCAGCAGAAGTCATTTTTAAGCAACATCATCTGTTGCTGATAAGGGGCCGTCTCCCACAGCAGTAGGAGATGACATTTGCTTAAATGTGACTTCTATTGCCAGCTGGGGAGTGAGAGATCTAGATTTAAAGGTCTGCTGCTGATGGTACTCTATCTCTGCATCAGATCAGGGAAGGAGCTTGGCTTATCCCTGCTCAATCTAATGTATAAATCTGGGGTAGCAATCCATTTTTTGGGGGTGACACTTGCCACCCCATGGCAACACCTTTGCCTCCATAGTAATCTTCCTTCCTTCTATTTACATAGTTCAGTTGATATGCCCACTACCACATTTCTCAGAATTAGTAGACTTGTACTTTGAAAAATAATTATTGATGATCCACTTCAAATATATCAGCCAGTTCAATGCTGATATCTGTCAAATTTCTACTCACTCCTCTCTTAAGGCTCGATTTTAAAAGGGCCACGTGCGTAAATTTTGGGGATTATGCACATTGCCAGGCCTTGCTCGTGCTGAACACATTTTACAACAGGCCCAGCCATGCGCATAACCCCCGTTAGATGCCAAAATGCCGGGCCTGCTGAAAACGGCGGCCCAGAGGGCGTGGTCTGGGTAGGGAGGGGTGGGAGGCAGGTCAGGACAGCACCATATAAAAGAAAAGATTAGGGTCTAGGTAGGGTTAAGTCAGGGGTCAGGGAGGAGAGGGGAAAAGAAAGGAAGGGTTGGGTTAGGGGTAGGGAATTTTCCTCCCAGTCCGCTCCTTAATAGGAGCGGATTGGAAGGGAACTGGGGACTGGCTGATTGTGTCGCCACACGTAAGTTATAAAATTCCACCCCCGTGCGCGGGAGTTGCAGGCCGCCCACACATGCACATGCAGATTTTAAAATCTGGCGCACATGTGCACGCGACCATTGGATTTTATAACATGTGTGTGCCGGTGCACACATGTATAAAATCAGCGCATCCATGTGACCATGCTGGGAACCGTGCGCACATGGATACACAGGCATGCGGGTCTTAAAATCAACCCCTTACTGTATTTAGTGTTTTATATAATGCAGGGGTAGGCAAATCTGGTCCTGGAGTGCCACAAACAGGTCTGATTTTCAGGATATCCACATGAAATGTGCATGAGATATATTTGCATACAATGGAGGCAGTGCAAACCAGACCTATTTGTGGCATTCTAGGACTGGCGTTACCTACCTAAATATAATGCAATTCTTATAGGGCTATCCGAAAGGGAAAGAATAAAATATCCAGGGATATATTAACTACAATGGACAGACTAGAGAGAAGAATAGAAATCCTAGTTAAAGTAAACGACTTTAAAAATGAAAAGGAATAAAAGTAGATGAAAAAATGCAGAAAACTTTCAGAGGTAATGGAATATATTTTAATAACGTACTTAATATGCCTGTAGAAGACACTGCTGTTTTAATATCCATTAATCTTAACTCTGACAGAATTGGTACCTATTTGTTCATAAAGCATTATAGATAATCAGATGGTAACAGGATATACTACCTGATATTGATGATGTCTTCTCAAATTATCAGCTGCACGTCTCTGAAATAAAACAGTATCAAAAAGTTAAATATTTAAGAGAGACAAATTCTCATAAATTGTACCAAAGGTATTTAATGCCCTTAAATTTATATTTTCTTTTGTTTGCTCTCTCTTTCTGATTTAGTCCCTCATCTTCCAACTTGTAGCTTCTATAGTGACTCGCAACCATTGTTTTCTAGACCCTCTCCCACCTTACCCTGATAGTTAACCCTATGCCTCATTTTTAGAGCCTAAGCACAAACAATTTATCCACAGCCCCCAGTTTTCTGCAACAACTCAGGGGTTAGAAAATCTGTGGCAAAGTTTCTGAAATTTTGCCACTAAATCTGCAGCATTTTTACATGAATTAGCATATTAAATGATGTAAAATTGCCTGTACAAATATGTGGAGAAAAATAAATATGTACAACTTATATGCATATATTTTTTCCTGCATTTCAGAGGCATTCTGGGGTGGGGGAAGGATCTGAGTAGAGCTGGACTTACATGCATACTTTTTAGATTTATAAAGTGTATGTGAAAATTCAAGTCTAAATGTACATTGGTAGATTTCCCAGGATAATGTTAAAAAAAAAAAAAAAAGAATGTGCATTTTTTTCACTTTGAAAATTAGTATGAAAGACTGTGGATATAAAATAGATACCCTTAGATTTTATACTGGCTAAAAATTACCCCCAAAGTTAAGAGGAAGGGAGGTTAGAAGAACAGAATGTGGGTCATTGTTTTCAAATATTCTTACAAGGAGGAAGAAGGGTAGAGTAATATACCATAGAACATTTTTTAAATGATTTTGACAGTCAGGAGGGAGGGATCATATGGGAATAGACTGTGGGGCACTTTTTGCAATTATTAAAGTTGGGATGGAGGGCATAGTAATCAGGCTGTGGGGCACTTTTTTTTTTTTTTTTTTTTTTACAATTTATAGAAGGAAGAAAGAGAGGGAGGGAAGGAGCAAGAATTGACAGCCAAATTTGGGCCTGCTCTTGCAGCAACTAGATTTGGCCAGACAAGTTAGTAAGCTAGCACTGAAATTCAGTGCTAACTCCCTAACTTTCTTACTGAACCCTACCAAATCCTGCCTTCAGGCCTACCTTGAATTTGAGTGGATACATTTAGTCACCTAGTTAAGTTTTTGGTTAAATTTAGCCAGTTAGCCAGGTCAATTTTCAAAGGCTTTAATCTAGTAAGTTATGTCCTTAATTAACTGGTTACACCCCTTTGAACATTGACCTCTAAGCCTTTACGGCAACTGAGAAATCATGGTAAAGGTTGCTACCATGGCCTACAGTAAGATAACCATGGCCACAAATTCAAATATGGAAATGAGTATGACCTATTTCGGCATTCAGCCCTTAAGTACTAAACTGTAGTAGAAAGTATGGCATTTGATACAGATTTTTTAAGTCAGAAAATGTTTCACCTGGAAAGTGGTATTAGATTGATACGACATGAAGTTCAGTTCAGAAATGTCAGAATCACTTCTTTCCCTAACTTGAAGCCTGTGTTGATCCTCTGGTTGTAGCAGCAAAGGGATGAAGAAAGCAGAGAAACAAAGATGGAAAGAAAGACAGAAGGGGTATAATGCAAGAGGGTAAAATTAGGGGGGAGTGGATATCAGAGAGGAAGGCTGAGAAAAATGGGTGAGAGCAAAGAAAGAGTGAGAAACTCTTGAACAGCAAAGGAGTCAGAAGGCATGACCTCAGCAAGCTCTACAGCTAAAGAGATCATGCAGGCAGGACAGAGCCAGGTATCCTAGACCAAACAATGCTGGGCTATGCTTTCAACCTGTTTCCATCCCAGAACAGCCTTCAGTTTTTCCTCTATGGTCCTGAGTTATTTGGACCATAGTTTCCATCTTCCTGTCCTTATTTATGTATTAAAAATGTATAAGGCGAAAGCACAAAGAGAGAGCGGAGTAGGAAGCACACACATTTAGGTAATAAGCAGCAAAATAATGTGCGGCAAATAATTATACTGGGCAATAACAGTTTAACAAGCAAAATAGTTTTTTATTCTGTTTGGGCACACATCGATTGTGCACAAGTATTCAATACCACAATAGACCAATGCTTATAGTTGGGGTCTTCCAACTATAAGCATTGATGAAATGACCTGATGTTAGGGTCTTCCAACTATAAGCATTGGTCTATTGTGGTATTGAATACTTGTGCTGCACAATCGATGTGTGCACAAACAGAATAAAAAACTATTTTGCTTGTTAAACTGTTATTGCCCAGTATAATTATTTGCTGTACATTATTTTGTTGCTAGTTAAAAATTTATAAAGCATCTATCAACATTTCTAGGTGATTTTCATATTAACATTCATAATCAGGCTAGTAAGAACAAACAGTAAAACAATAAAACACTTAAAATAATAAAACAATTTTAAAAAACATCGTAAACATCAGGTCATTTCATCAATTAAAGGCACTTGCTGCTATATATTTAACAATCACAAAACACAGCTTAATGCATACCATTACCCTTAACTGCGTCCTTAGCAACCACAATGTTTAAAGATTAAAGACTTGCTTAAATAAAATGGTCTTTAACATTTTCCTAAATTTGGTAGTGATTACCTCCCTTTATAATAATTGTGGCAATGCTTTCCATAACAGGGGACCTTGCACATAAAACAAATACTCTCACAATTCATCAAGTCAAGCAATTCTAAAAGGAGGAACGTCCAGAAGGGCCTATGATACAGACTTTAATGTCCTAATTGGTCGGTACAGTTTGAGATCCACATTAAAACCTGGAGGGAGAAAACCATTTATTCCCTTAAATACAAGCATGATGATATTTAATATAACCCTCCAAATTACCAGTAGTCAGTGATATTTGATCAATGTGCATTATGGTATAGAGGAGACCAAGATATAATGCATTACACAATAATGGATGAGATTACCAATGAATGTACTGTGATTTTTAAATCCACAACTGTTGTTTGAAAAACGAGTTTTTCACAACTTGCTTTACATGTGGTCAGAATGACAACTTGTTATCCATTACTACACCCAAATTCCTTGGTAAGTGCAGCTAATATTTGAGATCGCTTTAGGCAGTGATCCTCTATAATTCTTGAACTTCTGCTTGTTGTGGTCAGCAGTATCCTGGAATGCCCTCAAATTTCAGCAAAACAGGGGATTCAACACTGAGCAAATAGAATGACTGAAAGATGTTATACTGGTTGGGTAATGGCCATTGAAGCTGGTTTTGAAACATAACATAGCCAATTTTCAGCCAATTTAAGGCTTCTAAGTTAGTGTAAACTAAGAATAAGATTCAAGGGTTTTTTTTCACTATTTTGGTATATTAGACTATACATACAGTTGGTAACTTTCAAACTGGCAAAAGAGTACACATTTGCGTACATACATTGGACCGCACCCAGGAACATGGACATTTATAACATATGCAAGCATATGTGTGCATGATATAAAATAGCCTGGTCATGAACACATGTGCGCCAAGTTTTAAGTGGGCGGGGGCATGTGACTGTAAATCCTGCTTCTATGGCATAAACTGTGGAATTTTAAAAGGCAGAGCTCCTGTTATTATTTGTGATAGTTGTGGGTGGATCTTTGGGCCAGTGGCAGATGACCACGCCCACGGGAAAGATCCCGAGAGGACCACCGGTCAGGCTCAGAGTTGGGAGACAGACACACACAAGTTCTTTTATTAAACTGCTTTTGGAAACCACCAGAGGTGGCAGTAGTGAGCTGGAGAAGCCCGACTGGGCTGTAGTCCCTCAGGCACTGGAACAGTGATCCCAGGAAGGCTGAGCTGTAGAAAAACTGAGATTAGTGAGTAGGCAGAGTTCAGGAACAGAACCTTGATGGTACACTCACATGATATCCTCTTAGAACAGCCCAGGAGCTGGAATGAAGTAGGCCCTCGAGGAGCGAGTGCCTGGTTCCAGGGAAAGCTCTGAGAGAGAGATGGTAACTCACTGGTGTTGTAGGCAGTGGTGACTTCCTGGCAGAAGTTATGTTCAGTAGCAAGTCCGGGAACGTGGGCCCTCGAGGAGCGAGTACCGGTTCCATACTGCGACCTGAAAAGCAAAAGAGAGAGCGAGGCCCCAGAGGAGCAGGTACCCCTGGTAAAGTCCGAGGAGGAAGAGTAGCAAGATATGTGGAGAGGGAATCCTATCCTCAGCGATACCTGGAGGAAGCTAGGAGCGATGAAACCCTTTGCTAACTCGAATAGCTAGCAAAATAAGAGACCTTAACTATCTGGTGATGATAACGTCATCTCAGGGGGACGCCCCTGAGGTTCGCGCCACAGCTGGTACTTGAGTCGAGCCTGCGCCACGCGCGCGCCCTTAGCCCTCAGGAGAACATGGCGGAAGGCAGCATCGAGCCAGTCCGGGGACGCCAGAGAGGGTCGGCAAGATGACGCCGAGGCAGCCAAACTTCCATCAAGCAAAGAGGGCGTCGCCAAAGTGGTAAGGAGTGCGGAGTGGAGACGTAGGGCAGCGACGGTCGAAACAGCTCTGGAGTCTCAAAGCGTGGTTGAGTCAATGGTTCAGGAAAGAGGGATTCAGTTTTGTAAGGAACTGAACAACCTTTTGGGGAAGGGGGACGACTTTTCTGAAAGGACAGGCTCCACCTTAACCAGAATGGAACCAGGCTACTGGCACTAACTTTCAAAAAAGAGAACAGCTCTTAAACTAGAACAAGGGATAAAACTGACAGTCACTCAGCAGTGCATGGCTCAGAGGAATGTATCTTTAAATTATACTAATGAACAGCGACAGATTCACGATGTCGGACCTGCCCGGGTATTCGCCACCCAGGCCATATCACGTGGTCTGCCGCGCACGGCAGACCACGTGACTGGAGCGATCGGCCCACCAGGGGATGCCCGATCCCCCGATAGGCCAATCCAGCCCTGCTAATGAAACAGGAGAGTTAGGGCATCCCAACAGAGAGGTTCCAATAAATGCAAAAGTAGCCCATATGCCTAGAAGTAGAGAATCACCTGAGCTAAAGAATTCCAAATTATCCATAGCAACTGAAAAGAAAATTGTTAATACAAACAAAAAAAATGCACTTTGAAATGTCTGTATGCCAATGCTAGAAGTCTAAGAAGTAGGATGGGAGACTTAGAATCTATAGCAGTAAATGAGGAGATAGACATAATTGGCATCTCAGAGACCTGGTGGAAGGAGGATAATAAATGAAACAGTGCTATATTAGGGTACAAATTATACTGCATTGATAGGGAGGAACAACTTGGTGGGGGTGTAGCAGTTTATGTTCGGGAGGGTATAGAGTCCAACAGGATAAAGATCATACAAGAGACTAAATACTCAGTAGAATCTAAATGGATAGAAATCCCATGTATGTTGGTAAGAATATAGTGATAGGAGTATACTATCGTCCACCTGGCCAAAATGAACAGACAGATGATGAAATGCTAAGAGAGATCAGGGAAGCTAACCAACTTGGCAGTGCAGTTATAATGTGAGATTTCAATTACCCCAATATTGACTGGATAAATGCAACATCAGGACATGCTAGAGACATAAGATTCCTGGATGGAATAAACAGCTGCTTCATGGAGCAATTGGTTCAGGAACCAACGAGAGAGGGAGCTATTTTAGATTTAATTCTTAATGGCATGTAGGATTTGGTGAGAGAGGTAATGGTGAATGGGCCACTTGGCAATAGTGAACATAACATGATCAAATTTGAACTACAATATGTAAATCTACAGCTCTAAAACTACATTTTCAAAAGGGAAGCTTTGATAAAATGAGGAACATGGTTAGAAAAAAACTGAAAGGTGCATCTGCAAAGGTTAAAAGTGTACAATAGGGATGTGAATCGTGTCCTCGATCGTCTTAACGATCGATTTCGGCTGGGAGGGGGAGGGAATCGTATTGTTGCCGTTTGGGGGGGTAAAATATCGTGAAAAATCGTGAAAAATCGTGAAAAATCGAAAAATCGCAAAACTGGCACATTAAAACCCCCTAAAACCCACCCCCGACCCTTTAAATTAAATCCCCCACCCTCCCGAACCCCCCCCAAATGACTTAAATAACCTGCGGGTCCAGCGGCGGTCCGGAACGGCAGCGGTCCGGAACGGGCTCCTGCTCCTGAATCTTGTTGTCTTCAGCCGGCGCCATTTTCCAAAATGGCGCCGAAAAATGGCGGCGGCCATAGACGAACACGATTGGACGGCAGGAGGTCCTTCCGGACCCCCGCTGGACTTTTGGCAAGTCTCGTGGGGGTCAGGAGGCCCCCCACAAGCTGGCCAAAAGTTCCTGGAGGTCCAGCGGGGGTCAGGGAGCGATTTCCCACCGTGAATCGTTTTCGTACGGAAAATGGCGCCGGCAGGAGATCGACTGCAGGAGGTCGTTCAGCGAGGGTTCACGGCTCACGATTCTAACGATTTATAACGATAAATCGTTAGAATCTCTATTGTATTGTGTTCCATAACGGTTTAAGACGATATTAAAATTATCGGACGATAATTTTAATCGTCCTAAAACGATTCACATCCCTAGTGTACAACAGGCATGGACATTGCTTAAAAATACAATCTTAGAAGTGCAGTCCAGATGAATTCCATGCATTAAGAAAGGTGGGAGGAAGGCAAAATGATTACTAGCATGGTTAAAAGGTGAGGTGAAAGAAGCTATTTTAGCCAAAAAAGCATCCTTCAAACATTGGAAGAAGGCTCTATCTGAAGAAAATAGGAAAAAGCAAAAGCACTGTCAAGTTAAATATAAAATATTGATAAGGCAGGCTAAGATAGAATTTGAAATGAAATTGGCCATTGAGGCAAAAACTCATAATAAAAACTTTGTTAAATATATCTGAAGCAAGAAACCTGTCAGGGAGTCGGTTGGACTGTTTTACCGAGAGGTTAATGGGGCTCTTAGGGAAGATAAGGCCATTGCAGAAAGATTAAATTAATTCTTTGCTTCTGTGTTTACTAATGAGGATGTTGGGGAGATACCGGTTCCAGAGATGAAGTATGCCAGACTGACAAGCTTAAGAGTAGCAAATCACCTGGACTGGATGGTATGCACCTCAGGGTTCTGAAGGAACTCAAAAATGAAATTTCAGATCTATTAGTTAAAATTTGTAACCTATCATTAAAATCATCCATTGTACCTGAAGACTGAATGGTGGCCAATGTAACCCCAATATTTAAAAAGGGCTCCAGGGGCAATCCAGGAAACTATAGACCAGTGAGCATGATTTCAGTGCCAGGAAAAATAGTGGAAACTATTCTAAAGATCAAAATCACAGAGCATATAGAAAGACATGATTTAATAGAACACAGTCAGCATGGATTTATCCATGGCGAGTCTTTACCTCGCAAATCTGCTTCATTTTTTTGAAGGGGTTAATAAACATGTGGACAAAGGTGAGCCAGAAGATGTAGTGTATTTGGATTTTTAGAAGGCATTTGACAAAGTCCCTCATGAGAGGCTTCTAAGGAAACTAAAATGTCATGGGATAGGACGCAGTGTCATTTCGTGGATTATTAACTGGTAAAAGACAGTAAACAGAGAGTAGGATTAAATGGTCAATTTTCTCAGTGGAAAAGGGTAAACAGTGCAGTGCCTCAAGGATGTGTACTTGGATCGGTGCTTTTCAATATACTTAATAAATGATCTGGAAAGGAATACGATGAGTGAGGTAATCAAATTTGCAAATGATACAAAATTATTCAGAGTAGTTAAATCACAAATTAATTGTGATAAATTGCAGGAGGACCTTGCGAGACTGGAACATTGGGCATTCAAATGGCAGATGAAATTTAATGTGGACAAGTGCAAAGTGATGCATATAGGCAAAAATAATCCGTGCTATAATTACACGATGTTAGGTTCCATATTAGGAGCTACCACCCAGGAAACATATCGAGGCATCACAGTGGATAATACTGTGAAATCGTCAGCATCTCCTGTTCCAGCGTCTCCTGTTCCTTCGTCTCTCCATTCCTGGTAGTACCCTTCGGACTGATCTCATGGTACTGACCTTTTCTTGCTCCTGACCTCATCTGACTGCCACCTGGAACTGACCTCTACCTGTCCACTGACCACGTCTGACCGCTGCCTGGAACTGACCTCTGCTTGTCTACGACAACGCCTGACCACTGCCTGGATCTTTACCTTTTCCTGACCTGACTACTCCAGGACTGACTACCCCTGCTTCAGCTGACCATTCTGGATGGATACTCTGGCCTTGATCCTCGCTATCCACTTGGACACTCTATTCTGGCCTTCTGCAACCTCTAGACATTCTTGCTTAGACATTGACCACGTACCCTTGTTCGTGGTGGGTACTCCCCTGCGCTTCCTTTCTAGGAGACCCTGCGAGGCCCACCTAAGACCAGGTGGCCTGGGTACCCAAGGGCTCAACCTGCAGAAACCCCGGGTTGCTATTGGCAAAGCTCCAGCTAGCCTTTGTCTCCTCCTGTGCTCCACCTCCTGGTGGCAGGTGCTCTCTGGGTCCGACCAGAGGGCCGTACCAATCCTGCACCGGGCCAAGGGTCCACCTTCAGTGCAACATTATCTACATGTTTATTTCATTCCTTTGGGAAAGTGGCTTGTTTCATTTTATTGTTTTAATCAATTTTTGTCATTTTTTTTTTCATTTTTAATATGTGCTATTTTACAATAGTGTGCATTAAAACGTATATCACCATAAGGTAAAGAAAATATTTTACCCAGATAAGAGGTGGGAAATTTTCAAACAGCCAATTTACCTGGTACATGGCTTTTGAATATTGTCTTCAATAGAAGGCAATTTTTAAAAGCCATTATTTGAGTAAAATGGCTAGTTTTCCTGAATAAAAGGATTTTTTGAAAATTGCCCACCTTGCATATGGATAAAAGTGTGCAGACATTTCCAGGGACAGGGTTAAGGCAGAGAATGAAAAAATGCACCAGGCTTTGATTTTTCAAAATTAGGTGAGCTATTTTTGAATAAAAAAGTATCCATAGAAACTAAAGGTACAAATCCCTGTGGGTACTTTAGGTTAATTTTCAAAGGAAAAGAAAACAGCCTTTACAAGGTCATTTATCAAATCACGTTATGGCGCTTTTGCATGTGAAAAACACTATATGTATGCGATAAGCAGCATAATGCATGGTGCGATGCAAAATTTTAAAAGGGGAGGGATTGGGGAGGAGTCAGAGGCAAGATTTTCGCAAAAGTGGGCTGGCTTTGCAAAGCCATAACGCATGATATTGCACAGTTTTAACATGGAAAATAACTACACCTTTTTCAATTGCGTTAAGCTGTGCGATATTATGTGTTATGCTCATAACACAATTTCCAATTTTTTCGCAAATTCTGTTTTGGGCATTTTTAGGCCTGGGAAGGGCCTGAGATATGAGAGGAAAATGGGGGAAGGGCCTGAGATGTGGGGAGGGGAGAGGGAGGGGAGAGGGAGAGGAGAGAGAGAAAGACAGAGAGCCTCTGCGGAGTGGCACCATAGTAAGCAGCTATTTATGCTACTATAAGAGGCCCACCTAGTCACTCGAGGTGAGGTTTAGGTATTAGTGTAGGGGTTAGGGGCCACTTTTACATGCAGACTTAGACATACAAACAGAATAGTACACTCTTGTGAAGATTTGATGTCCTTCGGATGAGGAAACTCACACAATGATGAGATTTGTACAATGTTCTCGCAACTAAGCTTGTACTGCAACAGATTTGTCTATTTATATTGTGGAGCAGGTTATAGGGAATTATTTTTTTTTTTTAATCTCCACAGGGGGAATCAAGACTATTAAACTAGAGGGGTTTAGAGGACTCATCTCTTAACTGGGTAAACTGGTAAAACTGGGAATAGCGTCAATACATGCCCCTTTTAAAATCGCTCAATTTATGTGATAGAAGTGGCATTTGCATTCACATGTGCATGCTCACTTATAATTTGGTGCACATATGCACTTGCCCAGGCTATTTTATAACATGTGTGCATATATGTATGCAAGTTATAATTAGCTGTATCCTTGGGTGTGGGCCAATGCATGCTCACACATGTGTGCCCGCACGCTGGTTTGAAATTTACCATCTTTAAGATTCCCCAAAAGCTTCTTTAAATAGAAAAACTTTCAAATGCTTCCTTAATGTTTTTAAACAGGTCTTCTTGTACAATGTCTCAGGTAAGTGGTTCCACCAAAGAGGACCCACAATTGCTAAAACTCTGTCTCTAATGTCATCAAGCCTGATGGTTTTATGGCTTGGGACTTCAAGTAGGCATTATTCTGTGGATCATAGACTTCTCAATGAGTGATAGATCTTTAACAGAGAACTGATACATGCTGTAACTTTTGTGGATCCTCAAAATAA
The DNA here is from genome assembly GCF_901001135.1 of Rhinatrema bivittatum. NCBI lineage: Eukaryota > Metazoa > Chordata > Amphibia > Gymnophiona > Rhinatrematidae > Rhinatrema > Rhinatrema bivittatum. Next base: position 111,298,149 of record NC_042619.1, read on the forward strand.
TTTTAAATTGAACCTTCCATTTAATTGGTAACTAATATAATGTATACAGGATAGGGGTGCTAGGATCCTATTTAGTTGTACCAGTAAGGATTCTGGCTGCTTAGCTTTGTACTACTTGATGGGCTTTCAAAAGTAAATAAATGGAGTTACAGTAATCAAAGCGTTAAGACCAATGATTGCTTAATTGTGCAAAAGTTGTCTGGTTCCAAATAGGGGTTCGACTTGTAAAAGATTCTTAATTTCTGAAAATATTTTTGCACAACTTTAAAGTGTGGTTTAAAAGGAAATCTCTGAGTCCATGATCATACCCAGGTTCCTGGGTGAGGTAAAATATGCTGTACTGAAGCATTTGTTGAAACCAAGCCTGCCAATTACTAATAATTCTTTTAGAGCGTACCTCACATCAGTCATAATAAATTATTCTATTCTTACTGCTCATTAAACATATCTTTCTCTCTGTTCTATTTTATACCTTTTCTGTTTTCCTGCTTTACTGACTTTACTCAGTTAAATGTTTCTACCATATTTTTTCCTCATCCTTATAATAAAATTCAACAATCTGAGGAAATCAAATAAGATAAGATGCAATAATGATCCATTTGAGATTTGCTGTCTCCAATTTGTATGGATATCTTGTTAAATATATCTGTATTTCAGTTTCTTTTGAGTAATAAGTGAGTTACAGCTCTTTACAAGTTGTCCACTATCTCCTTTGCGAGACTCCTGGGGGTTCCTGCCAGAGCTCAGTTAGAGGCTGTGAAGGAGTCATGGGTCCCCAACAAGACTGAGCTAAAAGGGCAGTTCTCTCTTCAAAATCCATGCAGGATGACTCCCTGATGGGAGCTGCACAGGAATGTAGGACAGACATAATTTCAACTTTTATTTTTAAAATTATGGAGGCCAATTTTTAAAAAAGGGCCAAATTTTGACTGCAAAGTTAGGATGATTTTCAACTGAATCTAGCTGTCTTGATTTTTAGCTGAAAATCATGCTAAATCTAGGCAGCTTAAACTTAGCTATTAAAATTATGTCACTTTTCCTCAACTTAGCTGGCTAGTACTAAAAATCAATGCTAATCATTTGTCATCTTTCACCTATCTGAATAAAATGCCCCCACAATCTCCACTTCTATCTGCTGCATTGTTAAGATTGTTAAAGTGTGGGGAAGTGGGCAGCTGCTGCACTTGTGATTCTCCCTGAGTGATTATTTATTGCTATTTGGTTTTCTTCAACCTGGAGCTCAACTGCGAAGTGCAAAGTTAAAGTTCAGGTCGGTGTTCCTGCAGACCGGAAGTTTACAGTATTAGCACTCCCACTGAAACTGTGCTATATATGTACTCTGTGTGAAGCATTTAAAAAAAAAACAAAACACCTTTTTAAAAAAAAATCTAAAAAACATCAATCAAATAAATATCACAGGTGAAATTGGAGCAGCCTCAGAGGGAACTTTCCTTTCACTCCCCCCCACCTTCCCCTCCCTTCCCCTATCTAACCCACCCCCAGCCCTACCTAAATCCCCCCCTTCCTTTGTGTGCCGGAGGACTCGGGACCGCCCCCGGACTGCCGTCCTGCCCCGGCCCCGCTCCCTTCCCGCCCCTTTTTCAAAGCTCCGGGACATACGCGCATCCTGGGGTTGCGTGCGCTGCCGAGCCTATGCAAAATAGGCTCGGTGCACACAGGGGGCCTTTGCAAAATCAGCAGCAGAACGAGTGCGGCAGTGTTCCGCTGACCACACGCCTTGAATAGAGTTTTCTAAAGGTTATGTGCCTTCAGAGTTTTTTTTAACGACAATCTCTTGATTATTGTAATTAAATGCATGCACTGTTTTTAAACATTTTTGGCCATATTTTCAGCACTATTGTCCCATTGCAATTTATTCAGCATTTAATGAAATCTTGACTAGCATCAACTTATCAATTTTTAGAATCATTTAGCATATTTTACAGTATTGATGTGTTAAGTTATGTGATTCTTTGTGAGTCGGACGCTATAACAAATTAAGGCCTGGATTCATCATTCATCGCAGAATGATGAATCCAGTGAAAACGGGGGATGGGGAGCGAAGGGGGGGGGGGCCTGCAAAAGCCCGGAACCTTCACACCATCACAGTGTCTTTGCTGCCGGCTTTCACACCGAATAGTGCCACCGTGAAAGGTGGTGCTATTTGGCGCACTACTGCCAACAATACCGTTGGTAATGTTATTGCCGGCAGCGAAGACACCGCTGACTCCTCCCTCCCCCCGCCCCGACTTTTTCCTTCCCCCTAATTTGCATTATATCGCATGTGAAAAAGGCCCTTTTCACATGCGATATGGCCTTATCGCGTACGTTAGGGCCCTAACGCACGCGATAAAGCTTTAGTGAATTATTTATAATAACTATTAAAAACATATCCAATAGAAGAGAGTTGTACCTTGAATCCCTAAGAGAGAGCCATTGACCTTATCTGCGATTTGACTTGTCATTCGTTTTATATACAGCTTGGACTATTATAGGTAATATTTAATTTATATATTAATTCTTAATATATATTTTATATGTAAATAGTTGTTTCCTTTAATATACATGTTTTCATGCTGTTAGCATTAAGTGTATATAAATGTGTACTCATTTTTACATTTTTAGATATATTTACATTTGATTGTAATTATTAATATTTATGATATTAATGTTTAATAATAATCTATTATTTTAATCTTTGATAAAGCCCCTGAAGCAGCCCTTGTTGACGGGCGAAACTCGGCCAAAATCGGGCATTGCATTCTACTGATTGTTCAATACAATTTCTCTTTGACACCGATCTACTCCTGTTTTGTTTGCATTTTATTTGTGTGGACATTTGCACCTGCTCTCTAGCAGATGCAGAAGTGCACACCTATGCAGTGCTAGGGTATGCAGAGCCCCACTAATTTTCAAAGCTGACTTACCTACATAATTCAGTTTTGAAAATTAGGACTGAATTAAAGCGGACATCAGACATAGTTGGGCAGTTATAAAATTACCCTCATAGTGTATGTCAGTAATAAGTATCCTTTTTTTTTTTACACATACAATAATAGCTGTGCATTTTTTTAGACAAACTGTAGTGTATGATTTTATTACACAGTCTTTACCGTTTATTCTGCAGCCTTCCATTATGGCTGCTGAAACTGCATTAACCACCAGATGTCAGCATGCATATGAAATTCACTAGTTTGTCTAACTTACAGAAAGAGCTGAATATACTAATTGGAATACAACATGGATGGGAAAAAAAATTTGCATTTAGCAGTATTTAACCAGCTAACACTAATTTCACACTTAACGCTCAACCTGTCATAGCTTATAAATATTGTAATGATGCTAGGCAAACATTTGTGTGGGGTGACATCAAGCTGAAATTTTAATCTAGAGACCTCAATATGCTGTACAGCTCCAACATAGGGTTTTTACAGTTCCAATGGCCATTAAAAACTGCAGCGCCTTAAAAAGTTAGAAGACTATTTTCAAAATATTGATGTAAAAATGAATGACCAGGCTGGCCCTTGGATTCCTGCAATACATATGTCAATAAAAAGAACCAGAGAAAGGCAGCTAAAAAGGTGCCGGGTTTGCACCAAAAGCCATGTGAGATGAGATTTAAGACCCTCACCCTAGAGGAGATGGGGGGGGGGGGGGGGGGGTAGAGAGATTCAATTATTATGTATTTTATTTATTTATTTATAAACATTTGATATTCCACTTTTTCCAGCATGCCCTAAAGGTGAATTACAATCACATTTAAGTCAAGCAGTTATAGTAATATTAGTCACTTGGTCACTGTCAATCACAATTGAATCAAAGTTAACAATTACAGTAGCATTGCAAGATTTTTTTTTCCTTATTACCAGAAGAAAGAATATGAAAGGTGGGCTTTGAACAGAAAAGGTTAAAATGAGGTGGATTGTGAATTGTTAATTGGGATTTAGAAGTGTAATAGTTTGTGAGGAGAGGAAGATTGCGAGTCGTCAAATATGAGTTATAGTGGAATCAAAGATCTAATGAGGGAGCAAGAACATTTTACAGTTACAAACGTAGAGATACATTAACAATAAAATTGGCATCTGGGGCTGAAAAGTAAAGTTCTGGTAGTTAAGTAATAAAACAGAAAATCCTTGCCGAGGAATCTAAGGGAAGACATGTTCTAACAGCCATGCTAGCATGGCTTGTGGCATAGGGGGAAGAGGTACTTTGTTCCAAATTTTTCATGCATAGCAGCTGAAAGCACAAAGTCTTGTACTAGACAATTTGGCAGAAGCCAGAGGAAGGGTAGAAAGAAAGGAAGACTGGAGCTCTCTAGTGGGAGTGAAAGAGAAAAACAGGGGCCTGTTTATTCACACCTATGAAGATGAAGCAAAAGGATTTGAATTTAATCCTGTGGCAGAGAAGGACCAAATGGTTCATCCAGGCTGCCCAGCAAGCTTAAGATAGTAACTGCCACTCTATGGAGGTTACACCCAAATTTCTCTAAAGGGTAGTGACTGTAGCTCTGTGCAGTTAAACTTTATGATACCCATAAAAATGTCAGCTAGTAGCATTTTTACTGGGTGATGAGCTTTCTTGAAAATTCAGACTGTGTTGCTTTTCGTGCTTTGCTTATGGACTTGGCTGTAGAAGCAGTCTTGTGCTTGTTCCCTTATGTCTGCGTATCCCTTATGTCTGTAGAAGTGGGAGCCCTCTTGGTTGTTGTCTGAATCCAATTTCCCTTTTCCCCCTGTCGTTGACGTGGGGAGCAATGTTTTAGTTGCATTTAAAGCATCAAAGCAGTTACAAGAACAGCTAGAAACAGAGAGATCCAGTCATAAGAGACCATCGCCCAGACCTTGGACTCATCTGACCTCCACCTGTCTACAACCCAAGCTATCTAAGGACCACTACTTCGGTCATCAGCAGATGCCCCACACAAGATCTGCTGGCCCCAGCACCCAATAGTTCAACCCAAGGGGAACAACCCAAGGGGAACTCCTAGTATAGGCAAAGGTCCTGCTAGGTCTTTGCTTTGCCTGGGTTTGTCTGCCAACTGTGGGAACATGCAGAGCTTCTCTCTGCAGGTGGCAACAATCCTGCCTTGGCCCAAAGGTCTACAGTCATAAGAGAACCCTCAGGGGGTTCAATATTAAATTGCAGGAATGAAACAATCAAGCACCTCCTGTGTGTGTGTGTGGGGGGGGGGGGGGAGTGCCTTAGACAAAGGTGCAGTCCAAAATCTATTCTCTCCACCACAGACATATTGCATTGGTAAGGATCCCAGTGGGGCCTTACACATGGTTATTTCTTCATGGTGGTGCATCCATGTGAATTATCATCTATAGCACTGTGTACATGGATGCTTTTATGTAGGTAGTAGATTGTTTTATGGTGATGAGCATTAATCAGCAGAGTGTCAATCCAAACATAAGCTATAGATATACATTTTATAAATAATCTGTATTTTCCTAACCCAAAATATGAATAGAATGCCCACTACACAAATTAACAAATTTATTGAGGCATAAGTTTTTGAGGAAAGAAATTCACTTGGTCAGATACATGAAATAAAATGGAGGACCTGAGTATATATAAAAGTTGTTGGAGAAAATGAAGAGAAGGATACAATGTAGAGTAAAGACATTATTATCCTGGCACAGTTACCTAAACAGACAGTACTTTGTGCAGATCAATGCAAGTTAAGTACATGATAATTTTAGAATAGTTATGCTAACTAACTAATATCTATGGAGGGTCATAAAACCATTGGCATGATGATGTTAGCTTAGTTAAGAAAATTAACAGCTGCAGTAGACCATGAAACCATTGTCCCTATTCAGGCCCAGATGATAGCATCCAATTAATTGATCAGTTCTTATTTCAGGCCCAAGTATCCCTTTTAAATTCCTTTGTAGAAGTATGGTAACCTTAAGATCACTTAAACTATCCTAGAAGGGTAAATCTTAAAATGTTCTTTTACTGGTTTGGAAATGTTTCTGTTTCTGATATTAGATGTGTGCTAATTTATTCTTTCATTCCAGCTTAAAACTTCTGAATTAGAACTGATCAAGAAGGTGGACACAATTTTCCTGAGACGGAATAGAGACATAAAGCATATTTAATTAATTTATTTTTTAAGATACTGACAGCCCTCCTTATACAATAAAAATCATGCTAAGTGGGTAACAATATCAACATAAACAGCATATATAATGATTTTTTTTTCTATTCTGTCTTACCAGCATCATGTTCAAAGCACATAATAACAAATAATTGTGATCTAACCAATAAAGCTGCAAAGAGAAAAAAAATGGAAAATTGTGCAACTGTAAACCTTTGCATTCTGAGTTCATGCCATTTGATTCAACATGGAATTAAACTGCAGGCAGATTTAATTTAATGTATATAATCTATCCTACATAACTGGCAATAGTAAGGTATCCAAACAGAAAGATCCCAAAAGATAGTGGATATTTCTAGGAGTCCTACAACATTATAATAATATCATTCAGTTAGCTGATGTATTTGTAAGATTAATAGTAAGGTATCGCCATCTACATGAGGTATTCTACACTGGGAGACAAATTATAGGACACCCAGGCTATTATAGATCTGTACACAGATCTTAGCAGAATACTTCACCTCAATTACATATGCAGAACTCAGACTCACCTTCACCAAATACAGAATAAAGAGATTATAAAGCATAACTAGAAATATGCAGTAAAAACCTGAACTGGAAATGCAAGAAGACAGATTCTATATGCAATGCAACAATGAAAAGACAGAAATGTTACCATTCCTCATCTAACATAAAAAAAATATCAATCAATAATAATAAAATCATACTAATAACAAAAATATATATGTCAAAACAGCTCACAAATAGAATAACATCCAATAATTACAAACTCATATAATAATTTGCCAAACACCAATTTTGAAACAGCAGACACATCAAATAATTCACAAGGATTAAAACTAATAAGGATTAAAAAAATGATCCTGCTCAATGTAAGAACATAAGAACATAAGAAATTGCCATGCTGGGTCAGACCAAAGGTCCATCAAGCCCAGCATCCTGTTTCCAACAGAGGCCAAAACCAGGCCACAAGAACCTGCCAATTACCTAAACACCAAGAAGATCCCATGCTACTGATGCAATTTAATAGCAGTGGATATTCCCAAAGTAAACTTGATTATTAGCAGTTAATGGACTTCTCCTCCAAGAACTTATCCAAACCTTTTTTGAACCCATCTACACTAACTGCACTAACCACATTCTCTGGCAACAAATTCCAGAGCTTAATTGTGCATTCAGTGAAAAAGAACTTCCTCTAATTAGTCTTAAATGTGCTACTTGCTAACTTCATGGAATGCCCCCTAGTCCTTCTATTATCCGAAAGTGTAAATAACTGTATCTTCTTCTTCTTTCAGTTGCCTGGGCAACACTGTTGTTCCTCCTGACAACCTGCTCCAGTTCCCAATGGGATGATTCAGCTCCTAATAACTGAGGGACCCTGATGCTGCAGCCTACTCCTGCTCAGGCTGTGCAGCCTGCTGCTCCAGCTCCTGATGGCCGCAGCCTGCAGCACTGCCCCATTCCAACCTAGAGCCATGGCCTATGGCATTCACTCCAGCCAACAGCCTGAACCACCATAATCCTGCAGTGCTGCTCCAGACCATTGCCACATAATATCCTGCTGCTCCTGTTGGCTGTGGCAATCTTCCCACCTCCATGGGCCCATGGAATACCACTTCCATTATGGATCACAAAGGCAGGAAGGAAAAGGCCATTTGTTGTGCCCCTCCTAGGACTGTGGTGCTCTAGATGGCCACCTCCTGCCTCCTCCATCCCTGGGTACAACTGACTCACCCTTCACCTATTCCTTTAGTGGCCTCAAAGTGAATACTGGGGCGTAGGAAAGAGTTCTCACCATCCTTCTCCAATATTTCTTTGAAGCCTTTGAAGGGATAGCTGAGGCCTTTGGTCCCACGAGGCTGCTACTTTATTTGAGGATTTATTTATATATTCTTATTTATTTATTTTTAAAACTTATATTCTGCATATTCTAGAAGATCACAGCGGATTACAAAAAACCTACATAAAACTATCAAGATACATACATAAAATCCTCAAAATAAAAAACAAAAAATGTACTTAAAACATATGTATAAAACATTAAAATGATCAATCAAATATAAAATCAGTATTAAAAATATGTTGTTGAGGATAGAGATGGAGGGGCTGGTGGATGTGATGGAAATTAAGGAGAGATCATGGCCCAAATCATGCCATATATTAACCACATATGGGAAACACATTAACTTTACTATACCTCCCAATGCATAGTTAGGTTTTGTGTTAACCAAGTGCTTAATGTAAATCACAGGTTTTAGCACAATTTGTGGCAACCCATTTGAACATTTATTATCTAGATTGCGTTACGTGCAATAAGCTCATTTAAATATTTTCTGCATTAGAACAGGTATTTTGTCTTATTTGTAATGCAAGTACATTTCCATTAACACAAACAGAATACCACCAACTTAACAAAGTGTTAAAGGTATTTAATATGTTTTAAGATTTACTTTAGTAATTAAGACCTATTGTATATCAATCAATCATATCTTAATCTCCTCTTCTCCATCTTCTAGGACATCAAGGCAATCCCTGAAAATGTTCAGTAGAGTCTCAAAATCATCACCAGTCACTTAGCTTGAGAAAAAGGAAGGGTATAAAGCAAGGAAAAACAAGTAAGCAGAGAGCAATAGCATAGGAAGTATAATTTTCAAAAACATTTCAGTAGGTAAAACAGTGTTTTACCCATAGAAATGAACTTTTTTAAACTTGCCCACCCAATACTGTTGCATGTCCCGGCCGCGTGGGTGCTGTGAACGGGCCTGTTCACCTCGCGCAGTCCTCAGCTAGCTCTGGTCTCGCTGCTGCTGCCAGCTCCAGCCATCCCTGTCACTCACCACGGCCCACTTTGGCTTCCTCCACGCTGCAGGCCTCGCAGCAGAGCTCCCATCGGGGATCCGCGTCATCAGCCGCTTTGGCCCCGCCCCTAGGCGCGTGCACGCATCCGACGTCCCGATAATTAAAGTGCCAAGCACAGGAAACCTGACTCGGATGTGAATTGATGACATCACATATAAAGCGAGGTCCTGTGTCCCCCCCCCCCCCCCCCCCCCTTGGCAATCGGATCGACACCTCAGTGTACTAGTTTGCCTGTTCCTCGTATCTGATCCTTGTTCCAGTGTCTCCTTGTTCCAGCATCTCCTTGTTCTAGTGTCTCCAGTGTTCTTGTGTCCTATGTCCTTCCTATGTCCTTACTCAGGTAGTACCTTTTTGGACTGATCTCTGGTACTGACCTTGGCCTGCCTGACTACTCTCTTCATTTGCTGCTTGGAACTGACCACTGCCTGCCTGACCATTCTCTTTGTTTGCTGCCTGGAACTGACCACTGCCTGCCTGACCATTCTCTTCATCTGCTGCCTGGAACTGACCCTCACTGGTCTTGACTACGCTTGGACTGACATTGGTATTGACCCCTGCTTTGGCTGACCACTTCTGGATGGATACTCTGGCTTTGACCCTTGTGCTTCACTCAGACACTCTCTTCTGGCCTACTGTGACTACCAGACCAACTTGCTTGGATTCAACCCACGGTCTTCACCAGACCAGACCCCAGGCGCTGCCTCGCCTGGAGAGCCTTCCTGAACTGTTACCTCCTGAGGTCTCCGGAGCTTCCAGTTCGGGTCTGGTCCATCCTTTCAGCATCAGCCGTGCACCCTTTCTCGTTGTGGGCACACTCCTCCGCTACCTCTCCGGGAGACCATCTGAGGCCCACCTAAGTCCAGGTGGTCCAGGTACTCAAGAGCTCAACCTGCAGAAACTGTTATTGGCGAAGCTCCAGCTAGCCTCTGTCTCCTTGTGTGCTCCCCCTCCTGGTGGCAGGCGCTCTCTGGGTCTGACCAGAGGGCCGTACCAATCCTGCACCAGGCCAAGGGTCCAAATCCAGCGCAACAAATACGCTGTGTCCTGTTAGCATGTAAGTTTATCTTGACTAATTGGAGCCATTTCTGGGTGTGGAGCTGGGAAGGGGTTTGCAGTTGCGTGCATACTTTTGGGGGTAAAGTATGCACATACATTTCCCTGAAAAATCTCTGCATATATTTTAGTAGGGATAATTGTGTAGATGGATTTGGTGGGATAATTTTCAAAGTGGGCTTATGCACGTATTTGCTGACTAACTTATGCAAGATGTTACAAAATTACCCATGAATGATCAAGACTCTTATAATCTTAAATTTCAGTAGACATTCTTGCAAGCTAATGAAATTAATATGTATACAGAGTACTTTGCTTAAATCTAGCATTTTCCATTGCTTTCAATATTTTTTGGGTCAAGAAATAATGCTAAGAAATGTTTTTGCTGAAGTAGTTAAATATGTTAAATATACAGAAGCACCAAAATCAGGATACATATCTGAAGTAATACAGCCAGACTTGATTAATGTGTGCTCAGTAGTATCAATCTTACTAACCATAAATTTGTTGAACAAAATAATACCAATAAAAGACTCAGCTTAAGAAGTGCTTAAATGTGTAAAATATCCATAATAAGTTTTGGGGTTTTTTTGTAGGGGGTGGAGGGGGGGCGGGGTCACCAATTGTGTTCCCATTCAAGATTTGGTGTACAAGGAGTTTTAAGTGCAGGAGGCCATGGGAGTGTCCTTGGTTGGGAGTATTATGGGAAAGACTAGATTATTTTGCTGGCAATACTGCTGAGAGACCATTAGATGGCAGTTGGCATAGTGCTGACCAATTGTTTGTATTGTGTTCCACTGAGATGTTTTAAACTGAATGATTTTTAAGGATGTTGTGGCAAATTTTCCTTTAAGAAGGTAAGGGAGTTCTGATTGGTGAGGGAATGTCTTCCAGGGGTATAAAACTTGGGTCACTATGGCATGAATCCCCTTCTTGGTTGAAGTCCCGGATTTAGGCATAGGCAGCATAGGCGACTACCTAGAGCACCAAATTCTGAAGACATCAAATATCCAGGTCAAAGAGGACCCTGCTTCCACTTGCTTTAGGGCAATGTGCTGACACAGTTTCAAAGAGGCACCACCATGGCATTCTGCCTATGGGCACCAAAATCATGAATCCAGCCCTGCTTGGTTGCAGTTTGGAAAAAGAGAGGGACCTCCAGGATGTAGGGAGAGTCTGGAGTGGCCTGCGGGCCCCTCCATTAGGTAGTGAGCACTGTAGGAGGCTTTTCCCTTCAAGGAGAGAGGCCCATGGTCAGGAGCAGGAGAAGAAGGGCTTCCTCCTCCCAAGGAAAACAGCCAGAGGATGGAAATAAGTGAGGCAGAGAATGGGCTGCCTAAGAGGAGGAAATCCCCTCAAAGGACTGACAAGTGAAGGATACCAGGGAAGCCTACACAATGCTGGAAAGGGGATCCAGGATTAAGAATAAGAAGAAATGTCTGGTGCTCAGGGAGCCACGAGTAGAAAATGGGGATGGAGAAGGTGGAGTATGGACTCAGAAAGCAAGAGTTCAGGATGTGCAGGGAAGGAGAAACTTGAAGGGGGTGTTTTTGTTTTATATGTTCCTTTGTGAAGATGAGAAAAGTGTTTTGGAGTATAGCACAAGATTATTGGAGAGGAGGATATATGCTCTATATTTTGACAGTGTGCTATGGAGGGGAGAGGAGATGTTGAAGGGGCAGGAAGTATTCCAGAACTTTGGGATGCAAATCATTACCTTTGTTTATTAAATATTTTACTTGGCTGAGTATTTCATTGACTGAATAATTCATTAAGCTCTGTATACTTGCTATTAATTCTCTGCATAGTTGCTGGCTGGACATTCCAAAAAATAAAAGTTGAGTGTTTGATTTAACCCTCGAGTGGTGTGAATTCTGTGGCCAGCACTTAAAGATAAAGAGGGTAATTTTCAAAAGGAGTTACTCTTGTAAACGTAATTACTATTGTAACAATTTTCAAAAGCCATTTATCCACTTACAGGCCGATACAGAAAAACGCGCGGGAGAGCTGGCGAGCGCCTGCTCTCCCTCCACTAGGGGTGTGCATTCGTATTGAACATAAATGTAAAACGCTACTTATTTTTTTTTTTTAACTTAAAAAAGTGATAAGACATAAACAATCGGATTTCCAACTTATTCAACATAGCTATGTTGGATAAGTTGGAAATCGCGATTGTTGATCCAAAATAAAAATTTAAACCCCTCACCTTCCTTAATCCCCCCCCCCCAAAGACTTACCACAACTCCCTGGTGATCCAGCGAGGAGTGAGGACGCCATTTCTGAAAGCCTTTCCGAGGAGCACGTGACGTCGGCGCCACGTCGGAGTGACGCGGCGTCACGTGATTCCCCGCGGGTTCGCGCCCGAACGAGGGTGCAGGAGGGAACTCGCGGGGAATCACGTGACGCCACGTCACGCCGACGTCACGTGATTCCCCGCGGGGTCGCTTCCGGGATCCTCGTTCGGCCCAAAAGGAACTTTTGGCCAGCTTGGGGGGGCCTCCTGACACCCCCAAGCTGGCCAAAAGTTCCTTTTGGGCGAACGAGGATCCCGGAAGCGACCCCGCGGGGAATCACGTGACGTCGGCGCCACGTCGCAGTGACGCGGCGTCACGTGATTCCCCGCGAGTTCCCTCCGGCACCCTCGTTCGGCCCAAAAGAAACTTTTGGCCAGCTTGGGGGTGTCAGGAGGCCCCCCCAAGCTGGCCAAAAGTTCCTTTTGGGCCGAACGAGTGTTCCGGCGTGAACCCGCGGGGAATCACGTGACGCCGCGTCACTCCGACGTGACGCCAACGTCACGTGCTCCTTGCAAAGTTGGTCAGAAATGGCGTCCTGACCCCGCTGGACCACCAGGGAGTTGTGGTAAGTCTTGGGGGGGGGGGGGGATTAAGGAGGGTGAGGGGTTTAAATTTTTATTTGCACATATGGACATATACTCAACTCATTGAATTCTGTTTATGTCCATATTGACCGCAAATGGGACCCCCTTTGGACATATGGACATATGAACTTAAACTTTTGCTCTGCACATCCCTACCCTCCACACGCACAGGCCACTCTCTTGGGCGCGCAATTCAGGAGGGTGCTAGGGACACTAGCGCATCCTTAGCACCTCCTTTTTGACAGGAGCGGCGGCTGTCAGCGGGTTTGACAGCCGACGCTCAATTTTGTCGGTGTTGGTTCTCAAACCTGCTGACAGCCACAGGTTTGGAAAACAGACACCGGCATAATTGAGCATCCGTCTTCTAACCCGCGGGCCGTGGGCCGATTTCTAATTTTTTTTTTTTTAATTTTTACTTTTTTTTTTACTTTTGGGGCCTCCGACTTAATATCGCTATGATATTAAGTCAGAGGGTGTACAGAAAAGCAGTTTTTTTTTTGTACACTTCCCCGGCGCCGGCAGAAATTAAAGCCAGCCTTTGGGCAGGCGTTAATTTCTGAAAGTAAAATGTGCGGCTTGGCTTGTATCACTCAGGAATAACTAATAGAGCCATCAACATGCATTTGCATGTTGCGGGCACTATTAGTTTCGGGGGGGGGGGGGGGGGGGTTGAATGCGCGTTTTCGATGCGCTATTACCCCTTACTGTATAAGGGGTAAAGCTAGCACGTCGAAGCACACTGTACTGTATCAGCCTGTTATGCAGGTAAATCCTATGAACAATTCAATGGCATATATTTTAGCAATTTTCAAAAGCCCGTGGGTAAAATGCATTTATTTATTTATTTAACAACTTTTAAACATGTAAAACATTTAAACATGTAAAACTAATTTACAAGCATGTAAATGCTTTTGAAAATCAGGCCAAAATGAGGGACAGGGTTAATAGAGTGGAGGTTATTGGATGATTCTCTGATCAGTCAAAGAAGAGTACCTTACCCAACAGTTTAGCTGGGCCCACGTCATGATCTGAATGACACAAACTGCCAAACCAAATAAATTAGAGAGACTGTCACTTACTCTAATGGATCAGAGCCTCTTGCTATTTTATGTATCCTTGAATGGAGTTACATTTTCATAATTCAAGCCATCTTGTGCATAACCAAAATTGTAAATAAAACTTGAATTACACAATTACACCATGGTAGCTTGCTATACACCTTACCCCTATTGTTCCAAAACTTTCAGGTTTTCTTCGACTGTTTTTCTTACACACATGCTTCCTTATCCATTTACAGAAGTACCATAATGACTTTGGGCTTGGAATGATATTAAAGGGAGGTGGAAGAGTTCCTCCTTCTTCAAAGTAACTCATCCAAAGCTTTGTCCTTGCAAATTTCCACTCAATGTCTGCATGATCCTAAACAGAAGGAGAAGAAACTGCATAAGATTCCACTATACAAAATCTGATCAGCTCTTACTGCAGTAATTACATTGAATGCGCACTGCTTTTTAGACTTTGTAAATATTAAGTCTGATCTGTTTTAACCCTTAAAATAATATCAGTATGTAAAACAACAAAACTTTTCTGCATCAACATCATTTAAATACAAAAAGAAGAGCTTCTTTTATAATTTTACTGTATTATATTGCTCCCCAAAGTGTTTATGCACCATGTCATTTGTTATACATTGAAGATCCTTATTAATTTTATACTGTAGGTGTCATTTTATTTCCTTGTAATTATTATTCATGGCACTTTAATTGCAATAACTACATGCAGTATGAGTGATTTGTGGTTTATTGATGCAGATAAGCTAACAATGCACTGATGAAATATATCCTTCAAGATAATCATGATGAAAATTGAAAACCTTACATTTAAACAAAACTTGGCAATATGGAAAGGACAGAAGATCATACTTTGAATTTACTAAATATAAAAGATTTTACTTGTTTATAAGAAATGACTGTTTTACTGTTAGTGTGCTCAGGGCAATTACTTAGATTATGTGTACACTAGCATTGATCATTTTTGAAAGAAAACTAAAAACCATACATGTGTGCCCTGGGTATAGTCAGTACATCTCATCATTGTGTGATGACTGAGACCTCTTTCCCCCTCTATTCAGCAATGTTGGACATCTAGGGATCGTTGAAAGTTTACTCCATTTTTTTTTCCATCTAACATTAGGAGCCTAACTACAGATTTAGGAGCATAGCTTTACACCTTTGAAAATGTAGCTCTAAATTTCACTTTGTAACACCAGCTAGGAGCTTCTTAAAAACAATGAACAAGTCACAAAATCACGCTCTCATGTACAAGCTATGGATGTTATACCCACCATAATAGTTATATCAACTCCCTAGTAATTATTATTATGACATGACAGGGTAACATTTATTTTATTTATTTATTTAATGGTTTTATATACCCACATTCATCAATGATATCACATCGGTTAACAGTAAACAATAAACTACGTTTAAGTTGCGTTTAACAAGAAACAGGAGAACAAATATTTATTTATTTATTTATAACTTTTTTATACCGAGGTTCAGGTAACAGAGTTACTAATCACTTCGGTTTACATCCAAAACAATGACATAAGATATGTCTTACAATGAACAAGGAGGAAAACAACTTGGATACAAATAACTTGGTAGAACAAGGTGTAAAAGTAGGAGAAAACTGGACTTGTGGGGCCTAGAACCACTGGAGTGGGGAAGGCTGACTAAGGGAGGGGTAGAGGGAAAAGTGCTGCTATAGCTTTGTTAAATATGAGAACGGGTACTTAGAGGTTTGCCCTGGGTGGGGCCAGTCCGTGGGAGCTGTGGAGGCAGAGTATTGCTTAAGGGAAGGCTTGACAGAACAACCAAGTCTTGAGTCTTCTCTTGAACGTGATTGGGCATTGTTCCAGCCTGAGGTCAGGTGGGAGCGAGTTCCACTGTTTGGGACCAGCGGTGGAAAGAGCTCTTTTTCTTAGTGTCATTTTGATAGGTGGGGCCTGTAGAGTGCCTCTCTGTGCTAATCTCAGCGGACGGGAGGAGGTGTGAAGTTGCAGAGGAATCCTGAGGTCCAGCGGAGTGATGTTGTGAATGACTTTGTGGATGATTGATAATAGTTTGAAGCGGATTCTAAGTTTGATTGGGAGCCAGTGGAGATTCTTTAGAATGGGTGTTATATGGTCCCTTTTGTTGGACTTTGTTAGAATCCTTGCTGTTGCGTTTTGTAACATCTATGCAATGCCATGAACAATATATATGTCAGAATGATTAACTATATACGGATATATGAGGGTTTAAGTTAACTATATATGGAAATATATGGGTACAAGGAAACCTTCAGTCAGGAAGATTCATTAAAGATGGAAATATGAATACATGAGGTGATACAGAAGAGGAGAGCAAATGTAAGGGAACTATATACACAGAACAAAATTGCTTCAAATATACTAAGATTGCTTCAAGTATATTAAGGGGAAGGTTATCAAATAATTGCAAGGTTGCTTACATTATATTGAGGAATTTGGAAAAATTGAACATGTATCAAGGAAATAGTATCAATGATATGTATGGGAATATTGAACAAGTATCAAGGATATATCAAGGATATATAACAAGGAAATAGATACCCATTTTTATACCCATTCTGCTTCCAAATGTCACAAGATCAATTTGAGTAACATTGAAGACTGGGTTACTGTACAAATAACTTCCATTATCCACAGCATCTGAAGGGTCATTTCTGGGGGTTCCAGTGATAGCACATAGTCATGTGTACTGATGTCATTGTTCCTCCGCTGGCACCATGTAATCATGGATGTAGATGTACTTACATGTACCTCATTGTGCCAAGTTCATAGAACACAGAAACATTTCTGAATTACAAAGCATGTTGTTTGAATAGGCAATAAACCATTGTTAAAGGTAATGTTATGTCCTTTAACTTTTTCAGAAACTGAAATAATGGGTTAAAAAAAAGCATCAGTGAGAACAGATATAGCACTAATGTTAGAAGTAATGATTTCCTTCCTTCTTGTAACTCACTGGAAATAGGTGATGTCTAGCATGTAGTATATTGCAATATGCTGCTGACTCAAAGTTTAGGATCAATGCTGAAATAACCAGGTATCTACTTGCCAATAACAAAAATAATGTGCTGTCAAGTGAACATACCAGATAGGCAGTTGTGTTTATCATTTTGGGAAGAGGAGCTGCAGCAAAATTATGAAGAAAGCTTTCAAAGGCATTTACCCAGGCAGACTGCTTTGCTAGGAGTGACTAAAAGCATTGCACAAGCTTTCACAGCACAGGCACTCTTAATAGGGGTTGAAAAGAGGAAATGTCGGGGTGTGTCTCGGTGAGGGGAATAATTAGTGCCCTGCAAAGTAGGTGCACCATTTGAATGCATACTTGCTTGCAGTCATCTTTCAAAGGGAAACTACTCCCAGATAGCTTCCCTTTGAAATTCAGTGAAAGCTTTGCATCCACTAAGGTGCCTGCAACTAGGCAGGCTGTGTTCAAAATTATCCCCTAGATGGTTTGTTTTGTTTGAGTTAACTGAGGTGATACAGGAAAATAATTGAAACAGTAATACATGTTCAATAGCTTACTTTTCTTTTTAAAAGTGTTGTGTTGCTGTTATAGACCGTATAAATGGGGGAAAATCCAGATAATAGACTCTTCCAGGGTAAGAATGCAAAAAAAAAGAAATCTATTCATGCATAACTTTGTCTTAGGAATGAACAAGCCAGTCAGAGTAAAAGTACAAAGACTGTCTTATCTCATCAGTACTACCATCATTCTACTTTATGTCCAGCACTACTTAAAATGAAGGACCAACTTCATTACCCAGTCTTAGAAGGCATGGCTTGATGTTTTCATTACAATTACATTTTTTTGCATTGATGGGATTGTAGCTTTGAATTTAAAATAACAAGTTGAAAAGTGCCAGCTTACCCACAAAGCCCAGGCTCCAAAGAGGGGCAGAAGCAATCCTCAGTAGCTCTTGTTCCATTGTTGCTGTATTTCAAAATAATTTGGCTGCCCTTTTAGTCCACTTGCACAGAAATACAGAATGACAAATAAAAAGTGATACCTTTTTATTGCACTAACTTAAAAGTGAATTTTAAAAGCCCTACACACACCAAAACCAGGAGATAGGCACACAAGAGGGACCGGCGCACAGCACGGGGATTTTAAAAGAAGCCCATTTACATACATATCCCCTGGTATGCACACAAGTCAAAAGTTCAGAAAAAAAGGCGGAGCATGGTCATGGTCTGGGCGGGTCAGAGGCATGTCAGGGAAGGCCAAGAGATATGCACGTAAATACTTACGCGCAAAGGTGAGCGCTGGGATCCCCTGCCATGTCATTTTACTACTGCTATGGATGGCATGTAAGTACAAAACCAAAATATCTAGGCATGTCAGTGGGGTTTTAAGGGTTGGGGCTAATAGAGGGAAAGGAGGCAAATAAATTAGGGAGTTTGGAATTGCTATCTCTAAACTGGGTGAACTGGGAACAAACTGGGAAAATACGGTATGGCGTCAGGGCACATCCCTTATAAAATTACCCCCACTTATGCGGTAGAGGCAGCATTTGTGTGCACATGTGCACATCCATATAAATTGTGTGCACATGTATGCACATTCAGCCTATTTTATAACATGCTTGCATATACACGTATATGTTATAAAATTGCAGCGTCTCTGGACATGAACCGGCGTATGCGTGTACATGTGTGCCTGAGCAGCTGTTTAAAAGTTACCATCCCAGTGCATTCCTTGACTAGCTTTCAAGAGCTAAAACGCTCTTCTTCAGGTCAGAATTCAAATATAGCAACACTAGCCCTTAAGCCCGTAACATTCCAAAAAATAAAAGTTGAGTGTTTGATTTAACCCTCGAGTTGTGTGAATTCTGTGGCCAGCACTTAAAGATAAAGAGGGTAATTTTCAAAAGGAGTTACTCTTGTAAACGTAACTACTATTGTAACAATTTTCAAAAGCCATTTATCCACTTATAGGCCGATACAGAAAAACGCGCGGGAGAGCTGGCGAGCGCCTGCTCCCCGGCGCGCGTACAGGCCATTCTCTTGGGCGCGCAATTCAGGAGGGTGGCCTATGCAAATTAGGGCCCGCGGTAAAAGGAGGTGCTAGGCCATAAAAATGACGCAGGCCATCCAGTGGACGGCCGGCGCCATCTTTAAAAATGGCGCCGGCCGTCCAGTGCTCCTACCATATCACAGGGGCTAGTCAATGGCACGGTTACCCTGTCACATGGTAAGGGCAAAAGGCCATCGGCGCCATTTTTATTAGTGGCAGCCGATGGCCCAAGAGCGGGAGATCGCTCCCTGGGCCCACTGGACCACCAGGTAATTTTAAAACATTTTTGGGGGGGTCAGGAGGGTGGTGGATGCCAAGGGAACAGTTTTAAAGGGTCGGGGTGGGTTTTTTGTTTATTGGCCGACAGCCTGAGCGTGAGAGAATGCTCCCGGGACCCCTGCTGAACCACTAGGTAATTTTAAAATGTTTTTGGGGGGTCGGGAGGGTGGTGGAGGCTAAGGGAGCGGTTTTAAAGGGTCGGGGTGGGTTTTTAGGTTGTGTCCTAACTCCTGTTAGTGTGCACTAACCCGATTAACAATTTTTTCACGATAAATCGGTGGAATTTCTATTGTATCGCACTCTTTAACGATTAATGACGATTTAAAAAATATCGGATGATATTTTAAATCGTCAAAAAATGACTCACATCCCTAGTTACTAGCAAGAAGACTTTCCATGTAAGAAATTTAACAGTGCAGGAGTGCAAAGGCTCAAACGGGGAGCGCATGAGCCTTGTAAGTACTACATTCATGTCCCACTCAGGTCCCACTCAGTGACTGGTGGCCATAGAGGGGGCTTGAGTTGTAGTAAGCCCCTCATAAACCTATTCACAAGGGGATGTGCTGTTACTGGGGCATTCCCAACTCCCTTGTGGTACGCTGAGATGGCACTTAGGTGTACCCTCACCAAAGAAGTCTGGAGACCAGAGTCTGAAAGGTGCCAGAGATAGTCTAATAGAGACAGAGTGGGGCAGGAAAAGAGGTTGATACCTTTTTGCGTGCACCATATGGTATACCTATTCCACTTAGAACGATAAGATTTTCATGTGGAAGGCTTTCGTGAGGCTACAAGCACTTGAGAGACATCAATTGAAAGACTGAGCAGTTGCAGGATCAAGCTTTTGACATCCAGGCTGTGAGGGATAGGGTCTGAAGGTTCGGATGGTGTAACATGCCTTGGTTCTGAGTTATGAGAGTGGGCGCTGTGCCCAAGTGAATGGGTTGTCTGATCGAGAGGTTGAGAAGCATGGGAAACCATACTTGTCGAGGCCAATACGGGGCTATGAGTATCAATGACCCTTTGTCCTGTTGTAGAACTTTTGACAGGCACACTGAGCATGCCCAGCATGCCATAATCCCTGTAGCCAGAGGGGTCACCCTTCAGTCTCTCTGTGAGAGCTCTCTCACAAAATTTTCCTCATGGAAAAAACTTGAAGATTACTTGAGTAAAATGTTCCCTCATAGGGGTCTCCCATCATGATATTAGTTTTTCATTGCTCGGTGAGTAAACATTCACTGTCCCCAGTCGGTTCCTGCCCCTACCGCAAGTAACATTAACCACAGACACATCCAACTTGGGTTAGGGAGCTCATGTGAACAATCTTTAAACTCAAGGTACTTGGACACAGCTCGAAGCAACTTTTCAGATCAACTTCCTAGAGCTTCGAGCTATACGTTATGCTCTATATGCATTCAAGGACTGCCTTTCTCACAAGACTGTTCTCATACAAACAGACAACACAGTTGCAACGTGGTACTTGAACAAGCAGGGCAGCACAGGCTCTTATCTCCTCTGCCAAGAAGCCGCGCAGATCTGGGCCTGGGCCCTTGCATACTCCATGTATCTCTGGGCCACTTATCTGGCAGGCATACAGAACATAGTAGCAGATTGCCTCAGCTGACAGTTCCATCCCCACGAGTGGTCTCTGGATCCTGTGGTAATGACCAGAATCTTCCAACGCTGGGGTCAACCAACAATAGACCTCTTTGCGTCCAAACTGAATCACAAAATGGACAGATTCTGCTCCCTGAATAGGCAACAAAACAAGTTAACCATGATGGCATGATGACAGAGGTTGAGGCCCAAAAATGGTCGATGGCCTGCGGACACTGAAAAAAGGTAGGGGCAGGAACCGACCAGGGACAGTGAATGTTTACTCACCGAGCGATGAAAAACTAATATCGCGATGGGAGACCCCTATGAGGGAACTTTTTACTGATGTAATCTTCAAGTTTTTACCTTGAGGAAAATTTTGTGAGAGAGTTCTCACAGAGATCCTAACCATGAGGCAAACTGTAGCGTGGAAAAAAAGGGACTGAAACATAGAAACATAGAAACATAGAAATGACGGCAGAAGAAGACCAAACGGCCCATCCAGTCTGCCCAGCAAGCTTCACACTTTATTTTCTCATATTTATCTGTTACTCTTGGCTCTTAGTAACTTTTTGGTTCTATTTCCCTTCCACCACCACCATTAATGTAGAGAGCAGTGTTGGAGCCGGCGCCATCTTTAAAGATGGCGCCGGCCATCCAGTGCTCCTACCATGTGACAGGGTCCGGCCAATGTCACAGATACCCTGTCACATGGTAAGGGCAAAGGGCCATCGGCGCCATCTTTATGAGTGGCAGCCGATGGCCCGAGAGTGGGAGATCGCTCCTTGGGCCCCCCCCGGACCACCAGGTAATTTTAAAAGGTTTTGGGGGGGGTTAGGAGGGTGGGGGAGGCTAAGGGGGTCGGTTTAAAGGGTCGGGTGGGGTTTTTTTTTTATCGGGCCATCGGTGCCATTTATATTAGTGGCAACCAAAATGGTGCAGGTGGCCCGAGAGCGGGAGATCGCGCCGGGACCCCCTCCCCACTGGACCACCAGGTAATTTAACATTTTGGGGGGGGGGTTCGGGAGGGTGGGGGAGGGTAAGGGATTGGTTTTAAAGGGTCGGGGTGGGTTTAGGGGTTGTTTTGGTGGGCCGGTTTTCCCGCCCTCCCCCCAAATAATTCCCATGCCCGATTTAACGATTTTTGATGATAAATCGGGGGAATTTGTATTGTATCGCGCAGTCTAATGATGTTTGACAATTTAAAAAATATCGACAATTTTTTTTTAAATCGTCAAAAAACGATTCACATCCCTAGAATTTATTTATATACTGCCTGTTTTGCTGCTTGTTCTAAATGTTTCTCCTATTCGCCTATTCCGCTAACATTCTCAAGCGATTGTTATATATGTACAAATGTTCAAATTTTCTCTGTATGGTTCTGCAAGCTTCGGTTCTAATTGTTCAATGTTTTCGCTACCGAGTGACTGTTATGTTTCAATGTAAACCGGGGTGATTTGTATTATATACAAGAACTTCGGTATATAAAAACTTAAAATAAATAAATAAATAAATAGATAGATAGTTCACTATTCCTTCTTTTAACAGCGACTCCATTACTTTTCCCACCACCGAGGTGAGGCTAACCAGTCTGTAGTTTTCAGCCTCCTCTCTGTTTCCACTCTTGTGAAGCGGGATCATCACTGCTCTTCTCCAATCACTCAGCACCACTCCTGTTTCTAGGGATCTATTGAACAGGTCACACAGCGGATCTGCCAGCACATCTCTGAGCTCCATCAGTATCCTTGGATGAATCTCATCAGGCCCCATGGCTTTGTCCACTTTCAGTTTCCCCAGCTCTTC
Organism: Rhinatrema bivittatum; assembly: GCF_901001135.1. NCBI lineage: Eukaryota > Metazoa > Chordata > Amphibia > Gymnophiona > Rhinatrematidae > Rhinatrema > Rhinatrema bivittatum. Next base: position 111,320,848 of record NC_042619.1, read on the forward strand.
CCATACATTCTCTACTGTAAATGGAGTTACATCTATTCCATTCCCCTCTATTTTCTTGTTAACTAGCGACAGTCCTTCTCCAGGGTCTTCTTTCGTGAACACAGAACTGAAGTATTCATTTAATAGTTCTGCCATTTCTTCATCTGTCTCCACCCATTGATCCTTTTCACCTTTCAATTTCAGTATACCACTTTGGACTTTTCTCCTTTCACTGATGTATCTGAAAAATGTTTTGTCACCTTGCTTTACCTCTTTGGCAATCCTTTCTTCCGCTTGAATTTTCGCTTTCTTGATTGCTTTCTTTGTCTCCCTCAGTTCCACTAGATATTCTTCCTTGTGTTCTTCTCTTTGGGATTCTTTATATTTCTTGAATGCTGTTCTTTTAGCTTTTATTTTCTCAACCACCTCCTTTGAGAACCAGATAGGTCTCATTTTCTCTTGCTTCTCTTTACTTTTCTAACATATAGATTAGTTGCCTTGGTAATTGCTCTTTTTAGTTTGGTCCACTGTTGTTCAACATCTCTCTCATTCTTCCAGCCTTCTAGTTCTTCCTCCAGGTACTTCCCCATTTCTTCAAAGTCCGTGTTTTTGAACTGCAAAACTTGAGTCTTCGGGCTACTTCTCCGTATCTTATTTGTGATATGAATCCATACTTTATGATGATCACTGGTGGTGAGGTGGGCACCCACCTGGACATTAGAGATGTTATCTCCATTAGTGATAACTAAATTGAGTATAGCTCCCTCCCTCATGGGTTCCATTACCATTTGTTTGAACAAAGCCCCTTGCAGGGCATCCACTATCTCTCTACTACTGTTAGATTCTGCAGAAGGGATTCTCCAGTCTACATCCGTCATATTAAAATCTCCAACAATCACCACTTCTCCCTTCTTTCCCATCTTTTGTATGTCTTCAACTAGAGCTTTGTCAAGCTGTTCTATTTGATTTGGAGGCCTGTAAATCACTCCAATAGAAATGGAAGCCCCATCATCTTTGTTTAGGTCAGCCCATAGTGCTTCTTTGCCCCATCTTCCTTCAGCTCAGATGCTTGGATATTGTTCCTGACATAAAGACCCCTATGACTACAGGGATTATGGCATGCTCAGTGTGCCAGTCAAAAGTTCTAGAAACTTTGACAGAAATGTTTTCCGTGATATGGCTACATCCAGTGATGTCACCCACATGTGAGGATTACCACCCTGCTTGTCCTGGGAGAAATACATATATATAGTAAAGCAAAAAAAAATAGCAAGCAGAAACCTGTTCAAAAATTCATATAGAAATGAAGATTATTATTGCAGAACACTAATGAAAAAATAAAGCAACTTTTATTAGAACATATTCAATGAATTGAAATCAGTATACAAAAATACAAGATAGCAAAATAGCACAATCTTCAATACAAAAATATTAAAATGTCATAATAAATTAGAGTCCAGCTAAAATAATCCTTAGATGAACTATTTATAACAGCCGATACTGAACATAACAGATGTTATTCTGTCTTCCCATAAAAATCAATCCATAGTTGGCTTGTTACTGCAGTCAGTGCTGACATCTATAATACACATAAGATGTCTTCCCTTTACCAGAAACCCTGACAAAGTCTGAATGTTTCACCCCTACAAGCTTCCTCAGGGCATACAATCATTAGGAACATCTATATTTGAATGTAAAGCAAATAATATCACCCATTGTTCTGGAAAGAATATCTGAAACTTCAGTGTATTACATTCCACATCACCATATAGAGCTTTAAAGAGCCTTCCTGCCGCCCTGCTGAGAGCGGGATAAATCACCTATATCCTAGGCAGTGTACTAAAGGATCCATAAGGAAACCTAATAACATACATAGTAACAATAACATAAAATCAAATACATAAAAAACTAACATAACTATGACATAAAACATTAGAAAAACTGAATACATGTACAAACATAACTTAAAACCATTGTTCTATAACATCTCTTGTTTTATCTGTGGTCTTCTCCTGCCACCAAGATCCCTCTGTGAGGCATTTACACATATGATTTTCCAAATTGTTTTTGTTTTACCTTTCTCTCTTTTATTTCCTATCTGATTGCTCCTAATAATTACACAAATCCCTCCATCACTCCTTAACCAGCCCCTTGCACTACCCAATCCACAGTCCTCCATTTTCTATTCACTATATTAAATGGTCTCCAATTCACTACTGCATCAGCATATCTACCTGCTAATACAAGACTTTTTGTTTAGCTCCCCATTCCTATGATTTCATTCTGGTTACTATGCTGCCTTCTTACTTGTGGGATTTTCTCACTTCCCTACTGAATATACGTGGAGAAAGTCCAAGTTATGCAGGAAAGGTTAACTGGATAATTTTAGGATTGCTGTCCATCACATGTAGACTTACCTGGATATCTTAACTGGATAATGCTGAATATTGGCATTATCCAGCTAAGATAGCCCCTCTCTGGAATACCCCAGGAATTAGTCCTATTTGTCTAGGTAACTTTTATCTAGTTAAATATGTACTCAGTTAAATCAGTGGAGGTTGGCATGGCAGGAAATTAAAATCCCATAATTTGTTCTGCTAAGTGTGCTGGACAAAATGGTTTGAATATGGACCTCAGACTTTTTTTTTTAACATAAGACAAATGGACAGGGGAAGCTGGCCTGGTGGATCCTCCAACACAGACAGTTTTTATTATGGTAGGCAACTGGCATGCGGGTGGCCAAATTTAGACCTGCGCTGTCAGTTCTCAAATTAAGCCGCCCAAGTTAGATATCTAGTGCGGAAAATCAGTAATAGGTGTCTAACCTTCTAACCTTGATCTGTCTATTCCCTTTACCTCCTTTTAAAATTCCTAAATTTAGGTGCCTTGTGATTTAAGGCACCTAAATTTAGTAATTCATTGCCAGAAAATTTTTAGGATGGGAATTTTCGAAAGGACTTCTAACGTGGAAACACTGTTTTTCAAGTAGAAATTACCTTTTACAAAATTGTCTGCCTGATATGCGGATAACGTATGCTTGTAAGGCATGTAACCACATAGGTTTACCAGGACAGAGTGGAGGTGTTCCTGGGAGCAGGGTTAGGGAGGGGTTTATGCTTATATCCATATTTTTGCATTTTGAAAAGTAGGCATATAAAATTTCTCAGAAAATTTCTGTTCACAATTTAGCAGGTGTAATTGTGTGCTAGTAATTATGTAATTTTGTAAAATAATTTTCAAAAGGTAAACTGTGCACATGCATGTGTACTTTCCCTTTGAAAATTGGTGTAACTTATGTTTTTGCCATCTAATTTATAATGGGATGTTACCAAATTACTCCCTAAATTCAAAGGTTTATGAGCCAAATTCTTAAAGCTAGGTGCCTAAGGTCTTTTGAAAATTAGCCTCAGGGCAATATGGTCTCTGAAACTGCAGCCAGACTAAATTTGGATGATCCTATTTTGGATTAATTGAAGTCTGCAGGCAGGTTTAATGGAAGACCCACAACAATTCCTGTCTTCAGTCTGGTGGAGAGAATAAAATACAGATGTGATTATCTTTCAATTAACTTTACAATTTACATCAGTTCCTGTAGCTAAATATAAATTTGTCCAGCTTGTAGGAATCGATCTCATACTAAGTAGAATAGCAATGTTCTGTTTAAAAATAATTCTACCTCATTGAAAAGTATTTTGTGGATCAATGAGTGGGCTAAGTTTATAATATGTGCCAGCCTCTGGGTATTGCCTAGGAAGATTTTAGAATTTTATTTCTAATAATGTAATTATAGGTCAAGAAAGTAATTATCCCTAGTGATTAGTGGATAGAGAAAATGATAAGCAAGGTGCACTGTTGGAGGCAGCTCACAGTTGACAAAACGTTACTTCAATGAGAGCCTAATTCCATTGCACAATATACAATGCCAGAAACACTGACATGTTACATGATTATTAAGGCACTAAACATTGACAACTTTGATTGTTCTCATCAGCTGAGGGCTGGAGGAACGTTTCTGCTGTGACTATCCCCTTATTGCAGTATTTCTACCATCAGGGGTTATCACCACAATGATAATCACTTCCCTTCTCTTTGGAATCTTCAGTGAATAATCTTCACCAAGTCATTTCTGTTGGGAAAACAATGCTTTACCCACAGAAATGGGCTTTAGAATATTGCTTGCCCTACATAAAGCTTAAAGTACACATCTGGGGCCTCTGTATGTGTACTTTTACCCCCATTAGAGTAAGGCTTCCTGTTGCTGATGTCGGGGAAGTATAATTTTTCTTGGAAAAACTACTCACACAAGTTAAATGTAAATGGGTAGTTTTCCTGGTAAACTTTTCCTTTGAAAATCAGTGCAAAGTCCAAGGGTAGAAAGTGCCCCCAGACTTTGCACTTATGGGGCCATTATTAAAATTACCACTTATGTGTTGCGATGCTCCCGCAGCCGGAGCTATGGGCAGCCTCTCACCTTCTTCGGCCAGCTGACCCGTCTCCCCAACGCTGTCCTTCCGCGGTCCGGAGGCCACCATCTTTGCTGCTCCTGTGGCCAGCCAGAAGCCGCGGACTCCAGCCTCTCTCACGGCACGGAGCCGCGTGGCGGTTCTCCTCCGCGGCTGGAGCCGCCCCCGAACATCCCTACGTGGCAGGAGGCTGCCCTTCTTCAGCACGGCAGGGCCGTGCCGGCGTCCCGGAGCAGCAGGAGCCGCTGATGTCATATTCCTTCCATGGCCAGGAGGCCACAGTCCCCAGACTCGCTTGCAGCTGGGAAGCCGTTCCCAACGACCTCTTTGCGGCTCGGAAGCCACCTCCCACGTCGGGGCCTGCCTGCGGCCCTCCTCCTGCTCTTGTGCTTCAGCAGCAGCATAGCCACTGTCCGAGGTCCTGCACTCCTGTTTCCTGTCCTCCTTAGGCGCAGGGCCGCACCTCTCTCCTGATTTTAAAGGGCCAGTGAGGGAGTGGGCCCTGGATGACATCACGTGGGTGTTTCCTGTTCCAGCCCAACTTAAGGGCTCAGTTGCCATTTCAACTTCACCTTCGCAAGGAGCCAGTCTTCCTGGGAGCTTCTCCTCCTTTGGACTTCTCTGCATCCTGCTCCTGCCTGGCATCTTCGTTCCTGAGATCTACTAGATGTCCTTGATTTGTCCTGATGTCCAAGTCCTGATGTCCTGATCCTGATGTTCCAGGTCCTGAGCATCCTGTGCCTCCGGAGGTTGTTTGATTTTAAAGCCCGAGTTCCGGATTCCAAGTTCCGTGTTTTATTCCAAGTATGTATCCTGTTCCAACTCCGGAGAATCCAAGAGGTTTACCTCATTCCTGGCTTGTGTTGTGTCTAGAGCTTGCCCGCTCCTCTCGTGGTCTGCAACCATCCATCTGGCTGTGTAGGGCACATAGAGGACAGTGTGGTCCACGCCCAGCCCACGGGCTGTGTAGGGTGACTGAGGTTCCTTGCTCGCCACGTCTTGTCTCCTGAGTTTCAAGCTCTACATCTTGTCTCCTGAGCTCCAAGCTCCACATCTTGTCTCCTGAGTTCCATGCTCCATGTCTTGCCTCCTGAGTTCCATGCTCCATGTCTTGTCTCCTGAGTTCCATGCTCCACGTCTTGTCTCCCAAGTTCCAAGCTCCACTCCCAGACGAGGCTCCGTCTCACCACAAGGGCGCACACCACTCGTCCCGCTACTGGAAGCGCCCCCTACCGCTCCCTTCCATCGCAGTGGAACATTATGTATAAGTAATTTGCCCTTTAGTGTTATCTTACCAAACCTATCTGCACATTTTTACGGTTGCTAATGTATGTGCACAGTATATTTTTTTGGGTGTGTGTGTGTGTGGGGGGGGGGGATTATTTGCAAACTTTGGAAATGCAAAAGTATGTACATAATTCCAAACTCTCCAGCCCAACTTAGAAGAATGCCTCTTAAAGCTATGGGGAGAAGAACATGAATATAAGCCCTATGTGGATACTTTTACCCACATATCAGGCAGGTAATTTTGTAAAGGCTCATTTACACAGGTAAAGGACTGTTTTACCTACAGAAATGACTTTGGAAATGACTCTTCCTGTGTCCAACTGCTGTCAACACCATTGGCTAGGATATCTGAGCACAAGTTTTGTTTCCCATGCTCAGGAAAAAAATGCAAGTGTGGCACTAGGACCACTAGATGGTGCAATGGTACTATGCACCACAAGATTCTATGTGTGCTTGGATGGACAAATGGTTGTGCTATGTGTTATGATATGGAATTTTTAGCTTCAGGATCAAGCAGAGTGTGTGGAGAAGTGTTCCAGTGCATGAATGGCAGTGTGGCTCAGTCCAATAGGGGAAGGTATTAGAGTAGTATAAAAGTAAGTGTTGCAAGTGTAGAAGGGGTTGGTCACTTAGTAATGAGTCTCAGAAGGATCCATGCCATCAGAGTGATTGGAGAGACAGCAAGTATCTCCTTCAGGTGTGCTATAGGTGCTGTAAGTGGAGTGCTCAAAGGAGTTGGGGTTTCCAGAGGCCCTAAAGTACTGACTGAAGAAAGTGAGGAGCTGAATTTTGGAGTCAGAGATGTGATGTTGGAATTCTACAGGATCCAAGGGATAGTGGTGCCTATGAGAAGTTCCAGTGGTGGCTGATGAAGGGATGAGTTGCCAGGGAGGAAAGTAGTATGCTGTGTGAGAACAGGATTGAGAAAAATACTTTATTGAAGAGACTCTACTGTGAAGTTATGGGATATAGAAATACTGGGGAAAGAAGTTGAGAAAAATCTTGTATATTAAGTTTGGTTCCACAGAGGTTCTTGGAGAATAAAGAAGAGTAATAGTACAAAATTTGAGGAAGTAGAATTGAGTGAATTGTGATTTTTTTGTGAGTGGATCAGTATGACCAGTGAAGTGACTATGGAACTGGACTGTGTTTTGGACATGATGGTTTTTTAACTTAGCTTTTTATTTTTTCTTAAATAAACTATTGATATTTGGAGCTTAATTGATTTCTGGATAGTAGATGTTTGAGATATTTTTTTTCTCTTCAGCCCAGTTTGGGCCTTGCAGGTGATCCTGCCCCACAGCTCATGGGACCTGGAGATTCTGAGAGTTTCCCCATTCTAGCAGAGCTGCTCCAATGGTCTCCAGAGCTGGGAAGGTGACCGCCAGGAGGAGGGGTTATACAAGTTTCTCCTTTTACCCCACCTCTTTCCTGGCCTGCTCCCAGCTCTCGCATGTTGGCTTGGAGAACTCATGCCACTACAGTTACTGTTTTGCTGCTTTACAGTTCCTTAAGATGCCACTGTTGGTACAGCATTTGCTGCTTTTTTGGTACATTGGGCTGTTCATACAACTATTGGTTCCTTTTGTCTCTCTCAATATGCCTTGAGAGTTGTAATGCTTCTGTGCTGTTTGTTATACCCATAATCTGTGCCTTGAGGATTTTGATGCCTCCATGCTGTTTGCGATCATCCATACTCTACTTCTTAGGGGATTGATGCCTCCATGCTATTTGTCATATAAGACAAGCTATGACTTGGAGATTTTGATGTCTTTGTGATGTTTGCAATATATTGCACTCTATACATTGGGTGTTTTGATACCTCCATGCTGTTTGTGTTACTCCACAATCTATTCCTTGGTGGGTTTGATGCCTCTGTGCTGTTTGTGATACCCCACATTTCATGCCTTGTGGGTTTTGATGCCAATCTGTCTTTCTGTCTCACTGATTACTGCAGTCTTTTCTTCTAATCTGTACCTACTGTCATCTTCAGAGACAGATTGCAGTGAACACCAGCCTAAGCCTTGTTTGTTTCTTCTCTGTCTCAGAGCTTGTGTGTATGTGTGTGTGCACAGTAACAGGCACAAATACACAATGTGTGAGAGACATTGTTGCACAGACTGAAAGTTACTGGGTGGGTGTAGTATTGTACTGTATAACTGTAGTGCACTACATAAGCATAGCCAGCCAGTAGATACTGTGTGTCACTACCAAGCATTCTAACTCTGTTTACTATGCAGTGCCACTCTTCTTGATGCATTGCTATCCACCTACTGTTTGTTTTTATAATCACCAGTACCACTGCTGCTCCTGCTGCTGCTCCAAGCTACTAGTTACCTTTGAGCTCTGCTTCAAAGTTCATTTCATTCCCTTATGGTACTTGCTGACTCTTGGTCTTGCCACGGAAATCCAATACTTTGCATATCTGCTGCACCACTCATGGACTTTTGGGCCCTTCATACCAGTCCTGGTACTGCTTTGTCCTTCTTGGTGTTTTGGACTTTTGATGCCATTCTTCTTCCTGCCTCAGCCCTTGCTGTAGATCTTGGAGCCTTTTTGCCACTCTTATTGCTGTATTGTTCTTATGTAACATTTGTGATTTTCATCAGAAGCACAACTGTTGCTGCTTCAAGCTACCTTCCCATAAAAACATAGAAACATGATGGCAGAAAAAAGACTATTACAACCTACCTAGTCTGCCTATCCATTGCTTTTGGTGCTTCCATCTCTGCTCCAACTGTTTTAGAGTTTTTTTCCAAATTACATTCCCTTAAGGTACTTGCCAACCCTTGGTCTTGCTGTGGTAATCCAATGCTTTATACAAATCTTACCCAGTTACTACTATTGGTTTCATGTCCTTTTGGGTTTTTTCTTCAAACTCCCTTCTCTTACAGTTTTTACTATTGTTCTTGTCTGATATTAGTAGCACCCAAAATCAGCACTATGCTCCTCCATTATTAGTGCTTCTCAGGTAATGGAGACAGTATTTCCAATAACTGATTCATAAGAAAAATCACAGAATATTTAACAGCTAGTGACTGAAGACAATTTGGGACCCCTAGTCAGTAACATTTTAATCTCCAGTGAGGAAATGGAGGGGACAGATGATATTGACAAGGTTGAGATTATACTATCGCATAGGAGAAGATCATCTCTAAGCCTGAACAGCAACCACTTACATTAATGATACCATAGATTAATGAAATAAGTCCTTCTCTACAGTTTCCACTGGCATCTCCCTCCTAGGACTTTGAACCAATTTGATTGATGCCCTTTGCCTCTCATTTACTATGTTCTTGCCACTGTGGGTATCTTCTTTGCATCTCTCACAGTGCTTTGGGTTCTTCATGCCACTCTTTCTTCTGCTTAGAACCTTCTATCACTGCCTTGGTTATTTTTTCTGCCACTTTTGGTTCTTTGTTCCTAATTTATGTTACCTTGAGCTATTCATGAAACACTTGGTGCTGCTTTGCCCCTCTCATCCTGTCTTTGCTGGGGGGCGGGGGGGAGGGGGGGTGTGAGTCATATCAATATTGTTGTGCCCTTTTTCCCTTCTTTGGAGCCTTGGAGTATTCTGACCATTCTTGCTGCCACTTTTTTCCTTTCTTGGTAATGTGGCAAACTCTTGCCACTGTTGGTGCCATTTTACCATATTCAATTCTTTGTATTATTCATGCCATTTGTGGTACTACATTGATATAGTCTTAGTGTGTTGGATGCCCTTCACTCTTCTGATGATGTTTACCTAAAGGTTTCATTAAAAAAAGATTAGAAACCCCCAATTTGGGAGCCAAATTTTTGTCTGCTCTCTGCTTTTAAAGTTAGCAAAAGGAAATTGAAGTTCAAGAAATATTTTCTCATTCAGTGTAAATACAATAGGTAAATTAGCAAAAACAATTTTAATACTTTTCAATTTAGTTCACTTTTCAAAGTTTACATTTTCTTAGAGCTCTGGAAAATATAATTATTCCCTTGCCTGCAAAAGGTTAACTTTGTGTCTTTTTCTTTATTACAAGCTTATACAGTATCAAGCAACAGTATTATTAGATAAGTAATTTTACCACTATTTTAATATAATTTCTTTAGCAATGACCATATACTAAAATATGATTCTTTTCTTTAAAATGCTTTTCTTTTTTTTTTTTTTTTTTAACATGGTTCTTACTACTGGAGCCCAGACAAGCAACTCAGATAAGTATCAAATGATTATGTTTTTCTCCTTTTCTCAGTCTATTCCCTAATGTAAACTGTATTATTTGAAAATGATGTCTTATCCTGTGTCATAAGTTATGTGAACGCTCATGGCTTCTCAAAGCTAGCAAGTGTTGGGTGCCTGCATCTTCTGAGTCTTCCATCCATAAGTCATTCATCTGGCTCTGTCCATCTTCTATATGCCTGCTATGCTAACTTAAGAAATCAATAAAGGAAGGCTGCTTACTCTTACTCATTCCTTCTTCTGCAAACTTGGTCAGTGAGTTCCTCATCCCTGGATTTCTTGCTGTGTTTGTGAATTCTAACTAATTCAAAATAAAATGAAGTGTTCCCTAACTATGGGCCTCATTTTCCAATATCGCATGCGATACCAAAAAGGGGTGTACCTTATGCTAATAAGCATGTGTATTGCAAATTGTGATATCAGCTATTGCAAGTTGCACTATTAGTCCAATTTGGGCTACATTGCCAGTATATTGTGTTTCATGACAGGCCTGTTTCAGTATGATGCAGGCTCAGAGGAGAGAGAGAGAGAGAGAGAGAGAGAGAGAGAGAGAGAGAGAGAGAGAGAGAGAGAGAGAGAGAGAGAGACTTACCATAGGGCCTCCTCCCTAGACAGGTATTTGTATCCCTATGGGAGGCCCACCTAGTAACTCAAGGTGAGGGTTAAGTATTAGTGTAGGGGGTTAGGGCCCACTTTTACATTCAACATGAGACGTACGAACAGAACAGTGGTCTCTTGTGAAGATTTGATGACCTACGGTGTGAGGAAACTCATTCCAAGATGAGATTTGTGCAATGTTCTCTCCACCTAGCTTGATGGACTCTCTACCTGGGTAACAACAAGCTAGGTGGAGAGACATTGCACAAATCTCATCTTGGAGTGAGTTTCCTCACTCCGAAGGCCAGCAAATCTTCACAAGAGACCACTGTTCTGTTGGTATGTCTCATGTTGAATGTGAAAGTGGGCCCTAACCCCCTACACTAATACTTAACCCTCACCTCGAGTTACTAGGTGGGCCTCCCATAGGGATACAAATACCTGTCTAGGGAGGCAGCACTATGGTAAGGTTCTGTCTCTCTCTCTCTCTCAGCCTGCATCATACTGAAACAGGCCTGTCAGGAAACATCATGAACCACGATAAACCTTTACCAGGCTGTAACACAAATGAAAGAGGTGTAGTTAGGAGCCATGCTAACAGTGCAGCTGTTTCGCGGCACACAATAAATCCTCCCTACTTTACATTTGCTAGGCCCCAACTCCACCCCCTGAATACAAAATTAAAAATTCAAAAGTCACGTTAACTGCTGTTAGCACGATTTGCGGAATTATCACACGCGGTAACTCCTTGGAAAATGAGGCCCTATGAGTGTCTGTGCAGCTGCCCATTTGCTATTTTCCTTTTCATTACAAGTTTATACCTTTGATTACTATTCTTTAGTATTCTAATTTGTCTCCAAAAAATTTGAAAGGAAGAATATGCATTTATTTTCCCTATGGGAACTGGTGCAAAGTCCACAGCAAAATGTACCCACAGACTTTGTAACTAGCTGCAGACATTTGGAAATTGTCCCCAGAATGTTCTTAGAGGAGTAAATATCTTCTACCAACCTGAAAGATTTCAAATTTTATATCAGACCTATAAGAACCAAAGTCTCTGTTCTGTAAAATTCCTGACCCATGTATATAGCTGAATACCTAGAGTTAGCTAGCCTGCAGCATTTTTACAAATATAAATTCAGATTGACTAGGGAATCTGTCCTACTCATCTGCATATATTTTTGCTATTCCCAATATTGTACAATAGAGGTCAATATGCACAATTATTGCTATTAGTTTGTGACAAACATCCATACCCTTAAGCAAGAAAACCTACATCTTCTTAGTCCAATAGAATCTATCACACAGTCTAGTCTGTTTTCATAAATAACACACCAACATTATGACCATAGCTTTCTTTGTGTGTGATTATTATTTAGAAAGTCAATGGATTGGACAAAACACAGCAAGTTACATATAATTACATTTTTAAAATTAACTTAACGAGGATGAATGATAACTTACTGCAATGAGCTGGTAAGAGTTATTCATCATGGCTATGAGCATGTTGAGCAGAACAACCAGAGAAATGACATTGTAGGTTCCAAACATGGTGGCACCAACAAATTCAGTGAACTCATGAGGTGCTTCTACATTGGTCACATATAGGTTGATGAGTCCAAATATAGACCAGAATAATGATTGCAATGTTTCAAATAATCTGAAATAAGAATAAAACTATGTGAAATAATCCAGCCATTAACACTGATAAGAAATTATACCCATCTGTACAATATTACAAATCAATGTACTTAACCAAGAGTGCATCTTACTTATTTTTTTGATATAGTCACTAATAGCTTTCATAGCTCAATTCAAAACTGTGAGTTACCCCTCCTCCCATACAAAAATCTTGCTTTTCATGAGGGTAATTTTCAAAGCCATTTCCCCTGGTAAAACAGTGTTTTACCAATAGACATGGACTTTTTGGAAATTATCCATCCATTATGCACATAAAAGTACGTGCATTGTGCCACTAAAAATGTATTTTTACCCACAGTAGGGTGAGACATGCTCTGTACCAGGGTTGGAAAGTAATTGCATATAGTCTTTTGAAAACATAAACATCTGTGCATATATTTAGTCAGGAAAATTACTTGTACAAAGCAACAAGTGCAAATGTGTTCATGTAATTTTCCATGGGCGGTTTTCAAAGTGAAAGCATGTGCTTATTTTCACGTTGAAAACATGGGCAAATTTTGCAGGTATAAAGTACCTATGGACTTTGCAGATATGTGCCCAGGCTGAAACTTATACAAACTAATTTTCTGAGAATTGCTCAGTGATAACACTCCTTTCTCCCCCAGCTTGGTCCTGCAAGATTGTTTCAGTATTATGTTCTGGGTTAAAATTCAGCATGGCCAGCAGATATGATATACAAAAATCAATTCAACAAAGCATTTGAAATTGCCCTCCCTCAATGCAGCTAATAGTGCTCAACACAACTCATGTACTTTTAGCTGCTTTAGAGGAGGTGCTTCCTGGGGCATATCTAAGGAGAAAAAAATTACATATAGACTGAATTTTCAACTCTTTGTGTGTTGTTTTCCATGCAAAGAATACCTGCACAAGGAGCAGGTGCAAATGTCCACAAGTACTCTTTATCCACAGTAGATTTCAAAGTAAAAGTGTGTGTGCACTTTCACTTTGAAGCTAAGTGTAAAATCTGTGGGTAAAATGTACCTGTAGACTTCATTTTAATGTGAACAGTCTGAGAATTGTTCCCATAATAAACAATGAAATCCAGTATAACAGGTTATGATGCAAAGCAAAGATTTCTAGGAATGCGCATTCATTTTAAAGAAATTGCACATCTGAATCCAAACAGGCCATTTTTTATTTGTTTCAAATGGAACAAACTGAAAATATTTGAAATTATTACCCGGGACCTCAGCAGGCCTCTCTGATCCCCCTTCCTGTGCAAAAGTACTATACTGTGAGGGTAAATATGAGTTAAAAGCTATGCAGCTTACGTTGAAAATGCATTGTTTTGTTTCTCACAATCGTATCCCTTTGCAGTTGTTCGTTTTTTCGGGTACCAGGCGTGTCATAATAAAAGTATAACTGGTTCAAGCCATTGGCAAATGCTAGCAGCACAAGGCAGTAGATGAATAGAAACTTCAAAATGTCTAGCAACATTCTTCCTAGCGATATCTGCAGAGGCCCCAAGTGAGAATTTGCAGTGAATAATAGGATCAGGCGCAGGGAACTGAAGATGTTGGCAATTGCAAAGACTGCCTCTGCCACCAGTGTGGGGTGCCACATGTCCCAGTCACTCCGCTTAAATTTTCCATGATACTGGAAACACAATAGAAAGAAAAGATTGTAATTTAATGTTTTCACCAGTCAAATAGTATGTTTAGTACTAAAACTGTGTCATGAAATTACCTATAGTCCTAATTTTGAGCCCTTTATGTACAAGGGAGAATGGTGTTGAAACTGGCAAGAAACAGGCATTATATGATGATTTTAACAAACATATTGCACTGTAGTTCACAAGAAATATACAAAACATAGAACCTCTTAATAAGATGTAAACTGAAAACAACCTTGTAACTTGGCAGCACTTTGCATTAGCCCCTGAAGCCCTTGATAACGGGACAAGAGATGTAGACCTGATTAGCATGGGCTGCAGAGGACCCAATGGGGGAGGAAGACAATAGGTTATCAACTCATTATAATCATCATCACCATCATCATTTTCTCATGATTTTCCAGGCAAGGGTTCAAATTGTCTTACATTAGAGAATGAGGTTATACAATAGGTATGGTGTTCAGGAGTACTAGAGTTTTAAGCAAATGAGAATACAACAAGGATGTAATTTATTTATTTATTTATTTAGGATTTTTATATACCGACATTCTCGATACAAATATCAAATCAAGTCGGTTTCCATAGAACAAAACTGTCGCGTCAAGTATGCAGTTCAGCAGGTAATAGAAAGTCAGGGCAAATAAAGATACAAAAAAAAAGACAATAGTGAAAAATATAATGAAGCACAAGAAGAGTACTAGGCAACTCAGTGCAATTAAAGATACAAAAAAAGATGATACATTTAATGGAGCAAGTACAGAGTATATTTGTGAGGTCTATGTTGTAGTAGTCTAAGTCAGGAGTTCCAGATTCCGGCTGTGGACCATAGGTTGCTAAAAATAGTGAGGTTTTCAGCTTCTTCCTGAAAATGAGAAGATCTGGGGTTTGACCGATGTCTAAAGGAAGAGAGGTCCAGAGGGTGGGGACTGACCTTGATAAGGTTATCTTCCTAGTGCTAGTAAAGTAGCATTTCCTTCAGGGCTGGTATTACTAGGCAGGCTTGAGGTAGTGAGTGCAGTGGGCCGGCAGGTGTGTATAGGATGATTTGGTTTGTGAGATAGGGTGGTGCTAGACAATTAAGTGCCATGAAGGCCAAGACCAGGGCTTCAAATATAGTACCGTGGGATTATTGAGAACCAGCGTAGGATATGTAAGAGTAGAGTGAGCCACTTAAATTTATAAATGTTTGTGCTGCTGAGTTTTGATGAGTTGCATGCATTGGATCTGCTTATTTGGCAGCCCAATATAGAGGGAGCTTCAGTAGTCCTGGTCGGAAATTATAAAGGTCTAGATCACTGTTGTGATGGTGGGACCATTAAGAAGGGACAGAAATGATACAGTTTGTGAGGTGGAATTGTTACAGATAGAATTTGGGATTCAATAGTGAATTGGGAGTCCAATATGAAGTCCAGTCTATGGATTTGAATGGATGTGGCTGTGGTCACTTTTTCCAAACCATAGTACCTCTGATTTTGTGGGGTTTAGTTATACTTTATTGTGATGTAGCAAGATTATTTTAAGGGAATTGTTTAGGTTGGTGATAGCATGGTCTGGGTCTGCATGTCATCTGCATAAGAGGGTTTAGAATGAAGCTCTCTGATTGGGGCAATATAGATGTAAAATAGAGTTTGATATAGGATGAATCCTGCTAGTACTCTGCATAGGAGGAAGAAAGGAAGAGATGAAGGATGCTTGTCTCAGGGAGACAGTCTGAGTGACTTTCTGAAGTAAGGATTTAAATCTAACCAATGCTAGAATTGTGAGTCCTAAATCCATTAGGCGTTTAATGCGTTATATTGTGTCGAACATAGCTGAGAGGTCAAGGGAAGGCAGATTATCCGTGCTCTCAGCAGAGTCATAGGGCATCAGGAAGACTAACTGATGCAGTTTTCTATGCTGTAGTGGGATCTGAAATAGAACTGAAAAGGGTCCAAGTGGTTAGTGACATGCAAAAGTTTTAATTGTAAAAGGAATGCCTTTTCTATGATTTTGCTGAGGAAAAGAAGTTTAGAGGCCTCTCTGTCACTTGCATCCCTATAAGTAACAAACCTGCTGCTTTGCCTGCCTGGCTCACTAACTCTGCTGCCTCCACTACCAACAAAGGATTACCTCCGGCTGTCTCCTGACTCTGCCTGACCCTTGGACTAGTGTCGTGCTGTTCCCCCTTCGGCTGCTGGCTCCGCCCCTTCATGACATCATAAGGGCACCGAAGGGGCCAAAGGCATGGACGCCGGGTCCCAGGCTAGAAAACCTGCTGCTTTGCCTGCCTGGCTCACTAATTCTGCTGCCTCCACTACCAACAGAGGCTTATTTCCACTGTCCTCCCATCTCTGCCTGACCCTTGGACTAGCATCGTGCTGTTCCCCCTTTGGCTTCTGGCTCCGCTCCTTGATGACATCATAAGGGCACCGAAGAGGTCATAAGCATGGACGCCATGTCCCAGAAATTGCATGACAAAGAGGCCTGCCCCTTTGTGCACTCCTTCGTGCTCCGATTCATGTATTGACTTTATCTAACTGTGTTCTTTTGTCTCCTCAACAGATTGCGATATTATTTGGACAATGATGTTGTCTGCCGAAAAGATTCCAACCTGAATGTACAATGGGGTTTACAGATCAGACTCAGTTCCAAACTATAAAACTGCAAAGAAATCAAGACTCACAAAAGCTAGATCTTGCTGTGAACGTATATTAACTCCAATTACTATAATGAATTATCAAAGATGTAACAATATATGTTTACTAACATTCTTTCTGATTAATATTCAGGCACTAACAAAAAAAACTGCTATTATTACTGACTTGTTGTTTGACCAAAAACCTGACTGTTTTGCTATCTCTGAGACCTGGCTGAAATCCCAGGTCTCAGTGATAGTGAACCAGTTATCAAACGACGTGTATACCACCCTCTCTGTCCCCAGAACGAAATGGAAAGGTGGCGGGCTTATGTTAATCGCAAAAAATGATTTAAAGTTAAAATTGATTCTTACTGACATCGATGAACCCTATGAAATTAGTATATTCGAATCCAGCTCCTTGCAAATATGTCTAATTTATTGCCCCCCCCCCCCCCCCCGGCTACTCGAGCACAACATTTCACCGTTAATTGAGTGTTTGACAACTTCATTAAATCCTGATAAGTTCTCAATCATCTTAGGGAACTTTAATATCCATATAGATGAAGAGCCATTATCCACTACCTGCTTTACATTTTTAGAATCCCTAGCTAGCTTAGGTTATCGGCACTTAATTCAGGGACCTACTCAGTGAGCTGGCCACACCCTAGATCTGGTCTTAATAAATCAAAATAAATTTAAAATGTACGATAGCTTGTTTCTGCCAGTACCTTGGTCTGACCATGTCCTGATTAAGTGTAAAGTTCACGGCTTAATGAACAATAACATATTAAGCCAGCCTGAACAATTGATTACATACCGTCCTAGATACAACACAGAAAATTTAACTCTTGAACTTGAAAAAAACTTTATAAATATAGATCAAACTGATTGCTTGAAAGCCACTACCTCATGGTTTGATATGCCTGAAGCAACCGTGGAACAAATTAATCCATTGAAATCAAAATTGTTAAAGAATAAGAGACAATCTCAACCATGGTACAACTGTAACAGCAAAAAAGCTAAAACGCTATTAAGAAAACTTGAAAAAAATTGGAGAAAAAACAAAAATACTCAGACATTAGGTGTATGCAGATCCCTGTTGAACAAATATAAAAATCTCATTAATGAAACTAATTACCATGTATTTGACAGCAATTAAACAACTGTTGAGTCACATGAAACTCGTCCTGAACATGGAAAAAACTGAGATCATATTATTGGACAGGAAACCAAAAGAGACTCCGAACAATACACTAAACATGCCAAATAACATCAAACTAACTCTGGCTGAGTCAGTAAGAGATTTAGGGATAACTATTGACTGTGGTTTAAACTTTAAGAAACACATCGTGACTAAATTGAGAGAAGGCTATTACAAATTGTTGATGTTAAGGCTGCTAAAACCTTTATTAGACCCCAATGATTTCCATTCGGTCCTACAAGCTCTTATATTTTCCTCACTGGACTACTGCAACTCATTACTATTAGGCCTTCCCAAACCACTCTACATCCTCTGCAAGTGTTACAAAACTCCACAGCTAGAGTTCTGACAAACTGTAAAAAATGAGACCATATTACACCGATATTGATACAACTATATTGGCTCCCGATTACTCAAAGAATATGGTACACAATTTGTTGAATCCTTCACAAGGTAATATATGGTCAGAAAACCGACTGGTTAAACTTCTCAATTCGACTACATACCCCGAGCAGGTCATTGAGGTCAGTGAACAAAGGCCTACTCCATATTCCCTCATTAAACACTGCACATCTGTTTTTGGTGCGTGAAAGAGTTGTATCCATTGCGGGTCCTAGCCTTTGGAATACCATGCCTGCAGAGTTAAGGCTAGAAACTGAGTTAAGGAAATTCTGAAAAGGCCTCAAAACTTGGCTCTTTGAGAGAGCCTATTTGGAAGATCAAAAAGAGGGTCTTTAACATCCAGAGCATCAAAATATTGTCTTGTTTTATATTTGGAATCCTGCTTGTAAACTGCGGTACGCAGCCTGTCAGTTGTTTAATGTAATTTTATATACTGTTTTATTAGTTGTTTTATGTTTGGTATTGTAAACCGTTGTGATGTACCCTCGAACGACGGTATATAAAACCTATTAAATAAATAAAATAAATTACTCCCTCTCCTATGCCCCTAAATGGTCAAATTGTCTCCCATGACCCATTTATCACTTGGGTGAACTGTTAAGAAAAAGAAGAGCTAAACAAAGAAATTAAATTGCCACTTATCTTAGTTGCTATTTGCTGTTTCCACTCCAGGATGTTCTTAAATCTGAACTGATCTATAGTATTTGCAAAATGTTGTCAGTATGAAGCAGCAATCTTGTGTTACACAAAATCACTTCATAAAGTATTCTCCACCAGAGTAAAAATAGAATACAAGCAACCATACCCTAATTTCAAAATTAAAAATGCCCTTTGACATAAAACATGACAGCAAGGCATAGACAGAAATGGCACTGTTCAAAGGATCCTATTTGATTTACAGTCTTATGGCATGATTGCAGTAGTGTTTGTAAGTCTCCACCTAAACAACCACTTTGGTGGATGATATAATCATCAGTGATTCATTTTGAGGTGTTTTGTTTGCTTTGCTTTTACAATTAATGCATTACAAATTGGTCAAAATCAATTTGTTGTATATTCATCATATATTTTCAAACATTTTGAAATATGTATTGGTGGAAGACCATTTCTGACTGTGACAAAGATTTTCACAAAGGGGCCAATTCATACTATATATTTGACCACATGTAAGCCAAGGCTGGGTGCCAACTGGACCTTGGCCTACAACAAGAACAGGGTCCAGGCCCAGGCCTGATGGCAGGATCCAATATGAAAGCTTGGTTCTGACACCTGAGTCTCAGCCTAGGCCAGAGCATGGTCCAGACCTGACACCTGGACGTGGTTCAGAGGATAGATACTGATGTCTGGGTCAAGACGTAGGCCAGAGCCCATGCCCAGGCCTGATGCCAGTGTTATGGTTGTGGACCCTTGGACCAGGATGAGTGATGATGTAACCACTGAGGGATTGCCCCCAGAGGAACTCGCCTCCAGCAGGTGGAGCTGGTGAGGACAATCTGGCAGGAGCTTCACCTATACCAGACCTCATTCCCTGCAGGTTGAGCCCTTGGGTGCCGGGGCCGGCAGGACTTAGGTGCGGGTGCCTCGTAGAAGATGGTGAAGCTGAGGACGAAGACTGGGGCAGGGATCCGGGGCAGGGCAGGCAGCAAAGGTGCAAAACAGAGTCCAATCCAAAGATTCTGGGCAGGTATCAGGCAAGCAAGGACAAAGAACCAGGCCAAGGGTCAAGACGGGCAGCAGATGAACAGAGACGAGAAGGCAAGCCGAGGTCAATCCAGGAGATCAAGCTGAGGATGGGATCACAGGAACTGGAGGACGAGGAGAAGACCTGAGACAGGAACGAAGGCACGGGCAGGAAAGCAGGAGCAGGAACACCAGGACAGGACTCTGGAACACAAAGACTGGAGCAGAAGCAGGAACGATGCCAGGATCAGGATCAAGGCAGGAACAGGAAAGCAAAATTGCTTACCTGTAATAGGTGTTATCCCAGGACAACAGGATGTAGTCCTTACATATGGGTGACGTCACTGGACGGAGCCCTATCACAGAAAACTTTCTGTCAAAGTTTCTAGAAACTTTTGACTGGCACACTGAGCCCACTGAGCATGCCCAGCATGTCATGATCCCTTGAGCCACAGGGGTCTCCCTTCAGTCTCGTTTGTAGCAATAAGCGTTAGCAAAATTAAAATAATAAAATGTTTTGGACCCAACTCTGCATGGTGGTGAGTGGGTTTCATGAGGACTACATCCTGCTGTACTGGGATAACATCTATTACAGGTAAGCAATTTTGCTTTATCCCAGGGCAAGCAGGATGATAGTCCTCACATATGGGTGATTAGCAAGCTACAGGCTGAATCTTCATTGAATTGGACCAACTGTGTACAACTTGTGCAACAGGCACAACAAATGGCATACTGTTGGAAAAATGAAGCAGCCTGAAATCACAGCAGGTTGGATGTGGAAGGAGTTTATTTATTTATTTTATTTAAAAGTGTTTGTATACCGTCTTTACAAACAGTGTTTAATCAAAACGGTTTACATAACTAAATAAAAAAAACAAATGTAAATAAAGATTTAAATTTAAAAGAACATAAAGATTATCAAATTATAAAAGCTCAAAATTACAAAAATATATAATAAAAATAAAAATCTAAAACAATGAATAGTTTACATAAAAAATAAATCAATATATAATAATGTTGTGCCCTGTGTGATGGGGAAGTAGTTATGTTATTTAGTGTGTGATATATGGAAAGCAGATTGAAATAAATGTGTTTTTAGGGATTTTTTGAAGTGTTTGGAGTTGGATATGGATCTTAAAGAGTCTGGTAATGCGTTCCATAAGACTGGTCCAATGACAGAGAATGATCTTTTTCTGGTGATGTCAAGATGGGCCTGTCGTGGTGATGGGATGTCTCTAAGAGGTTGGGATTATACTTGAAATAAGTTCTTTAAGACAGATTGTCCAAAGGCTGAATCTTGTTGTCCTTCCTTGTCCAGGCAAAAATGAGTTGCAAAGGTATGAAGAGAGCTCCATGTTGTAGCCTTGCAGATGTCAGCAATTGGTACAGAATGACAGTGTGCTACTGAGGTTGCCATTGCTCTAACTGAGTGCACCTTTACTTGTCCCTGGAGAGAAAGGCCTGCTTTTTCATAGCAGAAGTCTGTACAATCTGCTAGCCAGTTAGAGAGTGTTTGTTTGCCCACTGCTTTACCCGGTTTGTTTTTATCAAAAGAAACAAAGAGCTGGGTAGAGTCCCTACAGACTTTAGTGCGTTCTAGATAATATGCTAGCATGCGTTTACAGTCTAAGGTGTGTAAAACTCTTTCATCTTGGTGCAAGTGAGGTCTTGGAAAGAAGGTGGGCAAATTTATAGACTGATTCAAGTGGAAGTCAGTAACTACCTTGGGAAGGAATTTAGGGTGAGTACGGAGTACCGCTCCGTCATGGAGGAACCTGGAATAGGGTGAGTATGTTACAAGTGCTTGTAACTCACTAACTCTTCTAGCAGATGTAATTGCTACTAGGAACAGAACTTTCCATGAAAGAAATTTAACATCGCATGAATCTATGGGCTCAAAAGGAGAATGCATGAGCCATGCTAGCACCACATTAAGGTCCCATTCTGTGACTGGTGGCCGCAAAGGAGGTTTAAGTTGAATTAAACCTATTGACAATGGGTTGCGCTGAAATTGGGGCATCCCCTACTTCCTTGTGGTAAGCTGAGATAGCACTCAGGTGTACCCTTACCAACGAAGTCTGTAGACCAGAGTCTGAAAGGTGCCAGAGATCGTCTAATAAAAATGATGTGGGGCAGGAAAAGGGATCAATACTTTTCTGCGTGCACCACATGGTGAATCTTTTCCACTTACAACAATAGGATTTTCATGTAGAAGGTTTTCATGAAGCTACGAGCACTTGAGAGACATTAGTTGAAAGATTGAGTGGTTGTAGGATCAAACTTTCAACATCCAGGCTGTGAGAGATAGGATTTGGAGGTTGGGATGGCTCAACCTGCCCTGATCCTGAGTTATGAGAGTGGGTGCTGTGCCCAGGTGAATTGGTTCCCTGATTGAGAGTTCGCGGAGTATGGGAAACCATACTTGTCGAGGCCAATACTGGGCTATGAGGATCATTGACCCTTTGTCCTGTTGCAGCTTCACTAGAGTTTTGGTTATGAGCAGCATTGGGGGATACACATATAGAAGACCTGAATTCCAGGGGTGAGCAAAGGCATCCATGGCTAACTGGTTTCTCTGTTTGTGCAGGGAGCAGAATCTGTCCACTTTGTGATTCAGTTTGGATGCAAAGAGGTCCAGTGTTGGCTGAACCCAACGTTGGAATATCTTGGTCGCTATTAAAGGATCCAGGGACCACTCGTGGGGTTGGAACTGATGACTAAGGCGGTCTGCAACTATGTTGTGTATGCCTGCCAGATAAGTGGCCCGGAGTACATGGAATGTATCAGGGTCCTGTCCCAAATTTGTGTGGTTTCTTTGCAAAGGAGATGAGAGCCTGTACCCCCCCCCCCTTGTTTGTTCAGGTACCACATGGCAACCCACCGCCACCACCCACCGCCGCAGTCCATGCCTTGCTGGACTGCGGCGGTGGGTGGTGGCAGGAAAGATAGTGGGGACTGTCCGAGGCCTGCCGCGGCTGGAAGCCACAACAGCCAGGGCCCAGTCTAGAAACCAGTTTCTGACACCTGGGATTGAGCCTAATCCTTGGCCTGATGCTAGGGCCCAGACTGGAGGCTGGATTCCGAGACATAGGCTTCAGCCTATTCCAGAGCCTGGGCCTAGGCCTTAGCCATGGCCCCATCTGGAGGCCGGTTCCCAACACTTGGGCCTCAGCATAGGCCAGGGTCCAGGCCCAGGCCCAATCCGGGGTGCAGCTTGAAGGCCAGGAGCTGATGCCAGAATCTCAGCCAAGGTCAGGCTCAGGTCTCAAGGCCTGAGCCCAGGAGTCCTTGGAGTCTTCAGTCTTCTGTCTTCTTTCGTCAAATGATGTCATCCACTGAGGATGCACTGAAGTAAATTAACTCTGGCGTATCCCCTTCAGTGGAGGGCACCATTTTGCAGTACTGCAATTATCCTTACTGAGTTTATGTACTCCGACATGTCCTCAGCAGATGGTGTCATTTGAAGAAAGAAGACTGAGGAAAGAAGACAGAAGAATCCAAGGAGGCTTGGGCTCTGGCCTCTAGGATTAGGCCTGACTATAGACCAAGGTCTAGGCATTGGAACCCTGCCCCCTGGAATGAGCCCCAGTATCGAGCATGAGCTCAAGCATTGGCCTAGGACAGGGATGGCGAACTCCAGTCCTTGAGTGCCTCAAACAGGCCAGGTTTTCAGGATATCCACAATGAATATACATGAGCTAGATTTGCATACAGTGGGGACAGTGCATGCAAATCTTTCTCATGCATATTCATTGTGGATATCCTGAAAACCTGGCCTGTTTGTGGCACTCAAGGACAGGGGTTCGCTATCCCTGACCTAGGATGAGGCACAGGCATCAGGTCCCAGTTTCTGGACCAGGATCTAGTGTCAGGCCTGGGCCGAGGCTCTGGTCTCGGCTGAGGCCCAGGCATCAAGACCTGGTATCTGGAGCAGGACCCAGCTTAGGGTCTGGGCCTGGGCCTTGGCCCAGGTGTCGGGACCCAGCCCCTGGACTGGGCCCAGTGTTGGACTTTGGCTTGAGCTCTGGTCTAGTCTGAGGCCCAGGCGTCGGGACCTGGCCAAGGCCAAGGCTCTAGCATCTGGCCTAGGCACCATTGTCAGGCTTAGGCTGAGGCATCTCGACCAGTCCTCCAAGCCTCAGCCTTTCATAAAGCCTAGGATGAGGTCACATGGACCTACCGTGGCCTAGACCTATGCAAGGCTGACACTTTGATCTGGATCTAAGGTTTGCATGCAGATTTCCACCAGACTGGGTTAGTGGGTGCCAGGGGAATCCTGGCCCTGGCATTTGCCTAGGTGGGAAGAATGGATGGTGAGGACAGGAGGCCTTGGGAGGCCCCATTTCCTTTTTTAAATATTTGATACATGTTTTTAAAAAAAAAAATGAATTAAACATTAAATGAAACAAAATTCATGGGGAAACGCCCCCTGAAAATGAACTGAAAAACATACATTTTTTTAACCTACACACCCCTATTTGTATTCTAGGACCTGGTGTGATATATGCATTGCTGCCTTTTCTTAGATGTGGTTGGTGTTGTTGAGTTTTGAGAGTTAGTACAGTTATTGCATGGTATGGCAAGTGTCTAGGTGTCCTTTTTTTGCAGAAGTTTGTATTATTTAAAAAATTATTTAGCAGTGGAGGGATTTTGGTTTGCTGAGGTGAAACAAGAATTAGAATATATATTCTTGCATTTTGGGTTGTAATATAAATTGCCCTAGCTGTGTTCTGTACCCTTGTTGTGATTATTATGATTATTGCTATTTTATTGCAGATATAATGTTCTCGTCCTTTTTAGAAAGAGGATTCATGAAAGAAAACATGATTATTTGTTTTATTACATGATTGGATCTGATGCTGTTATGTGCTCTTTGCTTTTTACATGTAATAAATATAAAATAAATGAATACAGATTAATAAGGAATTTTTAAGGTTGGTAAGTACTTGAAATAATTGAGTTAACATATTTAAGTTTTACTCATGATGCATAAGGCTATTGCAGAGTATTTAGAAACCCATTGTCGAGTGCACACTAATGGGTTGATTTTAAAAGAGTTGCTTGTGCAAAAACAGCCAGATATGCACATATGCAGGCCTTGCATGAGCAACGCGCATTTTAAGAAGTCGCAATGTATGCGCGTACACATCCGTGTGCATGTGAAGAAGAAGGGGGAGGAAAGGTGTGGGGAATGGGCATTCCTTGGCAGTGCCAAGACTTATATGCATAAGTCTGCATTTTAAAAAGGTGACCATGGCACACATCAGCTTGATATCCAAGTAAATTTATTTCTGATCCTGAAGAGGAGCAAGTCTGGCGATAGTGAGTTTTAAGGCATTTAGTATAGCATGAGGGTTCAGTATCAAGTAGGGGGCTTGCAGGATGAAGACACAGAGGGATCTTGAAGACCTCAATATGAAGTGGGCAAACTGATGGACTACTTGAAAAAATTGTGTTTTTTCCCTTGCATGATCAAGTTTTAAAATCCGCCTGCATATGTGCGTAAAAACAGCTAAAGCCCTAACCGAAATACGCACATGAAGGGTCTTTAAAAGAAACACGCATACTTGCGAGCACTATTTAAAATTGCAGCTTCTCTACACTTGCGTGCCGATGATTGCATTTATGGGCGCACGCGTATTCCTTTAAAAACTGCCATGTAAGACATGAATTATCAATAAGAGTAGAATTTAGAGCAGTATGCCTGCTGTCTACCAGTATGTCTTAAACTTTGCTCACCCAAAACATCTGCCTGGAATAGTGCCAGGTAGCGTTACTTTGGCACTACCTCCAGTGTGGTCAGCACTATTTTGATATATATCCATACATCAAAATGCTGCCAGCTGCACCAGTGGAAGGCACTGAAGTGATATCATTTGGTGCCATCCTCCAGGAGGATGGCACCATTTTGAAAGTGCTGGGACCCAGGTGTATGTGGCTGGACATCACTCATGCTTGTTTCAAACCAGAATCCAAGAACGAGGTAACTGGGGTGGGACCTCCCTGGCCCCGACACTTGCAAATAGAGGGGGAAGGGCCTCAGTCCCAGCTTCAGGCCTGGCTCAGGGCTAGGCCGCTGTGCCATTTGGCTTGGGGAGGATCAGCCATGGCTCCCAGAGGCCCGTATATTTTTCTATGCACAAATATGAAAAAACCTGAAAATGTTCAGATATTTTTGTAGGAGGCTAATTTTGGTTTGTTCCATTCAGAACAAACAACAAATGACCTCAGTTGATACGTTTTTTGCATTTGTTAGAAATGAATGCACATCCCTATTGTCCAGAAAGACTAAATCCTTATTGCTGATAAATCACTCTGACAGTTCAGTCTATGCCACACTCAAAGATGTGCCCACTGCTTCCACACCATGGGGCAGATTTTCAAAGGGGTACGTGCATAAGATATGCTCGTACCCCATGAAAACCTGCCCAAAGCTCCTCCTGCGCGCGCCGAGCCTATGTTGCATAGGCTGCCGGCACGCGCAAAGCTCCGGGGCATGCGTAAGTCCCGGAGCTTTCCTAGGGGGCATGTCGGGGGCGTGTTGGAGGCGTGTCGTGGCCGGCGCAACATCGGGGGCGTTCTGGGGGTGGGGCCACGGCCGTGGTTCCAGCCCATGGGCGTTCCGTGGGCGTGGCCTTGGCCTCCAGACCAGCCCCCAGACCGGAACATGGCGCGCAGCCAGCCTGGTGCACGCAAATTATGCCTGCCTCGGGCAGGTGTAACTTTTTCAATAAATGTGGGGGAGGGGAATTAGTTAGGGCCGGGGGGTGGTTAGTTAGGGGAAGGAAAGGGAAGGTGGGGGGCACCGGAAAGAAAGTTCCCTCCGAGGCCGCTCCGATTTCGGAGCGGCCTCGGAGGGAACGGAGGCAGGCTGTGCGGCTCGGCACGCGCAGGCTGCCGATTTTGCACAGCCTTGCGTGCGCCGACCCCGGATTTTAAAAGATACATGCGGCTACCCATGTATCTATTAAAATCCAGCGTACTCTTGTTTGCGCTGGGTGCACGAACAAAAGTACGCGCTCACGTACTTTTTAAAAATCTGCCCCCATGTGTATCCTCCCCCTGATATGTGTGCCTGAGCTTGAGATCAACATGGAGACAGCAGCTGACCCAGAATCCTCTGCTATCTTAGCCTTTCTGGCTATGTGAACTTTAAATGCCCTACTGAGCCTGACCTGGAGGAAATTCAAGGACACCTGGATAGCAGTTGAAGCTGGTGACAATTTGCGATGCCTAATTATAGGGTCACAAGAGCAGAAGGCAACAGTCAGAACCTCAGGCTAGAATGTTGGTTATAGGGGCAACATTAACAGGGGCATCTGTAAACACAGCCTAAGATATAAAGATTGCCCTGAACAGCAAGATTTTAACAGAACAAAGATTATCAACATGCAAGAATTTTAGGTATAACCGTAGACTCAAGATTATCAATGTCTAAACACATCTCTGAAACAGTTAAAAAATCTTTTTTTAAGATACACATGCTCAAAAAACTCAAACCGTTATTACTACTGTCTGACTTCAGGACAGTCACACAAGCACTGATCTTAACAAACTTAGACTACTGCAATGCAATTTATTTAGGACTACCATTATCCACAATACACGCTCTACAACTGGTCCAAAATGCAACAGCGCAAATGCTTTACAATTTGTCACAAAAAGAACACATAACACCTATATTACGACATCTGCACTGGCTCCCTATAACCCATCACATCACATACAAAATTCTGTCCAATATTCACAACCTACTCTATAACCCTAATTCAGTATGGCTTTGCTCTCTGCTGCGAATATATAAACTGTCAAGACAACTCTGATCTATGGACAAATGTTTGTTAGAAATCCCATCAGTCAGAATTGTCAGTTTAGGTTTAATACGGAAAATGACCTTCTCTATAGCAGGTCCGACATTGTGGAACACTCTTCCTGAACAAATCCGGTTGATATCAAATCATAAAGAGTTTAAAAAAATGCTAAAAACATATCTGTTTAATAATGCTTATAGAACATAATAACTGCAGATATAATACTATGAACATAATAATCCCAGAGGCCAAATTTTGTGTTATTTCTGTTTTTAAATTATGTTTGTATACTTATAAACCGCCTAGATGGACATATAAATGCCTTATTGTGAGGTATATACAAACTTTTAAATAAATAAATATCTAAAGAGTGATGGTAAATGGGCCCCAACTTAGAGAACTGGTCAGGGTAATATAGGGATACTCTATCATGCTGTTGACATGACAATCTATGTAAATGATACTCCAGGTGGTCATACAACTTCATAATTTCTGACCTAGTACTGTATTGTATTTTACCTATAAAAGAAGGATCAGTTCATGTATACAGATGAAATGCTGGTTGGTCAGATTGTCAGAGAAATGGTATCCAGCATCTCCCAAGAATACTTATATTGCTCAATAAAAAATTATACTTTCTACAAAATTTATGTATAGTGTTCTTGTGACCATGGAGAAGCGCCATTAGCGTGTTTGGTGCATAACACCCATATACTAGCTATGGTTCTGCTGTTGACTGAGTTTTATAGATGGTAATATTTAATATGGCAAGCATTCTGGGGTCCATATTCAAAATGAATTGTCAAGCTAATTTGGGACATAGTTGGACAAATCCCACTGTTTAAATTTGTCCCTGCTCTGAACATCCCCGTTATGTGGCTAAGTACCCAGCTAAATTTAAGAGATTGATTGATTTTTGTTGCTTGTGATATGCTAAAGATACTTTTGAGTGGGTTAGATTTTTCAGCCATGGGGTCCGGAGACTCTAAAGATATCCCAGAACTTTCCCCAAATACCCCTGCCCATTATATTTGGGAACATTACTCTAAGTTGGATGTCAGGTATCTTAAAAGATGGAATTTCTTTGGCCCAGGAAGTTCCTAAATTGTAATTTCCATTAGAAGGATTTTTTTTATTTTGATAGAATTAAACATTTGAGAGATATGCTAGCAGCAGATGAAAAAAGACCTGATTACCAGTAGAAATCTTTTTATTCTTGGTGGCAAGAATGTTATATTAGAAAAGAAAAACCTATTAGGACAGAGCTGAAAGATTTGCTAGATAAGCCTAAAATGACTTTATCTGAAACCACGTTAGAACTAAATGAGCTGAGAGCATAGAGGTTTAAACAACAAGCCAAATCAGGGTGTGGACCTTCACTTCCCCCTCCTGCCCCTTCAGAATACTCTCAATCCCCAGAGTGTTCAATTTATCCAGTTGCACCCTTGTCCCCAGTCAAACCCATGGAGATATTACAAACCTCTCTGTGACCAAGTTCTCCACACAAGGATATATTGGATGATCCATCCTATCAAATCCTCAGAGACCACTGAGAGAAGGTCCCCCACATAAGTAACCAAGTATATCCAACAGTGGCTATGCCTTGCTGAATATACTGGTTAAAGTTACCTAGTTAATTTTAACAGGATTATCTTGTCACTTGCCAGTTACTGAATATAGAGCTTAAGCTTCTACCCATTTTCATCTCCCTAAATTTCAACATGGCTGCTTAGATGATGCATATTTATTTATTTATTTATTTATTTTAGATTTCTGTATTATGCTTTTTGCCACTTCAAAGCAGATTACATTCAGGTACTGTAGGTATTTCCCTATCCCCAGAGGGCATATATCTCTGTGCTGGTATAGGTAGGACTGTCTAGGAAGTCACTCCTGAAGTTGAATCCTTTAATGCTATTTGTATTTCAGAAAGAATCACCTTTATAGAGGATATCATCCTTCCTCCAAAGGATATCTGAATGAATCACCTCCACAACATACCCAAACTATACAGGCCTTAGTGAACAGGAGATCCAGACCTAACTAATCACTACAACCACACAGCCAGAAGACTGCTCCTTAATTCCTATGTTTACAATTATTATTATCACATTGGGGCTTAGGCAATAAAAATGTGCCAGAAAAAATTAAACATGCACATTAAAAACGCCATTTAACAAGTGATGCAAAATGATTTAGTATGGGCATAGTAAACAAAATATTTCCAATAGTGTAATCACATTATTCTCCTATTATGGAAACATAAAAATGCATTTCTTAAATAGTTTGAGCATGAGCATATTACTTACTGAGGGGAAGCTAAATAGCAGAAGCATGCTAAATTGAGCATACTCCTTTTCTTCCGACTATTGCTTCTGTCTTCTAAGGGTTATACAGAAAACATGACAACATAGGGGATTCTTTTCAATGCAGAGGAAAGAAATGAGAGAAATAATATACTCCAAATAAGGTGTATGTAGAGATCAATGACAGCTTGAAACTGAAATGAGTAATGTTTAGAATAATCTGTCTTGTGAATAGCAATTCTCAAATTTTGGCATAAGACGACATAGTTGAGAACAAAAGGGAGCCTGCAAGGGGGAGATCCAAGGAATAATTTGGATGCCTTTACTTGAAAGAGTAGCAGAATCTGGTCATTCCTCCCTCTATAGCCACCTTGTAGCCTGGGCATTACAATGACTGCATCTCTCAGTCTGCTACTGTCACAACACTCACAGAAATGAGCACTTAAACCAAAAAACTGGTCAGTTCAATAAAATCTTTTGAGACTCAGACTATTTAGCTTCAAGCTACTGAAGACCTAAAAACCTTCAATGGTCTTTGTTTACAATAACAATGTCCACAACAGCAAAGACCATTGTCTACTGATAACCTAATGATTCAAAAAATATTTCCTTGTGTAAATAAAGGTGGATTTATTTTTTAAGTGCTCAAGTATGTGTCAGTGTGTCTCCTCTGTCACCTCCATCTCTTTCTGTATCAGTCTCTCCCCCTTCTCCCCACTCCATGTCTTTCCTGTCCTGCTGGTGACCTGTGAAAGCTTTCCTTACTATTTTTTGGAGGGATGGGAATTCTGGGAGGGGGGGGGGTTATTAGCTGGTCAGTTGTCCCTGGAGGGAACTCCTATGGAAGAAGGTCCCCCTGGTTTTGTGATTAATACCATTTCAGTATGGTGATGGTAAATTCTCTTTTCACAGGAGTCAGGAAATTTTATTTTGAAGGAGTGAGCACCAGCAGCTTTTCCTGCAGCAATGCTCTAGGCACGACTCGTTTTGTGCAAAGAGAATTTGCAGATAGACCAGCTCAAAACAAACTACATTGTATCCTGACAAGCTTTCTCATCCTCGAGTTTTCACATACTCCTCTGCTGGCATTAAGCTACTTTTGAAACACTGTACTGAAATGATATTAATCTCTGACCCCTCGTAACCCCCTTTTGCTGGTAGCTTCCTTCATAACTCTGCCTCCAACCAAGATATCATATATAACTTTCACATTGCTGAGGTACTGTGATGGCCAGGAAAACACTCTTTATCTTGACTTGATGTGAATACTCGCCGTCCCCCTGATGCAACCTTGATGCGAAACACGGCCGTGTCGGAGTGTTTCCACTTTTTCAGAAGAAGAATATAGGGGCAGATTTTAAATACTTGCGCGAGCGTGTACTTTTGTTCGCGCAGTAGGCGCGAACAAAAGTACGCTTGATTTTATAAGATACGCGCGTAGCTGCGCGTATCTTATAAAATCCGGGGTCGGCGCGCGCAAGGGGGTGCACATTTGTGCAACCTGCGCGCGCCGAGCCCAGTGCGCGCTGCCTGTTCCCTCCGAGGCTACTCCGATTTCGGAGCGGCTTCGGAGGGAACTTTCCTTCACCCTCCCCCCACCTTCCCCTCCCTTCCCCTACCTAACCCACCCCCCCGGCACTATCTAAACCCCCCCCTTAACTTTGCGTGCGTCGGCCGGCTGCCCCGCTCCGTGGTCCGGTCCCGGGGGCTGTTCCAGAGGCCACGGCCACGCCCCTGAAACACCCCCGGCCAGAAACCACGCCCACATCACCGCCCCCGAAACGCCGCACCCCCGCCCCCTAAATGCCACATCATCCCGACACGCCCCCGACACGCCCCCAACAGGAAGCCCCGGGAATTACGCACGTCCCGGGGCTCTGCGCGTGCCGGCGGCCTATGCAAAATAGGCGCACCGGCACGTGAGGGCCCTGCGCGCGTAAATCCGGAAGGATTTACGCGCGCAGGGGTTTTAAAATCTGCCCCATATTGTTTAAACAAGTGTTCTTTCCTGTTGGCCTTCAAACAAATAAAGCAATTAATATATGTAGTTTAACAGTTTATAATGTAGTGCTACACATTATTTTGGGATTCATATTTATGTGTATGTGTGTGCTATTTACTCTGCATTTCCGGTGTATATTAGTATATTAGTAAGTTAACATCACTTCAAGGCAAGTATTAAATAGCATTAAATTAGTGAACATTTAATAAATAGCATTGAGAGTGAGCATACTGCACTATTTACTAGGGATGTGCAGAGCAAAAGTTTAAGTTCATATGTCCATATGTCCAAAGGGGGTCCCATTTGCGGTCAATATGGACATAAACAGAATTCAATGAGTTGAGTATATGTCCATATGTGCAAATAAAAATTTAAACCCCTCACCCTCCTTAATCCCCCCCCCCCAAGACTTACCACAACTCCCTGGTGGTCCAGCGGGGTCAGGACACCATTTCTGACCAACTTTGCAAGGAGCACGTG
Source organism: Rhinatrema bivittatum (assembly GCF_901001135.1). Lineage (NCBI taxonomy): Eukaryota > Metazoa > Chordata > Amphibia > Gymnophiona > Rhinatrematidae > Rhinatrema > Rhinatrema bivittatum. The sequence continues at coordinate 111,353,202 of NC_042619.1, forward strand.
ACGTCGGCGTCACGTCGGAGTGACGCGGCGTCACGTGATTCCCGCGGGGTCGCTTCCGGGATCCTCGTTCGGCCCAAAAGGAACTTTTGGCCAGCTTGGGGGGGCCTCCCCAAGCTGGCCAAAAGTTCCTTTTGGGCCGAACGAGGATCCCGGAAGCGACCCCCGCGGGGAATCACGTGACGTCGGCGCCATGTCGGAGTGACGCGGCGTCACGTGATTCCCCGCGAGTTCCCTCCGGCACTTTCGTTCGGCCCAAAATGAACTTTTGGCCAGCTTGGGGGGGCCTCCTGACCCCCCCAAGCTGGCCAAAAGTTCTTTTTGGGGCCGAACGAGTGTTCTGGCGCGAACCCGCGGGGAATCACGTGACGCCGCGTCACTCCGACGTGGCGCCAACGTCACGTGCTCCTCGCAAAGGATTTCAGAAATGGCGTCCTCACTCCCCGCTAGATCACCAGGGAGTTGTGGTAAGTCTTTGGGGGGGGGATTAAGGAAGGTGAGGGGTTTAAATTTTTATTTTGTATCAACAATCGTGATTTCCAACTTATTCAACATAGCTATGTTGAATAAGTTGGAAATCCGATCGTTTATGTCTCATCACTTTTTTAAGTTAAAAAAAAAAAAAGTAGCGTTTTACATTTATGTTCAAAACGAATGCACACCCCTACTATTTACCAAGCATCCACTAAATCCTTTTCTGCATATGAAGAATCCTACCTGTACTTACACAGGCATACAAATGTTAACGTGCTCAGGATGTCTTTCCATACCCCTTTAATGGACATGGTAAGACCTTTCTTCATAGTACACAAGGACCTCAACATGCATGCTAAAGTTTATTGCATAGTCCCCATTATCATCAAATTGAAGGAATTGTGCACATGTATTTATATTGGCCTCAAGCCATTAAAATATATTGATGGTTTGTATGAATCTATTCCATAAAAGCCTAAACTTTGGACCTCAACAGCTTTATAAAGGACTCAGAAGTACAAAGTCTTCTCCCCACAAACTATTCCAGATCTGTACAGAACATCCTTGACTATAAATGTGCAAACAATCTATATTACAGCAAAACAGACAAATAAAACATGCAGGAATGTTGCTGAACATACTATAACTTTACTTTTAAAAGATTAAAAACACCAAAGAAAGTTTAGGAAATACAAATATCTGAAAATAATAAAACATTTTTCTAGCAATATCTCCATAGGACAATATAATAAATAATTGCCATACCTTTACATATGCAACAATTTTTAAAGAAATTGTTGCTAGATATAATGAGTTCATTACAAAATCCATGAGGTTCCACCAGTCATGAATGTAATCTTGAAAGCCACCATCCCACATCTGTTTTATTTCACCCCAAATAAAACCTGCAATGTAAAAGTAGTAATGCTAAACACAGAGATATCAAATTATTGAATATGGATAAAAAGCATCATTCTTAACACATCAATAACAATAAAACTGCACATACTAATACATCTAATTTCCATAATGTATATTCTATACTACTTTACATATTTCATTAAAACAAAAAATATAATATTCATGTTGCTTAAAACAAAGCCATGACACTATTTGAATTTGATCACTTTCAATGTATTGCTTGATTTCATATTTCAAATCGAAGTATATGCCCTGTTTAGTCAATATAGAGTATAGAAAAACTACCTTTTAAAATATTAATTTAAAATCCATAAAGCTTTTTTAATTAAGATACTAAAATATATTATACAACTGGTAACATTACCTATTTTACTGTATTCTGGTTGCCACTATAGTAAAATAGGGAAAGATAATAAAAGATAAAGATATGAGTTTACTGATACATAGAACTAAATGTCAACAAATAAGGAGTAGGTGATAACTTTTTATTAGACTAACTTAAGTCTTTTTTGACTGACATTAATTACTTTTATTTAGGCTGTGCCTTTTCATTGGTAGTTCAAGGCTAGCTACTTTCAGGTACTGTAGGAACCATCTTCATTAGGGGCCAAAGCTCTTGAAAACTAGTCATAAATGTATTAAGTTAATCTGCTACAAACATGTCATCCACAAATTATGGGGCAGATCTTAAAACATACGCGTGGGTGTAGATTTGTTCGCACAACCCGGCGCGAACAAATCTACACCCGATTTTAATACATGAGCGCGCTACTGCGCACATGTTATAAAATCCAGGGTCGGCACGCACAAGGGGGTGCACACATGTGCACCTTATGGGGTGGATTTTCAGAGCCCTGCTCGCCGGTGCGCCTATGTTCAATAGGCCTACCGGCGCGCGCAGACCCCGGGACTCGTGTAAGTCCCGGGGTTTTGTCGAGGGGGCGGACCCGATCCGCACGGCGTTTTCGGGGCGGGAAGTATAGTGTTTCGGGGGCGGGCCTGGGGCCGTGGTTATGGCTCGGGGCGGTCCGGGGGCGTGGCCGCGCCCTCCGGACCCGCCCCCAGGTTGCGTCCTGGCGCGCGGGGATTTACGTCTCCCTCCGGGAGGAGTAAATCCCCCGACAAAGGTAAGGGGGGGGTTTAGACAGGGCCGGGCGGGTGGGTTAGGTAGGGGAAGGGAGGGGAAGGTGAGGGGAGGGCAAAAGAAAGTTCCCTCCGAGGCCGCTCCGATTTCGGAGCGGCCTCAGAGGGAACGGAGGTAGGCTGCGCGGCTCGGCGCACGCCGGCTATACGGAATCGATAGCCTTGCGCGCGCCGATCCCGGATTTGCGCGGCTACGCACGTATCTACTAAAATCCAGCGTACTTTTGTTTGCGCCTGATGCGCCAACAAAAGTACGCCAAATCGCGCTATTTGAAAATCTACCCCTATGTGTGCTGAGCTCGAGGGGAGCCCCAATGGCTTTCCCTATTCCCTTCAAGGCCGCTCCGATTTCGGAGCGGCCTTGAAGGGAACTTTTTTTCCAGCCCCCCCCCCCCGGCTTCCCCTCCCTTCCCCTATCTAACCCACCCCCCATCCCTAACTAAACCCCCCTACCTTTGTCGAAAAGGTTGGCTGCTGGCGTGCCATTCTTCGGCCCGGGGCTGCTTCGGAGGCTTCGGCCATGCCCCTGGAATGCCCCTGGGTTGGCACCATGCCCACGGCCACAGCCCCACCCCCGGAACGCCCCTGAATGCCGTGCCGCCCCCGACATGCCCCCCCTGACATGCCCCTGGCACGCCCCCATGCAAAGCCCCGGGACTTACGCACGTCCCGGGGCTTTGCAAGCGCCGGCGGCCTATGCAGCATAGGTGCGCCGGCAGGCATGTCCCCATGCGCGCGTAAATCCAGCTGGATTTACGTGCGCAGGGCTTTTAAAATTTACTCCTATTTGTTGGCCATTATTTCTACTTCTTTAATTATCAAATCCCGTTTGTCGTAGTATTCAAAGTAGTTCTTGCAATGAAATACTATTAAAGCTACAACTTTTCCAGAACAGATTGAAACCAAGAAGTCACAGTACAGAAAAAATGGGATTTTATGAAGAGCTGAAACTCTACGGGGTTGATTTTCAGTGGACTGGTGAGCAGTAAAGTTATCTGGATAACCTTAAATTGTAAATTGCTTTGATTTTTGTAGAAAGGTAATTAAAAAAATCTAATAAACTAAACGTATCTGTATATTTGCCATACTCACCCATCACCTCAAATGACCTCTGCCTCCCATCCCCCCTTCACTCTCTGTTCAGACAATGGCTGAATTCTTCCATGAAAAGACTGACAAGATTAATCATGAATTTTCTACTAGACCACGTCCTCAACCCCAATTCATTTACAACCCCTTCCTTTGGCCCTGCTACACTTTCTTCTATTTTTGAATCATAGATGAGGAAACTGCCCACCTTTTCCTCCCTCCAAACCGTTCCTCTCTTTTCTCTTTTTTTGTCTCTGTGGATGGCACTCTTATTTTTCCAGATACCTCACCGCATAACATTGTAGGACATCTTTGATGCCTCACTCTCCTTCTCAATTTACATATCCCAAACACTGCTAAAGACTGTCATTTCTTCCTTTATAACATTGCTAATAGTTGACCCTATCACAATGCTCACCCACTCTATTATCACCTCCAGCTCAGACTACTGCAACTTAATCTTCATGGGTCTCCCACTAAGATATCTTTCTCTATTGTGGTCTATTGAAAATTCACCTACATGACTTATCTTCCTTCAGTGTCACAATGGCCATGTAATCCCTCTTCTCAGATCACTGTATTGGCACCCCCATCTACTTCCACATACAGTTCAAATTTCTCTTTCTTGCCTATAAATGTATTTATTCTGCAGCTCCTCATCACTTCTCTCTATGCCCTTCCTCAATCCTCGTGATCTCTATTCATTGGGCAAATCATTTTTATCTGTGCCCTTCTTCTCCACTGCCAACTCCCAACCCTAGTAACTTTAGGACAGCAATTTTTCTGACAAGACTTACCTGGCTAAGTTTATCTGGTTAGCAAATTTTGAAACTAGCTGAATATAAATTTTAGCCACATCCTCAGAGCACTCACCATCCTATCTTTTTTTCATCTGGCTAAATTTTAACTGGGTAATGACATTCCAGGGTACAATTTTGTTGATGAAAAGCAAAGGAAATTCAAATCTTAGGGTTTGTTGGACTAACTTATAAATTAGCTGAATAAACCCTTTCAAATATCAATTTCTATACAATCAAGTATTATTAATATAAGTGAACTGATTTAAGGAACAGTTGTTATAACAAGAGTTCTACCTAGAACTAAAGAATCCTATTTTCTGGAATGTGCATATGCATAAGTCTGTGGTCCACATATAAGCACATATAAGAATTTTGTGTGGATAGGAGACCAAACAAAAACAGTATTAGGGCGATAACACACTAAAAAAATATACACATAGACAGACACACACACACACACACACACACAGGCAGACAGATAGACAGGCATAGCGATCTCATAAGCCTTCTTTTCATTTGGAAAAGAGGCTAACAAAATAATCTGTTGTAGGTTCAGCATAGTCTCTGTGAAGAAGTGTGCACGTTACTCAGTATATGGAAAAGTCCTTGGCAACTGGCAAGGACATCTTTCCATGATGTGATTTCTTCCATTTAACTATCTGAAGAAACATGTTTTGACTCATCAAAATATAAAAATGAGCAAAATCATTACATACTATTAAGAGACAAGTTACTATATGCCATTATTGCAAATTTCCCCTGAAGAAGCTTTATTAAGGTGAATCAAAGGTCTTTGTACGGATGTGCATTCATTTAAAATGAATGGGCATCCCAAAATGAATTGGGTTCTTTTTATTTGTTTTGGGCATCCTCAAAATGAATGGAGAAGGAACCCAAAATTTTAAAAAACCTATTAATTTCATTCATTTTTGCCACATTCATTCCATTAAAGTCAATGGCCCCATAGAAATCGATGTGAGAGCAACAGATGTACAATCAGTACTATAATTGCATCCAAGTGCTGCTGGCTAAGGCAGAGGGAAGTATCATGCATTTCACCAGCAACATCTGGACCTCAAAGAATGCTATACACTCATATTTCTTCCTGATGACACACTGGTAGGACCTGGCTGAGGCAGTGACAGGCAGCAGCTCTAGCAGGGATCGAGCATCAAGGTGCAGATGGACTTTGCTGCACACCCAGTCAGTGGATGAGTCCCATACCTTGGCCAATATTCTATCAGCCATAAGAGAAATGGCTAGATAGAAACGGCTAGGGTTGGTAGCTAGATAGGAGATTGAGGAGTTTAAATTTAGGTTTCTTTGTCATAGAAATGGCACAAATATTGTTAAGGCAATATACGATGGAAGCTTAAAGGGCATCCAATGTTTTTCACACACTCTACATTAGATAGTGAAGGATGCCTTGAGGTTGGGGTCCAAGACCTATCAGGATGAATACTTGGCAGAGCTTTTAGAGAAGATCAGAACAACTGTGGAGCACTTCCACAGAAGTGTAAAGGCAGGACAGTTTCTCTGAGAAAAGCAAAAAGAAATCAGTGCCTCACTGTTGTTATTGAAATTCAATGGATCGGATGCTGCAGAGGTTAGTGGAGCAGCAGAAGACACCCATTTATAATCTGTCTCAGGAAATAGGGATAGGTGTGAATTACCCCCTTGGGGCATCATGACTGGGTAATCATGAGGTAGTTGTTAGGAATCCTGAAGCCCTTTAGGGAAAGACATGAGTTCTAGAAGTGCTAACTTGGGCAATGTAATCCCAATAATAAATTGTCCGAGCGAAAAGTTGGAAGGCTTCCATTAGGACATGAGAATGAAAGCAAAGGTGTTGCAGTTTATGAACTATTTGCAGTATCAAATGCATGAGAGACTGATACCTCTGATGGAAAACAATGTATACAAGTTTACTACACCGCTTGATCCCTAACTCCAGGAAATGTCACCCTGGAGTCCAAGTTTCTCACACAGATGAAGCAGATGCTGGAATGGATGATCTATCAGGAGGAACACCAGAAGTATGAATAGAGTATGGGTGTAGCACAGGAGGAAACAGTGGTTACATCAGAGCATAGTGCAAGCAGGAGCGGCACCCAGACAGCCAGCACTTCCTTCCCTACTAAAATATGCCACAGCCATATTGTCCACAAAGACCCATCTTTCCTGGCACAGGCCAGAGTGAAAGCAGCTGGTTAAAAGATTCTCAGTCCACCTAAGCAAAGGAGAGCTCAGCACAAATGCCTGTGACTTGCTATTTGACAGAGTCCATTGAGGACCCTGAGATAGATGTGCTTGCATATTAAGCATATAAGTCCACCTTCTGGCCAGACCTAACCAAAATGGCACAGCACTATATTTTCTGTCTACCAACTAGTTTTCCTAGTGAATGTGTCTTTTTAATGACAGAAGATACTGTGAGCCCTCATCACTCAAGTTTGGTGCCAAATTAATGGAAAAACTGGTATTTTTAAAATGTAATCTCCCTTTGCTTGAATTTCCAGATTTTCCATTGAGTGGCAAGATGATCATAAACACCTTACTGAACTCTGTCTGCCAGAGTTCTGCCAGAGAAAATCCAGATATATGACCCAAAGGTTCTGACTGTTAACTTTCTACCTATGTGCCATACCTCTAATACTACCATAGAGGACTTGCTAGCACACTCCTACCTGTCATGCCAGAGTTCTGCCAGAGTTCTGCCAGAGAAAATCCAGATATATGACCCAAAGGTTCTGACTGTTAACTTTCTACCTATGTGCCATATCTCTAATACTACCATAGAGGACTTGCTAGCACACTCCTACCTGTCATGCCCCTTATACCACCATAAGGGACTTGCTGCCTCATGTCTAGCTTCTATATTCTTAGTATCACCATAGGAGACTTGCTTCCATGCCCCTAGTACCAGCATATTCCTACCTGTCATACCCCTAGTACCAAAATTCAAAATTCACCTCATGACTTATCTTCCTTCAGTGTCACAATGACCATGTAATCCCTCTTCTCAGATCACTATATTGGCACCCCATCTACTTCCACATACAGTTCAAATTTCTCTTTCTTGTCTATAAATTTATAAAACAAAAACATGAGCAAGAACCCCAATTATAATTATCACAAGAAAACAGGTTCCACAAAATATATCAAACAAATGTTTTATAATATAAAAAAATACCTTTCAAAATGAACACAGCATCAGATGCATTTTAAAGTGCCAAAATTAAATCTTCAATCTTGCCTCACAATGAACTGCAAATGGTGTTGTTTCCACACGGGAGTCTCTTCTTGAATCTTTGTCTGTATTTGTGGATACATTTTTCTACCTGTTTGTCTCTAATTTACCTTCTTATGTTCGAGATTTCACAGATATTAGTTATACCTTGGAAAGTTATGAGGGTTCTTTAGAGTTTATGTCATTAGAAACTATTGTTGTTGAATCTTTATACATTAATATTCATCAAGATGAGGTATAATTGGTTATTCAAAATACCCTTACTACCCGTTCTACATCTAGTAGGGTGTCTACATCATTTATCTGTGATTTGGCACCTTTTGTTTTGTTTGACAATCGTTTTATTTTTGATGGTCAGTTTTACAAATAGATACAAGGAGTCACAATGAGTGCCACAATGGCCCTTGATGTCACTAATTTATTTATGTGTCATTTTGAGGGGCAATAGTTTAAAAGATGTCCATTTCACTCTAATATTGCCTTATGGCAAACGTATATTGATATACTGAATCAACAACAATAATGAGGATTATCAAACTCCTTTAAAATATTTATTAATGATTTTTCTTTGTAAACATTAAGGTAATTAGTATCAGATGTTAATGTGCTCACATATATACAGTCGTTTGGCTGTTGCCCGCAATGGGCTGCAACCAACTTCATGTGTAGTGGCACTTAGTTTTTACCTTATTTACTATTTCCCAATATTTTTATCTGCTTATTTTCTAAAAAAAATTTTGAAAGTGCTATATTTCAACTTATCTTAATTGTTTGTCGTGGTTTCACCGACACCCCAAGAAAGTTAATGTGTTCTATTTGTTAGGTTGAATCCCCTGAAGCAGGTGATATTAGCCGCCGAAACATTACAATGTTTAAAAAAAGATCGGGGTGTCGGTTGCAGCCCATTGCGGGCAAGAGCCAAATGACTGTATATATGTGAGCACTGTTGCAACCGTCGCTGCCCGACGTCTCCACTCCGCCCTCCTTACCTCCTTGGCGACTCCCTCTTTGCTTGATGAAGGTTTGGCTGCCGCGGCATCATCTTACCGACCTTCTCTGGTGTCCCCGGACTGGCTTGAAGCTGCCTTTCTGCCATGTTCTCCTGAGGGCTAAGGGCACGCGTGTGGTGCGGCCCCCGACTCAAGTACCAGCTGTGGTGCGAACCTCAGGGGCGTCTCCCTGAGATGATATCATCATCGCCAGATATTTAAGGTCTCTTATTTTGCTAGCTATTTGAGTTAGCAAAGGGTTTCATTGCTCCTAGCTTCCTCCTGGTATCGCTGCGGATGGGATTCGCTCTCCGCATACCTTGCTACTCTGCCTCCTCGAACTTTACCAGGGGTACCCGCTCCTCGGGGGCCTCGCTCTCTCTTTTGCTTTTTAGGTCGCAGTCTGGAACCGGTACTCGCTCCTTGAGGGCCCATGTTCCCGGACCTGCTACTGAACATAACTTCTGCCAGGAAGTCACCACTGTCTACAACACCAGTGAGCTACCATCTCTCTCTCAGAGCTTTCCCTAGAACCAGATACTCGCTCCTCGAAGGCCTACTTCTTTCCAGCTCCTGAGCTGTTCTAAGAGGATATTGTGTGAGTGTACCATCAAGGTTCTGTTCCTGAACTCTGCATACTCTGCCTGCTCACTATCTCAGTTTCTCTACAGCTCAGTCTTCCTGGGATCGCTGTTCCAGTGCCTGAGGGACTACAGCCCAGTCGGACTTCTCCAGCTCACTACTGCCATCTCTGGTGGTTTCCAAAAGCAGTTTAATAAAAGAACTTGTGTGTGTCTGTCTCCCAACTCTGAGCCTGACCGGTGGTCCCTCTCGGGATCTTCCTCCGTGGGCATGGTCATCTGCCACTGGCCCAAGGATCCACCCACAACTATCACAAATAACAACAAGCACATTAACATCTGATACTATTCTACCTTTAAATCCTATTATTTTCACCAGTCTTCTCAAATAACCATATGCCATAATGCATTTTTGTCCTCAGATTGGGTGAATTAACTTCTTATTTGCTGAATAAAATTAACTGTGATCTACACTGTAATGTTGTAATTATTATAATAGTTTTAGCTATATGATCAAACTCAAGGACATGGTTATATCATCAAAGCCACTCACTGTACCCAACAGAACCAGTTTGCTGTCAAACCAATGACCAGCTGAAATTTTATTAACTACCTTTCCCATGTTCTCAGCAGAAGCATCTTAAAAACAATATGTCCTTGCTCGTGATTACATTATTTTCCAGAGTCATGACTGGTGGATAACTGTCCAAAAAGTGTGGAAAAACAAACAAAACATAGTTAATGATGAATGAGAAGACATATTGTTAGGATCTTTTTTTTTAATATTTGTGACTTCCCTTACTGAATCTGCATTATCTTCACCTTTCCCACCAACATCTGCTTGGTGCTATTTTAGCTCATACTGAACCAAACGATGGGAAGAAATTTGTATGAGAACAAGAAGATTTCCACAAGGGCCAAACCTGAAGGTCATGCGATTTACAGAAGCCTTGGTATATATATTTTTGGAGATACTTGATAAGTTATATTTAAAGAAAGTTGACTCATGTATGGGAAAAACAAGGAGCTGTGTGATTTTGTGCAACATGCTGTATGAAAGCTCAGATCAGTTCCAAAATGTCTAACACAAGGCTTCCCAAACCTGTCCTGGGGACCCCACAGTCAGTCACATTTTCAGGATATCTACAATGAATATGCATGAGATAAATGTGCATATAATGGAGACTCAGTAAATGCAAATGTTTCCCGTGCATATTCATTGTGGATATCCTGAAAACCCAACTGGCTATGGGGTCCCCAGAACAGGTTTGGGAAGCCCTGGTCTAACAGGAAACCACTGGCAGAGTTGAAAACTTGTGTTTGAACTCCAAGAATATTGATTTCTAGTCATAGGTGTTAACTTCTAAAAGGTTCATCATTTTCTCATTAAAATGGAAACAAGATACATTAAAAAAGGGAGCGTGAAATAATTAAATCAGGGATCAGCCATTCCTGCCCTGGAAGTCCATAACCATGTCTAGTTTTCAGGACATCCACAACGAATATGCATGAGATGTATTTGCATGCAGTGGAGGCAGTGCATGCAAACATACCTCATACATACATACCTGAAAAGCTGACCTGTTTGTGGCACTCCAGGATCAGAGTTGCCAACCTCTGAATTAACATATAAAAAGTGTTCTTTTTATTTCAACTGCTGGCTTTTGATTTCCAAATGTTAGCACAACAAATGTTTTAAAGACTTTGAAAGGCTCCAAATCAACCAGCTTACCGCCAGACCATCCCTCTTCCCAAAAAAATCCCTTTACCCTATTCTCTGAGGGGCAGATTTTCAAAGGGTTATGAGCGTATATTACACGCGTAACCCCAAAAACCCCCTCCTGCATGGGTATTTTGCATAGGCCCGGCAACGCGCACAAGCCCTAGGACGCATGTATGTCCCGGGGCTTTAAAAAAGGGGCGGCGTGGGGTGGTCCGGGGGCAGGGCAGGGGCAGGACAGAGGCATCCGGCACAGCGGCCATGCCCGGGGCTGTGCACATGTTATAAAATCGGGCGTAGATTTGTGCAAGCCGGGTTGCGCGCTCAAATCTATGCCCGTGCGTAGGTCTTATAATTCGGCCCTGTATGAAGGAGGGCTTATGAGATTGCATTTACAAGAAATATCAGAAATATCAGGGGACCCAGACGATTCTGACAGGGGCTTTGTTTTGTTGATCCACGTATGTGCAGATGGTCTCATCCCAGAAAATAGGCTCCATTATTGTTGCACAGGACTTCTAGTTTCCTGAGACTTTGCTTTACTCTAATGAGACATTGTGAAATATGTAGAAAGAATTAGATCTTCTTCACTTTTTCCTCTCTACCAACATTTAAAGGGCTTTAGCAAAATCAGAAGTGTCCTAATATTTAAGCATGAAAGATTTTCAGATCTGTTTTTAGCATTTCAATGCTCCATCTCCTTGAACTTCTAAATATAAATGAAATCTGTAAGTAGCTATGCTTAGAAAAACACAGCATGGGAAATTACGAATCCCCATTGTGAAGAAATCAAGCAGCAAAGAAAAAAATGTTGTACATAATGTTTGGTATAACTTGATGGATACAAATAGAGTTTTCATGATTTTTCATTTACATAAGGTTACACAATTGATGTATTTAGATAGTTTGGTGCATGCACTGCCTTGCCCCTAGATTCTTGTGAAGTATTGCTCTTATCACGCCTAGAGGAACGAAAGGATAATCTGAGAATGTAATCCCTGAATTGGTCAATCAGATTGGTTGCTCTGATATTAAGTCCACAAAATACAACCCTGCATAGGGGATTTTAAAAAATCTATTGCTGGACCCCCAACTATGGAACTCTATACCACAGGAATTACGATTGGAAGCAGACATCAAATTATTTAAAAAGGGCATTAAAACATGGCTATTCAAACAAGCCTTCCAAGAGCTGTTAACTTAATGATTTCAGACTACTGATTTTATACCAAGTTAATGTATATTTTTTATTTATTATCTCTGCTCTTTCTTTACTACCTCTCTGTTTAAATTTTATGACTATTTAATTTACTATTTAATTTAGTTTACTATTTAATTTATATTATGAAACTATGTAGCTACTTCCTTTTCTTTTGTAATTGCAAATATTTTAAAATTAATATTTAACTACTGTAAATCAATTTGATATGCTCGCATGAAAAATCGGTATATAAAAATTATTAAATAAATAAACAAGAATTTAAACTTTCCTAAGAAATACTTTAGGATCTGACAATATTTCAACCCTTTCATTTTCCTAAGGCAATGTTTTTCAACCTGAGTTCCACAGAACTTATAGGTTCCCTGATCTTATCCTGAAGGTTCCATGATGCTACTGGCCCTACTCCTGGGATAGCTGTGCCAATCCAGCACTGCCTGTTTCTCATTGAGAACAAGAGTTTCAGATCAGAGGAATAGCCTAGTGGTTAGACCAGCAGGGAAACCTGTGTTTAAATCCCACAGGTACTCTTTATGATATTGAGCAAGTCACTTTGCTCTCCATTGCCTCAAGTATAAATTTATGAGTGAATTTTCAAAGGAATTCCATGAGTAAAATAACATGTATGTTATTACCATGAGTAAAATAACATGCATGTTATTTTACCAGAGAAAAAAAGGGCTCTCCAGGAACATTCCAGGGTGGGATTCAGAAGTAAAGCTGAGGAGTTATTTTGTAAGAAATGTACACATATACTGTAAATTACTGAACTTGTTCATGCTCTTTTACATTTACTAACTGATTCATGCAAGCAAAATCAGACTTGTCTGTTGCTTGCAGTTTTTGGGTGGGAGGTGTGGGTGAACTGGTAGGGATTCAGGTTGAAGTACTAGAGAAATTAGGTAAACTGGAGGACTATGAGAAATGGTGGAGGTTTGGCAAACTGGTGATTCCAAGTATCCATCCATACTTATAAAATACCTGCCTTTGCATTTAATTCTTGGTGTTTTTTTGCACAATGTCAGAATTATTTCGCACATAAAATATGTGAGCATATGTTTTATAAAATGGGTAGAAAAAGTATGTGCTTCTTGCATTGGAAACATAACTGCATACTAAAACATACGCACATACTTTCAGAACAGATATACATGGTATTTTATAAACTGTGCAGCTCCTGCCACACATTTACTCTCTAGTATGTCTACTTATGTGTGCAACTACTATACAATTGATAGATTTGAAAGTTTGACTCCCTGACTGTAAGACTTCTGGAGGCCAGAGAAATGCCTACTCTACCTGAATGTATCTCTCCTTGAAGTAACTGACCAGTCACAAAAGGTGAAATATAATTTTATTTTTTGAAAGTGATGAATAGCATGGCTCAAATACCTGAGAGTCATGCGATGCTAGGAGGGAAAGTGTGCTCCAGAGAGGTCTGGCAGTATGCATGGTGAGATGAGGGGGGATAATCACAGACTGAGGAGGAGACTAACCTGTGGGGATAGGCTTGAGGAGGCTGACTAGAGGATGATTGAGGATGGGGGGAGATATTGGGTATAAACTGGTGGAGGCCGACTGGGGGATGACTGAGGCTGGAGGGATGATTGAGGGGCATTTCATTCTGAGTTCCTAGTGGGAACCTTCCCTCTCCCATGGGATTCTAAACTGAAAAAGGTTGAAAACTACTGTCCTGAGGGCAGGCAACCACCTGGCCTTCAAACTGTATATGTTTGTCTTTATTTATGATTAGTTCATATTATATTTTTAATTATGTACTTTTGACTTTATTTTCTATTATTTTTGTTTTAATTATTTTATTGACACTATTTTAAAACATTTATATTGTATATCACTTTGATTATCAAAATTAATAAAGGCAATTAAGAAAGTGAATAAACTAAACTAAATGTAACTAAATATGTTTTCCCTATTGTTGAGATTTTTTTTCCATTGCTATCATGATGACTGCTATTCATACTGTAGAGATTCTGTCCTCAGCGCTCTAATGATAGCCAGGACAGCAACAATGGATCAACAAAGGTTTGACACAAAGAAATGGCACAACATTTGTATGCTAATGCCAGAAGTCTAAGAAGTAAGATGGGAGAATTAGAATGTATAGCAGTAAATGATGACATAGACTTAATTGGCATCTCAGAGACATGGTGGAAAGAGGATAACCAATGGGACAGTGCTATACCGGGGTACAAATTATATCGCAATGACAGAGAGGAGCAGTCGGGAGGAGGTGTGGCGCTTTATGTCCGGAATGGCATAGAGTCCAACAGGATAAACATCCTGCATGAGACTAAATACAAAATTGAATCTTTATGGGTAGAAATCCCTTGTGTGTCAGGGAAGACTACAGTGATAGAGGTATACTACCGTCCACCTGGTCAAGATGGTGAGATGGACAGTGAAATGCTAAGAGAAATTAGGGAAGCTAACCAAATTGGTAGTGCAGTAATAATGGGAGACTTCAATTACCCCAATATAGACTGGGTAAATGTATCATCGGGTCACGCTAGAGAGATAACGTTCCTGGATGGAATAAATGATAGCTTTATGGAGCAATTGGTTCAGGAACCGACGAGAGAGGGAGCAATTTTGGATCTAATTCTCAGTGGGGCACAGGACTTGGTGAGAGAGGTAACGGTGGTGGGGCCGCTTGGCAATAGTGATCATAATATGATCAAATTTGATTTAATGACTGGAAAAGGAACAGTGTGCAAATCCAAGGCTCTCGTGCTAAACTTTCAAAAGGGAAACTTTGATAAAATGAGAAAAATTGTTAGAAAAAAAACTGAAAGGAGCAGCTACAAAGTAAAAAATGTCCAAGAGGCGTGGTCATTGTTAAAAAATACCATTCTAGAAGCACAGTCCAGATGTATTCCACACATTAAGAAAGGTGGAAAGAAGGCAAAACGATTACCGGCATGGTTAAAAGGGGAGGTGAAAGAAGCTATTTTAGCCAAAAGATCTTCATTCAAAAATTGGAAGAAGGATCCAACAGAAGAAAATAGGATAAAGCATAAACATTGGCAAGTTAAATGTAAGACATTGATAAGACAGGCTAAGAGAGAATTTGAAAAGAAGTTGGCTGTAGAGGCAAAAACTCACAGTAAAAACCTTTTTAAATATATCCGAAGCAGAAAGCCTGTGAGGGAGTCAGTTGGACCGTTAGATGATCAAGGGGTTAAAGGGGCACTTAGAGAAGATAAGGCCATCGCAGAAAGATTAAATGATTTCTTTGCTTCGGTGTTTACTGAAGAGGATGTTGGGGAGGTACCCGTAATGGAGAAGGTTTTCATGGGTAAAGATTCAGATGGGCTGAATCAAATCACGGTGAACCTAGAAGATGTGGTAGGCCTGATTGACAAACTGAAGAGTAGTAAATCACCTGGACCGGATGGTATACACCCCAGAGTTCTGAAGGAACTAAAAAATGAAATTTCAGACCTATTAGTAAAAATTTGTAACTTATCATTAAAATCATCCATTGTACCTGAAGACTGGAGGATAGCAAATGTAACCCCAATATTTAAAAAGGGCTCCAGGGGCGATCCGGGAAACTACAGACCGGTTAGCCTGACTTCAGTGCCAGGAAAAATAGTGGAAAGTGTTCTAAACATCAAAATCACAGAACATATAGAAAGACATGGTTTAATGGAACAAAGTCAGCATGGCTTTACCCAGGGCAAGTCTTGCCTCACAAATCTGCTTCACTTTTTTGAAGGAGTTAATAAACATGTGGATAAAGGTGAACCGGTTAGATTATAGTATACTTGGATTTTCAGAAGGCGTTTGACAAAGTTCCTCATGAGAGGCTTCTAGGAAAAGTAAAAAGTCATGGGATAGGTGGCGATGTCCTTTCGTGGATTGCAAACTGGCTAAAAGACAGGAAACAGAGAGTAGGATTAAATGGGCAATTTTCTCAGTGGAAGGGAGTGGACAGTGGAGTGCCTCAGGGATCTGTATTGGGACCCTTACTGTTCAATATATTTATAAATGATCTGGAAAGAAATACGACGAGTGAGATAATCAAATTTGCAGATGACACAAAATTGTTCAGAGTAGTTAAATCACAAGCAGATTGTGATAAATTGCAGGAAGACCTTGTGAGACTGGAAAATTGGGCATCCAAATGGCAGATGAAATTTAATGTGGATAAGTGCAAGGGTGATGCATATAGGGAAAAATAACCCATGCTATAATTACACGATGTTGGGTTCCATATTAGGTTGCTACAACCCAAGAAAGAGATCTAGGTGTCATAGTGGATAACACATTGAAATTGTCGGTTCAGTGTGCTGCGGCAGTCAAAAAAGCAAAGAGAATGTTGGGAATTATTAGAAAAGGAATGATGAATAAAACGGAAAATGTCATAATGCCTCTGTATCGCTCCATGGTGAGACCGCACCTTGAATACTGTGTACAATTCTGGTCGCCGCATCTCAAAAAAGATATAATTGCGATGGAGAAGGTACAGAGAAGGGCTACCAAATGATAAGGGGAATGGAACAACTCCCCTATGAGGAAAGACTAAAGAGGTTAGGACTTTTCAGCTTGGAGAAGAGACGACTGAGGGGGGATATGATAGAGGTGTTTAAAATCATGAGAGGTCTAGAACGGGTAGATGTGAATCGGTTATTTACTCTTTCGGATAGTAGAAAGATTAGGGGGACACTCCATGAAGTTAGCATGGGGCACATTTAAAACTAATCGGAGAAAGTTCTTTTTACTCAACGCACAATTAAACTCTGGAATTTGTTGCCAGAGAATGTGGTTCGTGCAGTTAGTATAGCTGTGTTTAAAAAAGGATTGGATAAGTTCTTGGAGGAGAAGTCCATTACCTGCTATTAAGTTCACTTAGAGAATAGCCACTGCCATTAGCAATGGTTACATGGAATAGACTTAGTTTTTGGGTACTTGCCAGGTTCTTATGGCCTGGATTGGCCACTGTTGGAAACAGGATGCTGGGCTTGATGGACCCTTGGTCTGACCCAGTATGGCATTTTCTTATGTTCTTAACAGATGGGGGAAGGGCAAAGATAGAAGAAGAGATGAAGGGGAAAGTTGTGCAAGAATGTTGTTAATCAGTTGTTTAGTATTTCAAAAAGTACAGAGACCAGGGACACACAATGAAATTGCTAGGTAATACATTTCAAACTAATAAGAGAAAATATGTTTACTCAATGCATAATTAAGCTCTGGAATTCATTGCCAGAGGATGTGGTGAAAGCTATTAGTGTAGCTGTGTTTAAAAAAGGTTTGGACAACTTCCAGGAGGAAAACTGCATAAAGTGCATAAACCATTATTAAGGTAGAGTTGCAAATATCCACTGCTTATTCTTGGGATAAACAGCTTGGAATATATCTACCCCTTGGGATCCTGCCAGGTGCTTGTGACCTGTCTTGGCAACCGTTGGAAACAGAATACTGCGCTTGAAGTACCTTTGAAGTGGCCCAGTATGGCAATTCTTGTGTTATTATGTTCTTATCAAATAGCTGGATAATTATCCAGATATCCTTAGACTGCTTAGCAGGTCTAACTTATCCAGCTATCTTAGGGGGTCATTTATCAAAGTGCTATATGACGTTTTCGCATGCAAAAACCGCCTTTAAAACAAGTGAAAACGCCATTAACACGTGCGAAAGCACCATAACGCATGGAGCGATGCAAATGATAAAAAGGGAAGGATATTGGGGCAGGACTCACAGTTTTGCAAAGCCATATTGCATGGCTTTAAGCTCCTGGAGAGCCAGCCTAGCTATCAGGGCTCTCCTACCACCACTGAGAGGAAGGAGAGAGAGAGAGAGAGAGACGTACGAACAGAACAGTGCTCTCTTGTGAAGATTTGATGACCTTTGGAGTGATGAAACTCACTCAAAAATGAGATTTGTGCAATGTTCTCTCAACCTAGCTTGATGTTACCCAGGTAGAGAGCCAGCAAGCTAGGTTGAGAGAACATTGCACAAATCTCATCTTTGGGTGAGTTTCCTCACTCCGAAGGTCATCAAATCTTCACAAGAGAGCACTGTTCTGTTCGTACATCTCACTTTGAATGTCAAAGTTGCCCCTAACCACTACACTAATACCTAAACCTCACCTCAAGTTACTAGGTGGGCCTCCCATAGAGATATAAATACCTATCTACTAGTGTGAGGGCATTATGGCTAGTATCTCTCTCTCTCTTGCCACAAATTGCAATAAACTGCCTATTACCATAAAACACACCCCTTTTCCTATCACATGTGATATTTAGTGCATTTTGATAAATCCAGGCCTTAGCCGGATAAATAGCTGTACCTCAGAACAGCCCATCCTACCTTGCACTTAGCCAGATAAATAGTCATCCAGCTAACTGGTGGCTGCTGAACATGGTCAAATGTTCAAACCATCATTTAGGAGGATAAGTCCAAACTTATCTGGCTAAGTGGTGTTGAATATGGACATGGGGAAGGTAACTTTTAAACGGCCGTGCGGGTGCACATGTATGCGCATATGCCTGCTCATGTCCAGAGAATGAGAGGCCATGCAGGAGGTGGTGCAGCTCTGCTTCCTGCACTTTGCGATGGGGAGGGGGGGGCAGAGCTGTTGCTGCTCCACGTGCAAACGCTAATGCTGCCTTTTTGTGTGACCCGGGACATGCGCTAATTTTCCTTCTGCTTCAGGCCGTGACTGCATGACCTTTTCTTTTTCCAGTCCACGCTGACCCACCACTTCCTTTTCTGGCTGTGAGGGTAGGAAGAAGAAAAGGCTATAAAGTTGCCGGCTCCAGACATGTAGCTTCCACCGGTCCTGCTTCCACTGCTTACAGCCCGGAGGCCTCTCTCTTCTTCTGCCACGACTTCCCGGCTGGCATCCTACTCCTGGCTGTCACCCGGGGCAGACCGCACCCCACTCTTAGAACGCCACTGCCGCAGGGTGTCTCATCTGAGCATGAATAAAGCATAAGCTCAGAGGAGGGCAAGATGGGCCCTGGGAGAGAAGGAAAAGGTAGCTTCTTAAACATAACTGACATACTGAAGTTCTTTTGCTGTTATACTGCAAGGTATGCAGTCTTATACTTTGTTTTGTATACAAAGAATAAAGTGCAAGAGGAAAATGTTCCTACAGCCAGTCATAGACCACTTATGCTCTGTGACATATGATGTCAGGTCGGGGATTTTCTGCACTAAGCGACTGCACAGGCAGAAGTCCAAGCCTCTTAGGAGTGTCTGAAAAAAGAGGAGTTGTTGAAATATCGGCACTGGGAAAGAGAATTTTTTTTTTTTTTTTGGGGAAAGATTTGCTCTAAGCACCACACAGAAAAAACTTAGTGAAAAGGCACATGAAAGGAAGAGAGGAATGCTGAGAAAGTTTATTCTAAGCAGGCCCAGAGAAACACTAGCGTAAAGTGTATGCAGAGCGTTTTTTTCTTTTCTTGGGGCCTCACACAACCACACCCAGTTTGGCAACAGGCCAAGAGGGCTATCCCCACTGCTCTTACTCACTGCTTGACCCACCGGTCAAGCAGTGAGTAAGAGCAGGAGAGGCCAGCAGGTTTTTTTGTTTCCCTATCCCTGGAGAAATGCATGCAAGAGCTTATTTCCTGGGGAGAAGATGGAAGAGGAGCACAAGGGCTTTGGAGAGATATACAGTAACGAAGCCGCTGCTAGAGTAATTGGATGCCCAGAGAGAGAGAGAACGGCAGATTTAAATAGTGGAAGTTGATCAAGGAAATTCAAAAGATAGTCACAGAGGTTACACAATAGGAGGTGGACTTACAGCAAATTGCTAGTGAGAACTCTATGTTAGGGAGCAAACTGGGCAGTATGCCTTGGAAACCCTGGAGGGCCTGAAAGCAGAGGAATGCAGCAGGGAAAGCCTAAGCAGAACACTGCAGGAAGGCCTGAAGTTGGGGCTACAAGAGATCCTGAGGAAGACCCAGTAGGCTGCCCAAACACCGGAAAGAACCCAGGAGAGGGCAATGCAGACTGCAAAGGAGCCTGACAGGGAATCCAGACCGGCCAAGCTGGAAAAGATAAAAGGGCCAACTCCAGTCTGGAGAGTCACAGAAGCCCTGGGACCTGTGGGGATTTTACCCAACTTAGTCATAGTGCTGGCAGAGTATGGGGAGATGAGCAGCTATCACGAAGCAAAATTCACTTCCCTACTGGCAACAATAATAAACAAGAAAGAAAAGAACACTCATGGGACTTGGGCTTACAGGCTTGTCTGTATTACAGATAGAGTTCAGAGACTGCTCTGCTAAAACTGATAGTAGAATCAAAGCCAGAAGGATAGGAGTCTACACATTGTTGTGAACAGGAAGACAGCACCCTTCTAGTATACCTATCCCACTCACTGACAGGTCGATCCAGTAAGGCCGCGGTAGAAACAGTGCGGTAGTGTCAGGTAGTGTCAGGCGCACCCTTCCTCCCCGCACGCACAGTTCTCTTCACTAACTCCCCGATACTCTCCTCTAATCGCATGCAAATGCATGCCGCGGCTTTAAAGCGGTAGGGAAGGGTTATGCCCGCGTAACCCATTTTACTGTATAGGCGCTTAATACAGCGCCTATACATTAACCTGGGTGCGCTGGTACCTGTCATTTCAAATGACATTTGAAATGACAGGCACCAGGAAGTGTAAAAATCAAAATTTTTAAATACCTGTCGGAGGGCCGCGTGGGTCCAGGCGGCCGGCGGGATCCGGGGGGCCGGTGGTCGCGTGTTAAATCTAGGCCGCGGGCGGGTGGGCGCCTGTTCCAGGCAGCGGCAGCGGGGGGACACACGTTAGTTCGAGACGGCCGGCGGGCGGCGGGTGGTCGCGTGTTAAATCTAGGCCGGGTCCGCACAGGCGCTCATTCATTCATCCAGGCGGAGGAGCTGGTGGCGAAAGCAGCCGGCTCCTCCGCCTGGATGAATGAATTCATTCACTGCCGGTGGGGGCTGCCTCTCCGGCAGCCCCCACTGGCAGTGAATGAATGAATGTGCGCCTGTGCGACCCCTGCGATTCGGCGCTCAAGGCAGTCACATGCCGTGACGTCACGCCTTGAGCGCCGAATCGCAGGGGTCGCACAGGCGCGCATTCATTCACTGCCAGTGGGGGCTGCCGGAGGCGGACCCGGCCTAGATTTAACACGCGACCACCCGCCGCCCGCCGGCCGTCTCGAACTAACGCGTGTCCCCCCTCCGCCGCTGCCTGGAACAGGCGCCCACCCGCCCGCGGCCTAGATTTAACACGCGACCACCCGGCTCCCGCCGCCGCCGGCCGCCTGGAACCACGCGGCCCTCCGACAGGTATTTAAAAATTTTTATTTTTTCTTCTGACAGGTTTTATGTGTCCCACATCATTACATTTTCTCGATCATCTCTGTATCGCTTTTTTTTTAAATTGTGTTTTATTGTTTTTGAGTATCTTAAGCGGTGTCGATGGATTTGTTACTAGACTCACAGTCCTAACTCCTACTAGGGGGAGGCGGTAAACTAACACGTTACCGCCGCGGCAAAACAGTGCGTTACTAATGAGAGAACCTGAGTGCCCGTTACGGTATCGGAGGGGAATAGCTAATTCCTTCATTATACAGCTAATTCGTTCATTTACATGCCGGGTGCGGGAAGGGTTACGCGTCTGTTTTAAGAAGCGCTACGGACGCACAAAACTGGAGACTGTATCGCTGGTTTGCCTTACGCGTCCGAATTGTGCGCAGCGAGCTCGTTACAGACGAGAAATCTTCAACTGAACTTTACTGTATCGAGCTGTGAGGGAGGTTTGGCACAGGAAGCTGAAGGGAGAAAGCCAGAAAAAGAGGTCAATACAGGAGCCATGGAGAAGGTATGGAGCCCAGAGGTCCAGAAGATGAAGAAGAAGCCAGACCTCTTTGAGGAAAAGTGCCTTGCTACCCATCAGCAAGAGGAAGAGATGAAGAAAACCAGGACTGGCAAAGAAATGAAGTTCTTGGAAATCCAACCTGGAGAAGTCAAGATGCCAGTAGAGATTGCTGAAATGGACACACCAGTAAATTGGACTCTGGGATTAAACAGGGGGGAGTCGTCCAACCAAGAGGGCTTGAGGGGCTGTAAAGAGGCCTCATATAAAAACCCAGAGAAGACCCAAGGGCATAGTGGTGTCCTACAGAGGGTCATAGCTCTAGTAGAAGCAGTCACTCAATGGGTAGCATTGAGCTGAAGGAGAGGGTATGTGACAGTGCCCTATAGAAACCCTCAGAACACCTTAGTAGACTGGTCCCAGCAGTCTGGGCTTGTCTATCTTATCACAGGGCATTCTGAGTACAGGGTATCTCTTCTGATTAGGAATAAAGTATAGGCTTAGATGAGGGTAAGGCAGGTCCTGGGAGAGGGGAAGGCTACTACTTAAACATAACTGACCTAATGAAGTTCTTTTGCTGTTATATTGCAAGGTAAGCAGTCTTATACTCTGTTTTTTGTACAAAGAATAAAGTTATACAAGAGGAAAACTGGAGTCCAGATTGTAATTCTGTTCTCCAGCCAGCCCTACACCGCTCATGCTCTGTGACATGGTCCACTGTGGCATTTATTGCAGCCTCTCTACTGGGATGCACTATTTTCCCTGTTTTCTTAATATGCTTCAAAGATACAGCGCTCCGACCCATGCACTCCTGAGTGACTGGTGGCTTTCATCTAGTTTAAAAGCTGTGCTTTTCCTTTTTAAAGGTTAGTGCCAGCAGCCTGATTACACTCTAGTTATGGTGGAACCCATCCTTTTGGAAAAAGCCCCCCTTCCCCAAAATGAAGCTCAGTTCCTAACAAACTAAAAGCTTCTTCCCATCATCTCATCCACAGATTGAGACTCTGGAACTCTGCCTGCCTCTGTGTTCCTGTATGTGTAATGGGGAACATTTCTGAGAATGCTAGCCTGGAGGTTCTGGATTTCAGCTTTCTACCTAAAACCCTAAATGTGGCTTCCAGAACCTCCCTCCTGCACTTTCTTATGTCTTGGTTCCAAAATATACCAAGACAGCCCCGCTCATCCCCAGCACTATGTAAAATCCGATGTGTGTGATGCGTGAGGACCGACACTTTTGCACCAGGCAGGCAAGTTACCAAGCGATCCTCATGTCCACTAGGGGTGTGCATTCGTTTTGAACTTATATGTAAAACGCTACTTTTTTTTTTTTTAACTTAAAAAAGTGATGAGGCGAAAACGATCGGATTTCCAACTTATTCAACATAGCTATGTTGAATACGTTGGAAATCACGATCGTTGATCCTAAATTGGGGAGGTCAGGAGGCCCCCCCAAGCTGGCCAAAAGTTCTGTTTGTGTCCAAGGAGGGGTCCGGGAGCGGAACCACGGTGGACCACGTGACGGCCGCGTCACTCCGACGTGACGCGGACGTCACGTGCTCCTCGCAAAGGAATAGAGGAATGGCTTCCTGACTCCCCGCTGGACCACCAGGGAATTTTGGTAAGTCTTGGGGGGGGATTAAGGAGGGTGAGGGGTTTAAATTTTTATTTAGGGAACCGGTGCACGTATGGACATAGACTCAACTTATGGAATTCTCCATATGTCCATATTGACCGAAATTGACCCCCCTTTTCGACTTATGGACTTATGAACATAAACTTTTTGTCTGCACATCCCTAATGTCCACCAGCCTCCCAGCTATCAACCTTCCTAATAATTCAATCACCAACTATCAGCTGTCCTAACCCTTCCCTCCTGGACACATCCTCTATCTTTATGTGCTTGCAATTTCTGAAGTGTGTGCAGTGAAAAATGAGAAATTCACTTCACAAACTGCAAGCACATAAAATATAAAAGTGGAAGTTTTTATGACTTATGATTTTGCAAACTGTCATTAAACCTAGGATAAGCCTTTCCAAGTTCAGCATCTGAAGTCTTTACTTCCTAAAAGAAAAAAAGTGGTTGGTGTATATCCAATTATAAGGGTGCTTGTTTGGTTTACAAATTGTTATTAGGCAATACTTGAATGAATCTGTGATTATTGTTAGAAGATGCTCATTAGTGGGAAGCACTAGAATGCCTGGTAGATTTTAGGTTTTCTTCATGCTGAGATTTGTTAGTCATAGAGGATTTATTTAAGATTGTGCAATAGAGCAGGGGGAGGAAGGACTATAGAAAATGCACAATTAAATGTACACCTCCCAGAAAGGCACTTAAAATGTGAAAGGGTCGGGCATGATAGAATTTTTCTCTTTCTCCTGTACCTTTTCACCCAATCTGCTTATTCAGAGTCAGAACCAGTTGTGTGCAGTGGAGACCCCACATCTCCAGGAGAAACACTTAGTGTGAACCAGAAATGACGCAGAACTCTTCTATGGAAATATGCAAGGATTCTTTACCTGGGAAGCTGGGCTAGAAAATACTAAACATTATATATACTAGAGATGTAAATTCGTTTTTGCCGAATTGGACAATTTCAATGAAATTGTCCAATTCGGCATGTTTCAGGAAGCCCGAAAAAGATCGGGATTTTCCCATTTTTTCGCAAAAATTCGTTTTTTCGATTAGTGTGCACTAATGGGAGTCAGTGCGCGCTAACTCCCCGTTAGTGCGCGCTAACTCCCGTTAGCGCGCACTAACAAAAACTAACAAAAAGTAACAAAATCTAACAGTTTCTGTTAGTACGCATTAATGGGGAGTTGCGCACTATGGCGTGCCATGTTCCGGTCCGGGGGCTGGTCTGGAGGCCATGTCTATGCCCCCAGAACACCCCTAGGCCGGAACCACGCCCACTGCCGCACCCCCAGAATGCCCCCGATGATGCGCCGGCCATGACACGCCCCCCCCCCCCCAAGAAAGCCCCGGGACTTACACGCATCCCGGGGCTTGTGCGCGCCACCGAGCCCATGCAACATAGGCTCGGCGCGCGCAGGGGGTGCAAGGGGCAGCTTTTCGGGGGTTACACGCGTATCTTATGCACGAACTCCTTTGAAAATCTGCCCCATTCTGTCCTCATTGGAAGAACTTTGTATTTCTTGTGCTGCTCTACTACAATTCCCATTCTCAAATCTGGTTGGTCTTCTGATGTCCTCCTAGGCTGAGGAATCCAGTTTTTCTTGGACCTATGTTCTGTATGAGAATCTGCAAGCAATCCTGAATTTGTCAATAGTCACCCATTATACTTGTGCCTTGGGTGGAAAACATTTAGGAGCAGCAGGCTGGCTAAGATTTGCTGTCTTCCAGCTCAGCTGAATCTCATTCTGCAGAGAATAGTCCTTTGCTACCATGTAACAGACCCTTAGAGGAGGTGGAGGACTGAAAGCAACAAAATTTCCTAGAGACAGCAAAATCTTAAATCCATCCTTGTCTGTGAGCTGTTATATACCCTTTGCTTTTCAAATAGATCTATGAAGTATGGGTTGCTTTTTTAGGCTTTGTATCTTCTTGACTGTCTAGATTCTCTTCCTTTTTTGTTTCAGCTGATTGCTCCGCCAACTCATCTGGATCCCATCTGCAGCAACATCTGATAGTTCTATAGTTCTGCCTTGCTTTGTAGTTGTGGAATATTTTATAGTTCCATGGCTTCATCTTGACTTGTGTTGGTGGTGATGCTCATAGAAACCATCTGCTCAGGGCTTGTTGGAGTCATGATGTTCAATGAGAATGCTCCATCAAAGTGCACACTCTAGTTTACTGTCCCCTCATCTGTCCCAGGGAGGATTCAATATCCCCATTCTCATTTACTGTAGCTCAAAAGCATGTCTTTTGTGGACCTGACCACCATCCTGGAATGCTTTCCCTTTACAGTATGTAGAGTATGTAAACCTTGCAGTCAAATGCCCTCAGGTTTTTGCTGTGCCACATTTCATGAGGTGTCACCTCATTTGCCCTTTTGGCAGCAGGTTCTGCAGATGGTTTGCAGTCATCAGTGACTCTCCCAGAATTTGTCAGGAAGGCTGGCATCCAGCAGCAGACTCCTTGTTCTCTCTAGCATGCAGCTCTTCCTTTTGGCTACACTATTCTATTCGAGAGCATTCGGCACCATGGTCTGATGCTTGATCCCTTGTTGCTTGAGGTATGTATTAAAGAAGCCCATTTAAAGGAAACTAGAAAATGTGCAATTTCCATTATTATTCCCATAATTTGGAATAATATGCCTGTGAATTTGAAATGTGACAGATTATAAAGCTTTTAGGTAATTTGTTTATAGCAGCTTTTTCAAAAATGCGGAAATAAGTTGAGTCTTGTTTATATATTGCTTTATGTATTTTATAATTTTTAATGTTTTTTGTAACCCACTTAGCATGACTTGTTGTTCTAGGTGGGCTATACGTTTCTTAAATAAATAAATGTTTGAATCATTTTTTTTGCATGTATTCAACATTATCCAAATACACAGTTCCAGGTTTACGCTGGAGGTTGCTGCTTGTCACTGCCACGTACTCGTTGAATTCCTCCTGTGTTTTTAATTTTGTGTCTCAGGAAGTAGGTCTGTGTGCTTGAAATAATCATTACCGAAGGTCAGGAAGTATCTGTTTTCAAAAGTGGTCACTGTCTTCAATAGCTCACACAGATCACTATAGCTCTAGTGATGGCTTGCCTGCTGTGTCTTGCCTTGCCTTTCAGACTGTGAATGACTGTCGGTATCTCTGTCCACAGGAATATCTTCCAATCCAGCGTCATCTGTTTGTTGAGCAAGTCATTTATTACATCTGAGTATCTGTGCCCAAGGTGCCTGTGCCATGTGTGAATGCAGTTCTTGTGGGGGTTCTGCGGAGCTGCTATAGCTTCTTCATCTGTGCAGATGATTCTGTAAAGGCTGAAAGGCTGTCGCCCGCAACCTTTTGTGCCACTGTGCTTGTCCCGTTCTTAATTGTGCATGCATTCTTATGCAAGAGGAAAGTGAAACCCTTACTTGTCAGGTGTTTCACTGACAATAGGCTGCCCCTTAGGCAGCGGCAGATTCCCGATGAAGACCGGCCCGGGGATTCGCTGCCCAGCCTGTTCCAGGAGATACTACGTGGTCTGCCGAGCGCGGCTCTGTCACGGCCGCGCTCGGCAGAACTTGTGACTAGCGCGACCGGCCCACCGGGGGATACCTGATCCCCCGATAGACCAATCCGCCCCTGCCCTTAGGTCTGGCACAAACAAAATACCTTTCACGAGTATTCTGTGTCTGCGTCCTGCAGTGATGACACACGTAATCTGTCCTAGAAGTTAAAAGAGCAGGTTAGCAATCCTGCACACAGTCCTCGTCAAATCCTGCTGACACGTCTTGTGACCTTGAGAAAGTCACTTCACCCTCCTTTGTGTTAGGTACAAATTTAGGAGCTCATTCACAAAGTCAGGTTAGGCCATTTACTGCATGGTAAATAGCCTAACTCAGGGATAATGTAAAGTATTTCAGATACCTTGTGATATTCTGCTGCTGGCATTGTGCAGATTACAATGAGCTGATTAGCATGTAAATGCATGCTAGTTAGCTCATTAATAGCCTAAACAATGCAAGTCAAATTACACAACATGCCTCAAAAATCAGAAGTCGCATTATTTGATCTGAAGTTAGCTACAAGTGAAGAGTTGTAGCTAATAACTCCCTGGAGTGTTGGAAAGCCAAATCATGTCCCAAAGCTCCCAAACCTACGCTTAAAAGGGGCTCTTGGCCGTGAGTAACCCCCCCAAAAGAAGTTAAGAAAAAATCTGGGGGCCTCCATGGACCTCAGGTCCCACCCATCCTCTGGTCGCCGTATCTCAAAAAAGATATAGTTCCAATGGAGAAGATACAGAGAAAGGCAACCAAAATGATAAAGGGGATGGAACAGCTCCCCATGAGGAAAGACTAAAGAGGTTAGGTCTGTTCAGTTTGGAGAAGAGACGGCTGAGGGGGGTTATGATAGAGGACTTTAAAATCATGAGAGGTCTAGAATGGGTAGATGTGAATCGGTTATTTACTCTTTCGGATAATAGAAGGACTAAGGGGTACTCCATGAAGTTAGCATATAGCACATTTAAGCCTAATCACAGAAAATTATTTTTCACTCAATGCACAATTAAACTCTGGAATTTGTTGCTAGGGAATGTGGTTAGTGCCTTTAGTGTAGCTGGGTTTAAAAAAGGTTTGGATAAGTTCTTGGAGGAGAAGTCCATTACCTGCTATTAA
This sequence comes from Rhinatrema bivittatum, assembly GCF_901001135.1. Taxonomy (NCBI): domain Eukaryota; kingdom Metazoa; phylum Chordata; class Amphibia; order Gymnophiona; family Rhinatrematidae; genus Rhinatrema; species Rhinatrema bivittatum. The sequence continues at coordinate 111,381,483 of NC_042619.1, forward strand.
TCAAGTTGACTTAGAAAATAGCCATTGCTATTACTAGCATCAGTAGCATGGGGTTATACTTAATTTTTGGGTACTTGCCAGGTACTTGTTGCCTGGATTGGCCACTGTTGGAAACAGGATGCTGGGCTTGATGGACCCTTGGTCTGATCCAGTATGGCAATTTCTTATGTTTCTTATGTTTCTTAATATATCTAAAAGATCCCAGTAAGGCCCTCCCCCCATCCCACAACCCCTCCCCAACCGGTTATAAATTCTGGCTCCTTGAGGCCAGGACCTCATCTGTCATGCTAGGCCAGACCCCTGAAACCCCTCTGTAGAATTAACAGATTTAGTTCTAGTGAATTAGGGGGGGCCCGGAATCCCCAAGGCTTCGTATCTTGACAGTGTCCATTTTTCAAAATGGCGCTAGCCGCACCATCACATGATATTGTTGAAGTTTATTGTAATCTACCTAGAACAGGTTCTGGATATGGACAGAATATAAATTATTGAAAAAAAATAAACAAATAAATAAACAAACAAATAAATAAATAAATAAAATGGGGAAAAATCAAGCTTGGCTGGCTTGTATCATTTTAAAAACCCCAACGTTTAAATATCTGGCCCCTTTATTTTATCCGACTAACTCATTAATCCAGAGATCTTCACTATTTTTCAAATGGGATCTGCATTGGCAAACAAACTTCAATCTGAGAGCCAGCATCATGGCCAGACAAAGTGCTTGGCTCACTGGACAAGGAGTGAGGTCCTTTTGCAATGATGCTGCTGGGCCGGAACTCATGTAACTAAAATTAAGCCTGCTATCCCACAATCTGTCTACCTCATCTCCTCCCCATACACACTTTCTCTCTCTCCCTTGCAACCCATCTCCCCCTTTCTTTCTCTTCTTCTCCCCAGCCCACCCTCTCCCCAGTTTGTTTCACTCAACAGTCTTCCTCCAGCACACTCTTTCCCAAAACTCCTCCCTCAAACTCTCTCTTCCCCAATACACATACTTTCCCTACCCATCCCAGACAATTTCAACCCCCACCTGCCTCTCCCACTAGTCAACCTCCACCATCCTGTCTCCATCCCCATTTTGCAAGAATATTACAGGAGTTCAAGAACCAAGTAGCTCAAACTCACTGAGAACCATGCAGTGACAGAAGAAAACAGACCAGCTGTTTTGGGTGTAATACTGGTTGCAAGCCTCCAGAGAAGGTAGGGGAGAATGTGTGTTAGGGGAAACAGTCAGAATTAATGGAGGCTGCCACTGGTTCCTAGGCCTTAGAATGAAGAATATTGTAATAACCAGATACAATTTCTCCGAATAACTCTGCCCCAGATCACCTCCAATTTAACGTCAGTGAATAACTTACCTGGCTATCTTCAATATTCAGAATTAGCTGAGTCTGAATGTTCCTCAGAATAATTTTAAAGTTATCCAGGTACATGGGCCCAGACAACTTTATCTTAACTGGTTATATTCAAAACATAGCCAGTTAAATGGCAGAAAATTTGTTTTAAAAACATTCCTAGCGCACCTGCCAATCCAATCCCCCACCTCCCACCCTCTTACAAACTAAAACTGTTAGGCAAAGCACCTGAACCTGATTCTCCCTCAGCCTACCCAATCCAAGTCACAAGTACCTGGCAAGTACCCAAACATTAGATAGATCACAGGCTACTATTGCTTATTAATTACTGTCATAGCAGTTTATGCATTTGTACTCTAGGAATTTATACAAACCTTTTAAAAACTCTGTTACACTAATTGCTGAACCACATCCTCTGGCAATGAATTCCAGAGCTTAACTATGTGCTGAGTGAAAAAGAATTTTCTTCGATTAGTTTTAAATGAGCTACTTTCTAACTTCATAGAGTGCCCCCTGGTCCTTCTATTATGTGAGAGAGTAAATAACCGATTTACATTAACTTGTTCAAGTCCTTTCATGATTTTGTAAACTTCTATCATATCCCCCCTCAGTCGTCTTTTCTCCAAACTGAACAGCCCTAACTTCTTTAGCCTTTCCTCATAGGGCAGCCGTTCCATGCCCCTTATCATTTTGGTTGTCCTTCTCTGCACTTTCAACAGTGCAGTGATATTCTTTTTGAGATACGGTGACAAGAACTGCACTCAGTATTCAAGGTGTGGTCTCACCAAGAAGCGATACAGAGGCATTATGACATCCTCCATTTTATTTTCCATTCCCTTCTTAATAATTCCTAACATTCTGTTTGTTTTTTGATTGCCACAGCACACTGGGCCGAAGATTTCAATGTATGATGCCTAGATCCCTTTTCTGGGTGGTTACTCCTAAGATAGAAACTAACATTGTGTAACTACAGCATGGGGGTTATTTTTCCCTATATGCATCACTTTGCACTTGTCCACGTTACATTTCATCTCCCATTTGGAAGCCCAATCTTCCAGTCTCGCAAGGTCCTTCTGCAATTCATCACAATCCGCTTGAGATTTAACTACTCTGCATAATTTTGTGTCATCCGCAAATTTGATCACCTCACCTGTTGTACCCTTTTCTAGAATATTTATAAATATATTAAAAAGCACAGGTCCAAGTACAGATCCCTGAGGCACTCCACTGTTTAACTTTTTCCACTGTGAAAACTGCCCATTTAATCCTACTCTCTGTTTCCTGTCTTTTAACCAACTTGCAATCCACAAAAGGACATCACCTCCTATCCCATGACATTTTAGTGTTCTTAGAAGCCTGTCATGTGGGACTTTGTTGAATACCTTCTGAAAATCTGAATACACCACATCTAACGGTTCACCTTTGTACACATGTTTATTCACCCCTTTAAAAAAATATAGGAGAGGCCTCAGGGAGTCTCTCCGCTCTGTCTCCCCCTAAATTTAAATACATCGAGTCTCTAGGCCCCTTTCCTCATGCAAACTCTTCCCCTCCCCCGTCAATGGGAAGATAAACCCTCCCACCCCCACCCCATCAGCATTTCTTAAATCCTCCAAGCTGCCAGGAATGTGGTACAATCATAGTGCTTCCCACGGCGCCTAGCGTTGCTGTCAAATAATGCTCCAACAGATAAATTCCCTGCTGTTAGATAATACTGAGAGCAATACTGGGTGCCACCAGGAATGCTACGATCATTTCATGCTCTCAGTGGCAGGAGGAATTTGAGGAGTGCTGGGTGGGGTTGGAAGGTTCAGGCTGGGATTACAGGGAGAGGTGGGAGGGGGAGGTTGTGCATGATGAGGGGGCCTGAAAGCTTGATATGTTTGCTAATTTGGCAGGGGGGCAGGGAAGCTCCGCTGACAAACAGGCCTGCAACTTTAAAAATATTTTTGGAGGATCGAGAGGTTTTCCTCTACTAAGTTACAGTTTGCTAGGGAGGTCTTGGGGGGGGAAGGGGGGGGAAGGGGGGGGGGGGAATAGGCCTGCAGTCCCACAAACCTTTTATTTAATTTTAGTTTTAGTTTTTCCTCCACTTAAGTGACTATGTTTTAATACAGCTCATTAAGTTGAAAATTATCTGGGTACATGTATCTGGATAACTTCAGGGAAGTATATTCAGTGGGATGTTTATCCCGCTGAATATCCCTGACAAACTTATCTGGCTAACTTTTGCCAGATAAGATATCCATTTGCTGCTTTTCTGCATATTGCCCTCTGAGAGTGCTGCCTTCTCAGAATCTCACATTGCTCTGACAACAACAACACAGGGCACTTAGCCTGTGTGATGCAAGCTTGTGTCCTCCCAGCAAGGCTTTCTCTTCTTTCAAGGTGTACATTTTGGGCGTGTGTGCGTGTGCATGTATGGGGGGAGGGGGGTGGGGGAGGTGCGGTCCTTGCACCTTAATTTTCATGTTGAGTGAGTGCGAGGGGTATTGCTGCTGCATGTGATTCTGCCTTCTCCTTGAGGGGAGGGGGATATTTTTTTTTAAAGCATGGGATGCAAGAGAGGATGCCAGGTTAGCTAGTAGATCCCCCGGCAGAACATTTTTATATTGCAAGAGGATGCATGATCTTCTCCTACCACAGGGATAACAGAAAGCTTTGAGGGTATTGGGCAGGGGCAGGGGCTACGGCTCTAACAACTTTTTGTCTTCACTGGAAGGTGGGGTTTGAGCCACTGCTTGCCTGCCATGTTTCTTCTTTTCATCTTAACTAGCTACATGTTGAAAACAGCTGGATATCTGGGTATTTATTTTATTTTAAAACATGTATACCCCGCTTATAGCGAACCTGTCGTGCTAAGCGGGTTAAAATACTTCAGTTACACCATTATTAACTTTAGCCGAGTATATTATTCAGTGGGATGACTAAAATTATCTGGATAACTGTTCCTGGATAACCTTAGCCGAGTATAATATTCAGTGGGATACAGAGCCATGCTGTGTAGCACTATAGAAATGATAAGTAATAGTAGTTGTAAGTAGTAGAGACTTGAACCTCTGAATATTCCACTAAAGATATCCGGGTGACCTTACTCAGATAACTTTGAAAGTTGCCAGCTGACTGAATATGGACCACATTTATGATATTTACCAATAAGGATATAGTCAAACCAGTTAGACTGTACTCCATCAAATGGTCATGTAATCATTACAGGCATGATTTATTTTACCAGAAAGGAGGCCATGGTGAATAACTATTCAGGAAGGCTGATATATTAAAACATCATTATTCAAAGCTGGAGAAGAGCCTGCAAGAGAGGTCAAAGAGCATCAAAATTGAAAATGAGTTTATAATGAAACATTTGGGGTCGGTCAAACACGGAGACATGGAATGTATTTAGCTGCCTCATTACTCTATGAATGAGTCTGATTATCCTTTTTCAAACATCTGACATCACTGGGGTGATGTTGGTTCCGTATAGAAAAAGCCTGGGAAATTGCACTGAGCATGTATAGGCTATGATAGCATGGGGTGTGGCTTATATATTTTTTATTGTCCCAAGCCGTTATGAGTTTTTTTGTCACAATCAACATGAGATGCTGAAGATAACTGGGCACAATTAGTACCTGCACAAAACTTTAAAAATTTGAAATGAACCTTTTGGGGGAAATAGTCATTGTAAAGTTCTTTTTAATGAAATATGCTTTATTTGATTTAATTTGATAGAGTACATTCTTGTTTTTCATTAAAAAATGATGGGCCTATGATTATATTGAGAGAGTTTATGAAATTTGTGTTCAAAGAATTTCTATCTCCCACTGTATGACGGTCATTTATTTAAAAAGTAATTTTAGCAATAGCAGGTTTATGTGTGGATAAGTTTTTGTCTAGTGCTGAGTAATAGAGATGTGAATCGTGTCCTCGATCGTCTTAACGATCGATTTCGGCTGGGAGGGGGAGGGAATCATATTGTTGCCATTTGGGTGTTTAAAGTATCGTGAAAATCGTTAAAATCGTGAGCCGGCACACTAAAACACCGTAAAACCCACCCCCGACCCTTTAAATTAAATCCCCCACCCTCCCGAACCCCCCCAAAATGCCTTAAATTACCTGGGGGTCCAGCGGGGGTCCGGAACGGCCTCCTGAAATCGAATCGTGTTGTCTTCAGCCGGCGCCATTTTGCGCCGCCATTTTGCAAAATGGCGGCGCAAAATGGCACCGGACATAGACCAACATTCGCGGCAGCAGATCGCTCCCGGACCCCCAGGGACTTTTGGCCAGCTTGGGGAGGGGGCTCCTGACCCCCACAAGACTTGCCAAAAGTCCAGTGGGGGTCCGGAACGACCTCCTGCAGTCGATCTCCTCCCGGCGCCATTTTCCGTACGGAAAAACGATTCACGGCAGGAGATCGCTCCCGGACCCCCGCTGGACCCCCAGGGACTTTTGGCCAGCTTGGGGGGCCTCCTGACCCCCACAAGACTTGCCAAAAGTTCAGCGGGGGTCCGGAACGACCTCCTGCAGTCGAATCATGTTGGTCTATGGCCGGCGCCATTTTGCACCGCCATTTTAATGGCGGCGCAAAATGGCGCCGGCTGAAGACAACACGATTCGATTTCAGGAGGCCGTTCCGGACCCCCGCTGGACCCCCAGGTAATTTAAGGCATTTTGGGGGGGTTCGGGAGGGTGGGGGATTTAATTTAAAGGGTCGGGGGTGGGTTTTAGGGTGTTTTAGTGTGCCGGTTTTCCTGCCCTCCCCCTTCCCCTCCCCCTTCCCCCGATTTACGATTTTTTGACGATAAATCGGTGGAATTGTTATTGTATCGTGGCCCTAACGATTTTTGACGATTTAAAATATATCGGACAATATTTTAAATCGTCAAAAAACGATTCACATCCCTACTGAGTAAAAGTTTTAAACCCCAAGTATAAAAATGAGAATTACAAGTTACCATGATACCCTTGTTTAATTGAAAGCAGTCTTTCTTATGCAATTAAAAAAGATATAAACTGAAGAAGTACATGTTTCTTGAGACAAAATTGGCTGTCTAAAATTTTCCCTCACTCAATGGGGTTAAAAGTTTGCACATTCTCACACATTGGGCTGGATTTAAAAAACCCTGCGCGTGTAAATACTGCCGGATTTAAGCGCGCAGGGCACTTGCGTGCCGGTGCGCCTATTTTGCATAGGCTGCTGGCGAGCGCAAAGCCCTGGGACGCGCATAAGTCCCAGGGCTTCATAAAAGGGGCGGGAGGGGGCGTTTCCTGGGGCGTGTCCGGGGTCAGGGGATGCCGAGGTGGCGCTCAAGTTACGCCTGCTTCAAGCAGGCGTAACTTGCACAACAAAGGTAGGGGGGAGGGATTTAGGTAGGACTGGGGGGTGGGCTAGATAGGGGAAGGGAGGGGAAGGTGGGGGGACTCGGAAGGAAAGTTCCCTCCGAGGCCGCTCCGATTTCAGAGCGGCCTCAAAGGGAATGGAGGCAGGCTGCGCGGCTCGGCGCACGCAGGCTGCCGATTTTGCACAGCCTTGTGCGCGCCGACCCCGGATTTTATAAGATACGCGCGGCTACGCATGTATCTTATAAAATCCGGCGTACTTTTGTTCGCGCTGGTTGCGCGTACTTATTTAAGATCTCCCTCATTGAGAGGATGTGTTCCAGGGAGTGTGTTTGTTTAGGTCGGGGAAGGAAACACACACGTAGATTGCATTTTCATATCTTTGGTGTACTTTTCCAGCAAACTTCTACTGGCAGAAAAAGGAGGTGCAAGTGACCATTCACGCTTTGTGCCCAGGGCACATTTCAAAGAAAAAATGTGTGTACTCTCACCTTTGAGAATTCGTTCAATAACTACAGGTAAAAAGTATGCATGGTCTTTCTTCCAATGCGGGGAGTTTGGAAACTGCCTCTCCATTTTGGACAAAGAGTCCGAGGTAACCATTTGTATTCTGTCTGCTTTGAGAAGAGGCCAATGTACTATGCTGCTTGATTTTTCACTCAGAAGTTCAGATTTTCTACATCTAACTTTTGTACTGGGACTACTACACAAATGAGGCATAGTTATTATGTATTTTTGTGTATGTGTGAGAAATGACGTGCAAAGACATAACAGCATCTCATTATCTGAGAATTTGTGTAAACTTACAAAGTAGGCACATAAGTTTACCCTGTGTGATAAGGCCATTTTTTGAATGCTTTCAAGAACAGACCCTATGCATAGAAAAATGTACAAAAGCCCCAAACACTGGCCCTTCTGTGTTTTTCAGGATGTTTTGTGTTATGCCTGTCGGTCGCAGAGGCTTCGACCTCTCATGCTCACCTCTTTTTTCCCTGCTCCAGCAAGTCTAGGAAGAATGGCGGTCTCTGCCAGTCCCCGCCGACCTCTACGGCGTTCCCGGGACAGCGTGGGTGCTGCCGACCGCCATCTTGCACCCGGAGTTACCTAGACACATTTGAACACGTCATGGCGGGAACCTCGGGGGTGTCCCCACCTGATGACGTCAACCCACTAGTGTATTTAATCTGACCAGCCCTTGCCTTCCTCGAGTTAGCAAGGATTTCCGTCTTGCTGAATTCTCCACATTCAAGGGCTTCCTGTTCCTGACTTAGTCTTGGCATCCGCACGCTCTAAGTACCTGCTCCTCGGGGGTTCCCCTGTGTTCTTGGCTATCCGCTCCTCGGAGGGCCTTCCTGCCTGACTGCGACTAGACCTGCATCTCAGGTCTCTATTTCTCTCCAGGAACCATCTACTTTAAGTATCTCTACTGACTTCTACTATACAGACTGCTTTGTGGATTCCACGCGGTGTACCCTGACCCTCGGGCCACTATCATCCTTCTTCAGTAGAAGCCATTCAGCTTTCCTACTCTACAAAATTCATGTACAACATTTACAGGAGCCACTTCCGGGTTCCGGCATTGCTAGCAAGTTCTTCAACATCTACTGTACAGACTTCCTCGGCAAACCCCGTGTTACGCTTGGGCTGAGTTCAGGGGTAGTGAACACCACCCAAAAGGGTGGCTCCAGGTGGAGAGAGACAGGGATGGCTGGAAACCGTGTCTGGGTCCCCGCTGGGTCAGGGCAGACAGCAAGTAGCAGTGTCTGGGTCTAGGCTGAGTCAGGGCAGGCGGCAGTTAGCAGGGTCTGGGTCCAGGCTGAGTCAGGGCAGGAGGCAGATAGCAGGGTCTAGGTTCAGGCTGGGTCAGGGCAGGCGGCAGAGCAAGGCAGGTCAGAAGGCCCGTAGGCCACACACACACAGAAGGCCCGTAGGCCACACACCGTAAGCGGGGCAAGGCAGGTCAGAAGGCCCGTAGGCCACACACACACAGAAGGCCCGTAGGCCACACACCGTAAGCGGGGCAAGGCAGGTCAGAAGGCCCGTAGGCCACACACACACACAGAAGGGCCGTAGGCCACACACCGTAAGCGGGGCAAGGCAGGTCAGAAGGCCCGTAGGCCACACCCACACAGAAGGCCAGTAGGCCACACACAGTAAGCGGGGCAAGGCAGGTCAGAAGGCCCGTAGGCCACACCCACACAGAAGGCCCATAGGCCACACACACAGTAAGCAGGGCAGAGAGCCCGTAGGCCAAACACACACAGACAGTAGAGCAGAGGGCCCGTAGGACCGCACGCACAGTAAGCAAGGCAGGGCAGGGCAGAAGGTCCGAAGACCATACACAGCACAAGGTCGAAGGCCGCGCAAGGCAAGACAGAAGGCCCGAAGGCCATGCAAGGCAAGACAAGACAAGGTAGAAGGCCCGAAGGCCACGCAAGGCAAGACAAGGCAAGACAGAAGGCCCGAAGGCCACGCAAGGCAAGGCAAGGCAAGACAGAAGGCCCGAAGGCCACGCAAGGCAAGGCAAGGCAAGACAGAAGGCCCGAAGGCCACGCAAGGCAAGGCAAGACAGAAGGCCCGAAGGCCACGCAAGGCAAGGCAAGACAAAAGGCCCGAAGGCAAGGCAAGGCAAGACAGAAGGCCCGAAGGCCACGCAAGGCAAGGCAAGACAGAAGGCCCGAAGGCCACGCAAGGCAGAAGGCCCGAAGGCCACGCAAGGCAGAAGGCCCGAAGGCCACGCAAGGCAAGGCAAGGCAGAAGGCCCGAAGGCCACGCAAGGCAAGGCAAGGCAGAAGGCCCGAAGGCCACGCAAGGCAAGGCAAGGCAGAAGGCCCGAAGGCCACGGCAAGGCCCGAAGGCCACGCAAGGCAAGACAGAAGGCCCGAAGGCAAGGCTAGGCAAAGCAAGGTCAAAGGACCACACGCACAGCAAGCAAGGAAGGCTAGAGCAGGGAGCCCAGGCGAGCTCGATGCCGAAGCACTGAGGGGACTGTCAGGCAGGGTTATAAGGGAAAGCCCAGAACATAGAGAGGAGAAGGGAGATAGACTGGGCCTGTCAGGAGAGCCAGCTCTAGAGGGACCCCTGGTGGTGAGGCGGTTGCACAGCAGCCATAGCAGTAACAGTACCCCTCCCTCAAGGCCTCCCCCTCCTCCTGGATCCCATTTTTGCAGGAGGTACTCAATAATAACGTGAGACCACTCCTGGGGCGATGCGGCAGGTTCAACTCTCTCCCGAGGCAGCAAGGCAGTCCATAACCCTTCCTGGAGTAATAAGGCAGACGCAACCCCAACCTGGGGCAGCAACATAGTCCATAACCCCTCCTGGGACAAGGCGGCAGAGTTAGACCCCTCCTGGGGTAGCAGAGGCAGTGCAGATTTCCATAACCCCTCCTGGGGTGAGAAGGGGAACATAAACCCCACCTGGGGCAGAGAAATAGTCCGTAATCCCTCCTGAGACGACAGCAGGACTGGCCCGGACCCCTCCAGGATCGGCATCAGGGCCGGCACAGACTCCTCCAGGGTTGGCGACCGTAGGACCAGTACGGGCCCCTCCCGAGTCGGCAGCTGGATCGGTACAGCAGGCTCAGATGGTTGAGTAACAAAGTCTGTTGGCAGGCCCAGTTCGGACCCCTCCGGGGACTGCAGCAGGGCCGGTTCAGCAGGCTCGGATGGCTGAGTCAGAAAGTCTGTCAGTAGGACCGGTTCGGACCCCTCCGGGGACGGCAGCAGGGCCGGTTCGAGCCCCTCTGGGAGTGGCAGCAGGACCGGTTCGAGCCCCTCCGGGGGCGGCAGCAGGACCGGTTCAGTAGACTCAGATGGCTGAGTCAGAAAGTCTGTCAGTAGGGCCGGTTCGGACCCCTCCGGGAACGACAGCAGGACCGGTTCGGACTCCTCCGAGGATGGCAGCAAGGCCAGTTCGAGCCCCTCCGGGGGTGGCAGCAAGGCCAGTTCGGACCCCTCCAGGGGCGGCAGCAAGGCCAGTTCGGACCCCTCCGGGAGAGGCAGCAAGACCGGTTCGGCAGTTTCAGATGGCTGAGAGACACAATCTGTCAGTAGGACCGGTTCAGATCCTTCCGGGACCAGCAGCAGGACCGGTTCGAGCCCCTCTGGGGGTGAAGCAGCGGGCTCGGACTCCACTCGAGGCGATGCAGCGGGCTCGGACCCCTCTCGAGATGATGCAACAGGTTCGGACTCCTCTCGGGGTGATGCAACAGGTTCGGACCCCTCGCGGGGTGATGCAACAGGCTCGGACCCCTCGCGGGGTGATGCAGCAGTCTTGGAACCCGCTCGGGGTGATGCAACAGGTTCAGACCCCCCGCGGGGTGATGCCACAGACTTGGGCCCCTCTTGGGGTGGTGCAGCAGGCTCAGGCCCCTCTTGGGGTGGTGCAGCAGGCTCAGGCCCCTCTTGGGGTGGTGCAGCAGGCTCAGGCCCCTCTTGGGGTGGTGCAGCAGGCTCAGGCCCCTCTTGGGGTAATGCAGCAATCTTGGAACCCGCTCGGGATGATGCAACAGGTTCAGGCCCCTCATGGGGTAATGCAGCATGCTTGGGTGGCAGAGCAACAAGGTTAGAATTAAGGCGCAGGGAGGACAAAGATTGTACTGCCGTGGGCTTGATACCTTGAGTCAGAAGCTCCTGCTTTTGTTTCTGGAGGAGCTGCTTAGAGAGGGCACAGGCAGTTCTAGGACGTCTAGGGAAGGTGCTCGTTAGTGTCTTAACTGCAGCTGTGGGAAGCAGAGCTCTGCTAGAGTTGATTACTTCTCTCAGCTTTCGTTTCTGAGGCTCTAGCGTGGAAGTTATAGAAGGCTTCTTAACCCGGTGAGTTCTAAGATTTTCAGAATTAATACTTGTTTCCTGGTAGCAAGTTTTTTCCAAAGTGTCCAGAGATGAAGTGCTAGAATGCTTAATCCATAAACTGTTACATGAAATAATGTTGCTAGCTGGGCCAGAAGCTGAACGCCCGGTAGTAGAACTAGCTGAGCTTTTGGGAGAAACAGATGGCCCGTTAGCTTTGCAGCGGGGGCAGGGTTCGCCTGGAGGCAAAAGGCACGGAATACATGAACATTTCCACCATCCTGGCTGTGGAGTAGAACAGTTTAAACACTCTTGATAGACAGACACATTTCTCTTATTGCAGTTACTGCACGACCAGTGTTCCTGACCAGCAAGTTGACAGGCTAGACAGTTCTGATAGCTTAGGTAATTCAAGGTCTGACAGGAATTGCAGGTATAAAACTTTGAAGGAGGCATCTTGTAATAGTGAAAAAAAAGTTGACTCACCGGATTAGCACACAGACCTATCTCTTCCCCTGGAAATTTGATGGCTTCGGCATACTGTTACGCTTGGGCTGAGTTCAGGGGTAGTGAACACCACCCAAAAGGGTGGCTCCAGGTGGAGAGAGACAGGGATGGCTGGAAACCGTGTCTGGGTCCCCGCTGGGTCAGGGCAGACAGCAAGTAGCAGTGTCTGGGTCTAGGCTGAGTCAGGGCAGGCGGCAGTTAGCAGGGTCTGGGTCCAGGCTGAGTCAGGGCAGGAGGCAGATAGCAGGGTCTAGGTTCAGGCTGGGTCAGGGCAGGCGGCAGAGCAAGGCAGGTCAGAAGGCCCGTAGGCCACACACACACAGAAGGCCCGTAGGCCACACACCGTAAGCGGGGCAAGGCAGGTCAGAAGGCCCGTAGGCCACACACACACAGAAGGCCCGTAGGCCACACACCGTAAGCGGGGCAAGGCAGGTCAGAAGGCCCGTAGGCCACACACACACACAGAAGGGCCGTAGGCCACACACCGTAAGCGGGGCAAGGCAGGTCAGAAGGCCCGTAGGCCACACCCACACAGAAGGCCAGTAGGCCACACACAGTAAGCGGGGCAAGGCAGGTCAGAAGGCCCGTAGGCCACACCCACACAGAAGGCCCATAGGCCACACACACAGTAAGCAGGGCAGAGAGCCCGTAGGCCAAACACACACAGACAGTAGAGCAGAGGGCCCGTAGGACCGCACGCACAGTAAGCAAGGCAGGGCAGGGCAGAAGGTCCGAAGACCATACACAGCACAAGGTCGAAGGCCGCGCAAGGCAAGACAGAAGGCCCGAAGGCCATGCAAGGCAAGACAAGACAAGGTAGAAGGCCCGAAGGCCACGCAAGGCAAGACAAGGCAAGACAGAAGGCCCGAAGGCCACGCAAGGCAAGGCAAGGCAAGACAGAAGGCCCGAAGGCCACGCAAGGCAAGGCAAGGCAAGACAGAAGGCCCGAAGGCCACGCAAGGCAAGGCAAGACAGAAGGCCCGAAGGCCACGCAAGGCAAGGCAAGACAAAAGGCCCGAAGGCAAGGCAAGGCAAGACAGAAGGCCCGAAGGCCACGCAAGGCAAGGCAAGACAGAAGGCCCGAAGGCCACGCAAGGCAGAAGGCCCGAAGGCCACGCAAGGCAGAAGGCCCGAAGGCCACGCAAGGCAAGGCAAGGCAGAAGGCCCGAAGGCCACGCAAGGCAAGGCAAGGCAGAAGGCCCGAAGGCCACGCAAGGCAAGGCAAGGCAGAAGGCCCGAAGGCCACGGCAAGGCCCGAAGGCCACGCAAGGCAAGACAGAAGGCCCGAAGGCAAGGCTAGGCAAAGCAAGGTCAAAGGACCACACGCACAGCAAGCAAGGAAGGCTAGAGCAGGGAGCCCAGGCGAGCTCGATGCCGAAGCACTGAGGGGACTGTCAGGCAGGGTTATAAGGGAAAGCCCAGAACATAGAGAGGAGAAGGGAGATAGACTGGGCCTGTCAGGAGAGCCAGCTCTAGAGGGACCCCTGGTGGTGAGGCGGTTGCACAGCAGCCATAGCAGTAACACCCCGCTCCGCGGACCACTACCGGATCTGTATTCCTGAGGTGCTTACACTCAGAGGGGATCCCCGGTGTACCCTGCTACGCGGGCCACTACCGGATCTTCTCAGCTGTGGTCTCACTCTGGGTAATTCCCATTGCCCAGGACTGTACTACTATATCGCCAATTCCGTGGACATTACTTTTTCCTTCCTTTACAATAAAGTCTCCACTTCTAGCTGTGTCCCATGCCACTGAGACTGCGCCTGCTGACGTTAAGGCTCACAGAGGTCCTCCCTGTGGGCGGAGACACTTCTCATCTGAGCCCGAGGTTCACATTCTTACTTAAACATAACATTTTGATTTACTGACATAATCCCTTCTCTGCAAAAACCCTTTGCACCTTAGAACATCATTCTCAAAGTCTGCAGATACTTTTTACCCAGAAACTTTGCACCAGGTTTCTAAAGAAAATATGTGCATACTTTCCTTTTCATCCTTGCCATGGGTATCAAGTACCATGGACTTTTTTGCACCTACTTTTTTTGAGTGGGTAGATTTTCTATAGAAGATAACACTTGTAGACATGAAAAGATAATTTACTCATTTTTACTTTTTGATCCTGTCAAAACCACACCCCGGAGAATGCCTCCCTGAAATGAAGCTGAAAGTATGTGTACTGAGGGAGGGCAATTTTTGGACAGCCAATTTATGCACATAAATCACTATTTACCTGTGCAAATGGCTTTGAAAATCATCTTCCCATTAGTGCATGTACAAATCTTGCGAAGAGCAGTGCCAGCCATCAAGAATTGAAGCTTTGGCAATTAATGCTGATGTTGATAAGTTTCATAGTGGTGCCAATCCAGCCCCCACATAACTCAATTGTGTCTTCAGTAGTAAGGATCTATAGGTCTTATCTTTACATAGTGAATTATTACAAATAGCAATAAGGTACTATTAGGGAATGGATTGCCAGAAATGCACATGCATTGTAGTTAAACAGCTAGCTACTCTCTGCATCCTTTAACTTCTTTAGGCATAAAACCCATACCCTAATATGACTTGCTTCAATAGTGCTGCACAAATGTTTTAAATGCTTAACATTTTTTTCCATTGTATTTTCTATAGTAATGCATTTACCCAGGATCCATGGTAATATCATCCATTCGACGATGGTTGGTGGTGGTCCCTGCAAGTTCAAGTCTGTCGTAGCAATGTGTTGCGAAGCAAGCAGTAGAAGAAACAGAAAAGTCAAGTATGATGCAGTGTGGCAGATGAATTTGATAAATGGTTTCCTGATGAACAGTCCTAAGGCGCTTATGGGAGCTATCAGATAGCATGCAGAGAAGAAAGGGAAGAGCAGTCCTATTATGACACATGTTAGCATCTTCACTGCCCAGTGTCGCCTTCGCCAACCTGGAAACTCATCGTACCAGCGAGATGCAAGCAACTGTTGACAGTTTGGCTGTGCAACAAACTGAAAAAGAAAAGAACAGTAAAGTACATATTACATGTGCACCAGTTTCAAAGAAATGCACCACCTTCTGACAGAATAGAACGAAGGACAATTATTCGTTCTTGGGTCTGATCCGGTATAAAGGATTAAGTATTACAGAGCTTAACAAGGCTTTAAAATTCCCTCAATGTAATTCGTGTCATTCTTACTACAACATTAAACATATCAATATAATTAAAGAAAAGTAAAATTCTTAAACAGTAAAGTTACATTTAGTAACCAAAACTTTCCCTTGTTTTCCAGTCATTTTTCAAAACCAGTGACACTTACCTGAAAGCTGAACAATTATTCAAATAATTAATTATAAATATTTGCATGTTTTAGTCTACACATGGAGAATTAGTGGAGAATAAGCATTATTACTGTTACTATTCTTTTTATACATTATAAAAATGGATAATAAAAACTACCTATGAAATATTTTAATTATTTATTTAGTGCATATATATTCCGCTACATCCAATAGATTTGATCAGTGCAGATAACAAGGAAATGAACATAATTACATTAAACATATACATAAAACAAAAGTACAGTAAACATGTACAATCATAACTAAAACAAAAATAAAAGCAGATGCATGAAAACAAAGGATAGCTATCAATAACAATAAAATAAATGTTAAGGAATGCAATCCAAAAATTAAGGCAATTAAACTTGCTTAAAATTGTTGATTTAAGATGTTTCCTAAAAGCTTTATAATCCTCTTGAAGCCTCAATATGGAATCTATACCATTCCATAGGATTGGTCCAGTTTCAGAAAATGATCTTAATTTAGGTTGCTGAGTTCTACAACTTAAGATCTCAGGTATCTTGAGCAAACATTGACCTTCATATTGAAGAGACTTAGTAGAAGCATAAGGCTCTATCAATTCAATCAGGGGAAAACCCTCACATTTCAAGGACCTAAATACTATAGTCAATATTCTGAATTTAAGGCCAATGCAGGGTCTTCAATACCAGTGTCTTATGCTTGTGGTATTTAGCCCCAGTTATGATTCTTGCCATTCCATTCTGTATCAGTTATAACACTTTAAGTAATACTTTAGGTAAACCTACAAAAAGAGAGTTATTATAATCAATTTTTGAAATAACTATAATCAACAAAACACAAATATTTAACCAAAATTATATGACAAAACCAAAAATTCATAACATAACAATGAATTTAAGGCCCCAAAATCTAATAGCAAGGCAATATGGAGTAAGCAAAAAAGAGAGAATTCCCTAATATATAAATATTGTATATATCATATATTAAATGAAACAGATAAGGTTAATCATAGGAGAATCATGAAAAAATAACAGCAAGTTTCTAATCAAGTAAGAAGGGCATCTGACTCATCTAAATCAGGTTTGCTTGCATCCAATTTAGAACATAGTAAGTTATTAAGTTGTTCAGGATTATAAAATACAAAGACAGAACCCTTACACATAAAATCTCCATTTGGCAGTAAACCATAAAACCAAAGGAACCTTCATAACCAAAACAGAATTCTACTTGCAAAAATATTTCTTTCGTAGCTGAATTAGTCTGGTGATATCTCTGGTACATGTGAATGCTAAAAGATAACAAAAATGTTCTTTATGTCAGAAATACCTACTAATAATTAGCTACTCCTTCATTTGGAAGACCATCTCTACCACTAATGTAGCTTTAGAAATAGAAAGTGAAATACCTGAGACCAAATGAAGGTATTTAATACCTCAACAGTAATTCCTGAAGCATTAGAAACTAGGTATGTGCATTTGTTTGCGACAAAATAGGAAATATAGATGATATTTCCTATTTCGTCGCGGGTCGGGGGACCAACAAAATGATAGGAAAACCCATGAAATTTCATGTGGTTTACTTTTTTTTTTTGGGGGGGGGGGGGAAGAAAGGGCACATTAAAAAAAAACCCCAAACCCACCCCAACCCTTCAAATTTAATTAATTGCAACTCCCCACCCTCCTGACCCCCCAAGACTTGCCCAAACCCCTCCAAGACTTACCAAAAGTCCCTGGTGGTCCAGCAAGGTCCCGGGAGCGATCTCCCCCTCTCAGGCAATCGGTTGCCACTAATTTAAATGGCACCGATGGCCCAAAGGTAGGGTGATCATAGGGCACCGATGTCCCTTACCATGTGACAGGGGCTATCGGTGCCATTGGTCGGCCCCTGTTACATGGTAGGAGCAATGGATGACCCACGCGGTCTCTACCCCAGCACTTTCACTTACCTCCTGGCCTGACCCAGGCGCTAAAAACCCGCATTAAAATACTTGCACTAACTCTACCCCCCTGCTCGTGCAGCTTCCTGCATTGCCCATAAATAATCATTTCCATTGCATGCCATTAGTATGCATTCATGCAGAAAAACTGTGTGTTTGTATGTACTTTTTTCTCGCACACAAAACCCTTAGTACATACCTGTATTGGGCTTTGTGGGGGAAAATGTGCATACAAACACATGTAGAAGTGCGCACAAACCCGCAACAGCTTCAAGCGCACCTTATTACATTAGCCCGACAGTGTTAAACTTCATTGTAACATTGTTTTTGTCTGCTTGCTGCTAGTACTGCTACACTTGTCTCACCCCTTGAGAAAAAATGGCAGTGTCAAGCTCCCAGCAGTGGAAATTTGCTTCTAATTATTTTCTCCCCTGGAAGATGGTTCATGCAGGGTCTTGGTGTGGGTGGGAAAGAGTGGAGAGAGTTGCAGCATCAGTTCACTGTCCAGTCCAGTGAGGTGAGCAATGCCATGTATAGAGAGACAGCAGAAAGCAGCATACCAGGAGGCTGCCAGTGTTTGTGAGCAGCCTAGAGCAATCTCAGCTGTGCACTAGCGCACAGCAAGATACTACATTGTGTGTATGTGTGTGTGTGTGTATGTGTGTAGTTCTCCACACACCCACAGAATGGTACAGTCAGTGGTGAACACACTGTCAGTTACAGTACAACTAAAAAAGAAAGAAAACCTGTTTTCATCCAAACCCCCAGTAGGCAGTGACAAAATCTATCATGTCAGGAAAAGATAGAACATTATAAACATAAGTTTTTCCATGATGGGTCAGATCAAGAAACAATCAAGCCCAACATCCTGTTTCCAACAGTGGCCAAGGGGAAAAATATTGTTGGCAGAGGAGGCACTGAAACAGGGAGTCCCAAACCTACATTGTAAAGGGACTTTTTCAAATCCAAAATGGAAAGAGAGACAGGCAGCTTCAGGCAGAAGAAACTGAAATTCGGAGAGGAATTTCTCTTTTTCTCTCCCTGCAGTTTTGGAGATGGGAAAGGATGGCAGAGGCAGAGCCAGTCAAGGCACAGAGTAGCAGGGAAACAGCAGCAGAAGTGCAAGACCCAAACCAGCAGTGCGCTCTTCCTTTGTTACCACTGCTGAGGCAGTGCAGGTAGTCTTTGCACCTGTTTCTGATGAAGAATCTATTTGTACTGGATTCCCTAAAGAAAACATTAGAGAGCTGTTACCTGAATACCTTTTTGGAAGATTATTTAATAGCATCTTAGCCTCCACTTCAGTAATGAGGAGATAGAGGAAACTGGTGATGATGGTGAGGAAGAACAGACTGCACAGGTACAGAATATGACAAATTCCCTGGCATTGTTTCTCAGGGCCCACCTTCTACCTCAACTCCAGTGCCAGCATCTACCTCCATGGATGTAAAGGGATCACGAAAGAAATCCATGATCTGGAGCCACTGCAAAACCAGGGAAGACCCTCTTTTTGCTCAGTGTATTTACTGTGCCAAGGATATCAGCGAAGGCAAGCAAGTGGACATCTTACAAATTCTGATATGCTACATCTCCTGCAGAAGAAGCATCCACAAGCACTGACATCTGGGGAGGGTAACAGTTCTAGCCAGGGGACCCCCTTCTTCCAGTCAGAAGAACGTGGTTGAAAAGGTGAAGAATGTTCTCCAAGCAGATCCCACATACTTGGCCACTTGAAGTAGCCAGGTAGCAGGCCAGCAATCCTCTGCCATGTGTCAGAAGTGGCAACTCATTGTGGAGGAAATGGGGTGATGTTTCTAGTATTGTCCAGATGTAAGAGAAAGGCAGCTGCAAAAGTTGTAACCAGAAGCATCAGAGAAATGACTGTCCTTTATGACCAACTCCTGCAGGTAGTGGAGAATATGGGTTTTAAGTGTTTGCTGCAAATGTTAGCCCTGAATTACAAAGTCCCCTCCAGGACCACATTTAGTAGGAAGGTCAACCCCAGCATGTACAACCAATGCCATAATCACATGTAGGTGCTGCTAGCTAAGGCAGAGGGGAGTAGCATGCATTTTTCCAGTGATATCTGGATTGCAACAAATGCTACAAACTCTCACCCCTCCCTGATGGCACACTGGTGGGACCTGGCTGAAGCAGGGGCAGGCAGCAACTCTTGCAGGAACTGAGATGATGGATGAGGCCATACCTCAGCCAATATTATATCAGCAACTAAGGGAATGCTGGAGGGCTATCAGCTAGATTTGAGATCCAGAAATTTTCAAACAGGTTTCTTCATCACATAAAATGGTTAAAATATTGCGAAGGCAATATACCATAGGGTATTTCAGGGTATCCAGTTTTTTCATACAATCTTTACCTGGCAGTGAAGGATGCCCTGGGCCTCAGTTCCAAGAACCATGAGAATGAATACCTGCAGGAGCTGATAGAAAAGTACACACAAATAGGGCAGTTCCACAGAAGCGTGAAGGTAGGGCAGCTTCTCCGTGAAAAGCAGGGCAAATTTGTGATGCCTTACAAGTGTCTCATTCAAGATATTGGCACCCACTGGAATTCCACATATATGATGCTGCAGAGGTTAGTGGAGTAGCAGTCACCACTTCATGACCTGTCTCTAGAAACAGAGATAGGTGTGCATTGCCCCCCTTGGGCATTATGTTTGGATAGTGATGAGGCAGCTGGCAGAAATCCTGAAACCCTTAAAGGTTGCCATAAAGGATATGAGTTCCAGAATGGGGGTCATCCCTAGGGTAAACATTCTAGAGGAAAAATTAGAGAATTACCATGAGCAAGAGGAAATCAAAATAGAGGGGTTGCAGTTTCTGGACTCATTGCAGCAGCAGGTAGAACAGTCTGAATTCTCTTACTTAAAACAATACATACATGCTTGCTACACCTTTTGATTCCATGGGTGAAAGAAAGTCTCGCCCTTCAGTCCAAGCATCTCACATTCATAAAGGAGGTGTTCATAGCTAAGTTCTGTGAAGAAAACTACAATGGCCACCTCGGAGATTAATGCTAGCAGGAGCAGCACACTGTCAGCTACTACTTCTTTCTTCACCTCAACATACCAAAGCCATGTTGCCCATAAAGAATCATCTCTTCTGGCATAGGCTATAATGAAAGTAGCTGTCAAGAAAGACTCTCAATCCATCCAAACAAAGGAGCGCCCAGTATTCTGTGACACGCTATTTCGCAGACCCATTTGAGGACATGGATAAAGATGTGCTGGCATATTGGGCACAAAGTTCACAATCTGGCCAGACATAGCCAAACTGGATCAGTGCTACCCTGTCCACCTACCAGTGTGTCCAGTGAATGTGTCCTTTCAATGACAGGCGTCATCATGGAGGGAGCACTGGATGGCCGGCGCCATCTTTAAAAATGGCGCAGGCCATCCAGTGCTCCTACCATGTGACAGGGGCCGGCCAATGGCATGGATACCCTGTCACATGGTAAGGGCAAAGGGCCATCGGCGCCATTTTGATTAGTGGCAGCCGATGGCCCGGGAGTGGGAGATCGCTCCCGGGACACCCACTGGACCACCAGGTACCTGTAAAATGTTTTTTTGGGGGGTCGGGAGAGTGGGGGAATCAAAGGGATTCGTTTTAAAGGGTCGGGGTGGGTTTAGGGGTTATTTTTGTGTGCCATTTTTCCCGCCCTCCCCAAAATGATAAGAGAACCCCCACAAACAATATCGTGGGGTTTTCCTATTGTTTCGGGGGAGCCCCCGATTTCTGACGATTTTGAAAATATCGACGATATTTTCAATCGTCCGAAGCCCGATTCACATCCCTAATATGCACACTCATTTCTCTCCTTGTTCCACACACATACAAGCACTCAGATACACATGCATGCACTCCTCTCCCTTTTACACAAACACACTCACTCTCTTCCACATACATGCACACTAACTTCTCTCCTTCCACACACATACATGCACTCACTTCGGTTTTACACACACACACACACACACAAACACAAATTCACTTCTCTTCCTCTTCCAAACATATTCATGCACATTCACTCTTCTCCCTTTTCCACATATGCCCATAAATGCATATGCTCACATACACATACACACTCATTCAATTCTCTCCCTCTTCCACGTACATATGCACTCTCATTCTCTCTTCTCACCTTGATTCTTATTAGCCACAGGAGCTTCCTCTTTCCCTAGGCCCGCAGGACATGTGCTCCACTTCCTCCTCCTCCTGCAGTGTCCGGCTGCTCTGCCCTTGTTTTGTTTTCAGTGTGGGGCTGTTGTTGTTGCTCCTCCTCCTGCATCTGTAGTTTGTTTCCTGTAGGGGAGGGTAACACTCCTGCTCATCTCGCTTTTCACGTGATTTTCCTGAGGCACAGGTGCTGATGCTCCTCCTTCCTTGAGCCTGCGCTGCTCAAGACCCTTTTTCTTCTGGCCTTCTGCAGCAGGGCACCCAGAGTTATCGGGTGCTGGCCCGGAGACCCGGCAATTCATTCAGAATTCTGTAGTCTCCATGCCAAATCCAGAGAGTTCCTAAGTATGCCCAGAGGATGACTAAAACAAATTAGCAGTGATGCAGTTACCCCTTCATCAATCACTCCATCTCACCCTTCCTGTACTCCATCTAATGCCCTCTCTTAACCTCCTCTCCTCTCTTAATCTCTGTATCTTTCACTCCCCACCCCTTCTCTCTTTCCTCCTCCAGTCCTTTTCATGTCTCCCAGTTGATTCTCTGTCATCAAATCCCTCTCACGCCATCTCCCATTGTCTCCTCCCTCTCATCCTCTCTCTCAAACCTTCTAGCTTCATCTCCTCCCTCCAACTCTTTTTTCACATCTCCGATTCTTTTTACATCCCTCAGTTGATCTTCTGTCATTCCTTCTCTCTCACTCTCCAGAAGTAATCCCTCCCTAGCATATCCAACACAAAAAAACCCCTCTTGCTTTGCCTCTCATCCCTTTCTTCAAATAGCCCCTCTTCCAAACATCTCACTGGCCAGAGGCAATGATAAAATTTTCCTTTGGGCTCTGGGCAAAAGTTGGATGATAAAAGTGGTAAGAGAGAGCAGGCTGATGACAGGGGCAACATTTTTCTCTTGGTTAGATTCAGTGGTTGGTGAGGGGAGGGTGGCAGTGAAAATATCCACTGGCCATACACACAGCCCTCCCCTTCTTTCATGGCTGGTCCCAAGCTGCTGCTACATGCAGATCACATCAGGCCCTGCAGCAGCCCTGATCCCTCCTTGCACAGGGCTTCCTGCAACTACAGCAACTCATGCAAAGGCTGTGCCACTACAGAGTCTGAGTGGGGGCTTATTTACAGGCCCCATGTGGACTTCCACTTCTAATGCTGCTGACACCTAAAGAGTGCTGACACTTGAGGCACCTGTGACCCCAACTGAAGGATGGTCCCGACCCACAGTTTGGGAAGCCCTGTTCTAACCCCTTTACAATCTCAGCCTTGAACTCCAACTCTATTTGTTTTTTGATTATACTGGGGTGTTTTGTCCCCAGAAAAATATGAAAAAATACCAATTTTATGGTTCTTTATTTTGTTCTAACCTTGTTCAATTCCAACCTGGTTCTCCCACTATCGGGCCGATACAGTAAACTGTGCGGGAGAGCCAGCGAGCACCCGCTCTCCCGACGCACGCCCAGGCCACTCTCCTGGGCTCGCGATTCACTAAACACAGGTATGCAAATTAGGGCCCACGGTAAACAGGAGTTGCTAGGGACTCCTTATTGACAGAAGCAGCGGCTGTCAGCGAGTTTGACAGCCGACGCTTAATTTTACCGGCGTCGATTGTCGAACATGCTGACAGTCACTGGTTCGGAAAACAATTGCCGGCAAAATTGAGTGCCCGTCTTCCAACCCGCGGGCCGCGGGCAGATTTTAAATTATTTTTTTTTTAGATTTTTTATTTTTTTTTATTTTTGGGGCCTCCAACTTAATATGGCCCTTTAAATCAGAAGAAGAGGCATGTGCTGGCACCTAGAGGAGGGCCCAGGGAGTGGAGCAGGACCGAGGACAGCAGTGGCCCTGTCGTGTGGATGGAGGAGCAAGCAGGCGTCGGGAGTGGCCTCCAGGCCACAAGATGGTGTTGGCAGTGTCTTCCCGAGTGGAACAGGCCATGAAGAGGATTCCTGGAGGCGGCCACCAGGCCTTGAAGAGGAGACCCTGACAGCAGTGCTCGGGCCGCAAAGATGGACAGCAGTGGCGGCACTAGGACGCGAAGATCCAAGGAGAGGCAGCAGCCAGGCCGCGAAGAGGTGGAGTCCCGGAGGCATCCCCAAGCCACGGCAGCAGAGGAACGGCTACAGCATGGTCCGGGAGCGGCCTAAGCCACAGGAAGGACACAGCAGCGTCGGGCAGCCTGGGGTAAGTGGAGAGGCCTGCTCACGGGATGAGCTTCGTGAGCAGCATCGTAACACTGCCAACTTCACCATCTGCACCTTACCCACCTGGCAGACACTCCTGCAGCCTCTGAGGAACCTGTGCTGAGGAGGAGCTCTCGCCAAGGGCAGCCCAAGGCCTCTGCATATAGTCCAACTAAGGCAAAAAGTAGCACAAAGAGGCAATACATTTCCTTATTGTATAACACATCTATAAGCATATATAAATAAACACGCTTTCACCACCGAATGTATCAGTGTTCCTTCCTCTATACCCTGTCTTTGACTGTGGCGATGTTTCACTTGAAATTCCTCCTGAGTAAGCTCTTGTTCCTCTTCCTCCTCATCTTCATCTTCATCTGTATTCTCATTCATTCCCTCTGGAGGAGGCATACATCTGGTTTTGGCCAAGTTATGTAGCATACAGCAGGCTAGGAAGATCTCACAGACTTTAGGTGGGTTGTAGAGGAGGCATCCCCCAGATCTGTCCAAACAGCAGAAGAGTGTTTTGAGAAGGACAAAGGTTATCTTGATGACTGCTCTGGTCAGCCACTTGGCCCTATTGTATTGCACCTCCACAGTACTCTGTGAGATGGCTACAGGGATCATGAGCAACGTTTTGAGTGGATGGCCTCTGTCACCTGTAAGGGAGAAGACAGAGGAGAACATTAGGATAGGTTTTCAGGCTGCACTGCACATTTGGGGATTAGGCTGGGTCCAAGTTATCCTCCAGGGCAGGCAGGCCAGCTATAGAGACCCACAATAGAGTTTAGTTGTGATGTGATGTTAGCAATGGATGCATTCCTACCTAATTGCTAGTCCCTGGTGATGTGGTCTTCCTGGAAGCAGTCATGAATTCCTGTCTGTGAGAACATGCAGGCATCATAAGTGGATCCAAGAAATTTGGGCAAGATGTCCAGGATGAAGCCCTTAGCGTCACAGACTATTTGCATATTGAGAGAATGGAAGCCCTTGTGGTTGTGGTAGACGGACTAATTTCCTCCTGGTGCCCTTATAGGGAAATGTGTGCAATCAATAGCCCCCAGGATGGAAGGAAAGCGTGCCACTTGATAGAAATCCTGCATGATTTGTTCTTGCTGCCATCTGCTGTGAGGAAAGGATATATATATATATACTGATGTGTTCTTCTTAGCAAGGCAGCCAGGACCTGATTGATGCACATGGAGGAAGCGGTCTGGCTAATACTGGTCATGACCCCATGAGGAGTTTGGAAGATGTTGGTAGCAATAAAGGCTAGGGCATTGGTGATCCTGAGATGTACAGGAAAGGCATGGTCCCTCTGGCTGACTCTAACTGCTGGCCTATACTGTATGGTTTCCTTATTAAACCTGAACCTGAAAATGCCTTCCTCCTCTGACAGATCTAAAAACTGAATCCTTGTCCTGTAGACCCTATGTGTGGGGTACCTCCCCCCCTCCTGTCCTCTGTCTTCAAGCCATGAATACCCATGTAGTGATTAGAGACATTCTGGAAGGAAAGTGTATCCCACTGTCTCACACCCCCTCAATATGTAGCTGCTCCTCCCCCTCCCCCCCCCCCAATAGCCCTTAAGGTCCATGTTTGCTGCTATTTGTTCCTCTAAGGCCCAGTTAAATGTAGCAGGTTGCAAGTAATAATCTGATCGGCCTAGTCTAAGCCTGAAACTCTGATGGCAATCCCCATGTAACTCTGGCTGTCCCTGTTCCCACAATAAAGGGCAAGGCTTTCCCAGTGTCCCCCATGGGTCCCAGACAGACACCAGGGGAATTTAAAGTATGCATATCCCAAAATGCTAGGGCACTTTTCCTAAAATGCAAAGTGATTAGCAAATTCAAAATACGCATCTGCATTACATGCTTTTGCTGACTAGAACTTGATCATATTATTATATGACTTGTGTGTTTACATTTGTTACCAGGCACTGGCCATCCCCCTATAAATACCACCTTGCAACCTTGGCAACACAAACAAGTAACTATGGGAATGCAGAACCATAACAAACTGCTCCCCTAATTGACACTTTTTAACCAATTGGTAACATTTTCAGTTAGTGTGAACTAATTATAGTTAGTACATGCTAACATCCAGTAAGCATGCACTAAGTCCTGTCAGTGCACGCTAACACGAAATACTAATTTTTACGAAATTTGGTCATATTTTCTTTCATTTTGTGGTGTTCCCGAAACAAGACGAAAAAGAGAGTTTCATTGCCATTATCTATTTCGTTTAAAACAATTGTACATCCCTAACAGTCTCCCTGTATGCATACCACAATAGTTGGGGCTGTGATGATTGGGATAACCTAGTGTGGAAAATAAGGAAATATTCCTTTCTGTCCTACTCAGAGCCCAACAGCAGCTAGAAATGCTTCTAGAACCAGGTCAAGGCACAGAATGCCCAGGATCCCTCAGGCAAGTGCAAGCTGGTGGAAAGCAGGGGGAGGGGAGAGTCACGGAGGCTGGACCCTGAAGGAACCACTCAATAGGCAAAGATAGGATCTAGATTGGGAGGATGTAATTCTCAGAGGGGGGTGGGACTAGTTCACAAATGGCAGAAGAGCCCTTTTCAGGAAGGGAAGCAACAGAGATCCAGGCTCCAGAACCCATGGAGATTGGAGAAACAGAGGAGCCTCATAAATACATCAGAATACTACCAAAGGAGATAGGCTCAACCAGGGCTTAGTACAAAGCTTTCTTATGCAAAAAAAAAAGAGAAAAACAAACAGATGAGAACTGAACACAAACGATTTCAGTGAGAGAAGAGGGAGGTTGAAATCCCCAGCAGCATTATACTGCTGAAGGAGGCGATGAGTGTGCAAAAGCACCTTGTTAATGAATTTCTCTGCTAGGAGAAGTTTTCTATAATACCAGGGGTGGTTCTATGAGGCAGGGTGAGGAGGCAGAATTCTGAGGCAGAAAAAATGCCCCTCTCAGAACGCCACTGTGACGGCCGCCTCACACTGTCCGCCCTTACTGCAGCTGCCGATCCAGGCCAGTGGTGGCTGAAGAGAGGAGTGAAGCTACGGGCTGCCACTGGCTGGCTGCTGAGGAGAGGAGGGACACTGCTGCGGGCCACCATCGAAAGCGGCTAAAGAGAGGAGGGATGCTGTGGAGGTCAGGTTTACTGGCCCGAAGAATGAGCAGAGGCTCCACAGTCAGTGATGTCCTCACAGTCAGTGATGTCAGCGAGAGGCTGCTTACACAGTGCCTGTAGGAAAATTAAAGAAACTGGGGTTTGGTGGTGGTCACTAGGTGAGATCATATAAATATGTGCAAGTTAAAAATATAATTAGCTGTAAAAATTTTAAAATAGCTAATATGGTCATGAAAAGACACAGGAGCACTGCTACATTTATTTAGAAGCTAACCTGAAATTTTGGTGTGATTTTGAACTGTGTAAGTGGAGTTTTCTTATTGGTTTCATTTTCCAGCTCTCAATAGAGGGGGAAAAAAAGAAAATTCCCATAGACAATAATATGGTAATGCCATGTTATTGCTAGCCCACCCAGGGTCTATGCAAGGCAGTTGGGTGATTAGGTCTGCGTAATAATACCAAGCTGATACAAAGCACAGAAAGATTTGAGAAGTAATTTGCTTTTAAAGAATGTTTTGAACATACTAAAAATTCTTTTGAAAGCTGTGTTCCATAGTCAAGGTGTTTTTAAAAGGTTTCTTGGAGGATAAGAAGGTCTTTTGAAGTAGATGAGAACTATTTCTTGAAAAGACTTCAGAGGAGTAAGGATCTCTTCTGAGGATTTTTCAGAATGCATGTCGAGACTGAGACAGAGAGGCTCTGTTATAAGCTGCAGAGGGAAAGCATGTGGAGACTGTCGAGAGAGCTTGCTGGAGCCTGAGGCAGGGAAAACTGTGTGACAGAGACTGAGAGAGATCTGTGTGCATGGAGGCTGCAAGAAGAGCTGCTATGCTGGAAAAATGAAGCAGGGTTGTGTTAGAAATTGCAGTGAATGCACATGGAAACTACAAAGAATGCTGTGTGTTAGAAGCTGCAGGCAAGCAAACTATTTGAGACAGTGTGTGAAAGTGTGCTTACTGTAATTCTATGAGATCGGGCCGGCTTCATGCCAGCCCGGCTGTTGTAATACAGTGCCAGGCTCACTGATGTAAGCCTGGCATGTTCGGCCTTGGGGGAAGGGGATGTGGCTAATGGTCGACCAGCCGCACGGGCTCTGTGAGTCAGCAGAGCAGGGATAGGGTGGTTTAATTTAAACCACGTCCTGGAGGGAACGGATTGGCTCCCGCGTTTGGTTTCAGCTGGGGGCGGGAGGATTCGGGGGGGAGTTTACCCAGCGGTCTGTGGGGCAGCATCCTGTCCGTGGCTGGGTCTTCGGCGTTGCATCCTACCTGCCCGCCCTTATTGTTATTGGTTGGTGTAAAAGGGGGCTTTATTGTTGTCACAGCTTTATTTTTTTTTCTCTTTATTAGGTTTTTTTAAATCAATTATAAACAAAGTTTAACTTTGTTACAGAAACATGGTGAATTACATCAAGACAAAAGAAATTTTACAGCAAATGAAATATTTTCCAAATTAAATATCCCTGATTAACTACACCTCATTAGACCACTATATAGCAAGAAATAAAGAAAAAACTAGTACCGCGCTTCTCGTGGCCAGGAAATAACGGACATGCTTCAGGTATTTCTATCTGGACTATTTAGACTACCTCCCATCTGTTGTTACAACGTTTTAGCATCTACGAAGCCCTTTACCTGCTCTGGTAAGAAAAGATGTAATTCTCCCTCTCAGTCTTAAGGACACATTTACATGGGACACATTTACATGGGAACCTAAGTATGAAGGAGGCCCCAAGATCTAATACATCCTGTTTTAAAGCTAGAAAACTTTTTCTTTTCTGTTGGGTTTCTTTTGTTAAATCTGGAAATATTCATAGACAGGATGCCATAAAAGGCACATTGATCTTTATAAAATATGCCCGTGTGATTATTCCCATATCATTTTCATTAAAAAATGAAATCAGTAAGGTTAATTTTTCAGCAATTTCATACGTGGATGATTCCAAAAACTCAGTCAAGTTTTCTAACATGTTTTGAGTAGGTGGTATATGTTGATTTCTTCTTATAGGCAAGAAGTACACCTTCTCCAGGGGTAGAGTCTTATCAGTGGGAATCTCCAAAACGTCATGAATATACCGATTCACGGTTATCCTAGGCAATTCTCCAACAACCCTGGGGAAATTGCTAATCCTCAGATTTAAATTCCTTAATGTATTCTCAATTTTCTCCAATTTTCTTTTAATCTTCCCACAATCTTCTATCAACAAAGTCTGTACATCTTTAGCCTGTTTCAGTCCTGTCTCCAGCTCAGTTATTTTTCCAGAAACCTCCATTTTATGTCCATCAAAGTTATTGTTTAAAGTATCTAGCTGGCAGGATACCGAATTAATTTTAAGAGAGCATTCTGCTATGGACTTCACCATTGCTGATGACAAATTCCACAGGCAACCTAAAATGACTACCTGTGGCTTCTCCAATATTACCTCTCTCAAGGTGTGGGGAATGGAGTCGTGCCCCGATGGTTCACCTCCGGAGTTCCACTGTTCCTCTCTCCTTCCCAGATCACTCTCACCTGTAAGGGTCTCTCCGTGTTCCGCAGAGGTCTGCACCAGCTCTCCCAAGAACGCCGCCCTTCAGACTGCCCTCCGAGAGCTAACACTTCGGGGCTCTCTGGCAGCCGTGACGTTGATGTCGCTTGTGCCACCGGAGGTAGTTGGTCGTCCAGTGGGCTGAGGGAAACCTCCTCCAAGGTCGGGTCACCAGCCCGACAGCCGGACCACTCAGCCCCATTGCCCCGGAGCCAGTGACACACTGCACGATCGTTCTCTGTCTGGCTGGGATTGCTGAGGTAGAAGGGTAAACTCTCGGTCTCCCCTTACGTTTTGCAAGCATTTTTATTTTTTGAAATGACTCAAATGGGAAAAAGATGCCAGAGCAGGAGCATTGTGTGTCTGCTTAGTCCGCCATCTTGACTCCACCCACTGTTGTCGCAGCTTTAAGGGGGAGGGGGAGTGGATAGCCCGAGCCGATTGGGGGTTATGCCTTGGTTGACTGGTGTCTGACTTGATAGGGGTCATGTCAGGGATCCCTACCAAACAACTGGATGCAGTTGTTGCTGGTAGGGCTCCTTGCTGGACGGTGGCGGGGGTCGATCTAATCGGCTCTTTGCTTGATAGTGGCGGGAGTTGTGGGATGTGATAAGTGGTGGGTGCTTCATACAGGCTGGTATAGCCTGGGGGTGCCCGTCTGGAAGGCTGGGATAGCCTGGGTTTACACGTCTTGCAGGCTGGGATAGCCTGGGTGTGCCCATCTTGCTGGTTGGCGGTGGATGGGCGGAAATGGGGGAAGTTATTTTTACATTTGTATGACTCGGGCTCCAGGGGTAGTTAATAAAGTTGCGGCCTGTTGACTCCCAAATATGTTGTGTGTGTATTTATTCTGCTGTGAAGGGGTGGGCTTGGGCAGAAGCGTTAGTCCTGGCTACCCATATTCTAATCCTTTCTGAGGTAAGAAATTAGTTAAAATTTAGGATAACTTCCTATATAGCTGGTCCGCATTATTTTTGCCAGTTTTGATAGATAAGTGGTTGTGAGAAAAGTGAATGATTGATGGTCTGATTCTGAGCTGATTTAATTGAAGTGTATGCTACCTCAGAAAGAAAAATTTTCATTAAGTCCTACAGACTTCAGATTATGTACACTTCACCTGTAGATAAAGGTGCTGCAGTGTTTAATCACAGGACCTGTGAATAATGGTACCTCTCTGTTGTTTCCTTAGAGGAAAAAAAATAACTTGGAATATAGAAGTCCTACAACTTGTTCTTGTCTTTATTGGCAAATAAGTGTAGAATGTGTGAGAGAGAGTGTGATTAAATATTTTCTTTACTTTGTGAATTCTCTCAAAGCAAGCATCCTTAGAGAGGGTTGAAATAATTCTTTTTTTGAATTCTAATAGCAAGAACTCCAGTGTGATTTTTACACACACATACTAGCAAAATAATAGACTGCGGAAGATTGGCAGTGTGAGGCAGTCAGTATTATTGATTTGATTTGAGATAGCGAAGTAGGTGAACCACTGTATCCCAAGACTTCATGGTCAAGAGTGGTAGATCAGATCCAGTCTGTGCCATCAAGCAGTGTAAGCTATTCCTCAATCATAAGCCACCAAAGCTTTACATCATTCCTAGGTCAGTGCTGTCTATCCAGCGTTCACAAGCTGCGCCCTAAAAAATTATTACCCAGCAATGAAAGACAAGGGGTAGATTTTAAGACCTGTGTGCAGGCGTAAATGTGTGCGCGCTACCCGGCGCACACACATCTACGCCAGATTTTATAACATGCGCGTGCATGTTATAAAATCGGGTGTTGGCGCGCGCAAGGGGGTGCACAATTGTGCACCTTGGGCGCGCCGAGCCCACGCCAAGCTGCAGTGCCTTCCCTGTTCGCTACCCCCCCCCCCCAACCTTCCCTTACTTCCCCCGCTCTTTCCCCCTACTTTTTTCTTTTTTTTTCTTTTGTTTTTAAACTTACTTCAGCCCTGGGGCTGAAGTAAGTTGCTTGTGCTGGCCGACTGCCGGCACACGATCCCCAGCACTGCGGCAAATGGCCTCTGTGCCAGGAGCCTCTTACCCTGCCCCCGGACAGCCCCGCCCCTTTTTGCAAGCCCCGGGACTTACACGCATCCAGGGACTTTACGTGCGTTGCCAGGCCTTTTGAAAATAGGCCTGGTGCGCGTAACCTTTTGAAAATCCAGCCCTAAGTGCACATCAACGAACTGTGACACAATTTTGGTAAAATGCACTAGTGCAACACACAAAGTCATTTGAGTTAAAGCAGATTAAAGGTAAAAGCTGTTAATACTTACCTGCAGATTTCCAGAATTGCCTAACAAGCTTGTAATAAGTTAACACAAAGAATCAGATTTCTTTAATTAAAGATGAAATTCAACATTTGCTATCAAGAAGTAACTAACTTAGAAAATACTTAACTGTATCTTGGTAATAAGTAGAGATGTGATTCGGCTGAGCCTTTTGGTTCGGCCTTCGTTATCAGCCCGCTGCGGGAAATTTCATTTTCCTGCGGTTCGGGCCAATTTTATTTCGGCTTCCCCAAAATGAAAATCAAAACCCACCCCAACCCTTCAAATTTAATTAATTGCAACCCCCCTCAAGACTTACCAAAAGTCCCTGGTGGTCCAGGAGGCTCCCGGGAGCAATCTCCCGCTCTCGGGCTATCGGCTGCCAGTAATCAAAATGGCGCCAATGGCCCTTTGCCCTTACCATGTAACAGGGGCTATCGGTGCCATTGGCCAGCCTCTGTCACATGGTAGGAGCAATGGACGGCCGGTGCCATCTTAAAAAATGGTGCGGGTCATCCATTGCTCCTACCATGTGACAGGGGCCGAACAATGACACCGATAGCCTCTGTCACATGGTAAGGGCAAAGGGCCATCAATGACATTTTGATTACTGGCAGCCGACGGCCCGAGAGGGGGAGATCACTCCCAGGACCCCGCTGGACCATCAGGGTCTTTCGGTAAGTCTTGGGGGGGGGGGGGGGGTCGGGCAAGTCTTGGTGGGTTGGGAGGGTAGGGGGTTACAATTAATTACATTTGAAGCGTTGAGGTGGGTTTGGGGTTTTTTGTTTTTTTTTAATGTGCCTTTCTCCCCTCCCCAAAAATGATAAGAAAACCACACTAAATTTCATGGGTTTTCTTATCATTTCGGCGGCTCCCCCGAAACACAACAAAATAGGAAATATCATTTCTATTTCCTATTTTGTTGCAAACGAATGCACGTCCCTAGTAATAAGTAATTTTGGACAGGAACCAGTTTCTGTTCCAAACAGTGTTAAGAATTAGAGTGAGTCACATGTGGAAAATAGTTTTTGTGTACCAGAAATGTTATTTCTTATTGAAATTATTGACATTAGTGAAAGGTTTATTTGTTCAATAATTATACTTGTTTTTTAGAGGTGAAGAACCTAGAAAATTATCCATTTGCCAACAAAATAAAATCCTTTAATTTAATTATAAAGATGCCTCTGAAATTATTTTTCTATTTTGATTTATTTTCTGATGAAGACACTCTGGGTGTGAAAACTATCTCCATCCCATCTTTAAAAGCAGAAAGCCCAATAGCTGTTGCGCTACACTGGGAGACAGCACCAGGGGGCACTCTCCAGCATGGAACGAGATGTGTGCCCTTGCGGTAAGATGTTCCTGACCCTCAACCAAACCTGCACGTTTCCTTGAGACCACCAGCACAATGATGGTCTCTGAATTGTACTCTGACCATTCCAAGCCCTTTCGGACTGCCTCTAGGGAGTGATGGGAAGCAGCAGGTCGGACAGATGACAAGGTGGACGAAGACATGGCACAAGATGAAGACTCAGATGAAGAAGACAAGGCTCAAGCATTGAGGAAGACGAAGACATCAGGCGTGGCAAGGCAGATGAAGACATCAGGCATGGTAGGGCAGACGAAGACTCAAGACGTTGCAGGGCAGACAAAGACTCAAGGCATGGCAAGGTACGGACAGGCAAGGCAAGGCAGGGTAAGACATGGCAAGACAGACATGGCATGGCAAGGCAAGACTAAAACCATTGGTTAAAAGTCCGTAACCTCCAGGCAAACTGTCCATATTGGCACCCTAATCAGCCCAGCTAGGCTGAGTCATGGACCACATGAGAAGGCATCAGAGCCACGGAAATCCAAGGACAGGAGCGAGCAGGCAACCAGATCCCTCAGGCGCCCTACACAGTCCAGCCAGACTGGTCATGGACCACACAAAAGGATAGGACCTGCCCAGGGAAGGAAGACATCAGGCAAGAACATCAAGGAAAGGCAGACATCAGGCTTACGACCATCAAGACAGGCTCAGGAACAGGGCTCGTCAGACACGAAGTGGGAAGACTCCATGGCACCATCGGATGGAATGACCCACCAGAACCCTACACAGTCCAGCTGGACTAGTCACGGACCATTGGGCCACTACGCGCCCTACTCAGCCCCGCCAGGCTGGTCGCGGACCACAAGGGACAGGTCAGCAGAGCTGAAGACATCAGGAACAGGCGGGCATTGGAGCAACAGGAACAGGCAGACATCTGGACATCAGGGACAGGTGGACAACTGGACATCACAGAACATAGAAGACATCAAAGCAGAGACCAGAACAAGGAACACTGACGAAGACACAGGATCCCACATGGAATAGAGTGCCTAGGAAGAGAAGCAGATGTGAAATCCTAAGGAGGACCTACTCCTTGCGAAGGCAAAGCTGGAATGACAGTGAAGACCTTTTGTAGGCTAAAGCAGGAAACACCCAGGGAGGAGTCAGGAAAGAACCACACCTGCACTGGCCCTTTAAAAAGGGCAGAGAGACGTGGCTTTGCCCCTTAGGAAGAAGCAGGAAGCAGAGCAGCACCCTAGACAGCGGCCCTGCTGCGATGCAGAGTGCAGGAAAAGAAGAACTAGGCCTCAAAGCAGGCCCCGGCATCAGGGATGGCTCCCTGCCACTGAAGGAGGATCACTGGCGGCTCTGGGCGAGGTCAGGGATGCAGGCCCCCTCCCCATGGAGTACCCAAGTTAGGTCGGTGGCCTCCGGGCCGCAAGAGGGCATTGTTGGCAGCCTCCTGGCTGCTTAGGCTACACCAATTCGGCTCCCTGCGATAGGATAGGGAGATGTTTAGTGATCCCTTGAGCACAGGGGATGCTCAGCCACGGCTCCTGCCACGTGTGAGAAGCGTTGGCGGCCTCCTGCCCACAGGGAAGGTAATAGTGCGGCTTCTGCCACCAGCGAAGCTTGTCTGTGGCCTCCGGGCCATATTAGCAATCATGGCACGGCTCCTTCCGCGAGTATCGCAGGTCAGCAGCCTCCGGGCCGCATAGGATGGAATAGCACAGCTCCAGCCATGCTGAAGAACATTGGCAGCCTCCGGGCTGCTGAAGATGGCATAAAAGAATGTGGAGAGGCTGCCCAAACAGGGCAGAATCGCAACAATAGCCTTACCATCTGGCTATCCATGCAATAGGGCTCGAGATAGTTTGTTGCCCAAGGGAGTTTACACTAAGGTGGTAAAATTTCCAGATGAAATAAATGATCAATAAGAGGGGGAACTATTTTAGACTAACCCTTTAATGAAAAAAATGCAATGATGCCAGAAATGATATTTAAAGATGATGGAATTGAAATAAATCTCTGAACCTAAAGGATGTAATAGAGTAAACTGACTTACTAAAGACTAGCAAATCACCTGGACCATATGATATATATCCTAGAGTGCTGCAAGAACTGAAGAATGAAATTGTAGACCTTCTATTAGAAATCTGTAAAATATCATTAAAATCAGCTATTGTACCTGAAGTTTGGAGGGTGGTCAGCAGAACCCCAGTTTAAAAAAAAAAAGGGTGATCCCAGAAAGTACAGATTAGTGAGCCTGATGTCAGCATTAGAAAAAATGGTTGAAATATAAAATAAAAACATATTGATATTCATAGTTTAATGCAACAAAACCAACTTAGATTTAGCCAAGGGAATTCTTGCCTTGCCAATTTACTACTTTTTTTTTTTGAAGGTGTGAATAAACATGTGGATAAAGGTAAGCCAGTTGATACAATGCATCTGGATTTTCTAAAAGCATTTTACAAAGTACCCAATAAAAATATCGTGAGGAATTATAAAGTAATGGGATAAGAAGCAATGTTCGATTTTGGACTGAGACCTGGTTAAAAAAGAGAAACAGAGAGTAGGGCTAAATTATCAATTTTCTCAATGGAGAAAGGTGAAAAGTGAAGTGCCCCAGTGATCTATATTGGAACAATTGCTTTTTAACTTATTTATAAACGACGTAGATGGAATCCCCTCTTGGTTTTGGGCCACCTAATTAATCAAAGGGTTACAGCAGAGTCCCAGGATCATAACTTCTCTCCTGGATCTCAAACAGCTCTCGCACATCAGATTAATAGCCCTGGGGGGTCGGATTCACCTGCGGGGAGGAAGAAAACCCCTGGGGCCTTTTATGCTATGGAGGGAATTGTGGTGGGGAACTCAGTCTCTTGTGCAATCACTGGGGTAGATTTTATTAGGGATGTGAATCGTTTTTGAAAATCATCCAAAATCGTTAGAGTGCACGATACAATACAAATGCCCACGATTTATCGTCAGGGGCATTTGTATTGTATCGTTAAATAGGGGGCGGGAAAACCGGCACACCAAAAAAACCCTAACGCTCACCCCGAACCTTTAAGACAAAACCCCACCCTCCCGAACCCCCCAAAATGTTTTAAATGACCTGGGGTCCAGTGGGAGGGTCCCGGCGCGATCCCGGCACGATGTCCCGCTCCCTGGCCACACCAAAAAAACCCTAACACCCACCCTGAACCTTTAAAACAAACCCCCACCCTCCCGAACCCCCCCATTTTTTGTAGAGCAGCTGATAGCATGGGAACGGGAGATCTCTCCCCGCGGCCCCCCTGGACCACCAGGTATGTGTAAAAAGTTTTGGGGGGGGGGGGTCGGGAGAGTGGGGGAGGCTAAGGGGGTAATTTTAAAGGGTCGGGGTGGGGTTTTTTATTGGTGCGGGCCTCACTAAAGAAAATTAGTGATGTGAATTGGAATTGGAACTGATTCCAATTCACATCTCGTAACGATCAGATTCTCCCCCCCTCCCCCCCCCCCCCCCCCCCCCCCCGCCGAGCCCGATCGTTAAAACGATAGGGCACACAATTCACATCCCTAGTAAGCTGAGTGGAAAGGGTAAATGCAAATCAGTTGCTTACTCTTTCAAAAAGTACAAAAACTAGAGGATGCAATGAAGTTGCTAAGTAATATGTTTAAGACAAATAGGAGAAAACATTTTTTTACTCAATGCATATTTAAACTCTGGTATTTGTTGCTGGAGGATGTGAGGTAGATTTTTTTTTTAAATTTTTTATTTTCATGAATTTCAAATATTTCAC
Source organism: Rhinatrema bivittatum (assembly GCF_901001135.1). Classification (NCBI taxonomy): domain Eukaryota; kingdom Metazoa; phylum Chordata; class Amphibia; order Gymnophiona; family Rhinatrematidae; genus Rhinatrema; species Rhinatrema bivittatum. The sequence goes on from NC_042619.1 coordinate 111,418,086, forward strand.
AAGAATTACCTTGGTAAGCAATCGCGGTACATGATGTAGGAAATACAAAATAATCCTTAATATTCAAGAAGAAGAAATCTAACATTTATGTACCTAAATAAAGGAAATAAAAGGAGGTTCTAAGAAAGAGAGCATATTGTTTTAACCCCATACATTTACTAATAAAAAGAACTTGGAGTTTGAGTGGACGATTAGACCTCCCTTTTCTTAGACCAAGCTAGTTGGGGGTGTTCCTTGGGTGTGCGTATCCAGGAATGTTCTCAGATGATTGGGATCAAAAAACACATGGTTTACAAATTTACATTTTGAAATCTAATAGAACACTTGCATGGATATCGTAGCAAAAACCTTGCTCCTAGTTGGATCACATCCGTACACATAGCGAGGAGATTTTTTTCTATGAATCTGAGGAGATTTTTTTCTATGAATCTGAGGAGATTTTGTAACATCTGGATATAGCCAAAGTTTCTGGCCATAAAATAGACTCAGTCTATTCCAAAAGAAAAGCCTCAGAATGTTTATTTCTGTCCTTTAGAAAGGCAAAAGTAACCAGTAAAGGTTTTCTTCTAGTAATCTCTGTATCTTGTACTAACTCCAATATTTCAGAAATCTCCATCCCTGGACTTACTCTAGGTACATCTTCACCAGGCGTTGCTGCTTGGCGCAAGTAATAAGCATTGGAAATAACTGGCATTGCTGTCTCAGGAATTTTTAACACCTGTGTTACATAAGTCCTGAATAGGTCCAGTGGAGAAATTAAATCAACCACTGGGAAATTTAATATTCTCAAGTTAGGAAACCTTAATACATTTTCCATTTTCTCTAATTTCCTATTATTAATTCTCTCAGACTGGACTAAATTCTGTTGGACTTTCTCTACCGATGCAATCCATTCCACAATTTCCACTTTCTGATTAAATGATGAAATCAAGTTTGTATTTACTATTACTTGGTTCTTAGTTTCCAGGACAGCCTGAGAAATTGAAGTTACCGAAGTTTCAATCAATTTTAACACTGTCCAAATATTTTCCATAGACATTACCGCTGGTCTCTGTATTCGAAATCCCATATCTGGAACATTGTCCTGGGCCCCACTTCCACCCGCAATAATTCCCATGCCCACTCCTGTACCTTGCACTGTAGATAACTTCTGAAAATAATGAGGCCTGTGAGACGGTTCGATCCACGCTGTCTCCAGCATCTTCAGGCGTCTCTCCACTCCCCGCCTGGGTCCCCTGATGCACCTCCAATGGTTTCTCATGATGCACTGCCTCCAGTCCTCCACAGAACTCCTCAGGGGTAAGCTCTGCAGCTGTCTGACTTGGAGAAATTTCAAGGTAGGGTGGGGAGGGCTTGCTCGGCGTTCCGGGGCTTAGGGTTATATCAAAGGTCAAAGGGGCGGGTAATCACTCTGTGACCGAACCCCCAGTGACTAAGTCTTCCATTCCTTCGGTCAAATTCACAGCAAGGAAACCCTTGATAAGAGGATGAGATGGGTCTAAGGAGGGTGAACTGCCCCCCTTAGCCTGGCTTTCCTTTTGTGTGAGGCATTACGTTTGAGGAAATTTAAGTAAAAGGTAGTACTCAGCGGAAGCTCACTTGCTGCTCGTCTCACTTGGCAGCCATCTTGAAGAGCCCCCTGTGAGGTAGATTTTTAAAGTCTAAACGGCTAACTGGCTAATTTTTAAAAGGACCGCACATGTGCCTGGAGATATGCTGTGTTTTTATATCGTGTGCGTAAGTATATGCATATCATTTTAAAATGCCCCTGCCCTGCGTATGTGTGTGCATAATCTTAAGAGGCGGCGCAAGTAAATATCCTGCACGTATTTGTGCTAGGGCTTTAGTGGCTTCTACGTGCATATGCAGGTGGATTTTAAAACATGCTCACGCAAGGGAAAAACCTGTTTTTTCAATTAGTCCACCAGTTTGTCCTGTTGATATTGAGGTCTTTAAGAGCCCTCTGCCTCTGGTTCTTCATCTTGTAAGCCCCTCACTTGACCCCGAATCTTCACGCTGTGCTGAAAGCCCTAAAACCCGAAATCTCTAGACTTGCTCCTCATCAGGACCTGCAGAAAAGTTACACGGATAACAAATGGACGCACGCCATGGCAGTTTTTTTAAAATTCAGAGTTATGTGTGTAAATCTTAGCCCTACCCTGGAATGCCCAAGTTCCACCCATACCCTGCCCCCTTTCACCCCCTTATACTTGACTCTCTCATGGGTATGTATGCAAGTACTTCGCTGATTCTTTTTTTTTTTTTTTTCAATTTTTCAAAATACATCAAGAAAACAATCTTGTGTAAAAAGCAGTACCAACTAACCAACATTTACAACTAACACAATAATATCTATCGCTTTTCCATTTGCTTTAAAGTCCTCGTTACCGGGGAGTGATCCAATACTCTACCTCAGGCATATAAATTTTACTATCAACGAAATTACAGGCCCTATACAGGAGTTTCTAGTAATTACGGATCCAGCTGCAGGCTAATAGTACTTAGCCTTCCAACACAGGAGAAGACGTTATTATATCTAAAGTATATTTTTTTAGAAAATTCTCCAATTGCTCAGGTTGAAAAAATATATAGGAGACATTCTTATATTTTATATAACATTTACATGGATATTTGAGAATGTACATGGCTCCCATTTTTTGTACTTGAGGTCTTAATTTTAGAAATGATTTTCTTCTTAGCTGGGTACTTCTTGCCAAATCTGGAAATATTCCAACTTTTAGACCAAGAAAAGACTCGGTCCTATTACAAAAGTATAATCTCAAAATCCATTCACGGTCTGATTCAAGTAAAAATGTCACTATAAGAGTAGCCAGCTTCACTTTCAAGCAAATTTGTTACTTCTAATGCTGGAGTTTCAGTTGTATTCACAGGAGTTAACAGTTGGAAATCTTTTTCTCCTTCCTTCTCCATTTTTTTGAAAGGAGGTATATAATACAACTTAGATGTAGGTGGTATCAATTCCTCTGATATCTTTAATATTTGAGTCAGATATTGCCTCCACATATCTCGTGGGGTCACCATGGGATCTCTGGGAAAATTTATCAAACGCAAGTATCTCCCTTTTATTTGATTCTCCATGTTTTCTAAACGGTTCATTAGTATGGAATTTCCTTTTATAATGTTGATTTGAAGATTTCTCATTTCCTTCACTTCATTCTCAACCTTTCCACATCTTTCCATTTGTTTATTCATATCCTCCTCTAGTTTTCCCACTCTTTCCACAGTAGTATTTAACACAGAGGCCAGAGGATTTATCTGGTTAAAGAGATTATCATTTACCGTTTGTATTGCTTCCCATATTTTTTCTAAAGAGAAAACTTCTGGTTTTATTAATTCTTTCTTTTTAGGTAATTTTAAAGGTACTTTCCTTTCTGTTGGAGGCTGTATCGTACTGCTTGCAGCGTCTCCCAGGCCGGTTTCTTCCACGAGCTGTGGCCTCTGCTGTTCCTCACCTCCGCCTTCATCGCGTAGCCACGATTCTCCAGTGGTTTCATTTTCGCTTTCGTGGTGAGAGTCTTTCCCGTTCGCTCCTCGCAGAGCTGCAGGGTTTCCTGGGGGCATCCGCAGTACCGGGGATAAGGTGGTCTGAAGCTCTTGTGAGGAGGTGGTTCCTTCTTCCACCTGCTCTCCTCGCTGAGAGCTGTCCTCCGGCTTCTGCTCCCGTATTACGTGGGAGTCCATGGGTCCTTGAATCCGGCCCTCAAAATGTTCGTATTGATTTTCTTTTTCTTTAGCACGTCTTTTTCTGCCGGTATGAGGCATTTTGCAAAAAATATTTCGTTACTCTTCAGAGCCCTGGTTTCTCACGTCCGGACCCGTCGGCCATCTTGGAATGCCCCCTACTTCGCTGATTCTTAAAATTTGCATTGGTCACACGCGGTCCACATACACACATATGTGGCCATTTTTGCACGAGCAATGCTTTTAAAATCTACCTCTCAGTAACTTAGCTGTATATAATTCATCCAGCTGAGTTATGTGGATATTCAGCAGTACAGCTATACCGCTGAATATTCGTGTAGAAGTAACTACTAACTGGATAAGTTGTATCCATCTAAATTGAGACCTACAACTTATCCGGCTAAGTCTAAATATTGCCTCTTAGCCAGATATGTTATCCAGCTAAGTAGTGCCATCCTGATCCAACCACTGCCCACTCACAAAGCTCTCCGGTTAAGATTGCCAGATAAGTGACTTATCCAGCTATCTAGTGGCTGCTGAATTTAAGCAAATATTCAGCAGCTGCTAGATAACCGGATAAGTCCTACTTGTCTGGCTATTTGCTGGCTGAATATCGGGCCCTGTTAGTTTAGCTGGGTTTTAAAAAAGATTTGGACAAGTTCCTGGAAGAAAAGTTCATAAATCATTATTAAGGTGGACTTAGGGAAATCCACTGCTTACCTCTGTTGCATACTGGATACTGGGCTTGATGGACCTTTGATCTGACCCAGTATGGTAAATAGTATGTTCTTTTGTACATTATTTTTACAAATACTAAAAAACCTGAGAATAATAAAGGCAAGCAAATGGTACATATTTTTTTTCTTGTAAAATCCAGAAAGTGAATCATTGATATATTTAGAAAATCAATTGTATAGTGTAGGGAAAACTCCTCACCATTTCATCGGAGGCAGACCATAACATGATGCTGGCTCTGGTTCCCTTTCCTGCCTTTTCCCCAGCTGGCTTGGATTACAGATACCTTTAACCTATAGTCTTTGCACCAATTATCAAACATGAAAGTGAAAATGTACATTGTGTTTAAATATGTTAATATGTTTTACACGCTGATGGATTTAAACAATGCAATAAAATATAGTATGTGTTAGAAACATACCCACTACATGTGTAGTTTCCAAACATGTCTCTGAAATGTTCCTTTCCTATGAAGCCAAAAGTAGGCACATAGTTTCTGGCAGCTAAAATTCCACTTATACAGATAGGGCTGACTTAGGCAAGTTATAACTGTATAAGTGGTGCCTAAGCTTTTGAACATTAACTTTAAGAGCCTGTATTTAACTGAGGTAACACAGCTAAAAGAAATGAGAATTTGATTTTTAAGTGCCGAATTTATGAAGCATTTTCCCCATAGAAACATAATGGGAGAAAAGCCTTAGTAAATCAGGCCCCTTCTTGTTTGTTAAGCAATTCTCTAAATATTTCTCAAGTCTCAAGTTAGCATGGAATAGACAGTAGACTGAATTCATAAAGGGGCAGATTTTCAAAGGGGTACGCATGTAAGATACGAGCGTACCCACCGAAAACCTGCTCCAACCTCCCCCTGCGCGCACCGAGCCTATGTTGAATAGGCTTGATGGCGCGCACAAGCCCCGGGACGAGCATAAGTCCCGAGGCTTTCCTAGGGGGCATGTCAGGGGTGTGTCGTGGTGACGCGTCATTCGGGGGTGGGGCCTTGGGCATGGTTCCGGCCCTGGGGCGTTTTGGGGGCATGGCCAAGGCCTTCGACACTGCTCCCGAGCCGGGGAATCATGCGCCGGCCAGCTGGCCAGCACGTGCGAGTTATGCCTGCCTCAGGCAGGCGTAACTTTTCTAACAAAAGTAGGGGGGTTTAGATAGGCTCTAGTATGGCTTTAGTGTTTCGTGATTTTTTGCTGGGATTTCACCATTGAATGAGTCAGATATAACTTTGTTTGATTTTTATTGAAGACACTGCAACAATGTCTTACCCCTGAAGAAGCCTACGAAACACGCATCGTGTTGGGTCAGGCCGGTGTTGTTAAAAAGCTGTCAGCACCCACGCTACGCAAACGATAAGTGTCTTGTCTCTTAAAATATAAAAAACATATAAAAAAGAAAAAAATTGCAAATTATAGAATGTGGATACCAATGATTAAAATCAAGGTTGATTTGGTCAAACAGCTACTAAACGTACTGGTGAATAGTACCTGTTCAAGTTTGATACATCCATTGTGAACATTCTCTGATAAATATTGAGAAGCTCAATTGACATATGAGGTACCACATTCCTGCCAAAAATATTTTGAAAAAAATTTTTTTTTTCAGCTTGTGTATATGATGTTGAATGCAATATACTTTAAAGATTTAAAGCAAGCATTTCTTCAAAAACCATGTCTCAGACATCCAGACCCAACACAACCCTTTATGGTTGAGATAGATGCTTCAGATGTTACTGTAGAAGCTGTTCTCAGCCAACATTCTGATGCTGGAATGCTTTTACCTTGCTCCTATTTTTCTAGAAAATGTTTACCGACTGAAACAAATTATGGCATTGGAGATAAAGAATTGTTGGCAGTCAAGATGGCACTAGAAGAATGGCGACAATGACTTGAGGGGGCATTGCACCCAATAACCATTTTCACAGACCATAAAAATTTAGAATATCTCAGCAAGGCCCAACATTTGAATCCCCGTCAAACCCGGTGGGCATTATTTTTTAGTTGTTTCAATTTTACCTTAAGATATCGACCAGCTACAAAGAACGACAGGGCTGATGCATTATCAAGAGTTCATGAATCAGATGACACTCCGACTCCTCTGCAATCTATTGTGGATCCAGCATGAATAATCCTTGCAGCAACGCAAACTGAGCCAGTAGGGAAGACAGTAGTTCCTCTTCATCTTACACAAAAGGTGCTTGCCTGGGCTCATGATTCTCCATCAGCTGGGCATCCTGGCAGGCTACGCATTCTTGAATTATTAAGTCATTACAACTGGTGGCTGACCATTGAGAAAAACACCTGATCCTATGTGGATTCTTGCCTAATTTATGCACAGCAAAAACCTTTACTGGGGTGCCCTTGGGGACTTCTGCAGCCTCTGCCTATACCAAAAGCACCTTGGACCCATATATCTACAGACTTTATTGTAGAGTTGCCCCCATCTGTCAGTAATCAAGTGATTTGGGTGGTAGTAGATAGATTTTCAAAGATGGCTCACTTCATTCCTCTTCCTAAGTTACCCACAGCTCCAGAGCTCACACAATTATTCATGTAACACATATTTCATTTACATGGACTGCCTCAACATATTACTTCCGACTGAGGATCCCAATTCATGAGCAAATACTGGCAAGCCCTTTGTAAAAAATTCAGAGTACAGTTAGATTTTACCATGGCATATCATCCCCAAGGTAATAGGCAAACTGAGCGAGTTAATCGGACCCTAAAGACATTCCTTCACTCTTTTGTCAACTCTAAGCAAGACAACTGGGCATTGTTATTGCCGTGGGTGGAATTCTCTCACAACATGCATGCTATTTCAGCTACTAAAAAATTTCCTTTCAAGTAGTTTTTGGTCAACAACCTGTTCCACCGCTGCCTATGCAACTTACCGTCTCTACTCCAGCTGCTCAACTTACATCCCAGAAACACCATGCATTATGGGAGGACATACAAAATAATCTCGCAAAGGCAACTGAGGCAGCTAAAAGAACCACTGACAAACATTGATGTCCAGCTCCCCATTTCTGCACTGGAGACCGGGTATGGTTAAGTACACGCCAAATCCGCCTTAGAGTACCTTCAATGCGGTTGGCACCTAAGTATATTGGACTTCAAAATTACCAATCATTTAGGTCCTATAACCTATCGCTTACAGTTACCTTCTATGCTTCGCATACATAATTCATTCCATGTATCTCTACTGAAATCATTAATACTTTTCTGGCCACATCACAAGATACCAGAAATACCCAAAGTGGTGTCCGAAGAGAATCAAATCTATCAAGTCAAAGAAATTCTAAACATATGCAGTCGTCTCCGACGCTGGGATTATCTTATAGCTTAGGAAGGCTATGGACCAGAAGAAAATACCTGGGAACCAGCTTCTCACATTCTGGATAAATCACTTCTTCAGCAATTCCATCAAGAACATCCACACAAGCCTAAGCCTTTTTTGAGGGGGCGTAAGAGGAGAGGTACTGTTAGAAAACCCGGCCACGATTCACCGCAGTCGGGCCTTCCTACCTGCTCCGGCAGATCTGGAGGATCTATTTTTAGCTTCAGGGATCGGCCGCACCACTCGCTGAGGCCTGCGGGCCAATCGCATGGCTCGGATCGCTGTTTCAGCAGTGTCAGTGCATGCCCCCTCAGGACGCGCGTGTGCAGGCCAGTGACGTCATCAACATCTTAAAGGGACAGCAGCAGGAAATATGGGCTCGAGGCAGAGAATCTATCATCAGAGACACAGGACTATTTGAAGACCAACTGTTCTGTGTTTTCTTTGTCTTGGCAACAGTTAAGGTGGAGTGAAGTCTGCCAGTTTGCTCCAGCTTCAGCCTTCCTTTGTTTCATTCTGTTCCTGCTTTGTCCTGTTCCTGCTTCGGCTTGATCCTGCTTCAGCCTGATCCTGATCCAGATCCAGCTTGTTCCAGATCCAGTATTTTCCACGTTTCAACTACCTTTCACTGATGTTCTCAACATATAAAAACTGTACTCGAGAGGAACTTGTACTGATTTGAATTAATATTCTGTTAAGTCTTCTTCGCTTGCACCGCCTTCTGCTGACAAAATCTCAGGGGCTTCACCTTTGAGACAGGCTTCATAATGTCGCAGAGAAAGGGTCCACGATCACAACATTTTTATAAATTGTTGATTTTTGTATTTGGTAAATTTTGCATTTGTATATAATTGAAGGGGAAGAAGGTATAAGATTGGATTAGAGAAGGAAGGATCTTGGATCAGGGGTTGGGGAGATATAGAAAAGAATGTGGATTCCAGGATCTAAAGGATAGAATCAAAGATCAAGAGAGTGCAGGTCCAAATTATGATGGAAGTGCGGGAGGGAGGTTTCCATATCCTGTTCCTGTTCTGCTCCCCCTTACATCCTCATACCTTCTCTTTTCTTCCACCCAATCTAGCATACACACACACACACACACACATACACTCAGCACAGATTCCTTCTCTCTCTCACACACACAGACACTGGCCCCTCCCATTTCACTCTCTCACAAACACAGGCAAATACCCCCAGCCCCCTTGCACTCCAATAAGCTCTCTCAGAGCTCTTCCTAATCTCCCCAAAATGATCCCCTTATTTCCCCAGCTGATCCCCTCCTTCTACCCAGTTGATCTCTCTCTTTCCAGCCTCTATCTGCCCCCCCACAATAATCCCCCTCTCATTCCTTCCTCTCCACACCCTTACCCACAAATAAGGCCACTCATCACAGTTCATACCTCCATCACTGCAATTCATCCCAGCTAGGAGGAAGAGAGCCATGGCAGTAACTATACAGGAGGGGTAGGAATGGATTAGGGAGCAGAGCATTTTATCCTTGCTCTGCTCTGTGCCCTCAAATCTCACCCCTCCCCTCCTGTTCTCTTCTCACTGCCTGGGAGGAGGGGAGGGGCTGGGTTTGGGAGTAGAGCAGCCTTCCTTTGATCTGTTCTGTACACTCCAACTTCACCCTTCTCCAATAGTCCTTGTTCTCCTCAATGCAGCCCTCACTATTGCAATCCAACACCAATTAATATTTACTAAACTGCAATAAGCATAATATGTGAAAAATGCTGTTTATCTTACAAAATTGTGTGATATTTTCCTTGAAAACCTGCCCCATACTGAAACAAACTGCTCTGTATGCATAAAATATGCAAATCAATACAAAACAGATCATTCCTACCAAATTTCATGCAAATGAAATGAGGCTTGACTTAAATATCATAAGCCGCTTTATTTTTCCCACAAGTTAGCTCCATCTCAGGAGTTGTGGTTAACTTTACCCTGGAGCACAGGGATGTTAACATATCATCCCAATGCTCTAGTGCTGAAATTTAAAGTGCCACCAGCAGCTCAAAATCCCCTCCCCCAGGAGACTGGATAGATCCCTTCCCCACCAATTATTGAGGCAGTCCAGCAGGAGAAAAATAAAATAATAGAATAAAAAAGATGCATGGTGATTCCCCACCCTTCCCAACAAAAGTAACTCCCCAGTCCACCCTCTCTATCAGTCCCCCCAATCCAACCCCTCCCGGTAAAACGCAGTATTTCCCTATTATATGATGTGATAATGGCCGGTCGGCACCATTTTTCAAGTTGGACCAGCCCATAACATGAGGGGGTGCTCCACCTATTTACCAGGGGCCTATTCTAAGGTATGGAAGGGGGGTCCAGAGGATGGGATAGGGTGGGGGGGGGATCAAGAAGACTCCCTTTTACTTGGATGCGAGGGTTTGGATCAGTGATCACTGATGGAGGGGTCTTGGATTGGGAGATGTTACTTCTGTTGACAAGGGTTTGGTTTGGGAAGGGAGTTGGAAGGGGGTGGCATAGTCACCATGCAAACTTTTTAATTTTATTTTTTTACATTTTTTACATTTTCCCCTGCTGGGCCACCTTAAAAGGTGGCATGAGATGGGTGGGGGTCTACCCAAACCCCAGGGTAGATTTTATATGGTGGGGGGGCATTTGGTGACATTTTATTGGTGGCAATCCCATGTGAAAAGGACCACCCTTGCACGTTTTTCCCATTCCCCCATGATATATTTTCTCGCAGACTATTTTCATGAGAATAAATATCACAGGGGAAGCCGCTGCAATATTTTTTCATGGAAGGAGAAAAATACTGCAGGATCACCCCAACCCCCACACCGTGGTATTTATGCCTTCCTGCGATAAAATATTTCAGCAAAATAAATGACTTTCTTAGATTGTAAATGAAGGGAGATAGAGAGAAACGTACAGTACCTGGATATAATACACTTTGAAGCACTGAAAAAAGTGTGAAAAGTGGAATATAAATCTAAATAAAATAAATAAATAAATCACGTGTGTTTCCAAATAACATAAATTTGACTGTAGTCCACCTTGAGACTAGCTTGGAAAAGGCAGAATATCAAATGGTTATAAATAAATAAAAGCCAGACTACCCACCCACAATTAGTTTACACAGTAAGCAAACAGAAAATAAAATATAAAGCAATGCAATATTAAATGTTTTGAAACACTTAAATATCATGTTGCTGTTTCATTATAGTCATCTACCACATCCCTGGATCAACTATAACATCTGAATTTTGCAATATCCAGGATTTTTACCTCATCTATTTCAGGCTGCTTCAAAGATTTTCTTTTTATTTTCATTAAATATGCTGTTATGAAGAGAATATCTTCTGGCAGCTCCTAATCAAACATATAAAATGTTTTTTCTTTTATTTCCTGATATACAGTAGTTGCAAGAGTTGAACCCTACATGAAGAATTAACATTGGTTTTTACAATGAAGAACAAGGAGAAATAATAAATAATGACTCTGTGGAAAGCTCTTAAGCGCAGGGGCTGCTGATTAACCTTTAGAACGTGACTGTTGGCATACTGTGAGGAAAAGAAGAAAAAAATGGGTTTCTTGAATCAACAGAAATAACGGTAGCATGAGAAATAAACAGCTGACCGGACCCATCATGTGATGGGGTAAAGGCTGGTCAGTGCGATTTTGGAAAATGGCACTGAACGGACCCAGAGCTAAGAGGCACTCCAGGCCCTCATTAAGCCCACCAAATATTCTTCTTTGATGTGGGGAAGATTTCAGAGACCCCCTTAGACAATCAAGGATTTTTTTGTTGGAAAGGGGGGAGGGAGGAGATCCACCAGACCCCAGAGATTATGGCTTTGCTGGGATGGGGGCTGGAGATGGGGGGGGGGGGGGGCCTGATACCAGAAAGGTTGGCTTTGGTAAGGGGAGGTTTGGGAGAGAGAGGAGATAATTTTGCATCTAATGGGATGGGTTAAGGTAGGCGGGCAGGGTGCTGCTATGCAAACTTTTCTTTCTTTTTACTTTTTGTGCTCGCGCCACCTCCAAAGGCGGCGGTAGTTGTACATTCTTTATCTTGTAAAGTCCCACAGGTTTAATAATATTTTCTCCCATTTTATTTAACTTATATTTGGCTCCACTTGCATTCTTAATTCAAAGTCTTGGTTTTAGCTTTTGGTTTTATGTGAATGATATTTGGATCATTATCTATTTGGACCCAAGATGCCCTGAAGAGCTAATTAAAGTCAATAATTGTATTACTATTGATATTAATAGGCTCTTTTTCTGTAAATTAAAGATTAATCCTGGAACGTCAAAGGTAATATGGGAATCTAAGAAGGATATTCCCAAGCCCTCTTTTCAGATAGCTGGTACAGTATAGCAATTCCAGTGAAAGAGGTAGTTACCATACTTGGGCAGGAATCAAAGAGGGAGAAGTAGGCAATTTGACGAGAAGTAGACCAATTAAGGTGAAGCATTTTTTTTAATACTGGCATCTGGATCAAGTGACGTTGATGTCCTCCCATTGAACTGTCTGAGCAAGTGCAAAGAAACTCCATTTAATCTGGGGACCCAGACTGGCTACTCAAAGCAGAAGCTATTAAAAAAAAAAGGCATTAAAAATAGGGCTGTGCAGGGAAAAAAATGTGTTTTAATTTTTCATTTGATTTTTGGGAGTTTTTTTTCCAACGAATTTTGATTTGTGGAATGTTTCATTTGTTTCATTTGTGTGAAAAAAAACAAATCAAACATTAAAAAAACCCCCAAAATGGCCAATATACCAACAACGGGGCCTCCCACCCACCTAAAAAAAATTTCAGAGCAAGGATCCCCTCCAGCCCCCACTTACCCAGTCTAGTAGGGTTCCACCAGCAAGGCTTAGGCCCAGGCCAAAGCCTCGGCCTTGCATAGGCTGAGGCCATGGTAAGTCACCACAACCTCAGCCTCTGCCTACTTAAGGCTGATGCTTCCTCTTCAGCCTAGGCTGAAGCCTGGATCTAAACCCGATGTGGCAGCCCAACCCAGAGTCCAGGTCCTGATGCTGAGGCCTCGGCATGGACTCAGGCTAGGTACTGATGCCTGGGCCTCAGTCTAGGCTGGAACCCAAACCTAAACCCAATACCATGGCCCAGCCCAGAGGCCAAGTCACAATGCAAGGGCCTTGACCAGGACCCAGGCCTGGGTCCTGAAACCTGAGCTTCAGCCTAGGCCAGAGCCAAAACCCAGGACCAATGCTACAGCCTGTCCCAGAGGCCAGTTCCCAATGCCGGGGCCTCGGCCTGGACAGAGGCCTGATGCCAGTACCTGACCTGGAGGCTGGGTCCCAATTCCTGGGCCTCAGCATAAGGTCAGGCCCAGGCCTGATAGCCTCTTCTTTTCTTCTTCAACTGACATCATCCACTGGGGTCACACTGGAGTTAATTCTTGTGCATTCACCTCAGCAGATGACACCATTTAGATGTTTGGCATTGCCATACATTAAAATGGCGCAGTCTGCTGGGGTGAATCTGCTGGAGTTAATTAACTCCAGTGCAATCAATCATACGGTGTCAGGTGAAGAAGAAAAGAAGAGGATGTTGGACTTGCTCCAAGGCCTGACCCTAGACCGAGGCCCAGGTTTTGGGACCCAGCCTTGCTGCTTCTGTAGATATCTGACAGATCAGGTAGATTTGACTAGAGGGGATCAGCTGAGGCCAGGGCCGGTAGAACCACTAGGCAAACTAGGCCTGGGCCTAGGGCGCTGACCATTAGGGGGTGCAAGCCTTATGGGGCTGCTGGCCATGAGCAGCGGCAAGGAGTAGGAGTAGAGTTTCAGCTGCTTGCAGTCCAGTGAGATCAGGGATGATTTGGGGGTGGAGGCATGGCCGCGAGCAGCACCCAACCTGTTCATGGCTCAGCGCAATCAGGGCTGAGATCAGGGGGACGGTGCAACAAGGGTGGCACATGACCACAGGGGGGGGGGGGGGGGCGCGCAAGGCAGAAGGTGTCTAGAGCACCTAATCCTCTTGCACCAGCCCTGGCCAAAGCCCCTGATGTGGACCTCGATCTATGCCCTAGATAAGCCCTGGCTTTGGGCCTAGGACTAGGCCTAGACCAAGGGACCAGCATCATACTTAGGTGTAGGCTGTGGCTCCTGCTTTGGGCTTTGCTTATGACTTAGGTGAGGCCCCGACCTCAGGCCGAGGCCTAGGTCCGATACATTCATTCAAAATAAATGCAATGAATAAGGTTTGTTTTATTTGGGGGCCTCCTGACTCATTTTGGGGCCCCCAAATGAAACAAATCAACCTTATTCATTGCGTTTTGCAAATTTGTGTTAACCAAATGCACATCTCTATTAAAAAGGGGAAGAATTTTCCTAGAGTGGACTCCACAGCCTCCTCCAACAATCAGATATCAGGCTAACAATCCTTTGCCATGCATCTGCAGTGGCAAACCACCATAGAGGAAATGGAGTGGTATTCTGTATTTATTTATTTAAAATTATTTTTTTACTGAGCTCTCCAAAGATCATGGTGGTTTACAGTGCTACCTGGGGCAAGAGGCAGGCAGAATCCAAAGTACTGACAAAATATATCGGGGAAAACGAGTGCCCTGGATGACCAGCCCCTGCAGATAATGGAAAAACTGTTGCTCCTAATTACAAAGTGCTTTCCTATACAATCAGTAGGGATGTGAATCGTGTCCTCGATCGTCTTAACGATCGATTTCGGCTGGGAGGGGGAGGGAATCGTATTGTTGCCGTTTGGGGGGGTAAAATATCGTGAAAAAATCGTGAAAAAATCGAAAAAATCGAAAAATCGCAAAACCGGCACATTAAAACCCCCTAAAACCCACCCCCGACCCTTTAAATTAAATCCCCCACCCTCCCGAACCCCCCCCAAATAACTTAAATAACCTGCGGGTCCAGCGGCGGTCCGGAACGGCAGCGGTCCGGAACGGGCTCCTGCTCCTGAATCTTGTTGTCTTCAGCCGGTGCCATTTTCCAAAATGGCGCCGAAAAATGGCGGCGGCCATAGACGAACACGATTGGACGGCAGGAGGTCCTTCCGGACCCCCGCTGGACTTTTGGCAAGTCTCGTGGGGGTCAGGAGGCCCCCCACAAGCTGGCCAAAAGTTCCTGGAGGTCCAGCGGGGGTCAGGGAGCGATATCCCGCCGCGAATCGTTTTCGTACGGAAAATGGCGCCGGCAGGAGATCGACTGCAGGAGGTTGTTCAGCGAGGCGCCGGAACCCTCGCTGAACGACCTCCTGCAGTCGATCTCCTGCCGGCGCCATTTTCCGTACGAAAACGATTCGCGGCGGGAATCGCTCCCTGACCCCCGCTGGACCTCCAGGAACTTTTTGTGGGGGGCCTCCTGACCCCCACGAGACTTGCCAAAAGTCCAGCGGGGGTCCGGAAGGACCTCCTGCTGTCCAATCGTGTTCGTCTATGGCCGCCGCCATTTTTCGGCGCCATTTTGGAAAATGGCGCCGGCTGAAGACAACAAGATTCAGGAGCAGGAGCCCGTTCCGGACCGCTGCCGTTCCGGACCGCCGCTGGACCCGCAGGTTATTTAAGTTATTTGGGGGGGGTTCGGGAGGGTGGGGGATTTAATTTAAAGGGTCGGGGGTGGGTTTTAGGGGGTTTTAGTGTGCCGGCTCACGATTCTAACGATTTATAACGATAAATCGTTAGAATCTCTATTGTATTGTGTTCCATAACGGTTTAAGACGATATTAAAATTATCGGACGATAATTTTAATCGTCCTAAAACGATTCACATCCCTAACAATCAGTGCTTTAGTTGCATGCAGGCTCAGCTGGTCAAAGCAGAGAGGAAAAGTGTGCATTTCACTAATGACATGTGAACCAGTGTGAATGCCACACATGTCTGCCTCACCCTTATGGTATACTGGTGGAAGCTGGCTGAAACAGGAGCAGGCAGCAGCTCTAATGGGAACCAAGCATCAGGTTGCAGGTAGGCTGTGCTGAACATTCAGGTGATAGATAGGATATTTCATGAGATATGGTTGCTAACAGCCATAAGAAAGATGATGGATCACTGGCAGCTAAACTGGAAAGGCAGGAATTTTCATACAGGCTGTTTTTGTGACAGACAGTGGAAAAAATAAAATAAGGTTAGTGAATATTGGAGGCTATCAGGGGATCTGTTGCTTTACACACTTGCTGCACTATTCATGGTGCCTTGGGCTCTTCATGCTACACCTGGTAGTGCTTTGCCCCTCTCGGTTCCTTGGGATTTTAATACCATTCTTATTCCTACCTCTATGCTGCATTATTGCTACATTATTGCTACATTACTCTGCACTTACCATTTCCGATTTTAATCACCAGCACTGCTGGTACCTCTTAGTAGTACTTCCTCTGCTCTGGCTATCTTTGAGGTTCTTTCAAAAATCACTTCCCTTATGATACTTGCCAATTCTTGGTCTTGCCCTGACAATCTCTAGCTTTACACATATCTTACCCAGTTATCTCTAACAGTTTCATGCTCCTTTGTACTTTTTCTTCAAACTCTCTTCCCTTATGTTTCTTATGACTATTGGCCTCATCTGGTATTTAGCTTTTGACAGATTCTATCACAGCAAAAAGCAGGGGCAGCAAAAGTACAGCACCCAAAACCTGGACCATGCTCTATTATAACTGCTTCTTAGGTAATGAAGGCAGTATTTGAAAATCTAATTCAGAAGAAGAATCGGGTTCTGCATTTCCTGAATCATAGAATATTGAACAGCTAGTAGTTGAAGAGAATTTGGCACCTTTAATCTATAGTGTCATAGTTTCCAGTGAAGAAGTGGAGGAGGCAGATGATACTGTCAAGTTTGAGATTATACACAAGAAAAAGAAAGACTAGCTCCAAGCCTGAACATCCAACCCTTTCCTCTAATGATGTACAGAGATGACATGAGATCTCCTCTAGGGATTTCCTCTGTATTCTCCCTGCCTAGGGCTTTATACTAACTTGTTTAGTGCCCTTTCCCTCCATGTGGGCCTTGAGGTGTTCTTGCCAATGTGGGTGGATGCTTTGCATCTCTCATGAAGCTTAGGGATCTTCATGCCAATCTTTTTCTACTTTGACCCTCTATCTACTGCCTTGGAGAATTTTCTGCTTCTGTTTTGGTGGTTTGCTCATGCCATACCTCATCCTGCTTTGTCCTTTTCATGAAGTCTTGGGAGGTACATACCTCTTTTGTTTGTGTCCTTTGCCCCACTTTTGGAACCTTGGGGTATTCTGACCACTGTTTCTAATGCTCTGCTTCTCTGACAGTGCTTTGAAGAACTCTTAACACTGCAGGTAGTGTTTTGTCCCACTGAGGATTCTTGGGCCTATTCTTGCCACTTTTGGTACAACATTCACATAGGCTTCAAGCGTTGGAGTGCTTTCCTTCTTCTGATGATGTCTACCAATATTTCATTAGAAAAGATTAGAAAACTCCAATTTGGGAGCTCAAAATAAGCTACACTGCTTCCCCAATTGACTTTAATCAGTAAGAAATGAACAAACAAAACATTTGAAATGAACCACCCAAATGATTACGACTTATGCAATGAATAAATGAAACAAAATGAAATTTTTGCCTCTGCACATCCCTAATTTTACTATTGTGAAGTTTTTATTTTGTACATTGCTTTAATTTATATATAGAAAGGCAATTAAACAAATTAATAAACTAAACTGATATAATTTTTTTAAATAAATATATAAGCACATTTTGCTAGTCAAAAAGTTCCATTGTCTAAATGTGGAAGTAGCACAGCTCTTTAGGAATCAAAATAGTAATAAGATTCCATTTTAAATAAAAAATTCTGTCCCCTTCTTCTAAAAGAACAAATGTTATGTTTCAGAATGGTTCTTTTTTGGGTATGTAGGGCGTGCTAGCCATAAATTTTGCTTTATCTTCCATTTCCCTACGAAGTCAGACATGCAGATTTGGAAAGTCTGTTGAATTTGTTTTACCCCATATGTCAGACTTCAGCTTTATTTCCTTATATTACCTGAAGAATGAACTTTAATTGTTCTGGATGCATTCAACTTTAAACATTCATTATCCTAATAAAGTTATGCTAACTACTTTGTTGGTTTTCTTTCAGTCAAATTGAGGTAGTTTTGGTTATCATGATAATCTACTTGAATCTGTAAAAATCAAGGTCAAACAAGGTGTAGGTGATATTTTATTAAACTAACCTAAAACATTTTTGACTGGCTTTTGAGAGCTATGTATCCTGATCATGACCTGATGAATGAAGTAAAGCACTTAAAAGCTGATAATGTTTTAAATGAGTTCAGTAAAAGGATTTCAACTATAATTTGTATACTGGCATTTATATCTTGTAGCAGGGCATAATCCTCTCTTCTGGACTGATTCTATACAACTACTAAATGTGTCTTACCACTTTCTACCACTGGATGTCATTAGTTATTGGTGAATAAACCCCTCTGATATTCCTTTTTTATCGTTTGTAAAGTTCTTTCTAACGTCCTGCTTCTCAGCATCCCCACCTGTTTTTGGACCTTTTTTTTTTTATAGGATGGTGGTCTATCTTAAACAAAAGGGCCTTTTCTACACTGCTCCTAGATTCATATCATAGGGATCGCTTAGGGATTTCTTGTTCAGGAAAGATTTGTTTCCATAAATAATGGAACACGCTTTTTAAAATATGTGCATTAAGGGCCAGATATTCATACCTGCAGACACAAATCTATGCCCGATTTTATAACATGCGCGCGCATGTTATAAAATCCAGGGTCGACGCACGCAAGGGGGTGCACAATTGTGCAACTTGCACGTGACGAGCTGCGCAGCCTTCCTCCGTTCCCTCCTAGGCCGCTCCGAAATTGGAGTGGCTTCGGAGGGAACTTTTCTTCCCCCACCCCCCCCCCCACCTATCCCATTCTCATCCATGGCCTGCATATCACAAGGTTATGCTATTATCTTCCCTTTGGTTTCTTCATATCATATTACCTTTGTCTCTGATCTTGAAAGAATGAAGGGTGAGTTGTTTGCAATGCTGTAACTTCCCAAAGCTATTCCTACCACTGTCCTCTGTCTGTCTCCGTGTATGCTCTATGTCTGCTTAGTTCTTATCCTATACTGGTTTTTACCACAATGTTTGTAGGTTTTACCAGACATGTATCAACCTCTTAGTAAAGTATTTTCTCATATTTCCTCTGAGCCTTCCTCCTTGCAAATTCATACAATTCTCCATTCTTGAAATTCCTGTTCTTAATAGTTACCTGAAAGAACAAAATTACTGACCATATAAGAACATTAAATGAAAGGTCCATCAAGCCCAATATCCTGTTTCCAATCCAGGTCACATGTTGCTTATCCCAAGGATAAGCAGTGTATTTCCCCAACTCCATCTTATAATGGTTAAAGGACTTTTTTCCAGGAACTTGTCCAAACCTTTTTTAAACACAACTACACTAACAAGATTTACCACATCCTCTGGCAATGAATTTCAGAATTATGCATTGACAAAAAAATAGTTTCTCCTATTTGTCTTAAATGTATTTAGGGATATGAATCGTGTGATCGATCGTCTTAACGATCGATTTTGGCTGGGGGGGGGGAGGGAAATCTGATCGTCATGGTTTTTTTTTGTTAAAAAATCGTCAAATCGTAAATCGGCGGGAAAACCGGCACACCAAAACAACCCTGAAACCCACCCGACCCTTTAAAACAAATCCCCCACCCTCCCAAACCCCCCCAAAATGTTTTAAATTACCTGGGGTCCAGTGGGGGGGGGGGTCCCGGCGCGATCTCCCGCTCTCGGTCCATGGCTGCGTAAATAGAAATGGCGCCAGTGGCCCTTTGCCCTTACCATATGACAGGGCAAAGGTAGCACCGGCGCCATTTTGGTTCCTGTCACTCGACGTCACGAGTGCAGGAGATCGCTCCCGGACCCCCGCTGGACCCCCAGGGACTTTTGGCCAGCTTGTGGGGGCCTCCTGACCCCCACAAGACTTGCCAAAAGTCCAGCGGGGGTCCGGGAGCGACCTCCTGCATGCAGGCCGTATTGCCAATATTTAAAATGGCGCCGGCTCTACTTTTGCCCTCACTATGTCATACGGGTGATTGCGCCAGGACATCCCCACTGGACCCCAGGTAATTTAAAACATTTTGGGGGTGTTCGGGAGGGTGGGGGATTTGTTTTAAAGGGTCGGGGTGGGTTTTAGGGTTGTTTTGGTGTGCCGGTTTTCCTGCCCTCCCCCTTCCGCGATTTACGATTTTTTGATGATAAATCGGGGGAATTGCTATTGTATCGCGGCTCTAACGATTTTTGACGATTTAAAATATATCTGACGATTGTTTTAAATCGTCAAAAAACGATTCACATCCCTAAATGTATTACCTGGAGGTAGATATTCAAAGAAAAGCATTTAGGTAAGTTAGCCGGATAAAACTTATCTTCCTAACTTACCTAGGATATTCAGCAGCACAGTTATGCTGCTGAATATCCCATCGAAAACTGCTACTTAATAATTGTAGCTAATTTCTTCTGGAAGCATCGGGACACTAACACACATCACAATGCTCTCGGTGCCCTATCTTAAAGGGGTCTATTGGTCCTATGTAAGATCCACAACCTTAGAGCAGCCAGTGTCATTTTCAAAAATGGCTATTGCCAGGCCTAGGGGGTGCTCCGGGCCCCCACTACACCACCAGGGCTACTTATGATAACTGCAGGAGGGTCCAAAGGATGGGCTGGGGGGGGGGGGGAGATGGGGGGGGGGGAGGCAGCCTGTGGGGGACAGACACATTTTTACTCAAAGGGGAGAGGTTGGGCATTGGAGACAGGGTTTGCCCTGGAACTTTAAACTTTAAAAATATCTTTATTTTTTTTACTATACCCATCTCCAGGGTCCGCAAGTGGGTGAGACAAGGGGGTCTATGGAGACCCCTTGGGTTTTTTTTCTGTACCTTGGGGGAAGGGTTACTCAGGCTGATCAGCCCCTTTAACATATAGTGGCCCCACAGTCCCAGGGTTGCCAATACATGTAACTCCTGGCCTAGAGTATCCTGAAGGGCCACAGAAACCACACCTCAAACACTGTCTTAGATGTTACAGTTCTCCGAAGAATGTTAATTTATGCTGAGTGTCCAGAAATCCTTGACGGGCGGAAGATTACTCTTCCAGGCCCTGTGCATTGTTTAGTTCTCAATCAAGAATTATAGTCCTTTTTAAAGAGCACTAATAATCATGCTGGAAGCCGATGCAGTTCCAACTTAAGCTTTTACTGATTAAACATGGAACAAATGAATAAGCAGATTCTTTATAGCTCTTTATATTTACAGATTCCTTTTTACATTTTAAACCTTAAATTAATTGGTGACCTTTTTCTTCCATTACATTTAAGTTGTTGTTAAAGCCAATTTCTAATTAATGATGTTTGTTCCATCTCCATGCTAAGTATCAAGGTAATGTTTAAGCTTCCTCCTAATAAATAGTGGATTGGATAGTTTCTTAATTTATAGGTGTTAAGATAAAACCCCAATTAATCATACCTTTAGGCTTCCCTCTTCTCTCCATGATCTCCTTGAGATGGTCATGGATACACCTGAGTGGTGCTACTGGTCTTCTCCTTCCCTCCTTCATTTATTTACTCTCCCTGCAAATGAATATAGATTCATTCCTCCCTGGTCCAATGGTTCTCTTTCTCTTTCTGAATGACACCACCTCCTCTGATGTTTCAGAACTGAATCCCTGGGCCCTAGGTTACTCCGGCAAAACCAAAAGAAAATTCTTTAAGGAAAAAGGGAAATCAAAACCAAGAGGCAGGAAAAACCTCTCCTCACGGAAGAGAAGTTTCCAAAAACCACAGCAAAATAGGGAAAGGCACTCTGCTTTGTTCACTTAAATCAGGTCTCAGTCCCAGAGACCCTACAGGCTTTCCCTAGGAAAATAAATATGAAAATGAAACAGTAAAGAGATATGCTGCCCTTAGAAGGGTCAACTGAAAAAGTCTTAGGCTCCGAACCTGGGGCACCTACAATCCACAATATCTATGTAAAGTTGGACCATTCCTCTTAGTACAGATCCTTTAGGCTCTCTACACACATTTTGTAGGGGTTAAATAATACTAAATATTTTTGCCAGTGGTATCTTATCACCATAAGAAATATTGTGGGATTCAGAAAACAGCAATGCCAAATACCGCCACTTTGTAACTCCCATGGTATATTCCCCTCCAGGAAATATACCACTGCTAATTAAATGAGGCCCTTAAATTGTTAACCCTCCATCTATCTTTAGATCTGCTATTGAGCAGTTCCAACTTATCTAACTTAGGGCTGCATGTTTGATTTTTGGTCTTTCACATAAAGAGAGTGCGACACCATTATTAAGACGCCTTCATTTGCGAGGGCAAATTTTAAGTTAATGACTTTGATGTTTAAGGCAATAATGCTATGTCCTTACGTGTAATTTAAGCTCTAAACCAGTGGTGTTAGTGTTGGTTCCATATAGACAGTATGGGGTAGATTTCCAAAGGGTTACGCATGTAAGATATGCGCGTAACCCTTTAAACCCCCCCCCCCCCCCCCCCGTGCGAGCCGAGCCTATTTTGCATAGGCTCGGCGGCGTGCGCAAGCCCAGGACACGTGTATGTCCAGGGGCTTTGAAAAAGGTGCAGTCCGGGGGCAGGGCCAGGGGCAGGGTGGGGCATGGTCCAGGAGCGGTCCCAAGTCCCAAGTCCAAGCCAGAGGTTTGAGCGCCAGCAGCTGGCCGGCAGGCGTAACTTTGACAGCAAAGGTAGGGGGGGATTTAGGTAGGGCTGGGGGGTGGGGGGGATCGAAAGGAAAGTTCCCTCCGAGGCCGCTCCGATTTTGGAGCGGCCTCGGAGGGAACAGGGAAAGCCAGTGGGCCTCCCCTAGGGCTCGGTGCGCGCAAGGTGCACAAATGTGCACCCCATCGCGTGCGCCGATCCCGGATTTTATAACATGTGTGCGGCAGCGCGCACATATTATAAAATCGGGTGTACATTTGTGTACGCCGGTAGCACGCACAAATGTACCCCATAGGATTTAAAATCGGCCCCTGTATCTGTAAAGAGTCTAACAGGAAAAGGATGTTCTCAGTTAGCGGTCCTGAGTTGTGCTCAGGGGGAGCTGAGGGGGGAACAGAACTACTTCAGCTGAAGGAAAAAGGTAAAAGCCTGGCTTTTTCCATCATACCCGGGAAGATTTTACCTTATGAGTGGTATAGACAGATTTGGGTGTTTTTAATGTTTTGAATTTTTTATTTTGAATGTATTTTATTGTGTTTTCATTGTAAACTTCTCTGGCCAGATCTGGAATCTGATATGTGGCATATAAGAATTGAGAAATAAATAAATAGAAATATTGCTACTTATTCAGCTATGTTAACTGGATAAGTAGCTCCTCTCCAAAATGTTCATTTCCCACCCACCCACCACTAAGCTGGATAAATACCTATCTGGTTAAGTACTGACTGCTGAATGGAGCCAGATATTGAGCTACTGCCACCTAGCCGGATAAGTGGCGCTGAATTTTGGCCTTTCTGTGCCTCAAATGCATTTAAACAAAATATTCAAGCTAAATTTCAATTGAATGCTAATTATTATGTTTCTGCAAAATTTGTAGGTTCTATTAGCATCAACCAAAACAGGGTTAGAGGGAGATGCTATTGTTGGTTCAGCACTACATTTTTTGCATTACATTCTTTGTCATTAGGGAAATATTGAAAACTAAATCACATTCCAAAGACAGAATGGTACTGAAGTTTAATTCCAAGCTGCATGTGAAAAAAAAAAAAGAGTGACACTTCTAAATACCACCAAGGACTTCCTGTCCCTTCCTGTTTCTTTACCACTGAAAGAGCTGTGAAAAGACAGCTACACATTATAGAGGTAAAAAGAGCTTGCAGCAGGTGTTCAGCATAGATTCGCTAACTGTTATGACACTACTTTTTCACAGTTAATGAAATCCAAAACAATTTCTTGTCCAGTTAAAAAGAGATACTGCAGCAGACAGACAGTGACTCAGAGCCAAGGAAAGGAAACAAGATGTAATGGATGTAACTCAGACCTTGAGCGTACCCTCAAAGTCTATTTATTTACTTTACAATTATCTGTTCTGTGCATTTGCAGTACATTTCTTCAAGGCTGATCGCAAATATGTCTAGAGGAGGAGGTTTAGCACCAGTGGCATCTTCTTTCTTTCTGTACGGTGGGCAGGACAATTAAAATGGCGATTTTTGCATGTTAACTGACTGTCTGAAAATTGCCCTCCTCAAAGGAGCTAAGAGTAAGCACGGTGTCCCACAATGCCCTTACTGTTACCCACGTTTAGAGGAGGTGTCCCCAGAGTTGTGTATGTGTCAACAAAGAAGGTAAATCTTCAAAGGACTTTGCCTGGGTAACTGAGCATTTAACCGGATAATTTCCCTGGGCTGAAAATTGCCCTCCCTTCAGCAGGCAAAAGTCCAGGTGCTGCTGTTTCACAATGCACATACGTTTGCCCATGATGTAAAGGGGAAAGGTGGGGTTAGAGCACAGAAGGTAAAGAATATGAGGAGGTTCCAGGATATCGTACTTGCAGGAACCCATTGGTCCCATTGTGCACTCTTTAGCTGGTTTAAAAAGAGGTGTTGCAATTGAAGGACAACAGAATGTGTACATTTCATTTTCAGATATGTGTAGGCTATTTTACCCTGATCAGCTGTCCACACAAATCACAAAGGATGCAAAGAACATGGGTGCATTTAGGGCCTGATTTTAAAAAGCATTTACTCGAGTAAAAACCAGGTTTACTGGAGTAAATTCACTTTACTTGAGCAAGTGGGTTTTTGAAAATTGCTACAATATATGCCATTGACTTGTCTATAGGATTTACTCACATAAGTGAACTTTACTTGAGTAAATGGCTTTTGAAAATTGCTACAATAGTAGCTACATTTACGCATGTAACTCCTTTTGAAAATTACCCCCTTAGTGCACATACTTTAGTTAATTCAGCTGGTGACATAAAAGCATGAAAGAAAAGCATGATACATTTTCATATCCAGTTATATGATCATTTAATCTCTTCAGCTGCAAATGGAGATTCAGCTGTCCATCGGATATGATGGCTTTGGTTGAAGGACATTTAGCTCAGCAATGAGAAGAAGCTTGTCCAACATTAGAAATAAAGCTTCTGTGAGAATTTAGGAAAAGAAGTTAGAGGACTGATTGATATTGCACAGTTGAAGATGGTGCTTTCAATTCAGTGCTTCCCTCTGCACATCAAGTACTAGAATAGTTTCATTTACTAATCAGATCTTCATGTACACCTGTTTCTGGCAATTTCTTCATTCCCTCTGCTTCAACAGCAGGGGGAATGAAGAAAAGTGGATCTATATACAGACAACAACCAACAAGGACTGAATTACATAGTCTGGGTAAACAAATAAGCATGGGTGTAGCTTGCTTATTGCGGTGGTTACTACCCCTAACTAATTAAGCAAGATATTTCACTTAGATGCAGTTCCAATACTGCTCTCTACATTAATGGTGGGGGTGGAAGGGAGATAGAACCAAAAGGTCACTAAGAGCCAAGAGTAACAGATAAGTATGAGAAAAAAAAAGTGAAAAACTTGCTGGGCAGACTGGATGGGCCATTTGGGCTTCTTCTGCCGTCATTTCTATGTTTCTATGGTCTGTATGCTTTATTTGCTTTCCTTATGCAATTTATTTTCAAAATATTCTTAATGTAGATTTTTCTCTCCTCTGTCATGTTTCCCTTCCCTACATTCACCATAAAGGAGAATCTTTGGGAGGCAATTCTTAGGCATATGGACAACATAGCTGGCTTGTTACGGCGGTTACTACCCCAAACCAAATGTGCCTGATACTTCACTTTCCATGCATATCCAGCATGGTTCTCTGCTGCATCGGCATGGGAGAAAGACTGATACATCACGCATTTCCAGCATAGCTCTCTGCTTCAACGGCAGGGGAAAAAAAAAAATTAACAAACAAACAAACAACAAACAACGGCAGGGGGAAAAAAAAAAAACAAAAACAAAAAACTGATGCTTCACGCATATCCTGCATAGCTTCAACGACAGGGGGGAAGAAAAAAAGGATTCGCAATCACAAAGCGAGGAGTAGCTGGCTTGTTACGGCGGTTACTACCCCAAACCAAATGTGCCTGATACTTCACTTTCAATGCATATCCAGCATGGCTCTCTGCTTCTACAGCAGGGGAGAAGAAAAAAAAAACCAACAAGAGCTGTACACATAGTCTAGGTAAAACAAATAAGCATGGGTGTAGCTTGCTTATCGCGGCGGTTACTGCCCCTACTACCCCTAACTAATCAAGCTAGATATTTCACTTGCATGCAGCTCCATCTCTGCTCTCTACATTAATGGTGGGGGTGGAAGGGGAATAGAACAAGGAGCTAAGAGTAACAGATAAGAATGAGAGAAAAAATGTGTGAGGCTTGCTGGGCAGACTGGATGGGCCATTCGGTCTTCTTCTGCCGTCATTTCTATGTTTCTATGTTTCTATGTTTCTATGACGAACATTTCAAGTGTGCCGCTGTTAGTCGCCAGCAATGCAACACTGAGCATGCCAGTTCTTAATATCTCACTGTTTGAAACTCAATTCCCAAAACTGACACAGGTGTCTCATTTGCAGGTTTGCCATCTATAGAAGGATATTGTTTCTATGGAATACAAAGTTGCAAGCTGCACCACAGAACAGTGAACTTACATCTTAATTGCTGTAGTAATGCAGTGCTGATACAAAATTGTTTCATTAACCTTCCAAATGCTTAGGATGTTGACTGTCTGTGATATGCAACCTCTGTATCAGATGTTTTCAGTAAAAGCTGTGCCTTTCAACTATATAAAAGTATTGACACATTGAAAGTGCTCTCCACCAATAAAAACATCAGGAACAGCATCATCACATTTAGTTGGTGAATATTTAATTCCATGTACTTCAAAACAAGACGTGTTTCAGTACTTTTGCAGCCCTGGGGATGTTAGCTTGGTCCAACTAGCACTGGTGGCTACTCCACAGCACGTGGGTTCACATGTGGTGGGAGTTTGGCATGGGCTCTGGCAGATACAAGTGGATACCACCAGCCTTTCCTTGGTACTGCTGCCACACTAGGTCTTGTTACTGGTTAGCCCTCCTAGTCTCTTGTTACCCTTCCCCCACATTTACATTACAGGTCTATTCATCTTAGCTTTTTAGGTTCTTCTGTGTCCTTCTGAAATTCTCTAATGTCCACTCCTCTCCCCCACCTCACTCCTTCAGCAAACCCTCCTCTCCTTACATTGACTGTGACTCTCATTAAGTGCCTCACAGGCAAGGAGCTAGGCAATAGGATCCCGTAGCCTTGCTTTGTGCCTGCATCATTAGCAGCAGCAGAGAGCAGGGGATATGCAGAGCAGTACAGTAGCATCAACTGCAACTGCTAAGGGGCATTGGAACACAAACTCCTGCCCAGGTGTACATTACAATACCCCACTTCTGCTGTACTGAGCCTCTTCAGCACATTGAATATTCCCAACTTAATTTTTCATGTAACACATGCAGTTTAAGTCAACACATTAATAGTTTTCCCATAAAACTCACAGTTCAAAGTTCTTAATCTCTTTCTGGGCTTTAATCACAGACAGGTATCATCAAGATGTGAGATTGGCAATGCCTCTTCCAGGGCTGGTCCTGGGGAATCAGGGGAGTCTATCTGATTCTCAAGTGTTTCTCTGGGATTATTATGCTCCATTAGGGATTCCCACTGGCAGGATCACAGTCTATTCTACCTGGGTTACATTTTTTCCAGTCTTTGTAAGACAATTCCTGCAACTGCTGCAATACCTTTATATGTTTGGCTTGGCCCTTGGTTTGTCAGCCTTATTTTCTAGATGTTGCTGTTATGTGTCCTGGAACCATAGTGGGTTCCTGCAGATAGTCTTTCGGGTGGGTTTGGCTCCACCTACATCAACATGGTGAACAACTTCTGAATATCTTGGCCAATGGAAGCAAATACATCCTAGTATTGCAACAAAATGGATGTCAACTTGCCCTGCTGATTAGCTGTCAGCAACTCACTTCAAGTGATAACCAATTTTTCCAAGTTGAGAGGAAGAACACAGGACATGGGACAGAGGGGACCGCTTTAACTTTGGTGTCCATTTCTTTGTTGGCTGAGGGTATTGAGGAAGGGTTCACTTCTACCAAGATCCTTTGCATGCTCTAGTCCTTCTCTGTTAATGTCAGGTTGGATGGGAACACTTGACTCCATTTTCACAGCATGCTGCCTGACACAATGCCTTTCCCCAAGCTTAACAATTCAAGCACAGCTTCAACTTTGGTCTTGGTAGTTTCTAGTCCCACTCACCAGGGTAAGTCTGGTCATGATGGCAAGCAGATTGTGGTGGAGAGCAAGTCTAAAGTTAACCAGGTAAATGTATCCATTTAACTTTAAACTTAACCAGGTATATTCAGATAGGAAAAAGCATGAGATGCATTTGCTTGAATTGTCTCCACTGCATATAAATGCATCTTGTGCATATTCATATTTACCCATTCAAGTCCTTTCATGATTATTATAGACCTTTATCATATAACCCCCCTCAGCTGTCTCTTCTTCAAGCTGAACAGCCCTAACGTTTTAGTCTTCCTTCATAGGGAAGCTGTTCTATGCCCTTTATCATTTTGGTCACCCTTTTCTGTACCTTCTCTAATGCAACTATATCTTTTTTTGAGAAGCGGTGATAAGATATGAGAGAGAGTGAGTGAGAGAGAGAGAGAGGTTTAGATAGTAGTGTGGGGGTTAGGGGCCACTTTGACATTCAGAGTGAGATGTATGAACAGAACAATACACTTATATGTATTCCTCTATGAGTTAAAGTTTATGACAAATCTGCATTAAAGAGCAGCTGTGAAGCAGTATAATGAAAAGCAAATCATTAATTCAGATTCAAGAAAAAAAACTGATGGGTGAACATCTTCAAATGCTGATTTTCACTAAAACAATAGCTCCAGCTCAAAAATTCCCCAAAGCACCTGATGCTCTTTGATCTCCCAAACATACCCCAGAAATTCTGGGTATTTCAGAAGGAAGAAGCAGGCACCAGCTGACTTCATGCATTTTCCCCAATAGGAAATTAATGCATCAACCTCTCGCAAATTAGGCTGTTAAGCATTTAACTGATCATTTTATTGATTTAATAGAACATTGATTATCTTGGCTTATGACAAAAGCTTCAGACATGGTACAACGTGAGTCAACTATTTGTTGCATTGACTAAAAATAGAAATTGATTAAACCAATCCACTGATCACATATCAACTTATGAAAAAGCAAATCAAAAGGCAGTGATGCATAAATATGTCAATCTGTTTTGTACAGTGACTAGAGGGAAATTAGAATGTAGAGAAAAACTGTATACTTCTAATTATTTTGAAAAAAATGTTGGTCTTTTTATTTTTGTAGTGCTCATAAGAAGCATGAGATTATCAATGTTGTCAACTGAAGTCCTCTATCCAGAGAATAAATGCAGCAATGGCAGGAAGAACATACTCTCCCGCACTAACCTCAACCTTGCTCTAGAGTGATCAATTTTTATGAGTGCGAGACTAATTCAGAGTCTGAAACATTTTAGCCTTTATTGAAAATTCCCAAATTTGTGGTAATTAGTGCTAAACTGTGGTGGTGGTGGTTTTTAATGAAGTGCACACCTTTCTCTTGGAAACTGAAACCACCAACACATTTTACATAGGCACCACACGGTTTTCAGATGGCACTGATTTTCAGACAAAAAGTCTACATTTTCAATAGGACTTTTTTATGATCAACTGGTAGTTTTGCTAACACTCAAACTTAAGACAACTATCTTTTGTTTGCTAACATTAGTTATACATTTTAACAATAATAATTGATCTCTGTGGATTCTAGTGAAAGTGAGAATCTTCAGATTACTTCAAAATACTGGGGAAAAAAACAGAATACTTGTTTTCCTTGAAAAATATGAGTACAGACCATATATGCTGTATTGAAAATAATGTCATAGACATTATATACTATTTTTTTCGAAAACTGATCTCATATTAAATATTAGTTTAGTCCCTACTGAGAGTAAAGTGTATGATCTATCTGGGTGCTAGGAGGATTATTTATTATTTACCTATTTTATATTTTATTTATAATATATTGTAATTTTATATTTAAATTGATTTTTATATTATGTAATGATATATTTTATTAGGTACTAAATTTTGTGTTATGTATGAAAAGTATTTTCTGAAATGTTTTTTAAATCTGTTCAAGCCACTTTGATAAGATGGGTATAAATGTAATAGAAATTTGAATATGTTTTAAAAATCCCTTTTGTACTCTTAATTCCCTCTGATTATTTCAGACTGAACAATACTAATCCCTTCAATCTTCAAAAACTAATAGTTTTCAGTGCTGGCATTAAGTGTGAGCTTAACCAAATGCTGATTATGCTAACCAAGTTGCTATCTTTAATTTCTTTGCTGAGATTTCAATCATTCTACTAAAGTATTTAGTTTTGGTTTGTTGTGTTTTGTTTTTTGTTTTTTTTTTTGCATAGTAGATGTTCTAAAATTCAATAATGTCTTGGGGAAGAAATGATAATGGTGATATATATTATAAATGTCCATTTTTTATTTTCTATGTTGGTAAAAGAAAACTTGCTAGAGCTATTTTGGGTGAAAGAAAGTAATAATGGTTCCAGCCTTGGTCTGCTGGCACCATTTGAAATAGCAGCAATGGTGAGGGGAGGAGCAACTAGGAATGGCTCTTGCCCCATGAAGATTTAAATGGATTTTAAAGACTTCATAGATTAAAATGGCCCAGGGAGGTGCTGGGGTAGGGCACAGGAATTGAGTTTTTATTTTCCAGTGGGGTAGGGACCAGATATATTTTTTGTAACCCTTTTCTTCTGAGGGGCATCCCCTCTAAGGGCACACAAAAGAATTTAGATTGTTTGGGTTATTTTTCCTTTACCACAGGTCCCCTCTACTGTGGCCCAGGTGGGTGAGGTGACTTCCTTTGGGTGTGCAACTGGTTAGTGTAATTCTGAGGCTGAGCAGGAGAACAAGAGCCAGATTTTAAAAACTACGTGCGGGCGTAGATTTTATAACATGCGCGCGCAGCCGCACACGTGTTATAAAATCCAGGGTTCACACCCGCAAGCGGGCGCACAATTGTGCAACTTGTGCGTGCCGAGCAGCACAGCCTTCCTCCATTCCCTCCAAGTTCGCTCCAGCCCTACCTAACCCCCCCCCCCCCTTACCTTTGTCCTATAAGTTGCACCTGCCTCTGCGTGCGCCGAGCCTATGCAAAATAGGCTCGGCGCACGCAGGAGCGGGTTTTCGGGGTTACGCTTGTATATACATGTGTAACCCTTTGAAAATCCGACCCTAAGTACAGGACAGGATTGGGTGTTTAAAATTAACTTTATTGATTTAGTGAAAGGTAATCAATGTCCAGGTGATGTAAATGTCTGTATGATTGAGTGTCCCTTCTCCTTCTCTGTGTAAATGCTACACTCAAGGTTCCAGGGGGAATTAACTCCATTTAAGTGAGAGAGTAGTTGGTCCCCTGCTCCTGAAGGATCCCAGACAATGACAGATTCCGTTTGATTTTCACAGTCCTACCTGGATCCAGCAGACTTCACATTGTGACCCAACCTGCGCCTGTATTGCATTTGAAGATCCTGATGAGGTTCTTCACTGATGTTCCTCAATCTCTTATTTGTGTTTTTCTTATTCTGAGCTTCTCAGAAGGGACAGCATTAACTCACTCAAAATGAGAGAAGGGGTAAAATAACATTCCCTAAACTTAACTAGGGTATCTCACAGCCTGCTTCAATAGCTTCTGAGTTCACTATCCCTGCAGCCCCCCTTTTTGTTCCTAAAGATTGCTGACAAAGGCTAGTGATCTGATCTCTGGATCCAGGGGGGGGGGGGGGGGTAATTTTTCCTCAGAGCTCAAGACTATAACTCAGGCAACTATTTGCTAAACACAAGCCAATCCTTAATAAATTCTCCAAATCTCTGTATAGTAGTGACCTGGCAGGAAGTGCACAGGCAGGTCCTTTCCCAAATATATCCGTGGTGATGCAGTAGGCCTCATCCAAATGAAAGGGACCCACTCTAACAGGATTCCTCTCTCCTTTAACTCTTCCATCTCGATTCCTACAGAATCTCATCCAACTCCCCTAGTTATAGTCGGGTCCACCCATTCAGATACCTCATAGAGGAGGAGCTGTAAAATGGTATTCCCTCTAGCTAGTTGTTCTTTCTACAGGGACTAGGTGGCATATAGTGGTCAACCCATAGAAGTGCTACATTTTAGAAAAACAAAACAAAGGAAAATGAACAAAATTCAATTTATTTTTCTGTTTCATTTTTAAAACAAAATGAAATGAAACAGGAAATTTAATCTAGCTGTTACCAAGAGATGTACTATGAAGGGAATACTTTTTTTTTTTAAGGAAATATCCCTTTTAATGGCAAACCAAGCAGTATTATGAATTTAAAATTTGATATATCCAGGAGATTATTTAGGCCACCATATCTGAATCATGGGTCAGAACTACCAGTTCTGAAAGAACATGCCTTTTCCACCATTATTCCTCCAATAATCATGAGACAGAACAAGTCTATATTTTCAGCCTACCAGGAGTATAATGTTGCAGGCGCAAGAGTGCAGTCACTTTCTCAAGGGAGAATATGAGCCCTTGGCCCATGGCATGACCCCAGAGAGGAGACCCAAGGCATGTACCTTGGGAGGTGAGCATATCCATGCACGGGCAGAATGGGGAGCATAGCTTGGAATGTGGAGCATAGCTTGAAACACTGAGCCCTATGCTGAACCTGCATGCACCTGAAGAGTCCCAACAATGCAATGCTGGTCTCAAGAGTGGCCCTCCGGCAACTCGATAGCCCTTTCAGATGTGCCGCTTGGGAACGACGAGTGCTTCAGATCAGACAAAGGCTGAGAACATGACGTGACATGGAATTTGGACAAGGATTTGAGGAACTTGGAAGACTCAGACGAGGGCTCTTGGGAGACTCAAACGAGGGCTCTTGGAATTCAGTACCAAGGGCATTGCACTTCAGCACACTCTACGCAGCCCACCGTGGGCTGGTCATGGACCATGTTGTCCCACTGCGTGCCCTCACAACCTGCCTTAGGTTGGTCACAGACCACGTGGGGAGCAGGACAGGTTCAGCACTGAGGGAAGGACGAGGACTGGAGTCAGGACATCTGTTGGAGCAAGGCTTGAAATTCTTCTGGCTGGACCATCTATGAGACTGGAACTAGGAAACCGGAATATCAGACTGAAGGGTCTCTGAGGAGTGGAGCCAGAGAGGGAGGACTCAGAACATGGAAATCCACTGGCTGGAAGGTTGACGAGACCAGAACTAGGAAACCGGAGTATCAGAACAGGGATTGCCTCCGAAGACCTAATCCAGTGAAGACAGACTTGGAGACATGGCTGGTGACAGGAAGCACCCTACACAGCCCCCTGTAGGCTGGTCGTGGACCACGACACTGGCACACATAGAAAAAGAATGAGGAAGGGTCTAGCATGTTGACTGAGGAATGAAGACAGGAACATCTAGGAATTGATAGGAGGTACAGGCGAGACGGAGAATCCAAAGACTTGGACAAGGAACTGATGAGAAACCAGGAACCTGGGCTATACAAGGAGCTTCAATGAGGAACAAGGAGACACAGAACATGGAACAGGAACTTGGAAACTGGAATACACTGATCAGGAACACCCAACGAAGAACATGGAACCATCTAGACAGGAATAGACCATGGAGGACATTGCAGGACAAAGAGACCATGGACAACCATGAGGATCCATTGCAAAGGTGATGAGGAAGTGGAAGGAGAGCCCTTTTATAGGGCTGCAGGAGTGATGAGGAATTACATCATCAGTTGGGCCGTGGGGCTTTTCCCGCCACTGGCCCTTTAAATATTGAAGAGAGGCACGCGCACCTAGGGAGAAGCCAGCCTCAGAGCAGCAGTGGCGGTGGTGACCTTGCCACAAAGATGAAAACAGCGGCATCTCCCACCACGAGGAGCAGGAGACCCAGCAGCAAGACCGGAGGCTCAGTGCTATGATCCAGATGGTGAGGTCCAGCAGCGGTGGCACTCAGCTGCAGACTGGAAGCATCGCTGGCATCGGCTGGAGAGGTGAGTCTGCTTGTGGGAGGGTCCTGCAAGTGGCATCACAATAGCCCCCCTCATCAAAGCCCCCTTCTTCAGCCTCTTCTCTTTGGCTGTAGAGGACACAAAGGTATATCTTCTATACCAGCTGGAGAAATAGAGGGTCTAAACACAGGGGTAGATTTTAAAAGGTACGCGCACGCACAAATGTACACCCGATTTTATAACATGTGTGCAGCCTGTCATGCCTCTATCAAAACCACAGGGACCAGACTACCTCCGCTCTGCCAGCCTGTCTTGCCCCTATCAAAACCACAGGGACCAGACTACCTCCGCTCTGCCAGCCTGTCTTGCCCCTATCAACTTTCTGCCACTCTGCCTTGCTGACATACACCAGATGACTCACTCTGCTCCTTGTGGTGTTCTTGCCACTATCATGGTTTCTCAGTGTGTTATTGCTAGTCTTTCTGCTGCTTCTCCCTTTATCTGCGCCTTGTGGATTTTTCTGACATTCTTTCTGCTTGCTATGTTCCCCCTTCATTGTGCTGTAGGATGTTGATGCCACTTGTCTTGCCACTTTGCCTGTCGTGCTGCCTTCGAGGGTTCATGCAAGTGTAATCAGTGCTTTCTTTTGAAGCTGTGGTGTGTTTTTGTGACACTCTCGCTGCTGCTTTGCACCTCTGTTAAAGCACTCTTGCTACCCCTGGTACCCCTTACAGTGCCTTATTCTATTTATGCCACTTTGGTGCCATTTTGCCACGGTCTAAGTACCTTGGAGCTCTTTTCTCATTCTGATGATTGCTGCCCAGAAGTTTCATCAGAATTGATAAGAAAACCCTAATTCTGCAGCCAAAACTAGGCTGCAAATACTTCCCCCATTGACTTTAATGAGAAAACGGAAAACGAATAAAACTAATCAACAAATTGGTTTTTCCCCCCTATGAAACTAATGCAATGAATTTGGGTCCCGGCGAAATGAAAACCGAATCGAAACAAAATTTTTCCTTCTGCACATCCCTACTGGAGGGATTGGTAATTAGACTGGAGAGGCAGGAATGTTCAGGCAGGTTTCTTTCTGACAGACTCTGGTACAAATATGGTAAAGATAATAAAAGAGGGGGACTTTTAGGGTATCAAATATTTTGTACACCTACTACATATTGCAATGAGGGATAGGGATGGGCATTCAGGAGAAACAAAATAGAAAATAAGAGGAAATTTCCTATTTTATTTCATATTATTTTCAAAACAGAATGAGTTAAATTCTAACAAAATTTCATTGGAATCTTGTCTCGTTTGAAAACCTATTAAAAAAAGGTCACCAGTCAAGCCTAGGCCAAGGCCCGAAGCTGGGACCTCGACTAAAGAGTAGCCCAAGAACCAAGCATAACTTTGATGCCTCAGCCCAGGCCAAGGCCTGAAGATTGGGTCTCACTGAGGAATAGGCTGCTACCCAATGAAGGGGCCGTGGTCTATGCCCGAGCGCGATGCTGAGGTCTTGACCCTCATACTTACCAAATCTGATGTCGTGTCCTAGCCCGGCCCCCATGCTGGGGCCTTGGCCCAGACCTAGACCATATGTTGGTACCAAGCCCAGAAGTTGGGTCCCAACATCTGGGCCTCAGCATAGGGTCAGGCCCAGGCCCAGCAACCAGGCCTTCCATCTCCATGGTTGCTGTCTTCTTTGATTTCTTTCTTCTGATGCCATGGGCTTGGGTCACATTGGAGTTAATTAACACCACTGCATTCACCACAATGGACAGCGTCATTTTGATGTACAGAATTATCGTACAATTGCCATACAACAAAATGGTGCTGGCCGCTGGGGTGAATGTGATGGAGTCAATTAACTCTGGCATAACCCCAAAGGTAAAAGATGATGACCACAGAGAGGCGAGGCCTGGGTTCCGGATCTGGGTTTGGGCCTGACCCTAGGCTGAGGACTTGGCATCAGGCATGGTTCAAGTTTGAGGTCCCAGTGTTGGGATCTGGCCTCTGGGCTGAGCCATGGCATCAGGCCTGGGCCCAGGCTGTGGCCTAGTCTGAGGCGCAGGTGTTGGGACACAGCCTCGGGGGTTGATCCCCGTCATCGTGCCTGGGTCCGGGTGGAGGTCACAGGGTCGGGACCCAGCTTCTGGGTCGGCCCAGGGGTCGGGCCGCAGCACACAATGGTCAAAGAAGAACCAATTCAGGGGTTTGGGTTTCAGCCAAAGCCCTGGCATTGGCCCAGGCCTAGGCCAAGCTTTAGGCGAGACCCCAGCTTCAATTCAATGGCATATATTGTAGCAATTTTCAAAAGCCCATTTATACACAAAGTGCATTTACACATTTAAATCCCAGTTAGAAAATCACCCACATAGTTTTTAAATTCCCAAACTGCTGATATAGTGGTAAATTTTAAGACTTGTGCACTAGGGGTGTGCATTCGTTTTCGCCGTATTGGCGATCCGCAACGTATATTGCACTATTCGTTGTATTCGTGGGGAAGCGAAACGTATTGCGATTCCCCACGAATACACAAATCTTCCCCGAATTATACGGCCACCTAAATAAAAATTTAAACAAACCCCCCCCCTCCTGAACCCCCTCAAGACTTACCAAAACTCCCTGGTGGTCCAGCGGGGGGTCCGGGAACCATCCCCTGCACTCACACCCTCGGTGCCGGTTTCATCATGGCACCAATAGCCTTTGTCATAGGGGCTACCGGTGCCATTGGTCAGCCCCTGTCACATGGCTATCGGCACCATCTTGTGCTCCTACCATGTGACAGGGGCTGACCAATGGCACCGGTAGCCCCTGTGACATAATATGGGCAAAGGCTATCAGCGCCATTTTGAGTACTGGCATTGGACGGCCGGAGTCATGTAACCCCTACGGAGTTAATTTATTTATACATACACATAGAATTTAGTTCATAGCCCATTAAATGGCATTTTATCATGCACATTACATTTTTAACCATGTGCAAGCTAATGCACTTTTACCATGAGTTTCAGTGCCTTTAGATGAATATATGAGACAAAGCAGTAATGGCATCAAAGAGGTAAATTTTCAAAAGGCATTCACTTGTAAAATCATCATATATGTGTGTAAGTAGTGTGCATATGAGAATATGCTAGCTTGGAAACATTGCAAGTACACGCATACTTGGGGTGATACAGGTAAATGTTCACTGAGGAAAAATGGATGGTTTAAGGGCATTCCAGGTAGGATTCAGAAGAATGTGCACAAGTTGCTATTTTGTAGCAGTATACATGTATACATTACCAAACCTGTCTGTACACTTTTACACTAGCTAATTAAGGGCCTCATTTTCCATCCGGATTGCATGCGATAAGGGACGTTTCGTACGCAAAAAGTCCCTTATCGCGTGCGATACCAAAATGGGGGTGGAGTCGGCCCCGGAAGAGGAGGAGTTGGGGCGTCACCAGGGCCGACTCCGCGAAGACACCGCGGACGACGAAAAGGTAAGGCCCTTTTCGCGTCCGAGTTCGCGCCCAATAGCTACACCTTCTATGGTGGCGCTATTGGGTGTGAAACCGGCAGCAATCGCACCGCGACGGTGCAATCGCTGCCAGCTAGTGCAGGACCGCCCCCCCCGTTTCGGCCCCCCGCCCCTCATTCCCTAAAGTATCACAGGCCTGCGATACTTTAGAAAATGAGGCCCAAAGTCATAAAAGTGAAACTGCACTTCTCTTTTGTCTGCTGTTTTCAGTTGGGAGGTTTGGGTTTATTGGAAGGAGGTCAAGATAGCATGCTGGAGGGTCTGGGTGAACTGACAGAGGTATTGGCACACTGGTGATTGCAAGTATGTGCAAAAGGAGTAATTTTCAAAAGTGGAGTATTCTCATTCTTTAAAAAAATACATGCTTTGAGTATAACTGGGTTATTATGCACATATTAATTTTTATGTGTGGAAAATACATGCATGTAATTTTATAAAATGAGTATGTGTTTTCTTGCATTACAAACATACATTCATAGTGAAACATATGTGCATACTTTTGTGTCAGAAATATGCTGTATTTTCTAAACTGTGCAGCTCCTGTCACACAGTTTATAAAACGTTAGGATAAATCTTCAAGGGTCTATTTATGCACACATTTGATGACTTATGCAGACTATTGGAAATTGGGCTCAAGCTCTTGGCAAAAATGGATAGATTATCTGAGTTGTTATAGTATTGTTCCTGATATGTTCTTACATGTCTCTAACCCTTTCTTTTTCTGACAAAGGCAGTAATGAGCAGAAAATGGCCCTATAATAATTCACACTCATGACAGAGTCTGTAATTATTAGTGAGTGTAATTATTGTGAGGATACACAAAAGTGGAGCATTAATCTATTCGAGTGACACTTTTAATATTCTAATCCCTTGTTCCTTTTGATATGCCATAATACAAGAAATGTTATTTTTATTTCATTGAATCCTCTTCAGGGGGAAAATTTACATGAATAAATAATGTGATGAAGTCGGAAACGACAGTTTAATGTCATTAATGCTATATACTGAACTGTAATTTGTAAGCTGAGTGGAGTGTTCAAATAAATTCCTGGTATTTCTTGGTGAGTACAGGATCAATTTTCAAAAGGCTTAGCCAGCTGACTTTGAGAGTTTTAGGGTTAAACCTATCCCATTAAAAATGGCCCTTCTCTGATTGGGAAAATGTAACTGGCTGGTAATGCATAGGGCCCATACATTTAGTCAGTTAAAAAATGTGAGGCTGCAGAGAAATTCCTAGGATGGGGTCATAACTTAGGCCTAGATTTATCAATCTGCTGTAAATATCACATGCAATAGGAAAAGGGGCATGTTTTATGGTAATTGCAATGTTAGTGCTTTGCATAGGTATTACTGCAAAGTGTGTTAACATTTTAGTAATACCTACATAATTGCATTTTCCTACCTGCAAAGTGCTCATTTCACCACAAGAGAGAGAGAGAGAGAGAGAGAGAGACTACCTACAAGGCCCTTGTAGTAGTTAGCTATTTAATTGTCTATAGGAGGCCCACCTAGTAACTCGAAGTGAGGTTTAGGTAGTAGTGTAGGGGCCACTTTTACATGCAGAGTGAGACATACGAACAGAACAGTATACTCTTGTGAAGATTGGATGTCCTTCGGAGTGAGGAAATTTGTACAATGTCTAAGCTAGGTTGAGAGAACATTGTACAAATCTCATCTTTGTGTGAGTTTCCTCACTCCGAAGGACATCCAATCTTCACAAGTGTACTGTTCTGTTCGTACGTCTCATTCTGTGTGTAAAAGTGGCCCGTTAGCCCTAAACTATTACCTAAACCTCACTTCGAGTTACTAGGTGGACCTCCTATAGTAGCATAAATAACTGCTTACTATGGTGCCAGTCCCAGAGGCTCTCTCTCTCTCTCCCTCTGCCCCTCATCTCAGGCCCTTACCCAGCCTAAAAATGCTTGAAATGGAATTATCAAAAAAAAAAATCGCAAATTGCTTTATGGGCATAACGCATGATATCACAAAGCTTAACACAATTGAAAAAGGTGTAGTTATTTTCAGCAATATCGTGCATTATGGCTTCGCACTTTGTGAGGCCAGCCCACTTTTTCTGAAATCCCACCCCTGATTCCTCCCTAATCCCTCCACTTTTAAAAATTTCCATCGCACCATGCATTATGATGCTTATCACATGCATTAAGGCATTTTTCGCATGCTAAAACACCTTAACACATGTGAAAACACCATAACAGGATTTGATAAATGACCCTGTTAGTGCTGAAAATTAGTACTAGCTGGCTAACTGACGGGCCGATACAGAAAAACCCGTGGGAGAGCTGGTGAGCGCCCGCTCTCCCGACATGCGCCCAGGCCACTCTCCTGGGCGCACGAGTCAGTAGGAAAAAAATATGCTAATGAGGGCCCGCGGTAAAAGGAGGCGCTAGGGACATGCTCCTTTTTGACAGAAGCAGCAGCTATCAGTGGGTTTGACAGCAGACACTCAATTTTACCGGTGTCAGTTCTCGAACCAGCTGACAGCCACAGGTTTGGAAAATGAACACCAGCAAAATTGAGCAGTCCGTCTTCCAACCCGCGGGCCGCAGGCAGATTTTAAATTTCTTTTTACTTTTGGGACCTCCGACTTAATATCACTATGATATTTAGTCAGAGGTTGTACAGAAAAGCAGTTTTTTCTGCTTTTCTGAACCCTTTCCCGGTGCCGGCCGAAATTAACTCCTGCCTTTGGCAGGCATTAATTTCTGAAAGTAAAATGTGCGGCTTGGCTACACATTTTACTTTCTGTATCACGTGGGAATAACTAATAGGCCCATCAACATGCATTTGCATGTTGCGGGTGTTATTAGTTTCGGGGGGGGGGGGGGGGGGGGGGGTTGGCCACGCGTTTTCCACGCATTATTACCTCTTACTGTATAAGGGGTAAAAATAGCTCGTCGAAAATGCGCGTCCAACCAGGGGCTAACAGTGCGCTCGGCCTGAGCGCACTTTACTGCATCGGCCTGTGAATAAGTTAAGGTGGTTTAATGAATTTCAGACTAAAATAATGTCTAACTGGTCAAATTTTGAGCAGCTAGATTTAGAAACATTTTCAGCTGAAAACGTAGCCATTAGGATTTGTCTCAAAATTCTTCTAATGACAACCAATCAAAATTAACCAGTTCTCTTTGCTTTTTGAAAACTGACCCTTATGTTTATGTCTGTCTATACTTTCCTTTGGTTTATAAGTATGGCAAAGCATACACTTCAGCCACAGTACATATATACGAGAAGTAAGTCTCCTGTCCATTTGAATAAGTGAGGGATATTTTCAAAATCAATCATGCACATTGGTCATTTTAAATACATAATTTTAACACTATTTAAGCAACAGGGCATATCTGTATTGAAATGTATGTACACTGTCATGAACCCTTTGGAGCATTAATTGAAATAAATGTGATTTTGTCACAGAACAGGTTATTTACTAATACTATATCAACATGTACTAATTGGCAAGTTAATATGAAAAAGTGCACAATATTCTATGACTTTGTGCTGCTAAGTCAAGATAAAAGAATGTCTTTTTAATGGTTGTGTTAAATCATTATAATGCATTAGTCGTTACACAAAATATTCTATAGAAACTTTATAAATGAATCAGCTACCATCATTCATTTTTTAGATGAATTTACATTAGACAGCTATTAATA
The DNA here is from genome assembly GCF_901001135.1 of Rhinatrema bivittatum. NCBI lineage: Eukaryota > Metazoa > Chordata > Amphibia > Gymnophiona > Rhinatrematidae > Rhinatrema > Rhinatrema bivittatum. Next base: position 111,459,192 of record NC_042619.1, read on the forward strand.
AGAATATAAAAAATATTCACATAAAAACTGCTTTCCAAGTATAAAAAGAAGCTGAAAAAATGAGTTTCTGTTAGCTAAAATATCATGTGCTTCATTAAGTTTATACATCCTGTAGCTGAAGCTATTTGTCTTGCCTATAACTGTTGACTAGATTGCAAGGGACTGCCTCTTATGTGCACCTCTATAGTGCTGCATAGGCTAGTAGCATTATAAAAATTAAGTAAATTAATTAAGCAATAGTAGTAATTTTGTGCATTTAAGGGCAGATTTTTAATGCCCTGCGCGCGTAAATCCCGGCCATTACGGTCGTGACCAGGCCTTACGCGTGCAGGGCGAATCTTCCAAGAGGCCCGACCACGCTCGTAAAGGCTGGGACGCGCTCAAGTGCCGAGCCTCTTGGAAGGGGCGGGCCAGAGAACGTGTTTTGAGCAGGGAGGGGTGGGGGGCGGGCTGGGACAATGCCATTGTTCGCTGTCCCAGCTGCTGGCGTGCACAAGTTACTTCAGGTTACTTGAAGTAACATGTAAAGAAAAAGGTAAAAACATTTCAAATTGGTTTTTAAAGGGTGGGGAGGAGAGGGGAAGGGGAAGGGAGGTTAGGGTAGGGGGTAGGAAAGTTCCCTCCCAGTCCGCTTCTAAATTGGAGCAGACTGGGAGAGAACTGGGAAGGCCCCAATGCGTTGCCATGTGAAAATAGCAAAAATGTACCCCTACTTGCATGCGTTGTCCCCAATTTTGTAACATGCGTGAACAGGCGCGCACATGTTATAAAATCGCATGTCCATGTGTGCACACCGGGTAGCATGTAATAGGGGCCAATTTTAATTCCTACGCGCACGGGGTACATTTGTGTGCGCTACCTGGCGCGCACAAATGTACACCCGATTTTATAACATGCGCGCGCTGCTGCGCGCATGTTATAAAATCCGGGGTCGGTGCGCGCAAGGGGGTGCACACATGTGCATCTTGCTCGCGCCGAGCCCGAGGGGAGCCCCGATGGTTTTCCCCGTTCCCTCCAAGGCCGCTCCAAAATCGGAGCAACCTTGGAGGGAACTTTTTTTTTGCTCCCCCCCACCTTTCCCTCCCTTCCCCTATCTAACTCACCCCCCCAGCTCTACCTTAATCCCCCCCTATCTTATCTCGCTGAGTTGCGCCGGCTCGCCATCCCCCGGCATAGGTCGCCCCCGAACCACTGCCACGCCCCCGGCCCCACCCCTGGCCCACCCATTTTTGACAGCCCCGGGACATACGCGCGTCCTGAGGCTTCGAACACCATCAAGCCTATGCAAAATAGGCTCGGCGCGCACAGGGTTAGGTTTTCGGGGGTTACACGCGTATTTTACGCACATAACCCTTTCAAAATCTACCCCATAGTGTATCTGGATTTCCAGAAAGCATTTGACAAAGTTCCTCATGAGAGACTTCTTAGGAAATTAAAAAAAATATATATAGGCTAGGGTGCAGTGTTCTATTCTGGATTGCAAACTGGTTAAAAAATAGAAAACAGAGAATAGGGCTAAAAGGTAAATTTTCCCAATGGAGAAAGATGAATAGTGGAGTGCCCCAATGATCTGTTCTGGGATCACTGCTTTTTTAATATATTTATAAAAGACCTGGAAATGGGGAAAACAAGTGAGGTGATCAAATTTGCCAATGATACCAAATTATTCAATGTTAAATCACAAGAGGATTATGACAAATTGTAAGAGGACTTTGCAAAACTGGGAGACTGAGCATGCAAATGGAAAATGAAATTTAATGTGGACAAATGCAAATTGATATGCTTAGGTAAGAGTAACCCAAATTATAGCTAAACAATGCAAGGTTCCACATTAGGAGTCACCATTGTAGAAAAAGGTCTAGGAATCATCATTGGTAAGATGTTGAATCTTCTGCTCAGTGTACTGCAGCAGCCAAGAAAGCAAATAGAATGCTAGGAATTATTAGGAAAGGAATGCAGAATAAAACAGAGAATATCATAATGCCTCTGTATCGCTCCATAGTGCTACCTTAGCATGAATACTGTGTGCAGTTCTGTTACCGCATCTCAAAAAAGATATAGCAGGATTAGAAAAGGCTCAGAGAAGGGCAACCAAAATAATAAAGGGGATGGAACAATTTCCCTTTGAGGAAAAGTAAAAGAGGTTAGGACTTTTCAGCTTGGAGAAGAGACGGCTGAGGGGAGATATGATAGAACTCTATAAAAAAAATGAGTGGAGTGGAATGAGTAGACGTTAATTGGTTGTTTATTCTTTCAAAGAGTATAAAGACTAGGGGACACACAATGAAGTTACAAGGCAATAAAAGGTGATATATTTAAAACTAATAAGAGAAAATGTTTTTTTGCTCAATGCATAATTAAGCTCTGGAATTCATTACCAGAGGATGGGGTGAAAGCTGTTAGTGCAGCTGCATTTAGAAAAAGATTTCAACAAATTTCTGGAGGAAAAGTCCATAAACAATTATTAAGCTGGACTTGGGGAAATCCACTGCTTAAACGTGGGATAAGCAACATGAACCCCTGCAGAACCAAGCATTTGAACCTCAGATGGGAGAGAGGAAGGAGGCTGGTTAGGGTTTGTAGGCCCACAGTCAGTTTTCTTTTTTTTTTTTGTGAAAACAACTCTTTAGCACTTAACCAGCTATAGTATTTTTAATATAGCTGGTTAAGTCTAGAGTTATCTGGATAAGAACAGCCAAATAATTTTCAAAAGAATACCCAGTTATGTTTAAAGTTAGCCAGCTATTCTTATCCTGATAACATTAATCAGGGATAGTCAGTGGGACGTTTATCCCACTGAATATCCAGGACAAGATATCCAGCTAACTGGCGTATTGAATATATGACCCCTGTTGTGATCATCTCCATCCCAACAAATAGAAAGCTCGATGGAAGAGAACCAGATTTAGTGCTTTAGAAAAGCTTTGCTGGTACAAGTGTCAGTACTAAGAGACTATCCTGTAAACTACTGGAAAGAGGGAAGATCCTCAATCATTAAATGATGCAATCAGAAACCACGAAAGTGTTGCGGAAAGATATAGAAATACTCCCAAATGTATTGAGTTTCAATGATTTCATTAAAATTTAGTTTCCAGGTGCTTGTAGACATGTTGCCTGTACATATAGGGCCAGATTTTCGAACCTACGCGCGGGCATAGATTTGTGCACGCAACCTGGCGCACACAAATCTTCGCCCTTTTTTTGAGCCCCGGGACATACGTGCGCAGGGTTTTTAAAATCTGCCCCATAACATTTTATGAACTCCAGAAGGAAGCTTTCTTTACCACAATACAAGTATTAATCAGGGCATTAGCAGTGGATTTGAGAGCTTTACTCCTGTCAAGGTATGCTCAAAATTAATCCTTTTGGAGACATAACAACCCCACCCCCCCTTCAAGAGCTAGGAATTGATGGTGACTACAATCACACTTACTATTGATGAGAGAAAAAGAAATGGTATTATGAAATATGTAGACAATATTTTCTATCATTTGTAAAGAAATGTAAAAAAAAAAAAAAAGAAAAAAACAAGTTTGAGGAGTCAGAAAACTTAGCAAATGTTGATACATTATCATTTATGCCTTGAACAAATGCATTAGTTAATATGTCACTTTGCTGAAAATGGCCTGGTGGATTATTGCACTGTGGAAGTGAATGAGAATAATGACCTTATCTCAAATTATTATCTTGAAATTCTTACAGATCCTCAATATTGTGTTTCTTTGACAGTGCTTGAAAATGTTTTGAGTAACTATCTGAACTGTGCAAAATTTTACAAAAAATTAATATTACTACTATTGAGGCACATTATTCTGTAAAGGTCAAAATGATAACATTTCATGCCCAATAAAGAAGAAAGAAAGTTTACTGGAGTGAAAAAGGTGAAACAGCAATATCATCTTTTGTCTATAATACTGATATAGAGGGCACTTTTTTCTTTTTATTGTAATACTCTGTGAATGCCTACTGTTGGTTTCTACAGAATAAACTGCAAGAGTGGTCTGCATGCAATATTAAAGCAGTGCTTTCTGTCACATTTGATTTTGCATTAGAAAATGTCTGCAAATACCAAGCAGTCTTAAGTCAAGCAATAGATGGATCTGATCGGGTAGTTGAGTGAATCTGAAAGCAATAAACAGATCATACATTTCTCACAGTAGAAGAAAAGTGAAAACCAGAGCACTGAGGACATTTGCTGACATGGTAGCTTTACACACTAAAAGATGATCAGTGTGAGGACCTGGCTGAGCTGTTTGATAGATGTTGCATTTGTCAAGTCTCTAGCACTGACCAAGAGCAGGGTTTAGTTTGATAAATCAAATCAACATCAAACCTCATGCCATACTGGAAGTCACAAATATGAGTTTCCATATGAGAATAAAATTCTGTCAGCAAGTACAGATATCAACCTTCACAAAATTTGCAATAACAAGAAAATGAAGAAAGAGATGTGAGAAATAGACATGGTTTAATGAGGGAGAGTCAACTTGGGTTTTTCAAAGGGAAGTCTTGCCTTACAAATTTACTAAATTTTTTGAGGGTGTAAATAAACATGAAGACAACGGTGTACAAGTTGATATAGGCCTGGATTCTCTAAGGTCTGTGACCTTAGAGAATCTGGCGGTAACGGGGGCAGAGGGTGAAGCGGGGGGCGGTCCTGCGATCGCTTCCGGCTTTTGCGCCAAATAACTACATCATAAAAGGTGCACAAGATGGCACCAGCCATCCATTGCTCCTACCATGTGACAGGGGCCAACCAATGGCATCGGTAGCCCCTGTGACATAGTAAGGGCAAAGGCTATCGGCGCCATTTTCAATACTGGCAGCCGATGACCCAAGGGCAGATCGCTCCAGGACCCCCGCTGGACCCCCAGGGACTTTTGGCCAGCTTGGGGGGCCTCCTGACCCCCACAAGACTTGCCAAAAGTCCAGCGTGGGTCCGGGAGCAACCTCCTGCACGCGGGCCATATTGCCAATATTCAAAATGGCGCCGGCACCATTTTTGCCCTCACTATGTCGACATAGTGAGGGCAAAAGTAGCGCCGGCGCCATTTTGAATATTGGCAATACGGCCCGCACGCAGGAGGTCGCTCCCGGACTCCTGCTGGACTTTTGGCAAGTCTTGTGGGGGTCAGGAGGCCCCCCCCAAGCTGGCCAAAAGTCCCTGGGGGTCCAGCGGGGGTCCGAGAGCGATCTCCTGCACTCGTGACATCGGGTGACAGGAACCAAAATGGCGCCGGCGCTACCTTTGCCCTGTCATATGGTAAGGGCAAAGGGCCACCAACGCCATTTCTTTTATCGCAGCCGTGGCCCGAGAGCGGGAGATCGTGCCGGGACCCCCCCCCCACTGGACCTCAGGTAATTTAAAACATTTTGGGGGGCTTTGGGAGGGTGGGGGATTTATTTTAAAGAGTCGGGGTGGGTTTTAGGGTGCCGGTTTTCCCGCCCTCCCCCAATTTACGATTTTTTACGATTTAAAAAAAAACAAAAACCATGACGATCAGATTTCCCTCCCCCCCAGCCAAAATTGATCGTTAAGACGATCGATCACCCGATTCACATTCCTAGTAAGCACCAGGTCCAGCATTGCTGTTCCTGTGTGGATTCTGTTACCAGTTGACAACAATTCACCTTGCAGAAAATCCAGGTTCTCCCTGCCTCTAGCTGACACTATAGCCAGTAGGGGTGTGCATTTGTTTCTAATGTATTGGTAATCCGCAATGTATAGGGCCATATTCGTTGTATTCGTGGGGAAGCAAAACGTATCGCGATTCCCACGAATACAACGAATCTTCGCCAAATTATTTGGCCGACTAAAAGAGCGAATTTAAACAAACCCCCCACCCTCCTGACCCCCCCAAGACTTACCAAAACTCCCTGGTGGTCCAGCGGGGGGTCCAGGAGCCATCTCCTGCACTCACACCTTTGGCTGCCGGTATTCAAAATGTCATCAATAGCCTTTGACCTTACTATGTCACAGGGGCTACCAGTGCCATTGGTCAGCCCCTGTCACATGGTAGGAGCAATGGATGGCCAGCGCCATCTTGTGCTAACTTTTAAATAGGAGATAGAGCAGCTTTTAAACTAGAACAAGGGGAAAGCTGACAATTACTAAGCAGTGCATGACTTGGAGGAATGTATCTTTGAAGGGTATTAATGAAACAGGAGAGTTAGGGCATCCCAACAAAGAGGTTCCAATAAAAGCAAAAGTAGCCCATGTGTCTATAAGTAAAGAATCACCTGAGCCAAATAATTCCAAATTATCCCTATCAATTCAAAAGCAGTTTGTTAATACAAACAAAATCACATTTTGAAATGTCTGTATGCGAATGCCAGAAGTTTAAGAAGTAAGATGGGAGAGTCAGAGTGTATAACAGTGAATGATGAGATAGACATAATTGGCATCTTAGAGACCTGGTGGAAGGAGTATTATTTATTTTATTTATTTAGATTTATATTCTGCTTTCTGCACTTTTTTTTTCTGTGCTTCAAAGTGTATTATATTCTGTAGGTATTTCCCTATCCTCAGAGGGCTTACAATCTAAGTGGGATAGTGCTATATCAGGATACAAAATATATTGCAATGATAGGGAGGATAAACTTAGTGGGGATGAGGCACTTTATGTCCGGAAGGGTACAGAGTCCAACAGGATAAAGATCATACAAGAGACTAAATCCTCAGTAGAATCTATATGGTTAGAAATCCCCTGAGTGTTGGGTAAGAATATAGTGATAGGAGTATACTACCGTCTAGAGATGTGAATCGTGTGCCCGATCGTCTTAACGATCGGGTTCAGCTAGAGGGGGGAAAAATCTGATCGTGGGTGATGTGAATCGGAATTGGTTCCGATTCACATCGTTATTTTTTTTTTTTAGTGAGGCCCGACCCTTTAAAATTAACCCCTTACCTCCCCCCCCCCAAAGCTTTTTACGAGTACCTGGTGGTCCAGTGGGGGTACGGGGACCGATCTCCCACTCTCGGTCCATCGGCGCCATTTTGGCTGCCACTCAAAAATGGCGCCGATGGCCCGATAAAAAAACAACCCACCCAACCCTTTAAAAATGACCCCTTAGCTTCCCCCACCTTCCTGAGCCCCCCAAAACATTTTAAATTTACCTGGTGGTCTAGTGGTGGTCCCGGGAGCGATCTCCCGTTCTCGGGCCGTCGGCTGCCACTCATAAAGATGGCGCCGATGGCCCTTTGCCCTTACCATGTGACAGGGTATCCGTGCCATTGGCCGGCTCCTGTCACATGGTAGGAGCACTGGATGGCCGGCGCCATCTTTAAAGATGGCGGTGGCCATCTTTAAATACGGCGACGGCCATCTTTAAAGAAGGCACCGGCCAGCCAATGCTCCTACCATGTGACAGGGGCTGGCCAATGGCACGGATACCCTGTCATATGGTAAGGGCAAAGGGCCATCGGCGCCATCTTTATGAGTGGCAGCCGATGGCCTGAGAACGGGAGATCACTCCCGGGACCACCACTAGACCACCAGGTAATTTTAAAATGTTTTGGGGGGATCGGGAGGGTGGGGGAAGCTAAGGGGTCGTTTTTAAAGGGTTGGGTGGGTTGTTTTTTTATCGGGCCATCGGCGCCATTTTTGAGTGGCAGCCAAAATGGCGCCGATGGACTGAGACCGGGAGATCGGTCCCCGCGCCCCCACTGGACCACCAGGTACTCGTAAAAAGCTTTGGGGGGGGGGGTTCGGGAGGGTGGGGGAAGGTAAGGGATTCATTTTATAGGGTCGGGCTGGGTTTAGGGGTTTTTTTGGTGTGCCGGTTTTCCCCGCCCTCCCCCCTTCCCCGATTTACGATTTTTCACGATAAATCGGGGGAATTTCTATTGTATCGCGACTCTTAATGATTTTTGACGATTTAAAATATATCTGACGATTGTTTTAAATCGTCAAAAAACGATTCACATCCCTACCACATTCACATTCCCCTATCTAACCCGCTGGGGAGCGGGTTAGGTAGGAGAAGGGAAAGGAAGGTGGGGGGGGGGGGGCGGAAGGGAATGGAGGAAGCTGCACAGTTCGGCGCACACAAGGTGCACAAGTGTGCACCCCCTTGCGCGCGCCAACCCCGGATTTTATAACATGCACGTGGTTGCGCGCGTATGTTATAAAATCGGGTATAGATTTGTGCGTGCTGGGTTACGTGCACTAATTTATGTCCGTGCCTAAATCTTAAAATCCGGCCCACTGTATTTAATTAAACAATGTCTTTCTATATACTCTGTGATTTCGAAGTTTAGAATAGTTTCCACTATTTTTCCTGGCACTTAAGTCAGGCTCACTGGTCTATAGTTTTCCAGATCACACCTTGAGCCCTTTTTAAATATTGGAGTCACACTGACCACCTTCCAGTCTTCAGGTACAATGGATGATTTTAATGATAAGTTACAAATTTTAACTAATAGATCTAAAATTTCATTTTTGAGTTCCTTTAGAACCTTGGGATGCATACTATCTAGTCCAGGTGATTGGGTACTCTTTAGTTTGTCAATCTGACCTGCCTCATCTTCCAAGTTCACAGTGATTTGGTTCAGTTCATCTGACTCATCACCCTTGAAAATCATCTCCAAAACCGATATCTCTCTAACATCCTCATTAGTAAACACAGAAATAAAGAATTCATTTGTCTTTCTGCAATGACCTTATCTTTCCAGGAGCCCCTTTAATCCGTTGGTCATCTAACAGACCAAGCAACTTCCTCACAGGTTTCTTGCTTTGGATATATTTTTAAAAGATGTTATTATGAGTTTTTGCCTCTAGGGCTAATTTCATTTCAAATTCTCTTAGATTGCCTTATCAATGTTTTACACTTAACTTGACAATGCATATGCTTTTTCTTATTTTCTTCAGATGGATCCTTCCAATTTTTGAAGGGTGGTTTTTTTTTCAGCTAAAATAGCCTTTTTCACCTCACATTTAACCATGCTGGTAATCATTTGCCTTCATTACACCTTTCTTAATGTGTGGAATGCATCTGGACTGTGCTTCTAAGATTGTATTTTTTTTTAATTTGTTTATTGAGATTTTCAAATATACGTTTATATACGTTTATTTCTTTGTACAGCAACATTTAGAGAGAGAAAAAAGATTAACCCCCCCTAAACTAATATAAATCTGTTCTTTCTATGTAATAATCAACAATCATGGGGGGGGGAGGGGGGAGGAATCAGAAACCAAAGAGGAGAAAGAAAAAGAAAAAAAAGATAAATATGGTAACTGGTAGCGCGAATGCAATCTCCTAATATAACATGCTGTAATGTACTCCCTATGAAGATTCTGGGTTAGCAGTAGGATTGGCCCTTCTAGTTTACAAAAATCCTTTTAATTGATCAGGATCAAAGAAAATAAAGGTGTTAACACCTAATTTAACCACACATTTAGATGGATATCTTAACAGAAAAGAAGCACCTATGTCTAAAACTTGAGAACGCATAGAAAGAAACATCTTTCATTATTCCTGAGTCATCTTGACTAGGTCAGGAAAAATTCTGACCAAGCCTCCTAAAAAGGAAACATTACAATTCTGAAAAAGTGACTTCATAACTAAAGAAACATCCTGCGGGTGGGAAAGAGATAAGCAATATAGATCTATCAGTCATCTCAATATTAGAATTCTCCTAATAAGTTAAATTCAATTAATCATTACTAGATTGAGGCAAACCTTCTGGAATAATAGAAGACTTAAAAGGTAGAAAAACAAGTTTATCTATTGAGGGAAAAGTTTCTCTGCAGGAATCTTCAGGACATCCAAGAAATAATGCCTAAGCGTTAAATGGGGCAGTTCACCCATTATTCTGGGAAAGTTCAATAACCTCAGATTCAAAACACTTGGCTTGGTTTTCTAAATGTTCCATTCTTCTGAAGAGGGCAAAACACTCATGAATTATAACAGCATTAGTACTCTTGATACTTTCCACTTCACTCTCCAGGGAATGAAAATTCACAGAATATTCCTGCAGGATATTCTGATGGTCTGAAGTAACCTTATCAAGCCTAGAAGAAACTTCATCCACCCACTGGAAATGAGGAGAGAAAATTTGGGATAATCCCACTATGAAATCCCACGAAGAGTCCAGGGTAACCACTGTGGGTTTAGAAATTAAGGGGCGGATTTTCAGAGCCCTGCTCGCCTAAATCCGCCCAAAACTGGGCGGATTTAGGCGAGCAGGGCCCTGCGCACCGGTGAGCCTATTTTACATAGGCCTACCGGCGCACGCAGAGCCCCGGGACTCGCGTAAGTCCCGGGGTTCTCCGAGGGGGGCGTGTCGGGGGCATGTTGGGGGCAGGCCCGGTCGTCGTGGCGTTTAGGGGGCGTGTCGGCAGCGTTTTGGCGGCGGGTACGGGGGCGTGGCTATGGCCCGGGGCGGTCCGGGGGCGTGGCCGTGCCCTCCGTACCCGCCCCCAGGTCGCGTCCCGGCGCGCAACAGGCCCGCTGGCGCGCGGGGATTTACTTCTCCCTCCGGGAGGCGTAAATCCCCGGAGAAAGGTAAGGGGGGGGTGTAGACAGGGCCGGGCGGGTGGGTTAGGTAGAGGAAGGGAGGGGAAGGTGAGGGGAGGGCGTTAGAGGATTCCCTCCAAGGCCGCTCCGATTTCGGAGCGGCCTTGGAGGGAACGGGGGTAGGCTGCGCGGCTCGGCGCGCGCCGGCTATACAGAATTCATAGCCTTGCGCGCGCCGATCCAGGATTTTAGTGGATACGCGCGGCTCCGCGCGTATCTACTAAAATCCAGCGTACTTTTGCTTGCGCCTGATGCGCCAGCAAAAGTACGCCTATTCGCGTTTTTTGAAAATCTACCCCTAAGGGGGAAACCTTAAAAGCAGAATGCTCACCAACCATTGTAGCTACAGCCTCCATAGAGATGGAATCCAAAGCTGAAATCCAGATTTGCCTTGCATGGGAGGAGAGCAAAATGACTCCACTCTGGGTGAGAAACAGACTTGCATCTTCCTCAGAAGGCGCAGAAATGAGGTCATCAACTTGCACCACTGCTGAGTGGAGACCCACCTGGGAGAAAAACTCTGACAGGGAGCATACTTTGGGCGGGCTGAGGGATACTTCCCCAGGTGAGATCATGGCTCCTCTATCTGTCTCACTAAGGGGACTCGAAATCCACAAATCAGATGGAGACAGTATGTTCCAGGATTATCCATTGGTCTGGAAAAGTCAAAGGTAGGGAAGGAAAATCCCTCACTTTCCCCTTTTGTTTGTGAGGCATTGGGGCAAGAAACTGTAGAAAGAAAGTGAAGAGTAGAGAGCAATGGAGATGTGTATCTTAGGTTCCCCCCCCCCCCCAATCAAGTTTGTGTATTTAAACAGTGTCCGCATCTCTTGTACACTTTTAACCTTTGCAGCTACACCTTTCAGTATTTTTCTATTTTCCTCATTTTATCAAAGTTTCCCTTTAGAAAATTTAGTGTTAGAGCTATAGATTTAATTATTGTCCTCCTTCCAGTCATTAGTTCAAATTTGATCATGTTATGATCACTGTTGCCAAGGGGCCCCACCACCGTAAACCTCTCTCACCAAATCCTGCATTCCACTAAGAAATTAAATCTAAAATAGCTCCCTCTCTCGTTGGTTCCTGAGCCATTGCTCCATGAAGCAGTCATCTATTACATCCAGGAATTTCAGGTCCCTAGCATGTCATGATGTTACATTTACCCAGTCAATATTAGTGTAATTGAAATCTCCCATTATTACTGCACTGCCAAATTGGTTAGCTTCCCTAATTTCTCTTAGCATTTCATCATCTGTCAGATCATTTTGGACAGATGGACACATTTTGCAATATGGCCGGCAACACGATTCGAGTGCAAGAGGTCGTTCCTGGACCCCTGCTGGACTTTTGGCAAGTCTTGTGGGGGTCAGGAGGCCCCCCCAAGCTGGCCAAAAGTCCCTGGGGGTCCAGCGGGGGTCCGGGAGCGATCTCCTACGCTCGTGACGTAGGGGGATAGGAACCAAAATGGCGCCGGCGCCTTTTCTATCAACGCACCCATAGCCCGAGAGTGGAAGATCACAACGGGACCCCCCCACTGGACCCCAGGTAATTTAAGACATTTGGGGGGAGTTTGGGAGGGTGGGGGATTTATTTTAAAGGGTCGGGGTGGGTTTTAGGGATGTTTTAATGTGCCAGTTTTCCCACCCTCCCCGATTTACGATTTACACGATATTTACAAAAACAAAACTGTGACGATTCGATTCCCTCCCCCCCCAGCTGAAATCGATCGTTAAGACGATCGATCACACGATACACATCTCTAATAAAGGTGAACCAGTAGATGTAGTGCATTTGGATTTTCAGAAGGCATTTGACAAAGTTCTTCATGAGAGACTTCTATGGAAACTAAAAAGTCATGGGATAGGAGGTGATGTCCTTTCGTGGATTACAAACTGGTTAAAAGACAGGAAACAGAGAGTAGGATTAAATGGTCAATTTTCTCAGTGGAAAAAGGTAAACAGTGGAGTGCCTCAGGGATCCCTACTTGTACTGGTGCTTTTCAATATATTTATACATGATCTGGAAAGGAATACGATGAGTGAGGTAATCAAATCTGCAGATCATAAAAAATTATTCAGAGTAGTTAAATCACAAGTGAATTGTGATAAATTGCAGGCGGACCTTGCGAGACTGGAAGATTGGACATCAAAATGGCAGTTGAAATTTAATGTGGACAAGTGCAAGGTGATGCATTTAGGGAAAAATTACCCTTGCTATAGTTACATGTTAGGTTCCATATTAAGAACTACCACTCAGGAAAAAGATCTATAAATCATAGTGGATAATACATTGAAATTGTTTACTCAGTGTGCTGTGGCAGTCAAAAAAGCAAATAGAATGTTAGAAATTATTCGGAAGGGAATGGTGAATAAAATGAAAAATGCTATAATGCTTCTGTATTGCTCCATGGTTAGGCCATACCTCAAGTTCTGTACAATTCTAGTCACTGCATCTCAAAAAAGATATAGTTGCACTGGAATCGGTAGAGAGTAGGGTGACCAAAATGATAAAGGGGATGAAACAGCTCCCCTATGAGGAAAGGCTAAAGAGGTTAGGCTGTTCAACTTGGAGAAGCGATGGCAGAGGGACGGTTATGATAGAGGTCTTTAAAATCATGAGAGTTCTAGAACAGGTTAATGTGAATCAGTTATTTACTCTTTTGGATAATAAAAGAACTAGGGGCACTCCATTAAATTAGCAAGTAGCACATCTAAAACTAATCAGAGGAAATTATTTTTCAATCAGCGCACAATTAAGCTCTGTAACTTGTTGCCAGAGGATGTGGTTAGCGCAGTTAGTGTTACTGGGTTTAAAAAAGGTTTGGATAAAGTTCTTGGAGAAGTCCATTAACTGCTATTAATCAAGTTGACTTGATAGCTACTGCTATTTCCAGTATCAGTAGCATGGGATCTGCTTAGTGTTTGGGTTCTTGCCAGGTACTTGTAGCCTGGAATGGCCACTCTGGAGATAGGATGCTGTATTTGATGGACCCTTGGTCTGACCCAGTATGGCAATTTCTTATGTTTTTATTTCTATGATCTCTCATAATGCTTGGGGTGTTCATATCACCATATTTTGTGCCTTTTTTCTCTCATTCGGAGCTTTGTGCTCTTCATTTCATTGATGTTGGTTCTTTTTTCTCCCCTCATGGTGCCTTAAGGTCTTCATGCCACTGTTGTTGGTGAATTTTGCTGCTTAGGGGATTGGGTACCATTGTTCCACTTTGTCTCTTTCACTTTGCTTTAGGGTGTTCTTGCCATTTTTTGTGTCCAAAACATCTAAGAAACCATTAATATTAAATTAATTTCTGGTATACTACAATATAATAAAATAAATATATTCTTATAGGCCTATTAAACCTGTTGAATCAAATGTAACAAAAGAACAGATGGAAACCGAAAAGAAAATCCCCAATGGAGATAAATTGTTTTTTGACATGCCCTATTGTCTCTGAATTTATATAAATATAAGCCAAGTTATGCAGTGCTTTGTGAAGTCAATGAATTTGAGATTAGAAATTTACTGTCCAGATTCCTCAGTGACAATTGTGTAAACCAAGTTTGCCCCTTCCAAAAGACAGGGATTAATTATGCATTTAAAATCTCTACCAAGAAGAACTACATTGCTTAGGGTTGAAAATATATTCAGTCTTAGACTTGCATAAAATGTTTTACCTAGGTAATCAGGCACATAAATATTTACTAAAGTTAATGATTAGTTTCCATTGTTCCTTAGAGAACTACTTTCTGCTTTATATACAATCACTTTTTCAATACTAATAGAGACATTTTTCTTAATAAGTGTTAGTACTAGTATTACAGTTACAAAACTGGAAAGAGAAAACTCTTACTCTATTTTTTTTTAAACAGACCCATTTACTAGCAATAGATGAATGTCTTGAAAAAAATTATAAAACCTCTACATAAGGCTTTAATGTGCATGTTAAGCTGGTCTCCCTATACATTAACATTTAAGTGCTATGTAAATGAAGGTAAGTCATATATAAATAAGTTTAATGGGGTTCACAGGAAATAGAATGGTGTGCATGTTACGGCTGTGGCTGCTGTGCTACCGCCTCACCACCAGGGGTCCCTCTAGTGCTGGCTTTCCTGACAGGCCCAGTCTGTTACGGCTGTGGCTGCTGTGCTACCACCTCACCACCAGGGGTCCCTCTAGTGCTGGCTTTCCTGACAGGCCCAGTCCATCTCCTATGTCCACTCTATGCTCTGGGTGTGCCCTCTTAACCCTGCCTGACAGTTGCCTCGGGGCTTCGGCATCGAGCTCACCTGGGCTCCCTGCTCTAGCCTGCCTTGCGCGGCCTTCGGGCCTATCCTTGCCTTGCCTTGCGCGGCCTTTGGGCCTATCCTTGCCTTGCCTTGCCTTGCGTGGCCTTCGGGCCTATCCTTGCCTTGCCTTGCCTTGCGTGGCCTTCGGGCCTATCCTTGCCTTGCCTTGCGTGGCCTTCGGGCCTCTCCTTGCCTTGCCTTGCCTTGCGCGGCCTTCGGGCCTATCCTTTCCTTGCCTTGCCTTGCCTTGCGCGGCCTTCGGGCCTATCCTTGCCTTGCCTTGCCTTGCGTGGCCTTCGGGCCTTTCCTTTCCTTGCCTTGCCTTGTGCGGCCTTTTGGCCTTCTTCCTTGATTTCCATACCTGGCCTACGGGCCTTCCGTGTGTGTGTGTGTGGCCTACGGGCCTTCTGACCTGCCTTGCCCCGCTATTGGTGTGTGGCCTACGGGCCTTCCGTGTGTGTGTGTGTGGCCTACGGGCCTTCTGACCTGCCTTGCCCCGCTATTGGTGTGTGGCCTACGGGCCTTCCGTGTGTGTGTGTGTGGCCTACGGGCCTTCTGACCTGCCTTGCCCCGCTATTGGTGTGTGGCCTACGGGCCTTCCGTGTGTGTGTGTGTGGCCTACGGGCCTTCTGACCTGCCTTGCCCCGCTATTGGTGTGTGGCCTACGGGCCTTCCGTGTGTGTGTGTGTGGCCTACGGGCCTTCTGACCTGCCCTGCCCTGCTTACTGTGCCCTGACCCAGCCTGGACCCAGACTCTGCTGACTGCCGCCTGCCCTGACCCAGCCTGTACTTGACACTGCCACTTGCCGCCTGCCCTGACCCAGCCTGTACTTAGACACTGCCACTTGCCGCCTGCCCTGACCCAGCCTGAACCCAGACTCTGATTCTTGCTGCCTGCCCTGACCCAGCCTGGTACCTGACTCTGTTTCGAGCTTCCTGTCTCTCTCCACCTGGAGCCACCCTGCTGGGTGGTGTGCACGACTCCTGTCCGGAGCCCAAGCGTAACAGTATGCCGAAGCCATCACATTTTCCAGGGGAAGAGATAGGTCTGTGTCCTGCCGGTGAGTCAACTTTTCACTAATTCAAGATGCCTCCTTCTTTAAAGTTTTATACCTGCCATTCCTGTCAGACTTTGAATTATCCAAGCTATCAGAACTGTCTAGCCTGTGAACTTGTTGGTCAGGAACACTGGTCATGCAATAACTGCAACAAGAAAAATGTCTCTGTCTATCAGGAGTGTTTGAACTGTCTGGCTCCTAAACCAGGGTGGTGGAAATGCTCCTGTCTCCCGTGTTTGTTACCTCCAGGCAAACCCTGCCCCTGTTGTTCTGCTCTAGGACCAGCTGTGCAATTAGAAAAAGCTATCAGCTCTCCTAACCAGTATTCTGTTTCTGGCTCAACTAAAACAGACATTTTTGCTGGCAGTTTGTGGGTAGAAAAACCCAGGACTTACCTGGCCAAGAAGGCTTCTGTGAGACCAGTGCTAGAGCCTCGGGAACAGGTTTCTCTACAACGGAGAGAGCTGATTAACTCTAGCAGGGCTCAGCTTCCCACAGCTGCCAAGTGGACACTAACGAGCACCTTCCCTAGACGTCCTAGAACTGCCTGTGCCTTCTCTAAACTGCTCCTCCAGAAACAAAATCAGGAGCATCAGACTTTGGCTCGAGGTATCAAGCCCACGGCAGTACAATCTGTGTCTTCCATGCACACTACCTTTAACCATGCTACTCTGCCATCTGCACCTGCTGCACTACCCCGAGAAGAGCCTGAGTCTGCTGAACCGGCCCTGCTGCCGTCCTCGGAGGGGTCCGCACCAGCCCTGCTGACAGACTTTCTAACTCTGCCATCTGAGCCTGCCGAACCGGCCCTGCTGCCGTCTTCAGAGGGGTCCGAACCAGTCCTACTGACAGACTTCCTGAGTCAGCCATCGGAGTCTGCTGAACTGGTCCTGCTGCGACCCCTGGAGGGGTCCATACCGGTCCTGCTGACGCCCCGAGAGGGGTCCGAGCCTGCTTCATCGCCCCGAGAGGGGTCCGAGCCTGCTTCAGCGCCCCGAGAGGGGTCCGGGCCTGTTACAACGCCCCGAGAGGGGTCCGAGCCTGCTTCATCGCCCCGAGAGGGGTCCGAGCCTGCTACAACGCCCCGAGAGGGGTCCGAGCCTGCTACAATGCCCCGAGAGGGGTCCGAGCCTGCTTCATCGCCCCGAGAGGGGTCCGAGCCTGCTACAATGCCCCGAGAGGGGTCCGAGCCTGCTTCATCGCCCCGAGAGGGGTCCGAGCCTGCTACAATGCCCCGAGAGGGGTCCGAGCCTGTTACAACGCCCCGAGAGGGGTCCGAGCCTGCTTCATCGCCCCGAGAGGGGTCCGAGCCTGCTTCATCGCCCCGAGAGGGGTCCGAGCCTGCTACAACGCCCCGAGAGGGGTCCGAGCCTGCTACAATGCCCCGAGAGGGGTCCGAGCCTGCTTCATCGCCCCGAGAGGGGTTCGAGCCTGCTTCATCGCCCCGAGAGGGGTCCGAGCCTGCTACAACGCCCCGAGAGGGGTCCGAGCCTGCTACAATGCCCCGAGAGGGGTCCGAGCCTGCTTCATCGCCCCGAGAGGGGTCCGAGCCTGCTACAACGCCCCGAGAGGGGTCCGAGCCTGCTACAAGTGCCCGAGTAGGATCCGAGCCTGCTGTACTGGCCCAGCTGCCGCCCCTGGAGGGGCCTGTACCGGTCTTAATGCCGACCTTGGAAGGGTCCGGACCGGTCCTACTATCGCCTCAAGAAGGGTTACGGACTATTTCTCTGCCCCAGGTGGGGTTTGTGTTCCCCTTGTCACCCCAGGAGGGGTTATGGAAATCTGCACCGCCTCTGCTACCCCAGGAGGGGTCTAACCCTGCCGCCTTGTCCCAGGAGGGGTTATGGACTATTTTTCTGCCCCAGGTTGGGGTTGTGTCTGCCTTATCACCCCAGGTGGGGTTATGGACTGCCTTATTTCCTCGGGAAGGAGTTGACCCTGCCGCATCACCCCCGGAGTGGTCTCCCGTTATTCTTGATTACCTCCTGCACAGATGGGATCCAGGAGGAGGGGGAGGCCTTGAGGGGGGGGTACTGTTACGGCTGTGGCTGCTGTGCTACCGCCTCACCACCAGGGGTCCCTCTAGTGCTGGCTTTCCTGACAGGCCCAGTCTGTTACGGCTGTGGCTGCTGTGCTACCACCTCACCACCAGGGGTCCCTCTAGTGCTGGCTTTCCTGACAGGCCCAGTCCATCTCCTATGTCCACTCTATGCTCTGGGTGTGCCCTCTTAACCCTGCCTGACAGTTGCCTCGGGGCTTCGGCATCGAGCTCACCTGGGCTCCCTGCTCTAGCCTGCCTTGCGCGGCCTTCGGGCCTATCCTTGCCTTGCCTTGCCTTGCGCGGCCTTCGGGCCTATCCTTGCCTTGCCTTGCCTTGCGTGGCCTTCGGGCCTATCCTTGCCTTGCCTTGCCTTGCGTGGCCTTCGGGCCTATCCTTGCCTTGCCTTGCCTTGCGTGGCCTTCGGGCCTCTCCTTGCCTTGCCTTGCCTTGCGCGGCCTTCGGGCCTATCCTTGCCTTGCCTTGCGCGGCCTTCGGGCCTATCCTTGCCTTGCCTTGCCTTGCGTGGCCTTCGGGCCTTTCCTTTCCTTGCCTTGCCTTGTGCGGCCTTTTGGCCTTCTTCCTTGATTTCCATACCTGGCCTACGGGCCTTCCGTGTGTGTGTGTGTGGCCTACGGGCCTTCTGACCTGTCTTGCCCCGCTATTGGTGTGTGGCCTACGGGCCTTCCGTGTGTGTGTGTGTGGCCTACGGGCCTTCTGACCTGCCTTGCCCCGCTATTGGTGTGTGGCCTACGGGCCTTCCGTGTGTGTGTGTGTGGCCTACGGGCCTTCTGACCTGCCTTGCCCCGCTATTGGTGTGTGGCCTACGGGCCTTCCGTGTGTGTGTGTGTGGCCTACGGGCCTTCTGACCTGCCTTGCCCCGCTATTGGTGTGTGGCCTACGGGCCTTCCGTGTGTGTGTGTGTGGCCTACGGGCCTTCTGACCTGCCCTGCCCTGCTTACTGTGCCCTGACCCAGCCTGGACCCAGACTCTGCTGACTGCCGCCTGCCCTGACCCAGCCTGTACTTGACACTGCCACTTGCCGCCTGCCCTGACCCAGCCTGTACTTAGACACTGCCACTTGCCGCCTGCCCTGACCCAGCCTGAACCCAGACTCTGATTCTTGCTGCCTGCCCTGACCCAGCCTGGTACCTGACTCTGTTTCGAGCTTCCTGTCTCTCTCCACCTGGAGCCACCCTGCTGGGTGGTGTGCACGACTCCTGTCCGGAGCCCAAGCGTAACAGTGCAGCCTTCCAACAGCTATTTGCCATAGCCCCAGTAAAGACAACCATTTAACATCTGCCTCAAAACAAGTATTACATTTTTTTTCTGTGGCTGCAATCCCCTGTATTAATAGTGACTGGCCCTTTCACTTTGGGTGGCATTTTCCAATATTAGAGGAATCAGCAGAAAGGTTCTTATGACATACATCCTGCTGAGGAAGATCCAACCACTTTGGATTGGTTAGACATGTTCTAAGGGAGCTGGGAGTATAGGAGGTACTGTCTATTGGGTAGGGTTTTTATTACCTATTGGGAGGAGATACATAATAGGAATATGTATTTATTTGTAACAAACAGAGTGGAGAAATATCCTAGTGGTTAGAGCAGCAGGCTCCAAACCAGAGAAATCAGAGTTAAAATTCCACTGTTCCTTGTGCTACCAGTAAGTCACTTTACTCTCTATTACTCAGGTACAAACTTAGATTATAAACCATGTGGGGATAGGGAATACCTGAATATAATCCAATTGACAATCATGAAAAGCAGAATATAAATAAAGTAAAACATGACAAATGTGCCCATATTTGTTTCATTTGTGAAAACCTGAAACAAATAGAGGAATCCCATGAAAAAAAACAAATATTTTTCACCCCATCCATTTATCTTTTTCATTCATTTCAATGGCCCATTGAAGTCTATAGCTCTGTACTGCTAAGAAAAACAACTGGTAACTTTAGTAACTAACCAGCTCTTGCCTGTGTGACCTCACCAGCTTGCTAGAACCTTGTCAGAGCCAAGGCAGGACAAGATGGCAAGGAGATAAATTACAGTGCAGCATCTTTTTAACTAGCCTATAGCTGCAATCTGGGTCAAATAACAGTAATGTCCTCCTCCTACTGTAAGCAAAATATGAGCATTTGCAAGAAGCAGTCTGTATTTCCTCTCTAGATCTATGCAGAGAAGGATATGTTAGAAGTTCTCTGAGAGTTTTAAAAAAACTTAACTTTTAAATTTGGCACTGGTAGAGGGCTGTTTCTAATCTTATTTGTGCTACAGTGGTCTCACCTACTGAACCAGGAAGAGAGTGTTGCACAGGAGGTGGACCCTTGGGCCAAGGTGGGGTTGATGCTATCCACAGGGCCCTATGGGTCCCCACCAGTGGCAGGCAGAGCTGGCTGACTGACGGAGGCCAGCTGGAGCTTCATCAATACCAGCCCTTGATCCCCACAGGTTGAGCCCTTGGGTACCGGGGCTGGCTGGACTTAGGTGGGCCTCCATCCGAGGTCTTTTCAGGGATGACGAGGAGGTCAGCCAGGGGCCAGCAGCGGTAGTAGGAGTAGGTGGTCTGATCTGGATGAGGCGGAGTCCCAGAGACCCAGGAGCCAATGAGAACAGGCAGCAGACAGAGGGCACCTGAGTAAGAACAGGCTGCAGCCTGAGAGGCCAAGTCCAGAGTGAAAACAATAGGAGCATCGTAGAGCAGGCTGAAGTAAGGGCAGGCAGCAGGCAAGAAAGAGTGGCAAGACAAGCGTGGGTCAAAAACAGAAGTCAGCTGGAGAATGGTCATGCAAGGCAAAGGTCAAACCAAGAGATGGGCAGGATCGTAGTCACGTGAAGCAGAGGTCAAAGCCAGGAGACAAACAGTAACGTAGTCAGACAAAGCAGTGGTCTAAGCCAAGAGGTAAACAGTAGCGACAAGCAGGGTAGACACGGAACACAGGAGCAGGAATGGGTACCAGGATCAGGAACAGGAACAAAGACAAATCAGGAACCAGAAACACGGAGGAAACGCATGAACAAGCAACTAAACACACGACTAGGGTGGAGACCTGTTGCCAAGGCAAGGAAGCACTTCCTGGGCCCGGCTTTAAGTACCGGGACCCAGTGACGTCATCTTCCGAGGCAGAGGGTTCGCTTCCCGTCGCAGCCCTTTTAAAAGAAGAACTGATGTGCGCGTGCCTAGGGAGGGGCACGTGGGGAGACGGCTGCCTCTCCCCATGGACCATGCGATAAGGCCCGCTGCAGAGCTGAGACATCCTATGTGGAGCTGAGAACATGCGGAGCGGCCCGGAGTCAGAGGCGGCGGCCCACAGCTGCAAGCGAAGTAAAACCAGGCGCTGAAGCAGGCAAATGGGGGTAAGAGGGCCTGGCTGCAGGCCTGTCACAGCCGGCACACGCAACAGTACCCCCCCCCCCCCTTATGCCCCCCCTCTTGGAGGTTTGGGTTTGCACGGATGAGCATGATGAAACTGCAGAAGGAGGCTTTTGTCCAAGATGTTGTGCGCTGGCTCCCAAGAGTTTTCTTCTGGGCCATAACCCGCTCAAGAGAGGAGGTACTCCCACCTATGGCCCTTACGGTAGATGTCAAGGACTTCTCGTACTTTGTAGGTAGTATCAGACTCTGTGACCAGATGAGATTGTTCAGGTGCCTTACGAGAAGGCCAAGAGAAAATCACCGGTTTCAACAAGGACACATGGAATGTGTTATGGATGCCAAGGGTTGATGACAACCAGAGCAGATAAGTGACAGGTCCAGTATGACGGGTGACTGGAAAAGGTCCAATGTATCTAGGTGCAAATCTTTGGGAAGGTACTTTGAGGCGAATGTATCACATACTCAGCCAGACCTTTTGTCCAGGCTGAAATTCAGGAGCAGGACATCGATGGGTGTCCTTGGACGTCTTAGCCCGAGCCACTGCCTGACACAAACGGAGGTTTGTCTGGTTCCAAAGGACTTTAAGGGCATCAGCCATGGTCTGAGTGGCTGGTGAGGGCACAGTCAGCGGGATAGGTAACGGAGGCTGTGGCTGCCTGCCATAGACAATGGTGAATGGTGCTACCCCAGTAGCAGCGGCGATGTGGGAGTTGTGGGAAAACTCCTCCCACAGAAGAAGTTCTGCCCAGTTGTCCTGCTGATCATTGATGTAGGTGCGTAGGAAGGCTTTCAAGGAACAGTTCATTCGTTCAGTTGACCATTGGCTTGTGGATGGTAAGCTATGGTGAGGCTGATGTTAATGCCAAATTTGTTGCACAGGGCGCGCCAATAACAATAGACAAACTGGGGACCTCTTTCCAAAGCTATATCCTTGGGTAGGCCATGCAGATGGAACACGTGAAGGAAAAATAGACGTGCTAGTTCTGGAACTGAAGGTAGGCCAGGCAGTGGAACAAAATGGGCCATTTTGGAGAACCTATTGATGATGACTCAAATGACTGTGTTTCCTTTTGATGGAGGCAAATCTACAATGAAATCCATGGAGAGGTGTGTCCACGGCTCCTCCGGAGCAGGGAGTGGTCGGAGAAGGCCCCAGGTTCGACTGACCAAGGGCTTCTGCTGGGTACACGTGTTTCAAGAATTGACGTAGGCTCTGGTATTGGTGACCATGGTGGGCCACCAGAAGAATCGCTGGAGAAGAGCAAGAGTTCACGCCCATCCTGGGTGACCAGCGAACTTGGAATCATGTGCCCAACGGAGAACTCTCTCACGCAGCCGGCAAGGTACAAGGGTTTTCCCGGCTGGTACTGGAAAGGTTGCTGATAAGCGGATACATGCGGGATCAATGATATGGCTAGACTTTTCGGGGCATCTTCGGGTTCAAGGGAGTGAAACAGGGCATCTGCCCGGAGCTTCTTCTCTGCATGGCAATACCGGAGTTCGAAGTTGAACCTGGAAAAGAATAACGCCCAGTGGGTCTGGCGGGTGTTAAGGCGCTGGGCATGACTCAGGTGTTCAAGGTTTTTGTGGTCAGTAAAAATTGTGAACTTGTATTGATCACCCTCTAGCCAAGGGCGCCATTCCTCTAAGGCAAGCTTGACTGCAAGTAACTCCCGATCGCCAATACTATAATTATGTTCTGCGGGGCAGAACTTGCGGGAGAAAAAGGAACATGGAGTTAAGGCTCCCGACATCGAGGGCTGGGTCACTACCACCCCAGCCCTTATTGCAGAGGCATCTACTTCGACAATGAAGGAACAGTTTGGGTCCGGGTGTCGCAAACAAGTTCCAGCAAGAAAGGCATCTTTGAGACGTTGAAAAGCAGCGAGGGCCTCAGGGGACCAGTTCCAAGTGTCTTGGCCCATGCGGGTCATAGCCGTGAGGGGAGCTGCCAGAGTCAAGTAATTAGTGATGAAATGGCGGTAATAATTTGTGAATCCAAGGAATCACTGTAGTGCCTGAAGGCCCACTGGCTGGAGCCAATCTTGTATTCCTTTAAGTTTATCTGGGTCCATGGAAAACCCTCATTGTGAAATGATATATCCTAGGATGGGTAGACTGGATTGCTCAAAGAGGCATTTGTCCAACTTGGCAAAGAAATGGTTTTCACGAAGACGTTGCAGGACCGTGTGAACATCAGCAGGGTGGGTGGCTAAGTCCTTGGAAAAGACAAGGATGTCATCAAGATATGCAACAACTTTGACGTACAGGAGGTCCTGGAAAATCTCGTTGATCATTCGCTGGAATACAGCAGGGGCATTACAGAGGCCGAATGGCATTACCATGTATTCGTAATGCCCATCTCTGGTATTAAAAGCTGTTTTACAGATGTCCTCAGGGCGTATGCGCACCAGTTTATAGGTTCCTCGTAAGTCTAGTTTAGTAAAGATGGAAGCCCCTTGAAGGCGATCAAACAACTCAGAGATCAGAGGCAGAGGATACTTGTCTTTGTGAGTTATGGCATTCAGGCCGCGATAGTCAATACAAGGCCTCAAAGACCCATCCTTCTTCGATACAAAGAAACATCCCACCTCAGCGGGAGAAGTTGAGCGTCAAATGAACCATTTGGACAGGTTCTCTCATATATAATCCATCATGGCACTGGTCTCAAGCTGTGATAACAGGTAGGTCCTGCCTCGAGGAGGTGTGGTACCTGGTAGGAGTTTGATTGGGCAATCAAACTTATGAAGAGGCAGAAGGATATCAGCCATCTGTTTTGAGAAGACATCCTTAAAATCTGCGTACGGAGCAGGGATGCCAGAGGTAGTGGTCACAAGAGAGACTGTAGGAGGTGATACCACCTTTTTCAGATAGGTCTGATGGCAAGCTGGGCTCCATTCTGTGAGCTGGAGCATTCCCAAATCAAATTGGTGGGAGTGACACTGGAGCCAAGGTAATCCTAGAACCACCAGGTGAATAGATTTTTCTAAGATGAAGAGTTCACCTCTTTTTCATGGCACGCACCGGTGAGAAGGCGAACTGGCTCAGTTACCAAAGAAATTCGGCCGGGCAACAGATCACCATAAATGGAGGCAATACACAAGGAAGTTTCCAGGGAACGGATAGAAATACCCAGGAGTTGTACTAGGTCCTTGAGAATAAAGTTCCCCCCCTGCTCCGGAGTCTATCAGAGCAAGGACAGGGAAGGAATGGGAGTCCCAGGTTAAAGCAACTGGTAGAGAAAACTGGGGGGGGCCGGTGAAGTAGCACCCAAGTTCAGGATCCCTTCTGAACTTAGGCCCGGAAGTTTCCCGGACGGACTGGACAAGTCTGGAGACGGTGACCAAGAGCCCCACAATATAGGCATAGGCCTGACTGCCTCCATCAGAGGTGCTCCTCTGGGGACAAGCACCCATGGCCCAACTGCATAGGCTCTTCCACCGTAGAGATAGATGGGGTTCCGCCAGTGGCGGGACCCAAGGAAGGTGGTGAGCGGGAGCGCTCCAAGGGGGGTCGTCTGTGTATTCGAGCCTCACGGTAGCACTCTTGGAGGCGATGGTCGATATGGCCTGTCAAATCGATAAGGTCCTCAAGGGAAGACGGGAGCTCATGGGCCACTAGTTCATATTTGAGCTGGGAAGATAGCCCGTCCAGGAATATAGCTCGGAGGCAATATTCGTGCCAGGATAACTCTGTAGCAAGAGTCCAGAATTCAATGGTGTAATCGTACAGAGCCCGTTGACCTTGCCGAAGATGAAGAAGATTGGTGCTTGCCACAGCCTGCCATCCAGGATCATCAAAGGTCCGACGGAAGACAGCCACAAAGCGAGATAGCTCTTGTAAGAGCGAGTCCGAATGCTCCCATAGGGGCGAAGCCCATGCAAATGCCTTACCCTCCAGTCGAGACAGGATGAAGGTAACCTTCGTGAGTTCATCTTGGAAGATGGATGGATGCAGAGCAAATTGCATGTAGCATTGGCTGATAAGCCCTCTGTAGAGCTTGGAGTCCCCATTGAAACGAAGAGGAGCTGGTAGGACCAGCAAAGCCCTGGAAGGTGAGGGAGACGGCTGTTGGCTGGCTGGAGCTGGAACCGGAACTGTGTGACCTGATTGGGCATCAAGCCAGGTGTGGAGATGCTCAATAGAGGAGGCCAATGCCTCAAGAAACCGCTGTTGCTCTTGTAGCTTGGAAGCCAGTCCTGTGATGGCCTGGAGGGCAGACGGCTCTGCCAAGTCTATGGCCTTGGCAACCTGTTGTGCAGGAGGTGGCCCTTGGGCCGAGGTGGGGTTGATGCTACATGCAGGGCAAGCCCTATGGGTCCCCAGCATCGGCAGGTGGAGCTGGCTGACTGACGGAAGCTGGCTGGAGCTTCACCAATACCAGCCCTTGTTCCCCACAGGTTGATACTCTTGGGTACTGGGGCCGGCTGGACTTAGATGGGCCTCCATCCGAGGTCTTCTCAGGGATGACAAGGAGGTCAGCCAGGGGCCAGCAGTGGTAATAGGAGTAGGTAGGCTGATCTGGATGAGGTGGAGTCCCAGAGACCTAGGCGCAAATGAAACAGGAGGCAGACAGAGGGCCCCTGAATAAGAACAGGCCACAACCTGAGAGGTCAAGTCCACAGTGAAAACAAGAGGAGTGTCGTAGAGCAGGCTGAAGTCAGGGCAGGCGGCAGGCAAGGAAGAGTGACACGACAAGCTTGGGTCAAAACCAGAAGTCAGCTGGAGAATGGTCAGGCAAGGCAAAGGTCAAACCAGGAGACGGGCAGGATCATAGTCAGATGAAGCGGAGGTCAAAGCCAGGAGACAATCAGATTGGATGTGAATCATTTTTATAACTAATTGAAATATCGTACGATATTTCTTAAATTCGTTATAAATCGATTAAATCATGAAACGAACACTTTCCCCCAAAATTTTCGTGAAAAATCGTTTTTCGGCTTAGTGCGCTCTAATTCCCATTAGCGCGCGCTAACAAAAAACCATTTATTTTTGTTACTTTTTATTTTTTGTTAGCGCGCGCTAATGGGAATTAGCCAAAAAACGATTTTTTACTAGAAAAAAAAATGCTGATCCGCAACGAACCCAAAAGTGCAAACGATCGGGCACCCAATGCGCATCCCTAACAATCAGTAACGTAGTCAGATGAAGCAGTGGTCTAAGCCAGGAGGCAAGCAGTAGCGACAAGCAGGGTAGACATGGAACACAGGAGCAGGAACGGTTACTAGGATCAGGAACACAGATGAATCAGGAGCCAGGAACATGGAGGAAATGCAGGAACAAGCAACTAAGTACACGACTAGCGTGGAGACCTGTTGCCAAGGCAAGGAAGCACTGGCTGGGCCTGGCCTTAAGTACCGGGACCCAGTGACTTCATCTTCCGGGGCCACGGGTTGGATTCCTGCTGTGGCCCCTTTAAAAGGAGAACTGATGCGTGCACCCCTAGGGAGGGGCGCAGCATGAGACAGCATCATCTCCCTGCAGACCACACGGGAAGGCTCGTCGCAGAGCTGAGACATGCGCTGTGGAGCTGAGAGCATGTGGAGCAGCCCGGAGTCAGAGGCGGTGGCCCATGGCTGCAAGAGAAGCAGAACCAGGTGCTGGAGCAGGCAAACTGGGGTAAGAGGGCCTGGCCTTGGGCCTGCCACAGCCAGCACATGCAACAGAAGTGGTACACTGCTGCTGATTATGATTTTCCATTTTACTGGGGGAGGGACAGGGTGGTGACTATAGTTGCAGCAGTGCTAAACACAGCATACTGAAAGACTGAAGAGAAGTCTCTTACCAGACTGCTAGTCTTTTCCGTCTGTTGTTTAACAATATTTTGTATGTGGAGTCAGTCAGCACTAACAGCACAGCACACATACACTATATAGGTGTAAGTGTGTGTGTGTGTGTGTGTGTGTGTGTGCATGTGGCACAGTTGTCCATACAGTTAGTGGTACTGTGAGTGGGGGTACAGTTACAGTATCCATAAATTAATTTGTAATATCCAAACACACAGTAGATAGTACACTTCAGCAAATTCTACTATGTCAGGAAAAAAAGAGAGGAGAGGATCTTGGCAGGTTTGGCAGCTTTGTTAGGACAGCAGTAAAAAAATCAGTCTAGCATCTGAATTGAAAGGGAACTTTTTTAGCTCCAGAATGGCAAGAAAGGAAGGCAGCTCAATGAGAAAAAGATTTGAAATTTAGAAAGCATGTACCACTGCCATGTGCTCCTCGTTTTCTTGTTTTGGATCAGAGCAAAAAGATGGGAGGGTCATCCAAGACTGGAATTAGCAAAGCAGGTATAGTAGAAGTGCAATGCTCAAAAACAGCAAGTGTACTACTCTTTAGTTCCTGATTCTGAGACAGTGAAGGAAGTATTTGTACCAACTAATTCAGAGGAAGAACCTTGTCTGAGATTCTCTTTATCTGAAGGTATGGAAGGGCTATAATAGCAAAAGAGAATTTGGGAAGCTTAGTGAGTAGATAAACCTAGAAGATGTGGTAGGCCTGATTGACAAACTGAAGAGTAGTAAATCACCTGAACTGGATGGTAAAACCCCAGGGTTCTGAAGGAACTAAAAAATTAACTTTCAGATCTATTAGAAAAATGTGTAACAAATCATTAAGATCTAGAGATGTGAATCGTGTCCTCGATCGTCTTAACGATCGATTTCGGCTGGGAGGGGGAGGGAATCGTATTGTTGCCGTTTGGGTGTGTAAACTATCGTGAAAATCGTGAAAATCGTGAGCCAACCCCCTAAAACCCAACCCCGACCCTTTACATTAAATCCCCCACCCTCCCGAACCCCCCCCAAATGCTTTAAATTACCTGGGGATCCAGCGGTGGTCCAGAACGGCGGCAGTCCGGAACGGCCCCCTCAATTGAATCCTGTTGTCTTCAGCCGGTGCCATTTTGCAAAATGGCCGCTGCAAAATGGCGGCGGCCATAGACAAATACAATTCGACGCAGGAGGTCGTTCCGGACCCCCGCTGGACTTTTGGCAAGTCTTGTGGGGGTCAGGAGGCCCCCCCAAGCTGGCCAAAAGTTCCTGGGAGTCCAGCGGGGTTCAGGAAGCAATTTCTTGCCGCGAATCGTTTTCCGTACGGAAAATGGCACCGGCAGGAGATCGACTGCAGGAGGTCGTTCAGCGGGGGTTCCGGACCGCCGCTGAACGACCTCCTGCAGTCGATCTCCTGCCGGCGCCATTTTCCGTACGGAAAATGATTCGCGGCAAGAAATCGCTTCCTGAACCCCGCTGGACTCCCAGGAACTTTTGGCCAGCTTGGGGGGGCCTCCTGACCCCCACAAGACTTGCCAAAAGTCCAGCGGGGGTCCGGAACGACCTCCTGCGTCGAATCGTTTTTGTCTATGGCCGCCGTCATTTTGCGGCGGCCATTTTGCAAAATGGCGCCGGCTGAATACAACAGGATTCAATTGAGGGGGCTGTTCCGGACCGCCGCCGTTCTGGACCACCGCTGGATCCCCAGGTAATTTAAAGCATTTGGGGGGGGGGGGTTCGGGGGGGTGGGGATTTAATTTAAAGGGTCGGGGGGTGGGTTTTAGGGGGTTTTAGTGTGCCGGTTTTCTTGCCCTCCCCCTTCCCCCGATTTACGATTTTTTAAACGATAAATCGGGGGAATTGGTATTGTATCGTGGCCCTAACGATTTTTGACGATTTAAAATATATCGGACGATATTTTAAATCGTCAAAAAACGATTCACATCCCTATTAAGATCATTCATTATACCTGGAGACTGGAGGGTGGCTAATGTAACCCCAATATTTAAAAAGGGCTCCAGGGGTGATACGGGAAACTACAGCCTGACTTCAATGCCAGGAAAAAATATTGGAAAGTGTTCTAAAGATCAAAATCAAAGAACATATAGAAAGACATGGTTTAATGGAACAAAGTTAGCATGGCTTTACCCGAGGAAAGTCTTGCCTCACAAATCTGCTTCACTTATGTAGATAAAGGTGAACCAGTAGATGTAGTGTATTTGGATTTTCAGAAGGCATTTGACAAAGTTCCTCATGAGAGGCTTCTAGGAAGACTAAAAAGTCATGGGATAGGTGGAGATGTCCTTTTGTGGATTACAAACTGGTTAAAAGACAGGAAACAGAGAATAGGATTAACTGGACAATTTTCTCAGTGGAGGAGGGTGGGCAGGGCAGTGCCTCAGGGATATGTACTGGGACCCGTGCTTTCAATATATTTATTAATGATCTGGAAAGGAATACAACGAGTGAGGTAATCAAATTTGCAGATGATACAAAATTATTCAGAGTAGTTAAATCACAAGTGGATTGCGATAACTTGCAGAAGGACCTTGTGAGACTGGAAAACTGGGCATCTAAATGGCAGATGAAATTTAATGTGGATAAGTAAGTACAAGGTACTGCATATAGGTAAAAATAACCCATTCTATAGTTACACGATGTTAGGTTTCATATTAGGATCTACCACCCAGGAAAGAGATTTAGGCATCATAGTGGATAATACATTGAAATCGTCGGCTTAGTGTGCTGTGGCAGTCAAAAAAGCAAACAGAATATTAGGAAGGGAATAGTGAATAAAACAGAAAATGTCATAATGCCTCTATCGCTCCATGGTGAGACTGCACCTTGAATACTTATACAATTCTGGTTGCCACATCTCAAAAAAGATATAGTTGCAATGGAGAAGGTACAGAGAATGGCAACCAAAATGATAAAGGGGATGAAACAGCTCCCCTATGAGGAAAGACTAAAGAGTTTAGGACTGATAAGCTTGGAGAAGAGACGGCTGAGGGGGGTTATGATGAAGGTGTTTAAAATCATGAGAAGTCTAGAACGGGTAAATGTGAATTGTTTATTTACTCTTTTGGATAATAGAAGGACTATGGGGCACTCCATGAAGTTAGCATGTAGCACATTTAAAACTAATTGGAGAATTCCTTTTCACTCAACGCACAAATAAACTCTGGAATTTGTTGCCAGGGGATGTGGTTAGTGCAGTTAGTGTAGCTGGGTTTAAAAAAGGTTTGGATAAGTTCTTGAGGAGAAGTCCATTACCATGCCTGCTATTAATCAATTTGACTTAGAAAATAGCCACTGCTATTACTAGCATCAGTAGCATGGGATATACTTAGTTTACGGGTACTTGCCAGGTAGTTGTAGCCTGGATTGGCCACTGTTGGGAACAGGATGCTGGGCTTGATCTGACCAGTATGGCATGTTCTTATGTAGCAGCTTAGCCTCCAGTTCAGTGATAGGGGAGGGTGTTGATACTGACAGTTTTTGGATCAACCCCCATGAAGAGCAGACATCGCAGGTAGAGAGCATGAGTGATGCCCTTGGCAATTTTCCTCAGGGTCCACCTTCTGCCTCAACTATAATGGCTAATAGTTGATAATATCAACTGTAATAGCAGCATCAGTCTCCAAGGATGTAGAAAAGACATCATAGAAGAAATCAGTGATCTGGAGGCCCTTTAAAATGAGGGAAGACCTTTGTTTTGCTCAGTGTATTCACTATAGGAGGATTATCAGTCGAGGGAAGCAAGTGGGGCATCTCATAAACATTGGTATACAGCAGTACCTGAAGAAGCAGCACCCACTACATTTGACCTCAGGGGAGGTGGCAGACTTAATCTGGAGACCCCCCTGCTGCCACTCCAAGTAAAAGCCAGAGGAAAAGGGTTGAAAAAGGGAAAACCTTTCCCAAAGCAGCCCCTTCTAACAGTTAGGTGGCTGGCCAGCCCTCTGCTATTCTTTTTTACAGCAGCAACTCACAATAGAGGAAATGGGATGGTGTGCCATAGCACTGTCCCAGGGCAAGAGGCAGGCAACATCTAAAATATTAACAAGGAACATCAGGGAAATGATTGCCATTGATGAACAGTCCCTGTAGGTAGTGGAGAACGTGGTTTTAAGCATCTGCTGCATGTGTTATCCCTCAATTACAAAGTGCCCTCCAAGCCTACATTTAGTAAGAAGATCATCACCACCCTGTACAACAAGTACCATACGTTGCATGCAGGTGCAGATGGCTAAGGCAGAGGGGAGTAGTATTCATTTCACCAGTGATATCTGGACCAGCGCAAATGCTATGCACTCTTACCTCTCCCTGATGGCATGCTGGTGGGACCTGGCAGAGGCAGTGGCTGGCAGCAGCTCTAACAGGGACAAAGCGTTATGGTGTAGATGAGCTTTTCTGCATACCCAGTGGATGAATACCCCCATACTTTGTGCAATATTCTATCCGGTATAAGAAAGATGTTGGAAGGTTGGCAGCTAGACCAGAGAGGCAAGAGTCTTCAGGCAGTTTGTGCTGTGGCAGACTTTGGTGCAAATATGGTAAAGACAATAGAAGATAGGGCTTTCAGGGTATCTGTTGATTTGCACACTTGCTGCACCTGGCAGTGAGGGATGCCCTATGTCTGGGGACCAGTGACGATGGGCATCCTTTTCTGAAAAACCTGAAAGTGAGGTATAGGAATATAGCAGATCATTTCCATAGAAGCGTGAATTGGGGGGGGGGGGGGGGGGGGGGGGGGGGAGGGCAGCAGGAAGAATTAGGGAGGCTTTACAAGCACCCATTCAAGATGTTGGCACCCACTGGGGATGCAGCAGAGGTTAGTGGAGCAGCATTCTCCCCTTCATGACCTTTCTCTGGAAACAGACAGACTGATGCAGTAATCTGCATGTTAGGAACATGTGCGCCTGATTCAGCGCACACAGCTTTAATTCACAAATTACAATTTTCTTTAATTTCCCTGGGCAATAATTTAATGCTGTGCTAATGCATTCAGATTTTTTTAAAAAATACATTGAAAGGAAAATGTGCATTTGGCACAGGCCAAATACACATTTTTTTTTTAGTTTAAACTTTTTATTGTAAACAAAACAATACAGAACCAACTAATCAACGGAACAGTTGACATAAAAAATCAATTAAAAAATACAGACTTTAGGTTTCTTCAGATATATATTGATACATAGGAGCCCTGGCTAGATTTAATCGCTCTGCTGCTGCCAATTCGTACTTGTGAAATTGTGATCCCACATTCCCACCAGATGTTCATATGTAATATAGCAGTATTCTTCCAATGTGTCAAGATTAAATGCAAAGCAATAGAAGAAAAAAAATATTAACCCCTTTGGACAAAGAATCTCTTAAACCTATGGATTTCCATGTAACAATTCAAAACAATTCCTCTTGTATAGGAAGAATAGAACATAAACACTTCCAAACCAAGGACCAGAAGGTCTGAAATTCTGAACAATAAAATAATAAATGGGAAAATGTTCCTCTTTCAATCTTAAAGGACCAACAGTTATCATCTACTTGATCTTTCCCCCACCTTAACAGGGGTCCATACAGCACAATGTGCAATAAAAAAAAAAAAAGGGACTGTGTAATAGAGGCTGACATTGAGATTCTCAATGATTTACCCCAAAAAAGGGACCATTGCTTCTCCTCCTTCATGGATAACTCTCGCTCCCTCACCTTTTCAGTTCCTATAAAATGTTTATCACCACCCTTCTTCATTAATTCGTAAAAAGGTCACTGCCTGTTTCATGGAGGCCAAGACCACATTGCACCAATGATATACCTTAGATTTTTCCACCAAGTCTTTCAACGATAATCCATTGGCAGAAATACAATGCTTCAGCTACAACTACCTAAAATATTGTGATGCAGATAATGAAATTCCATTTTGAGAAACTCAGAAGAAGGCAATTTCCCTTCTCTGACAAAATGACCTAGAGTCCAAATGATCTGTTCCTGCCAAACCCGCGTTGGGAGTGAGCCTACCAATTTGAAATAAGGGTTGAAACCAAATTGATAATTTTTTTTTTCAAACTGCCCACACCCAATCTATTATCAAAAGTAAAGAAACCCAGTCTATTACCAAAGGTAAATAACATTGAAATAGTGGCCTGCAATACAGAATAAGTTTGAAAGTGCTGTGGTAAAATCAGACCCAGCAAAAGGTTCAAGGGAATCTTGTTAGCTAAGGGCTTTTTCAAGAACATATCAGTTTGGTGAGTTGACATCTGCAATATCTTGCACCCATTGAGTCCCTTGTAGTAACAAAAATGCTGCAAGTCCTCGATAGAATTCCTTTTCTAATGGAAGTAGAAGTATGCTAAGGACATGTTGTGCCCGTCAGTCGCAGATGGTTGCGACCTTTGCTGCTCACCTCTCTTTTCCCTGCTACAGCGATTCTCAAGGCCATGGCAGTCTCAGCCTGCAAACGTCGCCTTTCTCGGCATCCTCGGGATGGGGTGGGCGATCCCGTCCGCCATCTTGAGTTGGGGATTACTTAGGGCACGCGCGCGTGCGTCAGGCCCTCTCTTATTGACGTCATGGTGAGAACCTCTGGGGCATCCCTCTGCATGACGTCACCCGCTTGATGTATTTAACCCAGCCAGCCTAAGCTTCCTACGAGTTAGCAAGAACTTCCTTCCTGCTTATTCCACTCCAGTCAGAGACGCTTCGCTTCACTACTTCCTGAACTGAACGCCTTAGATACCCGCTCCTCGGGGGCTTTGTTACATTCTGGCTATACGCTCCTCGGAGGGCCTTCCTGCCTGGAGATTCCTATCTTCCTGATTCAGGACATCGTGAGTTCAGCCTAGGGAATACTACTTCTGCTTCTACCTCCTAGCTGAAGGAACCGCCGGTGTACCCCATGCCTCGGGCCACTACCGTGCTCATTCCAGCTACACTTCTATACTCTGGAGTAAGTACCATCATCTACTTCACTCTGCTGACCTTTTGCACTTCTCTGGACTTTTACTTGCTATCCTCAGCATACCCCGCACTGCGGGCCACTACCAGATCCCTCCAGAGAGTTACCATCAGGAGAAAGCTTCCCTGATGTACCCCGCTCTGTGGGCCACTACTGGGGATATCTGCATTGAGCTGCTTTACTACTTTGGACAGTGTCTTCTCTCCATGCTGTGGGTATTTCCCACAATTCCAGTACAATAAAGTCTATCTCATCTGTGCCGTCTCTACTGAGGCCACACCTACCGCAGTGAGTCCTCACAGGGTTCCTCCCTGTGGGTTGAACCAACTCTCACTACAGATAGGGTCCACAACTACACCAGATTATAACAGGACATAATTTTCTTTAGAGGTCATAACCATTTTAATGGAATCTAATTTTCTCCACGAAGACAAAATAACGGGGACTATTTAGAGACTATATCCTTGATAAAAGATTGTAAATAAAGCACATTCTTGTTTATAATTTCTGCAATAGTCTTGCCTAACCAAACTTCCAGGTATTTGATACCTTCCACAGCCCATCAAAATGGGTATGGAGTAATATCGGAGATACTAGTCCCAATTGAAACAGGCAATGCCTCTGACTTATCCCAATTGACTTTATATCCAGAAATCTTTGAAAGGTCTGAGATTACCTGTAACAATTGAGGGATAGAGTCCACTTGTATAAAGGACATGTGTTAGGATTGCCAGCTTGCGGGACCTTCCCATGATCTGACTCACTCACCCTGGCATTTCTCGAGGCTTTCCACAGCCAGAATGCCCCTTCAGACTGTGACGGCCGCTTCATGTGGTTCCCATGCTGTCTTTTTGCCAACTCTTCTGATGCTCTCTAGGTATGCGTGTGCCTGACACCCAAGTTCTTAAAGGTCTAGTGGTGGCGTCCTTTGATGACATCACCAGTGTTTTCCTATGTAAGGCTCCAGTGGAGGAGCATCAGACACCTCAGCAACAGGTCCCCTGATGTGCCTTTGGTCTTCTGTGCATGTTGCTTCTGTGTTCCTGATTCTTCCGGTGTTCCTGATTCCTGCTTGTTCCTGCCCAGCCTTGTTCTGCCTTCTTCATCCAGTCTTGTCTTTCCCAGCCTCCTTCCAGTCACATCCAGTGTCTCTTCGTCCACCTCTAGTATCAACCTCTTGTTTTGGACCTGACTAAGCTTGCCTGCTGCCTGGACTTGACCACATTGCTTTTCACCTGCCCCAACCCTTGGCCTGTGCCCAATATCGCCTGTCTCCTGCCTGACCTGACTCTGACATGCCCTTGGACTCTCTCTTTGGCTACTGCCCTAGAGACCACCTAAGCCCTGCTGGCCATCAGAACCCAAAGGCTCAACTTGCAGGGGAGACAGATGATATAGATAAAGTTCCAGTATGTTTCACTTAAGTTGAGTTCATCAACTGTTGGCATAGGCCTCAGAGGTTCGCCTACAAGGCTGTCTCATCTATTGCACAGTACTAGGAGTTCATATTCACACTGCTCATCACAACATGATGTCATCAGCATAGGCAACTAACTTATTCTCTAAATGCTGATACCATACCGCTATTATATCTGGATCTTGACTTATAACTGACACCATGGGTTCCAGAGCTAAGTCAAATAGAATAGGTGAGAAAGGACATCCCAGACATTTCTCCTGATGTAAAGAAATCGATAATAAAAGAAGGCCACTGACATTACAATCTAGCTACTGGCAGTGGCTTGCTATATAACAACCAAACCATATTGATAAAAGATGCTCCAAAAACAAACCATTGCATATCTAGGAAAATATATTCCCATTCAACTCTATCAAATGTTTTTTTTCTGCAGCCAATGACAGAGTCACAATAGAAGTAAGCTCTTTCAATACTACTGAAAGAATGTCACTAAATAATCTGGCATTATCTGATGCTACTCGAGATGAAAAGAATCCATTTTGGGCCACATGTATAAGTGTACTCAACCCTTTGCTCAATCTAAGAGAGAAAACTGAGCATATATCTTACAATCAACATTAATAAGAGATATAGGTCCATAATTGTGCACAAACAAAGGATCTTTTCCCAGCTTTTCTAATATTATCTTTGCCTTCAGAAAAGATGAAGCAGCCACACCATCACTAAGAAAACATTTTAAAAGGTCTTGGAAGAAGAGGATAAGCAAATCTTTGCTAAAATTCTGCAATAAATCCATCAGGTCCAGTAGCCTTTTTAAGTGGCAGTGATTTTATAGACATCAATAAGTCTTTTTCAGATATGTCTCCATCTAAAAAATCTCCGACTTCCTCAAAAAGAGAGGGGTGCTCCAGAATATGACCCAAGAATTCTTCAATAGTCTTCCTAGAAAAGTCTATTTCTGA
The DNA here is from genome assembly GCF_901001135.1 of Rhinatrema bivittatum. Lineage (NCBI taxonomy): Eukaryota > Metazoa > Chordata > Amphibia > Gymnophiona > Rhinatrematidae > Rhinatrema > Rhinatrema bivittatum. The sequence goes on from NC_042619.1 coordinate 111,495,580, forward strand.
AGAATAAAGAGAGGAATGAAACTTTTGAAATAGCTATAATATTTGTGTGTCCTGATATAAAGGGCCCCTTTGAGAGGATATAACTTTAATCTTTGCTTTGGATTTCTTCCCTTTTAAGTATTGTGATCTGCTCTATTATTACCTGCGTAATATGTAGCTCTATCAGTTGCCATCATACATCCATCTTGTTGACTTAAAAGGGTATTATATTTGAATTTCAGCTTGTGTAACTATAATAATAAAACATGGTCACAACTTCTTAGGTATTGTAACTCCAACTGTCAGATTTCATTATTTAATGATTCCAGTTCCAAACACCTTTGTTTGTATTTCCCTGCAGAAAAATTAATAACAGCCCCCCCCCCCCCCCCACACACACACACATACACACACACACACATTACTGTCTTGAATGCATCCCAATTAGCAGGGGAAGTATCTTCACATCTATTAAATTGAAAATATTCAGTACAGCATTAGTCAATAAAGAGATAAAATCAGGATCCTCTAGTAGTCCAACATTGAATCTTCATTGATGAGTAGAGGTAGACTTATTATCCCAGTCAATGGTAAATTGAATAGATGCATGATCTGATATCACAATACTATTAGAATTCTGGTGTTAGAAATTTGAAAAAGCCTGTTTGAAACTAAAAAGTAGTCAATACAGGAGTGAGTTTGGGGTAATGAAAAAAAGTAAAATCTTTATCAAAAGGATGCTGCAGTCTCCAGGGATCAGACAAGGCCAACTTAATCAGCACAGAATTTAGAACCACCTTGATTTATAATACCCACCCATACTTTAGATTGCTTATTCAACTATGGATTCAAAGGCAAATTAAAATCGCCTCCATTGATTGCAGGCAAATCACCTTCCCCAGGGATTACATTAGCAAGGTAATGAAAAGAATCAGGATCATCTCTGGTGGGGGCATAAATATTTAATAGGGATGTGAATCGTTTTTTGACGATTTAAAATATCGTCCGATATATTTTAAATCATCAAAAATCGTTAGAGCCGCGATACAATAACAATTCCCCCGATTTATCATCAAAAAATCGTAAATCGGGGGAAGGGGGAGGGGAAGGGGGAGGGCGGGAAAACCGGCACACTAAAACAACCCTAAAACCCACCCCGACCCTTTAAAATAAATCCCCCACCCTCCCGAACCCCCCAAAATGCCTTAAATTACCTGGGGTCCAGAGGAAGGGTCCCGGTGTGATCTTTTACTCTCGGACCTCCTGTGCGTTGTAGAAATGGCGCCGGCGCTACGTTTGACCTGTCATATGACAGGGCAAAGGTAGCGCCGGCGCCATTTTGTTTTTTTGTCCCCCCGACGGCAGGAGCGTAGGAGATCGCTCCCGGACCCCCGCTGGACCCCCAGGGACTTTTGGCCAGCTTGGGGGGGGCCTCCTGACCCCCACAAGACTTGCCAAAAGTCCAGCGGGGGTCCGGAACGACCTCCTGCAGTCGAATCGTGTTGCCGTACGGCTGGCGCCATTGGCCAGACACAATTCAGATAGCAAAGTAAAGCCAGATACATTTATCTGGCTAACTTTGGAGGCATATTTCAGTGCTGCAATGCTACTGAATATAGCTGGCTAACTTAATTTGTCTCCAATCCCCACTTTTGTCACAAAATAAATCCAGTCCAGAGTCTAGGTCTGGGGACTGGACCCATCCAGGTCTCACCCCCCCCCCCCCCCACTCCCATTCAAATTTGCCAGGGAGCTCCCACCTCGACCCCCATTTATCTCTTTTTGGGTCTTTTGGAAAAGCCTAAAAAGCAGAAGCAAACATAGAAATGATGACAGCAAATCCAGCAAGCTTCTGAAGGTAGTATCTGCCAAGCCATGCAGGTTACTATCAAGTATCAGTCAGTGCTGTTGATGTGCTTTGCTTATGGACTTGGCTGTAGAAACAATCCTGTGTTTTTTGTCTTAATATCTGCGCATCAGTACCCAGACTGTAAAAAACGTAATGGCTTGTGTTGATTTTTTCTGAATCCAAATTCCTCTTTCTCTCGACCCCCCTCCCCGCCCCCTCCTTCGAAGCAGAAAGCGATGTTCTAGTTGAATCAAAAGCATCAAGGCTGATTGGGTAAGGGTAGTAATCCATGCCTTCTGCTAAAGGTAGTAACTCTGCTCTGTGCAGGCTTCCTCCATGCTTATCAATTCCCCAGACCGTAAAAATCAGGGCCCTCGTTGGTTGCTAACTAAATCCAATTCCCCATTTCCCCTGCCATTGAAACAGAGAGCAATGCTGGAGTTGCATCAAAAGTATCAAGGCTTATCGGTTAAGGGTAGTAACAGCCATACCAGCAAGTTTCCCCCATGCACGCTTTTTTCATTTCCTTTAAGATTTGGCTGTAGAAGCAGTCCTGTGCTTTGTCCCTTATGTCTGTGTATCAGTATCCCAGACCATGGAAGTCAGACCCTTGGTTGTTGTCTGAATCCAATTCCTTTTTCCCCCCTGCTATCTTAGTGGGCAGAAATTTTGCAGTTGCATTAAAAGCATCAAAGCATAATGGTTAAAGGTAGTAATCTTCATGCCTTCTGCTAAGGGTAGTAACTGCCATACCAGCAAGTTACCCCTCTGCATGCTTATCTCATTTCCATCCTCCAGTCTTTAGAGATCCACGGTGTTTATCCCATACCCCTTGGGTTCTTTGACTGTTTTCTTCTTCACCACCTCCTCCGGAAGGGCATTCCAGGCCTCCACCATCCACTCTGTGAAAAAATATTTCCTGATATTGGTTCTGAGTAGTCCTCCCTGGAGTTTCATTTCGTGACCCCTAGTTCTATTGTTTTCTTTCCAACAGAAATGATTCAAAGTCCAATTATCATTGAAACATTTTAGATATCTGAAGGTCTGTATCATTTCTCCCCTGCTCCTCATCTCTTTCATGGTATACATATTCAGATATTTCAGCCTCTCTTCATAGGCCTTCCGATACAGACCCCACACCATTTTTGTCACCCTTCTCTGGACTGTCTCTATCCCATATCTAATCTATCCTTTTTGTGATATGGTCTCCAGAACTGGACCCAATACTCCAGGTGAGGCTCATAAGGACCTGCACAAGGGCATCATCACCTCCTTTTTCTTACTGGTTATGCCTCTCTCTATGCAGCCCAGCATTCTTCTGGCTTCTTCAGATCCCCAGACCCTATCACCCCAAGATCCCTCTCTTGATCCATGCATGTCAGTCTTTCATCCCCCATCACATAGAGCTCTTTTGGATTACCGCATCCCAGATGCATGACTGCACTTCTTGAATCGTAGCTGCCAAATCCTAGCTGCCTAATCTTCAATCACTCTTCAAGCTTTCTTAAATCACATTTCATTCTCTCTACTCCTTCAGACATGCCCACTCTGTTGCAGATTTTAGTATCATCCACAAATAGACATACTTTACCTTCTATCCCTTCTGAAATGTCACTCATAAAGATATTTAACAGAACCTGTCCCAACACTGATCCCTGTGGCATTATGTTTAACACAGCTCTCTCTTCAGAGTAGGTTCCATTTACCATTACATACTGTCTCCTGTTGGTCAACCAGTTTGTAATTCATGCCACCACCTTGGTGCTGACTCCCAAAAGCTTTTCTGAAATCCAAATAGATCACATTGAACCTCTTCCTTGATCCAATTCTCTAGTCACCATGTTTAGATGAGTTTTTGACAAGTTTCCACTGTTAACTGGCACCATTGTTCCTTGTACCGCCCTTGAGCGAAGTTGAAGTTTCATTGTAAACCGATATGATTTGTACTTGTACAGGAATATCGGTATAGAAAAAAATAAAAAATAAATAAATAAATACTTCCTTTTATGAATCCATGTGCCAAAGTGTGTATCCAGTTTGCCTAATTAAGAGGTAGGTCCTCAAATCTCCTCTGGTTTGATAGCCTTCACTCCCCCCGCTTAGCCTCAACCCTTAAAACCCCACAAATCTGCCTAGTTTTCTTTAAATTTTAACTTAACACGGATTCTATAGCAGAAGTAAAGTTATACATCAGTTGGCCCTGGTGCATGCTGGGTCCAGTCAATATTTATATGCACATTTTAGGTTCACAAACTGAGATGTGTGCTCTACAGGCGATTACATGGGTATCTCAGCAGCTTTTAAAATCTTCTTGGTGCACCAACTATTCACACATCCGCTGATTGAGGTGCGTCTCTCAGCTGGGTTTTTAAAATTCACCTCCAAGTTTGAACCTGAAGCAATAGATGGCAAAGTGATTCACCCATAGTGGGATTTGAACCCTAGTTTAATTGGTTTGTAGCCTGCTCCTCTAGCTACTAGGCTGCTCTTCAACTCCACATGCTGTTCCTCTCCTGAACTAACCTTATCAATAGTTTTCTGTGGGCAAACATTTGCAAACTATGAACAATGCATGTACTTTTACTCACTTGAAGAGTGTGTGTGTGTATGTATGTGTGTGCATGTGTTTGCTTGCGTACATGCATTGAGGGGTATTTTCAAACATATTTTTCATATGAGTAAATGCCAGTTTATCTGCCTTAAAAGTTCAGAAAATTATCCTTTATATGATAGCATTACCCAAACAAAATTTGAACCAGGGACCCTGTTATCCTTGTGCCTGTTTACTGAGTCAGTCACATCCAAACTTTCCCATTCATTTATAGATGTTAAAGTTTTTTAAATGTATATGTAGTTTACTATCCTCCAGCTTATTGTAATTGCTAAAAGTGAAATGATTGCTCCGTCATGATTGACTGAGACAAAATAAAAAAGCAATAACTTCTTAGAAATTGTCAAGGAAACCTAGGAAAATTATTTTTTTCTTTCATAAACTGCTCAGGCAGTGACAAAGGAAGACTTGAATTTTAAAAAATAAGAAGAAAAATGTAAATAATCCTATGATTCAAGATTATTGCTCTGAGACTTGGTATTGCTGTAGCATTTGCTGTCAGAGAATCCCATAAATGGTAACCAATTGTAGTACTGCAAATGTAACGAGACTCTGGAATCTGTTGGGACCTCACAAAGTCTCCATTGCCTTGAGCTATTTTAAAGCTGAAATACCAGCAGGGGAATTTCAAGGTTTCTAGGAAAGGTTCATTGTTGTTTATTTTCAGGCTGTGTTTAAATGCATGTTTTCGTTGGAGAAACTAAAAGGTGAAATTTCAAAAGCTAAGTGCTTTAACAAATAGCATTTCTGCATATAAAATAGCATACACGTGAGTATATGCTATTTTTAACAACATACTCTATAAATCAGGGTCCATGAGTAAATTTAAAATTTAAAAAAGGGGCGGACCAGGGGCATTCCATAGAGAGGCCAACATTTCTGCAAGTAAATTGCTATTTTATAATCAATTTATGCATGTAAATGTGGTACTTTTCTCGCATATATTTACTCCTGCTCACTAGCAGGAGCAAGTGATCATAAATGTCTTAAACATGATACAATGGTTGAGTGGGGAGGGATCTGTGTGAAATGGGGGAACGTCAGGGTAAAGAACCATGAGCTGAAGATAGACTGGGTGAGCTGGTAGTCTAATTAGTAAAAGTGATTATTTCATTGCCGTGCACTTGTTAGAAAATTCCTCAAATCTATGCATGTAAAAGTTGACTTACAGAGGTAAATGCACCTAAATTATGTGTGTGAAATCTACTTGCTTATCCTGTTAAAACTGGAAGTAAAGATACATGTGTATCTCACATATCAACCTAAATCTGACTTATCCAGCTAAGTAATACCTTTGCTGCTACTTAACAGGTCAATCCAGTACTACCGAGCGGTAGGAAGAGCTGCGTTAGTGCCCGGCGCACCTGCGGTTGCCGCACGCACAGTGCAGCTCACCTACCGCTCGATCCTGTATGTAAATAGCTTGCTAATGCAATCTGCGTCTTAGAAGCATCCGTGAAGCGTTAGGCCCGCGCAACCCGTTTTACTGTATAGAGCGCTACAGCGCTCTATACAGTAGAGATGTGAATCGTGTGATCGATCGTCTTAACGATCGATTTCGGCTGGGGGGGGAGGGAATCTTATCGTCGCGGTTTTGTTTTTTAAAATATCGTGTAAATCGTAAATCGGGGGAGGGCGGGAAAACCGGCACACTAAAACATCCCTAAAACCCACCCCGACCCTTTAAAATAAATCCCCCACCCTCCCAAATCCCCCCAAAATGCCTTAAATTACCTGGGGTCCAGAGGGAGGGTCCCGGTGTGATCTTTTACTCTCGGGCCTCCGGTGCGTTGTAGAAATGGCGCCGGCGCTACCTTTGCCCTGTCATATGACAGCAAGGCAAAGGTAGCGCCGGCGCCATTTTGTTTTTTGTCCCCCGACGTCAGGAGCGTAGGAGATCGCTCCCGGACCCCCGCTGGACCCCCAGGGACTTTTGGCCAGCTTGGGGGGGCCTCCTGACCCCCACAAGACTTGCCAAAAGTCCAGCGGGGGTCCGGGAACGACCTCCGTACGGCAAAATGATTCGAGTTTAGGAGGTCGTTCCTGGACCCCCGCTGGACTTTTGGCAAGTCTTGTGGGGGTCAGGAGGCCCCCCCAAGCTGGCCAAAAGTCCCTGGGGGTCCAGCGGAGGTCCGGGAGCGATCTCCTATGCTCCTGACGTCGGGGGACAAAAAACAAAATGGCGCCGGCACTACCTTTGCCCTGTATGACAGGGCAAAGGTAGCGCCGGCGCCATTTCTACAACGCACCGGAAGCCCGAGAGTAAAAGATCACACCGGGACCCCCCCACTGGACCCCAGGTAATTTAAGGCAGTTTGGGGGGGTTTGGGAGGGTGGGGGATTTATTTTAAAGGGTCGGGGTGGGTTTTAGGGTTGTTTTAGTGTGCCGGTTTTCCCGCCCTCCCCCTTCCCCCGATTTACGATTTTTGATGATAAATCGGGGGAATTCCTATTAAATATCGCCTCTAACAATTTTTGACGATTTAAAATATATCGGACGATATTTTAAATCGTCAAAAAACGATTCACATCCCTACTATACAGTAAAACGGGTTGCGCGGGCCTAACGCTTCACGGACACTCTGGTATCTGTCATTTCAAATGTCATTTCAAATGACATTTGAAATGACAGGTACCAGGAAGTGGACAGTTCTCTGACGCTCAGGATTGTCAGCCCTCTCTCCCCTCCTCCCGAAGCAACAAAAGCGAAAAAAGCGAAAAAATTGAAAAAAAAAAAAGTTGCAAGAGAGAGAGGGGAGAGAGGACGGGCAATCCTAAGCTCGGGATGGCCAGTCCCTCTCCCCTCCTCCCGAGGCAAGGCGCGAAAAGCAGCCTTGCTCCGGGAGGAGGGGAGAGAGGAGTGGCAGTGTGAAGCGACCAAGCAGTGGTGGCCCTGGTGGCTGGCAGGTGGGAGACAGGAGGTTTGTTCGCCTTACATTTTTTCATTTGAAAGTCGATTCATTTGCTAGAAAACGTTGTTTTATGTCATTGCTATATTCCCTCACCACTCCTTTTTTTTTTTTCTCCGAGATGTTTTTGGTGACAGGAGGTTTCCAATTAAAAGTTCTCTTTAAAGACTGCTGGACGTTTTCCCCTGCTCCGCAAACCCGGTCCATCTCCTGCACAGCTCTATTTATTATTATTTACTTCTCTGATCTGTATTCCGCCTTTCGGACACTGCAAAGCGGATTACATTCGGCGGGGTGGACTGGATTTTTAAAGTCAGAATTTATATAATTTAAAAGATGACGACAGGGCAGGTTGCAAGTTAGAAAAGCAGGCACGTTCCCCACCAGACGACAAAAAAAAATAAAATAAATAATAAATCCCAAGCTACTTACTTTTTTTTGCAGCCCTCCGGAGGAGACGGCCATCAGCAGAAACGGATCACGGCTCCCCTGCCTCCCGGCGAAGATGGACGTCTGCACGGGGGAAAGCAGCCCCTGTGCGTGCAATTGGCTGCTCAAGACGTGTTTGGCGTCACGGCATGTGACGTCACCTCTTGAGCAGCCAATTGCACGCACAGGGGCCGCTTTCCCCCATGCAGGCGTCCATCTTCACCGGGAGGCAGGGGAGGGGAGCTGCGATCCATTTCTGCTGATGGCCGCTCAAGACGTGACGTCCATCTTCCTGAGCAGCTGGAGGCAGGAGAAGGGAGCCGCTGTCGACTGGCAATCCCGTCCTCGTCGATGTCCGGAGTGGAGGCTGCAAAAAGTAAGTCGCTTCACACTGCCAGTCCCCCCCTCCCCTCCTCCCGGAGCAAGGCTGCTTTTCGCGCCTGCCTCGGGAGGAGGGGAGGGAGGACTGGCAATCCCGAACGTAGGGTTGCCCGTCCTCTCCCCTCTCTCTCTTGCAACTTTTTTTTCGTTGTTTTTTTTTTTTGGCTTTGGGAGGAGGGGAGAGGACTGGGGCTGCCCCGGGGACCGGCACCCATGGACGCGGCCAGGGCAGGAGAGAGGGGGCTGGGGGAAAGTTTGCCACCTACCCTTACCCCTGCCTCTATCGCAGGGGTAGGGGTAGGCAGTAAGTTAGCAGGTTAAACGTGGGGCAAAATGGCAGGGTACAATAGCGATAGTCAGGGCGCGCATTACTGGATGGTAGGGAATAGCTAATTCGCTCGTTTGCATACAATATACATGCTGCGTGCGGAAGGGGTTGCCCAGGGATTTTAGGACGCGGTAGGAGTAGGTTAAAGGGTGTTGGGGATCGCAGGAAGGGCTAACGCGGCCGGAAAGTGAGTAGAACGTGGGTTAGGAGCGGGGTAAACGCGGCCGCACTTTACTGGATAGACCTGTAAGACAGACAAGTTCAAACTTATCCAATTTACCGGGTCATTCACCAAACCGCGATGTGCCAGTATTGCGTGCATTAGGGCCTTATCGCATGATACCGCACGTGATGCCGGCTGCATCGTGGTGGTACAATGCAAATTAGGGGAAGGGGAGGAGTCTGGGTGGGGTTTGGGTGGAGTTATGTTCCGCAGTGCTGTGGGCGATCATTATCGCAGGCAGCATCGCGGGAAATAACTACACCTTTTCCACGTGGTGCTATGGGTGCAAAACTGTGTGGCCCAGTCACAACAGCGGGGGCGAAAATGCACCACTGCGATGTGACCGGCTGCACGATTTCACCCCCCTGTCCCTTGTGTTCATGCAGTTCATCATTATGGCCTAAGTAGTGACACTTATCCAGACAAGTTCTGATGTATCCAGCTAAGTAGCAGCAAGGAGCTACTTAGCCAAATAAGTCTGAAAAGTGCTACTTGTCTGTCTAAACATCACTTTTCAGACTTACCAGGCTAAGTAATGCCTTGTAAATGTGTGCATGTTAGATCCACTTTAAAGCCCAAGACCAGGGATTTAGCCTGGTCCACCTTCAAACTACAGAAAGGAAGGGAGTTTCACTCGGAGGATGTTTTTCTTACAAGGAGATAAGAAACTAGGCCCAGTAAGAATGGGGGGTGGGGGTGGGTTGGAAGGCCCCAGGGAAGAAAAGGAAGGCTGATACTGCTGAACTGTGAGTTATATTGTCTTAATTTATGAACTGCTATGGTACACAGAGCTGTTTCTGTTTGTTTTCTTGTCATTAATAAAGAAGTTTATGAGAGAACAGCCAGAGCCAGCCAGTCTGTTCTTTGGCTAGCCTAAGAATTCTCATAGTGCTACAGTGACATTGGAATTAGATTTTTATTTACCGGCTGAAGAGGACCACACTAGAGCACTTTCTGCCAGACACTACAAACATGGACAATGCCTTATGTATGAGACTGCTTTCAAGGTCCTATTTGGACACATCCAACCATGCAAGATTCAGGGAAAAGACTGATTATTCACAGCAGGGGTTATATTTTTGATCCAATGTTTCTGTAATCCAATTTATATAGGATGCACCAAAAAGCCTGATCGGGCCCAACTCATTGAACATCGGAGCTGTTGGAACACGCACCATTTCTGCTGCTTTGGTTCCACATTGCATCTAATGTCAACAGTTTTTAGGATCTGTTGGGTTGTGCTAGAATGAGGGTTTGTTTCTCCCAGGTGAGGAGATTTACAAATAGAACTTAATAAGAAGGAATAATTTGGGATTTTTTTTTTATTTGGAGACGGTTACCCTGCATGGGTTGAATGGACAACTAAACTGGTATTCTTTGATCTAAACATTATCATAAGTTCTTGTTATTATTAAAAAAATTTCTTCTAAACTATTTGCTAATGTTGGGGAGCACTAGGAGAGCGGTCCACTTACCGGGAGAAGTGTGTCCTTGGGCTGCGGCTCGACCCCAGAGGAACTCAAGGAGGTGCCGCGGTAGGCGAGGCATGCCCGAGCATGGGCTGGACAGGAGCGAGGCTGGACTGAAGACTGGAGACACTGACCCTCCTCTGGACCTGCACGCTTCGGAAAACCAACAACACAATGATGGTTTTATGAACAGTCCTCCGACCGTTCCAAGCCCTTTCGGACCTGCTGCAGGGTATGGCAAGAAGCGGCAGGCCGGATGGAGGCCAGGGCAGCAAGGACCGGAACATGGATGCAGACGAGACTCAGGAACAAGGTACTAGGATGCACAGACGAGACTCAGGAACGAGGTACTTGGATGTACAGACGAGACTCAGGAACGAGGTACTTGGATTTCAGAGGGTTCAGGCAAGGCTCGAGTTAATCCGAAGATTCAGGCAAGGCTCGAGGTAATCAGAAGACTCAGGTAAAGCACTGGGGTGAGGCTGCAACGCAGCGCACCCTACACAGTCCACCCACGGGACCGGTCGCGGACCACGCTGGACTCGAGGAGCCTCAAGACGAGATATGGAGCAATGAAAGAAGCATGTCTCAGGAACTGTAGAGGCCTGCACCGGGGCATGCCCTACTCAGCCGCCAGTGGCTGGTCGCGGACCACGCTGGGATGGCACAGGTTCTGGCAGTGTCTTTGGCACACGGTCGGATCTATCACTAGGGACTCTGGAGACCAGGGACAAGTACTGAGGCGGAAGTCTCCCGGAGGCTAGAGCTGCAGAAGTGAGGCAGGCATCGTACCATGAGGCGCCCTACACAGCCCGCCCGTGGGGCTGGTCGTGGACCATGACATGGCACACCAGGAAGCGTGGTACGAGGAACCAGGGGTTCAGGACAGCTGGACAGGATCACGGACATCAGGATAAGGAGAGACAACAACTGGGCTGGATCATGGACATCAGGAACAGCAGGTAAACATCAGGACTGGAACATAGATACTGGATCAGAGACAGACCTTAGGGCTGGCACACGGACATCTGGAACAGCAGGTGACCATCAGGACTGGAACAAATACATCAGGACAGGACAAGGAGCTCCAACGAAGAACAGGAAACACAGGACCTTGAAGAAGTCCTGGAACAGGGACAACTCCTGGAGCGAAGGACATCAGGATCCCAGGAGTGACCAACTCCTTGCGAAGGCAAAGCTGGAATGGATGCTGAGCCCTTTTGTAGGGCTGAAGAGGACAACGCCCAGGGAGGGGTCAACAGGGGGCCACACCTGGCTGGCCCTTGAAGAGGAGGAGAGAGGCGCTTAATGGTACCTCATACGTATTGCGCCACCAGTTGATGTGTACCGTCTCCACTCAAAACAAGTAAAAAGATTAAGCATATGGAGCCAGCAGGAGTATATGAGCTACTTCTTCTACATTAAGATATGTGCGTGCTGCGGTTAATGATTAAGAACCCATAGGATTAATCTGCTGCGAATTATTTACAATTTACTACAAATTTGACAGTTATCTGCAAGCCCCTGAGGCAGCCACATGGATGTGGCGAAACTTGGCCTGAGTCGGGCGCTTTTATTGTTTTCATACGTCTCCAGCCAATAAAGATGTTGAAAAAGACATTCTTCAGCATCTACCTTCTTACGTTTGCTCACGGCTTTTCTAGATTGCCTACCTGTGTGTATGGTGAAACAGGGGTTTTAGCTGTTAATATTATTATTTTTCTGCCCTATGATCTCTTTCCCTTTAAGAATGCAATTTTTCCTGATGTCTTTTAAGTTGGTCAACAGGTGGCAGCATAATAGTACAGCATTCTTCAGCACTGGCAACTGGAGTTAATGAGGTAAACCCCTGAGGCAGAAGAAGCTGTTGATGTCAGGCTGAGTGGTGAATGGTGTTAATGTACCTGCTGACAGAGACTATTAGGAGCTGACTGAGATAAGGAGAGACAGTTACAGCTGATAGGAAAAACTGAGAGAAACATTTTTCACACACAGTTTCTGAGTGCTGTAAAGCTCTTTTTTTTTTAAGAAATATAAATGTATGGTTTCAAAAGTACATCCATATATGAATATACAATAGCCAAGTACAAGATGCACCTAAAGCTCTAAATATAATAGAAAAAAAATGCCTTTAATAATGCACAGAAAAAAATCATATTATCCCAAACTATTTAAAAATAAGAAAAATTTTAACTATACCCCCAAATTGTACACCACCCTAATATCAAGCAGAGAAACAAATCATACAAAAACATGAAACATACAGTGAAAAACACTACTGAGAACCCAACCAATTAAAATACAATAAAAACACAAAAACCCCACAATATAATACAAAAACATACATTCAAAAACCACCATTAAAATTTCACTGTTACATCAACTCCCCACACATAAATATTAAACAGCAACCCACAATTTTATGTCATAATAGCACCAAAAGAGCTATATATAGTAAAGAATAACAAAGCTCCACAATCTTACTGATGAAAAAATGATCTATAATAGATGACAGTCATTTCTCAGCTTGCACAATCATATACTTCAAAATGAAGCATGCACAGTCTCTTATCTTTTACAAACATTGGGGTGGATTTTACAAGATTTACACGCGTAGGGGGGTCACGCGCACAAGCCTATTTTGCATAGGCCCGGCGACATGTGCATGTCCCAGGGCTTGAAAAAAGGGGTGGGGTGTGGGCGGTCCGGGGTGGGGGCGTGGCCAGAGGCAGGCAAAACTTGTAAAATAAAGGTTAGGGGGGGGGTTTAGCTAGGCCTAGGGGATGGGTTAGATAGGGGAAGGGAGGGGAAGGTGGGGGGGCGGAAGGAAAGTTCCCTCCGAGGCCGCTCTAATTTCGGAGTGGCCTGGGAGGGGACGGGGAAAGCCATCAGGGCTTCCCTAGGACTCGGCGCACGCAAGGTGCACTAGTGTGCACCCCCTTGCGCCAGCCGACCCGGATTTTATAACAAGCGCATGGCTGCAGGTATATTCAGTGGCACTGCTATGCTGCTGAATAGCCTGATTAAGTAAGCTGGATAAGTGTATCCAGCTAACTTAACTGGATGCTCAGCAGTTAAAATATGGGCCCAAGCATTGTAGTTTTATCAGTCCACATACAGATGTGACAGTTCTCATAAATTCCCGACTATGATTCACCAAATGGCTTCTTCAGTGGCAATTTTATCGCCATAAACCACCAATGGTGTCTTCACTAAAGCAAAAACAAACAAAGCAATATTTAAAAACAGTTATATTTGACGGGCTCATTCAAAACCATTAGCAAAAATCCCCCTTATCAACATAAAAACACAAAGTGACTCTCTTGCATCACATGATTAGCAGCACCATTCTGTAGAAATGTGAATCGTGTCCTCGATCGTCTTAACAATCGATTTCGGCTGGGAGGGGGAGGGAATCGTATTGTTGCCGTTTGGGTGTGGAAAGTATCGTGAAAATCGTTAAAATCGTGAGCCGGCACACTAAAACCCCCTAAAACCCACCCCGACCCTTTAAATTAAATCCCCCACCCTCCCGAACCCCCCCCCCAAATGCCTTAAATTACCTGGGGGTCCGTAGCAGCGGTCCGTAGCTTAAATTACCTCCATAGCCTTAAATTACCTCCGTAGCAGCGGTCCGTAGCTAAATCGGGGGAAGGGGGAGAGCAGGAAAACCGGCACACTAAATCGTGTAGTCTTCAGCCAGCGCCATTTTGCAAAATGGCCGCCGCAAAATGGCGGCGGCCATAGACCAAAATGATTCGACACAGGAGGTTGTTCCGGACCCCCGCTGGACTTTTGGCAAGTCTAGTGGGGGTCAGGAGGCCCCCCCAAGACGGCCAAAAGTTCCTGGGGGTCCAGCGGGGGTCCGGGAGCGATCTCCTGCCGCGAATCGTTTTCCGTACGGAAAATGGCGCCGGCCATACGCGCCGGCAGGAGATCGACTGCAGGGGGTCCGGAACCCTCGCTGAACGACCTCCTGCAGTCGATCCCCTGCCGGCGCCATTTTCCGTACGGACAATGGCGCCAGCCATACGCGTATGGCCGGCGCCATTTTCCGTACGGAAAATGATTCGCGGCAGGAGATCGCTCCCGGACCCCCGTTGGACCCCCAGGAACTTTTGGCCAGCTTGGGGGGGCCTCCTGACCCCCACAAGACTTGCCAAAAGTCCAGCGGGGGTCCGGAACGACCTCCTGCGTCGAATCGTTTTGGTCTATGGCCGCCGCCATTTTGTGGCGGCCATTTTGCAAAATGGCGCCGGCTGAAGACTACACGATTTAGTGTGCCGGTTTTCCTGCTCTCCCCTTCTCCCGATTTAGCTCCGGACCGCCGCTACGGAGGTAATTTAAGGCTACGGAGGTAATTTAAGCTACGGACCGCCGCTACGGACCCCCAGGTAATTTAAGGCATTGGGGGGGGGGGTTCGGGAGGGTGGGGGATTTAATTTAAAGGGTCAGGGTGGGTTTTAGGGGGGTTTCGTGTGCCGTGTTTTAGTGTGCCGCTGGACCCCCAGGTAATTTAAGGCATTTGGGGGGGTTCGGGAGGGTGGGGGATTTAATTTAAAGGGTCGGGGGTGGGTTTTAGGGTGTTTTAGTGTGCCGGTTTTCCTGCCCTCCCCCTTCCCCCGATTTGCGATTTTTTGACGATAAATCGGGGGAATTGGTATTGTATCGTGGCCCTAACAATTTTTGACGATTTAAAATATATCGGACGATATTTTAAATCGTCAAAAAACGATTCACATCCCTACCATTTTGTTACAACAAATGTTCAGCACATGCTACCAATCAATCACATGTATATCTTACTCAAACACAAAACAATCAATCAAATCACAACTACATTTAAAGGAATATTCCCCATTCAATCTTATTATTTAAACCCGCAGGATTTAAAATTCCACCTTTGTTCCTGACAAAGGAGAATACCATTCAAATTACCTTCCTTAACATTCAAAATCTGTTGGAGCACAAAAAAATCAAATGTCATCCATAGAATAGCCTAGTTCCAATAAGTGTGCATTTAGCAGAGCTTCTATAGGATTGTAACAAATTGTACTTCAATTACAAGTACTTCCATTACAAGTACTTTAATTGCCTGCATAGTTTTACTTACATAGATTAAACCACAGAAACACAAGATCAAATATATAACCTAACATGATTCACAAGTTGTGTGGGAAGACAGTGTATAAACTTTACCAGTACATGAGGGTACAAATCTCTGATAAGGGACAGCCAGAACTATGATGACCACTAGGGATGTGAATCGTTTTTTGACGATTTAAAATATCGTCCGATATATTTTAAATCGTCAAAAAATCATTAGGGCCACGATACAATACCAATTCCCCCGATTTATCGTTAAAAAATCGTAAATCGGGGGAAGGGGGAGGGCAGGAAAACCGGCACACTAAAACCCCCTAAAACCCACCCCCGACCCTTTAAATTAAATCCCCCACCCTCCCGAATCCCCCCCCCAATGCTTTAAATTACCTGGGGATCCGGCGGTGGTCCAGAACGGCGGCGGTCCGGAACGGCCCCCTCAATAGAATCGTGTTGTCTTCAGCCGGCGCCATTTTTCAAAATGGCGGCGGCCATAGACAAAAACGATTCGACGGAGGAGGTCGTTCCGGACCCCCGCTGGACTTTTGGCAAGTCTTGTGGGGGTCAGGAGGCCCCCCCAAGCTGGCCAAAAGTTTCCTGGGAGTCCAGCGCCGGCTGAAGACAACACGATTCTATTGAGGGGGCCGTTCCGGACCGCCGCCGTTCTGGACCACCGCCGGATCCCCAGGTAATTTAAAGCATTTGGGGGGGGGTTCGGGAGGGTGGGGGATTTAATTTAAAGGGTCGGGGTGGGTTTTAGGGGGGTTTAGTGTGCCGGCTCACGATTTTTCACGATAGTTTACACACCCAAACGGCAACAATATGATTCCCTCCCCCTCCCAGCTGAAATCGATCGTTAAGACGATCGAGGACACGATTCACATCTCTAATGACCACAAACATCATCATCAACAGGCACCCCAAATAAACATGATGAAACTAAAAGA
Source organism: Rhinatrema bivittatum (assembly GCF_901001135.1). NCBI lineage: Eukaryota > Metazoa > Chordata > Amphibia > Gymnophiona > Rhinatrematidae > Rhinatrema > Rhinatrema bivittatum. The sequence goes on from NC_042619.1 coordinate 111,511,808, forward strand.
TCATGTATATTACATACTTTTCTAAAAGCAATCAAAGGCAAATGATTAGAAAATTTTCCATGAACCTCAGAAGAGGCCAATGTTTTTTTTTAATAATGCTCACAATCTGTGAAGTATTGACAGTATATGATAAAATACAAGCCATCTAGTCAGAGGACTCATCCTGATATTTCTGAAATAAAAGATCTCTATTAGCATATAGGGAATGTTTTCGAACCATATTCACTGGGTAGCCCTGCTGCAAAAAATGTTCCCTCATACAAGATACTTTCAATTTGAATTCACTTACAGTGGAACATACTTGCCAAAGCTGGAAAAACGGGAGGATGGCAATATATTCCTTTTAGATGTATCGGATGAAACCTATTGTAACCCTGACTCTGGGTGCAGACTGCTACTTGATGAGGCCATAAAAATATTTGTCGTTCTCGTGGGGACAGGAACCCTCCCAGGATAGCTTGAACACTGTCTCTTCCTTCCAGGGCTTGGATCCTTAGTCGACTTGGGGGGGGGGGGGGGGGGGGGGGGGGGGGAGGTGACACCCAAGGCCCCGACTGCTAAGGATGGCTTCCTTGTATCCTTTTATTATTTCCCAGGGGCAACCAATGTATGGCTGTCCCGGAGCATGCTGAGTGTGCCAAGGAAAGGCTGGAGTCACTGAGTTAGTGTCCAAATGAATATTTACTGATGAAAATGATGAAAACTGGCACAGTCTTAATTCACAGCAGCACAACGATTTCTTGTGTCACAATTTCCACCTCAATCTGTGCAGGAAGGTCAAACGCCAGCCAGGGGATTTCCTACCCTTCTGGGCTTGGAAAAATAGGATCCACAGGTGGGCAGGATGTCCTTTTGATGGGCAGAAACACCCTCTCCAACTGGCAGACATATTTTTTTGTAGTCTCTGCACAGAGATAAACTCCTTTCTCTCTCCAAGGTTTAGAAGCACCAGTTGAGTTTCTTCTTGAATAGCAGGCTGACTTTACTCACAGTTCGTTGGCTTATTCTTGGTTACTGTTGCAGTCCTTGTTCTTTTCTATCTTTTGGATCCCCGATGGGAGGAACCGCAGGAGCAGGACTCTTAAGGCTCCCAGCAGGATGGCAGTGCATTCAGAACTACTGACCTGGATCTTGAAATTAGATTTACAAAACTCAGAAAAAACTCTGGGGTGGCTCCCAGTGGGACACTACACCTCCTTCCTCACTGAGGCTCAAACGGAGGGCAGGTCATTCGACAAATTCCCACATGAGAGGCTTCTAAGAAAACTAAAAAATCATGGGATAGGAGGCGATGTCCTTTCGTGGATTACAAACTGGTTAAAAGACAGGAAACAGAGAGTAGGATTAAATGGTCAATTTTTACAGTGGAAAAAGGTAAACAGTGGAGTGCCTCAGGGATCTGTACTTGGATCGGTGCTTTTTAATATATTTATAAATGATCTGGAAAGGGTTACGATGAGTGAGGTGATCAAATTTGCAGATGACACAAAATTATGTAGAAAAGTAAAATCTCAAGCGGATTGAGATGAATTGCAGGAGGATCTTGCGAGACTGGAAGATTGGGCTTCCAAATGGTAGATGAAATTTAACGTGGACAAGTTCAAAGTGATGCATATAGGGAAAAATAACCCTTATTGTGTTTACATAATGTTAGGTTCTATCTTAGGAGTTACCATTCAGGAAAGAGATTTTGGCGTCATAGTGGATAATAGATTGAAATCGTCAGCTCAGTGTGCTGTGGCGATCAAAAAAGCAAACAGAATGTTAGGAATCATTAAGAGGGGAATGGCAAATAAAATGGAGGATGTCATAATGCCTCTGTATTACTCCGTAGAGAGACCTTGCACCTTGAATACTGTGTGCAATTCTGGTCACTGCATCTCAATAAGGATATAGCTGCACTGGAGAAAGTGCAGAGAAGAGTGACCAAAAATGATCAAGGGCATGGAACGGCTGCCCTATGAGGAAAGGTTAAAGAAGTTAGGGCTGTTCAGTTTGGAGAAGAGACTAAGGAGGAGGGATATGATAGAGGTCTACAAAATCATGAAAGGACTTGAACAAGTTAATGTAAATTGGTTATTTAATCTCTCAGATAACAGAAGGACCAGGAGGCACTCCCTGAAATTAGCAGTTAGATTATTTGAAACAAATTGAAGAAAATTGTTTTCACTCAGTGCATAGTTAAGCTCTGGAATTCATTGCCAGAGGATGTGGTTACAGCAGTTAGTGTAAATGGGTTTAAAAAGGTTTGGATAAGTTCCTAGAGGAAAAATCCATAAACTGCTACTACGGTACTAATTAATAAACAAAGTAGCTTGTGATTTATCTAATGTTTGGATACTTGCCAGGTACTTGTGACTTGGATTGGCAACTGTTGGAAACAGGATGCTGGGCTTGATGGACACTTGGTCTGACCCAGTATGGCAATTCTTATGTTCCTATGTTCTTATAGATCTTCCCTAATCTGCGCAGGCCCAAACCCAGGGTTTCCCATTCCCTGAGCCAGACTCTGAACAACCTCCAGCGAGGACCCAATACTGAAAAAATAAAAGTTCCAAAAAATGATAGAGAGGGGAATAACTCAACCAGACAAGTTGCGTACTGGAAAGGAACCCCTCCCGACTCTGGCCAGGACCACCAAGCAGTGCTTGCCTGGCTGGCTGGGCCTATAAAATAACAAAAATCTCCTATCTACCTTCTGTACTCAGTAGTAAACCCAAAAGGACTACCTCCCAAGCCGTAGCAAGGGCGCAGTTATATAGTTTTCCAAGTGGGATGGCCATGGCGCACCCCGCAGAAGGAGGGGCTGCATCTGCATGGAACTCCCCAATCCATCCTCCTCTGACTAGCTGACACTGTCACTAAATACCCAGGGCTTATTGATAACCCGAGAAGTGCCTGGGGTTCACTATTATAATATAAAAAGCTATTTCTATCCGTTGATTTACTATATAGAGTTGTAATAAATTCACTATTCTCAAACCAAACCACATATTCAAGAACTAAATCTGATATTGTTCCATTATATATGTAAATTTCAAATTTAGGTCACTATTATTTAAAAATTGAAAAAGTAAAAAAATAAAAATTCCCCTGTGTTCCATATCACTCCATGAAAATATCATCTACAAACCTCTACCACAAGCAAATAAAGCAAGATATCAGCATCCTGCCTGGGTTTAGGCCAAGTTCTTAACATCTTCCTGGGGTCTATGCCTAGGCAAGGCCGAGACTTTCTTGCCTGGGCCTAGGCCTTTTATTCAGATCCCTTCCAGACAGCGTAAGTTGGGGCCCGGAAGGAGCCTGGCCCTGGCATTTTTTGAAGGGTGGGAGGAATGAGCTGCAGAGGTGCCTCAGGAGGCACATTTCAGTTTTTTAAATCCATTTTTGTTGGGGGAGGGGTTAATATTTATTTTGTTTCTGTAAACTACAGAAGCAAAATAAACATTAAATGAAATTCATAGAAAAAAAAAATCTCCCAAAAATGAAACAAATAAACGATAAAAATGTTTCCCCTGCACATAAATAACTTTCTTTTCCCTGTTTATTATGTGACTGATCAGTGACCCAGTAAGATGTCACGATATGATTCCATTATTTTTAGATGTGTTATTTATGAGTGCTTTTTTGGGAGCTGTGTGACCCCTGGATTTGTGGAGTTTCAGTGTCCCAGAAAACATCAGGGACAGGATACTTGAGGGCAAAGTACTTGCCCAGAGGCAAACTGGAACCCAGCTGGCGGGTGGGAGGCAGGTGACCAGAAGAGGGCCACATGTGTAGGTGCAGGCGAGGCCTTTGCAAGGCTTGATGGAACCCTCAAGTGGCCAAGGGTTGTGGCCTGGTGGGTTTAAGAGTACCATAGAGGCATTATGTGACAGTATGTGACAATACATGTGAACTCACATGCTCTGTGTTTGTAGCATATGATTGTTTGACAGCAGAACACCTTTTCATGTTGTGCAGTCAAGTTGCTGTACATTGACATTCAGGGGTAAATTTTAAAACCCGCACGTGTGCTCACATGGATGCAGTGATTCTATAACATGCACAGTCGGCGCACCCATGTTATAGAATATGATTCCCGCGTGTATATGCGAGCCCAATTTTTATATCAGCGTCTTGAGCGCACGGAGGAGGGGGGGAAATACGCACGGAGACGCGATCAGGCCTACACCAGTTCCCTCCCAGCCGCTCCAATTAAGGAGCGGAATGGGAGGGAACTTTCCTATCCCCCTTCCTACTCTGCCTCCCTTTTTCCCTCTCCTCCCCGACCCTTAAAACCCCTTTTCCTACCTTTGTATTTATTATTTTGGAACTTTCTTCATCTGAATAGATGACGTAAGTTCCGCTAGTCAGCCCCCGCCTCACCCAGACCCCACTCCGTCCCTTTCAAGGAGCCCAGCACTTCCATGTATACCGGGGGATACAGCCTGGCTACGCTCATATCCCCCAGTTTTTACGCACGCCGGGCTTTTAAAATTTGGACTATATAGTGGGGTACTGAATATTTGCCTTGTGTTAACATGGGGGATCCAAGGTTATTACACCTTTTAATTGTGTAGTCTCACTCTCATGTTGCCTTCTGTTACGTGCTTGCTAGCCTGACAAACATTGATTACAATATGTTGACTTTAAGTAAATGCTTTGCTTTCTTTCCTTGTTTGCAATCTTTTCTGTGCTCTGGATTCCTACTTAGGACCCTCCCATTTGTTGACTACTTTTCTATTTTTAGATTTGTTGTTAAAAATGGAGATTTTGAAGACAGTTTTCAAGACCATTTATATGGGTAAATAGCAATTTACATCTTTAAACTGTCTGAAAATTGTCCTCTCTCTATACAAAACAAAGTACACATATACTAATAATATTTGTGGGTTCCTTGATATTCAGGTTTTTTGTTTGTTCTGTAAAAAAGATGCAGTGTCATTTTCATAACTAGTGTTTATTGTCACTTACTCTACGATTGTTTTTAGGCAGTGATATGATTTTTTTCTTACACAGCGGTAGAAGAGACATGCTTGTGGAAGTATAATTGGAGATGATATATATGATTTCTAAAGAAGTACTATTAGTTAATGGGGCAGATTTTCAAAGGCTACACACGTAACCCAAGAAAATCTGCCCCTGCGCGCACCAAGCCTATTTTGCATAGGCTCGGCGGCATGCGTATGGGGCGGGCCAGGGGCGTGGAGGTGGGGCTAGGGATGGTTCCAAGTCCTCCGGCACAGCGGCCGTGTTGGAGGTTCGCGCGCCGGCAGCTGGCCGGCGCGTGCAAGTTACGCCTGCCAGAGGCAGGCGTAACTCCTTCAAATAAGGTAGGGGGATTTAGGTAGGGCTGGGGGGTGGGTTAGATAGGGGAAGGGAGAGAAATGTGGGGGGATCCAAAAAAAAGTTCCCTCCAAGGCTGCTCCGATTTCAGAGCAGCCTTGGAGGGAACGGGGAAAGCCATCGGGGCTCCCCTTGGGCTCGGCGTGTGCAAGGTGCACGTGTACACCCCCTTGTGTGCGCTGACCCCGGATTTTATAACATGTGCACGGTTGCGCACATGTTATAAAACCAGATGTAGATTTGTGCGTGCCAGGTTGCACGCACAAATCTATGCCCGCGCATACGTTTTAAAATCTGGCCCAATATGTATATATTAGCATGTGTGATAAAAAGAATTGCTGTATGCTCATGTGCTATTAAAGTCAGCCGTTCTTTCTAATTTAGCCACAGCTGTATTCCAATAATATATGCATCTTTTGATATGTCTATGGCTCTGATTACTTATGCTGTCATAGATATGTGCTCTGTATTCAAGAGTATAAGAAGTTAGTATGAGCAAGATTTTGCATGAATTTGGAATGCAACTATATGACAAGTGAATGAACAAATATAAGAATGAGAGAGGCAGTAAAGGTGTGAATGGAATGCAAAAATAGCATAGATTATGAGAAGAATAATATTGTGAATGTAATATATGATATGGGCATTAAGATAGATCCAAGCACTTTTTCAAAGATAAATACAATAATTCATAGACAGAATATTAGCACTTGTCTTTTAAAAGTTTATTTTTCATGAAAAAAGGGAGCACTTTTCAGAAAGCCTACATAGATGCAAAGGCCACTAGTGCTTTGCAGCTGTGGACTGTTTAGCTAATATTCAAAAGGTAACTATGCAAGTAGTTTCCATTTGCATGGGTACAAAGTACCTGCAGATTTTGCACCCACTTTTCTGTGTGCAAACATTTGCTGGAAAACAACACACGCAGATTAGAAAAATGAATCTAGCTGTGTTGTTTTCTAAATCCATCCTCTTTCTCTTCCCGGGAAAGCATCCGCTCTGCCCAGCTAAAATCACAGTCATTGTGGAAGCTCATGCCACGTAATTTTTGAGCCAGGCAGAAGGGGCAACTTTCAGACAGCCTATTTACCCAGGTAATCTCCACAGGTATTTTGTACCTGCGGGGCTGCAAACTAATTTTCAAAAGGAAACTCCCTGTAGAGTTTCCCTTTGAAATTGTGGGCCAGACAGTGACACTCACTTGTAACGTACCAGCAATGAAGTAGTACAAAATAAGCCTCAGAAATTATGAATGGACATATCAAAATAAAATGCCAGTGCACATACCTATAGCCATATTTATGGTGGCCAATAGTCAAGCTCTGTTTTTACATGGGAAAAGACATGTTTACCTACATAATAACCTCTGATTTAGACCCCCTTATTGCTTAATATTCTGAGTAGGTTGTTAACATTATGGGGGGATATTTAAGATAGTTTGCCTATTTTTCAACAAGTGAAAACTAGTTTTAAGTGTATTAATTTTTTTTTTATATAACAAGCTATGTGGTTGAGGCAGTCACAGACTTACACTGGTTTTAAGAAGGAGCAAACGTGTTTGGATCTGGGGATTGCCAAAGAGAATAAAAGGCAGAAATGTGTGTAGCTTTTTGGGTGTTCATAAGCATTTCTGTAGGTAGTGTGAAAGGCATTAATGGAGGATCTCCTCAAATGAGCTCCAAATATTTTATTTCTGATTTTCTTTGATGTCTAACACTGCTTATAAGGAAGTGAGGGTAAGTAACAATATGCAGTGCAGATTTCACATTAGTCCACTGAGATACACAGAACTAATATCAACAAACAACTTGCAGATGATACATTTATATAGGAACAACAACAAATTTTTGTCTAGCTTTAGATAGCTGTGCTCCCATCAACAGGTCAGTACAGAATGATGTTGCCCAAATATAGAAGTAAACTGGGCAGAATGAGCTAAAGAGGATGATGCTTGAATATACAAGTAAGCAATAATCTAAATTGCAATGTATTCAAGCAATATTATCCTTAGCCCATACCTCAATGACCTGATGAATGAAGCATAACTCTCAAAAGCTAGTCAAAAGGATTGTCCCATAAACACATTTGGCCAAATTTTCAAAAGCCCATGCATGTAAAATACGGGGTTTACGCATGTGGCCAGGCCTTGCGCACGCCACGTGCATTTTAAAACGGGCCCGGCCACATGCGAAAACCCCGCTATGTGCACAAGTGCCAGGCCTCTCCAGGGGGGCGGGGAACAGACTGGGGAAGCGCAAGCTGCCAGCCAGCCGGCGGATGTAACTTACTTCTGCTCCTGAGGATCAGTAAGTAGAAAAATAAAAAAAATTGGGGAAGCTAGCTAGGGGTTAGGAATTGGGGTGGAGAGGGGAAGGAGAGGGGGAAAGAAGGTTAGGCAGGGGGTTAGGGAACTGGGGGAGGCCCTATTGCGTCGCTGCATGCACTTAGGGGAAAATTCGCCCCCCTGCACACATGGATTTTTAAATCCAGTGCACATGTGCACCAGCCATCAGATTTTATAATATTTGTGTGCCAGCACTCGCATGTTATAAAATTGGTGTATCCATGTGCATGCGCCGGGAACCGCGTGCACATGGATGCACGCGCGCTCCTTTTAAAATTGACCCCATTACCTACAGCTTATTTGCAGGCTTTTATTTCACTTTTAAAATGTGAAATATGTGAAGCCATTCTAACTCTTGTAAAACAATGTGTGACCTTATTATAAAGAAATGCATTTTTTCAGCCACATTGCTAAGATTTTGATCAAATATCTTTTATGCAACTCTTTTTTTCCCCATTGCTTCTTATGGAGTTGGGATATACAGCATAAAAGCTTCTGAGCATATTTAAATGAGGAAATGTAATGACTGGGTATAGGCAAGATTTTTCTCTTTTTGCCTTAGGGGCAGATTTTAAGACTTGCGTGCAGGCGTACATGTGCGCCTGCTACCCGGCGCACACACGCGTATGCACGATTTTATAACTTGCACACACAGGCGTGCGCAAGTTATAAAATCGGGGATCGGCATGCGCAAGGGGGTGCACACTAGTGCACCTTATGTTGCGCCGGAGGTGGACCCTTGGGCCGAGATGGGGTTGACGCTACCCGTAGGAGGGATCCTACGGGTCCCCACGTCAGCAGGCAGAGAGGGCTGATGGACGAAGGCTGGCTGATGCTTCACCAATACCAGCCCTTGTTCCCCGCGGGTTGAGGCTTTGGGTGCCGGGGCCGGCTGGACTTAGGTGGCCTCCGTCGGTAGTCATCGATGGAAGGATCGAGGTCAGCCCAGAGGCAGCAACTAGTGTCGGTATCAGTCTGTACTGGATGAGGCGGAGTCCCGGAGACCCGGGCATCAATAGGAACATAGTCTGACAGGGGGCACCCGAGCAAGAGCAGGCCGAAGCCTGAATAAGCTACGTCCAGAACAAAGGTTGAAGAGGCGTCGTTGAGCAAGCTGGGTTCAAGGCTAGTGGCAATCTGGAAGCAGTGGCAAGCAAGGCTGAGGTCTGGACGAGGAGAGAATCAACGGAGTAGTCAGGCAATGCAGAGGTCAAACCAGGTGAGCAATACAAAAGGAAGACGAGGAACATGAACGAGGAATCAGGAACGAAGATACTCAGGATCAGGAACCAGGAACAGACGAAGCAACAAGTACTCGACTAGCGAGGGGACCTGTTGCAAAGCCAATCTGAGGAAGCGGGGTCCGGGCTTATATACCGGAGCTCTGATAATGTCATCATCCGGTGCCTAAGGCTAGGTTCCCACCGTGGGCCCTACTTAAGGTTTGGCTGTGTGCACATGCCTAGGGAGGGGCACAGCACTAGTCGGAATGGCATCTCTCCACGGGCCACACGGAGAGGCCCGACGCGGAGCACCAAGAGCTGTAGCAGAGTCAGAGGAACAAGGGGTGGCCCGAGGATGGAGCCAGCGACCCACGGCCATCAGAGATGAGGGACCAGGTGCTGGACTGCTCTGGAAGAGGTGAGGGGGCTGAGCCACGGGTCTGCCGTGGCCAGCGCGTGTAACAACTTGCGCGTGCTGACGCCTGCGGGCTTCTCCCGTTCCCTCTCCCTAACCTAACCTTCCCACTCCTTCCCCTACCTTCCCCCCCCCCCCCATATTCTTATCAATCCGTTTGTGCCTGCCTGGACGCAGGTGCAGGTTGCACACGCTGGAAGACTACCGGCATGCGATCCTCCGACACAGCAGCAAATGGCTGCTGTGTCGAGGCCTCTAGTCCCAGACCGCCCCTTTTTGCAAGCCCCGGAACTTAGATGCTTCCCGGGGCTTTACGCGCGTCACCAGGCCTTTATAAAATAGGCCCGGTGCGCGTAAGGCGATTTACATGCGTAGAGCTTTTAAAATCCTGCCTTTAGTTCAGGGTGACCTTAACTGAGAGCATGCTCGCTTGCAGTTCTTTTACCCAATTTCAGATATTAGTGACATCATGAGATCAATGCCACATATTATTATTATTTGTTCAATTTGATTAACCATCCTTTGATACAGTTCCATTAAAGCATTTTACAATAAAATCCAATAAATTATATACAGATCAGGAAAGGTAGAATAAGGTGCATACATATTACAATAAAATTGATCATTTATGTATTTCATGATTCTGGGGGCTGGCCTAGAAACTTGATTAAATGGGATTCTGTTTTCACATGATACACATGGCTTCTGAGTACAGTTTTTGAGACATATGATGTGATAATTTCTTTTCTCACTAAACTCAAAAATATCTTTTTGCTAGATATTATCTATTTGCATAAATTGAGCCCTTAATGTTTACAGCAGACATTATTATTGAACAGGTTCTGTGGTACTATAGCTTCAACAGACTGTGCTTGTGTATTATAAAGGCAATTTCTGGGGATATTGATGTGACTTAAGCTATGGGGCTTAGTAGTAGATTTCAATTTTAATTTTTCACCTCTCAGAACTGAAGACTCAGCTGTGAAAACGGTTTTAGACAGAGATACAGTAGGGTTACAGAGGAGAATGTGTCACTAAAATGTGGGGTATGGAACTAATTTTGTATTAGTCATTTCTTATCCCTCAGGTTTCCAAGCTGAATTGGAAAGAAGGTTTACTTTTGTTTGTTTTTTTTACATTGCTAACAATAGAATACATTTTTCCAAAAAGAAATCATGAAATCTAAGTAAGCAGAAATGTTAAAACTATATCTAATGTATAAGTTCATTAAATCTGGTATGCTATGTTAGGATTAATGCAGAGCACCCTGAAGAGAGATAATACAACAGGGATACTTACTATATACTGAACATCGTTAAACAGAAAAGAAAAATGTTCTTGTTTTCAGTGCAGAGAAATTTGTGTTATAAATCAAATGAACAAAGTATATTCAAGCATGTCAAGTAAAAATATTGCACCGCTTTGGGGACAGCGATCAGACACACACAGCAAGGAGAGAAAATAATCTACAAGCGTGATTGTAGCAGCTGTGTCCAATAGCATCAACCATGGAAATATGGAGAGGTATTGTTTTCCAATGCTGGGAAGATAAGGGGGTATATACTTTCTTTTTCTTCTCAAATAACTTTACTCCTTGAATCAGAAAACGTTTTTGTCCTAAAAGGTACCACATTAATTGCTTTGGCTCATACTTTTCTGAAATTAAATAAAGCAAGGGCATTTGAGGAGTCCATGATAATCATGAGTAGCTTTATCTGACATAAGTCACAGTCAGTTCCATATGATTTACTCGGATGGGGGGGGGGGGGGGGTGTCGATTTTAAAAAGACCGCGTGCCAGCGAGCGCATGTGATAAAATCTGTTGGTGGCACGCACATGTGCGCTAGATTTTAAAATCCATGCATGCATGTGCAGGCGGTGTGTGCAGGGGGAACACATTTTTGAATATTACACACGACGGCACAATCAGGCCTCCCCAGTTCCCTCCCAGTCCACTCCAATTAAGGAGTGGACTGCGAAGGAACTTTGCTACCCCCTGCCTAACCTTCCTTCCTTTTCCCCTCTCCATCACGACACCTAACCCCTACCTAGCTACCCGACATTTTTTAATCTTACCCCCTTACTGCTCTTCCAGAGCATAAGTAATTTCCATGCACCGGCTAGCTGCCGCCGCACGCTTCTAGGGGACAGCGGCTAATGGCCGCTGTCCCAGCCAGCCTCCACCCGGCCCCACCCTGCCCCTCCCTGCCAAGATCATGCCCCCCAGCCCGACCCTTTTCAGGACCCGGCACTTGTGCACGTCCCGGGGTTTACACATGTGGCCGGACCCGTTATAAAATGCGCGCTGCATGAGCAAGGCCCGGCCTCACGCATAAACCCCGATTTTTACGCACGTAGGCCTTTGAATATTTAGCCGAAAGGGAATAAGAATGTTCTAATAATTTTGTTTATGTATGTGAGGTTAAAGAGATTACTTTGTTATAACCGATCTAACTTTGAATGTAATGTACTCCATGATTCGAGACACTCCATGATTAGAGATAAAATTGGTGTAACCTATTTCTAGGGATGTTCATGCTGAAAAGTTTTTTGTTTTGTTTCATTTTGTTTGGGTTTTCTTTCATTTTTTTGTGTTTTAATTTTTAAAAATTTAATTTGGTTTTATTTGCTTTTCTGTTTTTTTAGGGATGATTTTAAAAGCCCGTCATGCACCAAAATTGGGAGATACATGAGTATGTCTGGCCCCTGCATGCCATGTGGATTTTAAAAGGCACCTGAGTTCGCACGTATATCCCAGTACACGCACAAATAAATAGTTGCAAAAAGGAGGCTTGGCATGGGAGTGGTCTGGGCAGGAATGGGCAAGACACGGGCATTCTGAGACTTTAACATGAAATGTGCTTGTAAGTATTTACGCGCACCGAGGACCCCTGCCGCGTAAATTTACCATTGCTATGGATGGCGTGGAAGTAATAAAATAAAACATTCTAGGCTAGTCAGTGGGGTTTTAAGGGTTTGTACTAACAGGATAAAAGGGAGGCTATTTAACTAGGGGTGGGTTAGGAAATATTATCCTTTACCTGGGCGAACTGGGAACGAACTGGGAAAAATGGTAATTGCATCAGCGTGCATGTCTACTAAAATCTGTCCACTTACGTGGTAGAAGTGGCATTTGCTCGCACAAGCACGCGTCCATATAAAATTGTGCACACATGTACACACGTACAGCCTATTTTATACATGTATGCATATATGGGCATGTTATATTTTGGCCGTGTCCTTTGGCATGAGCCGGCATAGGCGCGTACATGTATGCCCGTGTGCCAGTATCAAAGTTACCATCCCTTTGTACAATATTTGCAAATAGCACACACTAAGTACATTCAAGGTATGTTATTAGTCAATAGAACACAACTGCATTTAATGCAGGCTATTTGCAAATAACATATACAATTACCAAAATAATAAAATAACACTAAATTTGTTTTTCTGTTATTTCATTTCAGAATGACCTAAAAAAAGAAGTGCACATTCCTAACCTACAGTAAAGCTTAAGATGTAACTATTTGCTGACAGAAATGTATTTCCTTACTTTTATTTTTCAGACCAATATGGAACAGGTAATTACATTGTTTCTAGTGCAGGGGAGCCCTAGGACAAAGTTCTCTACCCTACAGCTGTAGGGGAGCCCAGGTGGGCATCTCATGCCAGCAGGCCTTGAAGGTAGCTATTGCACATAGGGGTAGATTTTCAAAAGGTTACACGCGTAACCCCGAAAACCTGTTCCTGCACATGCCGAGCCTATTTTGCATAGGCTCAGCGGCGCGCACAAGCCCCGGGACGCGCGTATGTCCCGGGGCTTTGAAAAAGGGGCGGGAAGGGGGTGTGGTGCCGGTCCGGGGGCAGGACCGAGGCCTCCAGCACAGCGGCTATGCGGGGGATGGCGCGCCGGCAGCCGGCCGGCACGTGCAAGATATGCCTGCCACAGGCAGGTGTAAAAAGTGAAACAAGGTGGGGGGGGATTGAGGTAGGCCTGGGGGGTGGGTTAGATAGGGCAAGGGAGGGGAAGATGGGGGGGGGGAGTGGAAGAAAAGTTCCCTCCAAGGCCCTAGAGCTTGGCACGCGCAAGGTGCACAAGTGTGCACCCCCTTGCGCCCGCCGACCCCGGATTTTATAACATGCGCACTCATGTTATAAAATCGGGTGTACATTTGTGCACACCGGGTAGCGTGCACAAATGTACCCCGCACGCGCTTCTTTAAAAATCTACCCCATAATATACAGCAGAGGAGTGAGTACATGTTTTGCCCTTTTGTGAAAGTTAGCATGAATGTATTGTTTATGCATGCCTAGCTGAAAATGTCATGTCTGTTCATAATGCTTGTGTGAAAAAATGATAATTTTGTCCATTTTGTGTGTGTGAGCACATACTCATTGCCATTCATTATATTGTCCATGATACATGCATGTACTGATATGTGTCAGTTATTTTATTGATGCTATGTGTTACTGAAGGAAGACATGGGTTATATTCAGTTATTCAGTACCATGTTCGATCTCATGCTTTCCTTTCTGCCTTCTCAACACAGTCAGATGTGCTTGGTTATAGTATTACCTTCTGAAATATTCTGCTTAATGCTGATCTTCTGTTAATCTTTTTCTCTGTTACTCTTCCCTGCCTTGATCATGCCTTTCACATCTCTGCTTTCTTTCTTCCTTTGTAGTGTGATATTACAGACATCCCTTGCAGGTGCTTAGGCAGGTTGAAGGAACGTTTATGTACTTGTTCTTTCATTCATACATTGTTACTCTTCCTTTGCTGTTATGTAACATTCTAGTCCTCTGTCAGTGCCAATCAGCAATAGCCATTGTCACAGATTGCTAAGGATAGAAGAACCATCAATATCTCTCACAAGAAGCAGTGGTTGTAAAGTTGGAGAAGGGTCTAAACCAATGATGGGAAACTCCAGCCCTCGAGTGCCAAAAACAGGTCAGGTTTTCAAGATATCTATAATTAATATGCATGAGAATGATATGCATGCACTGCCTCCATTGTATGCAAATCTATCTCTTGCATATTCATTGTACATATCCTGAAAATCTGGTCTGTTTGTGCCACTTGAGGATTGGAGTTTGCCATAACTGGTCTAAACACACTTATCTCTACCCATCCTGTCCACTTTTGACTCAGTCCTTATAAATATGGTACAAAAGTGATGTATTTGTGTTTGGCAGGAAAAAACAGCATGTGGTGACAGGTCTGAGGAAAGAATATACATTTTAGGTGTAAGTTAAGGTGTTTTATGTGTTCCATGAATGAAAGGTAGAAAGGTAGAAAAGTTGAAGTGAAATGCATAACTGAATTAGGGTATGTAAAATTGCTTGTAAGGTTTCAGAAGCTAGTAGAAGCATACCTTTTTAAGCAGACCTTTTGAAGTATTTAGGAGCTGCCTTGCACTTTTTCATTTTGGAATTGTCATGGCTTGTTGATTTAACAGCTACTGTCATTTGTTTGTGTATTTTGTCTTGTTTTTGTATAGATTTTAGGTAGAATGTTTGAGTTTTTATGAGATTTTAGTCTTATTGGTGTTTCTGTATTTATTTTTTTATTCTTGGGTATATGTGGGTTTTATATATTTGTATCTATTTATTAATTTATTTGAAACTTTTTTATACCAACATTCGAGAGACATCACATCGGTTTACATGGAACAATTGGGGAAAAATGATACAAAAAAACTTGTTAACTTTACAGTAAAAAAGGATGATGTAAAAGGAGGTATAACATAACATATCTAGTTAAGGAGAATAAGTGCGAAACAATAAAGCATGTTAAAAACCTAGAAATGGTAAAGGAAAAACTGAAAGGATAATATGAGAAAAGGGGGAGTTGTTATTTTTATTATTTGTATATCTGATTTACTATTTCTTTTATTAATTGTTTGTATGTTTTTATTGTGAGCCACCTAGACAGGTTAATAGTGTGGTTGAGAAATACAATCAACAAGTAAATAAATATGAATAGTCATTGTGGGTGAGTCATGATTGAAAAGATTGCTATGTATTATCACAGAATAGTGTGTGCGTCTTGTGATATCTATGTATAAAGTATTAAAGATAACAGCCCCCCTGGGTGTATACTGTTGTCATGACAGGCCACAACTAGGTCTTAAACCATGATAAACTGTGATTAGGACAACTAGGAGGCTGGATCCTTGCCTTCTGATCCAGTAAAGGACATTGATAAATGCAGACTTGATTCAGATGAAGATACCTGGCAAGGAGCCTAATGGCAGAGACTGAAGAACTGGATTTGTCTGAGAAACTAGAAAAAGGGCTGTTGGGAACACAGGAATGTTCCCATCAGCTTGAAGGCTGCTGAGCCACTACAGATCCTGAATTCTGTGACCCATGAGACTTAATCTGATGAGTACCTGAAATTTGACCTAAGAAACATAACCAATATATGTATACTTGGACTTGAGCAAGGAATAGACCTGAAGATATATTGTTGTTATTAATTTTATACTTTGAGCTGAACTGCCTTGAAGTACCACTGGATGTGCATATAGTGGCGGTACCCTGGATGAATTTGCATTTATTTCTGGACATATTAAATATGCTTAGAAAAG
Source organism: Rhinatrema bivittatum (assembly GCF_901001135.1). Lineage (NCBI taxonomy): Eukaryota > Metazoa > Chordata > Amphibia > Gymnophiona > Rhinatrematidae > Rhinatrema > Rhinatrema bivittatum. Next base: position 111,527,711 of record NC_042619.1, read on the forward strand.
ACCTATGCTTTGCTTTTGAATCTGCCATATGTAAGAAGCATGTTTCTGTTGCCTGTTAAATTGCTGATAAAGCAGCTGGGAGTCTGACAGCTGTGTGCTTGAAGAGATCAGCAGTAAATATATAGCTGGGTTTACATCCATGCAGAAAGTTTATAGAGTGCAAATGTGAGTGTGTGAAGTGTGATTGAATAAGTGCATGAGAAAGAAGTATTGAAATTGTAAGGCAAGTAGAAATAGACTGCTTACATTGGCATAATAGTATGCAGGTGTGAAGATAGGATAGATTTTTTTTTAATGAATCAGTACAATCCTAGTAGGGCTAAATGGCAGCCGCTGAATATCTGGCTACGTTCAGTGGTTGCCACTTAGCTAAGTAGATATCTGGATATCTTGTGGATGAGCAATGGCTGGATCAGAGAGGAGCAATTTATCTGGTTAACTTAGCCAGAGATAAGTACCAATATTCAGGCTGATCCATTTAAGTTAATAGGATAAGTTAGGCCTGCTCTATAGCAGGTCTAAACTTGGCATGATAAGATTTATCCGCCTGAGTGGCAATTTCTAAGATGATATTCAGCAGCATAAAAGTGCTACCAAAGATCCCATGTAAGTTAGCCAGATAACCTTTATCCTGCTAAATTACTTAAATGTTTATTTCTAAATGTTAAAGCCTGGATTTTTTTAAAGTAGTTTTGCATCAGAAATTTAAGGCCATTTGTAAAAACAGAAAACAAAATAGAGGTTTTCAATAGATTAAATAAGTTGATTTCTCACTGCTAGACTGAAGTTCAGGAGAGCATCCCTTCTTATGTAGTTGCTCTTATTCTGTGAAACTACAGAGATTTCTAGCCCTATAATATACTAAGAATGTCTTGTAAATAGAAAATCCATTTTTAAATATTTTCTCCTTGTCACTGGTTTGTTTTCCTCTTAGCATTTATATTTCAACTTCAAGATTTCTTATTGGTTTGAATTCATATTCTGTGCTTTTAGAGAATTAAAGATTACAGTTTACAGCCCAGCAGAGTGACACAAAACATTCTTTTGGCAAAACTCACAGTCCTCATTCTTGAACATAACCTGTAAATCCAAGAAAAATAATTGCTTATATTGTGCACTATTTATAAAGAGCTTTTCCCCATTATGTGACTATGGAAAAATGTCCGTATTGACTATGGCCCTTGGACTGATATACAATTCAACTGTCACAGATTACCAATTTAATAACATTGTCTAACAAGAGTTTTGTAATTTTTTTTTTTTAAGCAATCTCATTGTATTCTCAAAAGAACCCTTTCTGCTTGACAAACAGATATGGTGGTTCCACCAGTTTAAGCTGTATCTTTGATATTATACTACTAGTTCAGGCAGATCTAAGGATCAGGCAAAATTAAGATAAACTATAAAGCCTACAAGTCAGTTCCTTGCAACATCTGGAAGGGATAGATTTCTAAAAAGAAATATGGTTTAAGCTTCTAAAAGATTCAGATTGAACCATCATATGTGTGGTCTTTAATCTCTGCTGTATCTCAATGATTTCATATCTTTAGTAACTAAAAAAAAAAACTGTGAATAAAAACAGCTCATAAGAGAGAATTTTTCTAAGTAAATGGCAGCATACCAAAGATCTGATATCAACTGAGTCATTAATAGGAATATAGACTTAAATATTCCCAGCAAACAGCACTTACCTCTTTCTGGCGGTACTTAATTGCCAGCTTTAATCGTGCAAGATCATTACCATTCTGTTCTTCTAGAAGGCTATTATCATCCCTGTAATTAAGAATAATTTCCAGTTCTCTGGAACTCCTTGTTTGATCCAATAGATCTTTTGCAAATTGCTTGCACTGGCGTGAAAGCTCTTCATATTCAGATTTAAACTCGTTTTCCACTTTACTCAGCTCTTGAAGCTCCCAGCTCAGTTGAAATGCAGTAAGAAAAGGATCCTCACTTGACAGTGCAATTAAGGATGGACTGGCCAAAGCTTTGTAGATATTTAGTCTAGATCTAGAGTGGCGGAGACTGTCCACATCAGAGCCTGAGACACATTCAACACAGTTGCAACGAACTTCATGTGGCCTGGGTACAGAAACCCCTTTCTGTACTAGATGCTTTATGATCTCATAATTATTTGTATGGGCAGCCAAAATAATTGGTGTAATATCTGGTGTGAATTCTGAGAACTGTTTATCAAGAAGTACTGGTGGAACCTATAAATAAAAAACAGAAGAAAAAATAGTGTTATTATTTTGGAGAAGAAATTCATATTAACAGTCAGGTAGTATAGTATAGAGCTTAGAGCAAAGTTGGGAACCTCAAGACCCTAGTTTGCACTTTGTCTTCCACTTACTACATGAGCTTGAGCAAATCATTTAATCTCCCTATGTTAAATCTTAGACTGCATTCTCTTTGAGCTAGGTACATAATAACTCTGAATTATATTTATAATGTTATTACATACCAAGGACCCTATATAAAGGGACAATAACTTTCAAACCGGTGCATGTGTGCACATTTGTGTGTATATACTGGCCTGCGCCCAGGGATGCAGCCATTTTACAACATACGCATGCATATGTGCACATGTTATAAAATAGCCTTGCTCTACACACACGTGCACTGAATTTTAAGTGGGTATGCACCTATGCATGCAAATCCCACTTCTACCATATAAATCAGGGGATTTTAAAAGGGGTGCATGCCAACACTATTCCCAGGTTTTCCAGTTCATCCACAGTTTGCCCAGTTAAGAGAGAGGTCCTCCAAATCCCACTAATTTAATAGCCTTAACGCCCCCAGTTAGCACCGACAAAACTCTGCCTAGTTTTCTTTAATTTTTGAGTTACATGGCATCCATAGAACACGTAAAGTTATGCAGCAGGGAACCTCGGCACGCACCAAATCGCATAAGTATTTACGCTCAAATCTCAGGTTCACACCCCAAAATGCTCATGTCCCACCCAGACCACGCCCCGTCCCTTTTTTGAAAAATTTCAAGATGTGCACGCTCCAGGAGATACGCGTGAATCTCGATGGCTTTTAAAATCTGCTTGGTTTGCGCAAGCTCAAAATATTTGTACAACCCCTAATTAATGAGCTCGTCAGGCTTTTAAAATTCACCTCTAGGCATTTTCCTATACATGCAAAATGGAAGAAAACCTTTAGTACATAGGCTCCTAAATATTAAAAAATTATAGGAATAGATTTTGACCCTTTTCTGAACCTTTGTTACCACTATTTCCTTTCAAAAATATAAATGTAATATCAATTGACAAAGTGTGTTTGAGTTATACAAAGTATCCCTCTTAATATTAGCCCATTTGAAAAGCAAAGAGTATGATCTTATCATGGAAATTTTTTCTGCATAATGTGACCTTAAAGCTCCTGCTCAAAAAGGACAGACTTATTTAGTCCTGGCTTTGCCTCACTGCATGCTTGGAGAATGGAAATGTAGTTCTGATTTCCTAAGAAAAACAGGTCTACATCTCCACATCTGCAACTGAGTAAAGAAAACAGAACTGGCACAATATTTCCCTTTTGACATGGAGCTACAGGAGAGAATGGATTAGGGCTTAAAAAGGTGATGTAGAATGCTGCCTGTTCTTATAGTGGGTTCTATTGAAAAAAAAACAAAACCCCTTTAACAGCAGTTGTTCTGACTGGAATCTACGGTACAATGTTATTTTCAGATCTGTCAGGCGAAACTGACTGATTCAGGATTTCTCTAGTCACCTATCCCTAAAAGATCACACCTTGTTGGTTATATTTGGCAGATGTCATAGTATTTGTTAGAATATAATGATTTTACAATTTTTTTCTTTTACTTGAATATTTTTGTGTACAGCTACAGCTTTGCTGTCATGGAAACCGGAACTGTTTTGTTTTACAGTAAATTGAGGATTGCACAGAGCACTGCCCATTCAACCATGCTGTGAATGCGTTTGCATAATTTGCTTCAGGATTCAGTCTGCAGTTCTTTTCTTTATGCATGCCTCTTCTTAGCACTCCAATCTGATCAAAAGGACCCTAAAACACCCTGGGCATGATTTACTAAAGCTTTTCTCCTATTCTGGTTATATGAGGAGATAAAAAAAATCTTAGCAAATCCAGCCCAGTGAAAGTTAAAGAAAATAAATATTCTAGCAATCCTATTGAAGCTAAAGTGTTTTATAAATAAGTAGGTTTTATAAATACTCAGAAAAGTGAGGAGTGAGCAAGTTATCCAAGTAAGGTTAGTCAGATACCTTGCCCTATTATATTCAGCAGGACAATTCTCCCACTGATAATTATCCTGGCAAATATAGCTGAATAGCTTGAAATCTAGATGGCAACGTTTGAATACAGATGTCCAGGTACATTTACCCAGATAACTGGTACCTTAACTGGCTATATTCAAAATGAAGTGGTAGGAAAAATAAATCCTTGTGCGCCTGACTCCCTCCCTTCCCAGCACCCCCCCCCCCAAAAAGATGTAGAATAGTTGCAGGTCTATCACCACCCTCCTCCGCTCTCTGAATTCAAGAAATATGGTGAGGTTTAGGTAGTAGTATAGGGGTTAGGGGCCACTTTGACATTCAGAGTGAGACGTACAAACAGAACAGAACAGTGCTCTCTTGTGAAGAATCGATGACCTTCGGAGTGAGGAAACTCACACAAAGATGAGATTTATACAATGTTCTCTCAACCTAGCTTGATGGACTCTCAACCTGGGTAATATCAAGCTAGGTTGAGAAAATGCGTTATGGTGCTTTTCGCATGTGTAAAATCCATAACCCCCTTAGCTAGGTAATGCTGAATATTGGCTAAGTTAGCCAGATAATTCCTCACCACTCAGGAACATCTGGATTGCCCCGGACATAATTTTTAGCCAGCTACACACTTATCTGGCTAAGGCCTGGATTCACTAATACCGCCAGGCTCTCTGAATCCCGCGGTACATGGAGCGGGGGGGGGGAGGGCGAAGCGGGGGGCGGGCCTCCGATAGCCAGCAGCAATCGCTGCTGGCTTTTGCACCAAATAGCACCATCGTAAAAGGTGGTGCTATTGGGCATGAAATTGGAAGTGAAAAGACTCCTTACCTTTTCGCCGTCCGTGCTGTCTTCGTGGCGTCCGACCTGATGCCACCCCAACTCCTCCCCTTCCGACGGTTACTCCTCCCCGATCTAGCTAGCGCAGGCGAAAAGGGATTTTTCGCCTGCGCTAGCTTTAGAAAATAACCCCCTAAGTCAGGGGCTGTCCAACTGGTGGGATTTTCAAATCCTGGCATTTGTCTGACTAAATGCTGAACTTAGTTGGATAAATGCAATGAATATGGACCCAAGCATTTTTATTTTTATCATTTTGAACAACATATGCATAAATTCTATTCCACTGTATAGAAAAGGAGGTGATAGACAGTAAAGATTACAAAAAGATTGAGATTAAAAAAAGTTTGTCATCTTGTAAATGTGTTTTATCCTGCTTATATGTTCACTTTGCTAGATGTAAAAAGTGTCCTTGCTTCTTTTGCTCGGCATAGGGATAGATTTAGAATTCACTCTGATAATGTTGGAATTGTAAACCACTCATGAGCAACACTAACCTGCTAAGGTTGAAAAGTGCACAATAATTCCAACTGTCAGAAAATCAGAGAGGTTATTTCTGAGTCCTGATAGGATTGGGAAACTACATATTGCTTCTAAATCACTACAACTGCTATAGTCACTGTGTGCTGCCCTGGGCAAAGAAGCAAAAGTACTATTGTATAAAGATGAAATGGTGAAACATTAACTATAAACAGGGAAAGCAAAGCACACATACTCTTGATGGTCCTTTCAATAATCTTCTGGAGCTTAAGGTCATGTTTTCAAAAGGTCTTTCCTATTTCTTGTACTGTGGCTACATAATAATAATAATAATAATAATAAATAAAAAAAAAGTCTTCAAAAATAAAGTCTTTAATGCTTTGTGCTATGTCTGAAAACACGAATGTTTACTTTAATCCCTGTCAGAGCCTACAATATATTTTACTATGCATTTAAACACAATCTTCTCTGAAATGTTTTAGTAACTGGAGCTTCAAGTAATGCAGCATTATAATCACTGACTTATGCATGGAGCCTGGTAACTTAAATGTTTGTTTTTCTGAAAGTACAGCTGATTAGACTTTTATCTTGATGTATATCAGCTATATTCTGATGCATGCAATTTGGCATTCATATCATCTGACAAGGCCTAAATATGAAATATTCTTTAAATCATTGCACCATTGACCAGAAGAAAACTTGCTGTAAGGCAAGTCCAAGAACTGTGGGTTTTATTGCCGTGCTATGTCAACTCACATCAAATATTTCAGTTACTGGGATAAACTTTACATTCTGTACAGATTATTTTTACATCTTTATAAGGTTAAAAACAAAATACGTTCTCCCTCTTTCTAATTGAAATGTCCCTTGCCAAAATGTTATCTAGGAAATATGCAGAATTTATATGGAAAGATTTATAGAGGAAGGATGACACAGTCTTTATTGCTAGAATGTTGGGACTTACTCTAAGTTTTCTCTATCAAAATATATAATAATTATGCCACGCAACAATCCCAATATAACTTGAGTATTATTTCTTCTTATACATATCACAAGATAGGCAAACCAGCTGTGACTCTGATAAAGTTCTGACACATTTATCTTCATGTCATGTATAAATTTAGAGCAGCATAGAGCTTGCAGTTACATTGGTGCTTGTCAGAGCTAGAGAACCTGGAACATCCGACATCTCTATAGATACTGTAATTAATAAATTATGGGGCTTATGTATGTATGAGAGCTGCATTAAACACATATTAATACAAATATTTGATACCCATGATTTAAGCATGTTAAGTTGTGTTATTTGCATGTGCTTTTGCATTACTACTGATTCTCTGGAGATAATGCTAATGTGCATATAAATGCCCAAAAGAAAAAAGATGTAATTACAGCTTTAGGTATTAGTGTTGGCATACAGGTTAAAGTTTTTGTGGTAGCATTTTGCATCTAGCACTATGTCTGGCAGGAAGAAAGCCAGCTACCTCCTGCTAGAAAAGAATTGTGGGTCTTCTGCTAAAAATTAAGTGAGGGGTTAGGGGTAGATGGGGGTTTTCAGGATATGGAGGCCAAATTTCTCCTTGAAGGGGTAGTAAAGAGTAGGGGGGGGGGGGGGTTATGGGCATGAAGGCTCAATATCAGTTTGCTGGTAGGATTACAACATAGACATGGAGACCTTTTTTTTTTTCTTAAGATGTGAAGATTGGGAAAAGATTTCCTCATGCAAATTGGTCTTTTTACTTTGTAATAGATGGCACAGGGAATACAATATGCTAAGCATGGCAGCATTAGCTTGACCATGCTATCTTTAATGTGACCACAATTATGTAGATGCATTTTGCATATCATTAGTTTAATATATAGAGCATTAAAGCTCAATGTACTACTAGCATTAAAACTGGCAGGTAACTTGCATTAATATGCTGGTGTTAATGCAGATTAGTAAATGCAGAACTTTATTCAAAAAATGGAAATAATCCTAGGCCACTTATCACCATACCAAATTCCCTCAATATTAACCTATGATATTAACACATCCCATTTCGCACAAAACGTACCTGACCTAGGTGTTATCCTCGACTCCCATCTATCAATGAAACCTCAAATTAGCACTAAACTCAGATTATTTTGCCACATAAAACCACTCCTCAACTCCCTTGACTTTCGTATCATACTTCAGTCTCTAATCCTAAATGTTCTTGATTACTGCAACTCTTTATATATAGGCCTCCCACTGTGCATACTTACCATTATAGCTAGTACAAAACTCAGCTGCCAGACTACTTATAGGGTCTACTTTACATGATCACATTTCTCCCGTATTACATTCTCTTCACTGGCTGCCTGTCAGATGTTGTATACAATATAAAATAGTCATTATTGTCCACAGCTTACTCAATAATGTCACCTCCCCATGGAGCAGTTGAATTCTATATGTGTATATTCTTACTAGAACTCTTAGATCCTCTAGTGAATACCAACTTGATGTCCCTGCTGCAAGACACACTCACTTGGCAGTCACACACGAGAGAGCGTTCTCTTTAGCTGGGCCTACCCTGTAGAATTCCATTCCCTTGGCAATTTGCTGCATCACAGACCCTAAAGAGTTCAAGAAAACAGTAAAATCATACCTGCACAGACAGGCATTTACCCCATCTTAGTCCGTAGGAGTATGTAAAGCATCAAGAATAAGCCAAGTATGTCAATATAAAATGTTTTTGTCCTGATACAATGCTATTTGCAGTCCTCTGATTCCGCAGCACTTGTTTATGGATATATTCTTTCTAACTCTGGTTTTATTTAAGATATGTATGTTTTTATGTTCCCTGCCATAAACTTTGGAAGGAGTAGGAAAGAAATACTTTTTAAATAAATACATTGAATTGTTTCACAGCAAAGTATTTTTATATTGGCACCCACACACGAATGTGGAATTACACCATAATAGTAGATATTTATGAGTCCCATTTATTGATAAAAAATAACTTTTGGAACCCTGAACATTATTTGATATTTTCATAAGCGTGGCTCTGGACTGGGCCTGGGGCCAAGGCACAGTTCAGGGATAGAACAGGCACAAGGCCTAACTCTAGGCCAAGACTGACACCAAGATCTAGCCCTGGGACAGAACTAGAGCTGATGGTTAGCTCCAAGCCAGGTCTGGCACTGAGGCCTAGACCCCTGGCCTGGGTCACATCCTAGCACTGAGGACTGATGCTGGCTTGAAGGCCTATGCTTATGCCAGGCCCAGCACCAAGACCCAGAACTGCAATGAGGCCTAGATATGAGCTGGATCCAGCACCAAGGCCTAAGTCCTGGGCCAGTATTGATGCTTGGCTCTGAAGTTTGATCTTGTTGCTATGGCCTAGGCTCAGCCATGCCTAATGCTGAGGCCCAAGACTCATGCTAAAGTCTAAGCCTGGGCAAAGCCAAAATTAAGGTCTAAACCCAGGTCTAGCTTAACAGCAAGGCATAGGCACAGGGCTTAGGCTCCTGTCTGGAGCCAAAGCCAGGTACTGAGGACTAGTCCTGGTGCCAAAGCCAAAGCCTGGCCCAGGCTAGACCGGGCCTCCAGTGCTCCTGCCCTGGTGCTTGAAAAATGATGTCATATGCCTGGGGGATGGCAAAATATAGAAATATATTGCCCTACAACAAAATGGCATCAGCCACACTGGAGAAAGGTGCTAAGGTAATGATACTTCGGTGCCATACCCAGGCATACAGCATTATTTTTCAAGCTCTGGAATGCAGGTGAGATGAACTGGACATCACTTTACTCTCAATACTAGAGCCAGGATGGAGTAAGGGGGGCTACTGAGGCAACTCAGAGACCTCCATACCTTTGAGTAATCCAGCCAAGGCCTGCTCCAGGCAGGTCCCAGGGCAAGGTCATGGCCATGGCCCAGATCTCGTTGCTAGACTTAGGACTTGGAGCTAGGGCTAGGCCTCTACACCAGTCCTTGTCTGAGACTAGGCTTTAATGCTTGGCCTAGGCTTCTCTGCCGGGTCTGTTCTAGAGCTATGCCTTGGTGCAGGGCCTGGCCTGGAGCAAGGCCTCGGCATCAAGACTAGTCTGTCTAACTTTAATACAGCCCTGTGGCCCACCACAGTAGTCAGATAAGTTATCTGGCTAACTTGACTCCTCTCCGATCCATCCATTCCCCACTCCTGAGTTATCCAGTTTCAAACTTACCCCTAGCTTTATCAAAATGCTATAATATCACATGGATAACACGCACAGTAAGAGAAAGCGGTATGTATAGGGTAATTTTTAGAATTACCACACTCTGCAGTAACATAGCACTTCACATAGGTAGTATCACAGGATAGGGATGTGAATCGTGTCCTCGATCGTCTTAACGATCGATTTCGGCTGGGAGGGGGAGGGAATCGTATTGTTGCCGTTTGGGGGGGTAAAATATCGTGAAAAATCGTTAAAAATCGTTAAAAATCGAAAAAATCGAAAAAACCGGCACATTAAAACCCCCTAAAACCCACCCCCGACCCTTTAAATTAAATCCCCCACCCAAATAACTTAAATAACCTGCGGGTCCAGCGGCGGTCCGGAACGGCAGCGGTCTGGAACGGGCTCCTGCTCCTGAATCTTGTCGTCTTCAGCCGGCGCCATTTTCCAAAATGGCGCCGAAAAATGGCGGCGGCCATAGACGAAAAAGATTGGACGGCAGGAGGTCCTTCCGGACCCCCGCTGGACTTTTGGCAAGTCTCGTGGGGTCAGGAGGCCCCCCACAAGCTGGCCAAAAGTTCCTGGAGGTCCAGCGGGGGTCAGGGAGCGATTTCCCGCCGCGAATCGTTTCCGTACGGAAAATGGCGCCGGCAGGAGATCGACTGCAAGAGGTCGTTCAGCGAGGCGCCAGAACCCTCGCTGAACGACCTCCTGCAGTCGATCTCCTGCCGGCGCCATTTTCCGTACGAAAACGATTCGCGGCGGGAAATCGCTCCCTGACCCCCGCTGGACCTCCAGGAACTTTTGGCCAGCTTGTGGGGGGCCTCCTGACCCCCACGAGACTTGCCAAAAGTCCAGCGGGGGTCCGGAAGGACCTCCTGCCGTCCAATCTTTTTCGTCTATGGCCGCCGCCATTTTTCAGCGCCATTTTGGAAAATGGCGCCGGCTGAAGACGACAAGATTCAGGAGCAGGAGCCCGTTCCGGACCGCTGCCGTTCCGGACCGCCGCTGGACCCGCAGGTTATTTAAGTTATTGGGGGTGGGGATTTAATTTAAAGGGTCGGGGGTGGGTTTTAGGGGGTTTTAGTGTGCCGGCTCACGATTCTAACGATTTATAACAATAAATCGTTAGAATCTGTATTGTATTGTGTTCCATAACGGTTTAAGACGATATTAAAATTATCGGACGATAATTTTAATCGTCCTAAAACGATTCACATCCCTATCACAGGATACAGTAAACCTTTTCAGAGAGAGAGAGAGAGACTATTTATAAGGCCTTCAAGGTATTCAACTATTTGCCTGTAGGAGGGCCAGCTAATAGCTTGAGGTGAGGTATTGATGATAGTTTAGGGTTTAGGGGCCATTTTTACATGCAGAGTGAGACATACGAACTGCACAGTACATCTCAGTGAAGATCTGACATCATTTGGAGTGAGGAAATTCTCACAAAGATGAGATTTCTACAATTTTCTCTCACTCTAGCTTGATGGACTCTATAACAGGGTACTATCAAGCTATGGCAAGAGAACATACTAAGGATGCTGCAGAGAGAGCATTCACAGCCCCAGATGAAAGGGATTTATTTTATTTATTTATTTAGATTTCTTAACTGCTTTTCCTAGAAAAGATGCCAAAGGTCAAATAACAGTAATAAAACAGCTAATATAATATCAAACAACAAGCATCAAAAACAATTCAAGCAATATAAAACAAGACAATAAATAAACTTAAAAATTATATAAATTAGGAATCAGCAAAATAACATTTAAAAAATAAATACATTTAAATATATAGAAGCAGCAGAACATCAGCAACCAAATAAAAACTACATCAAACAGGCACAATAGTAAAGTGCTCAATCAAATCTACAAAACAGAGCCCAAATTAATCAACAAAAATGAACACAATAGTCTAAGGGCCAGATTCACAAAGCTTTTTTCATAGACATCGCATGAAAGAAAAGATTTTGTAAATAATCCACAGTAAAATGAACTACTCTCATTCAAAAGTTTATACATTACACAAGAGAAGACCTTAATGTGGGACTCTTGAATGCAGTCATTTTCTTTTACAGTAAAGCACCAAATCTTCATTAGCATGGTTATGCCTCTGGCTTGTAGTCCAGCCTCCGGCTTCTTCTTCTCCTCCTCTTCAATGAGGTATACCTCCTCAACAGACATAAAACACTTGATGGGTTTTCCTTTGTCAGATGGGCCTGACCTGGGCTTTGTCATGTCCTAACTCCATGCGCTATAGTCTTACTGCTGTACCTGCTTTCCTGCCCACGATTATCGCAAGTGGGGTAAATAAAATTAAAATAAATACTTGCCCAATTTTTGCTGAGGCCATGGGAGCCTGTGGCAAGCTCCTGGTAGCCAGAGAGCTCAGAAGTTCTGTAATGAGTTTTCTAAAATAGATAAATGCCACTCAGTGCGTGCCACACTGCAGCAGCAGTGCTGAGAATGCTGCCTCTGGTAGTTTAAGCCAGCAGACAATGTCAGGGCTGTAATCAAAGCCCCAGCACAATTGCAGTGCAGGTGAAGAGGTCCTCACAGACTTGGGACAGTGATGTCAGCGAGAGGCTTCCTCACAGTGCCTATAGAAAAATTAAAAATTAAAAGGTGATAAAAACCTGTCAGAAATTGGGGTTTGGTGGTGGTCACCAGGTAAGATCATATAAATATGGATTTAAACCTTGGTTTGGGGAAAAATATTTATTGTGTAAGTTAAAAATATAATTAGCTGTAAAAATGTTAAAATAGCTAATATGGTCATGAAAAGACACAGGACTACTGTTACATTTATTTAGAAGCCAATCTGAAAGTTTGGTGTGATTTTGAACTGGTTTCATTTTCCAGCTCTCAGAGAGAAAAAAAAGACTCAGCCATTCTACAGACAATGCCATGGTAAGGCTATGGTGGGCTAGCATTACCATGGCTAGGGCAGCTGGGGTGATTAGGTCTGTGTAATAACACTAAGTTAAGGCAAATCACAGAAAGATTTAAGAAGTAATTTGCCTTAAAAGAACATTTTGAACATACTTAAAATTCTTTTGAAAGCTGTGTTCCTTAGTCAAGGTGTTTTTAAAAGGTTTCTTGGTGAATAAGAAGGTTTTTTAAAATAGATGAGAATTATTTCTTGAAGAGACTTCAGAGGAGTAAGGATTTCTTCTGAGGAATTTCTCTGAAAGCACATGGAGATTGCTGAGAGATGGCTGGAGCTTGAGGCATGGCTGTGTGTTGACAGTCTGAGAAGGAGGAAAGGAGAACTACTGTGCTGGAAATCTGAAGCAGGAGGGCTGGTGTTGTAGTCTGAGGCAGAGAAAGCACGTGAAGCCTGAAGCAGGGCTGTGCGTTTCAGTCTGCGGCAGAGAAAGTCCGTGCAGTCTGAGAGAGGACTATGTGCTATAGGCTGCCGGCAGAGCTGTTGTGACAGTGAGTGAAAATGGTACTTATTGTAATTCTAATCCTTTTCTGAGGTAAGAAATTAGTTAAAAATAAGGATAACTTCCTATAGCTGGTCCATGGTAATTTTGCCACCTTTGATAGATAAGTGGATGATTGATGACCTGATTTTGAGCTGATTTAATTGAAGTACATACTGCCTCAGAAAGAAAAATTTTCATTAAGTCCTATAGACTTCAGATTACCTGTAGGTAAAGGTGCTACAGTGTTTAATCACAGGACCTATGAATAAAGGTACCTCTTTGTTTCCTTAGAGGAAAAAAAATATGACATAACTTGTAATACAGAAGTCTTACAATTTGTTCCTATCTTTATTGGCAAATGAGTATGGAATGAGAGAGTGTGATTTAATATTTTCTTTACTTTGTGAGTTCTCTCAAAGCAAGCGTCCTTAGACAGGGTTGAAATAATTATTGAACTACAGTGTAATTTATATACACTCATGCTAGCAACATTATAGACTGTGGAAGACTGGCGGTGTAAGGCAGTAAGACTTTATTATTGATTTGTTTTGAGATAGCGTAGTATCCTAAGACTTCGTGGTCAAGAGTGGTAGATCAGGTCCAGGCTGTGCAATCAAGCAGCGTGAGCTATTCTTTGATCACAAGCCACCAAACCTTCACATCATTCCTGGTTCAGCGCTCTCTACCCAGCATTCACAAGCAGCGCTCTCAAAAATTAAGAACATAAGAACATAAGAAATTGCCATGCTGGGTCAGACCAAGGGTCCATCAAGCCCAGCATCCTGTTTCCAACAGAGGCCAAAACCAGGCCACAAGAACCTGGCAATTACCCAAACACTAAGAAGATCCCATGCTACTGATGCAATTAATAGCAGTGGCTATTCCCTAAGTAAAATTGATTAATAGCCATTAATGGACTTCTCCTCCAAGAACTTATCCAAACCTTTTTTGAACCCAGCTACACTAACTGCGGAGGAGGAATAGCCTAGTGGTTAGAGCAGTGAACTATAAACCAGGAGAGCAGGGTTCAAGTCCTGCTGTCACTCCTTGTGACCTTGGGTAAGTCACTTTACCCTCCATTGCCTCAGGTACAAAAAACTTAGATTGTAAACCCTCTGGGGATAGAGAAATACCTACAGTACCTGAATGTAAACCGGTGTGATATCTCAATTGAGATCGAATGTCGGTATATAAAAATAATAAATAAAAAATAAATAACTGCACTAACCACATCCTCTGGCAACAAATTCCAGAGCTTTATTGTGCGTTGAGTGAACAAGAATTTTCTCCGATTAGTCTTAAATGTGCTACTTGCTAACTTCATGGAATGCCCCCTAGTCCTTCTATTATTCGAAAGTGAAAATAACAGAGTCACATCTACTCGTTCAAGACCTCTCATGATCTTAAAGACCTCTATCATATCCCCCCTCAGCCGTCTCTTCTCCAAGCTGAACAGCCCTAATCTCTTCATAGGGAAGCTGTTCCATCCCCTTTATCATTTTGGTTGCCCTTCTCTGTACCTTCTCCATTGCAACTATATCTTTTTTGAGATGCGGCGACCAGAATTGTACACAGTATTCAAGGTGTGGTCTCACCATGGAGCGATATAGAGGCATTATGACATTTTCCGTTCTATTAACCATTCCCTTCCTAATAATTCCTAACATTCTATTTGCTTTTTTGACTGCTGCAGCACACCGAGCTGACGATTTTAAAGTATTATCCACTATGATGCCTAGATCTTTTTCCTGGGTGGTAGCTCCTAATATGGAATCTAACATCGTGTAACTACAGCAACGGTTATTTTTCCCTATATGCAACACCTTGCACTTGTCCACATTAAATTTTATCTGCCATTTGGATGCCCAATCTTCAAGTCTTGCAAGGTCCTCCTGCAATGTATCACAGTCTGCTTGTGATTTAACTACTCTAAATAATTTTGTATCATCTGCAAATTTGATAACCTCACTCGTCGTATTCCTTTCCAGATCATTTATATATATATTGAAAAGCACCGGTCCAAGTACAGATCCCTGAGGCACTCCACTTTTTACACTTTTCCACTGAGAAAATTGACCATTTAATCCTACTCTCTGTTTCCTATCTTTTAACCAGCTTGTAATCCACGAAAGGACATCGCCTCCTATCCCATGACTTTTTAGTTTACGTAGAAGCCTCTCATGAGGGACTTTGTCAAACACCTTCTGAAAATCCAAATACACTACATCTACCGGTTCACCTTTATCCACATGTTTATTAACCCCTTCAAAAAAATGAAGCAGATTTGTTAGGCAAGACTTCCCTTGGGTAAATCCATGTTGACTATGTGCCATTAAATCATGTCTTTCTATGTGCTTTACAATTTTGTTCTTGAGAATAGTTTCCACTATTTTTCCCGGCACTGAAGTCAGGCTTACTGGTCTATAGTTACCTGGATCGCCCCTGGAGCCTTTTTTAAATATTGGGGTTACATTGGCCACCCTCCAGTCTTCAGGTACAATGGATGATTTTAATGATAGGTTACAAATTTTAACTAATAGATCAGAAATTTCATTTTTGAGTTCCTTCAGAACCCTAGGATGCATACTATCCGGTCCAGGTGATTTGCTACTCTTTAGTTTGTCAATCTGGCCTACTACATCTTCCAGGTTCACAGTGAATTCGTTCAGTTCGTCTGACTCATCACCCCTGAAAACCATCTCTGGAACTGGTATCTCCCCAACATCCTCATTTGTAAACACGGAGGCAAAGAATTCATTTAGTCTTTCTGCAATGGCCTTATCTTCCCTAAGAGCCCCTTTAACCCCTCTGTCATCTAATGGTCCAACCAACTCCCTCACAGGTTTCTTGCTTTGGATATATTTTAAAAAGTTTTTATTATGAGATTTTGCCTCTATGGCCAATTTCATTTCAAATTCTCTCTTCGCCTGTCTTATCAATGTTTTACACTTAGCTTGACAATGCTTATGTTTTATCCTATTTTCTTCAGATGGATCCTTCTTCCAGTTTTTGAAGGATTTTTTTTGGCTAAAATAGCCTCTTTTACCTCACCTTTTAACCATGACGGTAATCGTTTTTCCTTCCTTCCACCTTTCTTAATGCGCGGAATACATATGGACTGCGCCTCTAGGATTGTATTTTTAAACAATGTCCATGCCTGTTGAACACTTTTAACCTTTGCAGTTGCACCTTTCAGTTTTTTTCTAACTATTTTCCTCATTTTATCAAAGTTTCCCATTTTAAAATTTAGTGTTAGAGCTGCAGATTTACTTATTGTCCCCCTTCCAGCAATCAAAGATAAGTACGCACCAACAAACTGTGACACAATTTTAGTAAATTGCACTAGTGCAATACACATGGACACACGATGTCAAAGTTATTGAGTTAAATCAGGTTAAAGATAAAAGTTGTTAATGCTTACCTAGAATTCCAGACTTGCCTATAGAGCTTGTAATAACAAGTTAACACAAAGAATCAGATTCCTTAAATTAAAGTTGAAATTCAACATTTGTTCTCATTAAAAAGTAATCTTTGTACAGGAACCAGTTCCTATTCCAAATGGTGTTAAGAATTAGAGTGAGTCACATATGAAAATTTGTTTTTGTGCACCAGAAGTAAATTATTTCTTATTGAAATTTTTGATATTATTGAAAGATTTGTTTGTTCAATAACTATACTTGTTTCTAGAAGTGAAGAGCCTAGAAAATTATACTTTTGCCAGCAAAATAAAATCCTTTAATTATAAAAGTGCCTCTGAAATCATTTTTCTATTTTGATTTATTTTCTGGTGAAGAACTTCTGGGTGTAGAAACTATCTCCATACCATCTTTAAAAGTGGAAACACCAATAGTTTTACGATCTGGCTATCCATGTGACAGTGCTCGAGAGTTTGGTGCCCAAGGGTGTTTACACTATCCCACATCCTTCTCACAAATGAAGGCATATGGCACCTCAGTTTTAGAAAAAAACCCATCATAAATGGCGGTGAGCAAGGCTGGAGCATATTCATTTGGGCTAGAACCAGAGGTATAGAAGAAGGGGTCCAGGTTAAAAAACTGAAAGATTGTTAGGGCAAGTAGTATTATTGGTAAGAAGATTTCTAGGTCAAGAAGCTAGCCTTAAAATGGGGTTTTTCAGTTTGGGGCTGGTATGCTGGCTGTAGAGCCACTGAATGAATTTAAGGAAGCCAGGCTCAGACTACTGATAACCTGATATAAGGTCCCACCTCTGAGAATTAGGATTGGCATATTGAGATACTAGGAAGGTGTTCCCAGCATTCAGACAGCTAAGAGGCCAAATGCAGTGGAGGATACTTGCAGAAGACCCGTGAGCTCCTTTCCCTATACAGATGTTATGTTATGTGATGTGAATGACCTGAAGCTCGGTGTTAATTAGTGTAAGTTGAAATTGTGTTTCAAGTATTGGCTGTGTTTGTCCTTGAAGAGGAATTTCTGTGAGAAATGTCCTGGACTGGATAAATGGACTAGATTTAAGCTCGACCCTAACCATGAGTATTTGTAATTAAGTTAGAAATTACCTATTTATTAGAGATGTGTATCGTGTGATCGATCGTCTTAACGATCGATTTCGGCTGGGGGGGAGGGAATCGGATCGTCGCGGTTTTGGTTTTTAAAATATCGTGTAAATCGTAAATAGGGGAGGGCGGGAAAACCGGCACACTAAAACATCCCTAAAGCCCACCCCGACCCTTTAAAATAAATCCCCCACCCTCCCGAACCCCCCCAAAATGACTTAAATTACCTGGGGTCCAGTGGGGGGGGGGGTCCCGTTGTGATCTTCCACTCTCGGGCCACGAGTGCGTTGATAGAAAATGGCGCCGGCGCCATTTTGGTTCCTGTGCCCGACATCATGAGAGTAGAAGATCGCTCCCGTACCCCCGCTGGACCCCCAGGGACTTTTGGCCAGCTTGGGGGGGGGCTCCTGACCCCCACAAGACTTGCCAAAAGTCCAGCGGGGGTTTGGGAACGACCTCCTGCACTCGAATCGTGTTGCCGTATTGCAAAATGGCCATATGGCCGGCGCCATTTTGCAAAATGGCGCCGGCCGTACGGCAACACGATTCGAGTGCAGGAGGTCATTCCCGGACCCCCGCTGGACTTTTGGCAAGTCTTGTGGGGGTCAGGAGGCCCCCCCAAGCTGGCCAAAAGTCCCTGGGGGTCCAGCGGGGGCCCGGGAATGACCTCCTGTACTCGAATCGTGTTGCCGTACGGTCGGCACCATTTTGCAAAATGGCGCCGGCCATATGGCCATATTGCCGTACGGCCGGCGCCATTTTGCAAAATGGGCTGTGAATGCAAAATGGCGCCGGCCATATGGCCATATTGCAAAATGGCGCCGGCCGTACGGCAACACGATTCGAGCGCAGGAGGTCGTTCCCGGACCCCCGCTGGATTTTGGCAAGTCTTGTGGGGGTCAGGAGGCCCCCCCAAGCTGGCCAAAAGTCCCTGGGGGTTCAGCGGATGTCCGGGAGCGATCTTCTACGCTCGTGACATCGGGGACAGGAACCAAAATGGCGCCGGCGCGACCTTTGCCCTGTCATATGACAGGGTAACGGTAGCGCCGGCACCATTTTCTATCAACGCACTCGTGGCCCGAGAGTGGAAGATCACAACGGGACCCCCCCACTGGACCCCAGGTAATTTAAGACATTTTGGGGGGGTTCGGGAGGGTGGGGGATTTATTTTAAAGGGTCGGGGTGGGTTTTAGGGATGTTTTAGTGTGCCGGTTTTCCCGCCCTCCCCCTTCCCCCGATTTACGATTTTGACGATAAATCGGGGAAATTCCTATTAAATATCGCCTCTAACGATTTTTGACGATTTAAAATATATCGGACGATATTTTAAATCATCAAAAAACGATTCACATCCCTACTATTTATTTGTATCTGCAGAGCATCACAAGTCAGGGAATGTTTATGCATTGAGACACCATTCTCAAAGTGATTTATACTGTGGGGATTTTCACCATGACAAAGACTTGAGGTCAATATCCAAAGGCATTTATCCTGATTATGTTTCAATAATGGTGCTACTTAGCTGGATACAATGTATTTGGATGAGTGGGAGGCATTTTAGAGGCATTCCAGGGTGAAAATGAGGTTGCTGAATAATTTGTCTGACTAACTCCAATATTTGGAGTTAGCCAAATAAGTTGTTCAGCTATCTCTATATGTGGGCAAGTGGAGAGTTAAAGTTATCTAGGAACTAGGGATGTGCAGAGGGACCGCATACATTACATTCGGTATTCGTATTCGTGGGGGGTGGGCAGATACGTTGCATTCGGCAAGGGGGGCCCCGATCCGTGCATGCGTTCCATTCTTTTTCGTTTTCTGGCTAAAATTTAATTAACTACAAACCCCCCCCCCCCACACTCCTGACCCCCCCCAAGACTTGCCAAAACTCCCTGGTGGTCCAGTGGGGGTCCAGGAGCCATCTACTGCACTCACGCCGTCGGCTGCCGGTATTCAAAATGGCGCCGATAGCCTTTGACCTTACTATGTCAAGGGGCTACCGGTGCCATTGATCGGCCCCGGTCACATGGTAGGAGCAGAAGATGGCACCAGCTGTCCATTGCTCCTGTCACAGGGGCTACCTGTGCCATTGGTCAGCCCCTGTGACATAGTAAGGGCAAAGGCTATCGGCATCATTTTGAATACCGGCAGCAGACGGCCTGAGTGCAGGAGATCACTCCCGGACCCCCGCTGGACCACCAGGGACTTTTGGCAAGTCTTCGGGGGGGGGGGGGGGTCAGGAGGTTGGGGGGTTTGTTTAAATTCGCTCTTTTAGATGGCCAAATAATTTGGTGAGGATTTGTTGTATTCGTGGGGAATCGCAATACGTTTCACTTCCCCACGAATACAACGAATATGGCCCTATACGTTGCAGATTGCCAATACGTTGCAAACGAATGCACACCCCTACTAGGAACCTGTTAAGTGGTTATGTGGTGACCAAAGTAAAAAAAAATAAGAGGTCTGCTGGACTCACCCCCCCAGCCCTCACCCCAGTAAGATAAAAGTGGGGCCTGTCAGTCTGATACTCCCCTCCACCCCAAGCCCTACCCGCAAAGATTTTTCCAACAGCAATTCTGGTAGCTTATGCTTTCATTGTTTCTACCAAAATAATGCTGGAAGCCTTGGGATTGTGAATTGAGTGTATGGTGCTCGTGGCAATCCAGAGTGTTCTAGATGATACTGGGTAAGAAAGAAGGGTTAGGGCTGGGTAGCAGGAGAGAAGAATGAGAAGCAGGCCAGAGGTAAACTTTTATTTTTTTTCAACAAGCGATGGGGGTGGAGGGGGGGTAGTGGCTGCGATTGGATCTAGAGGCTTTTTACATTGAAAATCCTTTGGGATATCCAAAACTCTACTAAAACATGGCATCTCTTTCTTTATCACACCCTGTGGCTCTCAAACACAGTCTGTACTCCAGGCACCAAATTGTAAACAATATCTCAAATGTCAGTAAACCTGGTTTCTTCTTTAAATAATTTATACCAGCTATTATCCCATCCGATGACCATATAATTTTGTAGGACCACTACTCATAGGGTCATGGTATTTTACCAGACTCTTCTTATGGTTCGGGTCCAGTTTACTTTATATATGTTTTTTTATATTTTTATAATTTTTTAGTTTTCTTTCTTTCTTTCCATCACCCTAATGAGAGCTCCAAGATGACATTTCAAATTACAGTCAAACTAAATGTCACTTTCTTAATCCCAATTCAAAGTAATTCAGCATAAAAAGAGTCTGGTAAAATACCGTGACCCTATGGGTAGTGGTCCTACAAAATTATATGGTCATCGGATGGGATAATAGCTGGTATAAATTATTTAAAGAAGAAACCAGGTTTACTGACATTTGAGATCTCTTTCTTTATAACATTGCCATTTATAACATCTCTCTCCACTGCAATCTGTTCTAAATCCAGCTACACAACTTATCTTTCTCCAAAGTTGCCATGCTCACATAACCCCTCTTCTGAAGTCTCTGCATTGGCTCCCTATCTGCTCCTGCATACAGTTCAAGCTCCTTTCTCTCACCTACAAATGCCTTCACTCTGCAGTATCTCACTACCTCTCCTCTTATCTTTCTCTACACCCCTTCTCGGACAAGTCACTTCTATCTGTGCCCTTCTCCTCTACTACCAATTCCCGATGCCATGCTTTCCACCTGCCTGTGCTGTGTGCTTGGAATAGTCTTCCTGAACTGGTGTGCCATGATCCCCTCTTGCCATGTTTAAATCCCATCTAAAGACCCACCTTTTTTAAACTGCTTTTAAATCTTATGCTCGATTGTCTGCTTTTAGTCTTGTTAACTTTCTTTTCTTTTTATCTATTGTCTTGCTTTATGAAATACCCCAAATCTCTTGTCCTATATGTTTGTCTTATTAGATTGTAAGCTTTATTGAGCAGGGACTGTATTTTTTTCTGTTTGGCGCTGTATATGTTGTGTAGAGCTATAGCAATGTTAAGTAGTAGTAGTAGGGTAGAGGGGAATGTTTGGAGGATCTGTCTAGGAGGTCCCAATTTTGTGTCACTAGAGTGGGGGGTGGGAGATTGGGTCAGCAGGCCCATTTGCTTGAGTCTTTTTTCCTTGGTCACCACTTAACTGGCTATATTCTTTGAATATTATGGAATTGCCTAATTATATTCTTTGAATATAGCTGGTTAAGGTTAGTTATCCTGTTGCACATATCTACGTGATTCTGAAACCTAACCAGTAGTATACAAACATGGTTAGGTTTTAGTTATCCAGCAGGTTTTCTATGGACTTAGCCAGTCAGTACTGATTTTTCTGTGCTGACCTGCTAAGTTTATTAAATTTGGCCAGTCAACATTTGAATGGGTAGATTTTCTGCTGAAAGCCTAGCCAGTTAGGTTCAGCTGAACAGGTTCTTAAAGATAACTGGTCAAAATTAAACAGTTATCATAGCAGATTACTAAGGAGAGCAATTATTTTTTAAGTAAGTAATTTAAATTAGACCTAGTTGCCAGCCCAGTGGATCAGTGGCAGTACTGTGCAAAGGATCTGGGTTTGATTCCTAATTTATATCTTCTGCTTCCTAGGCTGGACAAGGTTGCAGTGGAGGCAGCATTTGAGGCATCTGGGAAGGGAGGGAGTCTCAAGTCATTGACATTGTACAACTGTGATGTCTAGTAGTAAGCATTATGGTCCACATTAGCTGAGTTTAAGAAGCACTGCACAATTAGAGGTACGAAGAGGAAATATTTTTGTTTCCATTTGTTCATTTGTTTTGAAGGGCTCTCTATTTGGTTAATTAGTTTCAAACAAAAAAATTTTGTTCATTTAATTGTTTCATTCATTCATTTGTTTACCATCAAAGTCAATGGGCTCCAAAATTGGAATTATTAGTTCTAATAAAATTGGTGGCTAGACATCATCAGAAGGACGAAAGCATGCTAACGCACCAAGACTAAGTCAAAGAGGCACCAAAAGTGGCATGAATAGCCTAAGGCACCGTAAAGGGGCAAAGGGGTACCAGCAGTGGCAAGAGTTCTCCAAGGCACCATAGGAAGAGCAAAGAAGCAGCAAGACTGGGAAGAACACACTAAGGCTTCAAAAGAGGGCACCAATAACAGTGTGCATACCCTCGAATGCAGTGCAAGGGGCAAAGAGGCACAAAAATTGGCAGAAAGAGCTTAAGGCACCATGAAAAGAGAACAAACCAGAAAAGGTTGCAAGAAAAACCCCAAGATACTGATAAAATGACAAAGCAGCACAAACAGTTATATCTTAAACCAAAGCATCAAGAAAATTGCAAAGCAGACTCCCACAGTGGCAAGGTGTAGAGTCTGGGGTATGATAGCAAGGCAAATTTCCAGCAAGATCCTCACAATGCAAGGTCTGTGTGTGGCAGCAATGATGCTTTTAAGAGAGAATCCTAAGGTGAAGGATAAGGGGGATAGCAGCATGGAATAATGGTATGTGAGATGTTTGCCTTCTTGTTGAAGCACTTGCCACTTTTAGTATCATTAGTATCACTTTTATGACATAAGCTTTTTATGTTTCCTATATGAAGTTTATTTTGCTTTTGGGTAGAATTTTGGGGTTCTTGTGAAATTTGCTTCCCAATTAAAACTTTAGTCAAAATCAGAGCAATACACTGCTGTCATCAGTGTGGCTTTCCTGGTAATTTGTGAGATTTGTTATATTCAGAAAGCTTTTGCCATATTCTGCAGCTGAACACAATTTCTTCCCTTTGTGATTTTCTAGTGTTGCATTAGTTGCCTTTTCCTAATGAAACCTTTACCACATTCAGAACATGTAAAAGATCTCTCCCATGCGTCTTTTCTTTTGTGCTTGCATTTCTTTTAGATTTTTATATTCCGCGTTTTGCAGCACTTCAAAGCGGATTACATTCAGTTACTGTAGGTATTCCCTATTCCCAGAGGGTTTACAATCTAAGGCCTATATTTATCAATTTGCTATAAATATCGAATGTAATAGAAAAAGGGGTGTGTTTTATGGAATTGCCTAATTATCACAATGCATAGGTATTACCACAAAGTATGTTAACTTTTTGCACTAATATTTACCTAATTGTATGCATTTTGTGAGAGAGAGAGACTATCTACAAGGCCCCTGTAGTAGTTAGCTATTTATATCTCTGTAGGAGGCCCACCTAGTAACTCAAAGTGAGGTTTAAGTAGTAATGTAGGGGGTTAGGGGCCACTTTTATATGCAGAATGAGACGTACAAACAGAACAGTACACTCTTGTGAAGATTTGATGTCCTTCAGAGTGAGAAAACTCACACAAAGATGAGATTTGTACAATGTTCTCTCAACCTAACTTGATGGACTCTCTACCTGAGTAACATCAAGCTAGGTTGAGAGAACATTGTACAAACCCAGTCTCAGGGTATCCTTCATTGCCAGGTGCAGTGAGTGTACAAAACAATGGATGCTCTGAGACATAGTACTGGCAAAGGCTGTCGGTACCATTTTGAATACTGGCAAAGGCTATCGATAGCCATTTTGAATATTGACAAAGGCTATGGAGTGCAGGAGGTCGCTTAGTTTTTGGGTACTTGCCAGGTTTTTATTGCCTGAATTGGCCATTATTGGAAACAGGATACTGGACTTGATGGACCCTTGGTCTGACCCAGTATGGCATGTTCTTATTTTCTTAACCTAGTTTATAATAGCTTGGTACATAGTGTATGTGAGCTGTTCTGTGTGGAGTACTGGTGACTAACTCCACACACAAAAAAAACTATTAAACACTGACAGTCTGCTAAGACTCTTCTCTATAATTTCTGAACTTGCACTGCTCACCTCACTAATGTCCAGACAGGCAAAGATAAAAAAAAAATCATTAGCACAGTTGCAACAGCAAACTCCACACTGTTTCCCACCCTGACTCTCCCCAAATGAAGAGAAAAATAAAAATCCGCTGGTGCAGTGCCCTCTCTTTCTAGCACAGTGAGAGTGTGTGATCACTATAGAACAGAGATAAGCAGAAGCAGCCTTTTACTAGTGCCAAATCCCAGAGGGGCCGATGCAATACAGTATGCTCAGCCGAGCATACTGTATAACCCACAGTTGGACGTGGGTTAAATAGGCACTAATCCACCTCCTAATGCAATAGCATTAACGCGTTAAAAGCTGAACGCATTGAAAAGAAGTACAGAGAAGCAGAAAAAACAATTGTAATTAGTAGGGATGTGAATCATTTTTTGACGATTTAAAATATCGTCCGATATATTTTAAATCGTCAAAAATCGTTAGAGGCGATATTTAATAGGAATTCCCCCGATTTATCGTCAAAAATCGTAAATCAGGGGAAGGGGGAGGGCGGGAAAACCAGCACACTAAAACATCCCTAAAACCCACCCTGACCCTTTAAAATAAATCCCCCACCCTCCCGAACCCCCCCAAAATGCCTTAAATTACCTGGGGTCCAGAGGGGGGGGGTCCCGGTGTGATCTTTTACTCTCGGGCCTCTGGTGCGTTGTAGAAATGGCCCAGGCGCTACCTTTGCCCTGTCATATGACAGGGCAAAGGTAGCACCGGCGCCATTTTGTTTTTTGTCCCCCGACGTCAGGAGAGTAGGAGATCGCTCCCGGCCCCCCAAGCTGGCCAAAATTCCCTGGGGGTCCAGCGGGGGACTGGGAGCGATCTCCTACGCTCCATACGTCATTTTGCCGTACAAAATGGCGCCGGCCATACGGCGTATGGCCGGCGCCATTTTGTACGGCAAAACGATTCGAGTGCAGGAGGTCACTCCCGGACCCCCGCTGGACTTTTGGCAAGTCTTGTGGGGGTCAGGAGGCCCCCCCCAAGCTGGCCAAAAGTCCCTGGGGGTCCAGCGGGGGTCCGGGAGCGATCTCCTATGCTCCTGACGTCGGGGGACAAAAAACAAAATGGTGCCGGTGCTACCTTTGCCCTGTCATATGACAGGGCAAAGGTAGCGCCGGCGCCATTTCTACAATGCACTGGAGGCCCGAGAGTAAAAGATCACACCGGGACCCCCCCTCTGGACCCCAGGTAATTTAAAGCATTTTGGGGGGGTTTGGGAGGGTGGGGGATTTATTTTAAAGGGTCGGGGTGGGTTTTAGGGATGGTTTAGTGTGCAGGTTTTCCCGCCCTCCCCCGATTTACGATTTACACAATATTTAAAAAAACAAAACCGCGACGATCCGATTCCCTCCCCCCCAGCCGAAATCGATCGTTAAGACGATCGATCACACAATTCACATCTCTAGTAATTAGGGAGTGACCTTAGCGCCTCCTTGCTAACGCAACCCCATGGTTACCGGCATTCTGCCGGTTATGAAAACCAACGCAGATAAACTCAGTGTCGGTTTTCACAACCGGTAGAACACTGGTAACCGTGGGGTCGCGTTAGCAAAGAGGCGCTAAGGTCGCCTCCTAATTACAATATAGATTGGCGCCCCCCTTCCGGGCACCATGCACACATTAAAGCGGGCGCTGACTTTTCAGCGCCCACTTTCCGTGCTTTTTTTTGCATCGGCCCCAAAGATTGTAGGCTTTTTTTTTAAAGGTCTGTGAGATCTAGTAGTACATTCTTCTCCAGCAACAGATAGACAGAGGAAATACAAAACTTTTTGGACACGCTCAGACTTTACAGAGGGAGGATGTCAGCACTACTTGAGCCAGATAGCAGCTATAGGCGATTAAAAAATGCTGCACTGTGATTTATCCTTGGCTAGTCTCCTTGCCAACTTATCTAATTTTGGCTCTGACAAGCCTCTAACAAGGCAATGAGGTCATACAGGCAAAAGCTGGTTCTAAATTTTTTTTCTCAGCAGTACACACATCCATAAACTTCAATGAAGAATAGAAATGAATGGGAAATATACATAAATATGATTAAGATTATTTGTTTCATTTGTGGTATCCCCTCCATTTGTTTTGTGGGGCCATGAATGATACGAATATGGGCATATTTGTTATGTTTTGCCCATTTAATTCAAACTGATGCACTTCCCTAGTTGCAATTACTGGGTTGAGAATGGGGAAGAAAGGGATTTAAAATAGGTGAGAAATGTATGGATAGTGAAGACTAAATCCTATGGCATTGTCCAGTATACTCAAGTTCTGAATGAGTTGGAAGTTCAAAGGAAAAGGAAGAAACTGTCAGTTCAAAAGAAAATTAGACCTGCTTTGCATTCTAATAATCTTTTATCTAAACATTAATACTGACTTCTCTGGAGGAACTGTCATACAATTATAACAGTTTAAACAGCTTCCCAGACATACTGTCTTCTCATAAAAACAACAATGCTTTGCTAATGGAAACCCATTAATTGTATTCCCTCAGTAAGCTTTTTTTCTATTTCCTTCCCCTCTCTTCAGTGCTTTGCATTTGGGATATTAGCATGCCATGTGACATGCATTAAACCTAATTATCATATTTCTGGTGGTCTTTCTTTGAAATTCATGTAAGGCTACACTAGTTCTCGGAGATTTTAACCTCCACATTGAAAGTAATCCAGGTTCCCCTACTTGTAATATTTTCATCGACTTTCTCCTAGCCTTTGGCCTAGAACAAATTATATCTGGATTCACTTGACTTGATCTTTATTAATTCTAGATTTGCTACTGTAAACTCTCAGATTATTAAACCAGTCCCGTGGTCTGACTATTCTCTGATCTACAGCTCCATTTCATTTAAACTCAATTCAGCCTCTAACAAATTTCAACCTGTTTCTTTTACATGTCATCTGCTATTTGATAAAAAACAATTAATTAATTAATTAATTAATTAATGAAATTGAAAACACATAGATAACATTGAATTTAGTAACAGTGATCAAGCCACCAACTCTTGGCTCAATATGACCAATGCAATTGCCGATAATTTAAATCCATTATGTACTAAAATCATAAAACATCCAAGAAGGTACAATCCTTGGTATAATGAAAAAATCAGAAATGCCAAACAAGAATTAAGAAAAAAAGAGAAAAGCTGGAGAAGATTTAAATTAAATAGCACCTTGGGTCTTACAGAGCTTACTTAAACTATTAAAAAACACTAATAAGATACATACATTTAACCACAACCCCAAAAGTCTTATTTTCAATTGTCCAAAATCTCACAAAAAGCTCTAATGATAACACTATACACCCTGAAGAAAGATGCAATGAAATTGCTCATTTCTTCAAAGATAAAATTCTTAAACTAACTTCAGGAATGAACAGCAGTGACAACCAATTAGCATGAATCCTACAGAAATGGACAGAATTTGAACTTACTTCCACAAAATTGAAACTTTAATAAAGCAATTGAAGCCTGCAATCCCATCTATTAGATAGTATTCCAACTGTAACACTGATGGCCATTGCCCATACAATCTCCAGGCCAATCTCTCAGTTAATTAACTCATTACTTGCTGAAGACCATTTCCCAGATCAGCTCAAAATTGCCATAATTAAACCTATCCTCAAGAAAAACAATCTTTTTTTTTTCATTTATATCTTTTATTGGCAAGTAATGTAAACACAATTTTGCATTCCACTGAAGAAAATTTCAACTAGCATGAAACATATATAGTTATTGCAAAAACACATTATCATGAATAAACACCATTATATTTGTATACTCCCTGTCCCCCCCCTCCCCCCCAGAGGGTGATAACTTATACAAATACTAGAGCTGGTATGGAAAGTGGAAAAGAGGTCATAAGAATGAGGCATGCCTGCCAAACAGTCCAAAGGCGGTAATGGACCACCTGGTATATCTGGGTGCACTGCAATGTATAGGAACTATGGCAGGACACTGAGAATGGTTAGAACATCAAAAGAACGCACCCCCAGGTTAATCAATGTTAGTGTGTAACCATTGTTCGTAGCGCCCCCAAACTTTATGAAAATTATGAATCGACTTATTCTTGAAAGCAGTTATTCGTCCAAGAATATGCATGTTCATGACCGAGGCTTGCACAATTTGTAGTGTAGGTACCCTTATGTCTTTCCAACTGCGTGCTATTGCACATCTCATCGCTGTTACCACATATTTAATAAAATAAGTATGAAATTTCGATCTGTCTTTAAGTTCATCATTGAGCAGGGCTTGTGATGGGGTGAGCAATATACGAGTACCCAATATTGTAGAAATCCAAGCGGAAACTGAACTCCAAAGCTGTTGAATTTTGGGGCACAACCACCATAAATGGAAAAAGGTTCCCCGTTCCTGACATAATTTCCAGCACAGTCCCGTGGCACTTGGCACAATATGTTGTATGTGGACAGGAGTAGTGTACCATCTGAAGTACAATTTATATCCATTTTCAATGTGCAGCACCGATATTAAGCCTTTCCTCAAGAATTGGAACGTTCTCTTCCAGTCCTCCATTGTCCAATCGCTTTGTAAATCCGCTTGCCAAGCTTTTATGTGTCGCTGACATATTAAAATCGCCACTCAATAATCCATACAGGATAGATATGTGTTTGCGAACCGAATCTGTGTATCTACACATGCTTTCAAAGGAGAATATGCCCCTTATTGAGTCAGTTTCAATCTGGTTGCTAAGAAAGAAATGCCTGACTTGCAGATATTTAAAGAGGTCAGTTGAGTCTAAATGGTGTCTGTCATAGAGTGTAATAAAAGGAGTCAGCCCCTCAAGAAAAACAATCTTGACAGCTCAATACTAAACAATTACAGACCTATTTCTAATTTACCTTTCTTAACAAAATTACTAGAAAAGGTTGCTCAAAATCAATTAACTGAATATTTGGAAATCAATAATATTCTCTACCCCTCGCAGTTTGGTTCTCGTAAATACTTTAACACAGAAACTCTGTTACTTGCATTAACGGACACTGTACTGAAAGGATTTGACAATGGACAAAATTATATCTTAATGTTACTCGATCTATCTGCAGCGTTTGACATGGTTAATCATATTATTTTACTCAACAGTTTAGCCGTTATTGGACTTTCAAATACCACCCTACATTGGTTCACCTCCTTCTTTCCAACTGGCATTTTCAAGTTAAAATTAAAAATTACATCTCAGAAAAAATAACCCTTAATACAGGAGTACCCCAAGGATCAGCATTATCTGCCACATTTATATGCTTCTCTTTGGTCATCTCCTTTTTGTTCTTGGCTTAACCTACTACATTTACGCTGATGACATACAAATCCTCATCCCAGTTCAAAAAAAGTCTAGAATTCACCTACAAAATGATAGCAATATATCTATCAGTAATTAAATAGTTATTAACCCATCTGGACCTCATATTAAAAAAAACAGAAATCATTATTTTGGAAAGAAGACCAACCCTTGGTGGTTTACCTTAAAACTTGAAAACCAGTCTGCTGTATTAACTCCAATACTACATGTTCACAACCTAGTGGTAACCATTGATTGTGAACTGAATTAAAAAAAAACAAAAAACAAATATTTCACTTAAAATAAAAGAAGAATATCACAAAATTCAAATGTTAAAATGACTAAAACTGCTCTTAAACCCATCAGACTTTGGAACGGTATTGCAGTTACTTATTTTCACCAATATTGATTATTGCAACTCACTTTTACTCAGTTTAATGTCTTCCACGATTCGGCCATTACAAATTCTACAAAACACTGCAGCAAGAATTCTAACTGGAACTAAGAGATATGCCCATATAACCCCGACTCTAATATCATTGCATTGGCTACTGGTAAAATATCGAATAGAATTCAAGGGGCGGATTTTAAGAGCCCTGCTTGCCTAAATCCGCCCAAATCCGGGCGGATTTAGGCGAGCAGGGCCCTGCGCGCCGGTAAGCCTATTTTACATAGGCCTACCGGCGCGCGCAGAGCCCCGGGACTCGCATAAGTCCCGGGGTTTTCGGAGGGGGCGTGTCGGGGGCATGTCGGGGGCGGGCCCGAACCGCGCAGCGTTTTCGGGGCGTCTGGAGCATTTTGGGGGCGGGTACGGGGGCGTGGCTACGGCCCGGGGCGGTCCAGGTGCGTGGCCGCGCCCTCCGTACCCGCCCCCAGGTCACGTCCCGGCGCGCAAGAGGCCCGCTGGCGCGCGGGGATTTACGCCTCCCGGAGGGAGGCGTAAATCCCCCGACAAAGGTAAGGGGGGGGGCTTAGACAGGGCCGGGTGGGTGGGTTAGGTAGGGGAAGGGAGGGGAAGGGGAGGGCAAAAGGAAGTTCCCTCCGAGGCCGCTCCGATTTCGGAGCGGCCTTGGAGGGAACGGGG
Organism: Rhinatrema bivittatum; assembly: GCF_901001135.1. NCBI lineage: Eukaryota > Metazoa > Chordata > Amphibia > Gymnophiona > Rhinatrematidae > Rhinatrema > Rhinatrema bivittatum. The sequence continues at coordinate 111,558,597 of NC_042619.1, forward strand.
GTAGGCTGCGCGGCTCGGCGCGCGCCGGCTATACAAAATCAATAGCCTTGCGCGCGCCGATCCAGGTTTTTAGCAGATACGTGCGGCTCCGTGCGTATCTACTAAAATCCAGCTTACTTTTGCTTGCACCTGATGCGCCAGCAAAAGTAGGCCAATTCGCGCTATTTGAAAATCTACCCCCAAATGTTTATGCATTCTACATAAAATCATATTTGGAGATCAAACCAACTGGTTTAATGCTGCCATTCCACTTCACACTCCCCAACGTAATCTTCGTTCTGCTAATAAAGGTCTGTGTATATTCTGCTCATCTTAGCCAAGTAAGAGATCATGCACCATCACTATCAGACCCCCAAAATCTTGAACTCTCTCCCAACAGAGTTACATCTTCAGCCGGAACTAAAAATTTTTAGAAAACAGGTTAAAAACATGGTTATTTATAGAGGCCTTTCAGGATGCAAAATAATCTTGCAACGATCTCCTTTTACTCTCCAGTATGCTTTATTATCCTTTTTCTAACTATGCTTACCTGGTGTTCTTTTATTTTTTTATCCAGTTTTTATAGTTTTATTTGATAGTATATTGTTGTATTTTAGGAAGGTGACACTGTTTTATGTCCCATTACTTAGTATTTTATTACTAAATCTTATGTACTTTGTTTTTATTTTTCCTGTTTTTATAAAAATTTATGTAAACCATTGTGATGGTCCTCGAACAATGGTATATACAATGTATTAAATAATAATAAACTATAAAGATGAGAGCAGATTATGAGTTCTCAGAATGAAAGAATACTGTCTTTACAACTCCATGAACTATGTAAAGTTAGTAATGTAGCTGTGTACTTTTGGAGGAATTCCTGAACAACTTTAGGATTTTGATTTTCTTAGGTTAATCAATTATTGTTGTGCACCTTGAGTGGGGGGCTTCTGGTAAACGAAATATTCCTGTCTGTGACTATTAGTGCAAGTCCTGTTATGAAACTCCTACTAATAGTTGTTTACGCAGCAAGAATGGTTCCAAATTGGTTTGAGTGTATTTACAAGGCAGTAAACAGGCTGTGTTCTATAGGAAACAATGTTCTTACAGCTCTCCATGAAGGGCAGTTGGACTATGAGACAAGAATAAAAAACAGAACTCCTTGGATGGATGGATGGATATCAGCCTCCATTGGTTCCAACAGGGGAATTTCAATGGTTGGCTATTTCCCTGTCTTCAGCAGATTTCTTTTTACCCTCACAAGACATTTCACTTTCCCCCCATCTCACCTACAAGGGCTTAAAGTTACTCTACTCTCTACATCTGATGGAATTTACTTTAAAAAGATCCTTCAGAGTGAAGATTTCACAAGGTTGTTCTGCATGAACATCACCAGGAGCATTAGGTCACCTAGCTAAGGAGTTAGGTGGTTTTTACTTGCTCCATGCTGGCACTTACTCCCTCTCTGAGAGTATCCAGAAACTTCCAGACAGTGCCACTACCCAATTAGACCCTGGGTTCTACCATCAGGGGTCTGTATTAAAGCGAATAGTAAGACAAATCACTTTAACCAAGGCTGACATTAATATAAATTAGGCAATGGTCCAAGGAGTTAGTTGGAAAAGATTTTTTTCTAAATTAAGTTGATTACATAGAAGTTACATTCTTTTTTTAAATCATTTATATGAAACATCACAAAATAATTACCTAGGAAAATGTTGCAATAATTTAAAAGACATAGACTTGTTTCAGATGTCATGCAGGATATCTGTTGGCATTCTAAGGGGCTTATGTATTGAGACAGAGGGAAAAATACCTCGGGGTTTACTAAATTGTGGTACTGTAGCTTAGTAATCCCCGTGGTATTTTACCCAGGGTGTCTCTGGAGATGCCCATCTCACCCCCACTGCCTTCTGAGGTGGCCAAAGTCAAAAGATTTTTTTTGAGAGTGAGGTAAGAGTAGCCTCATTAAATCTGGGTTTCATGATCATTTGTGATGTAGAATTGACTTTGCAGTTTTAACTTTAATTACAAGTAACTTATATTCCATGCGATGCCTGAAGTGAACCATGCTGCATTAATTCAAATTTCAGAGTCAGCACATATCTCTTACATAATGGGGGTTTATAAGTCAGAATAGGTCAAGTAAGAATGTCTGATTTGGCTTTTTTCATTTTCATTCATTTTATTTTTATTCCATTTCTGAATTGATTTCCAAATAAAATCACCCAAAGTGATGTACAGGCAATACATATAAATAATATCATGAAACAGAACATGTATACAATAAAATGTGAAAATAAAATAAAGCTAAACACCAAAAAAAAAACAAAACTAAAACATAAAAATTATAAAAGACAGTCCAACATTGCAACCTGCCCTACCAAGGACTAAATAGCTTGTATCTGTTCCACCTCCATCATTCTCAATCACTCTTAGAGGATATTAACCATGTTTTAAGCCCTTTTCTAAATCCCAAAAGATTGATTTTTTTCACTTAGTGAACCTGGAAGAGAATTCTGTAGCAGAGGTAAGGCAGCCTCTATTTTGGAGCCGCACATGATGAAAGGCTTTCGCTGTTGGATGCTGTAACAAATATATCTGATTCAACTTAACGGCTCACCTACTTTATTATCGATTATCTCCAGAATTTTGAACAGCATGTAAATTGGCAACATTAAGAAACTGGAAGTTCGTGTAAGTGTAATAGTAAAGGCCGCATTCTGTATACTCTGTAATCTATGAAAAGCTTTGCCTGGCAGCTCAGATATAATGTATTACAATAGTCAAACTGGGACATAACTAAGGCATAAGTGACCTTCTTCAAAGCATCCATATTCAAAAAGGTTTCAGCTGCCTCACCAATTTTAAACCCAAGAATGCCGTCTTTGCCACAGCAAAGATTTGTCTGTCCAAAGTTAACTGAGGATGCAGCCTGACCTCCAAAGATTTTACTTCCTCTGCCAGTACCAACAACTGGTCATCAAATAAAAATGATAGTTGACATAGACCCCAAAATATTCAGAACAAAACCATTCAGCTTTCACCAGATGCATACATTCTGAAAGCAACTCTTAATGTGAATAAGGGTATCTTCAAGATCCTTACCCAGGGGAACAATCAGTTGTATATCATCAGAATACATATAGGTGACGGTGTAACCCTACCAAGGGTCCCTAACCTGCTTTAAAGGTTCTAACACTTTCTGGATGGTTCCAGCTGTCCAGGGTCCACCCAAAGATCATGGAGTTCTGTGTAAGGTGCAGAACTCTTGCCTGTTGCAAGCATCCTCAGTAAGAAGGGGTACTGAGGGGGATAAGGTGATGCTTGTTGCAGAGGCACAGATGCATGAGGAAAATAGGATAATATAAGGAGATGCATTCTTCCCACAGGGTGTAAATTTTGGGAAAAGCTATTTAAGATTCTGTTACCTGCATTTTGAGAGAGAGAGAGAAAGAGAGAAGAGTGGAGGAGTACTCTGGAGAGTAAGGGCTCCTGAGCTTAGAAGTTTCCTGATAGTCATCCAGAGGGAGGAAACCCTAACATAAAGGGAGCAATTCCTTGTTGCTGTTGATGAAATGCTGCCCCGAAAGCCTTGAGGCTGAAGTTGGACCCTTGAGATTTATTCTACAAAGAAAGAGTAAGAGAAGTGTTGACTTTATTTGATTTTGCTGAATTGTAATTTACTGCTATCATTTGAAGAATCATCTTGATCTGAAAACTTGGTCTGATTTCCTTTGGAATTACAAAATAAATTCTTATATTTTGGAATCAACTCAAATTGTGGATAGTGGACTTTGTGCTTTTGGTAAGTTTTCCCTTGGGCCTCCCAGAGACAGTCTGGTCCCCAATTGGCTATACCTGGTGGATTTTACTTGTTCTCAGGGCTGCAGTAGTAGTGGCCTTCACCTCCCTCTACTGCTCTCAAGGTGACCCTGAGGAAAAGGAGGGTTACAAAGGGAGTATAACAAAAGACCAAATAAAATTCCCCAGCAGGGCTAAAACAAAATACTAAAAAGTAAAAGGGACAGTGACAACCCCTGTGGGAATCCTTGCAAAACTTCTTTAAAAATAAAAGTGGCTCCATGAAACGCCTGCACCTGAGCTCTTCCTCATAAAAAAGGAAAAGATCCATTTTAACACCTGCCATCTCCATCACAATTCCATACATCTATCAAGCAACACAGAGTGGTCCACCAATTCAAATGTACTTGGCAAATCCAATAAAATGAGATAACAACCCTCCCCGTTATCCAAATAAAACAGCACTTCATCTAATAAAGCCACCATAATAATTTCAGTACCATACCCAGGACATATTTAACTTCTCAAAAGCTTCATAAAAGGTTGAAATCTGCTTAGTCACCGCCTTTTCAGTTAACTTTGTGAGACATGGTAAATTTGAAACCAGTCTGTAATTATTACAGCCTGCAGGATCCACTGGGATAATCGCGACCTTCTTCAACACTGCTGGCATTTCCCCATCACATAAAGAGGAATTTACCAAATTCAACAAAGCCGAAAGGACTTCATCAAGAAACAACCAAATTAAATATGAAGAGCAAGGGTCTAAGCTAAAAAAAATGAAGGCTTAATCTGTTTCAAATACTGTTTAAGGCTTTTTTAAGTTAGTTAAATCCTCTCTGTGCAGAAAGAATATGCTGACTGTGCAATTTTAAATCACATTCAAACTGTTTATTACATTATTATAATGGAAGCAAGAAAAACATCTTTGGGCCAGATGTACTGTCTTTTTTCTATAGACACAAAATGAGAAAAAATCCGTTTAGTATATCTGGCACATTGAATCAATTGCATCATCAGAGATCTGGACAGCAACTCAGAAGAATACCTCAGATGACAATTCAGATTCCAAAGTACTGCAGAGGTATTTGTAATGCAGGAGCAATATGGGGCTAATATGGCTTCAATGCACAATAGAAATCATGGCCATTTTAATTTTTTTATTTATTTTAAAATAATGTGGCACGATTCTAAAATATAGCAGACTATGCTATTGACTCCTTTACCTAGAAAAAGCATAATCATGCTGTTCCAGGCTTATTGGGGAGGATCCCTGTTGGAAAAGTTTTGAACATTTAAACTGAATGCATCCCTGGCAATATGAGCAGTAAAACCACCTTATCCTTAGCACTAACAATTCATCTTTACCATGCCACATTTCATTTTTGAGGACCCCACTGGTGGCTATCCAAGTTAGAGGAACAGGCAAAAGAGAAAGGGTGTGTGTGTGTGTGTGTGTGGATGGATATAAGGCATGGGAATGAAACTAAACATATGGGAACCTTTGCGGGGAATCCAGAATCCTCACATTCATTTTATTTGTGAATGGAAACACTATCCAATAATTTGAATAATGTTTGCATTTGTCTTTATTTATTTTGTCATGCCACTGCAAAATGGTACTGAGTTATGTGTGTGGTGGTAAAAATAAATGCCCACAGCAGGAGCACAATAAGCTTTGCTAGTGATGGCAAGTCATGAAAAATCTGCAGAACTACCTACTGCTGATCTGAAAGCAGCATAAGTAAAAGACCCAGACAGTCATATAAAAGGATTTTTACCTATAATGACAGTTTTTATTTGAAGGCCAAAAGAAGGAAGATGCCATAAGAAACCAGTCCCAGCACTATGTTATGCAAGAATATCATTCCACATATTTATTTATTTAACGCTTTTCTATACCGACATTCGTTTGCACATCACATCGGTTTACAGTAAAACAATCTGAAGCAAGAAAGGAAGTTACATCTTAACAAGTTTAACAACTTCATAGAATTTTCGGGCAGGGGGAATACAGGAAGGGAATAAAATTGTTAAGGAGATTAGAGGCATGAAGACAATAGGAACAATTAAATATAGTTTTCAAAAACTGAAAGATAAACGTGTTACAGGAGAAAATAACAGGTTTAAATAAGGGCTTTCGAGTGGAAGGAAGCGCTTGTGGGTCTGGGAGAAGGAGTGTGCGAGAGTCATTGGTAGGCTTGTTTAAATAGCCAGGTTTTCAATTTCTTTTTGAAGTTTTGTGTGTTTGGTTCAAGCCTTAGTTCAATGGGTATTGAGTTCCAGATGACAGGGCCGGCAAGGGATAGGGCACGTTCCCGAGTCAAGGATAGGTGTATAAGTTTGGGTGAGGTTATTGGTAATGAGCCGTTATTGGAGGATCTGGTGGATCTTCGGGGGGGTTGAAAGTGGAAAGAGGTGTTGAACCAGTGTATGTTTTAATTGTGTAGGGTCTTGTGAATTAGCGTAAGACTCTTGAAGCATATTCTAAGGTGTATGGGTAGCCAGTGAAGGTTTTTTAGTATAGGGATGATGTGTTTGTTTCTTCTGATGTTTGTAAGGATTCTAGCGCTGGGACTTTAGTGATGTTGCTGGGAGTCCTAGGAGTATGGAATTGCAGTAGTCTAATTTGGATAGGATGAGTGCCTGGAAGACCGTTCTGAAATCGTTGTGATGCAGGAGGGGCCTTAATGTTTTAGCACGTGAAGTTATCTATACAGTGAGAAGCTTGATGGTTTAGTATTTCATGACAAGGAGAACATTCAAAGGATGAGTAGCTTACCACCATAGAATTTAAATTTAGAATTTAATTTATTAGCAATATTTTCATCAATATGCATATTGTATTCATTTTTTCATTTACATGTTCATGATGTATTTCAAAATATCCTTGCAATCCATACTTTTTACATAGATGATGTTCTCTCATGTTTTATTTTGTTAAACTATGGGCCAGATTTTAAAAGGGGTTACGTGCATAAGGTACGCGCGTAACCCTTTTAAACCCCCCCCCCCCCCCGCGCGCGCTGAGCCTATTTTGCATAGGCTCGGTGGCACGTGCAAGCCCCGGGACGCGCGTAAGTCCCGGGGCTTGCAAAAAGGGGCGGTCGGGGGCATGACCAGGGGGCGCAGGTTTGGATCGGGGGCGTGTGGGCGGTCTGGGGGCGTGGCCGAGTGCCCCGACACAGCAGCCTGTGTTGGGGCCTGCTGCGCCGGCGCACGTAACAACTGCCCAGAGGCAGTAGTAACTTTGCTTATAAAGGTAGGGGGGGGGTCTAGATAGGGCCGGGAGGGTGGGTTAGATAGGGGAAGGGAGGGGAAGGTGCGGGGGGGTGGAAGGAAAGTTCCCGATTTCGGAGCGGCCTCGGAAGGAATGGGCAGCGCGCGCAGGGCTCGGCGCACGCAAATTGCACAAATGTGCACCCCCTTGCGCACGCCGACCCCGGATTTTATAAGATACGCACTCTACGTGCGTATCTTATAAAATCCAGCGTACTTTTGTTCGCGCCTGATGTGCGAACAAAAGTACACGGGCACGCTCTCTTTTAAAATGTACCCCTATGTTTTTAATTGATTTGCCAAGGTAAAATAAAGATTTGAAAGCTTATATGAGGCCATAAGCATATAGGGGTAGATTTTATAAAGTTGCGCACATGCGTACTTTTGTTCGCTCACCAGGCGCGAACAAGAGTACGCGGGATTTCAATAGATGCACACGTAGCCATGCGTATCCATTAAAATCTGGGGTTGGCACGTGCAAGGCTGCCCAAAATCGGCAGCCTGCGTGCGCCGAGCCGCGCAGCCTGCCTTCGTTCCCTCCGAGGCCGCTCTAAAATCGGAGCGGCCTCAGAGGGAACTTTTCTTCAGCCTCCCCCCACCTTCCCCTCCCCTCCCTTCCCTTACCTAACCCATCCCCCCAGCCCTATCTACAGCCCCCCACCTTTGTCACGAAAGTTACGCCTGCTCGAGGCAGGCTTAACTTGCGTGCACCGGGCCGGCTACCGGCATGCCATGTTCCGGTCCAGGGGCTGGTCCGGAGGCCGCGGCCATGCCCCCGGAACGCCCCCGGGCTGGAACCACGCCCGCGGCCCCTCCCCCGGACGATGCGCCAGCCACGTCGCGCCCCCCAACACGCCCGTCCCGGGGCTTTGCGAGCGTCAGAAGCCTATGCAAGTTAGGCTCGGCGCACGCAGGGGGGGGGGGGGGGGGTTGGGGTAGGTTTTCCGGGGTTACGCGCGTAATGTCCGCTCATAACCCTCTGAAAATCTACCCCATAAAGCTTACACAAAACCAGAAAACCTAAACCCTTGAAAAAGTGTGTTCTTGGGTGAAATGGTCTTGGTACACATTTCATTCTGCATTTTTCTGCTTCTGATTGCTCACTGTGAGCTTTCAATTAAGGTCAAATTCTTTTTATTTGGTTGCTAGATCTTAAAATTTTGCTGGTGTGATTTTAAGCACAGTGCTATTCAACAGAATCACAACTACTCTACAGTATTTTTACTTTATCTGTCAAAAGCTTTTTTGTTTGTGACTATAAGACAGTGAAATAAGAAGTACATTTATTTGCTCAAATGATTCAAATTGTAGTGTGTGTATATGAAATATATATTAAACATGGACAAGTAAACTATGTGTAAGAAAAACAAATTAATTTTATTGCTCAGTGGGTTAGCAAATTAATTGTACTCTTGAGTAGATTAATTATAGTGGACATGATCAATTTTCTAGCTGTAGTACTAGTATACAAAAAATAAATCAAGTGAAATTCTACTAAGAGCATAGAACATGGCATTTTATTTTCATATATCAACTAGCGGTACCTGGCCACGCGTTGCAGTGGCCGAGTCAGGTTCTTTACCCTCCCTCCCTCTTCCCCTTGCTCATTTACCTCAGTCACTCATCCTCCTCCCCCTTGGTCACTCACCCCCCCCCTTCCCTCCCCTGTCCCCACTCCAACTCTTTCCCCTCACACTCACCTCTCCCCTCATTCTCCCTCCCCTGACACTCACCTCCTCCCTCATTCTCCCTCCCCTCACTGTCACCTCCCCCCACCTACAGCCTACCCTTCAGATCAGAAAACCTTTGTCTTTCTATTTCTGTGGGACCCCCCCCCCCCCCCACAATCCCAACCCTTTAAATCAGATAATAACCCCCCACCCTCCTGCCCCCTCCCAAGACCTGGGAAATTAAAATTATTGGTGCTACATGTGGTCTGTCCCTAGGCATCTGTGCGCGTTATGTAGCCAAATAGGGGAGTGCCTAACCAAATTTGCACTTCCAAATTTGTTTTGTGGTCTGGGGAGGGCTATTTTGGTGCGATCCCGAGAATGTGCAAGTTTAGTGTATGTATTTGTGTGTGAACCGCCCCCTTCCCCCAAAAAACAACCCTATGAAAAAAGTTCTCTTAAACTAACCACCCCACACTCTACTGCCTCCCCTCCCCCAGCCCTGCTAAAAACAGTAGCCCACCCCCCTGCCGCCCCAGAGTTGCTGAATGAATGAAACCTGCCCCCCCTCATGACCCCTACCCAAGATTTCACAATAAATTCATTACCACCCCCCACCCTCCAGACCCCCCGAGACCTGATAAAAATGTCAGTCGGTGGAGCGGGCGTTCAGGAGCGGTCCGGGAACGATGTATTGGCGTTGGTCCATAGGCTGCAAGCACTGAAACGGGTTCCAATGGCCCTTTGCCTTTACTATGTCAGTGGGATGGAGCAATGGCAGCAGTAGGTCCTCTGACATAGTAAGGGCAAAGGTCCGCTGGCTGCCAGTCCTGAAAATGGCACCGAGGGGCCCTCACCCTTACTATGTCACATGGGCTACTGCCGCCATTGATGTCCCCGAGTGGCATAGTAAGGGAAAGGGCTGTCGGCGCCATGTTGATTGCTGGCAGCCGACGGCCGTAGTGCAGGAGATGTGTCCCGGACTGGTCCTGGCCCCCCGCTGGAGCCTCCCGGACTTGTCAGGTTTTGTGTGTGTTGTGAGGGCCTGGGAAGTAAATCAATTTGGCATGTGTGTGGGGGGTGTGAGGAGCGTGGTTTTGTGTGTGTTGGGAGGCTGTGGGAAGTAAATCAATTTGGCATGTGTGTGGGGGGTGTGAGGAGCGTGGTGGGTGTATTTTATCTGTAAAGGAAATAGTTATCTTCCGGCGAAAAAAGTGCACGAATGTGTTAAAATGGAAGTGAAACGTGGACCTGGACTGGCGAAATGATTAGTGTAGCGTGCGTTAGTGTAAGGTGTAACAGATGGTGCTTACGTCCAGCAGATGTCGCTGTTTTCTCGAAAAAATTTTTTAAACCTATTTTACCTGTCACAGGTGTGACATATCTGTAATGTAAGTACAGAAGAACCTTTCTGTATGCGAAATGAAGGTTGTGTCCAAATTTGAAAGCAATCTGTTCAGTGGTTTCTGAGATTAGCGATTTTGTCCAAACTATTTAACATTTTTATTTATATAGATGAGAAAAAATGGCTATTTGCATTACAAAACAGAAAAGTCCTTATGTATACTGCTCAGTCAAACAATTAGTTTATATTATAGTAGAGATATACATTCGTTTTTAACAAAAGCAAAAAATGAAACAAATGAGTACCCAAAATGAAACAAATGAGTACCCAAAATGAGTACCCAAAATGAAACAAATGAGTACCCAAAAATGTTCAGATACTTTTGCAATTTGTTGCATTTACAAAAAAGACCTCCAGCAGCCCAGAATCCTGGCCTAGCCCAGGGCCTGGCCTATTCCAAAGGCCTAGCCTCAGGCCAAGCCTAGTACCAAGGCCTAGGCCAGGCACTAAAACCTGGCCTGGGGCTAGGCCTCAGTGAGGCAAATTTATTATTATTTTTTTGTAGTTCATTTTCTTTTTTTTTGTTTGTTTAATGTTTTGGTTTTTTTTGGTTTGGCAAACAAATCAAATCCCCCTACCCACAAAGAAAATACACTTAACAAACAGACTAAAAATTAAAAAAAAAAATCCCTGAAATGAAAAAACTAACAGAACCAAAACATTTGGGGGCTGCACAACCCTATATTATAGAATATTAAAGAAGGGAGGATTTAGCATAATCAGAAATATCTAATGGCAAAGAATGGGACTCTCACAAATTTAGAATACAACTGGTTCTAGTATTATGTATGCCTTTGGAAGTAATAACTGTAATCAATCTTCCTTTCAAATCAACTGACTTATGGAGTGACAAATCACACCCATGAAATCTGCATTGCTAGTGATGCATATCTAATAGGGATGTGCATTTATTTGAAACAAAGATGTAAAATAGAACAAATAAGCCCATTTTCATTTCATATCAAATGAAATTAATTTGGCCATCAAGAATTGAAGGCTTCAATGTTCAAAAATATATATCTAACCCCTAGATTCCTCAAAATGCTATAATTTCACATGGATAACACCCGTGATAAAAAAAGGGGCATGATTATTCAAATTGGCGGCTTGCCGCAGCGCACAATAAGATAACGCACGCCGCGGTTCGTCAACGTGGTGCATGGTATGTCATGGCGCACAGCAATATTTTTTCCTAGTATAAATGCTCACTTCCTGCCCCTCCATCTTTGAGGGTGTGTTGGGCATTGGAGAGAGAGGAGAGATGGTTAGTGGTCTTAGAGGAGTTCTGGTGGTGTAGTTTTGCAATTTCTGATGGAATTGTGCTGTTTTGTGTTGTCATTTGTTTCCCTTTAACTTTGTCTTTTGTGATATTTGTTGGAGTGAAAGAAAGTAAGTCCTGTTTGTCATTTTCTGTGGAGTGGAGGAAGAGCGGAACAGGAGTGTGAGGAGTAGAGGAGGAGCAGAGGAGGGGTGTGAGAAGCCGATGAGGAGCACGAGGAGGCGTGTCAGGAGCAGAGGAGTGTCAGGAGTGGAGGCATGGGAGTTAGACGAGAACTAGATGTAAATATGCTGCAAATTGATAGGTACTTCAAAATCCTAGTGTTATCTCACTCTTTCTGATCTACCATTGGTGACAGATTGTTCTGGGAATGCCCTTGTGACATAAAGCACACTCATTATAGAAGTACAAGTTCACCTGCACACCCGTAAGCACTTTCAAATGAAGGCGTACCAATAGCTATCTGCCAGTACTACTTTTAAGTGTGCCCTTCAGTACTCTTTCTCATTTACTGTATTACTACAGCTGTCACTTTTCAGGGTCCAGGAGCATGTGGGCCTTGAGCACACTTATGACACAGTGGCATTCACATGTGAGGGTGATAATGAGGGCCATTGTTGATGGCTCTCAGGCCACACCGTACTACTAGGCCATCGAGTGTCGTACCAAATGTCACTCATTTTCTGTCAGTAACAGGCGAGAACATATGGTGGCGGCCACATGTCTCTCATGTAATGTTTACAATGAGAACTTTATTTCAAGAACACTGTTCAGCTCCAATGCTAAGACAATTCATGATCATCCATATGTGTTTGTATGGTACACAGTAACCTACTCAGCCAAGAACTGATACAAAGACAAGTGATAGCAAGTATAGAAGCAACTAACAGGCCTCAGGTGCCCCTCCCCTGGAAAGGGAATAGGAACATGAATCCTATCAGGCAAAGTGTTTCTGTATAAGGTTTTGCCAAATTTGGCTGCCACACAGCGTGTTGTCCTGACCTCCAGCAGGGACACATGGGGGATCCTGTGGCAGATCTAGATGTATGTCCATTGGTAGTCCATGGCGTACAGCCACATTTTGGAACACGCAGCACAGCAAGACAATCTTTGCTACTTTGGATGGGGCATACATTAAAGCTCCATCGGTCTTGTCCAAACAGCGAAACCGACTTTTCAGAAGGCCGAAGGTGTGTTCTATGACACAGCGGGTAGCCCTTAAGGCCTCATTGTATCTTGTCTCTGCCAGCGTGTTTGGCATGTGTATGGGGGTGAGAAGCCAGGACCTGCAACTGCACCCTCAGTCTCCTGCAGCAAAGATAGAAGGCATGAATGTTTGTATTGTTACTGGCAGTTGTGACTGGCTAACCACAACATCCAGTAAGACTGTATAAGCTTGCCGGTACCTTTGCTGAGCTGCCAAATCTGATGAGCATTACCCAAGACTATTGAAGTATTGTTGTTTTCTGCTACATGTGCAGGCAAACTAGGGGAAAGGAGCTGATCTGTTCATTACTACAGCATCTGATGTAACAATTGGAAGTATTGTATGACAGAGCCTCGCAACCCAGCAAAGGGTACTGGTGTGTAAGTGCCTGCCAACCTTCAAGACATACGTAAGAGGATAGAAATCTGTGTTACCAGCAAATGGGGTTCTTCATGCAGTGGCAGTGATTTTCCATCGCTGCACTCTAGTCTGTCCTGCATTGAAAACCATTAGTCATCTCACACACAGGACATACGGCAGCACTGCAACATGCACTGCAGACTGATCGTGGTACAGGTGTGTGAGGCTGTAAGAAAGTGTAAGTGACAATTCCTGATGGATCAGTAACGGCCCACATCTGAAGGTGTTGTGCCAGCAGTGTACATAATGCATGGTTTGGATGCACATGGCACATTGTAACAGCTCTCAAGGGGAGGATAGGAATAGGGCCTTTTAGGTAATAAATATGTGCTATGTATATAGTGGATTCAGACTTTATGTCCTGTGTCTTGTTTTCCCGCACTCATTTGGCAGCCCTCTGAAACATGGCGGAGAAAGGAATGCCCTTGGACAATGTCCTGCATACATAACTGCAGAAGCCAGGTGTTATGCCATCGATCGCATCCTCCCCCACAGCTCTCTACCCCCATTTGGGTGTCATTAGCCACTAGAGATGTGAATCGTGTCCTCGATCGTCTTAACGATCGATTTCGGCTGGGAGGGGGAGGGAATCGTATCGTCACCGTTTGGGTTTTTAAAATATCGTTAAAATCGTTAAAATCGTGAACCGGCACACTAAAACACCCTAAAACCCACCCCGACCCTTTAAAATAAATCCCCCACCCTCCCGAACCCCCCCAAAATGCCTTAAATTACCTGGGGGTCCAGCGGGGGTCCGGAACAACCTCCTGCAATCGAATCGTGTTGTCTTCAGCCGCTGCCATTTTGCGCCGCCATTTTGCAAAATGGCGGCGCAAAATGGCGGCGGCTGAAGACAACACGATTCGATTGCAGGAGGTCGTTCCGGACCCCCGCTGAACCTCCAGGTAATTTAAGGCATTTTGGGGGGGTTTGGGAGGGTGGGGGATTTATTTTAAAGGGTCGGGGTAGGTTTTAGGGTGTTTTAGTGTGCCGGTTTTCCCGCCCTCCCCCTTCCCCTCCCACCGATTTATGATTTTTTGACGATAAATCGGGGGAATTGTTATTGTATCGTGGCTCTAACGATTTTTGACGATTTAAAATATATCGGACGATATTTTAAATTGTCAAAAAACGATTCACATCCCTATTAGCCACATATCCATAAGCATTGATGGAAATGAGAAAGAAAAGTTTGTCGTACCTATGAGCCAAGCGTCACTGTACAGGCCAGCCTCAAAATTTTCAAAGAGCCCTGATTTCCAAAGTATATAGGAATCATGCGCAGCTCTGGGGTACCTGGCCACCACATCCAGGATGCGCATTTGAGCGTCACAGAACACTTTCACGTTAATAGAGTGGAAGAGTTTCTGTTGCAGTACGCCTCCTCCCTCTGACGTGGTGGAACGATGGCCACGTGAGTGCAGTCGATAGCTCCTATGACATTGGGAAAGTGTGCAAAAGCATAGAAACCTTTCTTCAAGTCCATCAAGTCTTGCCTGTCGTGAGCAAATTTTTATGTATCTATTAATGCGGTCAGTTACAGCCGCAATGACCTGGTCAAGATAGCATGAGAATGTGGTTTGGGACATTCCCCCCACCACAACTACAGTGGTTTGGAAGGAGCCGCTTGCCATAAAATGGAGGACAGCCAACAGTTTGGTGAGGCCGGGGACAGCGTGAGACCTTGCCATGACTGGATCCAGATCCCCTCGGATATCTTCATATAATTCCAGGATTACCCGAGAGCTGAGACAATACCTGCTAACCACAAAGTCCTCAGGCATGCCCAGCAAGGATGTCTGTGGAGGAAAGATATGCTCCCTGTATCTCCTGGCTTGTTACCGGGCACGTGCCCGTCGCTGGATGGGGCCCAGTGCCCGGGTCAATGGAGCTTCTGGGACATCTTGGAAGTGGCCTTGGGTCCTGTTCTGGTTGTTCATCTTCCATGTGTTGTTGCAGAATGCATGAACAAGTACACTTACCAATCACCAAAAGCAGTTAGGAAGCTTGATCTGCTAAAAACAGCTGTTTTTATTGATCCAGGAATGCTTGGTAACTGTGTGTATATTGATTGCAGTTTATATCATGCATGATATGCACCGCGATAATACCAAGGACTGTGATACTGCCTGTGATCCGACCGCCCGAAAAAGGTATAGTTATTAGCCGTGTTACTGAACTGTGATATTGTGCTATAAGCATTGTGCAGTGCGCTACCACCCCCTACTTTACATTTACTCTGCCCCAACTCCTCCCACTTGACTATGAAATGTTTTATTTAATATGCATTTTGCGATAGGCCATTAGCACGCATTACGGTGTTATCGCATACGATAATGCCATAACGCGTGCAATAATGGCCTATCGCATTTTGATGAATGACTCTATAAGTTAGCCAGTGACCTCCCTAGTGAAGGGCACCATTTTGATGTATGGAAGTTGAATTAGCTGCCATGCATCAAAATGGCGCCCTCCACTGGAATGGATGTGCGACCCCAGACAACGGAATCAGTTGGCGCAGAAAAGCCAAAGAAAGAAGATGTCAACGAGGAACTCCGAGGCCTGAGCCTGACCCTGGGCTGAGGCCCAGGCAACAGGACCCGGCTACTAGACCAGGCCGCAGTGTCAAGCCTGGATCCAGGCCCTGGACTAGGCTGAGGCCTAAGCATTGAGACCCAGATGCCAGGCAGAGACCTCGGTGTCAGGATCCAGCCTCTGGGCTGGGCTGTGGTGTCGGGCCTGGGCCTGAGCCCTGTCCTATGCTGAGGTCCAGGCGTTGGGTTCAGGCCTCTAAGTTTGGGCCTTGAGTAGAGCTTAGGTTGAGGTCACAGTGACCTACTGCATCCTAGGCCGAGTCTTTGGCTTGGGCCTAGGCATCAAGACCAGCTGGGAGCAAATGCTGAGCAAGATAGGAGACGGACATCCATAGGGGACAACAAATGGTGGTTAAAGAGGGCAAGCAAGAGAGCAGAGTGAATGCTGGAGAAGGTGGCACCAAGAATCAGGAAACTGGGTAGAAAAGAAAGAAAATAACTTATGGCTGATACAGAAATGTTGCAGAAAAAGAAAACTCTAGAATCCAAAACCCATTTAAATAATAATAATAATAATAATAATAATAATATTTGAAAAAAATCATCAAAACATCATGTCTATTAGGCACTTTTATGCAAGGTCTTGACCCAGCATTTTTATTCTATCTCTGGACTTCTTGGCTTGTAAGGTTAAATGTAAGATTATGCACCCACAGGCAGAGGACCGATGGAGGAGACCAAAGAGCATGAGGTTCCAGGCCCCAGTTTTCCCAATTTTTGGGCAACTTCAGAATTTGGTATCCTAGGGATGGGTCTATGTCTTAATCTGACCCCGAGTGCCTGGCTCTCTTCCTGCATCACAGACCCTCTTTCCTTCTCTCTTTCTGCATGTCCAGAACAGGAGAAAATCTCTCCCCTTCCCTGTCTTTCTCTATCACCCAGCTGCCTGCTGTAGGAAGAGCTACAGTTCCAGCATACCTCAAAGAGATTAATAATGCACAAGAAGCAAACATTTTTCAGAAGAGAGAATGCTCTAAGACTCCAAGGGGATAAACTAAGGATTACCATCAGGAAATATTTCTTCATAGCAAAGATAGTAGATGCATGGAATGGCCTCCCTGTGAAGGTGATAGAGACAAAAATGATGATAATATTGTTCAAGAAGCATAGGATAAGTGCAAAGGATCCATAGTTTGAAAAAGGGAGGGAAAAGCCAGAGATCAACTATGGTCTATGGCATTCCAACAGGAATTAAATTGGGAAAACTAGGACTTTATAGTCTAGCCTAGATTTTTTCAAACTCAAGGTTGTTCCCACTACTAGGTTACAGGATGCCAGTTACTGGGTCTTGATCTCAGACCTGCATTTTCTATTATTCTGGCTGTTTTAGCAATAAGGGAACAAGAGCAGGATGTGGCAGCCTTTGCTACCACCTCTCGATTCCATTTGGCTCTCAGGAATTGAGCCATGCAGTATCTATACTCCTGTTCTGTTCTCATAACAACTGGTGAGAAATGTGGAAGTAGAAGCACCATGAGGTGCAAAGTGGTGAAATCCCTATGTAGTCAGCCAGGAGGCAGTGGGAGCACTGGAGATGGCAGAGTGAATTTTTGAGAGGAGGGAGAAAAAGGAAGAAGAGAAAGCTGGGATGCTGGTGAGAAAGAGAGTGAGCAAGGGGATAAGGAGCAAGGACAGCTGGGGTCTGATGAAGCGAGGGGGTGAAAATAATAAATGAGGGCTAGATGGAGGATGAGAATGTTTTCCTCCTACTGGATCTCAAGAAGAAGATTTTATCTTCCACTGGCTCCTGAGGAAAAAAGTTTGACAACCACGTTTATAGTCTTTACAGCTATCATAGTTGTTGTGGTTGATATTTAAATGAGTTTGAAATTATTAGCCTTCTCATGAACAAAATTTTACTCAGATAAGTCATTACCTGGGTATTTATTTTTATTTATTTTTTTATATACTGTCACTCTGTATACAATCGTGGGAGTTCACAGCAAAATTTAAAACATAATAATATTACACAACAATTACATACTATAAAATACAATCACCTATGAATTATAAAAGTAAGATGCAGGGTGGAGGTTGTTCCAGGGACGTGGCTAGTATCAGTATTCAGTGCTAGCCAGATAAACTGAGCTGGTTAAATCTGGTTGAGGAAAATACTGTCCTAAAGTTACCCAGGTACTGTATGTTTAGTAGCAGCCTTAAAAACTTTAGAAGTGCTAGGCTGGGTCATATCAAGGATTATCAAGCCCAGCATTCTGTCTCCGACAGTGGCCAGTCTCGGTCACAAGCCCCCGGCAGATCACCCATAGATGATCTTTTCCTTTTATCTCACTCCCAGACATAAACACGGGCTCTCCCAAGTTTACCTGGCTAATAACAGTTTGTGGACTTCTCTAATCCTCTTCTGAACCCCTAAATTTGTTGCTTTGATCCAAGTCCTCTAGCAAAAGATTCCAAAGCTTGGTTGTGCACTAAATGAAAAAATTCTTCCTACAATTTGTATCAAATCTGTTGGTTGCTAGTTTCATGGAGTGATCCCTTCTCCTAGTATTGTTGGAAAGGATAAATAACCATTCCAGATTTACCCATTCCTCCTCACTCATGGTTTTATAAATTTCAATCATATCCCCTCTCAGTCTCTGCTCCAAGCTAAAGCGCCTAATCTGTTTAGCTTTTCTCCACAAGCTTTTCTATCCCCCTTATGCCCACCATGCCCTTCTTAGATAGGGTGACTAAAATTGCACATAATAGGTTTGGTCACAACATGTAGCTATGCAAAGGCATTATGCTGATATTCTCAGTTTTGTTTTCTATTTCTTTCCAAATAATTCCCAAATTTTTATTTGCCATTTTAACCACCACCACATGCTGAACTGAGGATTCCAAGGCACTGTCCACAAGGACTCTGAGGTCCCTTTCCTGGATGGCTACTCCTAGTATGGGACCCAGCATGGTGTACCTGAAGTTGGGACCACCTTTCCCTAGGTGCATTACTCTGTACCTGTTCATATTAAACTATATCTGCCATCCAGATGCCCAGGCTCTCAGTTTCACCTCTACAGTTCCATACAATCTGCTTCTGTTTCAACGACTTTACCTGGATACCTGGGTAACTTTACCAGTTACTGGCCTGCTAAATATTAGTGATGTGCAAAGCCCGAACCTTTTGGTTTGGGCTTCGTTTTCAGCCCACCGAAATTTTGGGGGACCCGAATTTCGGGTTAGTGCGCACCAACCTGAAAACAAATTTTCACTGAAATTTCAGGAAGAATTCGTTTGGGATTCGTTGTCACCGAAACAGGCCTAATTCGTCCTGAATGAGTGCACATCCCTACTAAATATTGACCTGTCTGTTCCTGTGCCAGTTGCCTCCATATTGACCTAAAAGCTAAATGCATGAGATGCGGCCTCTCATGCCTGTGGAACTTTTTAATATCACTCTTTGGGTCCATGGTCTTCACTACTTTTTAAGATTATTTATTTATCAATTTATTTAAAACATTTGCATTCTGCTGATCCATAAATCTCAGTGGATTATAACATACATACACAATGAGCAGTAAAATAAACATATATAAAACAAAGTCTACAAAGCAAAGAATCCAAGACACAAAATTGTGTAAAAGGACATAATAGAAATGAGCAATTGGGAGACATAACACGTCAGCAAGCGACACTAGAAAAGAAAAAGTGAGGGAACTTTGGATTCAGTGGAGCTAGAGTAGGGCTGGGTTGGGGAGTTGCGTCCCTGTCTGATGCTGTGGCCAACTGTGGGGGGTAGAAGGGGACCCATCCAATGTCACAAATGAAAGGGGAAGGAGTGTTCCCTCTCATGTTGCAGCTAGCTAGATCCCTGTACAATGATGCAGAACCCTTCCCAAATCACTGTCAAGCATAACTATCACCCCTCCATTGATCCACTCCTTCCCTGCCCAGCAGTCTTCACAACATCAGCGATGTCTCATTTCTATCCCCCACCCCAACCCAGAATCTCTCAGACACATATTACATACACACACTATCCTTCCCCCCAGCAATCTCGCCCTCCTGCCTCTGGTCCCAACTTCAACCTGTTGATGTAAGCCTGAAAGATGATTCAGCTTCAGCTGCACCCCTTCTTCTCCCAGCCAACTAGCTTCCTTCTCCACTGTGTGGGCAGAAGTGCCACCTGAAGTTCTTATTGCAGTCCACAGGTAAATGTGATGCCAGCTCTTCCCTTCACCCATGCAAGCAGATGCAATTCCATCTGAATGGCTCTACTTTTTGGCATGTGACTAGAGAGAGAGGCACCCTACAAATATTGGAGGTGACAAGGAAGAATGGAAGCAGGAAGAAGAGAAGGAGGTGTGTACATGGGTGGAAAGGAGGATGGGTGAGAACATATGTGGAAGAGGTATGGGGGTGCTTTGGCTGGATGCCACTCTTCTCCTGCTCCAGTCTGTTTTCAAACCAGCTGAAAAAACCACTGTACCTGAATGTAACCCGCTTTGAAGTGTCATGAAATGTGAAATACAAATGTAAAAAAAAATATTTAAATTATTATTAAACGTTATTAAAATGGTGTCACTGATATCAATATGAGCTAGACTTGAGGTCTGCATAACACTGCATTAAGTAGTGATCTGAAAACAATGGAAAAGGCATGCCATATACAATTTTTAAAATCACAATTCTGTGCACACTGTGGACATGCATAATTAACTCATTATTCAGCATTAATATAGTTACATATGCAGCTGCAATAGCTTATCACAGCCACAAAGCACCCCTCCTCCTCATTTATCATGTCTTGATATATGGTTAGTGCTTAGTGATATATTTACCACCTCATGGGGCCTAGTTTCAAAAGCATTTAACTGCAGGCAAAGAAGAGCTAAACCTTTTGTTTAAACAGGATCTATTGTATCTATACCTTTTCCAGCCTGGCTGGCACAAACATATTTCTTAACATTCACTGTCTGTGCTCTTCTTCCTTCTTTCATTAGCATGCAGCAGCATAATGCACTCTATAGTGCCCGCTACATTCCCTCCTGCTTTATGTGTCTTCACTCTGAATTTTGGAGAAAGGGGAAAACTGTAAATTTAAAAGAAGAACCAATTATCTTCTAGAGAAAACAAAACTCTGACACACTGAAGTTTTGTGGCTTTTACTGTCCTTTCCCCTCAGGGTTTCCTGCAACTCCAAACTGAATCACTTGTTCACGAAAACGCTCAAGAAGCTGATGCTTTTCTATTCCATAACAGCAAACAACACTAAGGATGTGCATTCGTCCTGGATCGGGGAGCCTGAAATATGAAGGAATTTTTCCTGAAATTTCGGGAAAAATTAGTTTCGGGTTTAGTGCGCACTGACTCCTGTTAGTGTGCGTTAACGAAAAATTGTTAGCGTGCACTAAACCAAAATTCGGGTCTCCCCAAATTTTAAAGGCCCGAACTGTGGGAAATACGAGATTTCACATGGCGGGCCGAAAACGAAGCCCAAACCAATAGGTTCTGGCTTTGCATATCCCTAAACAACACTAGCACACTATTTTCATCCAAAGAAAGACTGAAATGCATTCATTTACACTGAGTCCAGCCTTTGTTATCCTAGCCTTCACCTAATCATTGACAACCTATGGCAAAATGTTTACTCTTGTGTGCCCACTGCACACAGCAGTTCTATCTAATGCTCTCCTGATTCCTTCTACTACCAGCCCTGGTCTCCAACCTGCTCCAGGATTCCCTGTGCTCAAAGTAATCTGCACTGTGCTTCCTTACGCTACCATCAAGAAATGAAAATCAGCTCCTCAGCTTATTGTTTTATTTTAATAACATTTGTTCATACTGTATCAGTTCGCTCTGTACCAAGGAAGAGCATAATTCAAGCAGTAATATCAAAATCCCAGCAAAGAAGGGATTGGAAGAGAGTGAGAGAGAGAATAAAGGGTGGAAGAATGTGGAAATTATCCTTATACAAACACACACACATAGTGCCTGTCTATTGTCTGAGGCAGTATGCCAGTCCAAGAACAGAGTGACTACTTGTGGTTATTTTCCTTTGGAAGAGGGATGACTTGTTGCATATGAAATGAATGGGATACAGCAGATAGTCAGCCAGTGACGCCATGTGCTCCCAGCACACATTATGCACTTGCAGTATATACAAGTATATACTGCAGTAAGACAGGTGGCGCCAATGTGTTCATAGGGAATCAAGTGAACATAAAGAATAGGCACAACAATAAATAAAGAAAATTAATGGAAAAGAGTTTAAATCTCAAACAAGGAAATGAAAACAGAAAAATTCCTCTGAGTATATGCATGAGGCTTAGCATGTTCAAATTCATTCAGACACATTCATCTGAGCTGCAGGAATAGCAGTATGTGACTCCCCATGCCAAACAATCACTGATACCCTAACCACCACAAGAATAACAATCATATGAGTACATTTTTAAAGGTATTTCACATTTACAAATGCCTTGTATGTGCATACATTCAAAGTATGTGTGTACAAATGATTTTCCAAACATGCCAAATATGAACCAACCCACCTGCACCACATGTAATGGATAAGCACCCACAGAAAGCAACCCGTTAAAGTGAAATCACTGAAGTTGGTTCTGAACTATTAGGCAAAGTCAGATGTAGCAGAGGTCAGCATACAGACGAGATGAACAGGAATCAGGAATTTGGAGACAGGAACTGGAAACAATCAGGAACACGGATCAACAAAGCACGGAGGCAACGAGTACTCAAAACCAAACAGGGAACTGAGGAGTCCTGTTGCAAAGGCAACGCTTCAGTGCGAGGCCTGAGCATTTATACACTGAAGGATCTGATGTCAGCATCTGGGTCCGCAGCCAGGTTCCCGCTGCAGGCCCTTTAAAAGAATTACTGATGCGCACGTGCCTAGGGAGGGGACGCGGCACCACTGGCAACGTCTGCCCGCAAACCCCGCAGAGAGGCCCGACGGATGGAGGCATCCTGGCTGGAATTTCCGCGGGCAGCGAGCGTAACACTACGGCCAATAAAAGATAAGTAAAGACTTCAAATAACTGGTGAACCATCCACACATGCCATGATTTCCTTATACCCAATACTGAGCTTATTGATCAACTCTACACACTGAATTGTAGGAAAAAATATGCATATGCCACTTATAAAAGGCATTCAACATGCATTTATAATATAAATATACATATGAACAGATTCCATACCAAAAATATATCTATTTTATAAAAGTACACATGTATATTTGTTGTGCATAAAACCTGCCCCTCTATATATGCATATTTATATTGCCTTTACATGCAAATGTGGGTATGTAAGGGCAGATCTCATAACCTTTCTCCCTAACTGCACCATGTTGGAAGAAAAGGACCCCTGCTTAGGAAGCCTAAGTTCCAGCCACAGGAGGTGGACCTTCTTATCAAGGAAGTCATGAAGTTCAGAGCATCTTGTATGGGAAGGAGTCCAGGAAAGTGGGATCCTACAGAAAAAAAAATTCAGATCAGGGAGAAAATCCTCCTTAGACTGAATGCTGTTTTCCACAATAACAGAAAAGTAAGAACATAAGAATTATCATGCTCGGTCAGACCAAGATCCATCAAGCCCAGCAACATTGGCCAATCCAGGTCGCAAATACCTGGCAGATCCCATAAATTAGATCTAATTCTTTTTACTCACTCTCAGGGACAGCAATAGCTTTCTTCTGTGTACCTGGTTAATAACATGTTATGAATGTTTGCTCCAGGAACTTGTCCAAACCTCTTTGCTATGCTAGCTGCCTTGATTACATCCTCTGGCAACAGATTCCACAGCTTGATAGTGCGCTGAGTCAAAAAGTACTTTCTACAATTTGTTTTGAATCTGCTGGTTATTAACTCATGGAGAGTCCCCTAATATTATTTGAAAGGATAAATAACCATCCTTTATTTACCCGTTCCACCCCACTAATAATTTTATGAACTTCTAACATGTACCCTCTCTGCCATCTCTTTTACAAGCTGAAAAATCCTAGCATGCATAGCCTCTCATCATGGGAGAGATGTTCCATCCCCTTTATCATTTTTGTTATCCTTTTCTAGTACTGCTCTGTCTTTTTTGAGATGCGGTGACCAGAACTGCACATAGTTCTCAAGGTGCAGTTGCACCATGGCTCGATACAGAAACAATATGATATTTCCTTTCGGATCATTCCTAACATACTACAGTGGACCCTTGAGCTACAACCGGCTTAACTTACAAACAACTTGGATTACAACCAAAATTTTAGTTTTGAGTTACAACCAAAGTCTTGAGTTACAACCTGAATGCCGGCCAAGGCCATGTGTATCCGCTTGTGCGTGCGGTTGCTTCTAATTGGGTGTTTTTTCCTGTCAATCGTGTTTTTTTGGGCTTGGTGGGTGGGACTTCTGCTCTGCTGTTGCAGTGATTGGCTGCTGCTGCTACAGATGAGGCCTGTCCATCTCAGGCGCACCCAGAGCTGCAAATGTTCACAGGAGCACATAGGCAGACCTGGCACGGCATTGCAGTAAGCAACAACATTCACTGGTGACCAAGGAAGCTTCTGTGCAGCAGCAGAAAGGGAGTGTAGCACTCAGCTGGCTACAGCAAGGTATCAGGAGGGGAGGAATGAGTATGCTGGGAGGGGAAAATGAGTGTTTGGGGGCCAGAGGTGTGCTCTGAGGGTGTGGAGAGAGGGGAATCCTCCCTCTCCTCCCTTCCTGCAAGTCAAAGATGTCAACTTGAATGGTGAGTACAGTATGAAATTGTTGTTTCTGGTAGGCTAGGCACATTTTATAACTTTTTGGTGAATACACTAGGAAAATTATAGGTGTTTCTGGTAATTACGTACATTATGCAACCCTTTTTTAATATGAAAATGTCAGGTAAGGGGTGCTTTGGGAGGTTCGGAACTCATTAAGAGTATTCCCATTATTTCTTATGGAAAAAATAGTCTTGACTTACAACCAACTTGAGTTATAACCAGTTTGTAAGTCAAGAGTCCACTGTATTTGCTTTTTTGACAGGCACTGCACAGTGCATACTGAGCAGAGTATTTGAACATATTGTCCACATGGATTTCAAGGTCCTTTTCTTGGATAGTGACTCTCAATTTAGAACCCAGCATTGTGCACCTTTAGTTAGTAATACTTTCCCCTATGTACATCACTTTGAACTTTTCTACATTAAATTTAATCTGCTATTCAGATGCCCAGTCTACAGGTCTTATAAGGACCTTCTGCAGTTGTCACAATCTATTGCTGTTTTAACAAATTTGAATAATGTTGTGCTATCTGCAAATTTGATCACCTCACTTGACATTCCCTTTTCTAGATCATTTATGAATATGTTAAACAGAACAGATCCCAGTACTAGTCCCTGTGGTACTCCAGCCTTCCCCCATTTGGAAAACTGACCATTTAGTCCTACTCTCGGTTTCCATCCTTTTAACTTTATATTTATTAATTTTCTGAATTACATAAGCAAAATAGACACTTACAACCAGAAACAGGCACAGCCATCAGTATCCAATTAACTATTCAAGCAAATAAAAAGAAAAACAGAGGAAACTATCAACATATCTATAGTAACACTGGGGAAGAGTAGTTTAGAAAAAATAGGGAGATCATTAAGGAAATAAAATTAAAAACATGTATAGAAATTGGAACCAGACATGAATTAAACCCCTTTCAAAAATGCTGGATCAAAAATAAAATTACCCTGGATCACTCCTTGTCATCACTGGAGTTGAATTAGAAATGTTTTTGCATCTAAGAAAAAATTTAACTGATCGGGGGGAGGAGGGGAAGACAAATTTGGCAGAATTGTATGTAATAAAAATGATATACCAAGAGAACTTTTCTGTTGGTGCATAGCAGGAAACCTTTATTTTTTCTCTTGAGTAACCTTGGCCACAAAACAAAACATTCACATTACAAAAGTATTAATGCATTAATAAGTTCAGATCCTGTTCAAAATCCAGTGAGACAAACAATGTCACTCTTTCTTGACAGTCTGAGGAGGATTGTTCTAGCAAAAATGTTAAATTAGTTAAATCCTTAGGAGCTTGACCAACCCCTGGAGACTGTGAACTACCCCTCCCAGAATTAGATGGCAAAAAATAAATCCTATTAACAGGTGGTACTGCTTCAGGCAAAATGCAAAATTTCAGTCACGTATTTTCTAAATAATTCTCAAAACAACATCCCATACACATTAGAAAAATTTAAAATCCGAAGATTCAAATGTCTAATACAATTTTTTCAACAGTCCAATTTATTATGTATGAAATTCTTATCCTGCACAAATAGAGCATTAAAGGATTTTATTTCAGTGACATTCTCCAAATTGTTTTTGCATTTCTTCTGCTCCTGAGCAGAAGTCTTGAACCCTTGACATAGGGCTTCTTTTTTGGATGATAGTGACCCCAAGTCTGTGGTACATTTCAAAAAAAGAACTCTCCATTTTCACCAAGATGGCCCAGAGAGTATCTAGTGTATGTTGTGCTTCCCGGCTGCAAAAGCTCCATGGTTGGGCCTGCTCACCTCGCTACGCCTTCTACCAGCTCCGGGCACGGCCCCTTCACGGCCTCTTCCTGCTCGCGGCAACTCCGGTCTCCCTGCGCTCCCACTCCAGACCAGGCCTCACGGCGGGGCTTGGTGTCCTCCGGTACTGACCTCTGCCTGTTACTTTGACTACGTTTGATTGCCGCCTGGATTTTACCTTTGCCTGTTTCCTCGACCATGTCTGAACGCTGCCCAGTACTGACCTCTGTCTGTCCACTGACCATGTCTGCATGCTGCCTGGAACTGACCTCTGCCTGAACACTGACCACTGATTGCCTCCTGGAACCTGACCTTTGCCTGACTGACCATCCGTGGACTGACCACTGGTATTGACCCCTGCTTTGGCTGACCATGCTATCCTTGACTCTGGCCTTGATCCTCACTCTTCATTCAGAGACTCTGTTCTGGCCCTCTCTGACTCCTGGACTTCCTGACCTGAACATCGACCATGCACCCTTGTTCGTGGTGGGCACACCCCTGAACTTTCTCTCTCGGAGATCCTGCGAGGTCCACTTAAGACCAGGCGACCCGGGTAACCAAGGGCTCAACCTGAGGGAACCCTAGGTTGCTATTGGTGAAGCTCCAGCTAGCCTCTGTCTCCTCCTATGCTCCGCCTCCTGGTGGCAGGCACTCTCTGAGTCCGACCAGGGAGCCGACCAATCATGCACCAGGCCAAGGGTCCACCTCCCGGTGCAATAATGTAATCACAGCAGGCTTAATAAAGGCTCCAAGGGACTTACTGACAACTGAAGAAGAATTCAAAGTTTGACACACATCAGCTCCCTTTACTAATGGAGCCTTATCTACAATAAATGCTGTTGTCATGAATTCCCTCAGGCCCTCAAAATTCATATGCAAACTTCCTACAGCCACCGTGGTCACCAACAATGGAGAATCATTCAAAACACAATAAGTTGATATACTCTCCTCTGCCCCAGTGGCACTAACATCATTGATAAGTACCATTTCAGCGAATGTAGCTTGAACAATCCTCTGGCTAGGCAGCAGCCTCTGATCCAGTTGGCTAAGTGAGCTCTCCTTCCACAGCAGTAGCCATGTTCCCTTGAATTATCTGCAATGGGAATTACCTTGCCCTGAATCTGGGAAAATGGAATAGCAAAGCTATCAATCCTGTGGACTTGGGGGGAATAAGAAAGGATATGCTGAGCAGAACCTTTCACGCTGCCATTCTAACTCTTTCTCCGCCCAACCTCCCCCCCCCCCCCCAACCAAGTCTTATTTCTGTTTCCAGCCTTTTAACCATTTACTAATCCACAATAGAATACTGCCTCCTTTCCATGATTTTGTAATTTTTTGAGGAGTCTCTCATGGGGGAATTTGCAACTGCCTTCTGAAAGTCCAAATGTACTATATCAACCAGCTAACCTTAATCTTCATGCTTATTTATACCTTCAAAAAATTGTAAAAGATTGGTAAGACAAACTTCTCCTTGCTAAAACCATGTTTATTCTTCCCCATTAAGCCATATCTATCTATATGACTAGTAATTTAGCTTTTAAGACTGGCTTCACCCTTTTGCCTGGCACTGATATCCAACTCCCCTATGTATAGTTTTTCAGATAACCCCTGGAGACCTTTTTAATAATCGGGATCATATTGGCCACCTTCCAATCTTCAGGAATTGTGGCTGTTTTAAATGAAAGGTTACAGAGTATTAGTAACAGGTTAGCAATTTCATGTTTTAGTCCTTTTAGAACTCTGAGGTGAATACAATCTGGCACCAGTGATTCATTACTCTTTGTATTTCAATCTAATCTATTACATCCTCTATTATCACAGATGTTTGTTTTAGTTACTCAGAATTCCCATGATTAAAGAATGTTTTATTGTTGGTATATTCCCAACATCCTCCTCCCTAAAGACCAAGGTAAAGAATTCATTCAGTTTATCTGCTATTTTCCTGTCTTCCCTGAGCACTCCTTTTGCCCCTCAGTCATCTAGAGGTCCAGCTGACTCTGTCACAGGCTTTTTGCTTTAAATGTGCTTGAAAAAGGTTTTAATATTAATTTTTGCTTCTCTGGCAAACTTTTTCTCAAAGTTTCTCTTGGCCTATCTAACTAGTGATTTACATCTAACACTAGTGGTTTTGCTCTTGCCTATTTTCATTTGGGTCTGTTTTCCATTTTTTGAAAAATTCCCCTTTAATTTTAACTGCCTCCTTTACCTCATTATTAAACCATGCTGGCAGTCGTTTGGTCTTCCTTCAACCTTTTTTAATGCATGGAATACATTTTATCTGGGCTTCCAAAAAGATATTTTTAAACAATGTCCATGCCTCATGCAAAATTTTAACCCTTGTAACCATGCCTTTCAGGGTTTTTTTTTCTAATTTCCTCATTCTATTGTAGTCTCCCTTTTTTAAGTTATTTGCTACTGTAGTAGTTTTACTTTATTTCCTCTCTCACGTGATTATGTAAAATTGTATTATATTATAATTGCTATTGCTTAGCAGCCTCACCACAATAACCCCTTGAACCAGGTTGTGTGTTCCACTGAGGACTAGATCTAAAGAAGCTGCTTCTCAGCTTCATGGCACCAGCTGTTCCATGAAGCATTTATGACATCTAGAAAATTAACCTCTACTAGTTCCCAATGAGACACTGACCTCAGTTACTAGTGGCAAAACCTTAGACACAATGTCAAGGAGAAACAAACCAGAATGAGGGCAGAAGGGCCCAACAAGCCAGTACTAAGGACCCCATCTGAGTTTGCTGTGATGATGATACCCATACTTTCAATAAAAAGAAGGTAAGCAGAGAATATATGCAAGAATATAAGATTCTTGCATATAATATGAGGCCTGATTTTAAAAAGCATTTACTCAAGTAAATAGACTTTACTCACATAAGTGGGCTTTTGAAAATTGCTACAATATATGCCATTGATTTGTCCATAGGATTTAATCACATAAGTGCACTTTACTCAAGTAAATGGCTTTTGAAAATTGCTACAATAATAGTTACATTTACAACGCAACTCCTTTTGAAAATTACTCCCCAAATTTCTAACTAGATAGATATAGAGATAGAAAGATAGATATAGATATATATAGACACAAAAAGACCAAGTAAAATGTAATTATACAAAGTGCTCAACAACCAGACCAAAACACTCTCCAAAGGAATGGAAAAAGAACACTAGTGAGAATAATATGATAACAATTTAAAAATACATCTTTATTAATATTATTAGAAACGGATAAAATAAAAGAAAACCTTGATGCTGAAAAATATAGTAGATCAAACAACCTAACACCTGCCCCTATGTACATGTATAGGTTTAAGAATTTGGCATAAGTGTCTCCCTGCCTGTACAAATACCAAGTCACTAATATGGCATATAGTGGTTATTCACATATCGGATCATACAGCATTATGATGCATTACAATAGGATTTAACTAAAAAATGTATATAGAGATTACAAATGTGTTATGAATCACAAAACCATAAGCATATGTTATAAACACTAATTCAAAGAGAACATCACTCAAAAATATACAAAAATATACTAAAGAAACACCTGATGCAATGATGTAGATAAACAATTTACATTTATTGCAAAATCAACTCATAAAACACATATGGAACAGGTGTTCCTCCTGGGTATGATGTCAAATGCCCTCAAGGACCTTGTTTCGCCAAATGTGGCTTCTTCAGGGGGAAACCCTGATGAATTGGACACCCAAAAATCTTGTAAGGCTCCACATGCCAAAGCAAGGGAAGCGAAAAGTAAATCTACGTTTAAAAAATCGACAGGATTGTTTTGCCGATTTGAGTTAGTTCAAGGTCGTTAAGGAAGAAAAAAAACAGGAAGTGCTGGTTGCATTGTTGGCATCCATAAAGCAGGTACTTCACTTAAGGAAGAGGTATGAAAAGGCTGTATTCTCCGTCTGAAAGTGTTAATTCAACATTCATCTGAAAACTTTCCTCATTGATAGACAAAGACTGAATGTAAGAATGCAAAGATTGGCACTCTGTTAGGCAGCTGCGCGATGAGGATCATCAGCAAAAGCGGCACCACATTTTCGGTTCCCGTCGGTAAGCAAGGAATGAGAAGAAGGCATCGCTATGGGAAGTGTTTTATCCCCTTTCTGCTGATGATCCTCATCATGCGGCTGCCTAACAGAGCAGGTCAAGAACAGTCTTCCCTATCTTTTGTACTGCATCTCTAATAACTACTGAAGCCTGAGCCTTTGGGCATGTAGCTGACACTCCAGCCTCAGAGCCCACCTCTGCAGCCATTGGGTGCCTAGCCAATGCTGATGGTGCCCAGCATTGGCTAGGTACCATCAGGATTTACATCCAGAAGGCCTAGGTCTAAAAGAGAAGGAGACCCTACAGAGGAAGAGAAAGGAAGCAGCACCTCAATAGGCTGAGGCCTGGGGCCATCAGTTGAGGGGATATGGCACTAGCTACTGTGCTGCTGCAGGATCTGGTGATGGTGGTGGTGGTTGCTGGCTATCTAGAGCTGGCACAGCAACCAACAGAAGGGGGCCTATAGCTCCTTCTCTTTCTCCTCCTCGTTTTCTTCCTCTGAGCTGGTGGTATCTGTGAACAGAGACCAAGGTGTGTGTCAAACCGTCAACTGATATGCACAGGGGTATGATGTGCAGCATGATACAATGTGTCTTCCATTTATGGGAGAGATGGAAGCTATGGGAGGTGATTCTATCTGTGGAACACCCATCTCCTATAGGAGGTTGTAAAGCCACATATAGGTTCCCTAAGACACATTTGCTTCTGTACAGTGGTCCTTTACAGCATGGTGCCTAGTTAGTGTTAAGAGCTCTGAGGTGGCCCCAATGGCTGAGTGGTATGTGTTGGACAGTGCCTTGGATTCCAGTCAGACAATAGCCATGATACAGCGACAAGGCAAAAGATCCCTTTTGGAAGGGAGGCATAGACAATCCCTGGTAAGCATACTTGGAGTTAGTTCTCTCTTCCTACTTACTTCCTTAGTTGGCCTCTGAGTACAATAAATGTTGTGCTTCATACATGGCAGTCCATGACCCCAGGAGTTTAGAAAGAATGTGCATAAGAGATTCTAGCAGCTATTGGTAGAGACAGGGTATTGTTGAGTGGAAGGGTAATAGTGGAGCCTGTAATAGAAGCAAGAAATAGACCATGTTGCCATCTCCTTTGATGGGCATTTAGGGAACTGCCCAGCATGCAGCTGGTCCAGCCACTTCTTGTTGCATGACCCTTTTATTCCTCCGACTCTCTAGATAGGGAACAGAGGGTACTCATTCCTCCCCACCAGGGATGTCCACCTGGCTACCTCCCTGGTGATGTAATTTGGTTATTTTACTGAGGTGGGGGAGTGGGGAAATGCCATTTTGGAATGAACCAGCCCTAGCAAAACTGGAAGTGTGTGCATACACACATGAAAAAGTAAGTATGAATATGTATGAAATTTTGCGTATATAGAAAAGTACACATGTAGTTTTGGGGAGAGATATTCACATATTTTAGAACCTGCACAGATAGATCCATGCAAATTCTAAAATACTATAGCAGATGGGTGCCGTCCTATATATGTGCGTATATGGGGGCCACATGGAGATCTTTGTGGAGGATGTCAGGGTCATATCCACACTGGAAACATTTTTTTAAGATGATGAATATGAATTACTTTTAGTCTAGTACAGAGAGCAAAATTGTCATTCCAGCCAGTGACGTACTAAGGGGAGGGTGCAGGAGTGTGGTCTGCCCTGGGTGACAGCCAGGAGGGGGGTGCCGGCTGGGAGGTCAGTGGCCACAAGCAGAGTCCATCCTGCTCGCCGCAGAAGATGAAAGCCACTGGGCCACAAGGGGAGCCCATCCTGCTCGTGGCAGGCCACCAGGCTGCGAGCCTTGGAAGCAGGGCTGGTGGAGGCACTTGGTGTTCTCCTAGATTGCCACGGGTCTGGGGCCAGCAACTACATAGCCTTTTCTTCTTCCTACCTATGCAGCCCAGAAGAGGAAGTGGTGGGTTCGTGTGGGCAGGAAGAAGGAAAAGCCATACAGTCACAGTCCGAAGCAGGAGGAAGATCAGTACTCATCCCAGGTCATTGCAGGAAGAGGCAAATCAGCGTTTGAGTACACAT
Source organism: Rhinatrema bivittatum (assembly GCF_901001135.1). NCBI lineage: Eukaryota > Metazoa > Chordata > Amphibia > Gymnophiona > Rhinatrematidae > Rhinatrema > Rhinatrema bivittatum. The sequence goes on from NC_042619.1 coordinate 111,590,855, forward strand.
GGAGTAGCAACAGTGCTGTCCCACTCCCCACTGCAGGTGCAGGAAGCAGAGCCGTACCAGCTCCTGCAGCCTCAAGAAAAATGAATAGTCCCTGTCTGTCGCAGAGGCTGAAGGAGGAAGCTGCTGCTGTGCTTCTGATGGGGAGTGGTGTAGGAGGGAAGTGAGAGAGAGTGTGTTTGTGTCTATGTGTGTGTGAGAGCATGACTATGTGTATGTGTCTGTCTGGAAGAGTGTGTGTGTGTGTGTGTGTATGTGTGTGAGAGAGGGACCCTGTGTGAAGGGGTTTGTATGTATAAGAGATACAAATGGAGGGAGCCTGTGTGCAGGGGAATGTGAAAGTGTGTGCAAGAGAGAGAGAGAGAGCCTGGTTACCTGTGTGAGGGAAAGAGGAACCGGAGATCACTGAGGGGGGGGGGGGATATGGGGATGGAGAAGTGAACTGGGGAGGGACAGAGAAATGAACTGGGGGAGTGAAGGGGATGGGGAAGTGAACCTGGGGGTGGTGGGGGGGGGGGGGTGCTAAAGGAAGTATCCACCTTGAGTGCCAAACACTTTAGATACGCCACTGATTCCAGCCAAAGATTTCCATATCCAGTCCTCTTCACTTTTCCCCAGAGTGATTAAATCAAATATATATATATATAAAAAAGCATCCAGCATTGTGGCCATAATACCAATACTACCTTATTCAGAAAGCAGGTCCTCCTCTCCTTTATCATGTCTTTCTGCAGAGACCCTGGGGGCCAATCATTCTAAACCTGGCAGTAAGTAAGTTTGGAGTTGCAGGTGTTAGAATCTGAGACTGCAGAGCAATAAAAACCTGTAGCAGCAACAGGTTCAGTTAAGAAAAAGTCAAAGATGAAGAACAGTAAAAATGGCACAGGCAAATGGGACTCTGCTTCTTTCAGGGCCATGGCAGATAATATTGATGGCAGTGGTGATCTAATGACACAGTTAATACAACTGGCATTGATTTAAAAACAGCAGCAAGGAGGCTGAACTAGAATGCCTTGCAGCATCGATTCCAGGGAGAATGTCGTGATTTCTAGTACTTACTGCTCCAAGAAAAACTCTTGAACAAGACATTGCATGAATGATGGGACTTAAGGACTGTGGCACCATGCACAATTTTAGGCTAGCCAGAGGACAGATTCAGGCTGAACTCTGGAAGAAATCTTGCATAAACTTCTTTAATAGTGACAAAAAAAAACCCCAAACAAAAGCAGCTCTGCTATACTTCCCAGTTCAACAACATAAATGCTGTATTACAACTTACAGTTCAGCAGTATTTTCTTCCATCTCTCCCCTGGGCCTCCCATTCCCTCCTGGGCCTGGCTAGTTATACATCTTCCCAGGAACCTCCCCCCGAACCAGGATCCTCTGCTGTCTTAGGCTTAAGATGAACCAGGCCAGATCTCTGGATCTGGTCCTTTAAGACGTTTTGGGAGTTTCTCCTATATATTCCTTCACGATGACCTGCAGCAGAGGTCATATCCTTGGCATCACCTTGAATAAAATTTATCACTCATGGAGGACAGCACAATGTCCTCAGTGACAAAACAAAAAAAAAAAACCCAAAATATGTACTGCAGGAAGTGCTTTGTCCCATCCCTGGGGTTGACTTTCCATCAATTTGTTTATATTTCAACAAAGACCCCAATTATAAATTATTACCCTACTTGCCATTCTTTTAAATACTTTATTTTATATGACACTTTTTATTTTGGGAGGAGAGTGGGCTTAACTGGAATTATAATAATGATAGACGACGCCTTAAAATTCAGGTTTCCATTTTACATAGAAGTTGCTTATTGGAACATGAGCCAACCCTATCAGATCAGTAGTCCAAAACAAGTCTAAACAATCACAGTATCTGATCAGTTTTTAGTTTTCAACTTCAGTGCTTGTTAATGAATATGTTTGGAAAAGGCTTTTTCTTTGTGTCCTCTACTGGTGAGCAAAAATGCAATCTCTTAGGGGCAGATTTTCTCGGGTTACGCGCGTATGTTACATGCGTAGCCTTTGAAAATCTGCCACTGCGTGCACCGAGCCTATTTTGCATAGGCTCGGTGGCGCACGCAAGCCCCGGGACGTGCGTATGTCCTGGGGCTCTGCAAAAGCGGCATTCTGGGGGCAGGGCGCCGGCCCGGGGGCGGGACCGAGGCCTCCGGAAGAGCTGCCTGGCCGGGGGATGGTGATTTCAGAGTGGCCTCGGAGGGAACGGAGGAAGCCTGTGCGGCTCGGCTCTCACAAGTTGCACAATTGTGCACCCCTTGCGCGCGCCAATCCTGGATTTTATAACATGCGCGCAGCAGCGCACGCATGTTATAAAATTGGGCGTAGATTCGTTCGCACCAGGTTGCGCGAACAAATCTATGCACACGCGCAGGTTTGAGGGTCTGCCCCTTAATGTGTAGTCTACTCTTTCTTCAATTGAATAATGCCCTGTTTGCATTTGCAATGCCATTTAGGGGTGTGCATTCGTTTGCAACGTATTGGCAATCCGCAACGTATATGCCATATTCGTTGTATTCGTGGGGGTCACGAAACATATGGCGAACGCCCACGAATACAACGTATCACTAACAAATAAACCCCCACCCTCCTGATCCCCCCAAGACTTGCCAAAAGTCCATGGTGATCCAGCGGGATCCTGGAGCGATCTCCTGCACTCGGGCCATTTGCTGCCGGTATTCAAAATGGCACAGATAGCCCCTGTGACATAGTAAGGGCAAAGGCTATCAGCGCCATTTTGAATACCGGCAGCCGACGGCCCGATTGAAGGAGATCACTCCAGGACCCCCGCTGGAACACCAGGGACTTTTGGCACGTCTTGGGGAGGTCAGGAGTCCCCCCCCAAAGACTTGCCAAAAGTCCCTGGTAGTCCAGCGGGGGTCCTGGAGCAATCTCCTTCACTCGGGCCATCAGCTCCCAGTATTCAAAATGGCACCAATAGCCTTTGCCCTTACTCTGTCACAGGGGCTACCAGTGCCATTGGTTGGCCCCTGTCACATGGTAGGAACACAAGATGGCACCGGCCATCGATTGCTCCTACCATGTGACAGGGGCCGACCAATGGCACCGGTAGCCCCTGTGACATAGTGAGGGCAAAGGCTATCAGCGCCATTTTGAATACCAGCAGCCGACAGCCCGAGTGCAAGAGATCATGCCAGGACCCCCGCTGGACCACCAGGCACTTTTGGTACGTCTTGGGGGGGGTCAAGAGGGTGGGGGGTTGTAGTTAATTACATTTAAAGGATTGGGATGGGTTTTTTGGGGGGAAATGAATACATACGAAACTAATGAATGGATCGGGGTCCCCCGAGAACAGATGCAACGGATTTGGCTCCCCACGAATATGAATACCGAATGGGACGCATCTGTCCCTGCTGCACATCCCTATTGGCTGCCTAGATTTAGGTGAATTTTCAGCTGCAAACGTAGTTACCAAGATTTAATTGAAAATTAGCTTCAATCTAGATAGTCAATATTGGGCCAAAGAGGCTGGGAGCTCAGCAATAAAAAAAAAAAAAAAATGGTCAGCTGCTGGTCACACTGGTTTCCTCCTGGCCCTATAGATCTGCTCATACTCACATTTGAGAGGTTGATGATGCATGATTTAGTGCAGTCTGAATGCCTGCCCTCCCATAGGTTTTATGACCTTACTCAGGAGGAACATTTAGCTTTACAATTCCTTTCTTGACAACACTCTTTGGTGATTAAAACCACCACTAAAGGAAGTGGCATAGTGCTGATGGATCACACTCAATATACCATGAAGTTTACCATCAACTATCTGATACTGACTTTTACAAGATACTCAATGCCAATCCAACCCCATATTTAAGTGACAAGATCACCACAGTAGTACAGTTGGATGCTGTTTATTTGACCAACAAAGAGGCTGATTTTTTGTTGAGAAATTTCTGGAAACCCTGGTTTTCTATATTCTACCTAAAGTACACAAGAATCTGCAGCATCTACCGGGTCATACCATTGTGTTGGGCATCAGCTCTATTCTTGAGCCATTGTCTATTTTTGTGGACTGATTCCTGTGTCCCTTTGTACCCCTCATTTCATCATACATAAGAGACTCTGGCTATTTTATCACCATAATGGATGCGATCAACCTTCCCAGTGAACCCATCCTCCTGGCAATTTTGGATATTGAGGCTCTCTATACGAATATACCCCAGGAGGATGCTATTACGTACATCTGATCCCCGAATACCCACTACCTTCCTGGATCAATGCACGCATGTTGCCCTGACATGAATATTTTTTATGTTTGAGGACTGATATTTCCAGCAGATCAAAAGCACTGAAATGGAGGCCACCATGGCCCCAGACATAGCCTGCCTATACTTTGAGAGTTTGAGTCCAGATGGCTATATGGATGTCTATTTTGGTCACTGATTATCAAATGGGTCAGATACATTGATACAAACACAAATAGGGTTTCCAGGTGAATAATACAATTTATAGACGCCAATCTCTTGTATTATGTAAAGAAATTATATATGTAGGACCACTACCGACTGGATCTGCTAATCAGTCAGACCCAACATAGGAGAAGTCACATTGCTTTTTTAATAAATAATTTTAATCCTGAGTCATGTTTCAAAAAATATTGCCATGGGAAATGGCGAAGCCACACCGGGCTTTCGTTTAATCCAAAACTCGCAACAAAATAGTAGCAGTACTTAGCTTCAAAAATGCAGTCCCGACGTGATCACGTTTCGGACCCTTTAGGTCCTGCTTCAGGGGTGAAAACTTCTAAATCCTCAATAGTGGAGTCACGATGTTGTTCCCAAACGGCAAGCAAAACGGTGTTTCCTGTTTAATCATTCAATGGCGGTCTGCATTAGGACCTGCTAATGCAAATGGCGGAAATGCAGGGTATTTAACCATATCCACCGGATATGACGTCCAACATATGTCAATCAAAAAATTCGGAAGGGTAGCAAATCCTCTAACAGGATGTCTATCAACAGGAGAGGGAACTCTCCAGGTTTAGCGCTTAATTAAATGCCAATCACAGTCTCCAAAAGGTTGATGAATTCGCGCTGAATACAGACTCTTTATAACAGAAATGTTATCGGCACGGAAGCTCATGTAAAAACACCACCAGAGCATATAAACTACTTGCAGACCTTAAGCGTGGAAAATCATGCTCTTATCCTTAAAAGATGTCTCAATAAGGGAGGAAATCTGATCACCTCCCTCAATAAGGGAGGAAATCAGATACATTGATGATATTTTTATTATTTGTCAAGGTACTGAAATTCAATTTTTTTCTTTTTTTTTTTCCGACTGTTAATACCTGTAATCCTGTCCTATAGTTTCCCCAATACATAAAACAGATTTCCATTTTAGACATGATTGTTCGGATACAGGATGGACATCTGATAATGATTATTTACCATAAGGATACTATTACGGCTATGGCTGCTGAGCAACCGCCTCACCACCAGGGGTCCTTCTAGAGCTGGCTCTCCTGACGGGCCCAGTCCATCTCCCTTGTTCACTCTATGTTCTGGACTTCCCTTTATATCCCTGCCTGGCAGTTCCCTTGGTGCTTCGGCATCGAGCTCGCCTGGGCTCCCTGCTCTAGCCTTCCTTGCTTTGCTGTGCGTGTGGTACTTGGGCCTTGCTTTGCCTTGCGCTGTGTGTGGCCTTCTACCCTGCTTTGCTTTGCCTTGCGCTGTGTGTGGCCTTCGGGCCTTCTACCCTGCTTTGCCTTGCCTTGCGCTGTGTGCGGCCTTCGGGCTCTCTGCCTTGCCATGTGTGTGTGTGTGTGTGTGGCCTTCGGGCCCTCTGCCCTGCCGTATGTGTGTGGCCTTCGGGCCCTCTGCCCTGCCGTGTGAGTGAGGCCTTCGGGCCCTTTGCTCTGCCGTGTGAGTGAGGCCTTCAGGTCCGCTGTCCTACTGTGTGCGTGTGTGGCCTTCGGGCCCTCTTCCCTGCCGTGTGTGTGGCCTTCGGGCTCTCTGCCTTACTACTAGGTACCTTGACCCAGCCTGGACTCTGACACTGTTGCCTACCACCTGCCCTGACCCAGCCTGGACTCTGACACTGTTGCCTGCCACCTGCCCTGACCCAGCCTGGACTCTGACACTGTTGCCTGCCATCTGCCCTGACCCAGCCTGGAATTTGACACTGCTTCCAGCCTTACTCTGCTCCACTGTCACCATCATCAGAGACTTTCCAGCCATCCCTATCTCTCTCTACCTGGAGTCACTCCAGAAGGTGGTGTTCACAACACCAGAACACAGCCCGAGCATAACAGATACAGATACAAAGACTCTTAAAGTAATCTCTGTTGCTAGCATATGCAGGCATGCTATGCTCCAGATTGTCCTAGAAGTTGTTTTGCCCTTTTTGCACTATCCATTGTGTTATATGACATAACCATATCTGAACTATTAACAAGAAGATTGAATTATTTATTTGATTTTGATTTGTATTCTGCCATTTTTAATCACTTTCAAGCAGATTACATTCAAGTATGACTTCTGGTTGTATTAAACTGCTTATCGCACAACTATTTTGCCATGATATTTTGCAGTTTTATAATTAGCTCATAGTATGGTTGAATGATGGCATTTTTCAAAGAGATTGCATTGTGCATTTCCATATAAAGAGATTCCAGTGCACTTGTATCCCAGTTATGGAGAAGTAGCCTTGCTTTCTGGTATTGAAGGGTCACTCGGTGTGTGTTGCAATTCAAAATAATTCATGCTGCTGCTTGACTTTTGTTTCAGAATGATCACATGACATTCCACTAATATTGCTTATGACTGAATTAGTCCAATGTTTGAGAAAGACCAGAGCACTAGCTAAGCATTTTTGCAGTAAAAGACATTGCTAAATCTGGTATGTTTTTCTTTATATATCAATGCTTTTATACTGAACATAACTGAGACAGCTCAATGTCAGTCTTGCAAATTGCAGAAAGGGAGAACTATCAAAAATGACTGCAGTTAAAAGATAAACAACAAAGTAACTACATAGACATGATACATTTATATGGCTAAGGAATGTTAAAAGATGCATGATTTCAGTCCACTAAAGTGTTTTCCTCAAGCAACATCCAGGATATTGTATTGAGGGGCCTTGCTTGAAGAAACAAAATATAATAGAAGCTTGCATTAAGAAACATCTGCTAGCTATCATTTTTTAACCCAGTTAATTTGCTGGTTTACTTTTAATTATTTTTATGTTGGTGGAAGGAATACTATACTAACAACTTACCAAAAGAAAATGTAATTGTGATTTCAAAAAAGTAGTCACCGATTCACTTCAAAAACAATAACAAATAAGGTAGAGAGAGAGAGAGAGAGCTAACTTCCACAAAGCTACAGATTATTCTCTGCAATCTGTGGGCTGCTGTGCTCGATTACTTAAAATGGAATTACCTGCAGGTTTCATGCAGCAGCCCACAGACTGCCTGCAGATTCTCCACTGGGCTTCTGGTGCATTTTAGTAGTAGGCACTGTTGGATATAATCACGTGTGATGTATTTGAATCTATGTGGCTGTACAATGTGCAAAGAACAATCTATATAATGTTCTGGGGTCCAGTACAGTTTGGGATATTAAGCAAATTATGACATATTTTCCCTTTCTTTCAGTTTACAGTTCTCTCTCTCTCTCTCTGTGCTTTTTCTAGGCAATCTTTTTTTCTCTTTAAATGCCTAATAGTTCCAAAGTAATTACATAACTATTAGTTTTTAGTTGTATGCAGCAAATTGTACTGTGTGAATGTCAAGTGCTGAAGATACTTTGTATGTCAAGTTAATTAATGGGAACCACTAAAATTCAATTTGCAGTCCATACAGGGTTATCCTTCCCCATGCAGTTACATGTACTATTCTATTGCCTTTGATCATCTTTCTTTAATGCTTTTTTTTTACTTGAGAAGAAAATGGTAAATAGCTATTATTTTGTTCAGTTTCAGAAGTGACATCACTTTATCTGTATGGCCATACAACAAAATGGCACTGTCTGCACTACAGCTAGGCATCAAAATAAAGACACTTTGGCTCTGTCCTCCAGAGGGATGGCACATAAGAACATGCCATACTGGGTCAGACCAAGGGTCCATCAAGCCCAGCAGCCTGTTTCCAACAGTGGCCAATTCAGGCCATAAGAACCTGGCAATTACCCAAAAACTAAGTCTATTCCATGTTACTGTTGCTAGTAATAGCAGTGGCTATTTTCTAAGCCAATTTAATAATAGCAGGTAATGGACTTCTCCTCCAAGAACTTATCCAATCCTTTTTTAAACACAGCTACATTAATTGCACTAACTACATCCTCTGGCAACAAATTCCAGGGTTTAATTGTGCGTTGAGTGAAAAAGAACTTTTTCCGATTAGTTTTAAATGTGCCACATGCTAACTTCATGGAGTGCCCCCTAGTCCTTCTATTATCCATTTTTAAAGTTGCAGGCTTCACTCCTGCCCTTTGGGACCTAAATCACCAGGCTCCGGTCTGAGAAGGGGGTATCTGGGGACAAGAGTGGGTGCTTCCCAGTCCCTGCAGATTGAATGGGACAGATCCATAATCCTTGCCGTAGTCTTATAAAACTCATAGGATATGGCATTATATGAATTTTAACCTTACCTACCCCTTTCATCAAAGAATCCATCTACTCATTCTTAAATTTAAATCTATGGGGAAATCATAATAACCAGTTCTATTTGTCTAGGACAAACCAGTTTGAAATTTCTAATCATTTACTTATCTGTTAGCCACATGGGCCTGGTTATTGCTGCCCTACTGGGGGTGGGAGGTGTTCGGAAAGGTCAAGGTTGGGCCCAGGCCATAGGCTAGATTACATTTGTGGACTGAGTGTGAGGATTGGAGGGCCTTTGGTAGCCCATCTGGGCAGCTCTGGGCACCAGGTTGAATTGTAGCAGAGAGGACAGAGTGCTTGAAGGCTGCAGGAAGTCCATTTTTGAAAATAACAAATACAAAAATATTAAAAAAAAAAATCTGTTATTTTCATAGAAGGTGATTCTCAGGTCGTTCCATTTGGAACAAACCCAAAAATGGCCTCATTCATTCATTTATTCAAATGAATGCACATTCTTACTTGGAATGTGTAAACATTTTGAAGTGGAATCCAAACCATTTAAACCTTAGTCTACTTCAACAAAATCCATGAATTTCTCCAACATCGATTAGGAAAGTCCACTGGATATTTACTTTTGATCATTTTGATATTAACTAGGGAAGTGCATTTGTTTGAAATGACATGGACAATGTTAACAGTATTATCTATGTCATTTCATATTGTTTTCAAAATGAAACGATAGAAAAAAATCTTGCATTTTGTGTTTTTTCTTGTACTGCTTTTAGTGCGCAGTATTCAGAATAGTGCACATTATTTAGAGATTGCTTGTACTATTTGCAAAATGAAAGGTGAATTTTTTTAAAGCACAATATAAGAATGCACGAAGACGTTGGGTTCACACATGCCAATCGCATTTTAGAAAGCGCTCAGATATGTGTGTAAATTCCATTGCGTGCCCATCTCAAACCTTTCCAAAAAGGGACAGGGTGTAGCTGTGGTCTGGGTGGGGCTTGGGTGTTTCAGGGCCTGGCCAAGAGATAGCACATAAATACTTACGTGCCCTGTCACGCAATGCAGTTCCCTTCTGCGTAACTTTACTTCTGCTACGTTCATTATAAAATGAAAGGATTGAGGCATTTCTGAGGGGTTTATGGGGCCTAGGGTAACTAGGGGAAGTGTAGGCTATCAAACCAGGAGGGGGGTTGGAGGACCCAGCTGTTAACTGGCAAATTGGTGGATGAACTGGTAACTGGGAATGGCATGCGCCCCTTTTAAAATCCCTCGACTTTCACGGTAGAAGTGAGATTTGCATCCATGCATACCCCAATTAAAATTAGGCACATATGCACGCAGCCAGGCTATTTTATAGCATGTGCGTATATATGCACACAAGATATAAAATGGCCATGTCCTTAGGCATGGGCCGACACACACGCACAAATGTATGCTCACGTGCCAATTTGAAAGTTATCATCCCTGTGTGCACTATTTCTGAATAGTGTGTAATATTTCTAAAATCTAAAAAATGAAAAAAATTGGGGAAAAACGCGCATCCCTAATATTAATAATCCATAAATTCTAGAAATAAGTCCAGCAGTTATCACTGGTCTCAGAAATATTTTCTCAAATTCAGTAAAACCTCTCCTATCATATAATTTCATTTCTTTTGTACTTACAGGGGGGCCAATGTACTAAAGTGCATTAATTGAGTCATTAACAAGCATTAATTAGATTGCATTAAAGGCAAAGAGTTTCATTCAACATATTTTCTTGATTTGTTTTCCTACCATTGAATTCTTCTCTGAATGAATAAAAGTATCTGCTTATAAACAAGAATCTTTTGGTTTCCATTGAAAGATAAGACTGATTTTTACACTTCAGACCAAATTTCTACATTCTACAACACACATTTCTTTTGCCTATTTTAGGCTCATATTAATGACATACAAATTTGTTTGCACTGCTTTAGCAGTGTAGTTAAGATTTTTGCATTAACAGGTCTTTATTAACTTTTGTGCATTTTAATGTGTCTTATGATGAGATTCATCAAAATGCTATAAATATATCAGAAATAGCACCTGCACTAAAAATAAGCGCATGATTCGGAAAATTTCCTTTGTTCCTCATCACATAGGTAATTACCGTTAAGCACGTTATCTTTTCATGTGTCGCGATGTGACAACTTATCTCACGATGCGTCAGTTTGTCACTCGTATCAGCGTATCATGCATCATTTTATGCGGCATGTTGATTTATGCATGCTGAGTTATTTTTCCAGTTTATATATACTGGCTTCCTGCATCTGCCTCTTTGAGAGTGTGTCTAGGTGTTGGTTAGAGGAGAGGAGATGAATTGGTGGTTTAGTTGGTTGGTGTAGGAGATCTGCAATATCAGTGCATTGTCCTGTTCTTTTCTGTTCTCAGCTGTTTCCCTTTGCCTTTGTCTCTTGTCTTTATCTGTGAGTGAAAGTTTTTGTCAGTTTGTCACATTTGTCTATCTGTCTTTTTGTGTGGAAGAGTTAGGAGGAGTGGTGGTGGTGTGGAGGAGTGAGGGAAAGTGGTGGTGTTGGTGGTGGAATGGAGAAATGAGGAGGGATGGTGGAAGTATGGTGGTGTGGGGGAGTGAAAAGGAGAGGTGGTGGTGGTGGTGGTGTGGAAGAGTGAAGAGGAGGAGGAGTGGAGAGAATGGAATGTGAGAGGCAAGGGGAGAAAGAAGAGGAGAGGCATGAGGCGAGGTGGGAGGATGAGGGAAGGAGTGCTAGGGGAAAGAAGAGTAAGTGTAGGAAAAGGGACAGGAGTAGAGACAGGAAGAGGGGAAGGGACAAAAGGCTAGGGATAGTCAGAGAGGACAGAGGGGAGAGAAGTTGTAAGGCAGGTGCAGGAGAGGAGGAAAGGAGTAAAGAGGGGAATAAGCGCGAGAGTGAGGAAAGGGAGGATACCTCTCTAGAAGTGGAAGAGGCACCTCATTCTGGCAGCCAGGCAACTGGGTGCATTTGTCTGAGGGCGAGTCCGATCTCTGGAGGCTAGAGTGGCAGACCTGGAGGAGCTGAGGCAGACAGAGAGGTTAGACCTTCAGGGACATAGTAGCCAAGTCCCAACTTCAGACTGGTAGCCCTTGTGCTGCCTTGGAGGAAGAAGGTCTCATGATCAGAGAGCATCAACCTGGTGCAGCAGCAAAGGATCCTGTAACAAGGTGGTGCATTGTCCTCTCACACCGAGGATGTTTCTCCCAGGGCTACTGCCTAGGAGGGAAGGGTTAGGTTGGCCATCATAGTTGGTAATTCGATTATTAGGAATGTAGACTGCTGGGTGGCTGATGGGCGTGAGGATCGCCTGGTAACATGCCTACCTGGTGCGAAGGTGGCGGACCTCATGTGTCACCTAGATAGGATTTTAGACAGTGCTGGGGAGGAGCCGGCTTCATGGTACATGTGGGTACCAACAATATAAGAAAATGTGGGAGGGAGGTTCTGGAAGCCAAATTTAGGCATTTAGGTAGAAAGCTAAAATCCATAACTTCCAGGGTTGCATTCTCTGAAATACTCCCTGTTCCATGCGCAGGTCATCAGAGGCAGGCAGAACTCAGGAATCTCAATGTGTGGATGAGATGATGGTGCAAGGAAGAGGGTTTCAGTTTTGAAAGGAACTGAGGAATCTTTTGGGGAAGGGGGGAGTCTTTTCTGAAAGGATGGGCTCCACCTGAATGAGGGTGAAACCAGGCTGCTGGCACTAACCTTTAGAAAGGAGATAGAGCCGCTTTTAAACTAGAACAAAGGGAAAGCTGAGAGTCACTCAGCAGTGCATGGTTCGGAGAAAGGTATCTTCAAAGGATACTAATGATGCATTAGAATTAGGGCATCCCAACAGTGAGGTTCCAATAATAAGACAAGTAGTCCAAGTGCCTGTAACTAAAAACTCACCTGAGCTAAAAGATTCCAATTTATCCCTATTAATTAAAAAGCAAAATGAAAATACAAACAAAAAAACACTCTTTGAAATGTTTGTATGCTAATGCCAGAAGTCTAAGAAGTAAGATGGGAGAATTAGAATGTATAGCATTGAATGATGATATAGACTTAATTGTCATCTCAGAGACATGGTGGAAGGAGGATAACCAATGGGATACTGCTATACTGGGGTACAAATTATATCGCAATGACAGAGAGGAGCACCCAGGAGGCGGTGTGGCGCTTTATGTCCGGGATAGCATAGAGTCCAACAGGATAAAGATCTAGAGATGTGCTTCGTTTTGTTCTGCCGGGTCGTTTTTCGGTTCGAATATTTCGTGGTATAATTCGGGTGTTCACGTTTCGTTTTCGGGTCGTTTGTCCGAAAACGAAACGAGAAACCCGAAACCGGGCCGAAAAACGAACCGGGAAACGAAGCTAAAAAAAAACCCACCCCAAGCATTTAAACACGTTTCCAAACATTTTTAGTACATACAACCCCCCCCCCCCCCATCCCGATCCCTCCCCAAGACTTACGAAGATCCCTGGTGGTCCAGCGGAGTCCCGGCTTCCATTTGCCCTCCGTGCCCTAGTCCGTGCCAGTGCAAGCCGCGCGCCAAAATGGTGCCGAATAGCCCGAACGACCATGTCACAGGGGCTTTCGGCGCTATTGGTCAGCCCCTGTCACATGGCCATCGGCGCCATCTTGTGCTCCTATCATGTGACAGGAGCTGACCAATGGTGCCGAAAGCCTCTGTGACATAGTATGGGCAAAGGCTATCGGCGCCATTTTGGTTACTGGCAGCCGAAAACGAAATCGCTCTCCGACCCTTGCTGGACCCCCAGGGATTATTGGCAAGCCTTGGGAGGGTCAGGAGCCCCCTCCTGACCCTCCCAAGGCTTGCCAAGATGGAGAGATGGACAATGAAATGCTAAGAGAAATTAGGGAAGCTAACCCAATTAGTAGTGAAGCAATAATGGGAGATTTCAATTTCCAAGACCAACAGTACATAGGAGCAAAATCCTGCACTCCAAGCAATATCGCAGAAACCACAAGTGCAGGCACACAGTTCAATCCTGACAGAGTACTCCAAATCGGTGTATATATTAAATGCTTTTAATTCTTCAATATGGCAACTCCTCTGGCTCATACAAACATCAGACTTAATGGCGTCCCCCGATACGGTACCCGTGTTTCGCCGCGGGCTGCATCGGGAGGGCTCGCCAATAGGAATTCATAAGAGACACGGTACCCGTGTTTCGCCGCGGGCTGCATCGGGAGGGCTCGCCAATAGGAATTCATAAGAAAGCTGTAGAAGATAAATATACATCAGGACAACACAACAGGACTTATAACCGAATATAAAGTGCAACAATATACAACATCATAACATACCTGACAGCATGAGAACTTCAAAGTGACAGGGAGCGCACTACCCTTTCCCACTGACAGGTATTTAAAGCTGATTAAGGCGCCAAAACAGGAAGACAGACCACGTGGGACTTCAACGTCCCATTCATTGGCTGCCGTTCCTGTGATGCGCCTCAGCAGGGTTGTAAACCAAACAGTGCTTGTGAATGACCGGCGCTAAGGGAGAGCTCTATGTGAACAAAAACCATTCAATGTCTCGATTTAACCCCTTAGGAGATACTGAATCCAACATAAAAATCCAACGTTGTTCGATACGCCCCAGTTGTTCAGAATAGTTACCCCCTCGTGGGCACCGCGGGAATACCTCCAGAACACTGTATGTAAGATCTGACAAGGTGTGTGATGTTTTAACCCAATGGTCTACGAGGGGTTCGTTTTCACGGGAGTGACGAATATTAGAGCAATGCTCTATAATTCGAGTTTTTACCATGCGGGATGTTTTCCCAACGTAGATCAGAGGACAAGGGCATGTAATCACATAGATTACTCCAGCCGTAGTGCAATCAGAGTAAGAACATAACCTAAAAGGTTTTTTAGAAACTGGATGAATAAAACTAGTGGAGGGTGAAGTATGAGAACATACAGTGCAGCGTCCACACGGGTGGTGACCAGGTACACTATCGAAATTCCGTGGCCCCGGAATGTCAGTGTGAATGAGTTTGTCTCGTAAATTTTTTCCTCGTCGAAAAGTAAATCTGAGGGGACCCGGGAATAGAGTGTGTAAGGAAAGGGCCTCCCAATGTCTGCGAATCATCGCAGTAATCTGGCGGCTCAGGGTGGAGTATGGCAAAATACAATTTGTAACTGTTTGATCATCATGGGATGATGGTAAAAATAATAAGTCACGATTGGTGTACAAAGCCCGTTTCATCGCCTTTTTAACAACGTGCCTCGGGTACCCCCGGGAAATAAAGCGAGAGGACATGGTTTGAGCCTGTTTGAGAAACTCACATCTAGTAGTACATAGTCTACGAAGCCGAAAGAATTGGCCAGTGGGAATATTCCTTCGTAATGTACTGGGGTGACAACTTTGAAAGGCAAGTAAAGTGTTCCTGTCAGTTTCCTTGCGGTGGATGGTGGTCGAAAAACGGCCCTCATCCACAGACACAAGTACATCCAAGAATGCTATATGGGACCGATGTAAACAAAAATTAAACTGTAGATTAGAGTCACATGAGTTAAGCCAATCAATGAACAAATAAAATTGAATCTCCGTACCCTGCCAAAGTAAAAAAATATCATCAATGTAGCGGAGCCACACTGCTATGTATTGAAACCATTCACCAGGGTACACAAAAAGATCCTCAAATTCCGCCACGTACAAGCACGCCAAACTGGGGGCCATAGTCGAGCCCATAGCAGTGCCCTTTATCTGGAGATAAAACATCTCACCAAATCTGAAAAAATTCTTCGTGAGTGCCAGAGTGGCTAACGTAACTAGCAAGGAAGTGGGGACACGCTGGGGACCAATGCGAGAGTTCAAGGTTTTTTCTATAACTTGTAAAGCAGCAGTTTGGGGAATACTCGTGTACAGAGAAATAATATCCAGTGTGACAAATAAAAACGGTTCACTGGGAACAGGTGTCATGTCCAAAAGGGTGATGAAATGTAAGGAGTCCCTTATGTATGATCGAATACGGGGTACGAATGGTTTCAGAAACAGGTCCACGAATTGGGACAGGGGTTCTAACAGCGAACCAATGCCTGCCACAATGGGTCGCCCTGGTGGGTTCTGTAGATTCTTATGTACTTTTGGTAAAGTATAAAAGACCGGGGTAATCGGGTGTTCTGGTGTAAGGAACTTGGCCTCACGAGGGGTCAAAATATGGCGGTCCAATGCATCTTCCACCACTTGTATAACCTGCTGACGTAACTGAGGGGTGGGATCCTCAGTTAAGGGAAGATAGAATGATATATCGTTTAATTGTCTAAATGCTTCAGACATGTATTGGTGTTTGTCCTGGATAACAATGCCTCCACCCTTATCGGCGGGTTTAATAATAATAGACGAATCTTGCCCAAGAGATAGAACGGCCCGATGTTCAGATTTTGATAAATTGAACTGGGTATAATGCTGCCTTGACACCAACTCAGTCATACCCTGATCTACCAGCCGCTCAAAATCCATAATGAGCGGATCTCCGAGGCCAGGAGGCACCCATCTGGATTTTGGACGGGCTAGGGATAGGTCTGGGCTGGGAGGCACATCTGCAAAAAACATTTTAATCTTCAACAAACGACAAAAACGATATAAATGTATTCGAAGATCAAACAAATTACATTTTGCAGTGGGCACAAAAGAAAGTCCTTTAGATAAAACCCCTAATTCAGAGTCAGTAAGGGCGCGTGAGGATAAATTAAATACCGAAGGCAGGTCTACAGCCATGGGTCTGGAACTGCATGGGTCGCTCTGGTCACTCGAGGAGGAGGCTGAAATTGTTGATTGCGGCCGCGGGACCGAGTCGTGCGAATAGGTTTGGTAACAGGGCCGGGATCGGGTGGATGTTGGCCTGAGTCTAAAAAAGACGCTGCTATAGACGCATAGCGTGATGATGGTGTACAGGTAGAAGAACTGGATGATGCTGTTGCCGGGCGAGTTTCCTCCCGAGGTGGTCTTGGACGAGCTGTCTGAACCTCTTCGCCAGAGGAATCGCCGGAGTTGTCGTGCGCGAAAGTTACTTTTCTCGCAGGTTGTGGACGAGACTTGGCCATCCATTTATAAACGAATCCTGATTTGTAATCCGTCTCGTCCCGAATAAACTTTTGATACTTCACAGTTTTTAAATCAGTCCGAAACTTGTGAAGTTGAATTTGAAATTCGGAGTGTTCCTGGTCAAAAACTTCTGTAGATAAAGAGTGTTTAATAGTGTCCAAATTATTTGTCAACTCCTCCTGAAGTGTAGTTTGTAGAGTCTTCGTGGTCTCAATGATCAATACCATTAGATCCAAGGAGCACTTGTTAAGTATCTGATTCCATCGAGTAATAAAAGTGCTATTGTCCGTGTGTAACCGGGGCTCCTTCTGAACACGGAGACCCCGCGGGATCCGGCGGACTCGGCAGTATTCGATCAAAGTAGCAGCGTGTAACTCTGCTCGAGTCAAGCGTTTCTGAATATCTATAACGTCAGTCCAAGTGACAGTGGATGAAGGGACAGGTAGCGGGTCATCAAAGAAAAGCCGGTCTGACAACACTGCATTGAGCTCAGCTTCCGAATAACTAAAAGTTTGATCATCGGCTGCCATTTAAAGCCCAAGGATAAAGGTAATCCAAGACCAACAGTACATAGGAGCAAAATCCTGCACTCCAAGCAATATCGCAGAAACCACAAGTGCAGGCACACAGTTCAATCCTGACAGAGTACTCCAAATCGGTGTATATATTAAATGCTTTTAATTCTTCAATATGGCAACTCCTCTGGCTCATACAAACATCAGACTTAATGGCGTCCCCCGACACGGTACCCGTGTTTCGCCGCGGGCTGCATCGGGAGGGCTCGCCAATAGGAATTCATAAGAGACACGGTACCCGTGTTTCGCCGCGGGCTGCATCGGGAGGGCTCGCCAATAGGAATTCATAAGAAAGCTGTAGAAGATAAATATACATCAGGACAACACAACAGGACTTATAACCGAATATAAAGTGCAACAATATACAACGGTCCCATATAGCATTCTTGGATGTACTTGTGTCTGTGGATGAGGGCCGTTTTTCGACCACCATCCACCGCAAGGAAACTGACAGGAACACTTTACTTGCCTTTCAAAGTTGTCACCCCAGTACATTACGAAGGAATATTCCCACTGGCCAATTCTTTCGGCTTCGTAGACTATGTACTACTAGATGTGAGTTTCTCAAACAGGCTCAAACCATGTCCTCTCGCTTTATTTCCCGGGGGTACCCGAGGCACGTTGTTAAAAAGGCGATGAAACGGGCTTTGTACACCAATCGTGACTTATTATTTTTACCATCATCCCATGATGATCAAACAGTTACAAATTGTATTTTGCCATACTCCACCCTGAGCTGCCAGATTACTGCGATGATTCGCAGACATTGGGAGGCCCTTTCCTTACACACTCTATTCCCGGGTCCCCTCAGATTTACTTTTCGACGAGGAAAAAATTTACGAGACAAACTCATTCACACTGACATTCCGGGGCCACGGAATTTCGATAGTGTACCTGGTCACCACCCGTGTGGACGCTGCACTGTATGTTCTCATACTTCACCCTCCACTAGTTTTATTCATCCAGTTTCTAAAAAACCTTTTAGGTTATGTTCTTACTCTGATTGCACTACGGCTGGAGTAATCTATGTGATTACATGCCCTTGTCCTCTGATCTACGTTGGGAAAACATCCCGCATGGTAAAAACTCGAATTATAGAGCATTGCTCTAATATTCGTCACTCCCGTGAAAACGAACCCCTCGTAGACCATTGGGTTAAACATCACACACCTTGTCAGATCTTACATACAGTGTTCTGGAGGTATTCCCGCGGTGCCCACGAGGGGGGTAACTATTCTGAACAACTGGGGCGTATCGAACAACGTTGGATTTTTATGTTGGATTCAGTATCTCCTAAGGGGTTAAATCGAGACATTGAATGGTTTTTGTTCACATAGAGCTCTCCCTTAGCGCCGGTCATTCACAAGCACTGTTTGGTTTACAACCCTGCTGAGGCGCATCACAGGAACGGCAGCCAATGAATGGGACGCTGAAGTCCCACGTGGTCTGTCTTCCTGTTTTGGCGCCTTAATCAGCTTTAAATACCTGTCAGTGGGAAAGGGTAGTGCGCTCCCTGTCACTTTGAAGTTCTCATGCTGTCAGGTATGTTATGATGTTGTATATTGTTGCACTTTATATTCGGTTATAAGTCCTGTTGTGTTGTCCTGATGTATATTTATCTTCTACAGCTTTCTTATGAATTCCTATTGGCGAGCCCTCCCGATGCAGCCCGCGGCGAAACACGGGTACCGTGTCTCTTATGAATTCCTATTGGCGAGCCCTCCCGATGCAGCCCGCGGCGAAACACGGGTACCGTGTCGGGGGACGCCATTAAGTCTGATGTTTGTATGAGCCAGAGGAGTTGCCATATTGAAGAATTAAAAGGATTTAATATATACACCGATTTGGAGTACTCTGTCAGGATTGAACTGTGTGCCTGCACTTGTGGTTTCTGAGATTTCAATTTCCCCAATATTGACTGGGTAAATGTAACATTAGGACATGCTAGAGAGATAAATTCCTGGATGGAATAAATGACAGTTTTATGGAGCACTTGGTTTAGGAACCGTCGAGAGAGGGAACAATTTTAGATCTAACTCTCAGTGGTGCACATGATTTGGTGAGAGTGGTAATTGTGGTGGGGCTGCTTGGCAATAGTGATCATAATATGATCAAATTTGAATTAATGACTGGAAGAGGGATAAGTAAGAAAATCCACAGCTCTAGTGCTAAACTTTCAAAAGGGAAACTTTGATAAAATGAGAAAAATTGAAAAAAATTGAAAAGAGCAGCTACAAAGGTAAAAAGTATGCAAGCGATGTGACCATTTTAAAAAATACCATCCTAGAAGGCTGATTTCAGTGCCAGGAAAGTAGTGGAAATTGTTATAAACATCAAAATCACAGAACATATAGAAAGACATGGTTTAATGACACAACTTCAGCATGGCATTTCCCAAGGCAAGTCTTGCCTCATAAATCTGCTTTACTTTTTTGAAGGAGTTAATAAACATGTGGATAAAGGTGAACCGGTAGATGTAGTGTATTTGGATTTTCAGAAGGCATTTGACAAAGTTCCTCATGGTTACGTATAGTAACATAGTAATGACGGCAGAAAAAGACCAAAATGGTCCATCTACCATCTAGTCTGCCCAGCAAGCTTCCCAAGGTAGTAACTGCCACTCCATGCAGGTTACCCTCAAGCTTTTTTATTTATTCCCATCCTCTAGCCTTTAGGGATCCACAGTGTTTATCCCACGCCCCTTTGAAATCCTTCACAGTTTTAGTCTTCACCACTTCCCCTGGAAGGCCATTCCAGGCATCCACCACCCTTCTCCATGAAGAAATATTTCCTGACATTAGTTCTAAGCCTTCCTCCCTGGAGTTTCAAATTGTGACACCTAGTTCTTCTAAATTGTTTCCAATGGAAAAGGTTTGTTGACAACCATGGATCATTAAAACCTTTCAAGTATCTGAAGGTCTGTATCATATCACCCCTGCTCCGCCCCTCCTCCAGGGTATACATATTCAGGTTCTTCAACCTCTCCTCACAAGTCATTCGATGGAGAACACCCACCATTTTGGTCGCCCTTCTCTGGACCGCCTCCATCCATCCATTGGAACTGTATCACAAATCTCCTGCAGAAAAGACAGAATGGGGGCATCATTTTCCCCACAGTCACTTTGAGATATGGCTGCCAAACTACAGCATGCTATAAGACAGTAGAAGCTAACCTGTAGCTTAGTATGAGCCTTAAAAGCCTATTTCCCTACCCTACGTGCATGTCAACTTTTCCTGTGACACTATATGACCACTATAGCACTAGCTGAATCTAGGTCATAACTTCTATACTAATAAACTACATCTGGGGATTCCACCAAATGTGTAGCAGCCACTCACAACCAGGCTACTCGTTTGTGGCAGTCATTAAACCCTGAAGCATTGGATTGGAGCTACCACACCTGTCCTAGCAGAAAAACCTCTACCTTGTGGTCTGAATGTGCAAGACCCTGGATACTCTGTAGATTGTCCTCCAGAGATACAAGTTTGTCAGCCCTGACACATTGAATATGCTAAGCCCAACAATGCACCGGCCGCTGCTTCTGGTTTACCTGTGTGATGGCCAAGACAAACAGTGCCTGACATCCTGGCTGACCCATCACTAACAAGGCACACCTGATCTGCGAGTATCAGCAGTATGGACACTTAAAGGTTGTGATTAACCAGTGAGATTTCAACTGTTCCAAATGGCAGGATTAGAAAAGGCCAGTGTTTAAAACTGAACCCGTAGAAAGTATGTAGTCGCTGCTCAGACACCAAACTTTATGGCAAGTGCATTGTTTGACTTCACAAGATTAGCAGCCCTCTCGAGCATGGGGAGAGAAAGACAGGCCCTGGAACAATGGCATGCAGACCTAACAGTACAAATCACTTGTCATGTCAGCCATGCTGCTATATCCCCCACAGCCCCCCCACCACCACCATGTCTATGCCATTTGCTGCAAACACATAGCCAAAGATGGAATAGAGAAAGAAGCATCTATTTTACCTAAGAGCCACTTGTCACCGTAGAGGCATCCTCAACATTTTCAAAGAGGCCCGATTGACTAAGTAGAAAGGAATGATGCACAGCACCCAGATACATGGCCACCACATCGTGGATGTGCATTCAAGTATCACAGACCACTTGCACAATGAGGGAGTGTAACAGTTTTCTCTTGTAGAAGATCGCCTCCCTGTCATGGGGTGGGATAATGGCTACATGAGTTTAGTCTATAGCTCCAAGAACACTGGGAAAATTAGCGATGGCATAAAAGCCTCTCTTCAGTTCCATCAAGTCCTGCCTGCTCCGAGGAAATGCCATAGAGCAATTTATGCGGTCAGATACAGCTGTTATGATCCGGTGCAAACAGTGGGAAAAAGTGGTTTGGAACATTTCCCCCACAACCCCTACTGTCATTTGGAAGGAGTTGGTTGCCAGGAAATTCAAGATGGCCAACAGTTTTGTGAAGCCCGGCACAGTGTAGGATCTTTCCATGACCTGATCCAGATCCCCTTGGATTTCTTCATATTATTCTAGGATAGCCTGAGAGCTGAGGCAATACCTGCTAACCACATAATCCTCTGGCATGCCCAGCAATGAGGCTCATGGAGGAAAGAAGCACTCCCTGTATCTCCTCTGCCATGCCTGCTTGCTTGCCAAGCACTGCTGTGGGCCTCAACCCTTTACCTGTGGGGCCAGTGGCTTGGGCGCCAGTGCAGGGACTTCCCTAGGAGGACTGGAACTTCCCTTGCCTGTTCTTTTGATTGTTGTTCTTGTTGTTGTTGTCTGTGGCGAGCCTCCTGAAACATCCAGTATCCCCCAACAAGTAAACTTACCACAAACATTAAGGGTTTAGGAAGACAGGCTAGGTAAGAAAAGGTGTTTTTATTGGCCCAGGAGGGTGTGGTATGTGTTTTTTATAAAAGACCTCATTTTATCTTGCATGATAATAGCCACGATCAGTGATAACGGCTGTGGGCACGCAATAAAAACTTTTTTCCCTTCTATCACAAAAAAATTTAAAGTGAGATATTTCTGATGTTTAATCTTGCATTAATGTGCATTAATCTATTGCAGAATGCGGTAGGACACCTTAATTTGCATTAACTCCTCCCACTTGCATACTAAAATTAAAAGTGATCATTGGCTCTGAGTTAACATTGAAGAATCATATTGCTAATAAACTGAAAGACGAATATAACAAATTGCACACACTAAAGCAATTAAAACCTCTGCTAGACGAATATAATTTCAGAACAGTATTCCAATCCTTATTATTTTCTAATATCATTTATTGCAATGCCTTACTCTTAGGGCTTCCTCAAACCACTATTTGCCC
Organism: Rhinatrema bivittatum; assembly: GCF_901001135.1. Classification (NCBI taxonomy): domain Eukaryota; kingdom Metazoa; phylum Chordata; class Amphibia; order Gymnophiona; family Rhinatrematidae; genus Rhinatrema; species Rhinatrema bivittatum. Next base: position 111,613,419 of record NC_042619.1, read on the forward strand.
CCTGCAAGTTTTTCAGAATGTGGCAGCAAGGGTCCTCTCAAACACAAGAAAATATGATCACATTACGCCTGTATTAATCAAATTATACTGGTTACCTATAAACCATCGCATAGAGTATAAAGCTCTATGCATCATTCACAAAATTTTATATGGAGAAACAACAGAATGGCTCAATGCCACAATTAGACTATAGGGATGTGAATCGTTTTTTGACAATTTAAAACAATCGTCAGATATATTTTAAATCATCAAAAATCATTAAGAGTCGCAATACAATAGAAATTCCCCCGATTTATCATGAAAAATCATAAATCGGGGGAGGGGGAGGGCGGGGAAAACCGGCACACCAAAAAACCCCCCTAAACCCACCCCGACCCTATAAAACAAATCCCTTACCTTCCCCCACCCTCCCGAACCCCACCAAAACTTTTTACGAGTACCTGGTGGTCCAGTGGGGGCGCGGGGACTGATCTCCCGCTCTCGGTCCATCGGCGCCATTTTGGCTGCCACTCAAAAATGGCGCCGATGGCCCGATAAAAAAAACCACCACCCAACCCTTTAAAAACGACCCCTTAGCTTCCCCCACCCTCCCAATCCCCCCAAAACATACCTGGTGGTCTAGTGGTGGTCCCGGGAGCGATCTCCCGTTCTCAGGCCATTGGCTGCCACTCATAAAGATGGCGCCAATGGCCCTTTGCCCTTACCATATGACAGGGTATCCGTGCCATTGGCCAGCCCCTGTCACATGGTAGGAGCACTGGCTGGCCGGCGCCATCTTTAAAGATGGCCGCCGCCATCGTAAAGATGGCTGCCGCCGTATTTAAAGATGGCCGCTGCCATCTTTAAAGATGGCGCTGGCTATCCAGTGCTCCTACCATGTGACAGGAGCTGGCCAATGGCACGGATACCCTATCATATGGTAAGGGCAAAGGGCCATCGGCGCCATCTTTATGAGTGGCAGCCGACGGCCTGAGAATGGGAGATCACTCCCGGGACCACCACTAGACCACCAGGTATGTTTTGGGGGGCTCGGGAGTGTGGGAGAAACTAAGGGGTCATTTTTAAAGGGTCGGGTGGGGTTTTTTTATCGGGCCATCGGCGCCATTTTTGAGTGGCAGCCAAAATAGCGCCGATGGCCCGAGAGCAGGAGATCGGTCCCCGCGCCCCCACTGGACCACCAGGTAATCGTAAAAAGTTTTGGGGGGGTTCTGGAGGGTGTGGGAAGGTAAGGGGTTAATTTTAAAGGGTCGGGCCTCACTACAAAAAAAATAACGATGTGAATCGGAACCAATTCCGATTCACATCACCCACATCACCTACGATCAGATTTTTTCCCCCCTCTAGCCGAACCCGATCGTTAAGACGGTCGGGCACACGATTCACATCTCTATTAGACTACATACACCTCAAAGAAATCTGCGATTGCGTAACAAGGGCCTGCTTACTATTTCCACGGTGCAAACAGCACACTTAACGCAAGTGAGAAACAGAGCAATTTCAATAGCAGGACCCAAAATCTGGAATGAGTTACCAGAGCAGCTAAGACTTCAACAAAATATGAAAGAATTTAAAAAGGAACTCAAAACGTGGCTATTTCATAAGGTATACATTGAGCATGAACACATCCAGTAAGACCAGAACAGTTGAGCTGATATTAATCTTATTTTATTTTGTTTTTATTTAATTTAGTGTTTAACTGTCTTACTATTGTATTTTGATTATTTTTATGATTTTTTTCTTTTATATATCAAATTTCTAATATGTCTGAATTTTATGAAATACTGTTATTGATAATATGTATTTATTTATTCTTTTATTATTATTATTATTATTATTGAATTTTAAGTATTTTGTAAACCATTGTGATGGAATATTTTCTTAATGATGGTATTTAAAACCTGATAAATAAATAAATAAAATACATACATTTGCATGTTAACTTGTGTTGCGCTATTTATCGCATATGTTATGCGTATTAGACCCCATTTAAAATGCTTTTGGGCCCTAATACAGGTCCTTTCCACTGCAACTCACTACCATCAGATCTTAGGCTTGAACAATGCCCCATCACTTTCAAAAAAAGACTTAAAACTTGGCTTTTCTCTCAAGCATACGCCTGAGCTGATTTTCACAATATCCCCCTTCCAGGACAAGTTCATTTCATACTACTTTATTCAATAATACTAGAACCAATTGCATATCCATATAGACAAGTTTCAAATAGTAGATACTCAATTTGATTCTTTCTTATTGCCTGTCCATAAGATTGTTGTTATTTATTTGTTGTACTATTTTGCCTTAATTTTAATTTCAATTTTGTCCAAGTTCTCTCGCCTGTTCTATGTAAGACTCATATGTTTTAGTCATCCTAATGTTATATGTAAACCAAAGTGATTAGTAACATTGTTACCAGAACCTCGGTATATAAAAATGTTAAATAAATAAATAAATAAATAAATAATACAATTTGATGAATAACCCAGTTAGTTTTTAATGCAATAATATGAAATGAGCTATTTTGTATCTCATTACTTCATTACCATAGGTTTTGTGTTAAAACTCTCGAGGTAAATTAACAAACTTGAAAAATGCTATTAAAATTAATAAACTAGATTGCACATATTAAGAGCCCTTTTAAGAAATGTTAATGATTTCAAAAGTATAACACACGTCAGTACATTAGCCTCAGTGTTTCTTAGTTGTAGAATTTCAAACTCTCTAAGAGTTCAAACTATAAAGATTTTACAAAATAAGAAGGCACTATAGGAGATTTTCCTCTCAGTGCCAGCTCATTTTAATATTATGCAAATGTGGATTACAACATTTTGCTTGTGAAATGGTCCATTCAAAAATCAAAATCACAAACATTTTTCCAAAAGAAACAACTATATCTTGCTGATGTATAGTTAATTTTCACAGGAAATGAGGCATTAGTTCATTTTTGCTTGTATAAATTAGCTCTTGCAAAATTGTTAATTAACTTATTTGCATGATTTTTCAACTCATTAGTGATTTTGCTTACTTTCTGTAGACAGCATTATATGCAAAAACAGCAAGTGCAAAACCAGAAAATATCATGCCTTGAATTTTGCAAGCACGATAATGTGGTATTTGTCCTTTTTGCATGCAGAATTAACTTTGTAAAACCATTCATGGATTCATATGTCAGTATATCAATATTATCATGTCTGTGTGCCTGTCTGCCTGTACTGTACTGATAAGCATGCCACATTCATCCAATAACTTCTGAAACAATTATCCTATTTTATTCAAATTTCTCCCACATAGAGTTGAACATTCAGTAACCATTGATTTATAATTTTCATATGTCCTTCACAACTCCATCAGTGAGATGCTGATGTATCAAAGTGTGAGGCTGTTTACAAAAGAGATAATCCATGCAAAAACACTAAAGTGCATGATTGCATTTTTGAAAAACAGAGCACATTATTTGGTGATTTTGAGTGCACAATTATTTTTTTGTAAAGCCCTATGCAAAACGTAAGCTAAATTGCTAATGAACTGAGAAATCATGCAAATCAGCTCATTAGTGATTCAGGAATTACACATGCAAAGTTTCACAAAAATGAAATTTTGTGCAAAGCATAACTAGTTCTCAAGAAGGGATAGTTAGGTTTTTTTTGCACAAAAGTCCACAATTTTGTGCAGACATATTTTGCAAGAAGAATGATGCACTTCCTAATTGCATAATTTTTTAATGAGTCAGATTTGTAAGAGAAATTTCCTGTGGTAACAGTTCATTTTGTGGAATGTATTTTTCTTTTTGATGTATTGGCCTCTTAGAATCCCTTTTTCCTTTAATTCCTTTAGGGAAACAGGTCAGTTCACTTCAGTTTAGTTGATGACTCAGAGAGGTTAAAACACATTTTGATGTCATCAAGGATTCTTAAAGCTGCCCTGCCACTGACTGACACTGAGCATTTTGAAAGCTGACCTGCCATTGTTTAGTAGTCATAACCATATGCAAAAAACTAGGCATCATGAAATATTCACATATCTCCTTCTAGATGTTGCAGAAAATTAAATTGTTGGGGAAAAAGATATGTTTTGAAAATTATGCACAGACATTATGTACTTTCTTGGGGTGTGGGGATGGGAGTAGCGCTTAGAGCTTAAATGTGGCCCTAGGACATGCACACCATTCTGGGGTATTTTAAGAGTATTTTTGGTGCTGAAAGAATAAAGTATATATCACACTTTTATTCGTCCAACAATAGCCATCCTAGCATTTTAAGGACCTGATTTTCAAAGCATCACTTACATGCATAAAACACTTTAAGAGCATAAATAGTACTTTGAAAATCAGTTGGGGTCCAGTGTGCAAAAAATTCTGCACGCAACCTGGTTTCATATATATTTTCACATGCACTTGGGAGTAGGTGTTCTAGAGGGTAGGGTGGGGATATGATTTATTTACATATTTTAATTTCTCTGAAAGTATGCGTATAAGTTAATCATGCACAAGTTATGCACTGCTTGGAGGAGATATAACTTTGTGAATTAAGAATTTTTCACATTGCCTGGCAATTAAGGAAGGACTTTCAAGGCAAACTTATGTGCATAACTTTGCTTTGATAATTCTCGGTAAGGTTTGCATGCACATTGTACACGCAGACCTTCCTGCTGTAAAGGGAGTAATAAGATGACCCTCCCTGTGTTTTTCCTAAGACCAGTGTATTGTGGTTACACAGAGAAATACGACTTTCTTTAAAATACTGGAAAACCTAAACAATTTTGCTTCACAAGTTTTTGCTGATCAAGGTGAATCAATCACGAAGCAGAAATGTTTATGTCAATTGTTAATAAATTGTTGCAAACCAATTTTCTTTGGAAAAGTGCATTCACTGAACATGGCAAAATTATTTTAAAAGCAAAGTTAAGCAATGTGCTTTTGCTCAAATTCACAATATAAATCTTTATTACTTTTAGATATTTGAACCTTAAACAAATGGAAACAATTCTGCACCAACCTGTTTCTCGCCACTGGGTTTTTTGTGATTTAATAACAGCTCAACAGCTTCAACCACCTCTTTCCTTATAGCATGTAATAAGGCATCTCCAACGTAGACATTAAAGCTTAAAAGCAGCTCGATGAGTTCAAGATTCTCATTCTCAATAGCAATGAGGAGAGCAGTCCTTCCAAGAGGATCAATGCAATTAATATTGATTTTAAAATAGATTTCAGCTTCCTCCAGAGCCTGTTTGACACTGGCATAATCTCCCTTCTCTACAGCAGTTAAATAAGCTTTCTCCGCTGGAGAGAGTTCAGATTCTGCACGCACTATGCGCAGTGGGATACGATCTCTGTAGGGGGCATTGATGCTTCTTTTGTAGTATAGCTGGGACATGTTTTATGGCACGTTATATCGTTGTCTCTGAAAAGAAAAAAAAAGTAAGTTTCAATATTCTTGAAGTGAGCTATTGATAATAAAATATGTTCAATTTAATTTGTTTTAGTAAAGTTGCAATAGCCATATTGGTCTTGGAGAAGAGAGCTTGTCTAATCCTTATAACTCATGTGCTAGACAGGTTTTGACAAAGACGGCCATGGATGCAAGAATGGGCCACACAAAAACAACTGGCTCAGCAAATTTCCCCAAGCAGCTCAAAACCAGAGATCTTGGCTGGGCTAGTACAGGTTAGGTCCTAGCCCTAAACTGCATTAGGAGCATGTAGAGTCTTCTGGAAGGCCACCCCTCATTTTCTGCAGCTAAGATGCAATAATGGGACAGGTGCATGCCAGGGCCAGCCTGAACAGGAAATGCATTTCCATAGCTGGAATGCCAGGCTGTCTGGGTGCCTCCTTAATAAGCAGCCTTAAGTAGTAAGTACCACACAGAACAGGAAGGCAGATAGACATCCTGAAAGAGAGGAGATATTCCACCATTGTACATACCCTTCCCACTCCCCCAGCATTAGAAACAGAAAGACTAAGAAGGGAAAGAGTGAGAGCTGTGAAGATATCATCATTCAACCTATCCTCTTATATGAGAGTGAAGCCTAGGGCCTATCATTACCTCCAAACTATACAGAATGGGACAGAATCCCAACAGGAATCCTACACTTTCAATTCTACAACAGATACTCCATGTCCACAGAAGCAATCCTAATAATGGGTTCAAAGCAGAATTAGGATGGTCCTGGGTCTGGTCCTGGGCAAAAATGAATATTCAAATTCTGGTGTCATCTCAATAATAGTGACACAAACCCTCTCAACTACCATGTTTGTTGAGAAGTAATACAATACCCTGGAAAAAATGTACTCAACACCTATATAGAAATCCTGCCATAAAAAACAAGCATTAACAACCAAAACTCAAATAATTATAGCCAAGTATGCAAAACGATGGCAATGCAAATATTGCAATGCCCTAGAATATCAACACAAATTATATTGGGAGGTGCACATTGGAAAACAGAAGAAGCTGAATTGCTATGGATCTTTGCACAGAAAATACACACTAGCCATGGCTGTATTTACAATTTAGGTTCCCATAGCCAAAGGTAGTGGTGGGGCAGAAATTATAACAGGGTACGGGTTTGGGGGGGGGGGGGGGGATCCCCTCATTCAGAAATCATGAAGGCTGCAGGGGAATTCCTCCAGAAATCATCAAAGGTGGGGAGGGGGTTGGAGAAGACAGTATATTCCATTCTACCCAGAAATCAGAGGATTCAGGGTCCCATCTCAAGTCTTGCCCTCTCTCCATTGTGTCTCTAACAATGTATCCCCTCACCTCAGGGCCTACAGACTTTCCTTCCCATTCCAAGTCCCATCTGCAAGAAAAATTTATTTATTTATTTATTTATTTTTAATTTTTATATACCAAAGTTCTAGTAGGGACTACAAATCACTCCGGTTTACATAAAACGAAGAACTGCTCAACAGATAGCGGAGCTTTACATGGAACCGTATAACATATGGAACAGTATAACTGGTTGACAATTTAACATAGTGCTAAATAAAGTGATAATATTTTAACTGGTAATAAATAAAGAAATATAATATTTTATATAAGATGCCTAAAATGCCTAAACAAACATGAGGAGGTGGGGGGGGGGGGGGTGTCCCATGAATTTAATTTTGTTTAATGTTTATTTTGTCTCTTAGTTTCAAAAATGAAATACATATTTAAACAAAAAAAAAACAAAAATGGGAAAAAAAGAAATGTGCCTCCAAAGGCCTCCTGTCCCCACCAACCATCCCTCTCACCCGGAAAAATGCCGAGGCTAGGATCCTCTCCAGCCCCCATTTACCCGGTCCAGGGGGATCCACTGTCCATGCCTTGCTAAGTCATAGTCTTGGCCTTGCATAGTTCTCGGCCGCAGTAGATCACCGCAACCTCAGCCTGGGCTATATGCAAGGCTGAGGCTTGGAGGCCTGGTCCCGATGCTGGGATCTAGGCCAGACACCGGGACTTTGGCCCAAGCCTCAGCAAGGTCCTAATACCTGGGCCTCGGCCTATGCCAATGCCCAGGTGCAGGACGAACAACAGGGCTTGGTCCAGAAGCCATGTCCCGATTCCTGGGTCTGGTCCTAGGTCTTGGCTCAGATCCAGGCCAGATGATGGAGCCCTGCAAATGCCAGGACCTCGGCCCAGGGTCAGGCCTAGGCCCAGAGGTTGGAGCCCAGGCCTCAGAGTTTTCCTTCTTCTGTCCTTTCTTCTTCTTGAAATGATGCTGTATGCTAGGTATGCACAGGAGTAAATTAACTCCAATGCATCCTCCTCAACGGAGGGCACTATTTTGTTGTATGGTGCATCCCAGCACACAGCATCATTTTACGAAGAAGAAAGAAGACAGAAGGAAGACTGAGAGGCCTGGGCTCTGACCTAAGACCTCTGGGCCTGGCCTGACCCTGTCCAAGGCCTCAGTGTCAGGCTTGGGCCCAGGCTCTGTCTTAAGACAAGGATTGGGCCCTGATGTTGACCTGGGCCAAGACCCATGCATCAGGACCTGTTTTCTGGGCCAGACCTTGGCCTCTGGGTTGAGCCCTGACATTTGGCCTGAGCCACATACATTGAGACCCAGTCTCTTAACTGCACCCTGGAGTTGGGCTTTGGCCCAGGCTCTGTCCTATAAGCCCTCCATGCTGGATCCTAGAGTAAGGACCTGACCTCTGGACTGGTTCCTAGAATCCAGTCTGGACTGGGTCTTGGTCTAAGCTGAGGCCCAGGCATCGGTATCTGGCCTCAAGGCCAGGCCCTGGCAACTGGCTGGAGTCTGGCTGCAGTATTAGAGGTCAGATGGATTGGGTAAGTGGGGGTTGGGAAATTTCCTGATTGTGTGAACATTTTTTGAGCCCAGACCTAGGCCAAGACCCAGGAGTTGGGACCAGACCTCTGGGTGGAGCCCTGATGTTGGGCATGGGCCCCACTCGACAGGACCCAGTCCCTGGATTGAGCCACGAAGTTGAGCTTTGGTCCAGGCTCTGACTTAGATTGTCAGGACCCAGCCTTCAGGCAAGGCCCCAGCCTCTAGACCAGTTCCAAGAATCAGGTATGGGCTGAGACCCAGGCATCGGGAGCTAGCCTCCAGGCCAGGATCGGGCATCGGGCCAGGGACTGGCTTTGGTGTTGGATACATGATGAATTGAGTAAATAGGGGTCATGAAATTTCCTGACTGTGGCAAAATTGTTTGGGCTCGGGTCTAGGATGTAACGCCAGCGTTGCGCTCAGGCATAGGCTGTGGCCCCTGTGTCGGGTCACAGCCCATGTGTAGGTGAGGCCCCGGCCTTAGGCCAAGGCTGAGGTGCCAACATCGCACTCTGGTGTAGGCCACGGCCCCTGCTTTGCACCTCAGCCTATTCTCTAGGTGAAGCTCTGGCCTCAAGCCTAGGCCTGACCGATAACTTTTTATTTTTTGTTTGTTTCAAATGAATTAAACAAATATGATTGATATAGTTCGAGAGGCTTCCTCAATTTATTTTGGCCCTATTTATTTAATTTTTCTAATTAGTTTGAAACTAATGCACATCCCTACTGGATGGTGGCAAGATTGGCAGCCCTCTGGCACCTATCAAAATTTGGCACTGGAGGCAGTTGTCTACATTGCCTGTACCTAAATCCAGGCCTGATGCTAGTAGAATACCTCATCTTGGTCACAAGTGCAAAAAACAAAGCCTCCCCAAATTAGAATAAGGAGGTAATTTTCAAAAGGATTTATGCATATAAAACCAGGTTTTACCTGTGTAAATGGACATTACATGCGTAAATGGGCTTTTGAAAATTGCTATAATATATATTAATTTAATGCATGTAATTCCTTTGAAATGTAATCTAGAAATAGAAAGATGCAGACAAAAACTGAACTGGTAATTCCCAAGAAGCCAGGCTATGTATTCAATGCAATACTGGAGAAATAGAAACAGAAATACATTTCCTCTTGTGCTGTGCAAAATACAAATATATCAGTGATGCACTTTTCAAAAACCTGACAGAGAAAATCAAAGACTTCCCACAAAAGAAGGAATTGGAAAAACTCTTTATAATCCTGACAGAAATAAGAGAGAGAACAGTTATAGCATCAAATATGTGGTATACTGCCACCAGACCAGAAATTAAATCTGCCTAAAGACATTATGGATCAGCACCAAAACCTGAGATGTCCCAAATACTGTACTTTCCATAACCTGTAACCTTAATTGACATTATTTTGTAATTTGTTCCTTTCTTTTCTTATCATTTCATTTTGATCATTCTATTGCTTTGACAATGTATGTAAAGTTGTCATGCCAATAAAACCATCTGATTCTGAACCTGAGACACAAGCAGAAAGAAAGATGCAAGCAGTGAACAACACAGAATTCAAACGAAAAAACAGGCAGTGAAGGTGGCACAGGCATATAGAAATATAGAAATGATGGCAGAAAAAGACCAATCAGCCCATACAGTCTGCCCAGCAAGCTCCCACACTTATTTTCCCATACTTGGCTGTTTCACCGACCACCAAGTTCAGGGCCCTTGTTGGTAACTGTTTGATTCACATTTCCTGCCACCCCCTGTCATTGATGCAGAGAGTAATGTTGGAGTTGCATCAAAAGTGAGCATAAGGTTTAATGGTTAAGGGTAGCAACCACCGCATCAAGCAAGTTACAAGGCATTGATCTTGTTTACCCAGATTGCACAGATCAATGCCTTGTTGGATGTTGTCTGAATGTAAATCCTCTTTTCCACATTTCTCCCTGCCGTTGAAGCAGAGAGCAACGCTGTATATGCATTCAAAGTCAAGTATCAGGCTTAATTGGTTTAGGGTAGTAACCGCTGCAATAAGCAAGCTACCCCCATGCTTATTTGTTTACCCAGACTGTGTAGATGAGTCCTTGTTGCTTGTTGTCTTAATGCAAATCCTCTTTTCCACATTTCCCCTTGCCATTGAAGCAGAGAGCAATGTTGGAGTCGCATTAACCGTGTGAAGGCTTATTGAGTAAGGGTAGTAATCACCAGGTAGTAGCCTCCATTCCAGCAAGTCACCCCCATGGTTCTTCTCTTCATTCCCATCCTCTAGCCTTTATTGATTCACAGTGTTTATCCCATGCCCCTTTGAAATCCTTCACAGTTGTAGTCTTTACCACTTCCTCAGGAAAGGCATTCCAGGCTTCCACCACCCTTTCTGTGAAGAAATACTTCCTTATATTGGTTCTGAGTCTTCCTCCCTAGAGTTTCAAATCATGACCCCTAGTTCTACTGATTTTTTTTCCAACAGAAAAGGTTTGTTGTTGACCATGGATCATTAAAACCTTTCAAGTATCTGAAAGTCTATATCATATCACCCCTGTTCCTCCTTTCCTCCAGGGTGTACATATTTAGGTTCTTCAATCTCTCCTCATAAGTGATTTTATGAAGACCATCCACCTTTTTGGTCACCCTTCTCTGGACTGCCTCCATCCCTTTGGAGATACAATCTCCAGAACTGAACACAGTACTCCAGGTGAGGCCTCACCAAGGCCCTGTACAAGGGGATCATCACTTCCTTTCTCTTACTAGATATTCCTCTCTCTCTGCAGCCCAGCATAGAAGTATGGGGCAAGTGAAAGCCGTAAGTGACACTTTGAGGAAACAAGAGATAAACAGGCTAAGAGAATGCAAGAACTTTTTAATTTTACTGTATTTTTGTTATAATTTTTGAACCATAAAAACAGCAATAATGATTCTCCATACAAGAATTGCAAAGTACCCATGGGACTACAGGTTGATTTTCAAAGGGAAACTCCTCACAGAGTTTATCTTTGAAAATCCCAGCAGCACACAGAAAATGGGTACAAAGTACTAGCATATTTTTTTAAATTTAGATTTATCATAAAGTCAAATATTATATATATAATTTTTTTTTAAAATTTTTTATTTATGCTGATTTTAACAATCTTACATAGAAGAAAATAAACAAATAATTGCAGATTTTCCATATTATTATATCAATAATAACTTAGGTATATATATCTAATCTGCAATAAGAAATGTAGGAAGTAGTGCTCCAGGATTGAGAAAGAAGTTTGAGCGGTCTAAGGAAAACAGGAATACCTTTTACAATTGAAAAGAAAAGACAAACCTAGATATATATATTTTACTGCTTCGTTCCTGTTGCTAATTTCACAGGGGGGGGGGGGGGAAGATTCAAGAAACTTGATCTGGAAAGGAATACGATGAGTGACGTTATCAAATTTGCAGATGATACAAAATTATTCAGAGTAGTTAAATCACAAGCAGACTGTGATACATTACAGGAGGACCTTGCAAGACTGGAAGATTGGGCATCCAAATAGCAGATGAAATTTAATGTGGACAAGTGCAAGGTGTTGCATATAGGGAAAAATAACCCTAGCTGTAGTTACACGATGTTAGGTTCCATATTAGGAGCTACCACCCAAGAAAGAGATCTAGGCGTCATAGTAGATAATACATTGAAATTGTCAGCTCAGTGTGCTGCAGCAGTCAAAAAAGCAAATAAAATGTTAGGAATTATTAGGAAGGGAATGGTTAATAAAACGGAAAATGTCATAATGCCTCTATATCGCTCCATGGTGAGACCACACCTTGAATAGTGTGTACAATTCTGGTCGCCGTATCTCAAAAAAGATATAGTTGCAATGGAGAAGGTACAGAGAAGGGCAACCAAAATGATAAAGGGGATGGAACAGCTCCCCTATGAGGAAAGGCTGAAGAGGTTAGGGCTGTTCAGCTTGGAGAAGAGACGGCTGAGGGGGGATATCATAGAGGTCTTTAAGATCATGAGAGGTCTTGAACGAGTAGATGTGACTCGGTTATTTACACTTTCGAATAATAGAAGGACTAGGGGGCATTCCATGAAGTTAGCAAGTAGCACATTTAAGACTAATCGGAGAAAATTCTTTTTCACTCAACGCACAATAAATCTCTGGAATTTGTTGCCAGAGGATGTGGTTAGTGCAGTTAGTGTAGCTGGGTTCAAAAAAGGTTTGGATAAGTTCTTGGAAGAGAAGTCCATTAACTGCTATTAATCAAGTTTACTTAGGGAATAGTCACTGCTATTAATTGCATCAATAGCATGGGATCTTCTAGGTGTTTGGGTAATTGCCAGGTTCTTGTGGCCTGGTTTGGCCTCTGTTGGAAACAGGATGCTGGGCTTGATGGACCCTTGGTCTGACCCAGCATGGCAATTTCTTATGTTCTTATGTTCTTAACTTTTTTAACCGTGTTATCTCAAAAAAATATTATATATTTGAAAAAGAAATCAAAGGTTATGCAAAATCATAAAGTTACATAAAATAAAACATTTTACAGGCAAACAACATAGCATACCATGAATTTAGGACTTCAAATAAATGGGGAAGGGGGGAGGAAAAAGAAAAAGGTCTTAAAGCAATGACCTACAAAGAACAGAAATTACATCATTGCTCCCTGAACAAAATTGCCCACTGTGTCAGAACAAATACACAAAGAAGACCGAGGGGTCGTGGTGCGCATCTATGAAATTCCTCAGCTGGGATGATCAAAAAAGATATATATATTATATAATAGCATTTAGAAGGGTATCTAACGACACAAGAAGCACCTAAAGAGGTAACTTTGGATCTCATGGCCAGGAATTTCTTCCTTCGTTCCTGTGTTGTTCTAGCCATATCTTGAAATATCCACACTCTCCGCATTTATAAAAGGCTTCTTGATGTTGAAAAAATAAAAGGAGAATGTGGTTTCTATCTTGTAGAAACATAAAAGAAACTAACAGTGTGGCTCTAGAAAATGCTGTGTCCTAGAATTTTCCAAGAAATCAGACAAATCTAAAGAGTTATTCCGCTCTTCTTTATCCAAATTCCTCTTCAAAGAAGATAAATAAAATATTTTTTGGATTGGAAGAAAAGAAGATTTAGGTATTAGCAATATTTTTTTTATGTAAAGTTTAAACATCTCAATAGGAGATATCATCGGCGTTTGTGGAGAATTTAAGATTCGCGAATTAAGACTTGTGGCAAAATTCTCCATATTCTCAATCCTGTGTGATAAAGAGGTGGAATCCACAATTTGCTTAACTTGCAATTCTTTAACTTGAGGAATAGAAGCCTCCAGATTCATAACTTTAGCTTCATTAGATTGTATTTGTAATTCTTGATCACGAAGCTTAGTATGAATGTCTAAGGTAATAGTAACTAATGAAAAATGAGATTTATCAATTTATCACTAAAGCAGACCACAGACTATCCAGAGCCTCAGCAGCAAATTTATTAATTGCATTTCTGAACTGGAGTGATGAAATCCCTTTCTGGACCTTCTGCATGCTTGGCATGGTAATTCCCAATGTTATCGGAATCTCACCTGACACTAAAGCAGCTACCTCAGCTCTACAAGCTGTTTCTCCAGGCTCCCAGGATGCTATCTTCTGTGATATCCCACTGAACACCACCAATTGCGAGTATCATACGAACGCCATCTGATGAGGTGCTAGTAGCGCCAGAAGTCAATACAAAGTCCGGTGTTTCAACCAGCGCTCAAGTGGCAATGCCAGAGGACCTCGGCATCAACCAAACCAAAGGGCTGAGAGACACCTCAGCTGTTGAAAGGCTGGTAGCCCCTAAGCTGGCCAAGTCAACCTCCGATATTGGTGTAGGCAAAAATGGCGAGAACTCCAGCATTGTGGTCTGCCGGACAGATCCTGCAAATGGAAGTTGTTGAACTGCACCCTTCCTCTTGCCCATGGCCATGGAGGAGGGGGAAAGAGAGAGGTAAAAATGCAGGAGCTTCAAACTTGCACATCTGTTCAAGGAGCCATCTTGAACCCATCCCCCATACCAGCATAGTTTATGCCAGAAATTTTGCATGGAGATTAATTTGTGCAATCCCTGCACAATTTCTCTCCTTAACCTAGCTCCGTCCACTTTTTAATGCACATAAACGTGCAAATGCTGTGATGAGTGTATGTACGTTGTTAAGCTCACCGCCCGCAGAAGCCCCGCGGTGCGGCCCTCTCACTTCTCTGCACAGGCTCAGGCTCCAGCTCCTTGTTGCTTGCGGCAGTGGGCCGCCCGCTCCGACCTTGGACTCCCGCCAGTGCCTCCGGCCTTGCGACACTTCCCGGGACTTCCATCCATGATGCCTCCATCCATCAGGCCTCTCTGCAGGGTTCGTGTGCATCAGAAATTCTTTTAAAGGGCCCGCAGCGGGAACCTTGCCACAGATCTGGATGCTGACGTTCTCTCCTTCAGCGTATTAATGGTCAGGCCTCTCACTGATGCGTTGCCTTTGCAGCGGGTCTCCTCAGTTCCCTGTTTGGTTCTGAGTCGTCATTGCTTCCGTATTTCCTTGATACGTGTTCCTGATTGTCTCCAAGTTCCTGTTTCCAAGTTCCTGATTCCTCATTCGTCTTGTATGTTCTCTGATTGACCTACTGGTGTGGACCTCAAATAAGTCCGACCTTGCCTGCCTTCTCCAAGCCTGATCTCTGCTACGTCCGACCTTGCCTGCCTTTTCCAAGCCTCACCTCTGCTATGTCCGACCTTGCTTGCCTCTTCCGTGCCCTGACCATTGCTATGCCTGACCACGCCTGCTTTCTCCATGCCTTGACCATTGCTACATCTGACCACGCCTGCCTTCTCTGTGCCCTGACCATTGCTACGGATGACCACGCTATAGACTCCTTTGTGTCCAGAGTTCTATGTTGTATGCTACACCTTCTAATTGCA
The DNA here is from genome assembly GCF_901001135.1 of Rhinatrema bivittatum. NCBI lineage: Eukaryota > Metazoa > Chordata > Amphibia > Gymnophiona > Rhinatrematidae > Rhinatrema > Rhinatrema bivittatum. The sequence continues at coordinate 111,628,589 of NC_042619.1, forward strand.
GCCAGCTCTCATTCGAGTTTGATAGTGACGCCTCTGTCCCTATCCTCTGGACATGGACTCCTAAGGCTCCGGCCTTTCTTTGTTCAAGCACCTTCAGTCATCCTCGTTCCTTGGTGCTTGGGTTCCTGTACTGGGACCAGTCCAGGATAGAACTAACCACCTGCTGGCTGTTGTCTCTGGGCTGAAATACCTGCCTTTGTTATTCAATCCAGAGGCCCGCCTAAGTGCTGCCGGCCCCGGCACCCAAAGGCTCAACCTGAAGGGAATGTGGGCTGATATAGGTGAAGCTCCAGTGGCCTCTAGCTTCAGCCCACTAAACCTGCTGACGGTGGGGACCCGTAGGATCTTGCTTGCGGATTGCGTCAACCCTACCTCAGCCTAACAATCCACCTCCAGCGCAACAGATTGCAAAGGCCATTGATTCAGTGGAGCCACGTGCCCTCCAGGCCATTCCAGGCCTGGCATCCAAGGTGCAAGAACAGCAGCAATTTCTTGAGACACTGGCCTCCTCCATGGACCGTCGTCATGCCTGGCTCAATGCCTTCCTTAGTGACCCGGCTTCTCCTCCTCCACAGCCATCTCCATCATCGCCATGAGCCTTGTTTGCTCTTCCAGCACCTCCATGTTTCAACAGTGATTCCAAGCTTTGCAGAGGGTTTATAAACCAGTGCTATATGCAATTCACTCTGCAACCCTCTACCTTCCAGGATGATTAACAAAAATCACATTTATCTTGACTCGACTTGAAGGGAAAGCCCTGGCCTGGGCTTCTTCCCTGTGGGAATATTCAGACTCCACGTTGAGGGAGCCGGTTTAATTTGTGGCTGTCTTCAAACGAACCTTTGACGATCCAGGGCGGCATGCTGTAGCAAGCACCAGTCTACTTCACCTTCGTCAGGGACAACAAAATCTCTTTGATTATACAATAGAGTTTCGGACTTTGGCTACTGAGCTCGCTTGGCAAGAGGATTGCCTTCGAGCCATTTACTTTGATGGTCTCTCCTCGCGGTTAAAAGATGAGTTGGCTGCTCGGGAGCTCCCTTCCTCCTTGGAGGACCTTATGGAAATGACGGGCCAAATAGACCACCATCTTCAAGAGCACCACCGGGAGAGTCGGACACCCAAGAGGCCCTCGCGGGTTCGTTCCACATCCAGTGACATTAGAGTGGTCAAGACGGAGGAACCCATGCAGTTGGGTAGTGGGTGACTGACCCTGGAAGAGCACCTCTGGCTGAGACAAACCGGCTTGTGTCTGATAGTAGAACACCAGGCCACCGTCTACAGAACTGTCCCATCTGTCTGGGAAACTTCAGGGCCCAAGTTCAGAAGGGGTCCTGAACTTGGGTGCAACTTCTCCAGCCCCTCAACTCTCAGTTCCTGTTACATTAATTTGGGACTCCCGGTCCTTCCTGGTCCTCGCTCTGGTTGATTCCGGAGCAGAAGGTAATTTTATTCTCAAAGATCTCGTGCAACTCTTGGGTTTTAAAATCCACTCGTTAGTTCCCGCCTTGTGTATTGCCTCTATATATGGAAAGATGCTCCCTGGCCGTATCTCCCTGACCATGGAACCTGTCCAGTTATGCACAGGGGCCTTACCTCACAAGGAACTTGACTTTCTAGTATTGGATAAATCTATTCATCCCATAGTGCTTGGACTTCCTTGGCTACAGAAGCACTCTCCCCAGTTCAATTGTACTTCACTACAATTGGTAGAGTGGGGTCCGGATTGTCATTAGTCCTGTCTTCTGAAAGTGACTCCGTCAGCAATGATTCCTTTGGTGACCACCTCTTCTGGCATACCTGCTCCATACGCCGCCTATGAGGATATATTTTCCAAATAGAAGTCTGACCTCCTTCTGCCTCTTTGGCGGTTCAATTGTCCTATCGATCTCCTTCCTGGAACCACACCCCCTCATGGACGCACCTATCCTTTATCGCTATCTGAGACAAAAGCCATGACCGAATATATTCGAGAGAATCTGGAAAAAGGGTTTATCTGTCCATCTACATCACCCGCCGGAGCGGGCTTCTTTTTTGTGACCAAGAAAGATGGGTCACTTAGACCGTGCATTGACTACCGTGGTCTAAATGCTATCACCGGCAAGGATAAATATCCCTTACCACTGATTTCAGAACTTTTCATTCATCTTCAGGGTGGTACCATCTTCACGAAGCTGGATTTATGCGGAGCGTATAACTTAGTGAGAATCCGTCCCGATGACATCTGGAAGACCGCCTTTAATACTAGAGATGGTCACTATGAATACTTAGTGATGCCTTTTGGCCTTACCAATGCACGTGCTGTATTCCAGCGAATGATGAACGACATTTTTAGAGACCTATTGTACACCAAAGTCGTGGTTTATTTGGATGATATCCTCATTTTTTCAAAAGATATTGACACCCACCGGAATGATGTATGTATGATACTGCAGCGTCTTTGTGAAAATCATTTGTTTGCGAAACTGGACAAGTGTTTATTAGAAAGGTCCAGTTTGCTATTCCTTGGCTATATAATTTCTCCACAAGGTTTCTCTATGGACCCAGATAAATTGAGGGCGATCCGGGATTGGCCACAGCCTGTGGGACTCAAAGCGCTCCAGTGTTTCTTGGGGTTCCTTAACTATTACCGACATTTTATCCCTCATTATTTCACACTGGCCTCCCTCCTGATGGCCCTGACCAGGAAAGGCCAGAACACACGGAATTGTCCATCCGAAGCCATAACTGCCTTCTATCAGTTGAAAGAAGCCTTTCAAAACGGATCCTGTTTATGCCACCCTGATCCGACTCACCCGTTCCAAGTTGAGTTAGACTCCTCCGCCATAGGGTCTGGGGCTGTTGTAAGCCAGTGAACCGCTTCTGGTACCATGTTCATTTTATTCTCGAAAATTTTCATCGGCCGAATGAAAAATAGTATTGGGGACTGCGAACTACTTGCCATAAAATTGGCCCTAGAAGAGTGGCGTCCTTGGCTCGAGGGTGCCCAGCACAAGTTCACGGCGTTCATGGACCATAAAAATTTGGAACATCTAAATCAAGCACAGTGCCTGAACACCCGCCAAGCCCAGTGGGCCTTGTTCTTTTCCAGGTTTGATTTTGAGCTTCGCTACCGCCCTGCTGATAAGAACCTCTGAGCAGATGCTTTATCCCGGTCATTTGAACCCGAAGATATCCCCAAAGAGCCAATTCACATCATCAATCCAGCTTGTATCTCTGCCTGCCACCCAATACAGTTCCTATGGGAAAAACCGTGGTACCCTGATGTCTCTGAGAAAGGGTTCTCTGTTGGGCACACGATTCCAAGGTTGCCGGTCACCCAGGACAAGTGTGAACCGTGGCACTGCTCCAGTGGTTTTTCTGGTGGCCTACTTTGGTCTCCGATGCAAAGGCGTATGTCGAATCCTGTAGTGTTTGCGTACAACAAAAACCCCCGGTCGGGTGACCGTGGGGACTCTTACAGCCGCTTCCAGCACCCGAAGAACCATGGACCCACTTGTTGACGGACTTCATCGTGGATCTGCCTCCTTCTAAGGGTAATACCGTGATATGGGTTACCATAGACCATTTTTCTAAAATTACTCATTTTGTTCATCTCCCGGGCCTACCATCTGCACCCGAGCTGGCATGATTGTTTTTTCATCACATTTTCAGACTGCATGGTTACTAGTAGATATTGTCTCTGATCAAGGTCCTCAATTTGTCGCCAGGTACTTACGCTCGCTTTCCCAAATATTCGGTATTAACATCAGTCTCATGACTGCCTATCACCCCCAAGCCAATGGGCAGTCTGAACGGATGAACCACTCCTTGAAGGCGTTCTTACGTGCTTATATTAATAACCGGCAAGACAACTGGTCAGACCTCTTATCCTGGGCTGAGTTCTTCCACAACTCTCACATTGCCACAACTACTGGAACTTCTGCATTTTCTATAGTCTATGGAAAACAACCTCGACCACCGCTACTCATACCTCTCTCTGTGCTGTCCCCCATGGAACAGGCTACTGTGGATACCCTTAAGACACTGTGGGAACAGACAAACCTTCACCTATGCCAGACCGCTTCCCAGGCCAAGAAAACTGCTTACAGTCAATGCCACACAGCTCCTGAATTCCTTACTGGCCAGAAAGTCTGGTTAAGTACCAAGTATATTAGACTCCGAATTCCTTCTTAGAGATTGCTTCGAGGTTTATTCGACCATTCCTGATTACCCAACGCATTGGACCCGTAACACACCAGCTCCAGCTGCCTTCTTCTTTGGGAATATATAACACCTTCCATGTATCATTGCTCAAGCTGATAGTGTTGTCCTGGCTGTCTCAGGAGGTCCCTGAGCCACCTTCTTTGGTGGCAGAAACAGATACAACCTATAAAGTTCATGAAGTCTTAGATGTCCGCTGTAGAAGCCGCCGATGGGAGTACCTTCTCTCTTGGGAGGGTTATGGACCTGAGGAAAATTCTTGGGAGCCTGCTCGGAACATCTTGGACAAGACCCTCCTCTTGAACTTCCATTGTGCCCATCCAGGCAAACCCCGACCTCCAGGAGGGGGGCATAAAGGGGGGGGGGGGGTTACTGTTATGCTTGCCACTGCAGCAGCCCTGCGGTGCGGCCCTCTCACCTCTGCACAGGCTTCAGGCTTCAGCTCCTCATCGCTTGCGGTAGTGGGCCGCCGGCTCCGACCTTGGGTTCCCACAAACGCCTCCGGCCCTGCGCCACTTCCCAGAACTTCTAGCCAGGATGCCTCCATCCGTCGGGCCTCTCCGTGGGGTTTGTGGAGAGATGCCACCAGCAGTGCCGCGCCCCTCCCTAGGTGAGAGCGCGCATCAGCAATTCTTTTAAAGGGCCCGCAGCGGAAACCTGGCTGCGGACCCGGATGCTGACATCAGATCATTCAGCGTATAAATGCTCAGGCCTCACACTGAAGCGTTGCCTTTGCAACAGGTGTCCTCGGTTCCCTGTTTGGTTCTGAGTACCCATTGCCTCCATGTTTCCTTGATCCGTGTTCCTGATTGTTGCCAAGTTCCTGTTTCCAAGTTCCTGATTCCTTGTTCTTCTTGTCTGTTCTATGATTGACCTCCAGGTGCTGACCTCAGATACATCTGACCTTGCCTGCCTTCTCCAAGCCTGACCTCTGCTACGTTCAACCTTGCCTGCCTTCTCCAAGCATGACCTCTGCTACGTCTGACCTTGCTTGCCTCTTTTGTGCCCTGACCATTGCTACGCCTGACCACGCCTGCCTTCTCCGTGCCTTGACCATTGCTATGTCTGACCACGCCTGCCTTCTCCGTGCCCTGACCATTGCTATGGATGAACACGCTGTAGATTCCTTTATGTCCAGAGTTCTATGTTGCTTGCTACACCTTCCAATTGCCGCCAGCTCTCATTCGAGTTTGACAGTGACGCCTCTGTCCCTATCCTCTAGACGTGGACTCCTAAGGCTCCGGCCTTTCTTTTCTCAAGCACCTTCAGTCAATCCTCGTTCCTTGGTGCTTGGGTTCCTGTACTGGGACCAGTCCAGGTTAGAGCTAACCACCTGCTGGCTGTTGTCTCTGGGCTGAACTACCTGCCTTCGTTATTCAATCCTGAGGCCCGCCTAAGTCCTGCCGGTCCCGGCACCCAAAGTCTCAACCCGAGGGGAACGTGGGCTGGTATTGGTGAAGCTCCAGTGGCCTCTAGCTTCAGCCCACTCCACCTGCTGATGGTGGTGACCTGTAGGCTCTTGCCTGTGGGTTGCGTCAACCCCAGCTGAGCCCAAGAATCCATCTCCAGAGCAACATACGTTTAGCAACACAAAGCAGAGGGGTATAATCAGATTGTGATTTTTACATGAGTAAGCATGGAATTCCTATATTAAACCATTTGATTATTACAACCTTACCGGAAGAAATTAGCTTTTTTAAAACTGCTTAAAGTGGGTATACTTAACATGCATATGTCCTGAGAATTGGAACATTAGTATGGAATTTTAACTCTCATAGGTGCAATTAGGGAGTGCTTGTGGTATAGCTGAATAGCAAGTGTTAAATTACTTTTTATCAGCATCAGGTATGTGGCATACTTTTGATGGAATAGTCTTCCCAGCCCTACTGTATGCACAAATGTACACTTAAAAGTAAGAAAAAAAGGGAACAAAGCCCCTGTTTACTCAATATATGTTATTTTAACAAACCAGAAACCAGCTTGCTTCAAATCAGCCAGATGGCTTCTTTATAAAGAAAATGTAAACTAGGCCAGAAGCACTTGATCAAAATGTGTTCCAAAGAACTCATCTTCAATAGTATTCTCTCACAGGAGACCTAAATAAATTAAAGTATTAGCATTTTTTTCTGAGCTGACTTTCTATTATTTCTCTTTTTTCATGAACCTATGTGGCGGAATATCTGAAAAGTGTTTTGACTCTGCACCAAAAATTAGAGTAAGACCTGCAATAGAGTAGATATTAAGTTGGTAGTCTCATGTACCAGATTTTTATCTAATAGTTATCTAGATAGACATTCTAAAATTAAGTTTTCATTCAATTAACTTCATCCTTCTCAAAGCATTACAGAACATGATAGAAAACAATTTAAAGGCAGACATATTTAATAGATTGATTCAACATTTTAAAATGCAAAATATTAATGACATACTTTTTAATTGCATAAAAATAAACATCATTCTTTTCTGTTGAATGGGTTAGGCAACATCTGGAAATATGCTAGCTTACATCCCTAGAATGAATACATTTCATTTTTGCAGGCACAATCAATGGACTCAGTACTTATTCCATAGCAACACAAAGCTGATATTAACGTAGATTTAACCACAATTACTCTTTCTTCATATTCTAAGTCTTGTGCTAACTCAGCTTCATCAAATCCTTCATTGTATTGTACTCGAAGTTCTCAAGCTAGTTATCAGTAGGTAAAACAACTTTTAAAAGACAGTGGTAACATCTCTTGAAATTAAGAGGCTAATTATCAAAGTTTTTTGTGTGGACAAAAATTTTTTACTTGTAGAAAACTCCCCTCTCTTTCCCCCCATCTTTACAGATGGGGAAAAACGGGTGGGGTTAGTTCAGACAAGGGAAAGTGCAGGCAAAGATTTCACTTAGGTACATTGTTCCTTCAAAGAAGGTGAAAAGAACACAAATACAATACATCCACATTCCCCTGCCAGATCAAATTTTCAAAGAGAAATGCTGCAAAGAGTTTCTCTTTGAAAATTAGATTGCAGATCTGTGGCTACAATATAACGAGGGTCTGCAAACTCCATGAGTAGTCTAGAAATTTGCCCTAAAAATACATCCTGCATATATATTTTAAATAGCACAAGAGACAAATATATTTTTTTTAAAACCTAATACACTTCTAATTTTTTAATAAACAAAATTCTACAAAATTGTTACTTTTCTCCACAAAGCAGCATTTCATTTTCAAAATAGCCACTTTACTCCAATGAAATCTTCAGTTGAGAATCACATGCTCTAATCCACTTGTATGCACAGGAGTTTGGATTGAGTGCTGACAGCAGAAACTTCATCTGCTGGCAGAAAGTTTGGACTTGCTGGAAAGAAGCATTTAAATCTTGAGATAAAAAAACATTTGGAGGGTTAAACTGCTACTGGCTGTTTATACTCTTTATTAGTTTTAAGGTTAATATCTGTTTGTCAGTGTTAGCATTGTCTGTGTGGTAGGAAATAGACTTTGATTTTCTCAGCTAGGAAAAGATAGTGAGTTGCATATTCAGCCGCTTAAGTCATAAAGTTAGCCAATTATTCATAACTGGCTAACTAGTGGTATATATTCAGTAGCGTAGCTGCACCGCTGGATTTCAAAAGGGCATGGGATAAATACTGTGGATCCATAAAGTCTAGAGGATGTGAATGAAGAGAAGAAGCATGGGGGTGGCTTGCGGGAATGACAGCTACTACCTGGAGATTAATATCCTTATTCAATAAACATACACATGGTTAATGCAACTCCAACATTGCTCTATGCTTCAATGGCAAGAGGAAATATGGAAAAAAGGATTTGTATCCACATAAAAGCAGGGGAGTAGCTTGCTTGTTGTGGCGTTTACTACCCCAAACCAAAAATGCCTGATACTTCACTTTCAATGCATATCCAGCATAGCTCTCTGCTTCAACAGCAGGGGGAATGAAGAAAAGATGATGTATATTCAGACAACTACCAACAAGGTCTGAATTACATAGTCTGGGTAAAACAAATAAGCATGGGTGTAGCTTGCTTGTTACGGCAGTTACTACCCCGAATCAAGCCTGATACTTCACTTAGAATACATATCCAGCGCAGCTCACTGCTTCAACAGCAGGGGGAATGAAGAAAAGATAATTTGTATTCAAAAAACCAAGGACTGAGTTGCACAGGCTGGGTAAACAAGCATGGGAGTAGCTTGCTTATTACAGCGGTTACTACCCGAAACCAATTAGGTAGATACTTCACTTAAATGCAGCTCCAACACTGCTATCTACGATGGCGGGGGCGGAAGGGAAATAGAACCAAAAAAGTTATTTAAAGGGACAAGAGTAAAAGAAAAGTATGAAAAAAAATATATATATAAGTGTGAAAGCTTGCTGGGCAGACTGGATGGACCGTTTGGTCTTCTTCTGCCGTCATTTCTATGTTTCTATCTTAAAGTTAGCCAGTTATGTATTAATTGGCTAACTTTAGGACAGACCTACAGTCCGACCAAAGTTACCTGGATATGTTAACCAGCTAACTCCAAATATCAGAATCAGTCAGTTTACTTATCCAGCTAACTTTACTCCTCCCCAGAACTCCTATCTCCCACTTCTGGAATGCCCTCAGCTTATCTGGCTAAATTCTAGCTGGGTAACTGTTGTGGGCCTGGACCTTTAGGCTGAGGTGGGGTTAACACAACCTGCAGGAAGGAGCCTTGCAGGTCCCAACCATTGACAGGAGGGCCTGGATGAGGCGGAGGCCCAGCTGGAGCTTTGCCTATACCAGCCCACATTTCCCTCAGGTTAAGCCTTTGGATGCCTGGGACCTGCAGTTCTTAGATGGGGGCCTCTGCAGATGATAAATCCACCAAGATTGCTGGGTTAGAACAGGAATAGATGAGGAAAATCCAGAGGCAGATTATGGTCCAAGACAGGCAGCGAGTAGGAAGGTCTGAGAGTCAGGCAGTGGTCAGTGACAGGTGGCAAGCAAGAAGGTTCGAGAGTCAGGCCATAATCAATGGCAGGCAGCAAGTAGGGGCCATCCAGGAAAAAGGCTAAGGTCAAGTCTGGGTATCCGTCTATAAGAAGGGATGGGTAGGCAGTTCAGGAAGGCAAGGAGCAGAATGGCAGACCAGGAACACAGAGAAGAACTGAAGAAGGACCACAGGCACTGAAGATGAAGACAAGGACCTCTGGAGCTGAAGATGAAGACATGGATCAAAGGAACTGAAGAGAGAGACACAAACCACCGGAACTGGAACACAGGAACAGAAGAACAAGATGAGGACCAATGAACTGGAATGCAGGAACTTGAGAATGAAGACAGAGATGGCTCAGGCAAATCGTACTATGGAATGAAGCAAGGACTTCATTTTTAAAATTTGATAACTAGGTGATTAATACTTATTGGTTATCAAATTAAATAAACATAGATCTAAAAACAAAACGAAGACACCTGCTAAATAAACTTAAAAAAAAAATCACAAATAACAACCCTTAAACTGGGACATACCTAATAGGCCAGAGACATACCTAATAGGCCAGAGCCCATAAAGTCATCAGTAGGCACTGTGGGGGATTTTCCGCCACAGACCCTTTAAATCTGGAGCCATTGGGCTCACATACACCTAGGGGAAGCCAGGAAGAGTTTCAGCAGTGTCCTGTCACGCATCACTTTGAGAATATTGGGGCCCAGTGGAATGGGGTGGCCTGCTGCATGGCTACATGAGGGTTCCTCAGTGGCATCAGGGGCCAGTGACAGTGGTTCAGGCCTGGTGGTAAGTGAGGTGGTTCATGGGGGAGCCTGCAGATTGCCAAACACAGAAGTAACTAATTACTCAGCTAGAATTTAGGCAGATATGTTATCCATCTAAATGAAGTTTGAATATGGACCTCGGTATTTGGTTGCCATTGTTAGAATTTCAAAATCACTTACTTTGTCTGAGAAGATAAGAATATTGTTTCCTAGGCATGCACTTGCTAGCTTAATTCCCACCTCCCACCCACTTCTATCTCAATTTTTGATATATAGTTATTATCCCCACTAAGAGTACAGTCTTCAAAATAAGTCACTTAAAATAATTCAATTAACCCTTATTTTAATGATTGACTCATTTTAATCTGGTAGCCAAACCTTCACCTTTAGTGAATGTTGAACTGGTAAATTTGTTGAGTTGGTAAAGTCTTAAAATACTGATTAAGGAAGGAGTAGGTATGTCTCAATTTAAAGATTATTAACTGTGGTTGGGGGTTTTTAAGTTTATTTAGTAGGTGTCTTATTTTTGTTTTTAAATCTATGATTTTTAAAATTTGATAACTAGGTGATTAATACTCATCGGTTATCAAATTAAATAAACATAGATTTAAAAACAAAAAGAAGACACCTACTAAATAAACTTAAATAAAAAAACAATAACAAATAACAACCCTTAAACTGAGACATACCTAATCCTTAATCAGTATTTTAAGATTTTAACAACTCAACAAATTAAGATGTTGATGAAGCCTAGTAGCGAGAAGGGGCTGTCAAGTCTTTTGCAACAAATGCCACAGTATGATTATCTACCTGTTGTTGAAAGGTTGTATATGTGCACCCATTGCAAAGAGATCCTGATGCTCAGAGAATGAGTCCAATCTCTGGAGGCCAGAGTATCAGACCTTAAGGAGCAACGGCAGACAAAGAGGAATATAGAGGAGAACTTCAGGAACATAGTAGTATAGTCCCAACTCCAGTCTAGCAGCTCTTACGTTGCTTTCGAAGAGAAGGTCACCTAGCAGGAGGCTACAGACTTGGTGTGGCAGGAAGTGACCTGCCCTCTAAGTGGTGCTTTATCCTGTCATAATAAAGATATGTCTTCAGGGATCAATGCTCATGAGAGAAGGGTTAGTAGTATAGCCATTGTAGTGGGTGATTCAATCATTAGAAAAGTAGATAGCTGGGTGGCTGGTGAGTGTAAGGATTACTTGGTAACTTGCCTGTCTGGTGCAAAGATAGTGGACCTGAAACACCACCTTGATAACATTTTAGAGACTGCTGGGAAGAGCCGGTTGTCATGGTACATGTGGATGCCAATGACCTAGAAAGATGAAGGAGGGAGGTTTTAGAAGTTAGCTTTAGGTTGTTAAGTAGGAAATTGAAATCCAGAGCCTCCAAGATTGCATTCTCAGAAATGCTCCCTGTTCTACATACAGAACCCCAGATACAGACCGAGCTCCAGAGTCTCAATGTATGGATGAGACAATCTGCAGGGAAGAGGGTTTTAGGTGTGTTAGGAACTGGGGAACATTCTGGGAAAGTGGGAGCCTATTCCAATGGAATGGGTCCCCCTAACTAGAATGGAACCAGACTGTTGGTGCTTTAAAAGGAGCTAGAGCATCTTTTAAACTAGCAGCGCATGGTTCAGAGAGAGGTATCTTTTAAGGTTACTGACAAACCAAGTAATTTAGAATGCTCCGATAGAGAGGTGATTGTAAAAGTTAAAAAAATCCAGCTATATTTAAATACAAACCATGCAAATGAAAATGAGTCCAAACAACCTGCTTCATCTAATAATAGACAGGTTTTGGGTACATATAAAAATAGAAATACAAATTAAAATATCTATATGAAAATGCCAGAAGTATGAAAAATAAGACTGGAGAGTTAGAATACATAGCATTGAAGGAGTATATAGGCATAATAGGAATCTCAGAGACCTGGTTAAAGGAAGATAACCATTGGGACACTGTGTTACCAGGGTACAAATTATACTGACATGACAGGGCAGATAAAATTAGTGAAGAGGTGGCACTATATGTTAAGGATGGTATAAACAGGATAAAAGTTTTGTGGGAAACAAACTTAACTTTGGAAACCTTATGGATAGAAATACCAAGTAGGGATGTGAATCATTTTTGAACGATTAAAATTATCATCAGATAATTTTAAAATCGTCCTAAATCGTTAGAGTGCACGATACAATACAAATGCCCCCGATTTATCATCAGGGGCATTTGTATTGTATCGTTAAATAGGGCACGGGAATTATTTGGGGGAGGGCGGGAAAACCAGCACACCAAAACAACCCCTAAACCCACCCCGACCCTTTAAAACCAATTCCTTACCCTCCCCCACCCTCCCGAACCCCCCCCAAATGTTAAGTTACCTGGTGGTCCAGTGGGGGGGGGGGGGGTCCCGGCGCGATCTCCCGCTCTCGGGCCATCGGCACCATTTTGGCTGCCACTAATTAAAATGGCGCCGATGGCCTGATAAAAAAAAACCCCCATCCGACCCTTTAAATCGACCCCCCTTAGCCTCCCCCACCCTCCCGACCATTTTTTTTAGGGAGGCCCGCGCCGCTAAAAAAAAAAAACCCACCCGACCCTTTAAATCGACCCCCCCAAAACCTTTTAAAATTACCTGGTGGTCCAGGGGGGCCTCGGGGGGCCTCGGGGAGAGGAGAAATCCAGGGGGGCCTCGGGGAAAGATTTCCCGTTCCCAGGCATCAGCCTGGGAACGGGAAAAAAAAATGGTGCCGATGCCCCTTTGCCCTTACCATGTGACAGGGTATCCGTGCCATTGGCCGGCCCCTGTCACATGGTAGGAGCACTGGATGGCCGGCGCGGGCCTCCCTAAAAAAAAAATTAGCGATGTGAATTGGAATCGGAAACGATTCCAATTCACATAACTTAACGATCAGATTCCCCCCCCCCCCAGCCGAATCTGATCGTTAAGACGATCTGGCACACGATTCACATCTCTAATACCAAGCAAAAAAGGGAAGAGTATAGTAGTGGGTATATATATTATCACCTGCCTGGCAAGGATGGGGAAACAGAATGCCAAATGCTAACAGAGATTAGACTGGCTAGTAAAATTTGCAACACAATAATAATGGCAGACTTCAATTACCCAAGTATTGCTTGGGTAAATGTCACATCAGGACAAGCAAGGGATGTAAAGTTCCTACACGACATCAATCCTGCTTCATGGAGCAGATGGTCATCAAACCGACGAGAGGGGAAACTATAATAGATCTAGTTCTCATTAGCATGCAGGTGCAAGAGATAAAGGTGGTGAATCTGTTTGGTAACAGTGATCATAATATAATACAATTTGACATAATCACTGATGAGAGAATACTAAGGAAAATGACTGCAGTAGTATTTAATAGGGATGTGCAGAGCAAAATTTTATGTTCATATTTTTTATGTCCGAAAGGGGGTCCCACTTGCGGCCAATATGGACATAAAAAAAATCCAATGAGTTGGGTATATGTACATGTGTGCAAAAAAAAAATTTAAACCCCCTCACCCTCCTTAATCCCCCCACCCAGACTTACCACAACTCCCTGGTGATCGAGCGAGGAGTGAGGACGTCATTTCTGCAATCCTTGGCGAGAAGCATGTGACGTCGGTGGCACGTCGAGTGACGCGGCGTCACGTGATTCCCGGCGAGTTCGCGCCGGATGGCTCATTCGGCCCAAAAAGAACTTTTGGCCAGCTTGGGGGGGCCTCCTGACCCCCCCAAGCTGGTCAAAAGTTCTTTTTGGGCCGAACGAGCCGTCCGGCGCGAACGAGCCGGGAATCACGTGACGCCGGCGTCACTCGACGTGCCGCCGACGTCACATGCTTCTCGCCAAGGATTGCAGAAATGGCGTCCTCACTCCGCTCCATCACCATGGAGTTGTGGTAAGTCGGGGGGGGGGGGATTAAGGAGGGTGAGGGGGTTTATATTTTTATTTTGGCTCAACAATCGCGATTTCCCACATATCGAACATATCTATGTTCGATATGTGGGAAATCCGATCGTTTATGTCGAATCAATTTTTTAAGTAAAAAAAAAAAAAGAGTTGCGTTTCACTAATGCGGTCAATCCGAATGCACACCCCTAGTATTTAACTATAAAATGGGAGATTATGATAGAATGAGGAAATGTGTTTAGAAAGAAACTGAAAGGAGCAATTCAGAAGGATAAAAACTTACAGGAAGTGTGGACACTGTTTAAAATTACCATCCTTGAGGCACAGACAAAATATATTTCATGTATTAAAAAAGGCTGAAGAAAAGCCCAATGACTGCCAGCGATGTTTAATAGTGAGGTGAAAGAGGCAAGTAAAGCCAAAATGACATCATTCAAAAATGGAAAGCAGACCCAAATAAGGAAAGCAGAGAAGAGCAGAAGCACAGCAAAATAGATGTAAAAAAGTAATTAAAAGGCTAAGGGAGTCATTTATCAAAGTGCTATATGGCGTTTTCACATGCATTAAGGCATTTTTGCAAGTAAAAAACATCTTTAACGCATGTGAAAACACCTTAATGCATGTGAAAATGCCTTTAACATGTGCGAAAGCACCATAACGCATAGTGTGATGCAAATTAGAAACAGGGGAGGATATTGGGACAGGTGATAGGGCTTTATTGAAATGCTGTTTTGAGAGAAAGAGTGCCTAGCCATAATGCTCTCACACTAGATAGGCATTTATATCTCTATGGGAGGCCCACCTAGTCACTCGAGGTGAGGTTTAGGTATTAGTGTAGGGGTTAGGGGCCACTTTGACATTCAATGTGAGACGTACGAACAGAACAGTGCTCTACCCAGGTAAAGAGTCCATCAAGCTAGGTTGAGAGAACATTGCACAAATCTCATCTTTGGGTGAGTTTCCTCACTCCGAAGGTCATCAAATCTTCAGAGCACTGTTCTGTTTGTACATCTCACTTTGAATGACAAAGTGGCTTCTAACCCTTACACTAATACCTAATCCTCACCTCGAGTTGCTAGGTGGACCTCCCATAGAGATATAAATACTAGGGATGTGAATCGTTTTAGGACGATTAAAATTATCGTCCGATAATTTTAATATCGTCTTAAACCGTTATGGAACACAATACAATACAGATTCTAACGATTTATCGTTATAAATCGTTAGAATCGTGAGCCGGCACACTAAAACCCCCTAAAACCCACCCCCGACCCTTTAAATTAAATCCCCCCACCCTCCCGAACCCCCCCCAAATAACTTAAATAACCTGCGGGTCCAGCGGCGGTCCGGAACGGCAGCGGTCCGGAACGGGCTCCTGCTCTGAATCTTGTCGTCTTCAGCCGGCGCCATTTTCCAAAATGGCGCCGAAAAATGGCGGCGGCCATAGACGAAAAAGATTGGACGGCAGGAGGTCCTTCCGGACCCCCGCTGGACTTTTGGCAAGTCTCGTGGGGGTCAGGAGGCCCCCCACAAGCTGGCCAAAAGTTCCTGGAGGTCCAGCGGGGGTCAGGGAGCGATTTCCCGCCGCGAATCGTTTTCGTACGGAAAATGGCGCCGGCAGGAGATCGACTGCAGGAGGTCGTTCAGCGAGGGTTCCGGCGCCTCGCTGAACGACCTCCTGCAGTCGATCTCCTGCCGGCGCCATTTTCCGTACGAAAACGATTCGCGGCAGGAAATCGCTCCCTGACCCCCGCTGGACCTCCAGGAACTTTTGGCCAGCTTGTGGGGGGCCTCCTGACCCCCACGAGACTTGCCAAAAGTCCAGCGGGGGTCCGGAAGGACCTCCTGCCGTCCAATCTTTTTCGTCTATGGCCGCCGCCATTTTTCGGCGCCATTTTGGAAAATGGCGCCGGCTGAAGACGACAAGATTCAGAGCAGGAGCCCGTTCCGGACCGCCGCTGGACCCGCAGGTTATTTAAGTTATTTGGGGGGGGGTTCGGGAGGGTGGGGGATTTAATTTAAAGGGTCGGGGGTGGGTTTTAGGGGGTTTTAATGTGCCGATTTTTCGATTTTTCGATTTTTAACGATTTTTAACGATTTTTCACGATATTTTACCCCCCCAAACGGCAACAATACGATTCCCTCCCCCTCCCAGCCGAAATCGATCGTTAAGACGATCGAGGACACGATTCACATCCCTAATAAATACCTATCTAGTGTAAGGGCATTATGGCTAGGCTCTTTCTCTCTCTCACACATATATGGCTGGTGTTGTATGCAAATTGTGATAAACTGCCTATTACCATAAAACATACCCCTTTTCTATCACATGCGATATTTAGTGTATTTTGATAAATCCAGGCCTAAGAGAGACTTTGAAAAGAAGCTTGCCACAAAGATAAAAACAAATAATAAAACCTTTTTTAGGTACATTTGAAGTAAAAAGCCTGTGAGGGAGTCAGTTGGGCTGCTGGATTACTGAAGGGTAAAAGCGTTGGCCAGGGAGGTCAAGGAAATATCTAAAAAACTAAATTAATTCTTTGTCTCTGCCTTTACTGAGAAGGAAGTTGGGATCATACCTACACTGGGAACATTTTTTGATGGTGATGACTCTGAGAGATTAGATGGAATCACTGTGAAAATGGAAGTCATAATAACTCAGATTTATAGACTGAAGATTAATAAATCACCAGGATCATATGGTATTTACCTAGCGTTCCAAAGGAACAAATTCATGAAATTGCATTCCTGTTTCTGGTGATTTGCAACTTATCATTTTAAAAAAGTGTTAGGTTGGCCATCGTAGTTGATTTGATCATTAGGAATGTACATAATTGGGTGGCAGATGGATATGATGATCATTTGGTAACTTGCCTGCCTGATGCAAAATGGCAGACCTCACATATCATAGAAATAAGATTTTAGACAATGCTGGGTAGGAGCCAACTTTTATGTAGTACATGTGGGTACTAATGACATAGGAAGGTGAGGGAGGGACACTAAATTTAGGATTTTAGGTAAAACGTTGTAAGCCAGAATCTCTAGGGTAGCATTCTCAGATATGTTCCCTGTTCCATGCACAGGACCCCAGAAGCAGACAGAGCTCTGGATTCTCAATGCATGGATGAGATGATATGGTAGGAAAGAGGGCTTTAAATTGTTTAGGAATTGGGGAACATTCTGGGGAAGGGGCAGCCTATTCTGAAAGGAAGCTCTATCTTAACCAGGGTGGAACCAGGTTGTTCATGCTAATGTTTATAAAAGAGATAGAACAGCTTTTAAATTAGAACATGGAGAAAAGCTGACAATCATTCAGCAGCGCATGGATCAGAGGATGGTATATATTGAAAGATACCAATAAAACAAAGAAATTAGTGCACCCTAACAGAAAGGTAACAATAAAGGCAATAGTAGCCCAAGTGCCTTTAAATAAAGAGCAGATTGAGTTAAATGATTCCAAATTATCTCTATTGACTGCAAGGAAAGTTGTATGTACAAGCAAAACAACATATCTTGAAATGTCTGAATGCAAATGCTAGAAATCTAAAAAATAAAATGGGAACATTAGAATGTATAGTACTATGTGATGCTGTGTGAGTGGTCTTAAGCTTAGAAGGGCTGGAGGACAGAATAGTCTGAATTCCAGCCTTTCCTCCCCAAAAATTTGCTTTATTCACAGTGCAGCAAAACAAAAACAAAAACATAAACAGTCTACTTACCTCAGCAACTTAAAGACTTCCAACATTCACAGTTTTGGCAATATACCTGTCTTCCTCCAAAACAGAGTCTCCTTGTTCCCTCCTGGCCCTTCTCTTTAAAACTCCTGTTCAGGGAAATATCCTATCTTGTGAATGACTTGAGCATGAGCCCTTCTTGTTGTGACACAATTGACGCAACCTCGGAGGCAGGGCCCTAAGGCTTGCACCGATGGCGGTCAAATGAGTCTTGGCATGGGCCAGACTAAGATGGAGTCCAAGAGGCTATGGTGGATGCAAGGTGGAGACTGAGGACAAGCTGTGGCTGAAGGTGAAATTTGACTAAGGCAAGGCTGAAGACAAAACTGTGCTGAAGATAAATCTGTGGCTGAAGCTGAAGACTTGCCAAAGGCAAGGCTGAAATTGCCGACAAAACTGAAGATGAGGAGTTGAGGAAGGCCGAAGACTTGGAACAAGGCTGAAGACTTGGAACAAGGCTGAAGACTGAAACAAGACTGACAACTTGGAACAAGGCCAGCAGACAAGCAACATTTTGCTGAGGCAAGGCTGGATTGTCTGAGGAACCCTTTTATAGGGCGGGAAGTTGTGATGTCATCCAAGGGCACCATGGGATTTTCCCACCAAGGGCCCTTTAAAGGGAATGACTTCATGCATGCGCACACCTAGGGAATATCCAGGGACAGCAACTCCGGCAGTATCTTACAACATTTACAGTTCGGTGGCGTCCTGCCACAGAGAGAGCACTGGTGAGAAGATGAGTGCCATTACTCATGGGATCCTCCCATTGGTAATAAAATGTAACAGTACACCTCCTCAAGCCTCTTTTCTTCAGCTTCTGAGGGGACATTGCAGGTACCTCTTTACCAGCTGGGAGCTTGTGGGGTCTGGTAAGACATCTAGGAATTATTTGCTCTTTGGAATAAACTGAAGGTGCATTCGTAGAGTGATTCTATTTTAGAAACAAGGATCTTTTGAAAGGGCTAAAATATGACTTGTTGGTTCCAAGATCATCATGTTGAATGAGCTCTGCTCTGTTGGAAGTGACCCCCTACTCCCACAATGATGGATTTTCGAGGTTTGTAGTGGACAGGAAAATTGTACGACACTAGAGCTCCTGGTCATGGTATAACATAGGCTGGAATAGGATGTTTACAGAAGTGCCAGATACGGTACTTCTGGCAAAGTGGTCCAGGACAGAGTACCTGGAAATGAGGCAGCACAGTTTTCCCAGCAGGATGGACCCCACTGATTAATTTGTAAGGTGTACCAATCAATGGATGGTTGATGGAGTCTGAGCCAAGGTAATCAAAATAAAAGAGGACTGGATGCTTTAGGTAGCACAAAGAACTGAAGATTTTCTTGGTGAGACCCTATCTGCATAGTGATGGGCAGGGTGGCCACTGTCATGTGACTGGGTAGGTATTCTCTATAATTGGAAGAAGTAACACGAGGAGTAGTCAAGCTGGTAATAGGGCAAGTACATTGTCGAAACAGCGGATTTTGAATAAAATTGCCCTCAGCTCCAGTACTGATGAAAGTTTCAATTTGAAATGAGTATTTCCCGAAGGTGAGGGATACTGGTACCATCAGTTGTGGAGAGGAAGCAGGATGGTGAATAACTGCTCTCCCAGCTAGACTTGCCTTTATGGATTTTTCCAGACTCTTTGGACACCTGACTGATTTAATTTCCTTGTGCTATGCAGTAGAGGCAGAGGTTATGCTATCTTTGTCTCTGTTTTTCATTGAGCCAAAGTTGGGTCCTAACCAACTGCATGGGCTCCTTGAAGGCAACAACCCTCGGCAGTTCTGAGGTGGACTGCAAAAGATTTGGAAGCTTGGTAGCCATGGGAATGGTCTGATGAGAGGTCTTCCTCTCATGATCTTGCTCCTGGAATCTCAGTTCTATAAGAATAGCTAAGGCAATAAGTGCTTCAAGGGATGGAAGAAGGTCCCGAGCTGCTAGTTCATCTTTTATTCTCCAGGAGAATCCTTGTCAAAAATGGCGGTTTGACTATCTTTGCCCCAATTGAGTTCAGAAGTTAGGGTACAGAATTCTTCTGCATACTCACCAATTGAGTGCCTCATTGAATATGAAGGAGTTCTTTGGCAGCGGAAGAAATGCACCCGGGTTGGTCACAGATCAGGCAAAAGTGTTGTGTGAAATTATCCAAGTTAATGAGAAGTCATCTTGCTCCCACAAGAGGAAAGCCCAGGCAAGAGCGGGACCATTCAGTAGGAAGAGGATATACATAATCTTGACATGAACAGAAAAAAAAACAAGCCAGCTTTAACTCAAAGTGCATCTTACAAACATTGAGGAACCCTCTGCCTCTTTAGGGTCACCACTATAACTTGGAGGTTGTGAAAGCTGTAACATGGAGTCTGTGGTCTGAATGGATGTTGATGCAGGGTTTACTGGAGCTGGTACAGACATTGGGCCTGGAAGTTGGGTTTGTAAAATTTCCAGATGATGAGACAAGATATGCAAATATCCATTTGCTTGATCAAATTGCTGCGGAAGCAAGGCAGAGTCTGAAAACAAGCTGTGGATGAAGCTGAAGACTTGACGGAGGCAAGGCTGAAGCTGCCGACAAGGCTGAAGATGAAGAGTGGAGCAAAGCTTAAGACTTGGAGTGGAGTAAGCCTGAAGACTTGGAACCAGACTGAAGCCTTGGAATAAGGCTGAAGACTGGAACAAAACTGGACTGGAATAAGACTAAAGACTAGAAAAAGGTTGAACACTGGAACAAGACTGAAGATTTGGAACAAGGCTGACAGACAAGCGACCTTTTGCTGAGGCAAGGCTGGATCATCTGAGGAGCCCTTTTATAAGGCAGGAAACTGTGATGTCATCCAAGGGTCCTGTGGGCTTTTCCCCCTGTGGGCCTTTTAAAGACACTGACTTCAGGCACGCGCGTGCCTAGGGGAACATCCGGGGACAACGATTCTGGCAGCATATTGCCGCGTGTACAGCTCTGTGGTGTCCTGCTGCAGAGCAAGCCGCCAGTCAGAGGATGAGTGCTGTTGCTCACGGGACCCTCCCTCGGGTGACAAAATGTAACACCCTGAGACCTTGATTTTCCTTCTTGGTTGTGTCTTAAAGTGGACCAGGCTAAATGTTGGATCCTGATCATGGTACATGCTCCTTTACATACCCTCTTCCTCAGCTTGATGCCTATCCCTACCAGGGTTACCTCTCTGGAATGAGGATCATCTTCTGATTTCCCCTATTTCCTTGATGTTTTACCTTTTTCTTCATTATGGATAAGGGGAAAGTTGTATTATGGCTCTCGGACCCAGGGACTGGCTTCCTGTTTTCCCTTTGTTCCCAGACAAACATAACTAGCTCATCTTCCCCTTGGGCACTCCTAAAATTATCTGGGTTACTCTTCCCATCCCCTTCTGCAGAGCTATGGGGACATGGAGCATATGGGGAACCTCCTCTACTCCAAGTGGAACTCTCTCCATAGCAGTCTCTAAATATTGTAACTGATAGAATTTTCTTCTCCATCATTGCTGTACTGTAGGTTCAGCTCTTCAGATGGGAAGGTCTCCAGAAGAAATGCCTCACTAGTCTGGAATAGTTGAGCTAATTGTAAGCTGGGCCCAGAGAGCCTCAAACTTTGGATAATCACATCCCAAAATCACAGGGTATGAGAGCCTGGGAAGTACCCCTAATTTTATGCTAGCCTGTCCTGCTGAGGTCATTAGTAGGATTTGACTGGTCAGGTATTGTTGCTGATCACTATGTATACAGGCAAGAATCACTGTCTTCTCATGGTCCACTTTGGCTCCAACTCACAGTCACCTCTCGCTCCAAGGCATTGGATTCCACCCAGGATCAGGAACTAATAATCCACCACCCTCTTCAGTTCACGACCCCATGGGGATTACCAAACTCTTAATGCTCCCCAGAGAAGGACTCTAGAGGTCATTGGATACGATCCTCTACCCCTTCCACCAGAAGAAGACCGGAAGGCATTTCGTGCCGGGCATCTCGCGCCAAGTGAGTGCAACTTAGGGGACCCCTCACCCTCAGAACACCCTCCTAACCTTCAGTCTCTTTCAGCCTCCTGCAATAATAGCAGCCTAGCTACCCGTCTACCTTACAACTGCCTCTGAACTTAGACATCTCAGACCTTTCTACAACAATTTGCCAAATACGTGCTACGAGTGCTCCTAGTCTAGAATCTCTGGAGATATTCCAACTACCCTACACCCCCCACAACTGCATACACACTGAGGCACCCCCCTCATTTTGCTAAAGAGATTCATTTGGTCCCTTACCAAAATACCGTCAGTCCCCCTGCCCCCCACCCCTCCTGCAATATCCTTGCTTCCTCACCGAATTGAGCTATCCTCATCACCCACTGTGCATCAACTATGCACACGCTCTTCATCCCCACCATCAAGCACTATACCATGGCACCCCATAACCCCCTCCCCAAATACCCATTGGAATGTCACAGAAACCTTCTTCCCATCATGACCACTCCACTTACACAAATAATCGGTCTCACTACCTTCACAATCCTCCATCTCAAAAAAAACCCAGCCTTAATCAATGACATCCTTACAGACGACAAACCTGACATACTAGCCATTACTGAAACATGGCTAAAGGATTCCGACACCGCCCACATCAACCAACTACCTGTTGAAACATATGACATCTTCTCTACCCCCAGGCCCAAAAAAAAAGGAGGAGGTCTCCTCCTAGCAGCAAAAAAGGTCTTTAAAATCTCACACAAAACCATTCCCCTACCACACAAACTAGAAATCAGCCTATTCACCGCCCCCAACCTGCAAATCTGCCTAGCTTACGCCCCCCCCCCCCCCCCCCCCACCAGGGCTTCTTGAAAAGAACCCCTCCCTCCTAATTGAATACATTTCCAAACACATAAATATTCACTTGCCAGCAATTATCCTTGGAGACTTCAACATCTATGTTGATGCTACACCTATGACACCTCCCTGTGATGCCATCTTAAATGCATTAGATGCTCTAGGTTTCAAGCAACTTATCTCTAACCCTATACACAGAGCAGGCCACACCTTGGACCTCATATTCACCAATACCCAAATTCAAACCATATCACCCATATGCACCCCCTATTCCCTGGTCTGATCACTACCGCATTGACATTACCTGCACTATAAATAACACCTCTGCACCCATACAATTCAAAAAAACCATTCAATTCAGATGTAACTGCAAACAAGAAGACCTAGTAACAGCCCTCACAACGGAACTCAATAAGCTCAACTTAACTGACACAGAAACTGCCCTTGACTCTTGGAACCACTATACCAATTCAATAGCTAACAAGCTTTGCCCCATGCAGTCACGTGTGATTGACCCATCTAAAAGAAAAAAACAACCCTGGTATACCACTGAGCTAAAATCCTTGAAACACAACCTCAGAAAACTGGAAAGATACTGGCGCAAAAATCCCACCCCTGCACAGCTAGCTACCTTCAGATCTTTCCTCCATACATACAGAACAGCTATCGATAAAACAAAAAGAGACTTCTACGCTCGCAGAATCCACCACCTTCAATTCAATCCACAAGCCCTATTTGAATTAGTAAATAGCTTAACAAAATCCAGTCCAAATTTTACACCAGACACAGCTGATAAGGCCAAGTGCGAGAACTTAGCTACATTCTTCCACAGGAAAATAGATAACAATTTGTCTCGTTTCCTCTCCACACAAGCCTCCACTGACTTCCATTTAGACAACACCACTGCAAGGCTACCTGCACTCGAAACCACATCCTCATTGGAAATTTAATCCATCATAAAAAAAAATGAGGAAATGCACACACCCATCAGACACCATCCCAACAAAAGCCTTCCTTACCATCCCTAACATCATCGCCAAACCTATTTTGAATATCATCAACAGATCCATCACACTTGGCATCGTCCCTAAAAATCTTAAACATGCCATTATCAAACCCATTTTGAAAAATCCTACACTTGATCCATCCGACCTCGCCAACTTTCGATCCATATCGAACCTGCCCCTCATAGCTAAAATCCTAGAAAAGCCAGTCAACCGTCAATTAACTGAATACCTAGATGAACACAACATTCTCTCGCAGTCACAATACGGCTTCTGACGACATCACAGTACTGAGACCTTACTTATCTCTCTATCTGATTACGTCCTCAAAAGCCTTGACAAAGGTCTCTCACATATCCTGATCCTCCTTGATATTTCATCTGCTTTTGACATGGTCAACCATCAAATATTAGCAGAACGCCTCACTGACATTGGCATTACAGGATCAGCCCTCCAATGGTTCCAATCCTACTTGCAGGACAGACAATACAGTGTCCAGATAGGCAATTGTACATCCAAACCTATCCCCCTTGCACAAGGTATTCCACAAGGTTCCTCCCTCTCCTCCACTTTGTTCAACATTTATCTCCTCCCCCTCTGCAACCTTCTATCCAAGCTAGGCCTCCCGCACTTCATTTATGCCGATGATGTGCAAATTCTTATACCTGTAAATGACACACTTCACAAAGCTACCGAAACCTGGAATGGTCATTAATACTCTCCTGACAAGCAACTTGCACTTAACACTGCCAAAACAGAGCTACTCTATATCGCACCCCAAAGCATTTCCCCACCCTGCAGTCAGGCAACACTCCCCACTCCTTCACTGCCTCCCCCCAACATGTGCGCAGCCTCGGCATCACTATCGATAACCATTTTACCTTCAAAAAATTAATTAACAACACTCTTAAAGCCTGTTATTTCAAACTACACTCCCTCAAAAACTTATGCCCCTTCTACACCTCAGCGACTGTCACACCATTTTACAAGCCTTCATTCTATCTAAAATTGACTACTGTAACGCCTTGCTCTTAGGCTTACCCAAAAGCATGTTGCATCCACTTCAATTACTCCAAAATGCTGCTGCCCGGATCCTCACTAATACCCACAAAAGCGATCATATCACCCTTGTACTGAAACACCTACATTGGTTACCAGTCACTGCAAGAAGAACATACAAATCTCTTACTCTCATCCACAAAGCCCTCCATAACCAAAATATGCACTGGTTCAAAGAACACCTCACTTTTCACAACACAAACAGACCTACAAGACAGCAACACAGAGCAACACTGCATATTCCATCACCCAAACAGTCTAAGCTCGGCTCCACTAAAACTCGGGTACTATCCTTAGCGGGGCCCGCCCTATGGAACAAGCTCCCTTCCTCCCTACGCCAAGAATCATGCCCAAAAAAAGTTAAACAGAACCTGAAAACCTGCCTCTTCAAACAAGCATACACCTAACAGCACACCTCCCCCCCTCTGACTCCTATGCCCCCCTCTGACTCTTATGACATACAACTTGTAAATAGTTATATATTACGCCATATAATTTGTAAATCGTTCAGTTTCATGTTTACATTTATTTTACTTGTTATTTTATTTGCATACTTTATGAGCTATTATTTTTATGTTACTTAATTGTATGCGCATTGTTCTGTGTTTCACTGTAAAGCTCTTTTTGTTGCATTTTGTTTATTGTGAATCGATGAGATGTTCCCGTTCATAGGTATATAAAAACTTCGAAATAAATAAATAAATAAATAAATTGTTGATTTGTGCTTAGTTAGATAGTTGGTTTCTTGCATTTAATGGATCACTTTTTTTTTTAAAGAAAAATCAAAGCAATTTACAATAAATTCAAAATGAATAAAACAATAAAAACAACTTTTTACTAGATCCCTCTGGCTTAAGAGTCTTTAAGTTTCCCAAGCCTATCAGGGCTTGCAAAGGAGAGCTATCCAGTTCCACTGGAATCACAAAAATAGAAGAACCCAAGTGGGAGCTGTCCAAAAAGTTGCAAACATTATTAAGATGGAGTTGCAGATATCTCTGCTTATCCCTGGGATAAGCAGCTTGGAATCTGTCTACCCCATGGGATCCTGCCAGGTACTTCTCTGCACTTTCTCCAGTGCAGCTCTATCCTTTTTGAGATGCGGTGACTAGAATTGCACACGGTATTCAAGGTGCAGCCTCAGCATGGAGAGATACAGAGGAATATGATATCCTCCGTTTTATTTGCCATTACCTTCCTAATAATTCCTAACATTCTGTTTGCTTTTTTGATCCCCATAGCACACTGAGCTGACAATTTCGATGTGTTATCTACTGTTGTGTCCGTCGGTTCCCGACACCCTCTCTCCACCCTCCTTACCTCTTTGGCGCCTCCCTCTTCGCCCGCAGGAAGATCGGCTGCCACGGCGTCCTTCTGCCGAAGTCCTCCGGCGTCCCCGGACCAGCTAGATGCTGCAACCCACCATGTTTCCTGGAGGCCTAGGGGCGCGCGAGCGGCATGGCCCCGACTGAAGTACCGGCGATGGTGCGAACCTCAGGGGTGTCCCCCTGAGATGACATCACCCGCGACGGATATATAAGGTCTTAGAATTTGCTAACAGATCGAGTTAGCAAGGGTTACTCTTCCTAAGCTACTCTGCCTCCTCGGACTTACCAGGGGTACTCGCTCCTTGGGGGCCTCGCTCTCTCCTTTGTTTTTCAGGTGACAGTCTGGAACCGGTACTCGTTCCTTGAGGGCCCTCGTTCCCAGACTTGCTCCGTATTCTCTTCTGCCTGGAAGTCATCACTGGATGGCCGGCGCCATCTTTAAAAATGGCACGGGCCATCCAGTGCTTCTACCAAGTGACAGGGGCCGGCCAATGGCACGGATACCCTGTCACATGGTAAGGGCAAAGGGCCATCGGTGCCATTTTTATTAGTGGCAGCCGACGGCCTGAGAGCAGGAGATCGCTCCCGGGACCCCCACTGGACCACCAGGTACCTGTTAAAGGTTTTTGGGGGGTTGGGGAAGCTAAGGGATTAGTTTTAAAAGGTCAGGGTGGGTTTTTTGTTTATCGGCTCGGGCGCAGCCGATAAAAAAAAAAACCCGATCGGGCCAGACAAAAAAAAAAAATCACGATGTGAATCGGAACCGGAATCAGAACCGATTCCGGTTCCGATTCACATCTCTCGTGCTTTGTGTATGAGAGAGAGGGTCTTGTATTGAATGCAGGATGCAATTGGGAGCCAATGTAGTTCCTTTAGTACTGGTGTTATGTGTTTGTTTGTGTGTTGGTGAGGATCCGGGCAGCTGTGTTTTGTAGTATTTGTAAAGGGTGGATAGAGTTTTTGGGTAGGCCTAGGAGGTGAGAGTTACAGTAATCGAGTTTGGAGAATATAGTCATTTGGAGTATTAGAATATAGTCGTTTGGAGTACTGTACGGAAATCTCGCTAACTTTAAAAACTAACCAGCTAAGTCTGAATATAGCCAGTTAGGTTTTAAAGTTATCTGGCCTTGTGCAGCTGGATAACTCCCTACGTCCCAGATATCTTTAAAAGATGCCTCAGGTAAGTAGTACTGTCAGCAAACTAAAAATAAACAAATGGGGTCAGCAGCTCTTCTCTTCCCCTCTCAATCCCCAAATTTTAGATATGGGCCTCTTTGCCATGAACCCCCTAATCCCAAGTCTCTCCTTATACAGATCACTGAGCATCCCACCCTCCACAGACACACATTCCCAGTAACATACATCAACTAGCAGTGCCCTTCCCTTCCCTTATCACTCCCACCCACCTGTAGTAGTTTTGCCTGCAGCCCCATTCCCACCAGACCCCTCCCCCCATCTCATCCCCATACAAAAAAAAAAAAAACCTGCTGGGAATGAGGGCTCGACTCATGCGCTCCCGGTGATCTAGTGCTGCTTCTGTCTTCTAGCGCTGGAAGCGCAAACTTCCCGTAGTGTACACTTTTAGTGCTGAAAGTAAGCTTACTACTTGCATAAAGTTATGTCTTTATACTTCAGAAACATGAATGTTGAATTTTATGGCCACACAGTTAGAATATACCCAGATATGTCTAGTTTGACTCAGGAAAGGAGAATAGTTTTTCTTGCTCTTATACAGGATTCATTGGGTAGAGGAACCACATTTCTTTTATCCTACCCTTGCAAATGTTTTGTTAAATATTATGCTGACTCCTATGTCTTCTTTTCTCCTGAGCAACCTAATACCTTTATAGAAGCTAGAAGGGTAGAAACATCTTTACCAGTTTCAGTCTCTAGTTTAGAGCAACGGTTTTGGATTAATGTATGTGGAGCTGATGGGGTTTCTCCTTTTTTAGGTCTTTCTTTGAATAATTTTACTTTAAGATCTCCTATTTTTCTCTCTCCTCCCTTTTTCTTTTGTTACTTTGGCTTAGAATGGAATACTTATCAGAATATATGATAATATTGATAACGGGTGTTTGTCTTATTTAGAGGCTTTTATATACTGATGAATGTTGGGAACATCTCATTGGTTCACACGAAACACAACTTAGCAACAGAGGCTTTACAGTATAACAAGGAACTAAAGGATAAAAAGGTATAAGTATAGGTAAATTTGTAACAATTAATAATTAACGGGTATAAGGATAAGCAACAATTAACTGGTTATGAGGGGGGGCATGTATTAAAGGAAATCTGGAAGAGCATAATTTTCAACAGTGTACAGATAAAAGAGGGAGGATGTACAGTAAGGGACAAATCAAGAACATTATTTACAGGGAAGTCGTTTATTGCGCCGCATTACGCTAGTAGAACTGAGGGGTTGGAGGGGAGAGGGTATCATGGGAAGGAGGTATGTTGTTCAGAGAATGCTTGCTTGTAAGAACATAAGAACATGCCATACTGGGTCAGACCAAGGGTCTATCAAGCCCAGCATCCTGTTTCCAACAGTGGCCAATCCAGGCCATAAGAACCTGGCAAGCAGGGGCGGATTGGCCTATCGGGGATTCGGGCATGCCCCGGTGGGCCGGTCACCCCAATCACGTGACATTTTTCCGAGAGCGGCCGGAAGCCTCCCCCGAGGCCCTCCGCTTAAGTGCTGCTTTTTAATTTTCCCGGCAGCTCTTCTCCCGAGCCCCGCCGCCTCGATTTGCGCCTGCCCCGCTTGCGTTTTTGCCGGCGGGAGGCAGCCAGCACACTTCCTGCCGCTGCCTCACTGCGGGCTGAATGCCTGCCTCCCAGCTTTCCTCTGTGGCAGGCTCCTTTCATTCTCAAGCCTTCCTGCCCAAATGGCCATCCCCTCCCTCCAAAGCAGCACTTCTCAACTGGTCGCCCGCTGCTCTTCCCCCCTTTTCCCTCACTGAGCGAGAGGGACAATCTTCCAATGCTGCTGTTGTCACCCGGGCTATCAGCACGTTCAAGCCCGGATGGGAACGGCAGCAGTGTTAGTGGAGGATGGCAACTGCGGCTGGGCCTTTTCTTCTTCCCACACCTGCCCCCCTGGCCCGGAACAGGAAGTAATGTGCAGTGGGGTGCGCGAGAAGCAGAAAGAGCCATGCCGCATGAAAAAATAGCAGTGGCAGCCCCGAGCAGTAGCGTGGGCCCGAAGCAAAATCAGAAGCAGCCAGAAATCGGCACAGGACACAGCAGAATTAGGCTCCCATGGCCGGTGGGATTCTTCTTTCTTGGCATGCGGGGACTGGAGGAAGAAGCTGCTGCAGCTACCATTTGTGCTGGGGAGGGGGGGGGGGGGGGTGGCAGGAAATGAGAGAGATAGACAGCCTGTCTGTGAGAGAATGTATGTGTGATTGAGAGTGTGTTGTGTAATTGTGACGGAGAGCCTGTGTGTAAGTGAGAGCATTTGATTGAGATCATCTATGTAAGTGTGTGAGAGAGAACATGTGTGTGATTGAGAGAAACTGGTCAGAAAGGTGTTGTGTGTGTATATAGGAGAGACAATGGAAGTGACTGGTCAGGGAGATGGCTGGGAGTGTGTGTCTATGAGAAAGAAAGTAATTATGGGAATGAGAAGCCTGTGCATGTGGAGAGAGCTAGCACAGGAGTAAGAAACCTGGGGGGAGTGTGAGACACAGCATGGGAGTGAGAAACCTGTATATGTAAGATAGAACATGGGAGTGGGAAACGTGTGTGTGTTTGTGTGTGCATGAGAGAGAGAGAGACTGATCAGGAAGGTGACTGGTGTGTATGTAAGAGAAAGACTGGTTGGGAGATGATTGGCATGTGAAAGACAGAAACTTGTCATGGGATGTGACTGGTATGTGTGTGTGTGTGTGTGTGTGTGTGTGTGTGTGTGAGAGAGACAGAGAGACTGGTCGTGGGCCCTAAGGAAGAGGACCATGAGTACAGAGCTTCAGCCACTACTGCTTCTGATGTGTGCTACTGGCCTGCATGGAAGAGGAGTAGGAGAGCTGCTGGAGGGGGTTATTAAAGGTGGTTTTTAAGTTTATTTTTCTTGATTGACTGCCATTTTAATTACTGAATATTATGTGATGTGTCTGCTGTTTTGAAATATTTTATTGGTGTTTGGAGAATTTTAAATAATTTTTATGAGTTTTTAATTGTGGGATATTCTTCTGTTCATAGTTGTTGCGAAACATTTATTCTGCTTATTAGTATAGTTATACAATTATTTCTATGTTGGGATCTATAGCTGCTTGGCTAGTTCTATTTTCCTAATAGGAGGTGTATTGGTGTTTAGGGCCTAATTTAATATTTGTAGTGTTGCCTTATCATAGGTAGGGTTGTTACTGTTAGAGTGCATTCTATAGTGCAAGTGTAACTGTGTGCAGATTAGTTTGTGTGCATTACCGCAGATCCTGAGAGTACGTTAGGTAGGTTCTGTGTAAGTGAACCCGAGGTGAGGTATTTTACTGTATCAGTCTTATTTGTTGTATTTTCTCAAGAGGACATGCATTGGGGATAAACTGCTGTCTTTTCATAAGTAAGTCTATTGAGCTTGGTATATGGAGTTTGTGTTGCTGTTACTGAGATGACACTAGAACCTGAATATATTTTTTGTAAGGTGAGTTGTACGGGGAATGTCATAATTCTGCTTTACATCCATAATTGTGGGTCAGGGGGGCTCCTGTGGATGCAAATTGTACATTTACATTTAGCCCTATGATGGTCGTGTGTTCAGTGTGTCACGCATGTGAGAACCATCTGTCAGGTGTGTCCTGACAGAAAAAAGGTTGAGAACCACTGTGCTAGAGAACAACTAATTCATGACCATCTCAAGGTGACTGGAATTAAAAGTTCCCAGATATGGAGAACCTGGGATTTTTTTCTATCCTTATTAGTTTTAATTATTGATTATTATTTGATGTCTGCTGTTTTTGAAATATTTTATTGGTGTTATGGAAATTTTAAAAATGTTGTATATGAGTTAAATTACTGGAGGTTCTATTCATCAGCAGTTTTGAAATATATATTTTTAGTATGATTTTCCTATTGTGATTGATGTTTTATAGTTCTTGATTTTATTGTTTGATGTTTTATGAGGAATGATGGTATTTTCTGTTTTTCCATTGCTGCATTACATAGTCTAACTTGCTGTGATTTCCAGTTTAGTTTGTCTGTGCATTTCTGTGTATATTTTATGGTCCCTTTATTCTGTATTTGGTGACTCACCAAATTGTATGTGTAATTGGGTACCCATGGGCCAGTATGGAGAAAAATCCCCCAGGCCACTATTTTCCCACAATCTGCCCCTGCTGGCAAGTACCCAAAAAGTAAGCCTATCCCATGTTACTGTTGCTAGTAATAGCAGTGGCTATTTTCTAAGTCAACTTATTTAATATCAGGTAATGGACTTCTCCTCCAAGAACTTATCCAATCCTTTTTTAAACATAGCTATACTAACCGCACTAACCACATTCTCTGGTAACAAATTCCAGAGTTTAATTGTGCGTTGTGTGAAAAAGAACTGTCTCCGATTAGTTTTAAATGTGCCACATGCAAACTTCATGGAATGCCCCCTAGTCTTTCTATTATCTGAAAGAGTAAATAACAGATTCACATCTACCCGTTCTAGACCTCTCATGATTTTAAACACCTCTATCATATTCCCCCCTCAGCTGTCTCTTCTCCAAGCTGAAAAGTCCTAATCTCTTTAGTCTTTCTTCATAGGGGAGCTGTTCCATTCCCCTTATCATTTTGGTTGCCCTTCTCTGTACCTTCTCCATTGCAATTACATCTTTTTTGAGCTGCGGTGACCAGAATTGTATACAGTATTCAAGTTGCAGTCTCACCATGGAGCAATACACAGAGGCATATGACATTTTCCATTTTATTCACCATTCCCTTTCTAATAATTCCCAACATTCTGTTGGCTTTTTTGACTGCCGCAGCACACTGAACTGACGATTTCAATGTGTTATCCATTATGACGCCTAGATCTCTTTCCTATCTTTTATCCTTAATGCTTTGTTAAAATGATATATTCAATAAATAAATAGTAAAAAAAAAAAAAGATATAGTAAGTGCTTTTCTAGTGCTGTAAGAGTACAGTATGGGTAGTTTACACATCCAGTGCTAAAAGACAGAAGCAATGCTGATTCACCAGAAGTGGGTGAATGGAGACCTCAATCCTGCCAGGTTTTTTTTTTTGTATGATGTGAGATGGGGATCTGGTGGGATGGGGGCTGCAGCCAGAACTACTCATACTGCAGTAGGTGGGAGCGATAGGGAAGGGCACTGCTATCTGATGTATGTTACCGGGAATCTGGGGGGTTGGGGTAGTGCCCAGTGATCTGTATAAGGAAAGGTTTGGGATTAGGGGTACACAGCCTAAGAGGGCCCATATCTAAAATGTGGGGATCAGGAATGGAAGAATAGAGCTGCTGACCCCATATTTTTATTTTTAGTTTCTTTGCTGACAGTGCTACTTACCCAGATATCTTTTAAAGTTAGCCGGATAAGTAGGGAGTTAATCAGGCCACACAAGGCCAGTTAACTTTAGACCTGCTCTAAAGCAGGTTTAAAGATATCCAGCTAACCTAGGCTCATATATCTGATACTTGGCTAGGTTAATTGGATATTTTAGCCACTCCCTGGAAACCCCCTTTTTTAAATCTGGCTAAATTAGAGCCAGATAAGTAGTTATCTGGGTAACCTCTAGATTCATCAAAAAGTGTTAATAACACATCAATAAGGAAAAGGGGTGTGTTTATGGAAATATTTGAGTTACCACACTGAAGGGAGGAGTTAGAGGGAGACTATCTACAAGGTTCTATAGGAGGGAAGTATTTATATCTCTATAGGAGGGCCACCTAATAGGTTGAGGTGAGGTGTTGGTATTGGTTTATGGTTTAGGGGTCAGTTTCGCATGTAGGGTGAGATATATGAATAGCACAGTATACCTTGGTGAATATTTGACATCATTTGGAATGAGGAAAGTCTAACAAAGATGAAATTTTGTACTATGTTCCCTCACCCTAGCTGTTGGACTCTATAACAGGGTACCATCAAGCTAGGGTGAGATAACATAGTACCCAATTTCATCTTTTTGAGACTTTCCTCACTCTAAATGACATCAAATCTTCACTAAGGTGTACTGTGCCATTCGTACGTCTCACTCTGCATGTAAAACTGGCCCCTAAACCATAAACCACTACCACCACCACCACCTCACCTCGACCTATTAGGTGGCCCTCCTATAGAGAGGCCCTCCCCAGAGGCTCTCTCTCTCCCCCCCCCCCCCCCCCCCAAGGCCAAAATGCAATTTACTGCAAATTGAATTATGGCCATTTTGGGCCTAATGCCAGGAAAAAAGTGTAGTTATTTCCATGCGATAGCATGTGTTATGCTATCACACGATGTGATAGTGCCCCTAATTTAACTAATTTTCACCCACAACTCCTCCCTGATCCCACCCAACCCAAAAATTTGCATTCACGCCATGCATTACCATAGTTTTCACATGCGTTATGGCTTTAACACGTGTGTTAACGCCATAACGCATTTTGATGATTGATGCGGTAAGTTAGCCGGATAAGTGGCTGAATATGCCACTTATGCCACTTGTGCTATTTAGATGGATAACTTTTGAGTTATCTGTCGAAATGGCTTTTGAATATGGACTTCATTGTTTATATATTAGTTGTTATATTACCTTGTTTAATCCTGTGA
This sequence comes from Rhinatrema bivittatum, assembly GCF_901001135.1. Classification (NCBI taxonomy): domain Eukaryota; kingdom Metazoa; phylum Chordata; class Amphibia; order Gymnophiona; family Rhinatrematidae; genus Rhinatrema; species Rhinatrema bivittatum. The sequence continues at coordinate 111,662,150 of NC_042619.1, forward strand.
TTCAAGAATGTTTGTCGTGATTAAAAACAATGAAAATAAAATTAAGTTTAAAAAGTAAAGAAAATACCTTGATTTCTGATATTTTATCCTGAAAAAAGTAACAAATGCTACTTAGGAGTACATTTTGTAAAGTCTAAAAAAAGGTGCAGCTGTTATTTGCAAAGATAATGAATGTTTGTGGTATATATTATTTGGAAACTGTGTTGCCATTTACAGAATACAATCAAAGTCAGTAGGGAAGATATAAAGTTAAAGAGAACCAAATCTTAGTTATAGCAGTATCCAGAGCCAAAATGTATTGGAAAACTGTTTGCTAGATATAAAAAAGTTTCCTGTGCATTCAGAATTATCAGTGGAATATATAATGACTACAAGAAAACTAAATACGTAAGTGAGGCAAATCAGTTAGCAAAGATAAAGCAAGGAAGTCACTAAGGGTTTGAGTCACCCATTTAAAGGCCAAAAAGGAGGCTGAGGTAGATAAATATTTGGGATGGTCAGCCAAATATTTGAAATGCTATTCTGAGATCCAAAAAGTTGACCTAGATAATGAGCACAATAATAAAGCATTTGAGCCAACTGGGCTTCAAGTTGCACAATGCAATATCAGCTTCATTAAAATATGCATGAACCTTTTCAGGCAAGGAAAGTTGTTCCCATGGCATTGGCCCTCTGCAGAAAAGGACAGAAGAAGCAAATAAAGAATGTTTGTGCAGAGAGATCAGCAAGCCGAAGAGCATGAAGTCCAAAATACTTGCCCATACTTCAGTCATAAGTCTGTATCTTTTACATCCTGTCTCCAACACTTATTTGGAATGGCTCCATATGACAAAATGGGATGAAAAGACATCAACTTGTCACACATTGAAAATGCATTGATACAATCCCCAAAACACATGCAAGCTCTCAGTAAGGAAAAAAAAAATCTGGAATTGAGGTACAGATTAATAAACGTATAGTGAACTCCACAAAAGAGATTCTTTATCAATATGCAGATTTTATCTTTAACCAGCAATCATAGTCATAAAGGTGGAACATTGACCCTCAGTAAACAAATCATTGTTTTATCGTACTCTGAAGAAGCAACAGATTTCCTCTTTTCCAATGTGACTGATAATGGCTTCATCACTCAGATAGGCTTTCTCCAAGTCAAATTCGAAGTGGAAATAAAATACAGGGACAGAGCAAAAAGGTTTCCTGTCTGTTCATATTTACCATACCATGGGGCACTTTTAACAGAAGTGCACTAGGGGGTAGATTTTCTAAATCTATGCACTCGCATACTTTTGTTCGCGCACCAGGCACGAACAAAAGTACGCCGGATTTTATAAGATACGCGCGTAGCCGCGCATATCTTATAAAATCCGGGGTCGGCGCGCGCAAGGGGGTGAGTAGCCTTGGAGGGAACTTTCCTTCTACCTCCCCCCCCCCCCCCGCACCTTCCCCTCCCTTCCCCTACCTAACCCCCCCCCCCCCCCCCCCGGCCCTATCTAACCCTTCCCCCTACCTTTGTTGGCAAAGTTATGCCGGCCGGAGGCAGATATTACTTTGCGCGCGCCAGCGGGCTGCTGGCGCGCCATCACCCAACCTGGAGGCTGGTCCGGAGGCCTCAACCATGCCTCCGGGCCGGCAACATGCCCCCCCGACACGCCCCAAAATCGAACCGCCCACCCAGCATGCCCCCGACACACGTCCCGGGGCTTTGGCGCGCCGCCGAGCCTATGCAAAATAGGCTCGGCACGCGCAGGGGGCTTTTAAAAGGGTTACGTGCATAACTTATGTGCGTAACCCTTTTAAAATCTGGACGTATGTGGGGGGAGGGGGGTGATAAAAAGTACTGATACATCAGGCCAGGAACTCAGTCACAGTATCTAACATCCATATCCTTGGTGTCAGGTTGTCACTTACACACCTCTCCTAAATGATAGTTTATAAATGAGGAATTGGTGTACAACACCATCTAACTAGAATATAGCTCTGGTATTAGGTGCTTCACCATTCTCAGCTGCCTCATTGTCATCCCTTTCTTCTGCCTCCACATTTTAATTCCTCCAGTCAGGGAAGATGCCACTGGGCACCAATATTGTGTACCATGCAGTGCACAACTAAAAATGTGCTGATTTTGGCACAAGCAAGTGTGACATTTCCCTGGGTTCATTAAAAGAACTATTTTCCTAGAGAGAGAATCTTTCCTGCAAAAGTTCATAAGATATGTAAAGGTGAATTTTAAAAGTCTAGCACGTGCATTACTTATGAGATGCACAAAAAAGAACATAAAAACATAAGAACATGCCATACTGGGTCAGACCAAGGGTCCATCAAGAAAACTAGATACGTAAGTGAGGCAAATCCAGGCTATAAGAACCTGGCAAGTACTCAAAAACAAAGTAGATCCCATGGGGAGGGTTGTACCCCATTATCTGTCCCAGAAAATGAGGCCATGAGTCAGAATGTCAAGGAGGACTTGGCAAGGGGCTTTATTTGGCTATCTTTTTCCTCTGCTGGAGCAGGTTTCTTCTTTATAAGAAAGAAGGACAGCATTCTCAGGCCCTGCATTGATTACAGGGGCCTCAACACCATCAGAAAAAAGATAATTTATCCCCTATCTCTCATCTCTGAGCTTTTTGATCACTTGCGAGGAGCTAAGACAGGGGTTGGGAACCTTTTTGGCTGAGAGAGCCATGAACGCCACATATTTTAAAATGTAATTCCATGAGAGCCATACAAGACCTACCAAGTTAATTTACTACAACCCCCACCCTCCTGACACCCCCCTCCCCCAAGACCTGCCAAAAGTCCCTGGTGGTCCAGCGGGGGTCCAGGGCTCACAGACAAATCTTTAATAAAAAAGTAAAAATCTAACAAAACCCTCCTCCACCTCTTGATGCCCCCCAAGACCTCCAAAATTAATTTACTACAACCCCCCACCCCCAAGACCTGCCAAAAGTCCCTGGTGGTCCAGCGGGAGTCCAGGAGCGGTCCGGGAGCGATCTCCTGGACTTGGGCTGTTGGCTGCCAGTAGTCAAAATGGCGCCAACGGCCCTTTGCCCTCACTATGTCACTGGGGTTGACCAATGGCGGCGGTAGCCCCTGTGACATAGTGAGGGCAAAGGGCTGTCGACGCCATTTTGATTACTGGCAGCCGATGGCCCTTTGCCCTTACTATGTCACAGGGGCTACCGCCGCCATTGGTTGACCCCAGTGACATAATGAGGGCAAAGGGCCGTCGGCGCCATTTTGACTACTGGCAGCCAACAGCCCAAGTCCAGGAGATCGCTCCCGGACCGCTCCTGGACCTCCAGGGACTTTTGGCAGGTCTTGGGGGGGGGGGGGGTTGTTAAGATTTTTACTTTTTTATTAAAGATTTGTCTGTGAGCCAGATGCAGCCATCAAAAGAGCCACATCTGGCTCGTGAGCCATAGGTTCCCTACCCCTGAGCTAAGATCTTCACTAAACTAGATCTATGGGGAGCATGCAACCTTATTTGTATTCAGGAAGGAGACGAGTGGAAAACCATGTTCAATACCTGAGACAGTCATTATGAGTACTTAGTAATACTATTTGGACTCTGCAATGCCCCAGCGGATTTCAATAGATGGTAAATGAAATTTAAAAGACTTCCTGTATTTCCATATAGTAACATACTCATCTACTCCCAATCTCTGACTCAGCACTGGGAGCATCTTAAACAAGTGTTACAATGGCTATGAGATCATCATTTGTATGCAAAACTTGAAAAATGTCTCTTCAAGCAAGAGCAACTCCCTATCTTGGGGTATATCATTTCTTGAACCGGCTTCCATATGCATCCTGAAAAGCAAAAATCCATTCTAGAGTGGCCCCAATCAGTCGACCTTCAGGCACTACAGCATTTTCTAGGATTTGCTAACTACTACTGCCAATTTATTCTGGGGTATTCATCCTTTGCAGCACCTCTCACTGCTTTAAACAGAAAGGGAACGGATACCCGGTGATGGCCCACTGAAGCCATTGATGCCTTCAAGCTCTCAAGCAAGCCTTCTCCCAGGGACCTTGTCTATGGCACCAAAATCCTAATCATCCCTTCGCCCTAAAGATAGATGCCTCTACCCCTGGGGTAGGAACTGTCCTCAGTCAACACAGTGACAAATGGAGCCTCCTGCCATGTTCCTTTTTCTCCCGAAAGTTCTCTCCATCAGAGAAGAATTACCTGATTAGGGATCATCAGCTCCTCACAGTGAAACTGGAGCTGGAAGAATGGCATCATTAAGGACCACTTTATTGCTATTTTCTTACATAAGAACTTCAGTTTAATAAATCACAAAGGAATTTTCCTTCTGTTGCCATAGCTGGGACATCCTTGCTCTTCCAACTGCAGTAACATATAATGGCAGACCCCTATCCAAGGACCACCAGCCTTTAAAGAAACCTTCCATTTTATCTGTTCAAAAATATCTGAGTGGATTCAAGTGTCCACCACCCCCCACCCCCCCATCTCCATGTACCCCATCCTTGGCCCTAATTAGAAGCCGCTTAATCCCTGCCCCTAGTACCTCAAAATGCCCTTCCCTCAGAATTATCATCTCCCACCCTCCTGGACTCCTTTCCCCCAAAGGCTTACTATGGACTCCCTGATAGTGTAGTTGGGGAAGAAGTTATCCCTATTTGCTCCTGCACCACAAGTAACATTTTCCAAATTGGCATTGGTTGACCCCGAGAGTTCTTTGCCCCTCTCACACGTGAAGCAAACAGGCATTTAAGATTAACTAGCATTAATTTGAAAAATGTTGCTGGTGGGGCAGAAGCGACTGGGGATCATTTCTGCCCCCAACCACCAGGGAGTTTCCAGTAAACCTATAGAGGGGTATTAGAGCGTGGGGTGGAAGGTTCTGAAGGGGGCATTATTGAAAACTGGGGTGAGGCCATTCATCAAGGGATGGGGCTTAAGTAGGTTCATTATTGTTTTATTTATCTATTTATCAAACACAGTTCAAAGCAATAAATACTCTTTGCAATGGAAACACTTGGAGATCAAAAAGAACACATTAAATTACACTTAGTAAATAGAGGAAATAATTCCAATTCTAGGTCAAAACAAAATGAGGAAGTAGGAAATAAAAGGGAGAATAAGGAAAAGAAAAATTAAGAAAAACCATTTAGCGTGTTCTCTGCTTAATTAAATAATTCCTCACAGACTCAAATTAAGAAATTAAGAATATATTAATCTTTTAGAATTTAAGAAAGATTGAAGTTGATCCGGGGCAAAGAAAATGTAACAATCATTATTAAATCTAATAACACACTTACAGAGGTACCTAAGCAAAAACGTAGCACCCAAAGATAATGTTGCTTGTCTGAGGGAAAGAAAGCCTTTATGCCTTTCCTGTGTTACTCTGGATAAATCCAGAAAAATTCTCAAAGGTTGATCATAGAAAAGAAAATTTAAATTCCTGAAATAAAGTCACATCACCTTATTCAGGTCTGCTTCTGAAACTAAAGAACCAACAGAGTTCCTCTCTCTAAAATTCAGGTCCAGAGTTCTGAAATTATTCAGATTAAATGGTGAAGAATGTGAAGACTGATTTATCACTGATGCATTGCAAGAAGAAACAGGCAGGAAATATATTTTATTGACAAAGGGAATAGACTCAGATTCACAATGCAATGTCTCCAAAAAATATTTTCTTAGGGTCAACAATTGTTGCTTGCCAATAATTTTAGGAAAATTATGTGTTTGAATATTAAGATGTTTGGAACTATTTTCCAAATATTCCAGACGTCTTGAAAGAGCAAACCTATTTTTAAGCAAAGAGCCATTCAAAGCTTTAATTTCTAAAATGTCCTTTTCAAGAACATTAATTTTAGATGCTTGCTCCTAAATTTGACCCCCATGTTGTAGAACCATGGCTTCTAATGAAAAGGTTAAAGAGTAAATCTTTCTTTCACAGTTGCTTATCGAGAGTCCAAAACATGTCATCAGTTCCCAAATATAATCTAATGTGACCACCTGCACTTTAGTTGGCATAAGGAAGGACTCACCCCATGAAGCACACTCCTCAGTCCTGGCTATAGATGACCCTGAGACTATCATTCCGGGAATTCCATTCTCCACTTGCATGGGCACATGTTGTTCTTAGGTCAGCTCACTGGAGCTACTCAATCCACCTAGCATTAAAATAGCTGAGGATGCTATGGATGCAGCTGCTCTCTCCTGAGCTGGTGCTGCAATGGGCAACAAATCAGGCAGACTGAGTGATTTGTGGCTCTCTGCCGGGGTACATGCAGGTCTAGAGGAGTAAGGAAGATCTCCTCCCCTAGCAGTGACAGCGCTCCCTTACCAACACCGACAGCGGGGAATTCTTCCTTCGGTAGAGCAGAGTCCTGGGCTGCTGGAAATTATATTCTCTGCTGACAGGGGAATACATCAGGGTCTAAAGGGAAGACCTTGACTTTCCCTTGCATTTGTACCAGGTAATTTCACCACAGAGTAGCTTAGCCCAGGCTCGTTCATGCTGCCATCTTGCTTCCTCCAAGATGAATTGACTAGGTGATATTTCATTATTATTTTAAATTAGGACCTGGGAAGAGATGGGGTAGAAGTGGAGGGGGCACTAGACTTTAGATAATCAATATTGTAAAAATGTATATATAAACAGTACATGTACTGTAATCCATTGCATTCTGGCATGCTTAGGGGCAGATTTTAAAAGCCTACGCGCATAAATCCAGGTGGATTTATGCACAAGGGGGGGTTACGTGCACTGGGACTATTTTCAAAAGGCCTGGTGGAGCACGTAAAGCCCCGGGATGTGCGCAAGTCCCAGGCTTGAAAAATTAGGCGGTCCAGGGGCGTGGCGTGGCCAGAGGCCTCTGTACAGCCGCTGGGCCAGTGGATCACGTGCCGGTACTTGGCTGGAGCGTGCAACCTACTCCTGCCCAGAGGCAGGTGCAACTTATAAAATAAAGGTATGGGGGGGGGGGTTTAGGTAGGGCTGGGAGGTGGGTTAGGTAGGGGAAGGTGGGGGGGGGGGGGGGCAGAAGGAAAGTTCCCTCCAAGGTTGCTCCGATTTCGGATCATAGTCATAGTCCCCCCTGTCCTCAAGAAGCTTCAAGACAGTCTTCACCACTAAGGGAATCCGAGGCCAGTTTTCCATCTGACCTGTACAGGGAGCAGAACCAAAGCACCTTCCTGTTGCAGGGGGATGCAAATAGATTTATTTATTTATTTATTTAATTATTTGCTTTTATATACCGACATTTGTTGGGGTACATCACATCGGTTCACATTATAACAGGATAATAGCATGACGGAAGTCATACCATTTTTACATTGTAACATTAAAACATGCGTAGGAACAGTTTAACAATGCAACATAGGTTAACAGTTTAACAGTGAAACATAGTGGAACGTAGGGACAGTATATGTACATAGTAACAGTTGAGGAGAACTTTATACGTGGTGTTTTTTTTTTATTTTTATTTTTTTTTATGTCTTAATTATTATATAAGGTGAGGCTTTCTTGTGGGGTGAGGGAGGACAGAGGAGAGGGTGGGAGGGGAGGAGGAGTTAGGTCGCTAGTTGGTAGGCTTTCTGGAACAGCCATGTTTTCAGATGTTTTTTGAATGTTTGGAGAGAGGGATCCAGTCTGAGGTGGGGGGGGGGGGGTAGCTGGTTCCAGAGGGTAGGGCCGGCTACAGAGAAGGAGCGTTGTCTAGTGGAGGACAGGTGGGCAAGTTTTGTGTGAGGAATGACCAGGAGGCCTGTGTTTTGGGAGCGTAGGCATTTCTGGCTTTGATGAAGTTGGGGAGGGTTTTTGGACCATTTGGTTTTATGGTTGCTGATGGTTTTGTGTAATACAGTGAGTGTTTTGTATTGATATCTGTGTGAGATGGGGAGCCAGTGTAAGGCTTTTAGAGTAGGGGTGATGTGGGAGGATCGGTTGGAGTTTGTGAGGGATCTGGCTACGGCGTTCTGGAGTAGTTGAAGTGGTTTAGTGGTCGAGGTGGGTAGACTGAGGAGGAGGGAGTTGTAGTAGTCAAGCTTCGATAGTATGAGAGATTGGAGAACTGTGCGGTAGTCGTGGTGGAAAAGAAGTGGTTTGAGCTTCTTGAGGATTAGATCCTCATATCTGGAGTGGAATCCCCACCCTCTTTGCCTGGGTAATATGGGCTTGACTTCTCTGGCTGTTAAGAGGGAGGAGAGATCCGCTAGTAATACTTTCTGATGTGCTACCAATCCCCAAAATGGGCATGTAGGGCAATTTGGTGGGACACCCAATAAGTTCAAATGGTACCCGTCACAGACGATGGACAGAACCCACAAATCTGAAGTTATACTGAGCCACAAGTTTGCAAAAAAACATAGGGGAAGATTTTCAAAGGCTACGTGCGAAACCTGAGAAAATCTGCCCCTGCACACGCCGAGCCTATTTTGCATAGGCTCGGTGGCGCGTGCAAGCTCTGGGACGCGCGTATGTCCCGGGGCTTTGAAAAAGGTGTGGGAAGGGGGCGGGTCCAGGGCCGAATCTCCCGGCACAGCGGCCTGTGCTGGGGGATGGCAAGCTGGCGAGCGGGCAGGCGTAACTTTTGAAATAAAGGTAGGGGGGATGATTTAGTTAGGGCTGGGGAGTGGCTGAAAAAAAGTTCCCTCTGAGGCCACTCCAATTTCGGAACGGCCTTGGAGGGAATGGGGAAAGTCATCGGGATTCCCCTCCGGCTCGGTGCGTGCAAGGTGCATGCGGAAGCGCGCACATGTTATAAAATCGGGCATAGATTTGTTTGTGCTGGGTTGCGCGAACAAATCTACGCCCGCCCATGTTTTAAAATCTGCCCCATAGCCTTTCCCTGTCCAGAGGGTCCATCATCTCGGGTATGGGCAACTGGTTTACACTCCCTATGATCCAGTCAAAACCCCATCCCTGGAATTGACTGAGGAGCCAGCTGGGGCTTTTGGGCTCCTCTACCTCTGGTTGGAGATCCGAGGCCCACAGCCATGCCATTCCGCAGGCGCCAATTCCCGCTGCAGAGACTCTCGATGTCATTTCGAAAACATCATAGTGTAAGCCACTCTGGGCAGGAACCAATTTATGTCACAGTGTTACATGGGGTTTCCTCTTAAAATAATCATTTCCTTAGATGGAAACCAGGTAAGTTTACAATCTGTATAAATAAAAATGTAAATGTTCGTTTGTTCAAAATCTTAAATCTCCGAAAGTTCTTCACCGATTGCTTTGAAATTTTGACACAAAGTTGCATTTGAATACGCGCATGTTTCTATATACCTATATTATATAGATGTCACACCTGTGACAGGTAAAAACATGATTTTTTGCAAAAACAGCACCATCTGTTGGACGTAAAAGCAGCACACACTATCTACAATATAAATAGGTTCTGACCGACGGACTGCAAATGCGCAGTAGAAAGCTGCTGTACCGTGCATGTGCGGACCATACAGTTCTGCACTACGTACTGGGTGTCACAGAGGGGAGGAGGAAAGGGCAGATGAGTCGCCGCTCCGAGAAATGGTTCAGCCCATTCCTCTGCCGCTGGGGAAGGGGGGAGGGAGTAGGGACTGCTGGACAGTTACATGAGGAGGAAAGGGTAGAAGAGTCGTCGAGCCAATCCGACCACCGCCGGGGAAGGGGGGGAGGGAGTTGGGACGGCCGGAGCAGAGCTAATGCAGAAACGTGCACTTTCTCTTTTCTTTCTTTTCCATTTAACCAGACCCAGCCACAGCAACGCGTGGCCGGGTACAGCCGCTGGGGAAGGGGGGAGGGAGTAGGGATGGCCGGAGCAGAGCTAATGCACATTGTGAAATTAAACCAGCCTGAGCCATGGCAACGAGCTCCGAGAAATGGCTCAGCCCGTTCCTCCATCACTGGGGAAGGGGGGAGGGAGTAGGGACTGCCGGACAGTTACACACAGGAGGAGGAAAGGGTAGAAGAGTCGCCGAGCCAGTCCGTCCACCGCCAGGGAAGGGGGGGAGGGAGTTGGGACGGCCGGAGCACAGCTAATGCGCATTATGAAATTAAATCAGACTGAGCCACGGCAACTCATGGCCGGGTACAGCTAGTTAAGAATAAAGTAGAATACGAAACAATTGTTAAACAGTTAAAATTCTGTTTATTTTTAAATTCCCTTTCTCAAGAGAATTAAGCTAGTGTTAAGCATATAGTAATAAATGCAATTACTGTCTTTTTCAAAAAGTTTTTTTTCTAATACCAAGGTGACAGTATGCAATACACATAAATACAATTTATTCTTAAGAAATTTTCTTATTTCATATTAGTCAATGCAATACAACTCACAAAGAAATTGTGAATTAAGAATGAAGAACCTGGTTCTTTTACAAATAGTTAATTATGAATCAAATAAGTATAGCATTCACTTTCTTTTTAAAAGTACTGTATTTCTTCTAACAAATACTTAGCTCTATTTTCTAGTAGTCTTTTGTGAATTATTTTTGTCTTCCAAGAATATGGGATCTCTACCATGAAAACCCATAAAAAAATGAACTCTCAGTAAGTATATTTCTAAGTGTATGTATTCCTTTCTTGCTATATGGTATGTGTTTTCTCTAATTTCTTTTAAGTTTTTGGGGCCGATGCAATACAGTGCACTCAGCCGAGCGCACTGAATAACCCGCAGTCGGATGCAGGTTAAATAGGCGCTAATCCACCCCCTAATGCAATAGGGGGATTAGCGCCTATTTAATGCACGTCCAACACAGAGTGAATGCGATAGCGCTCATCACATGCAAATGCATGTGAATGAGGCTATTACTCATTCACTCTGCATTAAAAAAAAAAGTGTGCGTCTCAGATGCACATTTAGCTCTCAGGCCTGCCTGGAGCATGTAAAAGAAGCACAGAAAAGCAGAAAATACTGCTTTTCTGTAATTCTTAAGTAAAAAAAAAAGAAAAATAAATACCTCGGCAGACCGCTGAGTTATGAAGACCGACGGCCGGTTATGAAAACCGATGCCGTCGTGGGTTCGTGTTAGCAAGGAGGCACTAGGGGCGCCTCCTTCAAAGCACAACCCCCTAATTTGCATATACGTCCCCCCTTGCGGATGCCATGCACGCACTAAGAAAGCGGGCACTGACTTTTCAGTGCCTGCTTTCTGCACTTTGTTTTGCATCAGCCCCTTTGCTAGCAAATGTGCATTCTGTTTAGCACTTTTCTCAGGCTCCCTCCATACAGCTGCTTAGGGGAGGAGCTTGTATTCTCTGTTAGCTATTGGAGCCCTGCCTATACTCAGGGAATGATGAGAAGCTTTAGTTTTTTTGAGTTTGAAGCTTGATAATGTGGACTGGAACAATCACCACTCTTGAACCCATAGTCTGTAACAGCTCCTACTATCCTATCTTTACATACTCAGTAAAAGAAACTGACTTCCTTCTCATAATTATCTTCCGCAGACTAAATAAGAACCTTTAGTGTTATCCTGAAGTCTTAATTGTACTTTAATACCCACTACAGAAAATAAATGATAATCTAATGAGAGAGACATGAATCTTTGCGGGTAAATGAGAGTACAAATGGAACTTATCTCATGAGAATGGGATGCATGAGATCAGCCTTACCCTTATAAGAAGAAAATGATACTGTTCAGAGAAATCATTTCCCAATATCTTATGTGAGAATGAAAAGTGTATATAATAAAAGAAAATAACCTCTGTGGACTTTCCCACATAACTTGCAAATTCAGTCACGCAAGTTTATGCTTCTTTCTTTTACTCTTGTTTTCTCAATCCCCATTATTTTAAGTAGTAATAAGAAAATTATGAGAATTTACATATCACCACTTGTTTATGGTATGAGATTGTGAAACTCACCATGCAGAAATATGAGAAAGCTCTGCTTGGTCCATCAACTCAGTAGCTCATTAATTCTACTTAAGCTCTTCTTCAGTGTTGCCAGGTCAAGTACTATAGCAGCTTCAGAGGATCTTACCTCACAAGTAGGAATTTTATTTAACCAGCCAATCAGAGCTTATTTTCTCTGTGCTCTTTGGGGCGGATTTTCAGAGCCCTGCTCACGTAAATCCGCCCAAAACCGGGCGGATTTACGCGAGCAGGGCCCTGCGCGCCGGGAAGCCTATTTTACATAGGCCTCCCGGCGCGCGCAGAGCCCTGGGACTTGCGTAAGTCCCGGGGTTCTCCGAGGGGGGCGTGTCGGGGGCGTGTCGGGGCGGGCCCGGTCGTTGCGGCGTTTCAGGGGCGTGTCGGCAGCGTTTGGGGGGCGGGTATGGGGGAGTGGCTACGGCCCGGGGCAGTCCGTGGGCGTGGCCGCGCCCTCCGTACCCGCCCCCAGGTCGCGGCCCGGCGCGCAGGAGGCCCGCTGGCGTGCGGGGATTTACGCCTCCCTTTGGGAGGCGTAAATCCCCCGACAAAGGTAAGGGGGGGGTTTAGACAGGGCCGGGCGGGTGGGTTAGGTAGGGGAAGGGAGGGGAAGGTGAGGGGAGGGCAAAAGAAAGTTCCCTCCGAGGCCGCTCCGATTTCGGAGCGGCCTTGGAGGGAACGGGGGTAGGCTGCGCGGCTCGGCGCGCACCGGCTATACAAAATCCATAGCCTTGCGCGCGCCGATCCAGGTTTTTAGCAGATACGCGCGGCTCCGCGCGTATCTACTAAAATCCAGCGCAAACAAAAGTAGGCTATTCGCGCGCCTTTTAAAATCCGCCCCTTTATTTACAGAACATATTAATATATTTATCCTTTTCAAATAAGTGGATGTTAATTTTGATGGAAATTTCTTAAAAAGGAATAATCCCTTTTTTAAAAAGAAAAACCTAAAAAGGTTATTTTCTATAGTGATCACCTTTATTCATTTATTTTGGCAGAATCAATCAGTTCTCTCTTTCACAAAACTAATTATGTTGGCAAAAATCCACGAAGCAGCACTTCAGTTATTTTTAAAAACTGTCACCTATCACTTCTTACCTTTTTCAGGATTATTTATACTGAATTTGACTCTCACACTCAAGCATTCACCAAGGAAATTCCTAATAAATCAGTGTGTTTCACAGTAGTTAGGCATAAATATAGCCACCACAATCTCAGCATGTCAGTCTGCAGATCTCCCTCTCTCTAGACAACAAGCAACTGACACTGTTTACTTTACAGAGAATATTCCTACTTCGATGACATCATGTGAAAATAGTTCCACCCCATCTGGTTTATATATCTATTTACCAAGAATCTACAGCAAAATCTATTGGTGATTACTTTTAGGAGATTTGGATTTTTTTAAGAATCCAAAATTTACTTATAAATGAGATTAATCCATAAATGCCATTGTGATGTGACTAATTTATGTATTCCAACAATAACCTGCTCACTTGCCAGCTCATTGTAAATATGCAGTAACCATTAGGGATGTGAATCGTTTTTTGACGATTTAAAATATCGTCCGATATATTTTAAATCGTCAAAAATTGTTAGAGCCACGATACAATAACAATTCCCCCGATTTATCGTCAAAAAATCGTAAATCGGGGGAAGGGGGAGGGCGGGAAAACCGGCACACTAAAACACCCTAAAACCCACCCCGACCCTTTAAAATAAATCCCCCACCCTCCCGAACCCCCCCAAAATGCCTTAAATTACCTGGGGGTCCAGCGGGGGTCCGGAATGACCTCCTGCAATCGAATCGTGTTGTCTTCAGCCGGCGCCATTTTGCGCCGCCATTTTGCAAAATGCCGGCGCAAAATGGCGCCGGCCGTAGACAACACGATTCAACTGCAGGAGGTCATTCCGGACCCCCGCTGGACTTTTGGCAAGTCTTGTGGGGGTCAGGAGGCCCCCCCAAGCTGGCCAAAGGTCCCTGGGGGTCCAGCGGGGGTCCGGGAGCGATCTCCTGCCGCGAATCGTTTTTCCGTACGGAAAATGGTGCTGGCAGGAGATCGACTGCAGAAGGTCGTTCTGGACCCCCGCTGGACTTTTAGCAAGTCTTGTGGGGGTCAGGAGGCCCCCCCAAGCTGGCCAAAAGTCCCTGGGGTCCGGGAGCGATCTGCTGCCGCGAATCGCGGAAAAACGAATAGCGGAAAAACGATTCGCGGCAGCAGATCGCTCCCGGACCCCAGGGACATTTGGCCAGCATGGGGGGGCCTCCTGACCCCCACAAGACTTGCCAAAAGTCCAGCGGGGGTCCGGAACGACCTTCTACAGTCGATCTCCTGCCGGTGCCATTTTCCGTACGGAAAAACGATTCGCGGCAGGAGATCACTCCCGGACCCCCGCTGGACCCCCAGGGACTTTTGGCCAGCTTGGGGGGGCCTCCTGACCCCCACAAGACTTGCCAAAAGTCCAGCGGGGGTCGAGAACGACCTCCTGCAGTTGAATCGTGTTGTCTACGGCCGGCGCCATTTTGCGCCGCCATTTTGCAAAATGGCGGGCAAAACGCGCCGGCTGAAGACAACACGATTCGATTGCAGGAGGTCGTTCCGGACCCCGCTGGACCCCCAGGTAATTTAAGGCATTTTGGGGGGGTTCGGGAGGGTGGGGGGTTTATTTTAAAGGGTCGGGGTGGGTTTTAGGGTGTTTTAGTGTGCCGTTTCACGATTTTAACGATTTTAACGATATTTTAAAAACCCAAACGGCGACGATACAATTCCCTCCCCCTCCCAGCCGAAATTGATCGTTAAGACGATCGAGGACACGATTCACATCTCTAGTAACCATGATGTTGCTATGATGACATTCCCCTAGCTCTGTTTTTTTTTTTTTTTTTATATATTTCCCTCAAGAGAAAAGGAACCCGTCCTCAACAGCTGCACTGAAAAATCTCCATGTGAATGTGAAGAAATTACAAAGAAACTAAACCAAATCCCACTCATAAAGGATCTCAAAACCACCAAAAATCACCACAAACCACAGAAAACAGTCATCGAGAAATGCCTACTCCCCCAAATTTTGCGAAAATCTCCCCCAAAACATTCCCACAACACTTATTTCCTTATGAAGATAACAATAAATTTTAATCTCAAAACAAGGAGTTAATTGTCACCTTAAATACCTTTTCAGATGTGCACAACTTCAATGTGACTTGTTTTAAAGAAATATATAGCTATTCTAAGCCTCTGAAACCCCCTCTCCCAAACGGGATGAATAACTCTTTTCTAAGTGAATTTTAAGTTCAAATTTTCACTGTAGTCAGGTTTTCAGACCTCTTTTTCATGACAACAGCCTGCAAATTACTGCAATTTTTAATTTTAAAAGAAATATTTGATGTTTTTGGGATCAATTTCACTAAGATTCAACCAGGGCTACCAAAATTTACAGGAAGCTTCTCTGACCTCCCCCCTCCTAAATTGCTAAGGATTGGAATTTTTAAAAGGTTTACTTTAGATTTTATTAACTTAAGGTTTGGTCATGTGATTGGGCTGACCCAGGAACTGCTGATGTCACTAATGATGTCAGTATCCCAGCCCGCACCTCTTTCCAGCACACCAGAGCTGTTCTACACTGTTACCTTCCAAACCTTCACAGCAGCAGCTCTGAGAAAAGAAACTCAGAGCATCAGCATTAATTAAATCAGCTGATCACTTGGTTCTCTCTCTTTCTCTTAAAAAAAAAAAAAAACAAAAAAAACCGTGGCCATGCTTCCAGAACACAAAAAAAAACTTGAGCCAGACACTGTAAACTTCAAACCACTTATTTTTTTTTTATTAGTATAACAAAACTCAGGCTAATTCTTTCAGAATTTCAATCCCTAGCACAACTTCAGGATCCAGCTACAGCACTAGGGTCAAGTAAACAATTTATTTTCTACCCTATTTATAGTAGGTCGCATGGACCTCGTGTTTTCTGCACTCCAGGCCCTTATGTACCAGCGGCATGAAGGTGTCCTGCTGCTGTTGAGGCAGATCTCAGCCACCTCCTGCAAATCCCCATGAGTAGTGGCTCATGTAGAGCTGGTAGGCAGTAATGCAGGCAATAAGTATGGTGCCTAGAAATAATTTCCTCCCAAGAGCATCCATCGCTGTATGTTCCTTCCTTAGGGGCACTGAGGAATGAATCCTAGAGCGTTTGGCCCTCTTGAGGGTGGATTCAACTCCCATCAACTGCTGGGGCAGCTGATGCTTATCGAATCTGGCAGCCTTCTGGATGAGTTAAACCCTGTCTGCCTTCTTATTGATGGGAGGCACTGAGAGGGGTTGTTCCATATCCTCAGCAGGAATTTCTTAAAGATCTCCTTCGGAGGCTCCATGAACTGGAGGATCGCAAGCATTTTGTGCCTGGCATCTTCTCCATCAATAACTAAAAACAAGATGGCTTCTGCCATCACCCTCATAAACCCTGTGAAGGTCAAGTCCTCAGGTAGAAGCTTCCTTCACTCCTCTGGAGGAGAAGAGTCTGAAGGGAGATTCTTAGAGCCCAAGGAGGACTCCTCCAAAACATCATCCCCTCAGGGGTCATAGGTTTCCTCATCCTCACTGAAGGTGACAAGGCATGAGTCCCTAGATGCTCAGCCTATGTCCAGATGTGCAAGCACCGGTATAACCGAGGAGCAGCAGGCCATGGATTCTCTGCTGGCCTCTGTAGAGCTTCCTCCTTGGAGAAACTGGCAATGACTACCGTATCAGCGGGGGGAGGCCTTGTGCCTCCCCCCGCTGTCCCAGGAACCGGTGCCCCAGGAACCGCTCCTGGGCCTGCTGTCCCAGGAACCGGTGCCAATTGGGTTGGTAATGCTGCACAGATGAGCAGATTGAGCTTCTCCAGAAGTGGTACAACGATGGTCGGCAATGGGTCCGGTGCCATCGATGCCAAAAGAATGAAATCCTGCAGTGCACAGTCCACCGCTAGTTGGACTTGATGCTCCAGTTCCTCCTCAAATGTTGCTGATGCCAAGACTTATTGGGAGGAAGGAGAGGTAGCCAGATCTTCCTTGCATGCTTGAGGTGGATCAGTGACTGTCATCAGGACCAGTGGAGACCATTGCAGACCCCTGGCACCAAAGGAGGATTGGCACTTCTCACCACGGGGTTGCTTTGGAGTCATCACGGCAAAAGCCAGTGCATCCCCATGCCTGTCACCGTGCATCAACAGGGACCAGTGCCAACGCTTCTTCGGCTTCCCTCAGTACTTGGCCCGGTCATTCCTCAGTGCTGTGGCCGATGAAGAGGAACCCGACATCTTCAGCATAGAGGAGATCGATGATGGTTGGTCTCCAGTGCCCCCATCCGCCAGCAACATCAATGGAACCGAAGGTCCCGCCGATGTCGATGGCTTGGTGTCTATCTGTGCAGCTCCTTGGTCCTTTGATCCTGCCAATGCCTCGGATTTCTTTGACCCGAAGAGTTGTTCCATCTTTTCAAGTTGAAGTCCATGTCCCTTCGGGGTCATCTGGGTGCATAAGTACAACCCCGGATGTCATGTGATGCCCCTAGGCAGAGGACCCATCTCATGCGGATCCATAATGGACATGGTACTTGGGCATAGGGGGCATCACCAAAAACAGGATGTGGCCATGATGGACAAAACAAAAGGGTACTAATGGAAGACCATGGTGGCAGGGCAGTGATGGCCATCTGGCACCGATGCACCGCTGCCATGGGGGAATTGACCACCCAAATCACCGAAAACCCTGACTAGGAGACACTACGAGAAGGTACCGAGAGGGACCCGACAATGAAACAATGAGAAAAAACCCATGAAAAATGCGAGAAAAATGAAGTTTTCCACAAGGCCAAAAAACAGCCAAAGTGAGCCCACTCACACCGCGATTCTTTTTCCATGAAGCTGTAAGCGAGACTGGAGAAGGACCCACACATGGACACATGGTATAGGGCATGCTGGGCATGCTCAGTGTGCCTAGTCAAAGTTCTAGAAACTTTGACATGTTTTCTGCATCGGGGCTCCATCTGATGATGTCACCCATATATGAGGACTACCATCCTGCTTGTCCTTGGAGAAATATAGGGCCATATCTCATTGCTTTCATGTAAACATTATAAAACTCCTGCTCCTTCTTTTCATTGATAATGAATACATTGTCTAAGTATCTCCTCCCCTTAGTATTCCTTTAAGCATTTACATCAACAGGCCAGATTAGACATAACCAGAAAAAGAGCATTTTCAGTTGCAGGACCTTCTCTTTGGAACTCTTTACCCAACCCTCTCCGTCTAATATCAAACCCTCATCAATTCAAAAAAGCTCTTAAAACTTACTTTTTTCAACATGCATTTAATAACTCCTCTAAGTATACTGTCAACAAATCTGAAGTGCCCACCTCTTCAACCTCATCCATCTGACTCATATTACTCCAATTCTGCTCACTTGACACATATTACCTCAATTTTTCACTCAATCTTTTTTTCACTCCCTTCATTTTCTGGGATATATTTATCTGATAACTCACCACTTCTTCCCTCCCCCCCTTTCGCCTTTTGCTTCTCCTATTCTGTTTACCATGGCACGCTTCTATTATTATTATTATTGTTTCATTTTTAATTAACAATTTTATTTTAAGCTAGTAATTACCTAGCTATTTAACTAAATTTATGTATTTTTATTTTATTTAACTTGCATTTTATTTTTCATTTTATTTTAAACTATTGTAAACCGTTTTGATAAAATTTTATTTTAAAAAGCGGTATATAAATACCTTTAAATAAAAAATAAAAAATAATAAAATAAAAACCTTGATGAGATTGTATATTTCTAGTAAGAGAAGAGAGGGATGCTACTGAGCATGCCCAAACTGTTGATATCATCTGAGTGTGGGAATGATGTCAAAAACATGGGTGCCAACTGACTCCAGAATTGCAGGACAATTTGATTCAGCCCTGAATTTACCCCATTGCATGCTGGAATTTGAAGTTCTGACTTCCGTATTAAGTCCCTTAGAAAAGTAAGACTACAAGTCCCTGCATGCAATAGGGTTAACCAGGAACAAATCACCCTTACCTGAAAATCTGGAGCCAGTTGTTAACTCTAGTCAAGAAAGACTGCCCACACACTACATACTTCAGTCAAAAACAGAAAAGCTTTACTAATTTTATCCTGGAAGTAACAGCACATATAACATAGAAGAAACACAGAATTTAAAGCACTTTAGCTTCTGAAATGCACATACATTAGGCATTTTGCATAAAGTTTCGCCTCAGAACCTCAATACACTCCACAATTATTCAAAGCGTAGAAGCTTTGTTTAAGAAAAATGTTATTAGGTGTGTATAGGAAAATATTTTCATTTTTTTCCATTTCAGGAATATGTTTTGGGGAGGTTAGCTCATTTTAATTTTTACATTGGTTTGATTTATTTGGTAAATTGAAAGAAATTTTGAATTAAAAAAAACCCATTGCAAAAAAAAAACAAAAAAACCAAAAAACCCAAAAAGAAACATCTCCCCGCACCTCTGTAGCCCACTTCCCCCAGTGGCTCCTTGCCACACCTTACTCTTCCACAGACTCTCTGAGGGTGAAAGAGGTAAGAGTAAGTCCTGCCCCATTGGAACTGGTTTAATAATGGCACCAGTGTCAGGGCAGGTCAGCATCAAGTTTTCTTATGGCCAAAAAGGACTATAACTGTAAAGTAACTTGGAGCCAGTGTGGCTGGTGTGACTGAGGATTGCTCTTGCCCTTTTCACCATGCAGGTTCCACGAAAGGGATAAGTAGCCACCTCGGTGGTGAGAATGGGGTGTTTAAAAATATTTATTTGCAAACAGAGACTTGCTGTTGACATATAGATAGCTTCAGGAGACCCATCGGGTTAAATTTATTTTGAGATCTTCTGATAAGTCAGCAGCAATTTCTTCTATTATTCGGAAACATAGGCACATTTTGTCTTTACATGCTGTACTTGATGAGCCACCTTGTTTCGCATATATGATGAGAGGATGTAACATCAAGAATTATATTACTCGAGCAGTATTTTACCAAGTTTAGAATCCTCTGCACATGATACTCTATGTAGACATGGTGTATGTGGGAATTGCTTCTACTGTTCTCATGCCTTGACTAGTGCTACAGGGACACAAGGCAGATTTTTAAATTAAAAGGACAAATGGATTGTACTTCAGCTTGAATTGTATATATTATCACAAGTCTGATTTGATATTTGTATCGAGAATGTCGGTATATAAAAATGCTAAATAAATAAATAAATAAGTCTTTGTTCCTCAATATACGTGGGATGCACTAAAAGGGCTATTAAGTCATGACTCAATGTATATTGGAATTGCAACACCACTCAAAAAGTTAGAGGCACATGGTACAACACTGTATGTCTGATGATCTTAGATGGACTATGAAGAAGTGGTGACAGAGAATCTCACCTGAATGGAACAAAACAATTGTGAATTTTCCAACTTAATTCAGTAATCCCACATGGACTTAACATAGAAACAGATATTCTCTGTTAGAGTCAAGTTAACATTTTTATTGAGCATCAGTGAGATGTCTGCCATTACCCTGAATGATTTGGGATATCCAGTCATTTTGCTTGTTTTTAAAGTATTTACTGAGCCACTTCATCTTTTATATGACAACTATGGTAACCGAGTGGTATTCTCCTTTAAGGGAAGACTGTGAATGAACATGTATTCCACGGTATGAGATGCATATTAAACAATAGGGATGTGAATCGTTTTTTGACTATTTAAAATATCGTCCGATATATTTTAAATCGCCAAAAACCGTTAGGGCCACGATACAATACCAATTCCCCCGATTTATCGTTAAAAAATCGTAAATCGGGGGAAGGGGGAGGGCAGGAAAACCGGCACACTAAAACCCCCTAAAACCCACCCCCCGCCCCCTTAAATTAAATCCCCCACCCTCCCGAACCCCCCCCCAAATGCTTTAAATAACCTGGGGATCCAGCGGTGGTCCAGAACGGCGGCGGTCCGGAACGGCCCCCTCAATTGAATCCTGTTGTCTTCAGCCGGCGCCATTTTGCAAAATGGCCGACGCAAAATGGCGGCGGCCATAGACAAAAACGATTCGATGCAGGAGGTCGTTCCGGACCCCCGCTGGACTTTTGGCAAGTCTTGTGGGGGTCAGGAGGCCCCCCCAAGCTGGCCAAAAGTTCCTGGGAGTCCAGCGGGGTTCAGGAAGCGATTTCTTGCCGCGAATCGTTTTCCGTACGGAAAATGGCGCCGGCAGGAGATCGACTGCAGGAGGTCGTTCAGCGGGGGTTCCGGACCGCCGCTGAACGACCTCCTGCAGTCGATCTCCTGCCGGCGCCATTTTCCGTACGGAAAACGATTTGCGGCAAGAAATCGCTTCCTGACCCCGCTGGACTCCCAGGAACATTTGGCCAGCTTGGGGGGGCCTCCTGACCCCCACAAGACTTGCCAAAAGTCCAGCGGGGGTCCGGAACGACCTCCTGCGTCGAATCGTTTTTGTCTATGGCCGCCGCCATTTTGCAGCGGCCATTTTGCAAAATGGCACCAGCTGAAGACAACAGGATTCAATTGAGGGGGCCGTTCCGGACCGCCGCCGTTCTGGACCACCGCTGGATCCCCAGGTTATTTAAAGCATTGGGGGGGGGGGGGTTCGGGAGGGTGGGGGATTTAATTTAAAGGGTCGGGGTGGGTTTTATGGGGTTTTAGTGTGTCGGCTCACGATTTTAACGATTTTCACGATAGTTTACACACCCAAACGGCAACAATACGATTCCCTCCCCCTCCCAGCCGAAATCGATCGTTAAGACGATCGAGGACACGATTCACATCTCTATTAAACAATGTTATCAGATGAGAATTACGTGCAGGAAACTATTGAATGAGCTGCGACATAATGAACATATACATCTGCTATTTACTTTTTCAATTTTAGATACTGCTTGATGACAACCACTTTTGAAGATAATGTGGTTATGAGTGCATTCCCCCTGATGCAGAGAGTTTAGAGACTAGAAACACGAATCTGTGCCATGGATCAGTTACCCAGACTGGAGAACAGCTATTGAAGCTAAGTAAAATTGGATACTGAATGAAATGAAATATGTTTTAATTGCAACATTAAAAAAAATCATTATAGAGGATTTATGAGTATGAAATTGATGTCTTGTTGAGAGCACATTGCCTGATAAGAGGCAAACACATTTAGCCACATGTATGATGGTCCTTCATCTTTACTAGTACGGTATCAATAAAGTATATCATATCTAGAATGATTTGAGTAAAGTGATTTGTACAAAGTATTTTAGAGGAATCTTGTGTATTTTGTATTTGATTTTTTTATTTTCCTAATAGAAAGTAGCACACATTATTTGCTACTAAAGTCCCCTAACAGTGCGTACTATTTGCCAAAATTAAAAATTCAAATATTTTTGAATTATTGGATTCACAACTGTTTGGTTTGTTTGAAAAGAAATGAACCAAAAATGGACAGATTCAGAATTTGTTTCACACAAATGTACATCCTTATAGGAAATGACAAGCCAACTTTATTTATCATTCTTAGGTCCATCTACTTTCTAAGACCACCTTAAAAGTTTTTAAGCACTTTCTCACAAATAGAGTACCCTCAGGATGTTGATTGTCACAGGGTGAGATAGTAAATGACAACAGATAATGACCAATTGTCCAACCCATTCTGATTTTATAACATTTTGGGTAGATGAGCATATTTATTCCCATAGCATTAGCTCCCTCCCCTATTCCTCTAGGTTACAAAAGGCAGAATATAAATATAAAAATTATTATTATTATTTTACCCAACCTCTAAACCTTGTTCCCACCACTGCTCACTTATATCTGAAATACTCATACTTACTGTGCAGGTTAGCCCAGCCTTCCTGGTAACCTATAACAAACATACTGCTGATGTCAGGGTTGTTACCATTGTTGTCCTGTGCTGTTTACCCTAGTCTTCTTTAAGTATAATCCCACCCTCGGTTATCCTGTAGGTGAAAGGGCTCACACTCTGTACTGGGTCTAAGTACTTGGTTTTTCTATCTACCCCAAATGCAGGTCCTCCACTGGGGGAGGAAGGATAAACCTCAAGACCCAAGGCATTATGTGTAATCTAGTCTTCTAAATGCCAATAAACTGTTAGGATTCCAACATAAACTTAATGCAATCACTTGTTAAATAATACATATTTAACACTGCACATTTTTCTTCTTTTTATATTAATTGTGTAAATGTATTTCTGTGGTAACTTGAATTCATCCATGGAATTCCTTCTGTTAATTTCTGGATCTTTAGGGCTGTCACTGGATTCTGTGAATAGGATCCTTCTTATCCTCTAAAAATTTCTCTTCCATTCTAGGGATCCACTGCTTAATCTTAAACTGTTCAAAAATCTCATCTCCTCTTTACTGCAACTTGTGTGCATCTATTTTGTGGTCTCTGCTGAGTAAGCAGTAGTGTGGTAGCTCTTCTCCTCCTCTCTCTCTCTACCCCAGTGGTCCCCAATCCTGTCCTGGGGGCCCACCAGCCAGTCGGGTTTTCAGGACATCCACAATGAATATGCATGAGAGAAAATTTGCATGCACTGCCTCCATAACATGCAAATTTTCTCTCATACACCAGGACAGGGTTGGGGACCACTGCTCTACCCAATATAGTACCAGATGGGTTTCACCCCTTTCTCAAATATTTGTTGGGTTTGCAACTCAGTCTCTCTGACTGAAGGACCAGAGGTGTTATTAACAAGTTCCAAAAAACTCAGAACAGCCTTCAGATACCAAAATAAAACTTTCTTCTGAAACACCAGTAACTCAGGGAGTCAAGATCCGCGCTTGGCTCATCTCCCCCACCACCAGCAAATACAACAACTTTTGGTGTTATAAAAGGCCACATTTAATAAATAAATAAATAAATTAATTAACTAACCCGAGCCCGTACAATACTTTAACCATTTAACATATATATATATATATATATATATATATATACATATACACACATCCCCCCCCCAATCCATATCTTCACCTCAGCGGTAAGGCGTAAGGAATAATTCCCCCCCCCCCCCCTGCTTACCCCGCCTTGTCCCAGTGTGAGTAAGCTCCGGCCTTAAGCTTAGCCACTTGCTTGTTGGCCGCCCCGTGTAGCAGCCCCCCCCCCCCCCCCCCAGCTACACGGGACTCCCCACCCCCCAATGTCCTTTTAACAATGCCTTATAAACAAACACAGGGGGTCATTTATCAAAATGCGCTAAGGCTTTTTCGCATGCGAAAAGCCCCGTTAATGCATGCGATAGCACCATATTGTATGGTGCAATGCAAATAAGGAAAATGGGAGGAGTTAGGGGCAGAGAGTGGGCTGGGTCTGCCTAGAGCTATCGCACAGACTTAATGCTGGTTTTAACAACACCTTTTTGAATTGTGTTAGGCTGTGTGATAGCTGCTGTGACTGTGTGGTAAGGTTTTATCACCTTGCGTGATGTCTCTCTGCAAGGCCTATTTAGCTGATTTGAGGCTCTCAGAGCATCCAATGAGAGAGAGAGAGAGAGAGAGAACCTGGCCATAATGTCATCTCCCTAGAAAGGTATTTGTATCCCTATGGTAAACCCACCTAGTAACTCGAGATGAGGGTTAGGTATCAGTGTAGGGGGTTAGGGGCCCCTTTGACATTCAATGTTAGATGTACGAACAGAACAGTGGTCTCTTGTGAACATTTGATGACCCTCGGAATGAGGAAACTCACTCCAAGATGAGATTTGGGCAATGTTCTCTCAACCTAGCTTGATGGACTCTCTACCTAGGTAACACGTTTCTTCCTGGCTCCTTGAAAGTACGTACCCGTAACGCACACTCCCTCTGAATCTGCAAAAACAGGAACACCAGCAGCAACACTGCTCTTTTGCCAATATCCCTGACCTTCACTTCCACCGGGCCTGCATAACCCTCCCTCACAGACCTTCCCCTCCCCCCCCCCCCCCCCCCCCCCCAATATCTGCCTACTGGTACCTTCCCCAGCCTCCAGATTCCTGCATCGCCCCTCATAGCTATTGCCTTTCTCCTCCGGCATTTTCCCAAACCACACTTCACAGGTTCCATCCTCACTTTCGGACAACTATCCTCTGCCCCACTGGTTCCTTTGGTACTTTCCTTCGTCTCCTTCTTCTTGCTTCTGGCACTGCCCGCCAAGCTGCTCTTAAACCCGGGACCTTGCGGCAGTGCAAGGCCATCATAACCATACTTCACTGCCCTAAAATCTTCAGCCCCATTCCCCCTCCTGCAGAGGGCACCTCGACCAGCTGGTGCTTTACCTTTGCTCCCGCCCTTACCAGCCACACCTTTACCCACCCCGCTAATGGGCCACAAAGGAGAAGGGGCAGCGGGCCGAGGAGGGGAGTGCCCACCTGGCGAGGGGACAGGAAGAAATGAAAAATCCTCACCAGCCAGCAAGGAAATTTCTTGGCAGTCTCCCACTGACAAAGGGGTGGAAGGTGGTGAAGACCCAGCCTCAGGGCCACTTTCGCCTGACATAGCAGGAGAGCGGGGGCAAGAAGGAGGGGACCCGCAGTAGCTGGCTTCGGAACAGATAAAGGGATCAGGGAGACCCTCTGCGTATGGGGGCCCCCCTTTTCCCCTACCTCGTCTCTGCATCTCCACTCTCTCCAACCAGCTAACTCCTCTTACTTTCCAAAATGTGCTAGCCACTCCGTACCAACTTCTTAACTTCTCTACGTATATTTTCTTTTTATTATTTAAATACCCAACTGCCTTGTATAATCTATTTTCTTTGATCACTAACCACCGTGATGATGAGCCAACACAGCCTGCCGGGACAGTTTGCCTGGAATCACCATGTCACCAGCAGGCTGAGGTAACCTGACCAACGAGGATGCAGCACTTCCCGCGCTCGATCCCACCCCCTCCCCCCAGCGACAAGTCCGCCGCCGCGCGCCCTCTCCACTGGTTACCATCGGCGGCGTGGGACAAGCCCACATCACCGGTCATTGAATAGAAAAGTGGACAAAACATAACTTCCAAACAATAATGACAAAACAGAGAAACAACTAACTAGCCTCAGGGTATGAACTAGCTGCAAATCTTTCTCCCAATGCCCAGGCTCCTCACCAAGGCTTTGGACTTTCAAAATTAAACAATGAGAAACAGAAGATAAAATGTCCTGCTCTTTCAAACTTCAGTTAAAAAATCCACACAGACATTTGGGGTTACTCTATGATATGAAAGCAGGAATAAACCACTGCAGCAATCTCCCAAGGGGATCCCTGTGGCAAGGATGTTACATTCTTCTACTGTACTCTGGACTGCATGACCTTGCTATTATGCCACACTCCTTAGAGAAGCACAATGCAGCTGTATCACTGGCGTGTCTTAATTCTTCATCTTTTACTCCCTCTTTCCAGCATTAATCTCTCAAACCCTTCAGGATTACCTTATCTAAATTGTAGCATCATCTCAGGAGTCTGAGTGGAAGAAAAAGTTCAGCTATCAAGAATCCACTCCAAAGGAAGATCACCAGGCTTATGAATCCATTTGTGATCTGTCCTGGAATGTCCCTGGCAGCAATTGTGGCCTGTGATGATTCTTAGGTTTATGAGATGACAAAGCACAAACATCAACAGAAGATAAATACACATGCTGGCTGCCATGAAAGGCACCAAATATGAATGT
This sequence comes from Rhinatrema bivittatum, assembly GCF_901001135.1. NCBI lineage: Eukaryota > Metazoa > Chordata > Amphibia > Gymnophiona > Rhinatrematidae > Rhinatrema > Rhinatrema bivittatum. The sequence continues at coordinate 111,688,675 of NC_042619.1, forward strand.
TAGAAAAAAAATCTAGTGTGCGTTTATTAACTGCCCAGTATCGCAGTTGAAACAAATTTGGAGCAAATAGTTCCAATAGACATATTTATTTACAGAATAGCACAACCAGCTTCCAACAAGGCTTGCGGTATTCTGACTAGCTCCACACAACTCCATCTAGATCTCCTGCACAAGCAAACAGCTGCACTCAATTTCAGAGAGGAGGAAACTATTAATAGGGATGTGCATTCAGGAGAAATGAAATAGAAAATGAGACAAAATTTCCTATTTCATTTTGGGTCATTTTCAAAATAGAACAATTTAAATTAAGACAAAATTTCATCAGAATTTTGTTCCATTTTGAAGATTGGGGAGAAAAAATGGCACCTGTCAGGTCTAAGCCTAAGCCCGAAGCTGAAGCCTCATGTAGAGAATAGGCCAAAACCGAATGCAGGAACCCTGGTCTATACTCAAGGACAATGCCGGTGCCTTGGCTTAGGCCTGGACTTGAAGCTTCAGCTTCAGCAAGGCATAGGCCATAGCCCAAAACAGGGGCCGCTGCCTATGTCCAAACACAACTCAAAGTCTCGGGCTAGACCCTGGCCTGATGCCAAGGTCTCAGACCAGGATTGGGAAATTTCCCAGCCCCCACTTACTTTATCCATTGAGAATCCTATGGTGTGTCCAGGCCTAGTCCCGATGAGTGGGCCCAAGCCAGATACTGGGAACCGGCCCAGAGATCGGGTCCAGATGCCTGGGCCTTGGCTTATGCCAGGGTCCAAATTAGGTCCTGATGCCTGTGCCTGGCCCAGGCCCAATGCCTGAGCACAGCCATCAAAACTGGGTCCCAATGCCTGTGTCTTGGCCCAGGCCCAGCCTCCAGAGCCCAAGCTTCAAAGGTCTGTTGTCTTCTTTCTTCATCTTCTTTCTTTAAATAACACCATCCGCTGTTTTTTAGCAGGTATTCTTTATAGCACACGCGGCAAAAACAGGCATCCCCACAGGATGCAAATGACACTCATACAAAAAACCCACCCCAGACAAAAAATATACACAAAAACACATGCTAAAGCCTCGATGCAGAAATCCACATCATAACCAGGTGCTAAAATTCAGCACTACTGAAAACAATGAGATGAGAGAGGCTATAACAGCTAAAAGAACATCTTTCAAGAAATGGAAAAGGGATCCGAATGAAGGAAACAGGAAACAGCATAAGCATAGGCAAGTTATATGCAATGTATTGATAAGGAAGACAAAGAAAGAATATGAAAAAAAGCTTTTTGTGGAAGCAAACATTCATAATAAAAGCTTTTTGTGGTGCATTCAAAGTAAGAACATAAGAACATAAGAAAATGCCATACTGGGTCAGACCAAGGGTCCATCAAGCCCAGCATCCTGTTTCCAACAGTGGCCAATCCAGGCCATAAGAACCTGGCAAGTACCCAAAAACTAAGTCTATTCCATGTAACCATTGCTAATGGCAGTGGCTATTCTCTAAGTGAACCTAATAGCAGGTAATGGACTTCTCCTCCAAGAACTTATCCAATCCTTTTTTAAACACAGCTATACTACCTGCACGAACCACATTCTCTGGCAACAAATTCCAGAGTTTAATTGTGCGTTGAGTAAAAAAGAACTTTCTCCGATTAGTTTTAAATGTGCCCCATGCTAACTTCATGGAGTGTCCCCTAGTCCTTCTACTATCTGAAAGAGTAAATAACCGATTCACATCTACCCGTTCTAGACCTCTCATGATTTTAAACACCTCTATCATATCCCCCCTCAGTCGTCTCTTCTCCAAGCTGAAAAGTCCTAATCTCTTTAGTCTTTCCTCATAGGGGAGTTGTTCCATTCCCCTTATCATTTTGGTAGCCCTTCTCTGTACCTTCTCCATCGCAATTATATCTTTTTTGAGATGCGGCGACCAGAATTGTACACAGTATTCAAGGTGCGGTCTCACCATGGAGTGATACAGAGGCATTATGACATTTTCCGTTTTATTCATCATTCCTTTTCTAATAATTCCCAACATTCTGTTTGCTTTTTTGACTGCCGCAGCACACTGAACCGACGATTTCAATGTGTTATCCACTATGACACCTAGATCTCTTTCTTGGGTTGTAGCACCTAATATGGAACCCAACATCGTGTAATTATAGCATGGGTTATTTTTCCCTATATGCATCACCTTGCACTTTTCCACATTAAATTTCATCTGCCATTTGGATGCCCAATTTTCCAGTCTCACAAGGTCTTCCTGCAATTTATCACAATCTGCTTGTGATTTAACTACTCTGCACAATTTTGTGTCATCTGCAAATTTGATTATCTCACTCGTCGTATTTCTTTCCAGATCATTTATAAATATATTGAACAGTAAGGGTCCCAATACAGATCCCTGAGGCACTCCACTGTCCACTCCCTTCCACTGAGAAAATTGCCCATTTAATCCTACTCTCTGTTTCCTGTCTTTTAGCCAGTTTGCAATCCACGAAAGGACATCGCCACCTATCCCATGACTTTTTACTTTTCCTAGAAGCCTCTCATGAGGAACTTTGTCAAACGCCTTCTGAAAATCCAAGTATACTATATCTACCGGTTCACCTTTATCCACATGTTTATTAACTCCTTCAAAAAAGTGAAGCAGATTTGTGAGGCAAGACTTGCCCTGGGTAAAGCCATGCTGACTTTGTTCCATTAAACCATGTCTTTCTATATGTTCTGTGATTTTGATGTTTAGAACACTTTCCACTATTTTTCCTGGCACTGAAGTCAGGCTAACCGGTCTGTAGTTTCCCGGATCGCCCCTGGAGCCCTTTTTAAATATTGGGGTTACATTTGCTATCCTCCAGTCTTCAGGTACAATGGATGATTTTAATGATAAGTTACAAATTTTTACTAATAGGTCTGAAATTTCATTTTTTAGTTCCTTCAGAACTCTGGGGTGTATACCATCCGGTCCAGGTGATTTACTACTCTTCAGTTTGTCAATCAGGCCTACCGCATCTTCTAGGTTCACCGTGATTTGATTCAGTCCATCTGAATCATTACCCATGAAAACCTTCTCCATTACGGGTACCTCCCCAACATCCTCTTCAGTAAACACCGAAGCAAAGAAATCATTTAATCTTTCCGCGATGGCCTTATCTTCTCTAAGTGCCCCTTTAACCCCTCGATCATCTAAAGGTCCAACTGACTCCCTCACAGGCTTTCTGCTTCGGATATATTTAAAAAGTTTTTACTGTGAGTTTTTGCCTCTACAGCCAACTTCTTTTCAAATTCTCTCTTAGCCTGTCTTATCAATGTCTTACATTTAACTTGCCAATGTTTATGCTTTATCCTATTTTCTTCTGTTGGATCCTTCTTCCAATTTTTGAATGAAGATCTTTTGGCTAAAATAGCTTCTTTCACCTCCCCTTTTAACCATGCCGGTAATCGTTTTGCCTTCTTTCCACCTTTCTTAATGTGTGGAATACATCTGGACTGTGCTTCTAGAATGGTATTTTTTAACAATGACCACGCCTCTTGGACATTTTTTACTTTTGTAGCTGCTCCTTTCAGTTTTTTTCTAACAATTTTCTCATTTTATCAAAGTTTCCCTTTTGAAAGTTTAGCACGAGAGCTTTGGATTTGCACACTGTTCCTTTTCCAGTCATTAAATCAAATCTGATCATATTATGATCACTATTGCCAAGCGGCCCCACCACCGTTACCTCTCTCACCAAGTCCTGTGCTCCACTGAGAATTAGATCTAAAATTGCTCCCTCTCTCGTCGGTTCCTGAACCATTTGCTCCATAAAGCTATCATTTATTCCATCCAGGAACGTTATCTCTCTAGCGTGACCCGATGATACATTTACCCAGTCTATATTGGGGTAATTGAAGTCTCCCATTATTACTGCACTACCAATTTGGTTGGCTTCCCTAATTTCTCTTAGCATTTCACTGTCCATCTCACCATCTTGACCAGGTGAGAGAGTCTGTTGAACCATTAGATGATCAAGGGGTGAAAGGGACACTTAAGGGCTGCCAAAGCCATAGTAGAGAGATGAAATGAATTATTTGATTCAGTCTTCACTGAGGAAGATGTAAGAGATACCTATGTTGGAAATTATATTCTAAGGTGATGATTTTGCACAACTGAAACAAATCTCAGTGAACCTAGAAGATATACTAGGGCAAATTGACAAACTAAAGAGTAGCAAATTACCTGGACCAGATGGTATGCATTCCAGAGTGCTAAAACAACTGAAAAAATGAAATTGTCTCTGGTATCTGAAGACTGGATGGTTGCCAATGTAAAACTGATTTTTAAAAAGGTTACAAGGGATGATCCAGGAAACTACAGACAAGTGAGTCTGACATCTGTGCAGGCAAAATGGTAGAAACTATCATAAAGAATATGCATAGTTTAATGGGTCAATGCCAGCATGGATTGCCTCACCAATCTGCTACATTTCTTTGAGGGCATAAATAAACATGTGGATAAAGGTGAGCTAGTTGATATAGTGTGTCTGGATTTCCAGAAAGCATTTGACAAAGTCCCTCATGAGAGACTTCTTAGGAAATTAAAAAGTCATGGGATAGGGGGCAGTGTCCTACTGTGGATTGGGAATTGGTTAAAAGCTAGAAAACAGAGAGTAGAGCTAAATGGTGAATTTTCCCAGTGGAGAAAGGTGAATAGTGGAGTGCCCCAGAGATCTGTTCTGGGACCACTGCTTTTTAATATATTTATAAACGATCTGGAAATGGGGACGAGAGAGGTGATCAAATTTGCCGATAACCCCAGATTATTCAAAGTTGTTAAATGACAAGAAATTGTGGGAAATGTTAACCCAGCAACTGTAAGCTATTTGTTATTGTAAACTGTTGTGATCTGATTTTGGAATTACGGTATCTAAAATGTCTAAACAAATAAACAAATACATTGCAATTGGTCCTTGCAAACTGGGAGAATGGGTATGCAAACTGTAAATGAAATTTAATGTGGACAAGTGCAAAGTGATGCACTTAGGGAAAGGTAAGCCAAATTATAGCTATACAATGCAAGGTTCTACATTAGGAGTTAACATTCAAGAAAAGGATCTAGGCAACAGAAGGAAAAGCAGAAGCTGCAGAATATGCACTTCTTGGAAGAGGAGAAGGAACTTCTTGTGTGGCAGGTCTGCAAAAAGCCCACTGTGCTCTTTGGTCAGAAAACATCCACCAAGGTGAAGAGGAAGATTTGGGAGAGGATTGCTAAGGATGTGTGCAAATATTCAGTGGCTACCAGGACAGTGTACCAGCTCAGGCACGATTAGCGGAACACCAGGTTGGCTGTCAAGGCCAAGCTGGCACAAATAGTGTGTTCAAGCATCAGATGGGAGGGGGCCTAACATGTGAGATGCACCTGACCGAAAAACCTGTCCAGGCGACTCTGCTGCAAGACTTTGTCAGAGGTGCCCATACTGGGGGCATGGATTTGGACGCTGTGAAGAGAGGTGGTCTGCAGAGGGTGGAGACAGAAATGCTTGCCACAGAAGCCCTGCCTCACAGGGGTCTGTCGCAGAGGCACCAGCTACACAAGGGTTTGTTGACGAAGCATCCACAACTCTGCAGCTGTTTAGTGAGCCACCAGCTGCCACACAAAAGAGGACAGTGAGTTTGTTGAGCTCCACCTCACATTACCAGACACATCCTTGCCTGGAATGTCGGATATGTTAAATCACACCTGGCACCTGTGTGGGTGGCGAATGTCCTGCTGATGATATGGTCAGTGGTGAGCCTGAAGATTTTCCACCGATACAAGCAGCACGCTCCTCCATGGATGTAATGGCAACTAGCTGGCGGAGGAACTGATCACAAGGCAAGAATTCGTAGCGTCCAGTGTGACAAGCGGATAGAGTGCTATTCATGCACAGATGGATCGCATGCAAAAAGAAATGTGCAGTATGTATAGAGAGGTCTCAATGTAAGCGAGGGAGTGCACATCTGTCTGATTACATCTGCGCTTCATCTGATGAGACTGCTGGTGTCCAGAAGCTGCTCGGACACAAAACCACACGAATGTCAACAATGTAGTAAAATGGCCATCAGACATGTATTTTAAATTTTATTCCTGCCTTGACCCATGCACTAAAAAAACCCACTCAAAAAAAAAAAAAAAACAGGTGCTAACAGTTCTTTCTGCAAGCATGGCTCTCTACATTGCCTGTTAATAGTGAATAGCTTTACTTGTAATTTGCATGGGCCAATATTAAACCAATTGCAAGTTCTGGCACAAGATTTTTTGGCACTAAACGCTTTACTACATTTAGGAGTAAGATTAGCGCAGGAAAACCCGCGGCTTATTACATCGGCCCATAGATTGCATTTTCAAATCTATGCAGGTTATTTCCCTTACAGAAAAAAACAAGCCAAATACCATAACTACTTGGTATTCACAGCTATAATCCAAGCAAAATTATACACATAATTTGCTTTGAATATTGGTACAAACCACATGGGTAAAATGTACCACTGTATTTGGAGCAATGCGGCCAGTTTGATTATTGCTACCTTACTCCTTGACAATGATTTATCTTTTGTATAAACTATTTTACAGGATCCATTTGTATTCAGGATCAAGATTCTCCTAACATGTAAGGGATTTACAGCTTAAATTATTTGTTGACAGGCATCCAGTTGAAAAACCTGATCCATCTATTGTTAAGACAAAATCTTCCCGGGTCCCAACCAGGCTCTTTTTATTCACACATTCAAACATTTTACCAGTTAGTATTAAATGTTTAAATTTGGAAAAGATATCTAGAAAAGATTGTTTTACTCTCGCTAAAGAGAAAAGTCTAGCTCATGATTCTGAAAGTATTATTAAGCACACTGAGAAAGGTGGAACTGTTGCTATCCATGTTTTTGAAATACACCAAACTTCTGACAATTCTTTTTGCAAACTTTTCCTATGTGGTCTCACTAAACAGGAGATTCCCAGCTTAATATGCTCTATCATGGACTCCTGAGTTTCTCCTGCCTTGGGGATTACCCACCACTGGCATGCATGGCCATGACAATTAATCTAAAAGAGCTGTTTGCGATAGGGGATGAATACATGGGCCAGGATAGGGACCTTGAAGAGTGATCGAAGATTTGGCAACTGGGATTCAATGCCAAGAAGTGAAGAGTCATGCATTTGGGGTAAGGTAATTCAAAAGAGCTCTTTGTGATGGGAGTGGGAGTTGGGTGAAAGAGTAATGTGCATGGACCAAGAGAGGGATCTTGGGGTAATAGTGTCTGGCAATCAGAAGATGGTAAAGCAATGTGACACAACAATAGATAAGGCCAGAAGAATGTTGAGATGCATAGAGAGAGGAATAACCAGTCAGAAAAATGAGGCGATATTGCAGGTATACTGGTCCTTGGTGAGGCCGCACCTGGAGTACTGTCTTTAGTTCTGGAGCCCGTATCCCGAAAGAGATAAGAGACAGGATGGAGGCAGTCCATAGAAGAGCAACTAAAATGGATTCCGGTTTGTATCAGAAGAGTTATGAGGAGAGGCTGAAGGATCTGAAAGAGAGGATGTGCAGGGGAGATATGATTCAAACCTTCAGATATCTGAAATGTTTTAATGATGCACAAACTTCAAACCTTTTCCTTTCGAAAGGAAACTGTAGAACTAGGGGTCATGAATTGAAAATCAGGAGGGATGACTGAGAACAAATATCAGGCAATATTTTTTCATGAAGAAGGTGGTGGATGTCTGGAATGCCCAACTGAAAGAGGTGGTGAGAATGAAAACAGTAAATTAATTCAAAAGGGCATGAGATAAACACTATGGATCCCTAGAGACTAGAGGCTGGAAATGAAGAAAAGGGTGCATGAGGTTAACCTGCAGAGTGGAAGTTACTACCCTTAACAGAAGGCATGGGGCAACCTGCATGGAGTGGTTGTTACTAGGGATGTGAATCGTTTTTTGACGATTTAAAATATTGTCCGATATATTTTAAATCGTCAAAAATCGTTAGGGCCACGATACAATACCAATTCCCCCGATTTATCGTCAAAAAATCGTAAATCGGGGGAAGGGGGAGGGCAGGAAAACCGGCACACTAAAACCCCCTAAAACCCACCCCCGACCCTTTAAATTAAATCCCCCACCCTCCCAAACCCCCTCAACTGCCTTAAATTACCTGGGGGTCCAGCGGCACACTAAAACACCCTAAAACCCACCCCCGGCACACTAAAACCCCCTAAAACCCACCCCGACCCTTTAAATTAAATCCCCCACCCCAAATGCCTTAAATTACCTGGGGGTCCGTAGCGGCGGTCCGTAGCTTAAATTACCCCCGGGTCCGTAGCTAAATCGGGGGAAGGGGGAGAGCAGGAAATCCGGCACACTAAATCGTGGTGTCTTCAGCTGGCGCCATTTTGCAAAATGGCCGCCGCAAAATGGCGGCGGCCATAGACCAATACGATTCGACACAGGAGGTCGTTCCGGACCCCCGCTGGACTTTTGGCAAGTCTTGTGGGGGTCAGGAGGCCCCCCCAAGCTGGCCAAATGTTCCTGGGGGTCCAGCGGGGACCCTGGAGCGATCTCCTGCCGCGAATCGTTTCCATACGGAAAATGGCGCCGGCAGGAGATCGACTGCAGGAGGTCGTTCAGCGAACCCTTGCTGAACGACCTCCTGCAGTCGATCTCCTTCCGTACGGAAAATGGCGCTGGCCATACGCGTATGGCCGGCGCCATTTTCCGTACGGAAACGATTCACGGCAGGAGATCGCTCCAGGGCCCCCGCTGGACCCCCAGGAACATTTGGCCAGCTTGGGGGGGCCTCCTGACCCCCACAAGACTTGCCAAAAGTCCAGCGGGGGTCCGGAACGACCTCCTGCGTCGAATCGTATTGGTCTATGGCCGCCGCCATTTTGCGGCGGCCATTTTGCAAAATGGCGCCGGCTGAAGACACCACGATTTAGTGTGCCGGATTTCCTGCTCTCCCCCTTCCCCCGATTTAGCTACGGACCCGGGGGTAATTTAAGCTACGGACCGCCGCTACGGACCCCCAGGTAATTTAAGGCATTTGGGGTGGGGGATTTAATTTAAAGGGTCGGGGTGGGTTTTAGTGTGCCGGGGGTGGGTTTTAGGGGGTTTTAGTGTGCCGCTGGACCCTCAGGTAATTTAAGGCATTTGGGGAGGGTGGGGGATTTAATTTAAAGGGTCGGGGGTGGGTTTTAGGGGGTTTTAGTGTGCCGGTTCACGATTTTAACGATACTCTAAACACCCAAACAGCGACGATACGATTCCCTCCCCCTCCAAGCCGAAATCGATCGTTAAGACGATTGAGGACACGATTCACATCTCTAGTTGTTACTGCCCTTTACAGATGGGTTTACTATCCCTCAATAGAAGACATGGTGGTAACCTACACAGTGTGGCAGTTCCAATCATAAGCAGCTTGATAAGCAGATTGGATGGACCATTTGGTCTTTATCTGCCGTCATTATTATTTTATAAGCTGCTCTCAGAGAATTATGCCTGCTTTTCCTATGGGTGTTCTTTCCTTGAAAATTAACGGGTGGATAAAAACCCGGTGCATGTAAATCCCAGGGTTTATGCATCTGGCCGGGCCTTACGCGCACCGGACCAATTTTCAAACAGGCCCGGCCATGCACGTAAACCCCAGTACACGAATAAGTGCCGGGCCCAGGGGATGGGGAGGGGCGGGGCTAGAGGCAGCCGGTACAGCGGCCATTTGCTGCTGTGCCGGGGAAGTGCGCACCGGCACCCTGCCGGCGCGCACAATTTGCTACTGCTCCTGATGAGGAGGAAAAGGTAAAACAAAAATGGGAGTTAGATAGGACAGGGATAGGGGGCGGGGTGGGAAGGGAAGGGGTAGGGAAGTTCCCTCCTAGTCCTTAATTGGAGCGGACTGGGAGGGAACTGGGGAAGGCCGAGATGTGTCACCGTGCAAATATTGCAGAAGTCTCCCCTCCTTGCACGCGCCGCCCACAAATGCGCGCGAGGATTATAAAATCCGGCACGCATGTGCACATGGCCCCCAGATTTTATAACATGCGCATGCTAGTGCACATGTTATAAAATTGGCGCATCCATGTGTGTGCACTGGGAGTGCGCGCACATGGACGCACACACCTTTAAAAATCTACCCCAGTGTTCATAGATCTGAAAACATTATCTACATGTGTTATTTCTCTCCCCAATCTAAATGTGCCCCTGAAATTGCCTACTTTTTACCAGGCAAGGGCTGGGAAATTTTCAGGTAGCCAATTTACCCATTTTAATCGGTATTTACCTTTTTAATTAGCTTCTGAAAATTGCTTTCCCTATTAATATGTTTAGGGCTAAAATATATTGCTTCAGCTTACATATCTTTACTGCTCCACCATGCTAATAAACAAATGTCAAATGATTTTCCAAATCCAATTTTACCAAATCAAAGTGTTACCTTCTACAAAAAAAACCATCCATAATGATCATCTTTCAAACTACTGTTTCTCATTGATGTCTGCTAATGTGGAAATACTTATGCTTTATTAGCATCCTTGAGTAAACAAATGGAATAATTCTGGGGCACAATATTTCAAAATAAATAAAATAAAGGTAACTAGTTAAAGTGACTTTGCCACTATAGCAGCTGCAAACTTTTCTGCCATATCAGAGCTGAAGAAATCTTGTTTCTGCTTCTAAACAAAGAATTTCCAAAAATAAATGATAATTATGTGCTGAATATTAATTTTCTAGACATGCCACAATTTCTGTGTGTAGGATTTAAAAGCAGTATAGTAATTATTTCAGCTAGCAAAATCATCAGTCGTAATCCATTTGTCTAATAAAATACATTTTTAAGTTCAGACTTTATTATTAATAAGAGAATGTCACTCAATTTTTCTTTTTTAATTTAAAATTGGGTAATCATATAAGAAATACTGCTAACCTTCTTGCATTTTTGCTTGGAATTGAATTCTAGTTTTATCTAGAATCTACTGAGCTCTCTTTCCTACTTTTCCATTTTCATGAACAGGTAAATGCAAACAAACTGTGTTTACTGCACGTCTCTAACAGTTTTAGAATTTTAATGAGAAATATACAGTAAACAACAAAAGAGCTAAGCTAAGCTATAATATGTTCCACTCTGTCATACTGTGCTAAACTGGTCTGAACATGGAGACCCAAGACCCCCCAAAAAAGGGTCTTTTCTAATCTAATTCCACACTTCCTGTCAAGCATTTAGTGGCCATACACTAGCAGGAAACAATGGTTGCAAGGAGTCTAACCTGGCAAATCTGGGCCTGCTGTTAGATCTGGCGGACTTTTCTTTATTTAGTAGTCCTCCAGGGCTGGAATGCGTTGGTCAGCCCTGGTTTTGTGCTGGAGTTAAATTGTGTTTCTGGCTTACAGGTAAGAGAGAGCAAGGTAAAAAATGTGTTTTTATTTTTCAGTTTGTTTTTGGGAGTTTTGATTCGTTGAATGTTTGATTTGCTTTGTGTGAAAAAAACGAATCAAGCAAAAAAAAAAAACAACCCACCATCAAAAACGGACAAAAAACTAAAACGGGACCTCCCAAGGCTTCCCCGTCTCTCCCTCCCACCCAGAAACATGCTGGGCCCAGGATCCCAGGCCTAGGCCTGACACTAGACCATGCTGGCACAACCCCAGCGGATCGCGTCAGTTGATGAAGAAAAGAAGAAAGAAGAGGACATCTTCAGAGCTACTCTGAGGTCTGGGCCTCACCCTAGGCTGAGACCCAGGTACTGGGACCTGGCCTCTAGGCCATACCCCTGCTTTGGCCTTGGACCTGGGCTCCCGCACCTAGCCTGGCTACTTCTGCAGATACCTGTTGGACTGTGTAAGTGATTGTTTGGGGAGGGGGGCTCGGGTCTCAGCCTAGGCCCCAGTGTCAGCCCGGGCCTAGGCCATGGGCCCTGCTTTGGACTTCAGCCTATGCCCTAGGCGAGGCCCAGGTTTCAGGCCTAGGCCCAATGTATTAGTTTAAAATGAATGCAGTGAATAAGTCAGGCCCCCCCAAATAAAACAAATTACCTTTACTCATCAAGTTTTGCGCATTCATTTTAAATAAATGCATATCCCTACTTAGTGGCTTTGTTGCTCTGACTGTGGTTTTGCTTTTTGGTGGTGTTTGCTGCAATGGTGGTTTGCTTTTCCTGTGCTGCCTTTGGCTTGTGGGGAGATTTCCAGTGTATCTGGATTTATTTATTTATTTTTTTTAGTGACTTACTGGGCTTTCTTTCTGTTTCCATTTTGCCTTTATGGTTGTTCTAAAGGGGTCAGTAAGGCATTAGGTGATTACAAAGTTGGAGTTGGTGTTTATGTTCTTGTCCGGGTTTTTGGGCTATGGCAAATGATGATGAGTATATAAAAAAACTGATAATTAAATAAAGTGAAAAAAGGGGGAAGGGTGTCTGGATCTGTTGCTAGGTGTGGCTGTGGAAGTTTTCTAAAGGGTGGCATCGGTAGAGATGGGGTGCTATTAAATGTATTGTAAAAAAAAAAAAAAATTCCTATCAGGATGTTGTGGTAAACATAAACAAATAATCACACACCCCCCAAAACAAAAAAACCAAACCCAAAACCAAACCAAACATTTGTCAAACTTGGTTAGTGTGTGTAACTTTTGGGTGCTCATAAAATTAATTTTAAAAAGTGTTTCATTACAGAAGCTCCTCTGCCTTCACACTTCTATGGAAATGCCCTGTGATTTTTCCTACACTTGTGTATCAGCTCCTGTAGGAATTCATTCCTTTGGGCTTTGGAGCCCAGACCCAGCGCATCCTTCACAGCCAGGTGCAATAAGTGTACAAAACAATGGATGCCCTGGGATCCCTGTCATCTATTCCCTTTACCATATTTGTGCCAGTGTCTGAGACACAGAATCTTACATTTAATGGAGAACACATGGCACATAATTGTTACATCAAGCACAGTGTCACGTGTCGGTAGCCAAGCAGTTAAGAAAGTTTGCCCACATAACAAAATATTAAAACAATTCCCATGCCAGTTGTCTTCATGAAGGAGAATAAGAAATTGTCAAAAGACAAATCTATAATTAATTTGCAATTTATTAATTCCAAAGTGACCAATAAATAAGAGAAGTTAGAGAGATATTTTGATAACAGTATTGAACTGTTCACATCAAGACAATTTGTTTCTCCAAGTAACAATTGGAATTTCTTTCAAATTATCAAATAATATTCACACACTCTATATCTTTCATACATATGTGTCATTCTAGTATTAAATCTTGACTCATATACCTGAATGTACTAAGCACATACATAGCATTCCATGACATATCATTCAAATAACAATCATGAATTACTTATGGACAACTAAAGATGTATACCTCCTATAACTTGGTATCCTATATTTCAAATGTACATTTATCTCTTAACTATTATAAAAAAAACTAATACTTAGTTTGGTACCAACCTTAAACTAAGCTTGCATATCAAATGTCTCATGTGACAATATGTAATAGACTTAGCTTTAGTCCTTCACTGGAAGATTGTGTATGATGCTTGCAACCACAGCTGGCTAATGTTGGTTAACTCTGTCCTAGGCAGATGAGAAGTTTTAGATGCTAGTGACCAGATGCTGGCTTGAGATGCTTGCTAGTGCAGGCTGGAACTCTATACCCACACGACTTGGAAATCTGGTACTTATATTTAATTGTCTGGCCCCTCCAACTCTTGAACTTGTGTCTGATTTTACCTACTATCCTTGCTTAACAAATCAATAAAAAAATGTATCTCCCTATTCCAATTCTTCTTTTCCATTGACTATAGTCTTGCTAGTGTATGCATTCAGGAACTTTAGTGTACTAGAATTCTATTACAAAAATAAAAATAAATTATTTCCCTCACTCTCAGGTGACCTAACTATCTTATAGGGTCATTCATCAAAATGCGTTATGGTGTTAAGGCACTCGTAAGAACAATAACACACGGCACAAATGCAAATTCTTTGGAGGGGCAGGATCAGGGAGGAGTTTGGGTGAGATTTAGTAAAAGGAGGGGCAATATCACATCATCTAATAGCATAACGCATGGTTTTAACTACAGCTTTTTTCCAGGCATTAGGCTGTGCAGTGTGCCCAAAATGGCCATAACGCAATTGGCAATACATTTTTAGAATTGCATTTTGGCCTTGGGTGGGGGAGAGAGAGAGAGAGAGAGAGAGAACTTCTAGTGAGGGCCTCACAGTGTGCAACTATTTATATCTCTATAGAAGGGCCATCTAATAGGTCGAGGTGAGGTTTTGGTGGTGGTTTAGGGGTCAGTTTTGCATATAGAGTGAGATGTACAAACAGCACAGTACACCTTGGTGAAAATTTGACATCATTTGGAGTGAGAAAAGTCTCACAAAGATGAAATTTCTACTATGTTCTCTCATCCTAGCTTGTTGGAATCTATAATAAACTTCCATTTAAACTTTCTACCTCAGGTTATTCAATAAATATGCTCACACACACTCTCACAGACATCCGTGTTGCCTATGTTCAGCTAAAAGTGTTTTTCTACTAGATCTCTGCATCAGCAGCAGCACTGGTCCTTCTCTCTCATCAGTCAGCTCAGGAATCCCCCACTGTTCTAAACTGTAACTACTATATTAGCTTCAAGAGATTAGTCCTCTGAATGAGGTCATTAAACAAAATAGTTCCTTGCCTTTTAATTTAAGGACATACCTCAAACAATTAACCATCCCATTAGTGAAAATAAAGTTAAAGAGAATTTATCCACTTTTACTGTTGTTTATCGTCATAAATAAAATATTTTAAAAGTGCTTTGATTTTAAAATAGTAACATTACTCTGGCTTTTCACTTCAAGAATTTTCAATAAGACTCAGTTGTCAAGGAGACTCCATAGTAACAGCTTCCCCTGCCACAGCTGTTCTGAGATTTGAACTCATTCTCTCCAAGTGACAGAGACTACATTTTTAAATAAAATTAAAATCTATAGTTTCCAAACAAAATGTAACTTCTTCCAAAATACAGAATAAACACATCAAATCCACTCTTTCATTATTCACAAAATTACTAGAGTACACATTTACTCAAAATCCCATGAAAACCCTCAGAACCCCCTTCAGTTCAATATCTGAGTTTAAAACATCTCAAAACAATTTCAAAAGCAGCCAAAAGCTTTTTCTTAACACTTCTTAGATGTTTATCAGTACAGAGCAAACTTTTCTCATGGATCTGTATTTTTTCTAGGCTCCAGAACTACTTATAAATATAAAATTTTAAATAAACCTTTTCAAAGTCTCATTTTCACATGAATTGTACTTTAAACAAGTCTTTTCATGACCACCACTAACAAAACTCTGAATTTCCAAAGTTTTAAAGGTCCCCTGACCCCCAACCCAAACAAGCATTAAAATGAAAGTGTATCCCTTTAAAAATTTTATGTGAGCCTCTTCAACTTTTACATATTATAAACGGTAGGTTTTGAAATCTTAAAATGTTTCCAAAACTTTTATTTTTACTTAAAAAGAGCTTACAGGCACTACATTAGTTATCCCCTGATGATGTCACCCAGGGTCCTAACTCCCCATGCACCGGGAGCTCTCCACCAAGTGTATATTTTCTTTTCTTTTTTTTTAAATTTCTTGTAACAGCAACAGCACACATTTTTTTAAATTATTTAATTTAGTTTAAACTTTGCAACCACTGCCCTGGGCTGCGAACAGAGAAGAGACCCAAAACAGAAGCAGTGCTGGCATCCACTGCCTGCTCCGGCTTCCCCAGCACGAGTTTTTGGTTTTTAACTTTCCTGTGCCGACGGGAGTCCCCCACTCTCCCACGACGCCTTCACTAATGCCGACTCTTCAGTGCATCAAAAGACGTCAGGACCACATCGGGAGACAGGGAGCAGCCACGGCACTAAAAACTAGAGATGTGAATTGGAACCAGAATCGGTTCTGATTCCGGTTCCAATTCACATCGGGTTTTTTTTTTTTCATCCGGCCCGATGTGGTTTTGTTTATCGGCTGCGCCCGAGCTAATAAACAAAAAACGCACCCCGACCCTTTAAAACTAATCCCTTAGCTTCCCCCACCCTCCCGACCCCCCAAAAAACTTTTTACAGGTACCTGGTGGTCCAGTGGGGGTCCCGGGAGTGATCTCCCGCTCTTGGGCCATCGGCTGCCACTAATAAAAATGGCGCCGATGGCCTTTGCCCTTACCATGTGACAGGGTATCCATGCCATTGGCTGGCCCTTGTCACATGGTAGGAGCACTGGATGGCCCGCGCCATTTTTAAAGAATCACACAGCCCGTCCATTGCTCTTACCATGTGACAGGGGCCGGCCAATGGCACCAGTAGCCCCGTCACAGGGTAAGGGCAAAGGATTGCCGACGCCATTTTGATTACTGGCAGCCAACGGCCCAAGAATGGGAGATTGCTCCCGGGACCCCCGCTGGACCACCAGGGACTTTTGGTGAGTCTAAGGGGGGGAGGGGGGGGCGGGAGGGTGGAGGGGATTGTATTTAATTAAACTTGAAGGGTTGGGGTGGGTTTGGCAATTTTTTTTTAGTAGATGTGCCCTACCCCCCAAAAAAAAACAATGATAGGAAAACCACAAGAAATTTTATGGGTTTTCTTTTTGTTTTTTTTGCTTCCCGAAATGTAACGAAATAGGAAATAAAGATAATATTTCCTATTTCATTGCAAATGACTGCACACTACTAGTCTTTGTTAAGTAGAAACTAAATAAAGATTTGGATTTGGGAAAACCGTTACTGTCTTTTTCCCTCCCCCAGTTAAGGATTAGGTGATTTCTTTTTTGGAGGAAAGTTGGAAGGGTTTTTGCCTTTTATTTTCTATTTGCCTAATTCATTCTAAGGTGTTAACTTTCTTGGTATTTCTCCTGCTCGATCCAAAAATCGTCTTTTGATTAGGCTGTTTTGCTTCTCGGGTGTTAAGGACTGGGTTTCATAATGACTAAAAGTGATATTGAAACAGTTCTTGCATTGTTGGTCATCCAACTGACCTTTTCATTTGTTTTGGTTTTTTTTAAGCTTGTTAATGTCTGCTCATAGGTTATTTTAATGTTGGCTTTTTTTGAGACCTCTTCCATTTGGTCGTTGAACTGGATTGTGGTTTTGACAACATCATTTATTATTTGTATATTTTCTGTTTGTGGTTTGATAAGCATGGAGGTTTGTTCTCAGCTGGTGGTCATTGTTGTTTGTTCAGCTTCAGAGTTTTGTATTCCTCTTGTGGTTAATAAACATGAGGGCTTTTGCACAGTATGCACATTTTGGAAATGAGCTTGATTCAGAGTACATACTCTGGTGCTTGCCTATTGAAAAATGTAATAGTTAGTGATGACCTTTCACTTAGCCTTGTTCTGCTCTTTCAATTACTATGTGCTTCAAATAGTTTTGATTGCCTATTTAATTTGGCATGTAAGATTATTCCAATTGGGAAGTGTGTTTACTGGATTCTTAGTGGGACTGACAGAGAGGTGACTCAGTAATATATTTCATCAGAGTAGCAACAGCACCAAGTAGGTTGGGCTTTAGGTAGCTGTTTCTTTCAAGTGTATATATTACCTAACCTTCATACATCACAAGACTGTATGGAATTAGTTTTAGCAGCTCTGAAGATATTTGATATAAGATCTAGAGTCTGGTTATTGAGTGTTTCAGGGATTTTCTTCAAAAGGGACCTAGTGTGCTCACATGTGGTCATGCTAATGGATAGTTAAGGTTTGGGTGAAATATATAACATTGAACTTTCTACTTTTGTTGCTCTTCTAATGTAGGTGACAATTTGGTTACAGTAATAGTCATGCATGTTCCAGCCAGATCTAACAAGATGCTAATGTTTTCTTGATGTTTGAGATCTTATTTTAGATCTTTTCTGTGAGTTGACAGATACTGTGCATCCATGTAAGATGGGTTCTGAGATAATGTTTCTGTATGGAGTGGCAGTGGCAACCCTGGGGGAACCCAAAGGGATTGAGGGTTGGGAGCCAAGTGAGAGTTTGATCTTCTTTGGTTAGGTGTGCATAGGTTTGGTCACATAATATTTTGGGGAATGTCTGCAGGGATATTTGGAGGGTTAAAGTGGTGGTTTGAAATTTCAAGTTTGTTATGCTTTTGGAAGTAATCTCATGTAATTGATCATGATTGATTGCCCATGATTTTCTGTTCTGATAGGGTTCATCTTTCCTATATTAGGATGGATTTTCTGAGTACTTTTACAAAGGATTCAGGGTCACAGCTGGTGGGCAGTGAGTGAGGGCAAATGAGTCACTGTCCTCACTTTTGGTGGGTTTCAAGTCTCCCAAACATCGCTCTAAGTGTCAGGGCCATATTATTGGAGAGCTGACTCCAAGGACATCTCAGTTCTACAAGCAATACTGTGATGGAATTATGGAGTTTCCTTTGTTTATAGAAATGATTGGGACCAGTGAGTAGCTGCACAGCCTAGAAATACAAGTTGCGGGGTATGGATTGAGTATCTGCAAAAACCAACTAGTCAGGTGGCCAAGTTCAGCAGCAGACCCCCAGATTTGGTCTAATAGCCTTAACAAGATCATGTTTCTGGCTAGTAGCCATAAATATACCTGAGAAGTTTTGCAAAGTGACTCTTGACCGATCTGGGCAGTTAGGAGAAGGTTTTTTTAAGATAAGACTTGTTACTGTTATTTGCATGTTCTGAAATTCGTAATGCCTTTTGTTGGTGAATAAAGCTGTGGCCTTAATTTTGCCACTACTAGTTGTCATGATCTTTGAAGTGCAAATGCCAATGTTACAACATGTAATCTGCAGTATTTTTCAACTTATCTGTGTTTAGTTTGATATTATCTGATTTCTAGTATTTCAAAATTTTGCACAAATGAAGGCCAGCAGCAAATATTAACCTATTGCCTCTGGTTATCTCTCAAGATATATAAAATAGCCATTTTCTTTTCTCAATGAAACTCAGCCTGCAGTACTACCAGAGAAAAGTACTGATGCACAAAACTGTATGCAGTTGAATATTCAAGGGCAAGCTACTGCTGCAAAACTTAAATCTCACTATTATCAGAACGAGGACAGTAGGAAATTAAAAATTATAGTCATAAATCAAAAATCACGAGCCATAGTTATGCAGTAGTCCAGCATCAAGAAACCTAGTCTCTGATATGAGACAGATTACTAAAATACAGTAATAACTTAAATAAAACAGCACTGTGGCCTTTTGTCTCATCTTTAAAAACAGCTTTTAGGGGCATACTCCTACAATGCATTTTGCCCAAAATTGTGCTTGCAATTTTTTTCCTGGGGAATATTTTCCCATCTACAAGTTGTAGGAAATAGAAACTTTTGGCAAAGATCTGATATTTGAGAATAGTGCAAACTAATGTATAGGTAGGGTTGCCAATTTACCTAGGGGAAGCTGAAGAGACTGTCTTGGTTGTACCCTAATACATTTACAGAAATGTAGTTCTTATTTCTCCAAGTTAAGCAAGACTATCTCTCCATGCTAGCAATAGGGCAAAACCAGGACTGGGGCAGTCTGTTTAGGGTTGCCAGCTCCCCCAGGTGTCTTCTTCTCCAATTTGGCCATTAGGGGGCCTATACGTTTGGAAGGTTACATCAGGTAAGTTTTCATTTTTACCATGTGCACTAAATCAGACATTAACAGGCTATGAATAAACTTAACTATATACATAATTCTTGCAGTAAAGCTTACCTTACCTATGGCAATATTTCTCATGGATACAGTAATGATGATACTCCAGGTCAACATTGACCCCCCACACTTAAAAGTTTCAAGACTAAAGGGCTGGATATAGGAGAGCCTCAGTCTTACTGAAGACCTATACTCGCATCCGGAGAAGATACAGGATGAAGGATCCTAATGCTATCACTTCAGTAAACTATTTTATGTTTCTTTGCTTGCACTTTTTTCACCATCTTCATCTCTTGTTCCTCTTTCTGTTTTTCCCCTCAAACATTCTCCTACTTCTAGGGACCCTAATTTTAAAACCTACCTAAGCACATGACTTATACATGTAAATGTAATTGCAGGGATTAATGCTCTGAAAGTACTGGCATTTGTTTCAGTATGAGTATATTTCTGATGCAAGAAAATGCATAGTTTCTCTACCCGTTTTATAAATATATACTTGTATAATTTACATGCAAAATATGAATAAACACCCAAAATAAAAATAACAGGGGCAGGCATATTTTAAAATACAAGTGGGTAATTGGAATCTCTAGTTCACATATACCTCCACCAGTTCTCCCAGTGCTTCTTTAGTTCATTTTGGCCTTATAGCACTTCACACTGAATCCCCACCACTTCACCATCATCTCCCAACCAAAAACTGCAGACAATAGACAAGTCTGGCACCCCTCAATTAGCAGGTGTAAAATGGTGTATGAACAGGTTTGGTAATGTATAAGCTAGGAGTGGGTGGGGGAGGGGAATTTTGTTTCAATTTTAATTTTGTTTTTGTGGGACTTTTTCCCCACAAATTTTGTTTCATGTAATGTTTATTTCATTTCTTTAGTTTAAAAAAATGAAATATACATTGAAAAAAAAAACAACCCCAAAAATAGAAAATAGAAATGGGGCTTTCTCTGCTCCACACCCATCCCTCCCACTCATAAAAATGCCAGGGCCAGGATCCTCCCCAGCCCCCACTTACCTAGTCAGGGGGGGGGGGTGGTGCTCAGCAGGCAAGGCCTAGGCCTTGGCCTAAGCCAAGGTCTTGCGTGCGGACTAGCTCAAGATCGAAGGAACCTACCATGGCCCAAATCTATTTTATTTATTTATTTATTTTTATATATCGACATTCGATCTGAGATATCACATTGGTTTATATTCAGGTACTGCAGGTATTCCCTATCCCTAGGGGGCTTACAATGTAAGTTGTTGTACCTGAGGCAATGGAGGGTAAAGTGACTTGCCCAAGGTCACAAGGAGCGACAGTGGGACTCTAACCCTGGTCTCCTGGTTTGTAGCCCACTGCTCTAACCACGGCCTCGCTTAGGCCTGGGTCAGAGTAGGCCGCCATGACCTCGCCCTAGGCCCTACGCGAGGCCCTGGCTTGGAGGCCTGGACCCAATGCCTGGGCCTCAGCCTAGGCCAGGGCCTGGGCTCAGGCCTGATGCCACGACCTGACCCCACGGCCTGGCCTGAAGTCCAGATCCTGATGCTGCGGCCTGGCGGCCAGGAAAATAACACATGTAAATTGCATTTTCAACTCTCCATACATCATTTTCCATTAAAAAGGTACCCACAGAAAGAGCAGGTGCAAGTATCCTGACAACAAGTTTCAAAGCAAAAGTACGTGTGTATTTTAACTTTGAAAACTGGTGCAAGGTTTGTGGGTTAAAAGTAACCATAGACCTTATAATAATGTGAACGGTTTGAAAATTTCCATGATATCCTTCTGTAATATCAGTGAGTTCTGCTGTAAATGTAGCTTCTTATTCCTTCAGCCAGATCATTGTTAAAAGTATTAATTTGTATTTATTTGCTTTTTTTTTTTTTTAATGAACAGTACTGAAAGCTTGACCTGCTTGGCCTTATCACTATATTCTAAATAAATATGCATAATTAATAATGGGCTGCTGGTGCCTCCCTTCCTTGTCCACTCATGATATCTCTAATACCCAATATTAGACCTGGATTTATGTACAGTTTGATGCCTTGGGCAAAATTCTTTCTCCTTTTCCTCAAATGCTTAACAGACTTCCAATCCTGTCTCAACAAGCCCCAGACCTCCAATCCCCCACCCCATGGACCTTTAAATCTTATTCAATTCCCACCTTTCCAGGCAGCCGGGTTTCTGATCCTTTGACTTCTAATTGCCCTTCCTCCCCACTCCTTCACAGACCTCTGGAATCTGGCTCTGGCATCACCAGTAGACTGGTATAGAGCATGAGTGGCGCCCCTGGCATTGTTCTTCAGGGTCCACCTTCTATCTCAACTCCAGTGCCAGCATCAGTCCCCAAGGATGAAGAGAAGGGATCACAGAGGAAATCCCTGCTCTGAACGCACTTCAAAATGAGGGAGGACCTGAGGTTTGCTCAGTATATTCACTGTGCTTAGTGAAGGGGAGCAAATGAGACCTCCAATAAACACTGGTATTCAGAATCACCTGGAAAAGCAGCATTTGCTAGCATTGACATTAGAAGAAGTTTGTAGTTAGTCTGAGAATTATTTCTGCCACTCCAAGTAAAAGCCAGAGGACAGGGGTAGAAAAAGGGGAGACTTTTCCCCAAGCTGATACCAAGTCTCCTGCCATGCTTCCAAAGTGGCAGCCCACCATGGAAGAAATGGGGTGATGTTCCATAGCATTATCCCGGGGTAAGAGGCAGGCAGCCTCTAAAATAATATCAAGGAGCATCAGGGAAATGATTGCTCTTGATGACCAGCCCCTGCAGGCAGTGGAAAACATGCTACCTTTTAAATGTCTGCTGCACGTTAGCCCTAATTACAAAGTGTCCTCAAGGACTACATTTAGTAGGAAGGTAATCCCCAGCATATACAAGTGCTATATTCACATCCAGGAGCAGTTGGCTAAGGCAGAGGAGAGTAGCCTGCATTTTGTCAGCCATATTTGGACTACCATGAACACTAAGCACTCTTACCTCTCCCTGATGGCACACTGGTGAGTGCCTGACTGAGGCAGGGGCTGGCAGCAGCTCCAACAGGGACAGTGCATCAGATGGCTCTTTGTGCAATATTCTATCAGCCATAAGAAAGATGCTGAAGATTTGGCAGAAGATGTGGCAGTTAGATTAGAGAGGCAGGATTAGATTAGAGAGGCAGGATTTTTCAGGAAGCTTTCTTTGTCACAGACTGTGGTAAAAATATGGTAAAAGTAATAGACAATGGGGGGGGGGGGTGTCTTTCAGGGTTTTTGTTGCTTTGCACATTTGCTGTACTAGGCAGCGAGGGATGCTCTGGGGCTGAGGGTGAAGGACGATGGGAATGCCTTTCTGAAGAACCTAATAAAGAGCTCCAGGAAGATAGCAGATGAGTTCCATTGAAGCGTGAAGGTGGAGACAGCCTTTTCCTTGAAAAGCAGGAAGAATTCGGGAAACCTCACAAGCATCAGATTCAAAATGCTGGCACACACTCAAATTCCACTTATATGATGCTGCAGAGGTTAGTGGAGCAACGGAGACCCCTTCATGATCTGTCACTGGAAACAAAGAAAAGTGTTTGGAAAGCGATGAAGCAGCTGATACCAATCCTGAAAACCTTCAAGGATGCCACAGAGGACCTGAGTTCCAAACGATGGGCGGACCATCTCTACAGTAAATATTTTGGAGGAAAGGTTAGAGGGTTTCCATGGGCAAGAGAAAATGGAAGACGGGGTATAGCAATTTCTGGATTCGTTGCAGCAGCACAAATAAAAGGCGGATGGCACCTTATAGGCCAACCAATTTATTGAGGCATGAGCTTTTGAGTACACAGTCTACTTTGTCAGATGTAGGTACAATGTGGTTGCTGGTGAGTAGCCCTTTGAGGTTGGCAGCTGTCAGTAAGTCAGGATAGTCTTGCCACCCACAGCCTGTGAGAGGTTAGTATCATTGTCCAGAATGGGTTGTAGATCCTTGATATGTTTTAGTGTTTTCAACTGGGAGCTATAGGTAACAGCCAGAGATGTTCTGGGTTTTTTGGGTTGTTTTTTTTTTTTTTTTAAGATGATCCTGTAGCAGAGTATTCCTGGGAATTTGTCTGGCTCTTTTGATTTGTTTTTTTTTTTTTTTTACCTAATTGGATGGGTACTGTAATTCCAAAAATGTCTGTTGTAATTTATTCAGATGGGAGTCCCTCTCTGAGGGGGTCAGAACAGATGTGATTGTAATGTGGGGCTTGGCTGCAGACAATGGATCTGGTGATAAAAAGTGGCTGAAAGCTGGAGGCATGTAGGTATGTATGGCAGTTGGTGGGTTTCTGGTATAATGTGGTTCTTATGTTTCCCTCATGTAGTTGGACAGTGGTGTTCAGAAAGTGGACTTGCTGTGTGGATTTTTCTAGGCTCAGGTTGTTGGTGGGATGGAGTTTGTTGAATTCTTGCTGGAATTCTTTAAGGGCTTCAAGTCTGTGGTTCCAGATGATGATGTCATCAACGTTCTGTAGGTCGAGGAACGGCTTCCGGGTGTAAGAGTTGAGGACACATTCTAAATAAACCATGAAAATGTTGGCATATTGTGGAGCCATGGAGGTACCAATTTACTGAGGCATGAGCTTTTGAGGACAGAGTCCACTTTGTATTCGAAAGGTCATATCTCAATAAATTGGTTAGTCTATAAGGTGCCACCTACTTCTTGTCATTTTTGCTACACCATACTAACCCGGCTTCCCCTTTGAAAATTTGCAGCAGCAGCAGGTGAAAGAGAGACTGAAACCTCTCACAGACAACGATACAGACATGCTTCCTACACATTGTGATCTGTGGTGAAAGGGAGGTTTGCCCTTCGGTAATAGTATCTCATATTCATGAAGGATATGCTGGTA
Source organism: Rhinatrema bivittatum (assembly GCF_901001135.1). Classification (NCBI taxonomy): domain Eukaryota; kingdom Metazoa; phylum Chordata; class Amphibia; order Gymnophiona; family Rhinatrematidae; genus Rhinatrema; species Rhinatrema bivittatum. Next base: position 111,713,147 of record NC_042619.1, read on the forward strand.
GCTAGAAGCTAGGGTGTGTTACTGTCAAGAGGAATGACAGAGGCACAGTGGGGATGTACAGCACAGGAAGGAGTGGTCACCTCAGAGAGCAGTGCAAGCAGGAGCAGCACCCTGTCAGCAAGTATTTCCTCCCCCACCTCAATACTCCAAAACCATGTTGCCCACAAAGAGCTATCTCTCCTGGCACAGGCTATAGATAAAGCAGCTGGCAAGAGAGACCCTCAGCCCACCACAGCAAAGGAGAACCCAGCACAAATTTCTGTGACACACTATCTTGCAAAGCCCACTGAGGACATGGACGCAGATATACTTGCATATTGGGCTCACAAGCTCACAGTCTGGCCAGAGCCAGCCAAAATAGCACAGTAATAGAGATGTGAATCGTGTCCTCGATCGTCTTAACGATCGATTTCGGCTGGGAGGGGGAGGGAATCGTATTATTGCCGTTTGGGTGTTTAAAGTATCGTGAAAATCATGAGCCGGCACACTAAAACCCCCTAAAACCCACCCCTGACCCTTTAAATTAAATCCCCCCCTCCCGAACCCCCCCCCAAATGCCTTAAATTACCTGGGGGTCCAGCGGCGGTCCGGAACGGCAGCGGTCCGGAACGGCCTCCTGCAATTGAATTGTGTTGTCTTCAGCCGGCGCCATTTTTCAAAATGGCGGCGCAAAATGGCGGCGGCCATAGACCAACACGATTCGACTGCAGGAGGTCATTCCGGACCCCCGCTGGACTTTTGGCAAGTCTTGTGGGGGTCAGGAGGCCCCCCAAGCTGGCCAAAAGTCCCTGGGGGTCCAGCGGGGGTCCGGAAAACGATCTCCTGCCGCAAATCGTTTTCCGTACGGAAAATGGTGCCGGCAGGAGATCGACTGCAGGAGGTCGTTCAGCGGGGGTTCCGGACCGCCGCTGAACGACCTCCTGCAGTCGATCTCCTGCCGGCGCCATTTTCCGTATTATCTGCAAATTTGTATTATCTGCAAATTTGATTACCTCACTTGTATTTCTTTCCAGATCATTTATAAATATATTGAAAAGTACAGGTCCCTATATAGATCCCTGAGGCACTCCACTGCCCACTCCCTTCCACTGAGAAAATTGTCCATTTAATCCTACTCTGTTTCCTGTCTTTTAGCCAGTTTGTAATCCACAAAAGGACATCGCCACCTATCCCATGACTTTGTACTTTTCCTAGAAGTCTCTTTGCTTTGTTCAATCCTGAGGGACCACTGAGAACAGAAGAGTTTATTGGTGGCTGAAGAGTATCAGTGAGTATACCTTTATTGGTTAATTTTGGGACTTAAAGTTTAGGGGAGAGTGAAATTGTAGAGTAATTTTTAGTTTATGTGCATCACTAAAAAGGAAAGGCAATTAATTCTATGCATTTGCCTGTTTAAAAGAAAGCAAATGTAGATGATTCTAAGTGTGTGTGTCTGATAAAATGAAAAGAAAAATAGGTAATTCTATATGTGTCTCTTTCCTTCCCACCCACCCCTAAGCAGATTCTTTGATTTATAATCATCCCATGGAAAAAAGACATTTTCACACCAAAAATTAATCCGGGAATGACCCAGCCCTTATCAATAGATTAATTGTCCCTGTGCAGACCTTTAACAAATTAACATTAAATATACCACATAAATTTAAAGAACTTTAGTTTACACATCACAGCACCTTTAGTAAAGTAAATTAATTAAGAACACAACTATGTTAAGATGCAGACAACAGTCCAGCAGCGAGATAGAGACCTTCCAATCTTTTGCACAGAGTGCCACATGTATGATACCTACCAGCTGGCGAGAGCACCTGGCTCTCAGGGAATAAGTCTGAACTCTGGAGGCTAGAGTAACAGACCTGAAGGATCTGAGGCAGACAGAGAGGTATATAGAGGAGACCTTCAGGAACAAAGTAGCCAAATCCAAACTCTAGTCTGGCAGCCCCTGTGCTGCCTTGCAGTAGCAAAGTCTAGGAATGTGCAGGGAAAAAAAATTATTTTCATTTTTCGTTTTTTTTCAGGAGGTGTTTTTCCCACGAATTATGGTTCGTGGAATGACTGATTTGTTTCATTTGTGTGAAAAAATGAATCAGACTTTAAAAAAAGACCAAAAAATCAAAAATGGGGCCTCTCAACCATGTGAAAATGCCGGGGCCAGGAGTACTTTCCCAGTCCAGTGAGGATCCACTGGCAAGGCCTAGGCCCAGACCAAAGTTTTGGCCTTGCATAGAAAAAGGCTATGGTAGGTTACAGCAACCTTGGCCTCAGTCTACTGAAGGCCAATACCTTGGCCTAGGCTAGAACTCAGCCCAACACCATGGCCCGGCTTGGCATCCGGGTCTTAATGCCAGGGCCTCAGCCCATACCCAGGCCCGATAACAAAGCCCGGCCCAGAGGCCAGGTTCCAATGCCTGGGTCTCGGCCTGGACCCAGGCCTGAAGCCAGAACCTGGCCAAATGCCTGGGCCTCAGCCTAGGCTGGAATATGGAGCCTGACCGCAACCCAGCCCAGAGGTGGGTCCTGGCATTGGGCCTGGGTACATGCTATGGTCTAAACTAAGGCCCAGCTGTTGGAACCCAGCCTCTAGGCCAGTCCCTGGCATTGGGCCTTTGTCTAGGTCAAGGCCCCGGTGTCGGGACCTGGCTTCTGGGCCAGGCTGTGGCATCGGGCCTGGGTCTGGTTCAAGACCCCAACATCTGGACTCAGCCTCTGGGCTGAGGCTCCGGCATTGGAACCTGACCTCCAGGTTGTACTGTGCTGTTGGGCCTGCCTCCAGGCTCCAGCCTAAGCTGAGACCCAGGTGTTGGAATCTGGCTTGGACAGGAGGCTCAGCATCAGGACCCAGCCTCCTGACCAGGCCATAGTATTGGGCTTCGGTCTGGACTCCAGCCTAGGCCAAGGCCCAGGCATCAGGGCCCATCCTGGCTGCTTCCATGGAAACCCGACAGATCAAGTAAGTTTGTTCAGGGGTGCAGGGGGACTCAGCTGAGGCCCTGGCATCAAACAGGGGGATTCGGCTTTGCACTTGGGCCTAGGCCACAGCCCCATATTTGGGCCATCCTATGTCCTAGGTGAGGCCCCAGCTTTTAGCCTAGATTTAGGCCTGATGCATTCATGAATCTGCCTTATTCGAGTTTTGAGTATTAGTTTTAAACAAATGTACATTCCTAGCAATATCACCTTGACAGAGTGCATCAATTTGATTATCAAGAAGTGATCCTGTAGCTAGGACCTGCTGTCCATGTGATGCATTATTCTCTCACACCAAGAATGGGTCTCCAAGGGCTTGTTCCCAGGAGGGAAGGGTTAGGCTGGGTGTCATTGTCGGTGAGTCAATAATTAGGAATAGTTAAGCTGGTGGATGTGAAGATTACTTGGTAACTTGCCTGCCTTTTGCAAAGGTGGCAGACCTCATATGTGAACTAGAAAGGATTTTATACATTGCTGAGGAAGAGCCAGCTGTCATGGTATATGTGGGCACCAATGACATAGGAAGGTGCGGAAGGGTGGTTCTGTTACCGAAACTTAGGCTTTAAGGTAGAAACTTGAAATCCAGAACATTCAGGGTAGCACTTGCAGAAATGATCCCTGTTACACATATAGGATCCCAGAGGCAGGCACACATTCAGAGTCTCAATGCATGAATGAAACAATAGTGCAGGGAAGATGGCTTTAGTTTTGTTAGTACCTGGGCAATATTGTGGGGAAGGAAGAGACTATTCTAAAAGAATGGGTTCCATCTTAAGTGGAGTGAAGTAGATCAGCTTTTAAACTAGAAAACAGAGGGAATGCCAACATTCACTCAGCGGCATGTGATTTAAAGAGTGGTATATTCAAAGGATACTTAAAATAACAGGGAAGTTAGGGCATCCTGACAGAGAGGTTCCAGAGGGGGTTAATAAACATGGATAAAGGTGAACTAGTAGATGTAGTGTATTTGGATTTTCTGAAGGCGTTTGACAAAGTCCCTCATGAGAGGCTTCTAAGTAAACTAAAAAGTCATGGGATAGGAGGCGGTACTTTTGTGGATTACAAACTAGTTAAAAGACAGGAAACAGACAGCAGGATTAAATGGTCAATTTTCTCAGTGGAAAAGAGTAAACAGTGGAGTGCCTCAGGGATCTGTATTTCGCTGGTGCTTTTCTATATATATATATATATATATATATATATATATATATATATAAATGATCTGGAAAAGAATATGACAAGGGATACGATTATCAAATTTTCGGATGATACAAAATTATTCAGAGTAGTTAAATTACAAATGGATTACATTACAGGAGGACCTTGCAAGACTGGAAGATTGGGCATCAAAATGGCAGATGAAATTTAATGTGGATAAATGCAAGGTGTTGCATATAAGGCAAAATAACCCTTGCTGTAGTTACGCAATGTTAGGTTCCATACTAGGAGCTACCACCCAGGAAAAGATCTAGGCATCACAGTGGATAATACTTTAAAATCTTCGGCTCAGTGTGCTGCAGCGGTCAAAAAAGCAAACAGAATGTTAGGAATTATTAGAAGGGAATGGTTAGTAAAATGGAAAATGTTGTAATGCCTCTATATCGCTCCATGGTGAGAGTGCACTTTGAATTCTGTGTACAATTCTGGTCGCCGCATCTCAAAAAAGATATAGTTGCGATGGAGAAGGTACAGAGAATGGCAACCAAAATGATAAAGGGGATTGAACAGCTCCTCTATGAGGAAAGGCTGAAGAGGTTAGAGCTCTTCAGCTTGGGGAAGAGACGGCTGAGGGGGGGATATGATAGAAGTCTTTAAGTAGATGTGAATCGGTTATTTACACTTTCGAATAATAGAAGAACTAGGGGGCATTCCATGACGTTAGCAAGTAACACATTTAAGACTAATCGGAGAAAATTCTTTTTCACTCAACGCACAATAAAGCTCAGGAATTTGTTGCCAGAGGATGTGGTTAGTGCAGTTAGTAGTGTAGCTGGGTTCCAAAAAGGTTTGGATAAGTTCTTGGAAGAGAAGTCCATTAATTGCTATTAATCAAGATTACTTAGGGAATAGCCACTGCTATTAATTGCATCAGTAGCATGGGATCTTCTTAGTGTTTGGGTAATTGCCAGATTCTTGTGGCCTGGTTTGGCCTCTGTTGGAAACAGGATGCTGGGCTTGATGGACCCTTGGTCTGACCCAGCATGGCAATTTCTTATGTTCGTATGTAGCTCATTTGCCTATAAGTAATGTTATGAGGGCAGCCATTGTTGGTGTTAGGGAGGTAGCACACTGGCCACTCTGTAAGCCCTTTTGGACTACAGGCAGTGATGTGGACCCCTGTGTGGTGAAGCAGCAAGAAGTACCACCGATGATCCTGACCATATAAGGAAGTGCCAAAGAGAGACCTAGGGAGGCTTCACCTGACCTATACCAAACATCATTCCTCAGTGTGGAGAGCCAGCAAGACTTAGGCAGATCCCAAGACACAATCAGGCACAGGTAGAAGTCAGAAGGCAATCCGGGGTCAAGGCAGGCACCAGACAAGCAGAATGCAGTAACCAGTCCGGGATTGAGGCAAGCAGAAAGAAACTAGAATCCAGAAGAGTCCAAGGTCAAGATGAGCAGCAGGTAGTAAGCAGCATCCAGAACTAGGGATGTGCAATCGTTTAGGATGAATTAGGCAATCTCAACAAAATTGCCTGATTCGGGGAACCCGAAAACAGAACTAAATTTTCCCGAAATTTTGGGAAAATTCGGTTTTCGGGTTAGTGCGCACTAACTTCCATTAAAATGGGTTAGCGTGCAATAACGGGAATTAGCGCGCACTAACTCCTGTTAGTGCACACTTACCCAAAAATCGGGTTCCCCAAATTTCAAAGGCCCAAACCACGGGAAATACGAAATTTCCCACAGCAAGCCGAAAACGAAGCCCAAACCAAAAGATCTGGCTTTGCACATCTCTATCCAGAACCAGGAACAGGCCAAGGAACCTGTTGCCAAGACCAGGAATTCAGATCCAGGCAGGCTAAATAGTCTTGAGCATGTGACATCATTATGTGGCATCTACCTGACTCTCTCGACAGAGTATGCAGAATTGTGCACACAGATGCACACACATGCCCTATGCAACTCTTCACTGGTCCTAGTAATAAGCTAACACGCACGTCAGATCATGTAATGGCAGCTCCAGGGGCAGTCCTATAATGAGGCAGGGTGAGACAACCGCTTCAGGCGACAGAATTTTGAAGCGGCAAAAAGTTCCCCTTCAAAATTCTGCCCAGCCTCTGTCTCACCATGCCTCCCCCCTGTCATGCCACCCTCCCAACCATCCTAAGACTCACGAAAACCCCTGGTGGTCCAGGGGGGAGGGGGGACCCTGGGAGCAATCTGCCACATCTGAGCCATTACTGCCACTAACCAAAATGGCACTGGTGGCCTTTAGTCCCTACCATGTGTCAGGGGCTACTGGTATCATTGGCCAGCCCGTGTCACATGGTAGGGGCAATGGATGACTGGTAGCCCTTATCACATGGTAAGGGCTAAAGGCCACCGGCGCAATTTTGGTTAGTGGCAGCCGCCCGGAAGCAGAAGATCACTCCCGGACCCCCCGACAAACCACCAGGGTTTTCATGAGTCTTGGGGGGCATTGGGAGGGTGGGGGGGGCTTATTTTATTTAAATTTTAGGGGGGCGGCATGTGGTCTCTGCCTCAGGTGGCACATTGCCTTGAGCCTCCCCTGGGCAGCTCTCTGCCACATAGTGAGTATCCGAAGCCGAGGAGCCTGGGAAAGCAGCTGAATTCTAACAGTACCCATTCTCCAAAGTCTTCTCCCCAATTTCCTGGGCCTGGGTTTCGTTGGGTTTGAGCTGTGAAATTCGTGGAGCAATTGGGTGGCCTGTATTCTGGGGATAAGGGGCTTGGAATCTATCTATCCCTTTTGATCCTGCCAAGTACTTGTGACCTGGCTTGGCCACTGTTGGAAACAGGATACTGGGCTTGATGGACCCTTGGTCTGACCCAGTATGGCAAGCCTTATGTTCTTATGATTAGAAGCCAGCTCCCATGAATTTTCCTCAGGATCGTAACCCTTCCAAACAACAAGATACAGTAGTCTATTGTGGAGTCTTCTTGAGTCCAAGACCTTCAACACCTCGTACTGTGATTCCTCTTCTACTGAGATCTCCTGCGGCTGGGGTGCATGAAACACATTGAGAATATGTAGTGAAGGTGGTAATTTAAGCTTTATAAGCTACTTGGCCTATAGGTCAGATCACCAGGAAGGGTCTGATGAAGCAAAGAGCATATTTGAGGGATGGCATGCAATGCCTCAAGTTGCGAGTACTCAGCCAGACTAAGTCTCCAAGTTGAAACCGAGGGACTGGCCGACATTCTTATCCGCCTCCATTTTGGAATGGATTGCGGCTTGTTTTAGGAGCTGATCAGTAGAGTGCCAGAGGTCTAGTAATTCCTGCTCTTTGATCTCAGCATCTGGGCATTCCATGGTGGTGGTTAGTGATACCGGAATCCAGGGGTGGCGTCCATATATAGAAAGAAGGGGGACGAGCCGGTAGATTCATTGATGTGGTTATTATGGCAGGCCTCCACCCAGGGAAGAGGGATGGCCAGTTACCCTGTCTTTGATTGATCTAGGACCAAAAAAAGGCTTTGAGAGATCGATTAGTAGAGATGTGAATCGTGTGCCAGATCGTCTTAATGATCAGATTCGGCTGTGGGGGTGGGGGAATCTGATTGTTAAGATATGTGAATTGGAATCGTTTCCGATTCCAATTCACATCACTAGAGAGGCCCACGCTGCTAAAAAAAAACAAAAAACACCCGACCCGTTAAATAGACCCCCCCCGACCCCCCCAAAACCTTTTAAAATTACCTGGTGGTCCAGGGGGGGCCTCGGGGAGAGATCCAGGGGGGCCTCGGGGAGAGGAGAGATCCAGGGGGGCCTCGAGGAGAGATTTCTCGGCATCAGCTGTTCTAAAAAAAAAAAAAAAATGGTGCCGATGCCCCTTTGCCCTTACCATGTGACAGGGTATCCGTGCCATTGGCCGGCCCCTGTTACATTGTAGGAGCACTGGATGGCCGGCACCATCTTTAAAGATGGCGCCGGCCACTTTACTCATCAGCCCCTATAATAATAATAATAATAATAGGGGCTGATGAGTAAAGTGGCCGGCGCCATCTTTAAAGATGGTGCCGGCCATCCAGTGCTCCTACCATGTGACAGGGGCTGGCCAATGGCACGGATACCCTGTCACATGGTAAGGGCAAAGGGGCATCGGCGCCATTTTTTTTTTTTTTTAGAACAGCTGATGCCGCAAAATCTCTCCCCGAGGCCCCCATGGATCTCTCCCCAAGGCCCCCCTAGGCCCCCCTGGACCACCAGGTAATTTTAAAAGGTTTTGGGGAGGTCGGGAAGGGGGGGTCGATTTAAAGGGTCGGGTGGTTTTGGTTTTTTTTAGCGGCGCGGGCCTCCCTTAAAAAAAAGGGTCGGGAGGGTGGGGGGGTCGATTTAAAGGGTCGGGTGGGGTTTTTTTTTAATCGGGCCATCGGCGCCATTTTAATTAGTGGCAGCCAAAATGGCGCCGATGGCCCGAGAGTGGGAGATCGCGCCGGGGACCCCCCCCCCCCGGACCACCAGGTAACTTAAACATTTTGGGGGGGTTTGGGAGGGTGGGGGAGGGTAAGGAATTGGTTTTAAAGGATCGGGGTGGGTTTAGGGGTTGTTTTGGTGTGCCGGTTTTCCCGCCCTCCCCCAAAATTTAACGATACAATACAAATGCCCCTGACGATAAATCGGGGGCATTTGTATTGTATCGTGCACTCTAACGATTTTGGACGATTTTAAAATTATCTGACGATAATTTTAATCGTTCAAAAACGATTCACATCCCTATCGATTAGTCCATTTGTTTTGTCCATTTGTCTGTGAGTGATACATAGAAGAAAATATAAAGTTGATCCCAAATTTGCTGCACAGGGCCCACCAATAATGAGCGGTGAACTGCACCCTGTGATCAGACAGAATATGGGTAGGTAGGCAGTGTAACCAAAGCATGTGCTGAATAAACAGACAAGTTAGTTTAGGACCAGATGGTAGCTCAGAAAGAAGAATGAAATGAGCCATTTTTAAAAACCAGTCCATAATCACTCAGATGATAGTGTTGCCATCTGAAGGAGGTGATGAAATCTGTGGCAAGTTGGGTCCATGGTCTCTTGGGAGTAGGCAAAGTTTGTAATAGACCCAAGGGTCAGGTTCTGGGTGTCTTATTTGTGGCATAGGTTGGACAAGATTCCACACATGGCGCTTAAGATCTTGTTGCAATTGAGGCCACCAATAATAGTGCACTCTAAATATTTTAATGCAAGAATTTTAATGAAAAAGTATTTTAAAGTATATTTGCAAAGTGTGAGCGTTATAAAAAAAACTGTATGCACTAAAATAATATAAATGTCACAAGTAATATTTTGTTTGATTTTTGTTATTTCATATAGAAAAGGACATTAAATGAGAGAAAACAACACTAGTGCTTTCACATTTTAAAATGACAACATATCCCTACTGCTTGATGGATGGCTTTACCTTCACTTCCCAGTCATAAGATTAATCCAATCCAGAGTGATGGAGAGGAATCAGATTATTAAATGGATGACTTATTTCACTATCATGGTTCAATTCATACGTCAAAATCACCAGTTAGATATTGTCAAGATGAGCATTATCATGGTATTTTAGGGACCCAGCCTTCCATTTCAGAAGAGGTTGACATCAATATTAAAATGCTTTATCTGGATAGCTTTTACAATTACCCATACAGAAACTGAGGGCCCAATATTCAGCTGCTATCCAGTTGCCTAACCTCTGGATTCATCATTCCACTATACAGTGGAATGATGAGCTGCGAGGAGGGTGATAGTGAGCAAGCGGGCGATTCACAGTGTTGCGTTTTCGCCCGCCATGGTTGTGGCCGTGCTGCACACTATCCCCCCTGTAGTGCCAATGAAATAGCTGTAGCTATTTCCGGTGCTACTGCAGGCGATAATGTGCAATACATTATCACCTGCAGCGCTACAGGCCCCTAATTTTCCTAATCCCTGCCGAAACTCCTTCCCTTTCCCTAATTTACATTTTCTAATTGCAATGTGATAACGGACCATCACAATTCAAAAAATGACCTTCTAAATTAGCCAGACAAACTAATCTGGCTAATTTGGCTGAGATATTTGGTCGCCCTGCTGAATAAAGTAATCTATTTTAGAGTTAGGCAGATAAGTTTATCTGGCTAACTTTAGAATAACCAAACTGCAGTTCTACATGTACCTGGCAAACTAAGGGCTAGATTCATCATACTTCGCAGAATGATGAATCCAGCAAAAAAGGGGGCAGGGGGGAGGGCCACCACGGTGGTGCAATTTCGCCGGCCGCACTGCAGCCGGCTGCAGCCTTTCGCACAAATAGCACCACTGTAAAAGGTGGTGCTATTCGCCACGCTATTGCCGGTGATAATGTCCCTCACATTTTCGCCGGCAGCGATGCTGCAGCTGACTACTCCCCGTCCCGACTCCTCCCCTCTAGCTTATCTGCATCCTATCGCACGCAAAAAGGCCCTTTTCGCATGCAATAGGATGCACGCGATAAACGGTTAGAAAATAACCCCCTAAGTCGGATAATGCTGAATATTGGTGGACAAGTGCCCCCTCCCCCGGAATGCCTTGCTCCACCCGCTCAATTAGCCAGCTTTTTACCAAATAACTGTCAGGCCGATACAGTAAAAGTCGCGGGCCACTCTGCTGTGCGCGCGATTCTGTATTCAAATGAGGGCCCGTGGCACAAAGAGGCGCTAGAGACACTAGCGCGTCCCTAGCGCCTCTTTAGGGACAGGAGCGGCGGCTGTCAGTGGGTTTGACAGCCGATGCTCAATTTTGCCGGCGTTGGTTCTCAAACCCACTGACAGCCACGGGTTCGGAAACCGGATACTGGCAAAAATTGAGCATCTGGTTTTCAACCCGTGAGCCGCAGGCCGATTTCAATTTTTTTTTAAACTTTTATTTAACTTTCAGGACCTCCGACTTAATATCGCCATTAAGTTGGAGGGTGCACAGAAAAGCAGTTTTTACTGCCAAAGCGCACTGTACTGTATCGGCCTGTGTGTTAGCAAGCTAAGGGGGTCATTTATCAAAATGCGGTAAGGCATTTTTGCATGCGTTAAGGGCTTATCGCATGCGAAAAGCCCCGTTTTCGCATGTGATAGGCCTTTAACCATGCAAAAACGTGTTTACCGCATGCGATCGCACCATATTGTATGGTGCGATGCAAATTCCAAAAATAGGTGGAGTTAGGGGCGGAGAGTGGGCTGGGTTAGCCTGCCTGCAAAGAGCTAACGCACAGCCATAATGAGAGAGAGAGAGAGAGAGAGAGAGAGACTGGCCATAATAGCATGGCCCATAGGCAGGTATTTGTATCCCTAGGGTAGGCCCACCTAGTAACTTGAGATGGGGATTAGGTAAGAGTGTAGGGGGTTAGGGGCCACTTTGACATGCTACGTGACACCTACGAACAGAACAGTGGTCTCTTGTGAAGACTTGCTGGCCTTCGGAGTGAGGAAACTCACTCCAAGATGAGATTTGGACAATGTTCTCTCCACCTAGCTTGATGTTACCCAGGTAGAGAGTCCATCAAGCTAGGTTGAGAGAACCTTGCCCAAATCTCATCTTGGAGTGACTTTCCTCACTCTCTCTCTCTCTCTCTCTCCATCCATACTGAAACAGGCTGTCCAGAAACATCATGAACCACAATAAACCTTTACTGGCCTCTAGCGCACAACATAACGCAAATGAAAGAAGTGTAGGTGACAGAATCTGAAATGGTATCACAATTTGCACTAACTTAGCTCTTCACACAGGTAATTAGCGCAAATTGCAATAAATCCTATATTAGCATAAAACACACCCCTTTTGCTATCGCAAGCGGTACTTACCGCATTTTGATAAATGACCCCCTAAGTGACAGTTGCTGACTGCAGATAGATATTCAAATGGTCTCATTTAGCTAAGTCCAAACTTAGCCAGCTTAATGAAGCTGAATATCAGGCTCTGAAATTTCAAAATTTTCCCATCGCTTTCCTGTTAAATTTTGTCTGAGTAGCTCATTACCTGCAAAAATGTAACCGAGTAAAAAGAAGTAGTGCTCAGTGCATTCCAAGAATGGGGTTAAACTTAAACCAGGGAGCACCGATCCCGTGTTACCCACCTAAAGTTAGCTAGTTAACTCTGGTCAGAAAAAATAGGTGACCTAAATTGATCTGGTAACTTTAGCCTTATCCAGGTAATTTTCTAAAACAGTGACTAGCACCATGTGTAATAGGCAGCTCTTAAAATTAGACTAATGTACAACAGGAAGATTCATTGAGTGACACAGTCCTAGACATTTTTACCATTCTAAGGGCACGGTGGTGGCACAGTCACAAAACAATTAACTGTAATGTTTCCTTTTTTTAATCTCTCTTTTTTTTTTTTTAGTTTGAGCTTCATTTTGCATTTTTTCATAGCTAACAGTAACACACTTTACAGAAATGTGCATTAAAGTGCCAGCAGACTTGTGCAGTAACAATATGCTAGGGCTCTTGGCAGAGAGCAACAGGAAAAAAAGAAAAATCATCTGTATTAGTGCAAAAACACTAGGTCCCAAATGAGAGAAATTACATCAAACCCTTTCCCTGAGTCTGTCTTCAAAAGACATAGCAACACTTTCTGTAGAATTGCAAGAGAAAGCACACCTCTTTCCCTAATATGCTACTGTCATCCTGGCAGCAGGTGATTCCCCTATCACCATCCCACATTCTATCATCATTATCATCCATACAAAAAGCACAACCTCAGACAGGCATATTGAGGAAATCTGTTCCTCCTGCCAAGAAAAAAACAAAACAATGGGAGGGAACAGGAAAGGCAGAATTGACAGCACTGTAGAAAACAAAGAAGCAAAAATAAAAATGTTTCTATATTACCCACAATGAGAGAGAGAGAAAATACCATCCTTTTTAGAAAAGGCATTAGAGCCAGCCCTTCCATTAGGTAGACTTAGGCTATGCCTAGAGCAAAGCAATTTTGGGTAACAGCACCATGGGGTTTTGCTGTGCTTGAGCACATAAGGCTCTGCCCTGATTAATCTATTGGAGAGTGTCCCCAGCCCTAGGCAATAGTCAACTGCTTCCTGCTCCAGCTCGTTCCCTCTGCCCTGATTAATCTATTGGAGAGTGTCCCCCAGCCTCAGGCAATAGTCAATTGCTTCCTGCTCCAGCTCGTTCCCTCCTAGGCAAAGTGCTGAGATCAGGAAGAGAGGGGTGAGCTTGGAGTAGATAGAGCAGGGCAAGGAAAAGACACTTTGTTCCCTAATCCAACCCCTCCCTTCCCCAGCCTGTGGTGAACAGGAGAGTTGGGAGAAGTTGAAGTGGTCAAGAGTTAGGTTTGTCTGTATATTTCTATTTATAATTAAAAGTCACTTATTCTGGTGGCCCCTACAGGCCACTAGATTTTGGGCTATGCTTTGGAAGAAGATTTCCAGCAAAGGAAGGAGATTGATAAGTGACAAGGGAATTCCTTCCCCCAAAGGGGATGGGTGTATTAGAAGGATAAAAAACTGTTTCCGCTCTGACTTTTCTTTGGCCTCTTCAATAAATGTAGCCTTTGTTTTGTAAAGACACTTGTGTAGACTGTTTTTCTTGGGCTCTATATTTCTTTTGCTTTTACCCAGTAGAAGGAACCCTGTACTGGGACTGCAGGCAAGCTTTTACCATCCCTACAGTCACTGAAGTTAACCTCCAGTGAAGGAGGGGGGTGGGGAGAAGATGGGAGAGTTAGAATGTATAGCAGTGAATAATGAGATAGACATAATTGGCATCTCAGAGACCTGGTGGAAGGAGGATAACCAATGGGACAGTGATAAATCCAGGTACAAATTATACTGCAATGACAGGGAGGATCATCTTGGTGGGAGTGTAGTACTTTATGTTCGGGAGGTTATAGAGTCCAAAAGGATAAAGATCATACAAGAGACTAAATGCTCTGTACAATCTATATGGGTATAAATCCCATGTGTTTTGAGTAAGAGTATAGTGATAGTATACTCCTATCGTCCACCTGGCCAAAATGATCAGAAAGATGATGAAATGCTAACAGAGATCAGGGAAGCTAACCAATTTGGCAGTGCAGTAATTATGTGAGATTTCAATTACCCTGATATTGACTGGGTAAATGTAACATCAGGACATGCTAGAGACATAAAATTCCTGGATGGAATAAACGACTGCTTCATGAAGTTGGTTCAGGAACCAATGAGAGAGAGAGCTATTTTAGATTTAATTCTTAGTGGAACAGAGGATTTGGTGAGAGGTAATGGGGTCACTTGGCAATAGTGATCATAACATGATCAAATTTTAACTAATAACACTACTTTTTGAAAAGGGAAAGTTTGATAAAATGAAGAAAATAGAAAAAAACTGAAAGGTGCAGCTGCAAAGGTTAAAAGTGTACAACAGGCGTGGACATTGTTTAAAAATACAATCTTAGAAGTGCAGTCCAGATGTATTCCATGCATTAAGAAAGGTAAGAGGAAAGCAAAATGATTACCGGCATGGTTAAAAAGTGAGGATAAAGAGGCTATTTTAGCCAAACAAAATCCTTCAAAAATTGGAAGAAGGATCCATCTGAAGAAAATAGGAAAAAGCATATGCATTGTCAAGTTAAGTGTAAAACATTGATAAGGCAATCTAAGATAATTTTTCCTAGCGTGTAGCAGATGGACTCAGGACCAATGGGTATAGTGTACTCCTGATAGCAGTTGGAGATGGATCAGATTTCAATCTGACATCAGCCCTAGTACATATACCCCTGCAGGAAGTGCAGCTCTTCAGTATTTTCCGTCTCATAGAAACATAGAAACATAGACATGACGGCAGAAGAAGAATAACGGCCCATCCAGTCTGCCCAGCAAGCCTCGCACCCTTTTTTTCTTCTCATACTTATCTGTTTCTCTTGGCTCTTAGTAACCTTTTGGTTCTATTTCCCTTCCACCCCCACCATTAATGTAGAGAGCAGTGTTGGAACTGCATCTAAGTGAAATATATAGCTTAGTTAGTTAGGGGTAGTAACCGCCGCAATAAGCACACTACACCCATGCTTATTTGTTTACCAAGACTATGTGATTCAGTCCTTGTTGGTTGTTGTCTGTATATAGATCCACTTTTCTTCATTCCCCCTGCCGTTGAAGCAGAGAGCTATGCTGGATATTCGTGAAGTATCGGTCTTTCTCCCCTGCCGTTGAAGCAGAGAGCTATGCTGGATATGCGTGAAGTATCAGTCTTTCTCCCCTGCCTTTGAAGCAGAGAGCTATGCTGGATATGCATTGAAAGTGAAGTATCAGGCTTATTTGGTTAGGGGTAGTAACTGCCATAACAAGCAAGCTACTCCCCGCTTTTTTGTGAATTCAAATCCTTTTTTCCACATTTCCTCTTGCCGTTGAAGCTTAGAGCAATGTTGGAGTTGCATTAACCGTGTGTATGTTTATTGAATAAGGGTATTATCTCCAGGTAGTAGCCATCATTCCCATGAGCCACCCACTCTTCATTCACATCCTCTAGACTTTATGGATCCACAGTGTTTATCCCACGTCCTTTTGAAGCCCTTCACAGTACTGGTCTTCACCACTTCCTCCGGAAGGGCATTCCAGGCATCCACCACCCATAGCATAGTCTCCATAGCAGTTAGGGACTCTATGCATGCTCACACAGTGTTAGAGTAATTTTACCAAAGAAAACCAAAATAAGAAGAAATCTTACCTCTACAGATGAGCCTCGCTCTCCTACGGTGATACCCATTGGGTCCCTCCCCCAGTTGAGAATTCCCGAGGTGATTTCCACGATCCCTCGGAGGTAAGCCACGGTCCGGTGGCTGATCCTCGGCGGGGACCTAGCCCCCGACATCGGGTGAGGCTGAGAGGCAGCAGGTGCAACTTCGAGCGTGGCAGTGAAGGTATCTTCCCTCTCCCCCCGTGCCGGAGACCGCCCAGAACGAGACCGGGAAGCGCCAAGACAAGGTAAGGTAGAAATCTATTTAAAATTCTCTGGTCTCCGAAGCTTGAGTAGTCGCACAGGTCGACAGCCGTTACCAGTGCCACTGGGTTGATCGGCCCTAGCAGGGCTAGACCTCGGTCAGATATGAGGGTCCTCCCACATGGAGACCCTCCGAGATGGTCGCCATATTGACCACATGGTCACCATCACCATTTTGCTCTGTTCGCCGCCCTGTCCGCTGTTCCGATCCGTGCGCACAGAGGTGAGCCATGCGCACAAATACCTTGTACGCACAACATCGCACGCCCAAGTACCATGCGCACAAGCGACGCGCATAGCCACGCGCTTACTGTGCCGGGCGCATAACTTCAATCTGTGTGCACAACAGCGCACACATCTCCCTGAGCATGCATTAAACGTACGCGCACATCTTCGACGCACTGGAGCGTACAACTGTATTTTACGCGCACAAGCCATGGCACCACCGGAAAAGAAACTCAAGGATCAGGGCCTTTGCCCAGCATGCTACATTAGAGCTGCACAGCATGAGGAGGCCACGGTCCTGTGTATACAGTGCGAAGAGGCCCTAGGGGATCCAACTCATGGCCCTCCCCAGCCGGTACCGAGTTCCAGCCTCTCGAACAGTATGCCAGACCTAGCATTGCACAGTGGGATCCCCCCTCAAACGGGGCTCCCCAGGGACATGGCACCCCTTAGTCTAGACCCAGCATCTAGCTCCTGGGTGGAATTCTTCAAAGGTCTGCATACCTTCGTCCACATGCAACCGGGCCCTCCTATAATACGGCCAGAAGCTTCACCAGAGGACCTCAACATCCCGGGACCCTCTATGCCCAGGGAAGTGATCCCACTGCCCAGAAGCCCCACCTTCAGGGACACAGACAACTCGGATGAGGTTTCAGAACCCCTGGAGGAAGGGGAACGCCCTCCAGGGACAGAGCCCCACCGAACCATGAGACGCTTCTTCACCAAGGATGAGCTTCCAGACCTGGTCACACACAGCATAAAAGAGCTTTCTATACCGGGCATAAGTGCCTCAGGGGAACCTAAGATGAACCCCCTACTAGAGGGACTCCGTCAGACCTCCCGTCATTTCCTGCTATTACAAGCCTTCTGCAACTAATTGACCTGGAATGGGATGCCCCAGAAACTACGCTCAAAAGGGGGGAGGGCTCTGACAGCCATGTACCCTCTGGACCCAGCCACCAAAGATCTCCTGGCATGTCCGAAAGTGGATGCCATGGTCTGCGTGGTCTCAAAGCGCACTACTATCCTGGTGGAGAGAGGAGCAGCACTCAAGGATGCTCAAGACAGATGTCTGGAATCTATCCTCAAACAGTCCTTTGACGTCTCCGCTATGTCTTTACAGATCGTGACCTGCTGTGCCGTGGTGACACGCGCCTGCTTATCACAGACCAGGAACAACACTCCTGGGGAAGCCCTGGAACCAGCAGTATCATTCATCGCGGATGCCGCTTCTGATCTAGTGCTCACCGCAGCTAGAGGAGTGTCATCCGCCGTGGCAGCCAGAAGACAACTCTGGCTCTGAAACTGGTCGGCCGACGCATCCTCCAAAACGAGACTCACAAGGATGTCTTTCAAGGGAACACTTCTGTTCAAAAAAAAACTAGAGAAACTAGCCAACAAATGGGGTGAGTCCACACTGCCGTGGCTACCGGAGGACAGGAATAAGAGAAACCAGCGATCCTTCCCCCGCACTTCCAGGGGCAGAGGATCACAGCGCTTCAACCCATATAGAAGCACATATCAAGCAGCCCACCCCGCAGGCCAAAGCCAGTCCTTTCGGAACAAGCACAACAAAAGGGGAGCCAGCTCGGGCCCAGGCCCCAGCCGTACCCCACAATGAAAATCAACTGACCCGTCCAAAGGAAGAAGCCATAGGGGGCAGACTTGCCCTAATCTACCAAAGATAGGTCGAGATAACTTTGGACAAGTGGGTCCTATCCATCATTCGAGAGGTATATTACCTGGATTTCCACCACCTCCCTCTGGACAAGTTTGTGGAATCCCTCTGCCATGACCCTTCCAAGAGGATGGCAGTGGAAGCTACACTGACCAGATTGCTAGCTTTAGAGGCTATAACACCGGTGCCTCCACAACAAATAAATACTGGACATTATTCCATCTATTTTATCGTCCTCAAGAAAGAAGGAATGTTCAGGCCCATCCTGGACCTTAAGACAGTCAACCGTCACCTGAAAATTCCTCGCTTCTGCATGGAAACCCTACGCATGGTAATAAGAGCGATACAACCAGGAGAGTTTCTTACCTCCCTGGATCTGTCGGAAGCCTACCTACACATTCCGATCCATCAAGAGCATCAGCGTTTTCTACGCTTCTCGATCCTGGACCGTCACTATCAGTTCCGGGCACTACCATTTTGGTTAGCCACTGCACCCCGGATGTTCACCAAGATCATAGTGGTGGTGGCAGCAACACTGAGGAAGGAAGGAATCCACGTACACCCTTATCTAGATGATTGGCTGATCAGGGCGAAATCCCCAGAGGAAAGCCACCAGGCAACCAACAGAGTTAAAACTCTACTGGAGAGCCTCGGGTGGGTGGTCAACACAAACAAGAGCTGTCTGTAGCCCTCTCAATCTCTAGAATACTTGGGAGTCTGGTTCGACACCAAACAAGACAAGGTCATCCTGACACCGACAAGGAGATCAAAACTGATGACCCAGTTACGAGCCCTGTTGAGCGAACTTCGCCCCACAGCATGGGACTACCTCCAAGTCCTCAGCCTCATGGCATCCACACTGGAAGTAGTGCCATGGGCAAGAGCTCACATGAGACCCCTACAACGCTCACTACTATCATGATGGAATCCACTGTCCCAGAACTACACTGTACGTCTTCAGCTCCCGGACAGAGTTCAGACCCAACTACGATGGTGGCTACAGGAAGGCCATCTGAGCCAGGGAACAAGACTATCCTCACCAACCTGGATCCTGCTCACCACGGATGCCAGCCTACGAGGATGTGGAGCACACTGCCAGGAGCTAACCGCTCAAGGGCAATGGAACAAAGAAGAATCGGATGGAACATCAATTGCCTAGAAGCCCGGGCAGTCAGACTAGTCTGCCTACGGTTCGGTCACAGACTCTGAGACAAAGTGGTCAGAGTAATGTCGGACAACGCCACAACAGTAGCCTACATCAACCGTCAGGGAGGAACCAGAAGCCAACAGGTGTCTCTGGAAATAGACCTCCTAATGTCATGGGCGGAAGTGAATCTTCAAGAGATCTTGGCCGTCAACATCGCCAGGAAAGACAATGTCGCTGCGGATTATCTCAGAAGAGAAAGTCTAGACCCAGGAGAATAGAGGCTGTCGACCACAGCATTCCAATGGATGGTAAACTGTTGGGGAACACCAACCATGGACCTCCTGGCAAACCGGTCCAATGCCCAAGTGCCCAGTTTCTTCAGCCGCAGGCGGGAACCCCAGTCTCAGGGAATCGATACCCTGGTACAGACCTGGCCACAGGAGACTCTGTTATACGCCTTCCTGCCATGGCCCCTATTCGGAGCAATCATCCACAAGATAAAACACCACAGGGGACCATTACTTCTAGTGGCCCCGGACTGGCCAAGAAGACCATGGTATGCAGACATGCAAAGACTGCTGACAGGGAACCCCCTTCCGCTGCCCCCACACAGACCTGCTCCAACAGGGACCGATCCTCCACGAGGATCCAGCTCGATTCTCTCTTATGGTCTGGCCATTGAGAGGACTTGCCTGTGGAAGAGCGGATACTCGGGGGCAGTAATTGACACCCTGCTCTGAGCATGCAAGTTCTCCACTTCCCTAACATACATAAGAATTTGGAAAGTATCCGAAGCCTGGTGCAAGGACCGCGACATCATACCATGCTCAGTCAAAATTCCTGCGATTTTGGATTCCTGCAGAATGGCCTACAGAAGGAATTGTCTCTCAACTCCATCAAGGTACAAGTGGCCGCATTATCATTCTACGGAACCAAGAGCAAGAGTGGCAGCATAGCCTCTCACTCGGATGTCTCCCGCTTTCTAAAAGGAGTCAAGCAGATCCAACCACCCCTAAAGTGGCCGGTGCCTCTTTGGAACTTCAACCTGGTAATAGATTTCCTAGCAAAAACCTCCTTCAGACCTCTCCGCGGCATGTCTCTTCAACTATTAACATTGAAGACAGCCTTCCTGCTGGCAGTCTGTTTGGCCCATTGTATATCCGAGCTACAAGCACTGTCCAGCCGGGAGCCGTTCCTCAGACTCACCCCGGGAACCATCCAGTTACGCACAGCTCTGTCGTTCCTTCCCAAAGTGGTGTCTCACTTCCATCTCAACCAAACCATCTCGCTACCATCGCCAGATGAGCATAAGTATCTGGAAGAATCTCGCCGTCTGCACCACCTCAACGTCGGCAGACTCCTAGTCTGAAACCTGAAAAGGTTGGAATCCGTACGAAAGACGGACCATCTATTCGTCCTTCACAGCGGAAAGAAGCAAGGGGAAGTGGCCTCGCGAGCAACCATAGCCCGCTGGATCAAAGAAGTCATCAAGGCAGCCTACGTAGAAGCAGGCAAGCCACCGCCTTTACAAGTCAAGGCCCTTTCCACTAGAGCTCAGGCAGTGTCCTGGGCAGAAACCAAGATGCTGTCACCCGCCGAGATCTGCAGGGCTGCGACATGGTCCTCCATCCACACCTTCTCCAGGTTTTACCGCCTGGATTTTCAGGCTCAGGAGGACACAGAATTTGCAAGGGCTGTACTAAGTGGGTCACGGGCAGCCTCCCACCAGGTTCGGGAGGAGCTTTTATACATCCCATTGGTCCTGAATCCATCTGCTACACGCTAGGAAATGGAGAAATTACTTACCTGATAATTTCGTTTTCCTTAGTGTAGACAGATGGACTCAGCATCCCACCCTTGGCTGCAGTTACTCATGGAATTCTCAGGTGACATCCCAGAGAGCGAGTGATTCACTGGTAGGCCATGCTTTCCTTCAGGTAGGACACCCATCCTACCGGGTGTCGACGTTTCTCGGTTGAGGGCACTGGCAGTCTCTAGCTATAACCAATTCAGCCGGTTCAAATTAAGGTAACCAAGTTAATCAAGTTATCCAAGTTATAAAGTTAATCAAGTTATTCAAATTATTCAGTCAAACATATATCCACAATGCTTTTCGAGGAGAATACTGAAGAGCTGCACTTCCTGCAGGGTATATGTTCTAGGGCTAATGTCAGATTGAAATCTGATCTGTCTCCAACTGCTATCAGGAGTACACTATACCCATTGGTCCTGAGTCCATCTGTCCTCAGTAAGTAAAACGAAATTATCAGGTAAGTAATTTCTCCATTTTTAAATATATCTAAAGCAAGAAACCTGTGAGGGAGTCTGTTGGACCGTTAGATGACCAAGTGATTAAAGGGGCTTTTAGGGTAGATAAGGCTATTGCAGAAAGAATGAATTATTTGTTTCTCTGTTTCCTAATGAGGATATTGGAGAGATACCGGTTCCGGAGATGGTTTTCAAGGCTGATGATTCAGATGAACTGATCCAAATCACTGTGAACCTGGAAGATGTAGTAGGCCAGATTGACAAATAAAGAGTAGCAAATCACCTGGACTGGATGTTATGCACCCCAGGGTTCTGAAGGAACTAAAAAATGACAATTCAAATCTATTAGTTAAAATTTGCAACCTATCATTAAAATCATCTATTGTACCTGAAGACTGGAGAATGGCTAATGTAACCCCAATATTTAAAAAGGGCTCCAGGGGTGATCTGGGAAATACAGACCAGTGAGCCTGATTTCAGTATGGGAAAAATAGTGGAAACTATTCCAAATATCAAAATCACAGAGCATATACAAACACATGGTTTAATGGAACACAGTCAGCATGGATTTACCCAAGGCAAGATTTGCCTTACAAATCTGCTTAATTTTTTTGAAGGGGTTAATAAACTTGTGGATAAAGGTGAACCAGTAGATGTAGTGTATTTGAATTTTCAGAAGGTGTTTGACAAAGTCCCTCATGAGAGGCTTTTAAGGAAACTAAAAGTCATGGGATAGGAGGTGGTGTCCTTTCATGAATTACAAACTTGTTAAAAGACAGGAAACAGAAACTAGGATTAAATGGTCAATTTTCTCAGTGGAAAGGGGTAAACAGTGGAGTGCCTCAGGGATCTGTGCTTGGACTGGTTCATTTCAATATATTTATAAATGATCTGGAAAGAAATACGACAAGTGAGGTAATCAAATGTGCAGATGATACAAAATTATTCAGAGTAGTTAAATCACAAGCAGATTATGATAAATTGTAGGAGGACCTTGCAAGGCTGGAAGATTGGGCATCCAAATGGCAGAGAGGTCTAGAACGGGTAGATGTGCATCTGTTATTTACTCTTTCAGATAATAGAAAGACTAAGGGCACTCCATGAAGTTAGCATGTGGCACATTTAAAACGAATTGGAGAAAGTTCTTTTTCACTCAATGCACAATTAAACTCTGGAATTTGTTGCCAGAGGATATGGTTAGTGTAGTTAGTATAGCTGTGTTTAAAAAATGTTTGGATGAGTTCTTGGAGGAGAAGTCCATCATGTACTATTAATTAAGTTGACTTAGAAAATAGCCACTGCTATTACTAGCAACAGTAACATGGCATAGACTTAGTTTCCGGGTACTTGCCAGGTTCTTATGGCCTGGATTGGCCACTGTTGGAAACAGGATGCTGGGCTTGATGGATCCTTGGTCTGACCCAGTATGGCATGTTCTTATGTTTTTATATTCTTATCAGATGAAATTTAATGTGGACAAGTGCAATGTGATGCATAGGGAAAAATAATCCAAGCTGTAGTTACACGATGTTAGGTTCTATATTAGGAGCTACCACAAAGGAAAAAGGTCTGGGCGACATAGTAGATAATACATTGAAATCATTCGCTCAGTGTGCTGCGGCAGTCAAAAAAGCAAACAGAATGTTAGGCATTATTAGGAAGGGAATGGTGAATAAAATGGAAAATGCCATAAAACCTCTGTATCACTCGATGGTGAGGCCTCACCTTGCGTACTGTGTACAATTCTGGTCACCGCATCTCAAAAAAGATATAGTGTGATGGAGAAGGTATAGAGAAGGGCGACCAAAATGATAAAGGGGATGAAACAGCTGTTATGTTCATGGACCCTTGAGCCGGCTAGAAGATGTTGATACAATACCGAGGGAAGGCCCTCAGCGGAGGTCGTAGCCGGGAGGCGGAACAAACCCAGGAGATCAATGGAATCTTCACCACTAGAAGCCCAAGATCCCCCCGGGAGGAGCCCTTGAGGATCCGAGCCACTTGGACTTAGGAGCGGTCACCTGGAGATGAGTGTACAATGAGAATTCCAGAGGATGTGAGCCGAAGTCAGGAGCCAGGTAGACGAGCCGAAGTCAGGAGCCAGGGAGACGAGCCAAAGACAGGGGCAGGCAAAGAAGGGCTGGAGCAGGAACAAGGAAACACACAGGAGAGATGACAGCAACTTGCAAACTCAAGGAGAGAGAACCCCGTTGCAAGTCAAGGGAGAAGACTGCTGTTAATCAAGTCACTGCTATTACTGGCATCAGTTGCATGGGATCTACTTAGTGTTTTGGTACTTGCCAGGTTCTTGTGGCCTGGATTGGCCACTGTTACAAACAGGATGCTGGGCTTGATGGACCCTTGGTCTGACCCAGTATGGCAGTTTCTTATGTTCTTATGAAGGGCGATGTTGCATTCTGTATTTGATGAGTTATTCTGTGCCTGTGACCAACTTGAGGATTTCTGCTAATGTGTAGTTTCTATGCACGCCCACTTGCTCAGTTTTCTAAATAGGGGGAGCAGTAGCTCTTTATAGCAAAGGCACTATTAAAGTAACTGAAATGCAAGGGGTGAAGGATAAGGAGGAAGTGCCATGGGACATCTTAGAAAGATACAATGGTACTTTCATATATACCAGTATCTATAGGTCTTTGTTTCAAATGGAGGAAGCAAAGGCCTATAGATACTGGTATATATGAAAGGGACAGAGATCTAGCTGGTTAAACAAAAGGTGGGAATAAAGGAGGACGTGTTGTTGGTTGGTGACTTTAACACCTGGTGTATCCCATCTTTAGAATTAGTAAGTAGAGAGACCATGGATGTTCTTTAAAGGGCTCTGCTCAAAGAAATGCAAATAGCAACATTTCTAAAGATGTGCTGTGGTTTGTTTCAATTTGATTAGTGCATGCTAATTTTTCAGGGCACACTAAGGGCCTCATTTTCCAATATCGCATGCGATACCAAAAAGGGGTGTTACCTTATGCTAATAAGCATGTGTATCGCAAATTGTGATAACAGCTATGCAACATGCTCTTAGTGCAAGTTGTGCTATTAACCCAATTTGGGCTACATTGCCAGGATATATCATGGTTCTGGACAGCCTGTTTGAGAGAGAGAGTGAGAGAGAGAGAGAGAGACTTGCTATAGTGTCTCCTCCCTAGACAGGTATTTGTATCCCTATGGGAGGCCCACCTAGTAACTCGAGGTGGGGATTAGGTATGAGTGTAGGGGGTTGGGGGCCACTTTCACATTCAACATGAGACGTACGAACAGAACAGTGGTCTCTTGTGAAGATTTGCTGGCCTTCGGAGTGAGGAAACTCACTCCAAGATGAGATTTGGGCAATGTTCTCTCCACCTAGCTTGATGGACACTCTACCTGGCCTTCGGAGTGAGGAAACTCACTCCAAGATGAGATTTGGGCAATGTTCTCTCCACCTAGCTTGATGGACACTCTACCTGGGCAACAACAAGCTAGGTGGAGAGAACATTGCCCAAATCTCATCTTGGAGTGAGTTTCCTCACTCCGAAGGCCAGCAAATCTTCACAAGAGACCACTGTTCTGTTCGTACGTCTCATGTTGAATGTGAAAGTGGCCCCCAACCCCCTACACTCATACCTAATCCCCACCTCGAGTTACTAGGTGGGCCTACCCTAGGGATACAAATACCTGCCTATGGGCCATGATATTATGGCCAGCCAGTCTCAGTCTCAGTCTCTCTCTCTCTCTCTCTCTCTCTCTCTCTCTCTCCATCCATCCATCCATACTGAAACAGGCTGTCCAGAAACATCATGAACCACAATAAACCTTTACTGGCCTCTAGCGCACAACATAACACAAATGAAAGAGGTGTAGTTATTGGGCGTGTTACGAGCCACGCTAACACTGTGGCTGTTTCATGGCACACAATACTTTATATTTGCTCCGCCCCCTGAATACAAAATTAAAAATTTGCATTCACAAATCACGTTAGCGTGATTTGTGGAATTATCTCCCGCGGTAACTCCTTGGAAAATGACCCCCTAAATCAAGTTAATATGCACTAATTCAATTTGATGTGCATCGAATGGGTTTTAGTGTGCACAAAAAAAATTAGTATGCACTAAAATTAAATGACATAAAATGAAAGAAAATAAGAAACAAAAAAACCCCTATAAATTTCATGCACTGTTTTACTTTTATAAAATATTATGTTATTTCATAGAGTTCATGAGTCATGTAATTTGTTATGCAAAACAGACCTTTAACCTTGAGCACATAGTAAAACAACAAATGAAAATACTGAAATTTCATAGTTAAAAAAAAAGTGAACCCCCACCCCCCACACACACCTTGCCAGGGGTCAACTTCAGTGACTGCAGGAGTGGTAAAAATCTACCTGCAGCCCCAGGACAGGGTCCCTTCTACTAGTGAATGGCCAAAAAACTGCTATGGGCCCAAGGGGAGTCTTGCACCAGACTGGAAAAACAGTTCTCACTCCAGGTAATTTTTCTAAATAAAGGCAGAATTTATTGAAGAGGTCAAAAGAAATAAAATCAGAGGCCAAATAAAACAGTATAAAGATGAAAAACTTTAGTAGCAATGTCCAACATTTGAACTCAAAACAGCTTCTCAGTTCCAGTTACGAGTCGAGTTCACAGATGTAACTCGCAGTTCCCTTCACTCCATGGTGAAACAACTTTCAGAGGGAGTTTTCCCGGTTCAGAACACTAAAGGCTAAAATCAACCCCTTAGGTAGGAAGATAGTTGCTCTGATAATCTAATAACACATTATTGTTTCTTCAATTAGAAAACTGGTATATTTATTTAACCACCTGATCTTGGCATCAAGATAACTCTTGTCAAGTAAAAAAAACTGCTGTGCAATAGAACTAGTTGTTCTTATGACAAATATAATCAATATCTTCCATTTTGAATCAAAGCACTTATTTTACCATTGATCATTTGTTGATCATTAGGTATGTGCAGCACCAAATTTTTGTTTGTACTTTTTTTTCAGAGATTTTTTTGTTTTTTGTTTCATTTAATGTTTTTTTGGGTTCAGTTCATTTGCCAGAATGAAAAAACTGGATCTGATGAGTTTTTTGTGACAGAAATGTGGGCCCAGGGAAGTCCAACCAGGCAGGACAGGGCGACAAGTTTCTGTTTTGCAGGGCAGAAGGGGGTTTATAGAGCTGTGGGAGGGGGTTTCCAGGCACATTTTTTCTTAAATGCCACAAATTGAAAAATATCCCAAAATTCAGAAAAAAATGAAAATGGTCTCATTCATTGCATGTTTGTATTCATTTTAAATGAATGTAAATCCCTATTGTTCATATCTATATCTGAATTTTCTCCTTATCTGTTGGGTATTAATACTGCAGATTCTGGAACTAGCCAGAGAAAGAAAAGGATCATATCTGTGTACATCAGTGAAAGAAGCCAGTTTCATTGCTCAAGGAGAAGATGTCTTTGCTGGTTCCATGGAAGAAGTTATCAAATTCTAAGAAAAAGAGCTGCTAGATGATAAGACAACTGAAGTCACTTAAACCCCAAAGGCCTGATTTTCAAAAGCATTTACATGCTTAAAAATGGGTTTTACAAATGCAGTGAGATAAGACAGAAGTTTGTCAGTGTTCTCAGGGGCCGAAGAGACAAGATGGAGGAGTGGCGCTTGAAGTCTTGGTATCCGGTGAAGTTTCCCCGTTGCAAGGGGTCACGTGTCCTGGCTTGCAGGAGGTCCAAAAAGTCATTTCATCTCACCAGTTAGAACTGTGTTGTCTAAAACTTCTTCTGTGATGTGAACATAAGAAATTGCCATGCTGGGTCAGACCAAGGGTCCATCAAGCCCAGCATCCTGTTTCCAACAGAGGCCAAACCAGACCTCAAGAACCTGGCAATAACCCAAACACTAAGAAGATCCCATGTTACTGATGCAATTAATAGCAGTAGCTATTCCCTAAGTAAACTTGATTAATAGCAGTTAATGGACTTCTCCAAGAACTTATCCAAACCTTTTTTGAACCCAGCTACACTAACTGCACTAATCATATCCTCTGGCAACAAATTCCAGAGTTTTAGTGTACGTTCAGTGAAAAAGAATTTTCTCCAATTAGTCTTAAATGTGCTACTTGCTAACTTCATGGAATGCCCCCTAGTCCTTCTATTATTCAAAAGTGTGAATAACCGATTCACATCTACTCGTTCAAGACCTCTCATGATCTTAAAGACCTCTATCATATCCCCCCTCGGCCATCTCTTCTCCAAGCTGAACAGCCCTAACCTCTTCAGCCTTTCCTCATAGGGGGCATGTTTTGATGATAGTGTAATACAGGATATGATTAATGATTTTTTAAAGCACGTATTTCAGAAGCATTATATGGAGAGTTTTATTGGAAATGGTGGTTTGGACAGTGTGGAAGGAAGGGTAGTGAGATTTAAGTTGAAAGGTGTGTTCAAACCAAAGTTTGATTTTGATGTGAATAAGGCAGGTCAGGGAATTTCTGCTTGCAGAACATTGCACACGTATCAGTACTCCAGTGTATTCCGTTTAATGACAAAGGTGGTAGCTGAGTCTGAGAAGAAATATGTTATGACAGATGCTTATACAACTGAGACTACTTTATTAATAAGGTAACTAAATTATTTCAGTTGTTACCACAGGTTGCCATAAATGGAATCACAGATGCTGAAACGTTTGATGCTAATCAAAATGAATTTACACAGGCTTTGGAAAAGGAGTATTGGCATAGGTATGGGGTCTCGCAGGCGTTTGTGGATCATTTTTACTCATTTAGGAAAAATTATAGGATAGTATCTATGTTTGGTAGTGGGCGTGCAGGGTATCAGAAAACTAATGGCGAACCAGGAACACTAGTAAATAATGGAGTGGTGTCAAAGGTGAGTAGTAATTTTATTTTGAGGGGTGATGGGTCATTAGGGATAGTGTATAAGGGTGATGACTTCTGTAAAAGGCAATGTAATTTGGAGGTAAATGTAAAAAATATGAAGATGATTGGTGGTGCACGCTTGTTAAATCTTAAGGTGAAATTAGGAAAGGGGGCCAAATTTTGTGGTCTAACAGTATGTGAAAACAGGGTTGTGCCGTCAATTCCTAGAAGATTAAATAAGATATCTGGACATAGGTTTAGGGACTATAAACATTGGTGTCAGTATCAAAGTGCTTTAAGAGATTGGATTGCAGTTAATAAATCTAGGGGTAGTTTAGAAGTGGTAACAGCAAATGCAGACCTATATGGGACAACTTTTTTGGAGATGCAAACAATGTATGAGACAGTTGATAGTTTTGCACACATAAATAAACAGCAATGTTGGACAGTCTTTGGTCTGCACTCTGCAGTGGCAACTATTGGACAGTCTGTTTCTTCACTGGTAACTATTACTGTCGATATTCATTCAAAACTTCATAATCAAGATTAGCGAATTACATCTTGTGAACGTAAAGTGGAGGCTTCTATTTCCCAAATTAAAGAATTACAAGTCAAACAAATTGTGGATCTAACTTCTGTTTCACGAAGGGTTGAAAACGGAAAATTCATCTAAGAATCTGAATTTGTGTATTTTAAACTTTCTTCAAACTTCAATGATGTCACCTATTGAGATGTTCAAATCTTACAGGAAAGATGTGTTGGAAATTTCTGAGTCAATGTTGCCTCCTAAACAAACATTTTTTTATTTACCACCTGTTAAGAAGATTATGGATAGAGATGAGCAAAACACTCATTTGACTTAACTGATTTTCTGGAAAATTCTGGAACACAAACCTTTTCTAGACCTACTCCGCTGGTTTTATTTGTATTTTTACAGGATAGAAACCACATTCTTCATTTATTTTTTCCTTCATCGAGAGGTTTTCCTCAAGGGCGAAAACATTTGGATATTTCTTGATTTAGTAAGGTGACGCAGGAGCGAAGGAGAACATTTTTAGCCATGAGACCAGAGGTCATGTCTTTGTGGGCCACCTTTTCAGTCAGGCACCCTTTTAAATGTTTAGTTTTGAATTCTGTTAGATAAGTTTTTTTTATCCCATGCTTCTTTCCAGCCCTCATTCTGCTATAATTATAGAGGAATGATGGCCTGTGGGGAAAAAAAAGAGGACAAAAGTATGCAGCTGGCCGCATCGCAGTTGTGCATTTTTGACCACTTCGGTTGCGGCCGGGCCACATACCTTTGCCCCCATAGCGCCACGGGAAAAGGTGTTATTTTACATCATACTGCCAGTGATAATGTGGAAAACACTATTGCCCACAGCGCTGCCGGGCCATAACCCCACCCAAACCCTGCCCACACTCCTCCCCTTCCCCTGATTTAAATTGTACCGCCGTGATGCAGCCAGTTTTTCATGCGTTAGGGCCTTTTCGGATGTGATAAGGCCCTAACACATGCGATAACGGTACATTGCAGTCTAAAGAATGACCCTGTTAGTGTGTTAGGTTCTTTATGAGAAGGCAGTGCATGTTCAGGATTGCTGTGATTTGCTATATGTATGTTTTTCTTAGTTTTGTAGGTTTTGTTCTAATACCTTTTCCTTCCCTCCATCATTTGAGGTATTTTTTTTAAGTCTTACAGACTTATTTCCTTGCATTTACTAAGTTTATATAACCTGATTTTTCTTTCAAATACGTATATATTTGAATCACTGTTTAAATTCAAATAAAAATAAAGTAATAACAACAAATGGATTTTATGCATGAAAATTGCTACAATATATGCCATTGAATTGTCTATAGGATTTACCCACATAAGTGCCCTTGGCTTTTGAAAATTGCTACAATAGTAGTTACATTTACACGTGTAAGTCCTTTGGAAAATTACCCCCGGTCAAAATACTGTATTATTAATGGAAAAAGTACCCTCCTTTGGTCAAGGTAGAAGTATTAGCACCAGTGAAGGATACACAGCAAATGTACTGTAAGAGTGGGATTTTATGCATATTTTTAACTGTGATCAGATTATTAAGTTTTATACTATGTATTTACTGTGATGTTGTTTTCATAGTTCAGAGTTATAATCAAGTCCATAATGATTATTTGCTTATTGGATTGGATTCAGATTGGCTTGGCACTATCAAAACTACTCCAGTATGAAGCTGCATAGCATTCACAAAATTATGACTCATCTTTCATATTTAGATCTGTAATATTTTGCTTATTTGTTCATCTGTTACCAAAGACTTGAATGATAGAAATGCTATCTTCTACAGAATTAGATTTTGTGCAGAACTGTTCATCTGGGATCCCCATATACTGTAGTTACAGATGGCATCATTTCAACATTACTCCCACACTTCTCTGCCTTCCACTGAAATGCATAATTGAGTTCAATGTGCCTTGCATAAGTTAAAACCTTGCTCATTCTATTCCACCTTGGTTAGCTGATCTTTTAATCCCTCATATTCCAAAACATGGTTTTGTTTGAAAACCTACATTCTCTTCCTGTTTTAAAACTTTCTCATTATTGGGATTTTCAAATAATTTCCAAATACTGAGATAACGTATGCCATACAAAAATAATTAAGAGCAAATAATAAAAACTAGTACATTTTCATCAAATTATAAAAGAAAACTGATTTCTACTCGTAATTTGTGAGAGAAAGATGATCATGTACAGTAGTTAATTGCAATAATAAATTATTTCAATAAATATCAGGAGATAAAGAAAATATTTTTTTTCCAATTGAGATCTAAATACAGTCCCCAGAATAATTGCAATGTATTAAGTAGAAACAAAATTGAACCTCTACTGGAATTATAGCCAAATCAATTTCAGGATCAGATGACAGTTCCAACAAAGGGACATCAGGGAGATCCTTTTTAAGAGGTAAAGTGCTCATACATAAATTCTACATCCTAATCAGTTCCTTATCCAAAAGCAGTTTTGCACCATTTATTGCCATTAGACAGAAACTTAACAAATTCAACAGTCTCTTATTTGCAGAATTTAGCACTGCCATTTCAGCTTTGACCAGAAGAAAGTCCGCCCTCAAAGAATCAAATTAGTTACGCATATTCTTATCAACTCAAGGGAAATCTGAAAACAATATGGACTCTTTACATGATCTTTTCTTTATCACTTTCTGCTTTAAAAGTTACCAACAATTTCACTCCAAGGATCTGAACACTGCTTTTCGGCATGAAAATGCTGTTCTCCAACTATCAACTTTGAGAGTCACCAGAGAGAGATCCTTTTTCTATGGGGCATCTTTGATACTAGGAAGCCCATAATATTTGTTCAGCCTCAGACTTTACTAGTTCAGATTTTGAGTTTGAGTAAAGTGGTGATTTTCTCATTTACTCACCCAGGATAATTGTTTTCAATACAATCTTTTAAATCAATTATTCTTATATCCTCAAAATCTCAAGTTGTCTCTGGAATGCAGTTATGTCAAATCAAAATAGGTATTGCACTTTTATTTGTGTTACAGTTCTGTTTGATCATGTCGACTTTTTACTTGAAAGTTTTAATGTCCCTGTCCAAATTTATAGCAGATTCATTATTAGTCTTCAGCTTTGATTCCATAAAGTTAAATCTTCAGCTAGTTTTTTTTCATAAGAGATTCATAACTATAAGCTTATTTTAATTTGAATTGATAATTATAAGCTAAATAATTTTGCCTCTTCTACCATAAACACATTGAACAAGGTCAAGTGCCAAGTCCTCAGTTGCTGCATTTGGCTGCACTGACCACATATAATTCAACAAGGAACTAGAGATGTGAATCGTGTGATCGATCGTCTTAACGATCGATTTCGGCTGGGAGGGGGAGGGAATCGGATCGTCGCCATTTGGGTTTTTTAAATATCATGAAAATTGTGTAAATCGAAAACCGGCACACTAAAACATCCCTAAAACCCACCCCGACCCTTTAAAATAAATCCCCCACTCTCCCGAACCCCCCCCCCCCAAATGCCTTAAATTACCTGGGGTCCAGTGGGGGGGAGGGGGGGAAAACCGGCATCCCTAAAACCCACCCCGACCCTTTAAAATAAATCCCCCACCCTCCCGAACCCCCCCCAAAATGCCTTAAATTACCTGGGGTCCAGAGGAAGGGTCCCGGTGTGATCTTTTACTCTCGGACCTCCAGTGCTTGTAGAAATGGCGCCGGCGCTACCTTTGCCTTGTCATGTGACAGGTCAAAGGTAGCGCCGGCGCCATTTTGTTTTTTGTCCCCCGAGGTCAGGAGCGTAGGAGATCGCTCCTGGACCCCCGCTGGACCCCCAGGAACTTTTGGCCAGCTTGGGGGGGCCTCCTGACCCCCACAAGACTTGCCAAAAGTCCAGCGGGGGTCCGGGAACGACTTCCTGCATGTGAATCGTTTTTCCGTATGGAAAATGGCGCCGGCCATACACCGTATGGCCGGCGCCCCGAATTTCAAATCACCTCCTCCTCCTCCTTATTTCTTAACGAGACTATAATGTACGACCACCCCACCCACACCCGTGGCCATCTAATCTTAACCTGAGCTAGGTCCTTCTTTATACATGTGAGTAATGCTCGGCATGTTCTGGAGCAAAATATCATCCCACTGCATGCCACGCCGACTGAACCATGCCAGCTGCCATCCCATATGCTCAAGATCCAAGTTCTCCCCATACGGGCATTTCAACGCTCTTCTCTGTGCTCTGTGTATAAACGAATGGCCCACAATCCAGGCACATCCGGTCCCACGCTTTCTCCCCCATAGCTCTGAAACAGAAGACAAACCAGTTAGCGCATATACTCTGTTCCCCCCCGCCCCCACTCCCCTCCCGTTCTTTCCCCCCGTCTTTGGCACCCTACTGACCCCCCCCAATGTATGCCCAGAAAGTATTGGACTTCCATCGCCCTATGCTTTGAATCCCCACTGCTGATAAACCCGCTTCGGCTGCTGACGTCGCCGCCCCGATGCGGAATCATTGCAAGCTCTATTGCCTCTCATCTCTGCTGTCCTTGCTAATGGCCATGCTTAACACCTGGGCAAACTGATATCTTGTTAGCGCCGATCCACTGTCGGACGTCTCCGCAAATATTGTGCTGCGGTCTGCACTAGACATACTGCTGCGCTCTCGGCTGGTAACAAATGTACCCTTCCCTTTTTGATCTGTCTTGGACTTTGGGAGAAACAACATCACCGACGTCATCGAAACCCTTACACATGGTACTGTGATTTCCTTTTCCTTCGCACTCTGCCGCGATTTTGCTGCCAACTCGCTAATCCGCATGGCACCGAAGAACGCCCACAAAAACGCCACTCGAAATAAATCCATACCATGACCAGCATACTTGTGCAAGCTGGGCCGACACCCTGATCAAATCCTCATATCGAATTGGTAACCTTGTGTCCTTGTGCTCTCCTAAGCCCCTTTGCCAACCACCCAGTACCCGTCTCAACTGAAAACTACTGGTCGGGTTTCCTCAACCCTTAATTTTTTTGTAAAAAAGAGAAACCGGCCAATCGTGCTCTTACTGTGGCCACAGAATAACCCAATTGCTTTGCCCACAACGCAAAATGGACCAAAAAACTTTCTGATACCTGCCCCCCGTTCCACCCGCATTTCTGTAAATAACTCATCACTGCTGCGTTTCCTTTTAAATATATCATCCACGTGTTTGGGGCCACGGAGCTCTGAATCAACGCCCACTCCTCTTCCTCCTTTGGTTCCTGAAAAGATCTGCCGGCAGCCCCGTGCCTTGTGTACCTCGAACCTTCGTGAAACAAACAAGGCATCAGCCTCACCTGTTCCCTTTCGACCCTATTCTCCCCCATGCCCCCCACTCTCCTACCATAACCTCCCTTATTCCCTTGCACCACGACCCCCCCCCCCCCCCCGTAATTTCGGGCTGACAAATACTCATATGGCGATCTGCTACTCAGGATATTCTCCTGACAGCCAGCACACCTAAACAAGTCTGTGATTGTGTCCTTTGTCTATTATTTATTGATGGGTTATTGGTTTGTTTTTTTTGCTCTATATGGAAAAACTGTCTAAGATAAAGCATAAACAAAACCCTTTAATCTCCAGGAATTCTTGCTTGAACCTGTGTTCCCCACTGTGTCCTGAACTCCCGTAATGAACGACTTGTTGCACTAACAACTTTAACCTCTCCTCTCACCCTTCCTCCCACTATACGTTGTCCTGATAAGGAAACCCTACCCCTGGGATCCCCATGTCCCCCTTATCCTACTGTGCCCTCCTACCCAGATTACCTGCGCCCACTTGACTTATCGCTGCGACTTGCCGCCAGCGGATTACCCTTACATTTTTGTTCCCTTCATGTGCATTTTGGTGTTAGCCTGTGTGCATTTTGAACTGGGGTGGGTGCCGTTGCAAGCCGAGCAGGCATGTCTGAACTTGCACTCGAGGAATAGACATGTAGCTTTGTTAAATCTCCAACAAACATCATTGCTTACCGCTGCAACTTTTTGCTCCTTGCTCCCTATGCCACTGCCCGCCATCCCCTTGTCCACCCCCGCATTGCCACTTGAACTTCCTGTTCCTCCGCCGAATCCTCCTGTTATCCCTGGCCCTGCTTTCCCTTGCTTTGCACTCTTGTTTGTCATCTGAGTAAGCCAAAGGTTAATGTACTGCATGCCCCAGGACATGAATTTATTCCCCACCATCTTTTCCCATAACCTTTCATCGTTGTTGAGCCATGCCCAACCTTTGTAGTCCTTTAATGCTTCTAGGAGCGCCCCATGTTGCCCCGGCTGGTAATGTCCCACTACGCTGGCAAGATGTAGGAAACCCCGCATCCAATTGAGGATGTTCTTGGCCACTTTGATCCCCGTATCTCTCTCGCTCTTCTTCTTGCTACCCTTCCTCTTCCCTTTCTTACCCCCCCCCCCCCCTCCGGCCTTCCAATAATCTAAATATGTTAACATATCTTCACCTCCAAATTCTGCTGCGCAATTTACTTGGTATACCCTCCTATAACTCTGTCAACAATGCCAGCACTGAGTGTCCCATATCCTGGCTCGGCCCAAACCCACTATTCTCAACTCTTCCCCCGTTACTGGAATCCGAAGAAGACTCCGTCGAAGAACTGCTATCTGTGGAGGAACTCGATGAGGTACCTCTCCTTCTCTTTGAACCTTTCCTCCGCCACTTATGTATGGAACTCTCCCCCGCTTTACCTTCCTCCATGCTGGTTCGCCTGCTCGGCGCTGCCTCTCCACCTCCTCTGTCCCGATTAAACCACACGCTGAGGCTCTCGTCTCGCTGCACTCTCCGGCTGCATCTCCCTCCAGGCCTCCTTCCTTGAAGTATTAGGATACTCCTGCTCCTCTGCTCCTGCAAAGACAAAAAGACTGGCTGCAGTACCCATCCCATGCTCCCTTTGTGCTTCACTCCATCTTCGCCTCCCTGAACCTTCTCTCACCCTCCCATATTCACTCGTTGTGCCCAGCTCCACGCTGTCCCTTGTCACATCTGACCTATGCAGGATATTCACCTGACTCCCCTCCCGACACGACGACCATGCAGGCCATCCCCCGAATCCCTGCCCTCCGAAGTGGCTGGCAGAGGGAAACACATGCTCAGCACCGCTTGGACTCCCTCGGGTTCTATTCCCCGGGCTTTCTCCTTGCCTCCGCCCGCACTCACCACACGCCATGGTATCCGTTCCTCTGTCATGATCTCTGTCTCGTATCCCATGTATCCCCACTCCATGAAGGCCTCTGCTCCAACCTCGTCCTGTTTCCCCTCGCCTGGGTCTCTCCTCTTCTCCTCTCAGCCTTCCTCGCCGCACGCTGTATTCACCGAGCCCTCGCTGTCCTGCCAAGCTGATCCCTTGCGACTCCATCCTTCTCCTGTCAGCTCTTCCTCTCACATCCTCCTTCGCATTCCCGGCCTTATGCGCACCCGGATCCTCGGCACTCGCTTCCTCTCCGGCCCCAATCATCACTTTGTGCCCTGCAGTGGTTCCAAGGCTTCTCCCTGCATCCTCTGGCCTCTGTGGCATGTCCAGCTCCCTCCCTGATGCATTTAAGGACAAATCAAGTGAGAACCCTGCCGGTACGCTGACGTCTCTCTGCACTGTCTGACCTCCCTCGCTGGGTCCCACCTCCGGACCGCTTTCGCCCGAGCTAGCTCCTTACCACAACTCTGGGATCTCTACCGGGGGGGGGGGGGGGCGGTATGGCCACCCGAGCCGGCCTGGTGAAACATGCCGCCACTGCACCTCGGCATCCGCGTTTTTTTTATGATGACCCCACTCAGCCCCGACCTACCACCTCTCTCGCTGTTCTCCGCATCTTCTCACTATTATTAATTAATTTATTTATTTATTTATTTCTGTTTTTCTTTTGAAAACACCTGAAAAAATGGCCTGCCAACAATTTGCGCGCTTCTTCCCTCCGGGCTGCCCGCTGGCTCTGACTGCTGCATACCCCTACTTCACGGTGTCCTGGCCAATGGGAGGACAGCATTCAAACTCGGCAGTAACCGCCGGGTCCCCTTCCCCCCCCCCCCTTTGGATTCTCCTACCTTTTTTTCCTGCCCTGCTTTCTCTATCCCTCCCCCTCCCCTCCCCCCGAGCTTACCCTCGGCTGCGTTTCGCGCGTTTTCCCCCATGTTATATGCTCGGCGCAGGATGGACCTGCGCAGCTTGTCTTTTATTTTCATGTGAACTTTCTCTGAATTCATTTAAGTTGAATTCATATGTGCCATCAGGGAAAACTGAACCACTTAAAATTCTCTTAGAGCAGTTAAATCTTGGCTGAACAATCAAAGTGTCTTCAAATTGAGGAAACCCTGACTTAACTCAGCCTGAACTAACCTGCTATAAGAGAGAGCGATATATCTGATCCCCAGACTACAGCTTTAGTTCAGCTTGAGTTTGGGCTCTTATATGGCAGATAGCTGTAGCACCATACATCTGGAGATATGAATTTCAGTTGTTTGATGTGCATACTCTGTAACTCTTCTGTTCCCATCTGATTCATTCCCAGACAGCAATCACTTGGCAAGAGTAAATGTCCTGAATTTGCACGCATTTCCCATTTCCTTCTTGACATTAAAATTTATAGAAACCAAAACAGTTCCAGTTGACCACAGAGCAGAATACATTATATAATAGTGCCCACAATAAATTGAAACAAGAGAGAGAGAGAATGCAGCAGAATTGTTTTACAATCTTTGCTTTTTTCTTCACTTGATTACTGCAATGCCTTATTTCTTGGAATACCTGGCTCCCATCTTAGACCATTGCAGCTTCACCAGAATGCAGCCACAAGAGTGTTATGTGGGGGGAAAAATTTTGACCACATCACCCCAAACCTTATTGAATTACATTGGCTACCGATAAATCAAAGAATTGAGTATAAGTCTCTATGCATTCTATTTAAATCTATAAATCACAAACAAACTGAATGGCTAAATGCTTTATTACATCTTCACACTCCACAAAGGAACCTTTGTTCAGCTAATAAGTGTCTTTTATCAATATCATAAATCAAAATGGCGCATCTATCGGAGGTTAGAGAACGGGCTATCTCTGTTGCAGGCCCCAAATAATGGAACTTGTTACCCGAGGAACTTAGATTACAAAAGGACATGAAACTCTTTAAAAAAAAAAAAAAAAAGCTGAAAACATTACTATTTAAAAATGCCTATGAATTAGCAGCAGAGAAATAATCAATATATTTGTTGGATCCTCCACTAAGCTGTTTCCTTGCTTAAAGTTGTAACACCTGGCTTTACTTCATATTTGTTTTACTTTGTTTTTACTTCCATTTTTACTTTCTTTTACTTGCTAGGTTATTTTAAGTTTTGTATTTTTATTTATTTAGTTTTATTATTTAATAAAGTAATGCACTGTTTATATTTTGATTAATTTTTAACCTTGTTTTTTACGATGTATTGTTATGTATTTTCTTATCTGTATGACTAATTGTATACCATCTAGATTGTCCACAGATTGACGGTATATAAAATAAATAAATAAATAAGATGATTGTGGTAGGGATTGGAAAATGGGGTAACAAGGAGTGGAATATCTTCCAGGAGATATGCTAAGAAAGTAGCAAGCTCAGTAGATTGCAAGTGACTCAGAAAGAAAGAAAAATGACAAAGCAGAGATTTTCAAGGGGTGCCATTCAGAATAGTTGAATTTTATCTTAGATTAAGAAATAAGATATATCAAAATACAAAGAAGAAAAAGACCAACCCCAAACTAAAATCTGTCTGCAAGTACAGAAATAATTAGAAAATCTAGCAGAAATGTAAGTACCCGTGTAACCAGGTTTCTGGCAGGCTACACAGGGGACCTAGGATGCTGAATGTTTAGGCAATATGCTAGTTTAGGAAAATTGGGTTTTACCTGCTACTTTTTGTTCCAGTTATACCACAGATCAGTCTAGAGAAGTGAGTTTTGCATCCCTACCAGCAGATGGAGGCAGAGAAAAAAAACTAATAGAGTGCCACCTGAAGTCCTCAGTATGGAACTATACCCAAGCCAAGATGAATATCCGGCAACATTAACAAACTCCCCCTTCTAAGGCAAGCAGGAATCAGGTTGGATTCCCTGATCTGGAGCCATGTCATCCAAACAAGGAACTGAAAACCTTCAAGTAAAACAAGGTGAACCACATATCTGCAGTATTCACAATCAGATACCTCTGAGACTTTTGCAACTATGGGATTGAGCTTCTGGACTGATCTGTGGTATTCCAGGAATGAAAATTAGAAGGTAAGACCCAATTTTCCTTTCCTGATCATATCCCAGATCACTCCAGACAAGTGGGATGTACCCAAACCCCTCTACACTGGGCAAGAATCTGAAAGACCAGAATACAATACACTTTTTTTCCCCAAAGGATGCCTCCTGCTGGGCTCGCACAGCCACTCTATAATGCTTGGTAAAAGTGTGAAGCAAAGACCACATCACTGCCCATCAGATCTCTTGTGAAGATACCAACTGACACTCCACCCAGGAAGCTACCTGTGCCCTGGTAGAATGGTCACACAACCCTTCCAGAACCATGCACCCCTTACAGATATATGCCAAAGAGATTGCCTCCTTCAGCCATCATGACACATAAGTCTTGGAGGTCTTAAAGCCTTTCTTTGCCTCGCTAAGCAAGACAATAAGATGATCTGATAACCAAAACCCATTAGTGACTTTAAGATAAATCAACAGAAAATGACGAATATCCAATAAATGTAGTCCCCTCGCATATAGCACCTCTGTTGCCAAATGACAAAACATGGAGAGCTCCACTGTCTGGATAAGATAAAAAGAGGAAACCATCTTCAGCAAAAAGGAGGGTATTGTATGTAACAAGACACCATTGTCCAAAATAAGCAGGAAAGGATCCCTGCATGACAGCGCCTGCAGTTCTGAGATTCACTTGGTTGAACACATCTCCACCAAGACACCATCTTCAGAGTCAGATGCTTCACAGAAGCATGCCTCAAAGGCTCAATGGGAGGACCACAAAGAATTCTTAGGACAAAATTAAGATTCCAAGGTGGACACATCCAATGGTCCAGAGGATGCAAATGTTTTGCCCTTTTTAGAAAACAAGTCACGTCCAGATGCTGTGAGAGTGGTCTCCCCTGAGGTTTCCCTTGAAGATACCCCAAAGCTGCTACCTGTATCCGAAGTGAATTATAGGCCAGATTTTTTGACAAACCTGCCTGCAAAAAGGCTAAGTTCTGCAGAACCTTTGCATGCAAAGGATAGAGACCTTCCTCCATACACCACGACTCAAACACCTTCCAAACCTGGACATAAGTCAGGAAAGTAGAAGGCCTCCTGGTCTGCAGCAATAACCACTTCTGAGGACCCTTTCAGGCTCAATCATTGTCTTGCAAAAGCCAAGCCGTGAGACAGAAGTGATCTGCCTGATCCAAGAAGATGAGCCCCTGGTGCAGTAACCCTTGCAGATGACCTAATCTGATGTGTTCGTCCGATGTGAGATGCACCAGTTCGGCGAACCATGGGTGCCGTGCTCCCTCTGGCACTACCAACACCTGGATTACGCTCTATGCATCTCAAGACTCACCCTTCTAGGGGGCCATGGAGAAAACACATACAGGAGAATGTCTGTTTGCCATGGGTGATCTAACATGTTGATCTCTTCAGAACCAACTTCTCTCCACCGGCTGAAGAAATGATGTGCCTTGGCACTGACTCGCAACTCCCATTCCCCTGGATCTAAAGCTGCCTGCTGAGAAAATCCACCTGCACATTATACACTCCGGCCACATGCGGTACTGTTATCCCTGCCAGGTACCATTCTGCCCAGGCAAACTGTTCCTGAGCCTTCTGAACCATTCCAGGACTCCTTGTCCTGATGGTTGATAGATGCCTCTCTCACTATTAATCCCGTTCCTGCAGAAGAAATGAAAGCAGCAATCTGCTGACTGCTCTCACTTCCAACTGATTTATAGAAAAGGATGCTTCCCTTACTGACAATCAGCCTTGCGCTGTTTGACCTTGGCAAACTGCTCCCCAACTCTTGAAGCTGGCATCCATGTTCACTACCACCCAGTCCAGAATATCTAGTTCCACCCATCTCTCCAGATTAGGACGTGATAGCCACCAAGAGAGACTGGACTTGGCACCCCCCTGAAGTGGCAAAGGAAGCTGAAACTCCTTTGAAAGTGGACTCGAATGATAAATACGCCCTTTGCAGAGACTGCATGTGAGCAAATGCCCACAGCACCAACTCAAGCGTAGAAGCTATAGATCCCAGGAAATGCAAATAATCCCAGACCCTGGCATTGGAAGCCGTAATAGTCACTGCACCTGTGACTGGAGCTTGGTTACCCTCTCCGATGTAAGAAAGACCTTGTCCACTCGAGTATCAAACAATGCCCCCAGATATTCCAGCAACTGGGATGGGACCAGGCTGCTTTTCTCCAGGTTCACCACCCAGTCCCGAGACTTCAACAGAGATGTAACCTGCTGTACTGAGCATAACATTCCATCTCTGACTTTGCCCAAATGAGCCAATCATCCAAGTATGGATGAACTAGAATCCCTTCCCTCCTCAGCGCCGTG
Source organism: Rhinatrema bivittatum (assembly GCF_901001135.1). NCBI lineage: Eukaryota > Metazoa > Chordata > Amphibia > Gymnophiona > Rhinatrematidae > Rhinatrema > Rhinatrema bivittatum. The sequence goes on from NC_042619.1 coordinate 111,754,536, forward strand.
GCAACTACTACCATCACCTTCATGAAAGTCTGCGGTGCCGTCACCAAGCCAAAGGACAGAACTCGAAACTGATAATGTTTCACCAACAGCATAAACCATAGAAACTTCTGATGATTTGGACGTATGGGGGATGTGGGGGATGTTTGCAAAGGGGAGTATCTGGTGTCTAACGACACCAGATACTCCCCTTTGCAAATGTATGGGGGACGTATGGGGGATGTTTGCAAAGGGGAGTATCTGGTGTCTAACGACACCAGATACTCCCCTTTGCAAACCGCTGTTATGACTGCTCACAATATTTCCATGTGAAAATGCAGCACACACAGCACTGCATTGTCCTTCTTCAGATCCAGAATGAGCCAGAATGTACCCTCCTTCTTCAGAACTGCTTTTGTGGAGGGACCAGTACTATGGCGTTGAGACTTTGCAATCACTGCGTTTCTTGCATCACCTCCCTCCTGACGCAAGATGTGCAATGTGACACTACATAAGCCTCTCTGACTGGACATGAAAATTCTAAAGTTAGCTGTCTCTTATCAACTCCAGCACCCATTGATCTGTGCTGATTCTGACCCACTCCTCATAAAACTGGGTTAATTTCCCCCCAACGGCCTCGACCGAAAAGTGGACCAGCCTGGCCTCATTGAGAGGCCATACTTCCTCCAGCTCCTTGTCTGGAACTATCTAAAAAAGGCCTATGTGCTCCTCTAAAGGACTGCTGCCTTCCCACTTGTCCCTGGAAGGACAAGTGGGAAGGACAAGTCCCTGGAAGGACAAGTCCCTGGAAGGACAAGTGGGAAGGACATTAGGCGCCACCCTCAGCCCTCCTCCGGGCCGCGAAGCAGCCAATCCGCGCCGACACCAGCCGCCAATAGCAGCAGGGCCAGGAGCCCTTTAAATCGACCGCGGCGACGGGGATTTCTCCCTTCTTACCTGCACCAGCGACTCTGAACGTGCGAGGCCTGCGCAGCCGGCGCCGAGACCCACCGGGGTAAGGCCCTGTTCGCACCCTTGCCCCCGGCAGCCCCCAGCGCCGACCACGAGGCACAGAGCCGCGATCCGAGGCGCCACCCTCAGCCCTCCTCCGGGCCGCGAAGCAGCCAATCCGCGCCGACACCAGCCGCCAATAGCAGCAGGGCCAGGAGCCCTTTAAATCAACCACAGCTCCTAGGCGTCGCACGCCGAGCGTCGCACGCCGAAGGAGCACGACAAAGGGGCTAGCCCCTTTGTCTCGCCCCTTCGTTGCAGCCCCGATCACCACCCAGGGAGTTCCTACAAATAAACAAGGGCCCCATGCAGACGACAACACCTACCTGGGGATAACTACAGCTACCTGAAAATCAACTAGCCTAATACCGCATCATCGAAGCCCAGGACCTAACAGGATCTACAAAGACCGGTCAATTAATCCTGAGACCAACGGTGAGTCAATAGCAATCGTTCACCATTCACGAATGGCCCCTTAGAACTATTTGTCTCATGTAACTATACCGCTAAGATCTCTACCCACCAGCTATTCTACAAGACTGTCTAAGAATATGTATATGGACAACAATACCACTTGAATAATAATATTAATTAACCTCTAATTTCACTACTCTCCCACCCAAATACAATCTGCTACTACTTTCTCCTATGCTAATGTTACCTGCTGATGTTTTTAATTGTAAAATTGATTTGTCTATGTTAATGTGTTCCCTACACCCTGACTACCTGCAGTAAACAATCTTTATACTCACACCGATAAATCTTTATACTCACACCGATAAACAATCTTTATACTCACACCGATCAACTACATACCATACATGTGTTCCCTACACCCTGACTACCTGCAGTAAACAATCTTTATACTCACACCGATCAACTACATACCATACTACAACCCATCCATTACTCAGCAAAATGGGTTATCAACACATCCAACACATTCCCACCATCACACACTTCTACACTTCATATAAAGTGATCCAAGACACCTACCATACAATACAACACAGATCACTTATACCCGTAATGGCGTCTCCCCTTACACAACTGATTGGCTTAATGACCTTCTCTATACTACTTCTAAATACTCAATCTATTGTAAAAAAAAACCACCTTAATATATGACATACTCACTGACGAATCTCCTGACATATGTGCCATTACAGAATCCTGGTTAAAGGATACTGATACTGCATTAATCAACCAACTCCCCACTGACCTATATAGCATCTTCTCCATTCCTAGACCCAAAAAGAAAGGGGGTGGACTACTCCTTGCCGCCAAAAAGAAATTCAACTTCTCTCTCCAAGCCACACTCCCCCCACCCAAATTAGAGATCAGCTTCTTTAGATCCAGCTCTCTCCAACTCTGCTTAATTTATGCCCCCCCTGGCATCCTAGAAAAGAACCCCTCCCCCCTCATAGAATACATCTCTAAACATATAAACATTGCCAACCCAGCCATCATTCTCGGAGACTTTAACCTCCATGTTGACTGTGACCCCCTCTCCCCTGCATGCGAAACCATACTGACAGCTATGAATGCCCTTGGATTCAAACAGATTGTGAATAACCCCACACACAAAGCGGGTCATACCCTAGACCTTATATTTACAAATACCTTAATCCAAGCTGACCACCCCGTCTGTACGTCCATTCCCTGGTCAGATCACTACCGTATCGATACTTGGTGCACTATACAAGATTCCCCCCAACCATCACAACCTACAAAAACAATTAGTTTCCGCAAACAGGCTAAAACTGAAGATATCATAGAGGCCCTTTCAGAAGAACTACCCAACCTAGACTTCACAGATGCTAACTCCGCTACCTCTTCATGGTTCCAAATCACCACCAACATAGCAGATAGACTCTGCCCCTCTCAAACAAAAAAAATCAACTTAGAAAAGAATAACAAAAAACCATGGTATGTAAATGAACTTAAAACCATGAAACAGAATCTTCGTAAATTAGAAAAATCATGGCGAAGGAACCGCCTCCCTACCACACTATCACAGTTTCGTATTCAATTACATGCCTACCGAAAAGCCACAGAAAAAGCAAAGAAAGATTTCTATGCCACAAGAATACATCAATTCCAATTCAACCCGCAAGCCCTCTTCCATTATGTAAACAGCCTCATTACATCCCAAGACAGAGGCAACCCTGACAATGACGATGAAACAAAATGTGAGAATCTAGCGTCTTACTTCCTTTCCAAAGTGGAAACCATTATGGCACGCTTCACAGCTCATTCTGGCTCCCCAAACTCACCTTCACCTAAAAACACCTCAATAAACTGCTCCATTCAAAGCACTCAATCACACCCACACACAAAAAACCCAACTTCCTCTCTATTGAACTTCGAAAACACATCTGCACTAGAAATTGAAACCACTCTCAAAAAAATCAAACCCGCCTATCACCCCTCAGACAACCTGCCCACCAAAATAATACTCACAAGCCCGGCTACTATAGCCAAACACATCGCAAATATCCTGAACAAATCCATTATGCTAGGCCAAGTCCCAAAGCAACTCAAGCATGCCATTATCAAACCCACTCTCAAAAAACCTAATTTGGATCCTAATGAACTAGCCAACTATCGCCCAGTATCAAACCTGCCATTCCTCTCCAAAATACTGGAAAAGATCATCAACAAACAACTCACAGAATACATTGATGAACATAACATACTCTCCACATCCCAATATGGTTTTCGCAAACACCATAGTACAGAAACGCTACTCATCACCCTCTCAGAATCTATACTTAAAGCCATGGACAACGGACAATCCTACATACTTGCACTATTAGATATCTCTGCAGCATTCGACACTGTCAATCACCTCACACTCATCAAACGCCTCATGGAAATTGGCATTGCTGGCACTGCCCTACTATGGTTCCAATCATACCTTAGTGACAGAAGCTACAGTGTAAAAATGGGTTGTAACAAATCCAACCCTGTCAAACTATCTCAAGGAGTACCACAGGGTTCATCCCTCTCTTCTACACTCTTTAATATATACCTCCTCCCCCTCTGCCATCTCCTTTCTAAACTGGGTATTCAGCACTTTATATATGCTGACGACGTGCAGATACTCATCCCCATCAATGATTCCATTACAAACGCAATGAAAATCTGGAACTCTACGCTATTTGATATAAATAAACTGCTCTCCGATAACTTCCTAGCACTCAATACTAACAAAACAGAGCTACTCATTCTTTCCCCTCCTAACAACCCTTCACGCAGTCTCTCCCAAACACCCTCACTACCCAATTGCCATCCTACCCTACAAGTCCGCAACCTTGGCATCATGATAGATAACCAATTTAACCTCAAAAAATTCATTTCAGCCACCATAAAAAGCGGATTCTTCAAACTCCACACCTTGAAGAGAATCAAACCTCTCCTTCATAACTCCGACTTCCGCACAGTTCTGCAAGCTATGATCCTGTCCAAACTTGATTATTGCAATGCTATCCTCCTAGGCTTACCAAAAAGTACTCTACAACCCCTACAGTTATTACAGAATGCTGCGGCACGTATCCTTACCAACACTCACCGTCATGACCACATCACTCCCGTCCTTCAATCATTACATTGGCTCCCCGTAACCTCCAGGATAATATATAAAGTACTCACGCTCATACACAAAACCATTCATAACCACGACATGCAATGGTTCCCAGAACAGCTCCGGCTTCACACTCCGACAAGACCCACAAGAACACATCACCTGGCCAAACTCCAATTACCCTCTCCTAAGCTCATGAAGCATACCACCTATAGAGAGCGATCTTTCATCACTGCAGGAACTGCCCACTGGAACAAAATGCCTTCCCAACTACGCCAGGAACCCTGCCACAATAAATTCAAGCACAATCTTAAAACATGGCTGTTCAAACTAGCGTACCCTGACTGACGAACTGACTCTCCCCAAAGATGCGACATAACTGCCCTACTGACACTCACCCTCTCTATTCTCCCTCCCTACCTCCCACCCACTGTGGGTATACTCCCCACTTCCTTCCCCCCCGTCCCCTTCCCTTCATTACTTCACCCTCCTAATTATCCTGACTGCTTTGTTTAACTATCTTGTTAAATCTAACTTGTACATATGTATATAATTTTCGTTTTATCATCTCCTGCCCTTGTTAACCCTCTCCCTGTTAATGTTTTTATTGTAAAGCTAGTTGCTAAGTTATGTTACATTGTGAACCGAGGTGATGTTTTGCAAACGTGCCTCGGTATATAAAAAACCCTTAAATAAATAAATAAATAAATAAATAAGTTGAGAAGCTCCTGTTGGAACGTAATCAACTGTTGGGTCATCTGCCAGATCAGCTCCAGAAGACACATGAGGATCCCCTTCCTCCTCAGAATCCATAGCAGACTCTACCGCACCACTTCCTAGGCCCAGGAGATGGAGAATCCCCTCCAGACTTCCCTGAAGGGCTCTCTTTGCACATCTTGGCCAGACGCAGAGACTTCTGGGGCAACTGTTGCTTACCTCCTACCCCCTTTTTGGCTAAAAATATCTTGTGAAGGAGAAGGACAAAGTCTGCAAAAAAGGGCTCCGAGTTACCAACATCCTTGCTGACCACCTCTTCAGCCGGTTCTTCCATGCTGACCCAATCACCAGGAACTCTTTGCATTATCAGCAACAATGGAGGAGGAGAATCCCCGACCTCCCTGGAAGCTGCACACTTGCGAGCACGCAGTGACAAATGGCCAGTGATCCCTCGGAATCTCCAGAAGTCTGTGCCACAACCCCTAAAGAACTGGTAACCTGCTGGGAAGAAACCTCCATAGAGATTCTTTCACCCCCAGCAACTCAAGCAGTACAGAATGTACCTGCAGAGAGATGCATTACACTTCCTCCACAGGCCTGACAAACCTTCCTGCGGTCAGGGGCCTGCACCATGTGGTTTAATACACCCAGCTGCATGGCGCAGTCAAATTCGGCCCACACACACTCGCTTTCCCACCCTGGGTAGATACAGAGTATTCCCCCCACTCACTCTCCTGCAATAGTCCTCAGGGTTCATGGTCCAGACACCAGTGGTATGCTCCTGCACACCATACTGCTGCTTTCCTGGCTCTAGGCTGCAAACTACACACTTTTTTTTTTTTTTTTTTTAAAGCTACAGTCCCCAAGGAAAGAAGAAAAGGATAGTTCCCTGTGTCCACTGGCAGACGCCGGTGAAGGGACCACCAAAGAGTTGAGGGAACCAGAACCCCTGGCTTTCAGCCCTCTGGATGCTTCAGGTCGAGACCGCCAGGGATAACCAACCCCCCGCTCGCCCAGCTCTACTCGAGGGATGGCCCATGAAGACACCTAACACCTCAGGGAGCTCATTCTTCTTCTCTTTATTCTTTTTATTATTCTTGCTTCCATTTATTTATTTATTTATTTTTTAACTTCAGGCTGCAGGAGACAGAGATATACTGAGGACTGCAGGTGGCACTCTCATGACGTCAGTTTCATGACGTTTTTTTCTCTGCCTCCATCTGCTGGTAGGGAGTCGGGACGCAAAACTAGGCTCTGTAGTTAGACAATTGTGTGCTAGAGGGAAATAAGTGGAGATTTTATATGCTCATCTACCTAAAATAATAAAACACAAATAAAGAAGATAAAAAAGACTGTCCTGGATAAAGAGAGATATCTTACAAGTAATCTGTGAATGGTACTGGGAAAAATCCTTAGCAGTGTGAACCAAATAACTGTGCCCACTGGATGGGCCAACAGATCTTGTTCTCCCATTATTTATTATATATTATAATGTTACCAAATCATGCAGAAAGCAGAAAGAAGTGATGTCAATGCAGATCTAAAAATAAATCACATAGATAAAATCTGAAAACAAGGACAAAAATAGGGCGAGGAAACTAATGAACATTATGAGACAGAAATGAAAAACAGATGAGAAAAGGCAGTGACAAGAGAAAAGAGAGGTAGAGCCTGGAAGTCTGTCAGAAGCAGAGAAAATTAAAGGAAACAGAAATACTACACTGCTATTCTTCAAAATATCAACTCGTCTGTTTTTGATGCCACTGATTCCTTCTCTGCTCTTATTCCTAGATTCCTTGATATTTTTAATCTAATATATATTGATTTTGTTCTTGTTGATTTTGTTTCAATTATCCTTATAATTCGATGTTCAATGATTTTGTCCATTGCTTTGAGAGGTTTATTGCAATCTGTAAGGTGATTCACAAATGTTCTGAGGATAACTTTTAAACATGCTCAAGCACACCCATATATGCAGCTAAACAGACAGGCGCACACATGCACACGTATTTTATATCGTGTGCTCAAATGCATGCATAGTATATAAATTACACGTAAATAAATTATTTCCATATCAAAAAACACACAAGATATATTTTAAACTTATCTAGCTAAGTGATGACAAATATCTGGCTAAGTAGTAGTGTGACAACTTATCCGGCTAAACAGAGCAGTTTAAGACTTATCCAGCTAAGTCTTAAACTGCTCTGTTTAGCCGGATAAGTAACATAGCCAGATAAGCACAAGGAAAACACTACAGAGGTGGATAAGTAAGATAGTTATCCATCTATCATTTGAAGACTTATCCAGCTATCTTACTTATCCAGTCTTTAAAGCCCTTCATGACCTTGCCCCGCCCGCCACCAGCCTCACTTCTTTGGTTTGTAGCTACCACCCTACATGAGCATTACGTTCTGCTTCACAAAACCTCCTTGAGGTTCCATCTTTGAAGCTGATTAGGCTTACTAAACTAAGAAATAGGATGTTCTGTTTGACCGCACCTGTACTCTGGAATGAGTTGTGTGAGGTGATTAGGGCAGAGGCCGACCTGCTACAGTTAGGAAGGTTTTAAAAACCCCACACATGTTACAATGTGCCTTTGACGCTTAGCCCTTGGGTGTCTTGTATTGCTTCAATAGATTAGCTACGCATTGCTTTGCATTTTAAGTGTGTCCTGTTCATATTGTATTGTATTTTGTGGTACTTGTCTTATATATGTCTTGCATATGCTGCACTGTTGTTTTGTAGGTAAAAATTATCTGGATAAGTGGTGGACATCTGCTATGGGTACACAATTGTACTCCTAATTTTAACAATTTACACGAGGAAATTTAACTTATGTATTTTCCTTCGCACTTCTCAGCTTTCATAGTGTAAATTGTCAAATGTTATAACATTAATGAGTGAAGGAAATTACTAGTTAAACCAATTAGTCCACCAGCTTGCTCAGTCTATCTCTAGCTCATCAATACCCCCTAGTACTTCAGCCTGCATTACCCCCAGTTTACCCAGTCAATATTTGCCTATAAAGAATTATATTCTGACTTATACCTGATAATTAGCACGTGTAAATATGTGCAGGTAACAGCTATATGCACGTCACATTTGCAGGTTTTAAAACAGCATCTTATATGTTCACACTCCCATTATAGCCTCAGCCACAGTTTTGTTTTTTTTTAACCTGCTTTTATGGCTCTTCTCTGATTGCTTGCAATATATTTATATTTAACTTTGGACTCTTCATCTCTGGTGCTTAGGACAACATACAGGGGCTAATTTTCTGGATATTTACGATTAATAATCATCACATATAATGTGGCCTAAGAATTGAGTTAATTTACACAGTTTTGTTACCCTGCAAACAAGCTCTGTTTGTGACCTTCAAGTATCGGAACTGAAAAGCTGTTGGAATGAATTGCTTGTAGAATTGCGAATGGAAAAAGATTTGAAAACTTTTCATAAGCAAGTGAAAAAACCGATGTGAAGGTTCGTCTGATACATCGGTATATAAATGCCAATAAACTAAACTAAACTAAGGAAATACAGTGTAAATTAACCTTTGTTTTATTTCTGTTTTATTATTAGTATTGTTTTACTGAATTATTATGTATGTTTGTTTGACCTATATATATACTCTACATTGAACACTGTGCAAGATGCGGAGAATAAGAACTTTTGATAAATAATAAAGAGCCCTGCTTTGCAATATTAGAGCCTGATTTACTAAAGCTTTTTTACCATTCTGTGTCTATGGAAAAAAAAAAAAGCTAAGGGTCTGATTTTCAAAAGCATTTACATGTGTAAAACTGGGTTTTGCACATATAAATGCACTTTACCTTTGTAAGTGGGCTATTGAAAATTGCTACAATATAGGCCATTGAAATGTCTATAGGATTTACTCACATAAATATGCTTTACATACATAAATGGATTTTGAAAATGGCTATGATAGTCTGTTCCATTTATGCACGTAACTCCTTTGAAAATTCACCTGATAGTACGCTGTATATACACATGTTAATTCCACTGAAAATTCACCTCTATGGAGGAAATTTTCAAAGAAGTTACACGTGTAAATGTAACATACTATTGTAGTAATTTTGAAAAGCCATTTATGTGTGTAAAGTGCACTTACACATGAATTTCCTATGCACAATTCAATGGCATATATTGTAGCAATTTTCAAAAGCCCACTTACAAAGGTAAAGTGCATTTATATGTATAAAGCCCAATTTTAAGGAGGTAATTTTCAAAGGAGTTACTCGTTTAAATGTGACATACTATTATAGCAAATTTCAAAAACCAATTACTGAAGTAAAGGGCACTTACTCGAGTAAATCCTATATATAATTCAATGGCATATATTATAGCTATTTTCAAAGGCCCTTTACTCTGGTAAAGTGCTTTTAGATGTGGAAAATCCTATTTTAAGGGCCTGACTTTCAAAAGTATTTACACACACAAAAAATGATTTTACACATGTAAATGCTCTTTATTCTTATAAGTGGGCTTTTGAAAACTGCTACAATATATGCAATTGAATTGTCCATGAGATTTACCCGTGTAAGTGCACTTTACATGCGTAAATGACTTTTGAAAATTGCTGCATTATATTTACATGTATACCTCCTTTGAAAATTAACCTGTTTGCATGTAAATGCTTTCAAAAATCAGGCACTAAAGACTTACAGCCAAATTTTAAATCCCCCACATGTACAGAAAATGGTTACACGTGTGGCCGGGCTTTGCGCGCACCACGTGCATCTTCAAAGGGGCCTGGCCATACACGTAACTCCCTGTTACGTGTCGAAGTGCCGGGGCCCAGATAAAGGAGTAGTCCGGGGGAGCAGGGAAGGGTAGAGCTGGAGGTGGCCGGTACAGCGGCAAATGGCCGCAGTACCGGGGAAGGGAATCCTGGTGTGTGCAAGTTGCTACTACTCCATTGGAGCAGTAAGAAACACAACAAAAAAATAGAAAGGTAGGAGAAAGAGTTTAGGGGATGGAGAGAGTAGGGAACTGGGGAAGGCCAAGATGCGTCATTGCGTGAATTTGCAAAACGTCACTCTCCCTTGCATATGTGCACGTTACTCTCCCTTGCATATGTGCACGCAGCCCACCAATTTTATAACATGCACACACCAGCACGCGCATGTTATAAAATCTGTGCGACCATCTATGCGCGCGCACAAATGTACCCCTTAATGCAAAAGCCAGTAATAAAAAAGAAGTAGTATTGCATTGTTTTAGTGTCAATGAAAGCAAGCTACCTCAGACACTGACATGCTGCAAGAGAAAATCAGTTTCTCTATATTTTGTTGCCTGCTGCTGTAGAAGAGAAGATAGCCTTGCCCTGCTGATGTACGGTTTTATTGTAACCCTCTAAGGGAGGGTAATTCTCAAACAGCCCACATAAGTTGAAGTCTGTGAATATTTTTTTAACCACAGATTTTATCCAGATTTTTCAAATTGGGTTTATGTGCATAAATCTTATTGAAAATCTGTGGGTGTGCATGGAACCCCAAGCAGCAAGCAGGCCCTTTCTCCCCAGCTGATTTCTTGTTTATATACTGTTGTCCTGTTTTCACAATGTTCTGCTTCTTAGCAGCTTGTCTGTGTCTTTTACTAATGCTGTGCGCATGTTTTACTTTGTATAGTTTCTGTGTTTACTATTATACTGCCAACTGGTTGCCAGCCTACATGCTCACTGGCTTCTATTATATTTAATGCAGCTGCCTCTAAATGGTTAACTGTGACTGAAAACAGGGATTGCCTGAGAGTTTTCTTACCTTGTGGGTCTTTTTTTTATCTCTGGTCAGTACTGGTCAGACCTATTTGAATCAGCAGCTAATCTGGCCACCCCTGCATTATTATTTTCATTTTACCCGTCCTTATTTTAGTGGACCAGATTGTGCTGGCAGCTCTTGACTTCAGTTTGGGCACAGTATGGGGCAGATTTTAAGAGCCCTGCTCGCCTAAATCCGCCCAAAACCGGGCGGATTTAGGCGAGCAGGGCCCTGCGCGCCGGTAAGCCTATTTTACATAGGCCTACCGGTGCGCACAGAGCCCCGGGACTCGTGTAAGTCCCGGGGTTTTCGGAGGGGGCGTGTCGGGGGCGTGTCGGGGGCGTGTCGGGGGCGGGCCCGAACTGCGCTGCGTTTTCGGGGCGAGTCGGGAGCGTTCTGGGGGCGGGCCCGGGGGCGTGGCTACGGCCCGGGGCGGCCCGGGGGCGTGGCCGTGCCCTCCGGACCCGCCCCCAGATCGCGTCCCGGCGCGCTAGCGGCCCGCTGGTGCGCGGGGATTTACTTCTCCCTCCGGGAGGCGTAAATCCCCGGAGAAAGGTAAGGGGGGGGTGTAGACAGGGCCGGGCGGGTGGGTTAGGTAGAGGAAGGGAGGGGAATGTGAGGGGAGGGCGTTAGAGGATTCCCTCCAAGGCCGCTCCGATTTCGGAGCGGCCTTGGAGGGAACGGGGGTAGGCTGCGCGGCTCGGCGAGCGCCGGCTATACAGAATTCATAGCCTTGCGCGCGCCGATCCAGGATTTTAGTGGATACGCGCGGCTCCGCGCGTATCTACTAAAATCCAGCGTACTTTTGCTTGCGCCTGATGCGCCAGCAAAAGTACGCCTATTCGCGTTTTTTGAAAATCTACCCCTAAGGTTCTGTAAATTGTTTTACATTTTAATAAAGTTGGAGTTGAAGAAGCAGTCTCCCCTGTCTGAAAGTAAGGACCATGTTAAGCTATCTGTAAAAGTTTTGCATAGGAAATGCATAGTGGACACAGAATAATGCACAAAAATATACCTTCTTGAGAGCAGATATAACTTTGTGCACATGGATTTATATTCATACTTTAGAAAACTGAAAGTACGCATATAAATCCTGTTCCCACCCCAGATCTGCCCCCAGAATTCCTGTTTAGTTTGTATGTAAAAGTATGCATGAAATCATATTCCACACATACTTTTATAGGCATAGTCACCAGGGCAGCTTTCAAAGAGCTACTTATTTGCTTAAAACCAGGTTTTATGCATGTAAGTGCCTTTAAAAATTACCCCAGAAATAACTGTTTCTTCTGTTGCTAACAACACAACTAGAACTTAATGACAGTGACTACAAGATCTCATGTTTCTTTCTTCTCTTAATGCTTTTTATATAATTTTTTAACTCTAGAACTTTTAAGCAAAGAGCTTCAAAATTTCTATCTTCTCTTTCTGACATCTAATAGAGGAATGACTGAGAATAACTGGTTACTGGATGCTCAAAGTGCTTTCAGTCTCACTTTTACCTAAAAAAAAATAATGGGCATTAATCCATGCTGCTGCCTTTGGGTGTTCATGCCACTGTGTTTGTCATACCCCTCTCTCTATACACTGGGAGCTTTTCAGACTACTGTACTTGCTCTATACCCCTCACTCTGTGCCTTGGGTGTTATTACCATGCATTGGATCTTCAAAAGTAAACCTCTATATTTGCAGTTCTATGTACTAATTACATTTATACAAATATTACACAGCACTAGCAGTATTCTTTGTACTTATGAAAAATGTTAAGATTATTTTATAAAATTTCTAATTCAAATTAACCCAACAACTCACAGATATTCTTTTGAGCCTCATCCGTCCTGATGATGTCTGTATTATGCTTGGTGATATGTACAAACTCAAAGCAAGCTATAAATCAGTCTCACATTTCTCAGTATTTATTTTGATCTACTTATTTCTGACACATTTCCTAGGAGATCTCAGTTGCATGCATCTCATTAGTAATCTGCAATTATTAAATAGTTGTCAGTACACAGGCTTTTGAATGCATGCCAAAGTCTTTCCTTGATTGTATTCATATTCACTGTTTAAGATTCAGGTATTCTGTATTGAGAATGATCAGTTGAGAAAGCAATAACAATCACAGATGTATGCCATCAAATTTCAGTGAATGCCACAGGTATACGAAGAAGCATAAGAGCAAGGTCCCAGTGCTTTCAACTCTTTGTAAGTGCATTTCCATATCCTGGAGTTTTATTCCACTTGTAAATTGATTTGATACTAAAACAGAAAGTCAACATTTATTTTTTTTTCTTTTTAATAAACTGTGTTTTGAGTGCAAGTGAACTAAACTTTCCTGAGTAACTTTAGGTAAATATAATCAATGGCAGAATTACCCGAAACCTGCTGAATTTCCTACTTAAAATTACCTGGACTTCTTTCTGTGCTACTGAATGTGAATCTCTCAGGGTCCTATGCTTGGCTGAAAATAGGTGCCTAACAGGGACGGTAATTTTCAAATGGGCACGCGGGTGCACACATACAAGTGTGTCAGTACTCGCCCAGAGATGCGGCAATTTTATAACATTCACGCACATACACACACATGTTATAAAATAGCTAGGCGCGTGTATAAGTGCACCTAATTTTAAGCTTGTATGCGCCCAGCAGAGTAAATCGGGGTTGAACCGCATAAGTGAGGGAATTGTATAAAAGGTGTGCATCCACGCCTTGACTAGTTTCACTAATTCGTCCATTGGTTTGCTCACTCTAGAACTAGGTCCTCCAAACCTCACTGGTTCTTTAGCTTGCATTCCCCCAGGTACCCCAGACCTCTTAAACCCCTCAGGGATTCTTGGAAATACTTTTAAGACTTACACTTCCTCTATAACAGAAGAGAATGTATGCAGCACCTGACCTGGGCACGCATCCAGGAGCACAGGGACTTGTGCACACATCTCTTGGCCCCGCCCCGGAATGTCTACACCACACCCACATTTTGCCCCTTTATTGTCTGATGTGAGATATTTGCACATCAGGGCTTATGCATGCATGTGAATGGCTTTTAAAATTGGGAGGATGAGCGCACACACACACCTGATTTTGGCATGTGCCCAGGTTTTAAACTTAACCTTTGATAATCAAAATTTACGAGCTCAAGGTATTTTTTAAATATTGGCCTCTCAGTATCAGGCGTGTTGAGTGCAAATGACAAGTCTGAGCCAGGACGTGCTGGGTATTTTGCTCTCTTTGGTAGAAATTTGAATGAAATTGAATGAGCAATTCAAATATTACTGGGGAATCACATGTCAGGGGAGAAGGGAGGAGAGGCGGAGAGACATAATGATGTGCAAAGGACAATTTTCAAAAGACTTTATAAGGATAAAACATGTTTGCTTATGCAAAAATGCCTTTTTAAAACTATCCTGTTCCCTGCTCCCCAAACAGCTGGTTGTAGTAGAGTAAAGCCAAATGATTCTGCAACCCACTAGATCTAGAGTGAACTGCTGAAATCACCTATCCAGTGATTTTTTTTCTGTTTCTCCAAGAAAGATGCTAGGTCTGGGTGGGAGCTGGAATACTTAAGAGCTGACAGAAAGGTACATTTCCCTGAAAAGAAGATGGGGTTGAGCTGCTTGAGCTTGGATGGTGTTTCTAACAGTGAACTTTAAGAATATAATTCTTCAAAAAGATTGGAAAATCTGTGAGTTGTGAGTTTCACCCACTAATACTAACACTTGTTTTCTGGTAATTCTCTCCCATCAAGAGTACAAATTTCAATGAACCCAAGCAACACACCCCTTCTTTGGAATAGTCATTCAGTTAATGTGTGAGAGCAGAGTGATACCAAAATTTTTAGGATGTGTATCAAAACATCAATGTTCAAAGATATTTTTAATGTGAAATTGTAATTTTAGCTGCAACTCCATGGGGTAGATTTTATAAAGTTGCGCGCGATTTCAATAGATACACGCATGTCCATTAAAATCCGGGGTCGGCGCGCGCAAGGCTGCCCAAAATCGGCAGCCTGCGAGTGCCGAGCCGCACAGCCTGCCTCAGTTCCCTCCGAGGCCGCTCCGAAATGGGAGCGGCCTCGGAGGGAACTTTCCTTCGGCCTCCCCCACCTTCCCCTACCTAACCCCCCCCCCCCCCGGCCCTATCTACACCCCCCATACCTTTGTCGCGAAAGTTATGCCTGCTCGAGGCAGTTGTAACTTGCGTGCGCCTGGCCGGCTGCCGGCACGCCATGTTCCGGTCCAGGGGGGCTTGTCCAGAGGCTGTGGCCATGCCCCCGGAATGCCCCCGGGCCTGAACCACGCCCATGGCCCCACCCTGGATGACGCGCCGGCCACGTCACGCTCCCCGACACGGCCTCCGATGACGCGCTGGTCGCAACATGCCCCTCGGCACGCCCCCCCCCCCCCGCCCTCAGGAAAGCCCCGGGACGTACGCGCGTCCCGGGGCTTTGCACGCGCCGGAAGCCTATGCGAGATAGGCTCAGCGCACGCAGGGGGGGGGGGGTTTGGGGTAGGTTTTCTGGGGTTACGTGCGTAACCCTCTGAAAATCTACCCCTATGTGTCATAATTGTGTTATTTATGTGATGTGTAAGGACCTTTGGTTTTCTCTTTAGTAAAGGAGTGTACCATTAAACTAGAGAGGGTCCATGCAGATGGTATTAAGGGTGTGCATTTGTTTGCGATGAAATAGAGATGAGATTTCCTATTTTGTCGCGTTTCGGGGGGGGGGGCAACAAAATGATAAGAAAACCCTCGAAATTTCGTGTGGTTTTCTTATCATTTTTGGGGAGGGGAGAAAGGGCACATTAAAAAAAAATAAACCCCAAACCCACCCCAACCCTTCAAATTTAATTAATTGCAAACCCCCACACTCCTGACCCCCCCCCCCCCCAAGACTTACCAAAAGTCCCTGGTGGTCCAGCGGGGTCCCAGGAGTGATCTCCCCCTCTCAGGCCGTCGGCTACCACAAATCAAAATGGCGCTGATGACCCTTTGCCCTTACTGTGAGACAGGGGCTAACCGTGCCTTTGGTCAGCACCTGTCACATGGTAGGAGCAATGGATGGCCCGTGCCATTTTTTTAAGATGATCCCCATTTTGATTAGTGGCAGCCGATGGCCTGAGAGAGGGAGATCACTCCCGGGACCCCGCTGGACCACCAGGGACTTTTGGTAAGTCTTGGGGGGGGGGGTCGGGTAAGTCTTGGGGGGGGGGTCGGGTATGTCTTGGGGGGTCAGGAGCATGAGGGGTTGCAATTAATTCAATCTGAAGTGTTGGGGCAGGTTTCGGGCATCGTTTCAGGAGGCAGATGAAATAAAATCGGCCCGAACCACGGGAAAACGAAATTTCCCGCGGCGGGCCAATAACGAAGTCCGAACCAAAAGGTTCGGCCGAATCACATCTCTAGATGGTATGAAATAGCTGTTTATCATCTCAATGCACCTGCTATTCTTGTGGATTTTCTGTTAGACTTTCAAGGAGGCAAAAGGGTTTGCCTTGTGTCTCCTAATTTTGATCCCTAATTTAAGGGAAAGGAGTAAGGAGAGGGCTGGCACAACTGGGTGTGCATACTGTGCATTTGCACAGGGTGGCACACCCGCCGGGGGGGGGGGGGGAGGTGGAAGCCAGCAGATTCATGGCCATCTCATCCTCATCTTCCCAAGTCCTGCTTGGCCGGTGCACTGAAGAGCAGCGCGCAGATTCACGGTGGAAAAATGACTTGGAGAGCATGCACTTCCCTCCCTCCTTCCCTCTGCCACTGAAGGCAGCATTATTATTATTTTTTGTTTTACAATTAGATTTCCCTGAGCGTCCCCGGAAGCCTTGGCTGCTGCATCCAGCAAAGGCACATGAAGTGGTGTCGCTGAACAGCTCAGAGTAGCTTGTTTTGATCTAGCCAGTTCCTACTCTGTGTCTTTGGTGCTGGCAGTTGAGAGTGGAAGGAGCTGTATCGGCAGGGTAGGCAGAATTGCCTTCAGGCCTATTTAAAATGGTACAAGGGCTTGTCCTGCAGAAGAACCAATTGAAAGAGAAAAAAAAAAAAAGCAGGGATCAGATGCAGAAGTTTTGGATGAGGTCGGGAGCTCTGTAAAAAGAGAAAAGAAAACAGTGGTGTGTTTGTGTGAATGGGAGCTTGCCTGGATTGTGTGTGTGTGAGCATGTTTGTGTGACTGGGAGACTTCCTGGGTTTTGTGTATGTGTGTGCGTATTTGTGAATGGGTGCTTGCCTAGGTTGTATGTGTGTGTGTGTGTGTGTGTGTGTGTGTTTGTATAAATGGAAGCTTGCCTGGATTGTGTCTGTGTTTGTGTGAATAGGAGCTTGCCTGGGTTTTGTGTGTGTGTGTGAGAATGAATGGGTTGTGTATGTGTAAAGAAAGTTTATGCCATCCTCACTAATTCACAACAAGCTCAAGTTGACAGGATATCAAAATTTTTTAGGTATGGAGAGCAGGGGATTTTTCCATTCTTATTAGTTTAAATTATTGGGTATTTGATGTCTCTGCTATTTTGAAATATTTTGTTGCTGTTTAGGAAAATTATAAACTTTTTATATGCATTCTTATTTATTGGATATTACTCTATTCATCAGCTCTTTGGCAATATTCTTTTTATTAGTATGGTTTATTATGCTTGAGTTATATTTCTTGATTTTATTATTTGATGATTTATGAGGAATGTTTCTGGTTTTCCATTGCTGCAATACATATATGGTCTGATTTGTTGCAGTTTCCAGTTTGATTTCTGTCTACCATTTCTATTTATATTTTATGGTCTCTTTATTCTATATTTGGTGATGGTTTGCCTGTGTTTAGAATCTGTGACTGAGGTGGCACATTCTAGTAGCATGTCGTATCTAGGGATTTATAATGCCTGGTTCTGCATTCCTAATAGGTGGTGTTTTAGGGCCTGGTGTAATATCTGCAATGTTGTTTTTTCATAGATAGGTTTGTTCCTGTTTGAGTGCTGAAAATTAGTACCTTTTTGGTACAGGAAGATTACTATTTCTTATTGTCATTCAGTTTACTCTAGGCTTTCTGAGGGCAAAACCCATTTCTACACACATTACAATGGGCATAACGCCATATGGCTACCCAATGTCTTTTTTTTTGCAGGGTTTTCTGGGTGGCACCACAACAATGCATGCTACAGGCCCAGCCGGTGCCATTTTTATGTACTGGTAGGTGGGGCAAGAGCACCTGGGGATCATTTCTGCACAATCTAGGCATTTTGGACCTGCGGTTGGGATAAGATAGGTTCAGGGCGTGTGTCAATTTTGAAAGTTTGGCTTGTCGGATGGCACAAGGTTTTTTTCAGTGGGGAAAGGGCAAGCTGAGACGAAGCGTGAAACTGACAGATTCTATTGGTGTAATTTATTGGGAAAACAAAAACAATTCTGTATTAAAGAAACAGAATGGGGGGTGGGCAGAACAGTAATTGTTCACACAGGGCAGCAAAAATGCTAGCACCAGCCCTGAGTAAGGAAGTTCCCTTTAGGGGGTCAGCCTAAGTTCACTCAACTGCCTACTTTTAAAGATTGTTTTGGACTCTCTTAAGCCAGTTTTTCAGAATTCACTGTGAGAGCCTTGATACACCTTCACAGTGCAGTGGGGCATCTGCTGTGTAAGGTTAGATCATATTTAGGGGAAGATTCTGGCAGTCTTTTGTCTCCTCCAGAGGATTTAAGCTGTCTTCTATCCCGATGCACAGGAAATACATTTTTGCTTTCACTGTCCTTTTGCACTATCTCCTCTGGAGGCAAGAACGTTTTATTCCACCCTTCATGCTTCTTGTTTGATTTTTCCTCTTTTTGGATTCCTGGAAGTCAGAACATCAAACAACTGGAAGTCAGAACATCAAACAACTGGAAGTCTTTCATCCAGAAAGTTACAGAAAGGTGTTGCAAATTCCATCTAAAGCAAGGGATCCCAGTAATGTCACTGCCCTACCAGGAGAAACAAAGAAGATACAATGTAAAGATAGCAAGAACTTTGTTGCTGTTCAGGAATGTCTTCCATGAAGGGGTGAGAAGTGCCTACCAGACACTAACTAAGGAGTTAAAAGAATCAAGGAAGAGAGTTACGTAACCTTTTTCTGCTGTCTGAGGAGTTAAAGGATATTTAAAGGATTTCTTGGAAAATATTAAATCTGGGATGGTATACATTCTAACCACTTTTCAGTGGGAAGATTAAAGAATTAAATTAGGAGGTAAAGGAGGGCTGAACTAACTTCAATCTACATAATCTGAGGAAACTGAGTAAGTAGGAGAAGAAGAAACTTCAGTGTAAATGAGGGCTTTCAAAGTGATTAAGAGAGTTTGCTAGAAGACGTGAAGTCACAAGTTTATTCTATCTGCTATCTTATTTATTGCTGCTATCAATTGAATATAAAAACAGTAAATATTATTGAACTGTTTCATCAAGCTATCCTTAAAGAAGTTGGAAACCATCATTCTTCTCCTGTGTGTTTATTGGAAGCAAAGACAGAGTAAAGTGCAGTGCTGTGAAGTAAAGGATGGAGACAGGGCTTGATGGCAAAGAAGCAGGATATCTGAGCTATTGTTCATCCCCTGGGAGCCTGGCCTTAGAGACTAAAGCTATCTGTGGAGCAAGGGAAATGTATATAGAGGCAATGGAGGTGTTTTAAGCAGAAAGCGTCTGTCTCTAATTCTTTCTATGTGACCCTGGTTGCCAAGTAAAAGATCCGCTCCACCCAGGGTTACACATGTATGATACTGTTACCCGCTCTGGATATTTTTATTAGAAAAAAAAAACATCTAAATCAGTGCCCAAGGATTAGCAGTAACCAAAAGAAAGAAATAAAGTTCACCAACTACATATAAACTTTTATTGGGACTTTATTTAGTAGTTTTTTATTTGTTTTTGCACTACTATTAGGTTTAAGCCAGGGTTCTTGATACTTTGGTTTCATCTTTCATTTTACTGTATTTATGTAAAGTATATTTCTCTTTCTTGGTAACAGAACATTACTCAATTCAATAAAGTTGTGTTGAATTTTGATATTTATTTTCTTCTAATTATGTGAGGAGGGAAAGGTACAGATTATATATAAAAAGAATACAGGTTTGATACAGTGAACTCATATTTCTATAGTATGGTAAAATAATACTATGTGTTGAAAGTTTATTGCAAAGTGTTTGGAACAAAAGGCCTTGGAATTTGAGATTATAACCCATCCCCCAACCCAGTGATATAAACAAGGCTGGTGCTAGACTATTTGGTACCCAAGGTGAACCTTTACTGATGCACCTCCTCTACCAATGTACCTCCAACAGAGCACTCTGTCCTATCAGTGTCAGTGGCAATTGATCCAGCACATCACTCCCTTCTTTGGTGGTATTGGCTCTGGCACAACACCCCTCATGCTGATGGGATTTTTCCACCCCCAAAAATGTTGGTGCTTTGGGCCAGTGGTTCTCAACCTTTTTCCCATCGTGACACACCTGACGGACAATGCTCACATGTGTGACACACTGCTCATTATAATCCACAGCAAAAATAAAAAGAACACTGGCCCGTTTTTTTATTGTTAAGAATGACAGAAGGGAAAGAGAAGTACCGTACTCTTTCTGAACAGAAATTACATAAATAGTAAACCAGAACAGCACCAATGTCCAGCACTCAAACAGTAACCACCTTACCTAAGAAAAGGCAACACTGAAAATATTCACCAGGCCTTAAACTCCAATACTCCTTCTATTAGGAAAACAGGACATGTCAGGCTGCTATAGAGCCCTACACAGAAACTACACGCCAGCAGAAGACCTCACCTCAGTCATATGTGCAGACCCTCACTTAACAAAGAATAAAGAGACCATAAAGCATAAATAGAAATATGCAGACTAAAACAGAACTGGAAACCGCAATAAGCCAGTGACGTTGTATGCAGTGCAACAAAGGGAAAAGAGCAACATTACCAGCCCTCAAAACAAATCAAGAAAAATAAAATCAATAATCATAAAACCATACTAACAAACAGAACAGATTATTTCAAAACAGATGATGAATGGAATATCCAATAATTCAAAACTCATATAAAAATTTTTTGCACCAATAAAATATTTCAACACAGCAGACACAAAGACCCAATAATTTAAAAAAATAAGGATTAAAAAAAAAAAAAAAGCTCTGCCCTCCATACCAGGAAACATTCAATTTCTGGTGCCCTGACATTGTTGTGAATTAGGGGCGGGGGGGGGGGGGGGGTTGCCTGTAACTTTCTCCTCTCTCTCAGTCACACACAAGCTCTCTCTCTCACACAGACTCTCAATCACACAGTTATACACAAGTTCGCTCTCTTTTTTGTAAGGATCCTAGCCGCTGCAAAACGCAGCGGCTAGGATCCTTACAAACACTCGTCGCAAGGACCATATCACACCAATACTAAAAATTCTACACTGGCTGCCCATCCAATATAGAATACTTTTCAAGGCTCTCACCATCATCCACAAATCAGTCTACCAGCAATCCACCCTCCAACTCACCTTCCCACTTGAATTACATACTTCCGCAAGACCGATCAGAACTGCCTACAAAGGTTCGCTCAAGGCCCCCCCCCAACAAATCATCGGTCCACAACACTATTCACAAGCGAGCTCTTTCAACAGCAGGTCCACTACATTGGAATTCACTTCCACAAGACTTACGCCAAGAACAATGCCATTCAACTTTCAGAAAGAAATTGAAAACCTGGCTTTTCGCAGAAGCCTACCGCTGAAGGATCTCCTCAACCATCACTGACTCTCACTCCCCCACCCCTCCCCAATCCCTTCCCCCCACCCAACCTCACCCTTTCCTTCTCCCTCTGGACATACCAGGCTAATAACTGCCTAGGACAAACCTATGTTTTTGTATCTTACAGTTTTTGTTGATTTATATATTTATCTCTCTCTAATTGTTTCTTAGTTTAAACTCTGTACTGTCTTCCATTGCCCAGGTTTTATGCTCCCTGTTTAATGTAACTTTACTTTCTACCTTGATGTTAATTGGTTTCCCCTCAGTTACATTGTAAACCGGTACGATAAGACCTAGTCTTGAGCATCGGTATAGGAAAAGAAATTAAATAAATAAATAAATAATCATTCATACACATGCTCTCTTGCACTTAAATATACAGGTTCTCAATCGCACACTTATACATACAGGCTGTCAATCACTTACATACATAAAAACATAGAAAATGATGGCAGAAAAGGACCAAATGGTCCATTCAGTCTGCCCAGAAAGTTTATGATAGCATCTGCTGCACCATACAGGTCAACCTCTTACTTAGTTTCCCAAACCATCATCAGGGCCCTTGTTGGTTGCTCTCTGAGTCCAATTCCCTGTTACCTCTTGCCATTGAAGCAGAAAGCAATGTTGCATCCAAATTATCAGGCTTATTGGTTAAGGGTAGTGAGAGCCGCATCAGCAAGTTACCCTTATGCTTATTTGTTTTCCCCCCATACTTATCTGTTTTCCCAGACCATAAAATCAAATTTCCTTGTTGATTGCTGTCTAAATCGAATTCCCCTTTTCATCTTTTCCCCCTGCCATTGAAGCAGAGAGTAGGGATATGCAATAGTTTTTCCCGAATTAGGCAATGTCAACAAAATTGCCTAATTTGGAATGGTTCAGGAGAACCAAAAAATGATTGATTTTTTTGAGTTAGTGCGCGCTAACTCAAAAATTGGGGCCCTCAAAAAATAAAACCCAAACCAAGGGAAAAATGAAATTCCCATGGGGGGGGGGGGCCCTCAAAATGAAGCCTGACATGAAATTTGTACCCGAAACACATCTCTAGCAGAGAGCAATAATGGAGTTGTATGAATGCTTACTGGTTAAGGGTAGTAACCTCCACACCAGCAAGTTACCCAAATGTACTCTTTTCTTATTTCCATCCTCTAGCCTTTAGGGATCCATAGTGTTTATCCCATGCCCCTTTGAAATCTTTCACTGTTCTTGTCTTCACCACCTCCGGAGAAAGGGCATTCCAGGCATCCACCACCCTCTCCATGAAGAAATATTTCCTGACATTGGTTCTGAATTGTCCTCCCTGGAGTTTCATTACGTGACCCCTAGTTCTGATTTCTTTCCAACGGAAAAGGTTTGTCGATTGTGCATCATTAAAACCTTTCAGGTACCTGAAGATCTGTATTATATCTCCCCTGCACCTCCTCTCCTCCAGGGTGTACATATTTAGGTCCTTCAGCCTCTCTTCATAAGTCTTTTGATGGAGACCTCCCAATGTTCTCTCAACCTAGCTTGATGGACTCTCTACCTGAGTAACATCAAGCTAGGTGGAGAGAACATTGTACAAATCTCATCTTGGAGTGAGTTTCCTCACTCCGAGGGCCATCAAATGTTCACAAGATACCACTGTTCTGTTCGTACAACTAACATTGAATGTCAAAGGGGCCCCTAACCCCCTACACTGATACCTAAACCCTCACCTCGCATTACCATAGGGATACAAATACCTATCTAGGGAGATGATATTATGGCCAGTCTCTCTATCTCTCTCTAAGAACATAAGAACATAAGAAAATGCCATACTGGGTCAGACCAAGGGTGCATCAAGCCCAGCATCCTGTTTCCAACAGTGGCCAATCCAGGCCATAAGAACCTGGCAAGTACCCAAAAACTAAGTCTATTCCATGTAACCATTGCTAATGGCAGTGGCTATTCTCTAAGTGAACTTAATAGCAGGTAATGGACTTCTCCTCCAAGAACTTATCCAATCCTTTTTTAAACACAGCTATACTAACTGCACTAACCACATTCTCTGGCAACAAATTCCAGAGTTTAATTGTGCGTTGAGTAAAAAGAACTTTCTCCGATTAGTTTTAAATGTGCCCCATGCTAACTTCATGGAGTGCCCTCTAGTCTTTCTACTATCCGAAAGAGTAAATAACCGATTCACATCTACCCGTTCTAGACCTCTCATGATTTTAAACACCTCTATCATATCCCCCCTCAGTCGTCTCTTCTCCAAGCTGAAAAGTCCTAACCTCTTTAATCTTTCCTCATAGGGGAGTTGTTCCATTCCCCTTATCATTTTGGTAGCCCTTCTCTGTACCTTCTCCATCACAATTATATCTTTTTTGAGATGCGGCGACCACAATTGTACACAGTATTCAAGGTGCGGTCTCACCATGGAGCGATACAGAGGCATTATGACATTTTCTGTCTCTTCTCTCTCTTCCCCAGTGGTTATATGTGGGAAATACAACAGGTCTGGCTCCTATCACAAAGTCTGATAATGTTATCACAATTTGCACTAACTTAGCTCTTCACATAGGTAATTGCAATAACATGAATATTTGCATAAACCACACCCCTTTTGCTATCACATGCGATACTTACCACATTTTGATAAATCCAGTCCTAAGTTAGCAGGATATGCTTATCTGGTTAACTTTCATAATCAGATGTTCTCTGAATATCTACCTCCAGGTTATCCAGATATCTTTAGGATTGCTTTCTGGTTTGACCAAACTTACCCAGATAAATAAATAACTTATCCATCTAAGTTATTTGGCTAAGTTGTATAAGTTAACCCCCACCCTGGAAAACCATGGAATCTCCTCTAATGTACACAGGTAAATTTTATCTGATTAGAATTTTACCTGGATACATCAGCAGTGGTTGGTGCAGCAGGTAATTCAAATGCCATGGTTTGACCGGCTAAGTCCAAATCTAGTGTGATAAACTGCTTAAATATAGATCTCACAATTATGCTCCAGGTGCTTGACTAAACATTTTAATGTAAGGCCCAAACATGCATTTTAGCCCCAATATTAAATATACTGGTTTGTAATTCCAAGGAAATGTCTAAATTACCTCTCTCTGAACATAGGAAAAGTGGGTAATACATGCTTTTAAATAAATACATATATAAACATTAAACAGCATTTGTAAAAGCTGTATATTTTATGTTCTTTAGTATATGAATTGAATGCCTTGATGCCTAATAAATAAGATTCTATTACCCGACTTTATGCTGACACAGAGTAAATTTTAGAGAAAGATTAATGAATGGTGATTCAAAATGGGCACCTTAATAGTCACTTTATTAATTTCAGAAATAGTACACAAAGATTTTAGAATGTATCAATAAATTGTGGAGAACATTAACTGTACCCCATTGAAAGTAATCTGTCTTTCTTTCAGATCAGATCTGGCAGGTAGATTACCCAGGGAGGTATTTTGCTTAAGATTACACATAAAAAGTACAATATTAAATTACACAGAAATAATAACTTTGAGGCCTAAGTTGACATTTATGCCACATTAATAATGTATGTTAAAATAGTGTTTGAACATTCAAAAAGAATGTTTATGAAATGATAAAATCTTCCCTGGGACAATAGATCAGTCATATTTTCAATGTTTCCATTTTGCATGCACAAGGCTCCATTCCAATGATATATTTATACTGTTACATAAGTTATATTTAACCCAGAAATGCTATAAAAATTGTTTTCAGATAATTCAGTCAGCAAATAATACAAATAAAAGCAAGACACTAAGATGCCCCTTTTTTTTCTTTCTGGTTTTCTTTTGAGGTCACCTTTTCCTTTCTATTAGATATGTAAAAATAAAGGTCAACAAACAACTTGTAGGTGATTCTTTTTTATTGCCTTAGCTTAATACATTTGTGACTATCTTTCTAGTGTTATTCTCTCTTAATCAAGAGACCTAGTCAAAAGCTTATCACAGATGTATTAAGTTAGTCCAATAAAATGGTGCCATCTACAAATTGTTTGTTGTCCCTTATTAACAGATCGCAGTGGACTAACATGGCAACTACAATCTTTTGCTTTCTAACTTTGGCTCCATTCAAGAACAAAATACAAGAATGCTCATTAAGGGGTACATTTTAAAAGAGAGCGCAGGCGCGAACAAAAGTACGCTGGATGTTATAAGATACGCGCGTGGGCTCGCGTATCTTATAAAATCCGGGGTCGGCGCGCGCAAGGGGGTGCACATTTGTGCAACTTGCGCACGCTGCCCGTTCCCTCCCCTCGGAGGGAACTTTCCTTCCACCCCCCGCATCTTCCCCTCCCTTCCCCTACCTAACCCACCCTCCCGGCCCTATCTAACCCTTCCCCCTACCTTTATCAGAAAAGTTACTACTGCCTCCGGGCAGTAGTAACTTGCGCGTGCCAGCGCGGCAGGCCCCGACACAGGCCGCTGTGTCGGGCACTCAGCCATGCCCCCGGACTGCCCACATGCCCCCGAACACACCCCCGATCGACAACCACGCCCCTTGGCCACGACCCTGACCGCCCCTTTTTGCAAGCCCCGGGACTTACGCACGTCCTGAGGCTTGCGCGTGCCACCGAGCCTATGCAAAATAGGCTCAGCGCGCGCAGGGGGCTTTTAAAAGGGTTACGCACGTACCTTATGCGTTTAACCCTTTTAAAATCCAGCCCTGTGTGTTAAATCCAGTATATATGTACTTTTGATATATACATTGGGTTCTTTTTGCAAAAGGGATCAAATTAAATGCTGGAACAATTGACCAATTTGCAAATTCAAATAGACACATACAGTAATAAAACTGCACAGAAAACAAAAAATCCACATCCACCTGACAAGTGAGATACCTGACCGGTACCTTATGGAGTCAATTCATCCTTTTAGAGACTGTAAATGAGGCTATGGTGACTAGATATTCAAGAGGATCAGATGAATATCTTGTATGCTATCCCAAGTTTGAAAAGAGATTCCTTGGGAGTCTCTGCAATATTTATTTTCTGTACTACTAAAGGAAAACCGGTACATTGACTCAAACTTTTCCCTTACATCAATCGCTCAATATTCAACCCCACATTGCTTTCATTATTTTTATGTATTTGTTAATTTTAGTATTTATATACAGTACCTAAATTTGGAAGCTGTACAACAAATTATGTACAAAAACAATGCATCCCTGCTCCAAAGAGATTTCAGTCTAAGCAGCTGTTTGAGGCAACTGGAGACAAAATGATTTCTTCCATGCCACAAGGAATAAGGAGAGAGGCAGAACTGGAACCCATGGATCTCAAAAGCATCAAACACCTCTACACAGGACAGGAAAGGTAACTGGGAGCAGAAAACTGAATCTCATCTAGCCCAGAGAAGGGCTCCATCTCTGCCACGAATGTGCTACAAAGCTCCACAAAGGGCATCCCGTGTGGTAAGGGACATGCCTTTGCGTGTATATATACTACTTCTGCTAGAACCCTGGGGCCTTGTCCAACACACACATCAATCACGGCAAATGGATTCATACGATAAAAATCCATAGCCATTGTCCAATGTTTCATCACAGTATGAAGATAAAACGTCATGAGATGTAGTCAAACATGGCATGTACAAAGAGTTTGACATTTCCCCCTTCATACTGAAGAGGCCACAAAAAAGCAAATTAATAATAAAATATAATTTTAAATATTTTCTGTATCACTTATGTAGGTTGTTTATATATTGTCTCCTCTGTTTAGTGTGTCTGAGCTAGATTGTTGGACATGAGTATGTTTACATGTGTACAGCATGGATATAGATAGTGTATGTATATTAGAAAGGATGTGAAGACAATGTCTGAATGAGGGAGAAATGTATAGTTAGTGAATATATTAGGTTGGTAGTATAACAGGTAGAGTTTGCCAAAATGCTATTAAAAAGATGAGTGATTTATGCTTGTTAGTATTACTCTCTCTTTAATAGCAAAAAAAAAAAAAGCTTACAAAATTGTACCTTTGAGATATTTGCGACAGACCCTGTGGTTACATCACCATTAAGACCTGATGAGCCATTAGTTCAGCTAGAGTAATACAGGTTAATGTGAGGGGGAGGTTACCATTTAAATGTAGTCCCTTTCTTTTTGGGGTTTGGAATGGTTGTCCCCTGAGAGTCTATGTTGCAGCTCTCTACAGAGAGCTCAAGAGGCAGTCCCTTTAGCTTTGCTGAGAGTTAGGAGGCAGACCGGTATTTTTTATTGAGTTGTTTTTTCAGGCCTAGTTGGAGGAGCCAGGCAAGCCCTGCTTGGTGGTCTTGAATCAGGACCATCAATCCAGTCCACTCATTGGCTAGTTGAGGTTTTTTTCCTCTGAGTCATTTTTTGGGTTTTAAGATTTTTAAGTGGTAGGAGCCTCATTGGACACCTGGGCTTTTCTTGCACTCAGGGATTAGAGAACCCTGTGTCTGGGATGCCAGGGATAGGGAAGCCCTGCCTCTGTAGCAGTGGTGACTCACTGTGGGGAGTAACACTGGTGTTAAATTCTGTTGGGGAAAACAGACTTTGATTTCAAGACCAGGAGTACATTTTAGCTGCCCTTCCTTCCTGTTTGAAGCAAAGAGAGTTGTTTGCTTCAAAGGGATACTTCCTGTCAGGGATCCAGAAAGAAGAAATAGACAGGGTAAAACCCAAGAAGATCTAGAAGGTTTGCTAACCATGAGTAAAAGAAAGAAAACATCATTCTGGACACTCATACGGTGCTTCATCGCCCTGAGAAGAGAGAGAGATTTACTCTCTGTGCCTTAGACTTTTACTATTTTATCAGATTGGAAGGGGGGGGGGGGTTTGTCCAGTCTAAAGATACCTGCCCACCTGTGAGCCCCACTTGTCCTAATCCAAGAGAGTGGATGTTTCCCTGGCCCTTGAAGAGACTGCAAGAAATAGAAAAAAGAGAATTGTGTGATGCTGCAGTTTGAGTTATTGTGCCATTCATCACCATTGCTGGAACAGTAAAGACTTTAATTTTGGACACTAACACAGTGACTCTAGAGTATTTATTTCACACTTACTGCACCTGCTATAAGAAAAAGTCCCCTTTCCTAAGGAAACGCAAAGGAAAAGGGATATGTAAAAAGGTCACCCCTGAAACATTGGGCCCTGGAAGTAAATCTTCTCTCCCCCCCCCCCCTTCCCGACCCATAAAGTTAGCAAGTAGCACATTTAAGACTAATCAGAGAAAATTTCTTTTTCTCTCAATGCACAATTAAGCTCTAGAATTTGCCAGAGGATGTGGTTAGTGAAGTTAGTGTAGCTGGGTTTAAAAAAGGTTTGGATAAGTTCTTGGAGGAGAAGTCCATTACCTGCTATTAATCAAGTTTACTTAGGGAAAAGCCACTGCTATTAATTGCATCAGTAGCATAGGTTCTTCTTAGTGTTTGGGTAATTGCCAGGTTCTTGTGGCCTGGTTTGGCCTCTTTTGGAAACAGGATGCTGGGCTTGATGGACCCTTGGTCTGACCCAGCATGGCATGTTCTTATGTTCTTATGAATATGAATGAATGAATGAAAGGAAAGAAGGTGGCATGGCACTGCTTCCATAGGTCCTGATTTTGAAAAGCATTTACGAGGTTAAAGTAGGGTTTTACATGTGTAAGTGCACTTTACCAGTGTATATAGGCTGTATATAGGCTTTTGAACATTGCTATAATATATTCTGTTGATTTGCCAATAGGTTTTACCCATGTTAAGTGCACTTAATGCACATAAATGGCTTTTTTTAAACTTGCTATGATAGTATATTACATTTAAACATTTAACTCCTTCTAAAATTACCTCCATAATTTCCCATAGAAAGAAAAGTAAATAATTTCATCAAATTTTGAATAATAAAACATAATGGAAGTGAAAAGGCAAAATACAAGTCCAGTCTGATTTACTTTTGCCATTGAAGATAATTTTCAAAACTATTTGGGGTAGAGCATTTTTGTGCATAAGTAGACTGTGAGGCTGGAGCTATACAATTTTATAAAATACCACATAGTACTGATCTGAAAACGCATGCATATGTATGTATGTATTTATTTATTTAAAATTTACTTGTTTCCCAAACCCTCCATGGTTTGGGGCGGGTTACATAAAATACTTATGTCTCAGTATGTGCATTCCAATGAATGAAAAGCATGTACTTTTGCTACCTGCTTTAGAAACATATACACATATTTTTTTTGCATTTGAAAATAGGCATGTGTACTTGAAATCAGCAGTTTGCCGATACTTGAGACAGTTCACCCATTCCACCTTCAGTTCACCAGGACCCTCCTAGTACTTAACCCTGAACTCACTCTAGTTCACCCAGATCTCCTACCCAAAATCAGTGGACAACAGATAACTCTGATATGAATTGCGCTAGTTAATTAACAGGTGCAAAATTGTGCAAATAAGATGCCTAATGTATTCACATAAATAGCAGTTTCCATGCATACCTCTTGGCCCCACTTCAGAACATCCCTAAACTGCCCCTTTTTTGCATAGGTAAATGTGTTCATGAAACGAAACATGCACATGCACTTTTTTAAAATAGCATGGATGTGAATTCATGATACTTACTTGTCTATAAAAAATATAAATAAATATATGCTCATTTTACGCATGTAACCTCTTTGAGAATTTATTCATAAGGTGGGAAAACATTTATTTTGAGTTGAGGCCTACGGGAGATGAATAAAATCTGAATATCTGTAAGAGTAAATAACCTCTTGATTGACTCAGGGTCAAAGTGAAAGACAACAATTCAGTGTCTATGGTGATGCCACCTCTTGCTCACCCTATCAAATCAAATTGAATATCTGTTTGTCAGCACTGAATAAGTCCAAATTGACCCTATTATGACAGGAAACTTGAATATCTGTACCTATTCACCAAGGCCCAGATTTTACAGGGCTTACGCGTGTGACCGGGCCTTATGAGCGCCGGGCCAGTTTTCAAAGGCCCGGTCACGCGCATAAATCCCTGGGATGCGCAAAAGTCCAGGGGCCAAAGAAAAGGGGTGGGGTGGCATGATCCAGGAGTGGGCGGGGTTAGAGGCCCCCAGCACAGCGGCCATTTGTCGCTATGCCGGGGGATCGGGTGCCGGCGCACGCTGGTGCAAAAGGTAGGACAAGGGTTTGGGGGGGGGTTAGGATAGACCTAGGCAGCAGGAAGGTTAGGAGAAGGGGTAGGAAGGTCAGGCTAGAGGGAAGGGAAATTCCCTCCCAGGCCGCTCCTAAATTGGAGCGGACTGTGAGGGAACTGGGGAAGGCTGTGGGGGTCAGCGCGCGCAAGTTGCACTAATGTGCACCCCCTTGCGCGTGTCGACCCCCGATTTTATAACATGCGCGCACCTGTGTGCACATGGACGCATGCACACGCATTCTTTTAAAATCTACCTCCAAGTGAATTAAGCTCTGGAATTTGTTGCCAGAGGATGTGGTTAGTGCAGTTAGTGCAGCTGGGTTTAAAAAAGGTTTGGATAAGTTCTTGGAGGAGAAGTCCATTAACTGCTATTAATCAAGCTGACTTAGGAAATAGCCTCTGCTATTACTGGCATCAGTTGCATGGGATCTGCTTAGTGTTTGGGTACTCGCCAGGTAGTTGTAGCCTGGTTTGGTTACTGTTGGAAACAGGATGCTGGGCTTGATGGACCCTTGGTCTGACCCAGTATGGCAATTTTGTATGTTCTTGTGTGAAGGCCCAAGATGAGAGAGTGGGCAAGATGAATTGATCATAGAGAATATATTTTGCTTATTTTTCAAATAAAAGCCCAATAACTTTGGATTTTAGGCATTCATGATGTATTTCATTGGATTAGTTTTTACACTTCATGCTTCTTTACTCTTTTTGTCACAGGTGAGTTGCTGAGTACAAATCCAATGTTCTGTCTCTAGTTTTGCCATACTTTATTTGCATAAACAGTAGCAGAAATAGCTTCCAGATTATTATATTTCTAGACCACCATCACCTAATGATTACTGACATGTTTCTGAGCTCGATTATGCAACAGATGACAGGTTACTTGGTTTAGTTTCATTACTGTTGGAGTGGTTTCTACTGTAGGTCAGAATAGGGCTAATGTCACCACCTATGCAGGCATTTACCCCAACATTTCCTGAAATTTCAAAATAAAAGTTAAAATCAGTAGATTTACAGTCTTTTGAATATTTGTGTAGTTATCACTATGCCACCATCTAAAGTCAATATCAATAAAGTCTGTATTTATACTTGATTGACAGATAAATATCAGTATCTATTAGTGAGTAACAGAAAATCCTTCCCTGTCTTCTGCTGGGAGATGTATGAGCAATTCACTGTTTAAATTAAACCAGGTAAATTTTAGCTTAGTACAATTTCAATGGAAATGTTTAGTTTATCCAAGACCTATTAGCACAATCCACAGGAAATCTGAGGAAGTTAAAGCACATTAGAAAAATCCTATGCAATCCAAAGGGAATTTTGTTACATCTACAAATCTGCTTCAGATTTTTAGAAGAACTGGAATTGGATTTTCAGATTTTCTTCCCCCCCCCCCCCCCAAATTTAGCAAGCTGATTCAGAGAAACCTTCAGATTTTTGAAGGGGGTTGTCTAATTTTTCATTGACTTCCTCTATTTGAAAAATACTATGATTATTCATAATCAAGGAGAAATAAAACCTATTATTAATGAGCAACTATATATATATATATATATATATACACACTGTACATGCACATATGTATTTTTTTTCATTGAACAAAAAGGACATTCTGATTAGTCAGGGGTTGTTTGATTCTGTCCTGTTGAGGTTATCTACAAATTTCACAAGATCATTGGGGCATGTCCACATACAAGAACAAGAACATTAGGGAATCCTCTAAAAACTAAATATTGCAATAAATGGATGCTGAAAAGAGTGAACTGAAAATACCGTTCTGTGAAAATACCCCAAAATTTTCATGTATTTTAATATTAGTCGCATTTGAAAAAAATGGGCATCCGGCAACTCTGGCTAGACCTTCCCTGTCAAAAATGTATTCAGGCTTAGCATTGGGACCTAGTGCTGGGCTAGGAATGGCATCAAGGCCTAATGCTGGATCCAGGCTTAGGACTTAATGCTGGGCCTGGCCCTGGCCTAGGCCCAAGCACCAGGCCCAAGTAGTTTATGAACCAGGAAAGCCCAGACAGTGGCCAGCTCAGTTTTTCTTTTTCTTTCTTGATTTTTTTTCTTGTTTAATGTTCTTTTTTTGGTTTGGCAAATGAATCGAATCAAAAAAAAAAAAAGAAAGAAAACCATTAAATGAACCAATACAAATGAAATACAGAACAAAATAAAAATACTAATCAAATAAAAACTTTTGGGACTGCACATCCATACTGTCTAGGGCTGCAGTAAGACACCTCTTCTTTTGCCTTGTAGCTCCAATTATGTTGTATGGGAGGAGGAATTGTATTTATTTACATTCCTTTCCATGGAAAACTGTGAAAGCTGGCACATGATACCTTCTGTCCTTTATTGTTTCATATTCTATTTACATGGAATGTGAAAGAAGTGCCAAAAATAGATCTCAAAGGAGCCATTTGTCTCTCTATACTGGATCTTGGCACTAATCTTTTTCAAAGTGCTTTGGTAAACCCTGCCTAATACTCTCCCTTCTCACACATAGGGGCAGATTTTAAGAGCCCTGCTCGCGTAAATCCGCCCGGATTTACGCGAGCAGGGCCCTGTGCGCCGGTGCGCCTATTTTACATAGGCCTACCGGCGCGCGCAAAGCCCCGGGACTTGCGTACGTCCCGGGGTTCTCCGAGGGGGGCGTGTCGGGGGCGGTCCCGGTCGTCGCGGTGTTTTAGGGGCGTGTCGGCAGCGTTTTGGGGGCGGGTACGGGGGCGTGGCCGCGCCCTCCGTACCCGCCCCCAGGTTGCGGCCCGGTGCGCAGGAGGACTGCTGGCGCGCAGGGATTTACGCCTCCCGGAGGGAGGCGTAAATCCCCGGAGAAAGGTAAGGGGGGGGTGTAGACAGGGCTGGGCGGGTGGGTTAGGTAGAGGAAGGGAGGGGAAGGTGAGGGGAGGGCATTAGAGGATTCCCTCCAAGGCCGCTCCGATTTCGGAGCGGCCTTGGAGGGAACGGGGGTAGGCTGCGCGGCTCGGCGCGCGCCGGCTATACAAAATCGATAGCCTTGCGCGCGCCGATCCAGGTTTTTAGCAGATATGCGCGGCTCCGCGCGTATCTACTAAAATCCAGCATACTTTTGTTTGCGCCTGGAGCGCAAACAAAAGTACGTGCTCGCGTATTTTTTAAAAATCTGCCCCATATTCTTCCCTTTCACATACGTCATCTATACAACCTTTCTTATGTACACACACTATCCGTATTCACTAGAAACATGCATTTATACTGATCAATCATGCTCGCACACCACTAAATACATCAGAAAGATACAGGAAAAAAATTCCGAAAAAAATACTATTTAACTGAAAATAATAGATTAAAAAAAAGCTATTTCTTGTATTTACTTTAGGGGATATGGTATACATTTGTTTCTGCATGCCTTGCTTGACAATACTGACAACATGCATTATCACTGTGCTGCTAAAACACTGGGATGTAATCAGGTGGATGTTTTCCTATCTTATAGGTGTTTTCATCTTATAGGTGTCTTCAGGAGCTTGTGTCCAGGAGGAAAGGATTGTAGTTGGTGATTTGATCATTAGTAATGTAGATGGTTGGGT
The DNA here is from genome assembly GCF_901001135.1 of Rhinatrema bivittatum. NCBI lineage: Eukaryota > Metazoa > Chordata > Amphibia > Gymnophiona > Rhinatrematidae > Rhinatrema > Rhinatrema bivittatum. Next base: position 111,789,060 of record NC_042619.1, read on the forward strand.
GCCTGGCAAGCATGAGGATTGCTTGGTAACTTGCTTGCCAGGTGCAAAGGTAGCAAACCCTATTTATCACCTAGATAGAATTTTGGAGACCCATGGGGAGGATCCAGTTCTCATGGCACATCTGGATAACAACGAATAGCAAGGTGCAGGAGGGAGGTTCTGGAAATCAAATTTAGGATTTTAGGTAAGAAATTGAATTCCAGTATTGCATTCTCAGAAATGCTCCTCTTTTCATACACAAGACCCCAAAGGTAGATTGAGCTCCAGAGCTCCAGTGCATGGATGAAACAATGATGCCGAGAAAAGGCTTTAGATTTCTTATGAATGGTGGAACATTTTGGGAAGGGGAATTCTATTCTAGTGACAATTATTGGGTTCTTTCTTTACCAAAGTGGAATCCATCTGCTATTTACAAAATATGCAGATCAGTTTTTAAACTAAAAAATGGGAGAAAGCCAACAGTCACTCAGGTGCATGGTTCAATGTGGTATTCTCTTAGGATACTGGCATAACAGGGAAGTTAGAATATCCTGAATGAGAGGTTATGGGAAAAGCTTAAGTAGCCTAGGTGGAATTAAATAAATGGCAGCAAAAAATAGGATTCTAAATTACCTGTACTAACTACCAATAAGCAGGGTGTGAATAGAAACTAGATGACCAAGCAGTAAAAGAGGCACTCAGGGATGACAAGGCTATAAAAAAAAAAAAAGAAAATGTTGCTTCAGTTTCTACTGAGGAGAATGTTGGGGAGAAGCCCACACAAGAAACATTCTTTGTTGGTGATGATTAAAAGAAATTGAAGCAAATCTATATGAAAAAGGAAGATGTAATAGAACTGACAAACTAAAATGCAACAAATCAACAGGACCAGATGGTATTTACCCCAGAGTTCTAAAAGAACTCAAATATGAAATTGCAAATCTGTTACCAGTAATCTGTAACATATCATTAAAAACAGTCACAGTACCTGAAAACTGGAAGGTGGTCAATTTAATACCAATTTTTACAAAGGGCTCCAGAATTGATCTGGGAAGCTATAGACTGGTGAGCTCATAATTTATACTGGGCAAAATGGTAGAAGTTATTCTTAAAAGCAAGTGCAACTCTCATGGATAGACAAAACCCAATGGGAAAGAACCAATGTGGATTTAGAAAATGGAAGTCTTACCTTACCAATCTATTAGATTTTTGAAGCTGTTAATAAAGATATGGATATGGGTGAGCTGGTCGATATAGTGTAGCTAGATTTTTAGAAGACATTTGACAAAGTTCATCATAAGATACTCCTCAGGAAATTAAAATACTATGGGATAGAAAGTGATGTCCTGTTGTGATTGGTAATTGGTTAAGAGACAGGAAACAGAATAGGGCTAAGCTGTCAATTTTCCTAGTGGTAAAGAGAAAACCATAGATTGTCCTAGGAAAAGGGCACAATGAGTAAGGTAATCAAATCTGCAGATGATACAAAATTATTCAAAGTTGTTAAAACATGAGTGAAATATGAGGAGAAAAAGTTCTTTGGACATTATTAAAAAACATGTTTTGTTTTAAGCATAAAAAGTAATTTAAAAAGTTATTGTTGGTGGCATTGCAAATATAAATATATAGGGTGGTTGGTGGTGTGTTTATGATTATAAAACTAATACTATTTGGTAACCGGTATGGTTTCGGGCCCGAAACCTTGCTCTAAGTATTCCTGAATTTAAGGTGGAAACGTGTGCTTAGTCCTCATTTATTTGATTAACTCACTACAAGGATCCGTGATTATCTAGCGCTATACCAGTTCTACCCATGGTTAGTCACCTATAAATAGTGTATATATATGAAACTACCACCATCCACTCATTACATTATTTGAGGATACTGAGCATATGTTATCCACAGCAATAAATAAAAAGTGTGGGTAGATTTTGTTAGGTGTTTTCAGTGGTTAACCTACTGAGTGGGAAATTTGGTATTTGGGTAAGTCTATAATAGAAGCATATTGTGGAGGGACAGGAGTGAAAAGAAAGAAAAGAGATACCCATAAAAGAAGTTAAGAAACTTAAACATGGCCACAGTTCTTATTGGAACCCGAGATCTAAATCAGCTGAAATCTACTCTTAGTCCATACTGTCTTTACACAAAGCTAACTTATCAGAAAGAAAACAGCTTAAATGAAGAGGATCAAAAATACAAACTTATTCCCTTGATAAGAAAGTAAACATTTAGAAGGAAACTTAAAAAATATGTTGCTCCCAATTCCACTACTTGTTGCCACATCGGAAGGAAACATCAAGAAAAATGTGAATTTTTTTTTTACCACAAAAGTAACTTTCTCTGTATTTAAAATACTGCTTTCAAACAAAATCCTTATCTGATTCAGAAGAAAAGGTGACAATCAATGTAGCCTTAGTGGATATCACATCTTGCAAAGTCTCAAGAAAGCCTAATAAATCAATCTACTCCAGAGAGACCAAAGTGTCCAATTCCCTTTCCACTCCACTGTCACTCTTCTTCATAAGTGGTTAATAATACATCCTAGATAGAGGAATGTCCTTGTCTTGAGAAATCATCAATATTTCATGCACATATTACTACAGTCTGAGAAAAGGACAATTCAACAATTTCAAATTCTTTACACTTAACATATTCTCAGTCCATTCAAATTTGTTTTGATAAGTATCAAGCTACTATAAACCAGGTTCCTGCATCCACAAGCTTATCATGTGTTGGAGCCTTATAATGTGGACTGAGCTGCATCTGGATTTGAGTGATATGTTTTGGACCTGTCAAATAGGGGTTTTCAACCCTGCAAAGACTGGAAGCTGCTGCAGTCAAGGTGAAAGAATATAAAAATGTCAGAAACCCTTGTGTGCTCTCCTGTGAATGACTAATGTTCTGCAAGAACCAGCATCTAGCACTCACAGGTGTTAACAAGTTGAGAAAAGGACTGTACTGTTTAGCCTGTCAAGAGTACAGTACTACATAGCCAGCAGAGGAGAAAACAAAAGGAATGCTGGGAGACCATTTAAGGTAGAAAAGGCTCAATTTGGCTGGCTCTGTCTGTGTGTATGGAACAGGGATGGCCAGGAGTTGAAGCCAGGAAGAGAGGAATTTATCTGGCAGTCCGGCAATCAGTTATTCTCCGGGAGAGACAAATGTCTGCATTCTGAAGAAACAAAGAGACAGTTATTCTAGATTCATAGCTGAGTTACATATAAAATTCCAAAAAGGGACAGAGCCAAAAGCTGAGAGACTTACTTTTCATAAATATCCAGGCCCAGGAGCATATGGCTGGATCAACCTCCTAAGAGACTGAGTTAAGTAATCTAAACTATGCACAGAGAGTATTTTAGCAGAGGATGGAGAAGATTTATTTCCTTGCCTTTTGTCACCAAATTCAGTATCTCATCTTAATTTCTTCAGCTTTTCAGCCAAAGCAAAAACCCTTGCTGAGAAAGAAAAACTAGTGGACTGTGGTCTTTCTGTAAGAGAATGAAACCAGGTCAGCTTTCTGTTTAGTACCAAGTAAACCATTTGGGGAAGTTCCCCAGGTGATAGAGACCTTTCATACACTGCAGTGCTCATCTATTTGGTTTCTCATCTAGCAGGCTCCACCATCAAGAGGAACGTTTTTCATTTTCTTGATTGTTTTTTTTCCACACAATTTTGTGTTTGGGACAGGGTGCATTCTTTACAAACTAGTGACATTGAGGTGGATCTGTTTCCGCCCCCCCCCCCTCCCTTTTTGAGTACTCAGGGGTAAAGAATTTTTGAAAGCTGTGTACTTCAATGCTTTTCCCCTCACCTTTCTATTAGCATTCCCTATTTTTTACTCTCCATATGAGTATGTTGGTTGCCCTAGCTAACAGGTCATACTCAGTGATTGATATAAAGTAAGAAAGCTGCAAGTTTACATTATACTTCACTACTGTACTTTTCCCATGTAAAGTTCTGGTTGGATTTTCTGTCTACTTATACAATATTAATAAAAGGGTTAATTACTATTTTAAGAACATAAGAACATAAGAAATTGACATACTGGGTCAGACCAAGGGTCCATCAAGCCCAGCATCCTGTTTCCAACAGTGGCCAATCCAGGCAACATATACCTGGCAAGTACCCAAACACTAACTAGATCCCATGCTACTCATGCCAGTAATAGCAGTGGCTATTCCCTAAGGGGTAGATTTTCAAAGAAGGCGCGTTGGCGTACTTTTGTTGGCGCTCCAGGCGCCAACAAAAGTACGCGGGATTTTAGTAGATACGCGTGGAGCTGCGCGTATCCACTAAAATCCTGGATCGGCGCGCGCAAGGCTATGAATTCTGTATAGCCGGCGTGCGCCGAGCTGCGCTGCCTACCCCCGTTCCCTCCAAGGCCGCTCCGAAATCGGAGCGGCCTTGGAGGGAATCCTCTAACGCCCTCCCCTCACCTTCCCCTCCCTTCCTCTATCTAACCCACCCGCCCGGCCCTGTCTACACCCCCCCCCCCCCTTACCTTTCTCCGGGGATTTACGCCTCCCGGAGGGAGAAGTAAATCCCCGCGCGCCAGCGGGCCTCCTGCGCGCCGGGCCGCGACCTGGGGGCAGGTACGGAGGGCGCAGCCACACCCCCGGACCGCCCCGGGCTGTAGCCACGCCCCCGTACCCGCCCCCAAAACGCTGCCGACACGCCCCCGAAACGCCGCGACGACCGGGCCCGCCCCCGACACGCCCCCCTCAGAGAACCCCGGGACTTACGCGAGTCCCGGGGCTCTGCGCGCGCCGGTAGGCCTATGTAAAATAGGCTCACCGGCGCGCAGGGCCCTGCTCGCCTAAATCCGCCCGGTTTTGGGCGGATTTAGGCGAGCAGGGCTCTGAAAATCCGCCCCTAAGTCAACTTGATTAATAGCAGTTAATGGACTTCTCCTCCAAGAACTTCTTCAGACCTTTTTTAAACCCAGCTACACTAAGGGGTAGATTTTACAAATTTGCGCATACGCGTACGTTTGTTCGCACACCAGGCGCAAACAAGAGTACGTGGGATTTTAATAGATATGCGCGTAGCCACGCGTATCTGTTAAAATCCGGGATTGGCGCGCGCAAGGCTGTGCAAAAACAGCAGCCTGCACGCGCCGAGCCGCGCAGCCTGCCTCCGTACCCTCCGAGGCCGCTCCGAAATCAGAGCGGCCTTGGAGGGAACTTTCCTTCCACCCCCCCACACCTTCCCCTCCCTTCCCCACCCCCCCCCCAGCCCTACCTAAACCCCCCTACCTTTGTTGCACAAGTCACGCCTGCCTGAGGCAGGCGTAACTTGCACATGCCGGGCCAGCTGCCGGCGTGCGATTCCCAGGCCCGGGAGCCATTTCGGAGGCCTCGGCCACACCCCCAAAATGCCCCCGGACCAGAATCACGCCCCACCCCCAAATGACACGCCACTGCAACACGCCCCCCCCCCATGAAGGCCCCGGGGCTTACATGAGTCCCGGGGCTTGCGCACGCTGCCGAGCCTACTCAACATAGGCTCGGCGTGTGCAGGGGGAACTTCGGGCAGGTTTTCGGGGGGTACGTGTGTATCCCTTTGAAAATCTGGCCCCAAGAGAACTAACCACATCACCTGGCAACAAATTCCAGAGCTTAATTGTGCGTTGAATGAAAAATAATTTTCTCTGATTAGTTTTAAATGTACTACTTGCTAACTATATGGAGTACCCCCTAGTCCTTCTATTATCTGAAAGAGTAACTAACCAATTCGCATCTACCCATTCTAGACCTCTCATGATTTTAAAGACCTCTATCATATCCCCTCTCAGCTGTCTCTTCTACAAGCTGAACAGCCCTAACCTCTTTAGCCTTTCTTCATAGGGGAGCTGTTCCATCCCCTTTTCATTTTCATCACCCTTCTCTGTACCTTTTGCATTGCAACTATATCTTTTTTGAGATGCGGCAACCAGAATTGTACACATTATTCAAGGTGCGGTCTCACCATGGAGCGAAACAGAGACTTTATGACATTTTCAATTTTATTCACCATTCTCTTCCTAATAATTTTTAACATTCTGTTTGATTTTTTGACTTCCGTAGCACCTTGAGCCTACGATTTAAAAGTATTATCCATTATGATGCCTAGATCTTTTTCCTGGGTAGTAACTCTAAATATGGAACCTAACATCGTGTAACTACAGCATGGGTTATTTTTCCCTATTTGCAACACCTTGCTCTTGTCCACATTAAAATTCATCTGCCATTTGGAGGCCCAGTCTTCCAGTCTTGCAAAGTCGTCCTGCAATTTATCACAATCCACTAATTTTGTATCATCTGCAAATTTGATGACCTCACTTGTCGTATTCTTTTCCAGATCATTTATAAATATATTGAAATGCACTGATCTGACTACAGATCCCTGAGGCACTACAATGTTTACCCTTTTCCACTGAGAAAATTGACCGTTTAATCCTACTTTCTGTTTCCTGTCTTTTAACCAGTTTGTAATCCATGAAAGGACATTGCCTCCTATCTCATGACTTTAGTTTTCTTAGAAGCCTCTCATGAGGGACTTTGTCAAATGCCTTCTGAAAATCCAAATACACTACATCTACCGGTTCATGTTTATTCACATGTTTATTAACCTCTTCAACAAAATGAAGCAGATTTGTGAGGCAAAACTTCTCTTGGGTAAATACATGTTGACTGTGTTCCATTAAACCATGACTTTCTATATGCTCTGTGATTTTGATCTTTAGAATAGTTTTCACTATTTTTACCGGCACTGAAGTCAGGCTCACTGGCATATAGTTTCCCAGATCGCCCCTGGAGCTTTTTTTAAATGTTGGTGTTACATTGGCCACCCTCCAGTCTTCAGGGACAATGGATGATTTTAATGATAGGTTACACATTTTAACTAATAGATCTGAAATTTCATTTTTGAGTTCCTTCAGAACCTGGGATGCATCCCATCCGGTCAAGGTATTTTGCTACTCTTTAGTTTGTCAGTCTGGCTTACTATATCTTCCAGGTTCACAGTTATTTGGTTCAGTTCATCTGACTCATCACCATTAAAAACCATCTCTGAAACCAGTATCACCCCAACACCATCATTAGTAAACACAGATGCAAAGAATTCATTTAGTCTTTCTACAATGATCTTTTCTTCCTTTAAACCCTCGGTCATCTAACGGTTCAACCGACTCCCTCACAGGTTTCTTGCTTCGGATATATTTAAAAATGTTTTTATTATGAGTTTTTGCCTCTACAGTCAACTTCATTTCAAATTCTCTCTTAGCCTGCCTTATCAATGTTTTACACTTAAGAAAAAGCATAAGCATTTTCAAGTTATTTTCTTCAGATGGATTTTTCTTCATATTTTGAAGGATTTTTTTTGGCTAAACTAGCCTCTTTCACCTCACCTTTTAGCCATGCCGGTAATCATTTTGCCTCCCTTCCGCCTTTCATAATGTGTGGAATACATCTGGATTGCGCTTCTAAGATTGTATTTTTAAAAGAATATCCACTCCTGTTAAACACTTTTAACCTTTGCAGCTGTACCTTTCAGTTTTTTCTATTTTCCTCATTTTATAACATTTTTCCTTTTGAAAATTTACAAGTAAATTTTGAAAGGCCCATGCGCCCAAATACCGGGGTTTACAGGCGTGGCCAGTTCTTGTATGTGCTGTGCGCATTTTATAAGGGGCCCAACCACGCGTATAAACCCAGGTACGTGCACAAGTGCCGGGCCTCTCTAAAGGGACTGGACGGTGGGGTGGGGTTTGGCTACACACTCAAAGATAAATCATTTTAGTAAACATAATTTCTCAAGCATAGGGGTAATTCATAGTCTGCACTGAGGTGGCACAAATACATTAATTGTCTTTTCTAAAGTCCCCATTGGAAGATTGGAGAGTGATAACTTATCTTCTAATAGAGGATAGCTAATTTTCAACCTCCCCAATCTATAGTCCTGCTCAGCCAGTTTGGATTCTGCTCCTGTAGAAAAACTAAGAATTGGGAAATAGAGTCCAAGATAGCTTTTTCAGTTGAAGGTACAATTTTCTATATGTCAACCACCCAAGGCCCTGTGGAGGTTTCACTGCTGTGCGTACTGGCAAAATCGGCAAACCTGAACAGACCCGTACTGGCAAAATAGGCAAACCTGAACAGACCCAGGCTGTTCAGGTTTGCCTATTTTGCCAGTACGGGTCTGTTCAGGTTTGCCGATTTTGCCAGTACGCACAGCAGTGAAACCTCCACAGGGCCTTGGGTGGTTGACATATAGAAAATTGTACCTTCAACTGAAAAAGCTATCTTGGACTCTATTTCCCAATTCTTAGTTTTTCTACAGGAGCAGAATCCAAACTGGCTGAGCAGGACTATAGATTGGAAAGGTTGAAAATTAGCTATCCTCTATTAGAAGATAAGTTATCACTCTCCAATCTTCCAATGGGGACTTTATAAAAGACAAGTAATGTATTTGTGCCACCCCAGTCCAGACTATGAATTACCCCTATGCTTGAGAAATTATGTTTACTAAAATGATTTATCTTTGAGTGTGTAGCCAAACACCACCCCACCGTCCAGTCCCTTTAGAGAGGCCCGGCACTTGTGCACGTACCTGGGTTTACACGCGTGGTTGGGCCCCTTATAAAATGCGCACAGCACATACAAGAACTGGCCACGCCTGTAAACCCCGGTATTTGTGTGCATGGGCCTTTCAAAATATGCTTGTAAATTTTCAAAAGGAAAAATGTTATAAAATGAGGAAAATAGAAAAAACTGAAAGGTACAGCTGCAAAGGTTAAAAGTGTTCAACAGGAGTGGATATTGTTTAAAAATACAATCTTAGAAGCGCAATCCAGATGTATTCCACACATTATGAAAGGCGGAAGGGAGGCAAAACGATTACCGTCATGGCTAAAAGGTGAGGTGAAAGAGGCTATTTTAGCCAAAAAAAATCCTTCAAAATATGAAGAAAAATCCATCTGAAGAAAATAAGAAAAAGCATAAGCATTTTCAAGTTAAGTGTAAAACATTGATAAGGCAGGCTAAGAGAGAATTTGAAATGAAGTTGACTGTAGAGGCAAAAACTCATAATAAAAACATTTTTAAATATATCCGAAGCAAGAAACCTGTGAGGGAGTCAGTTGAACCTTAGATGACCGAGGGTTTAAAGGGGCTTTAAGGGAAGAAAAGATCATTGTAGAAAGACTAAATGAATTCTTTGCATCTGTGTTTACTAATGATGGTGTTGGGGAGATACTGGTTTCGGAGATGGTTTTTAATGGTGATGAGTCAGATGAACTGAACCAAATAACTGAACCTGGAAGATATAGTAAGCCAGATTGACAAACTAAAGAGTAGCAAAATACCTTGACCGGATGGGATGCATCCCAGGTTCTGAAGGAACTCAAAAATGAAATTTCAGATCTATTAGTTAAAATGTGTAACCTATCATTAAAATCATCCATTGTCCCTGAAGACTGGAGGGTGGCCAATGCAACACCAACATTTAAAAAAAGCTCCAGGGGCGATCTGGGAAACTATATCCCTCACCATGCTCCACATTCCATCTCTCGTGTTGCTGAACTTCCCATCCGCATAGTATCTCTTCGTGCTGAATCTAACCTTACTTAGGGAGGCCAGTTTCATCTGGGAACTTTTTATTCATCAGACAGAGGATGCATTTTCAATTTTCCCAGCAGAATAGGAGGGACTCATTGCACTGGGCTAAGCAAGATTCCCCAAAACACTAAGGAGTCACTGCTTTTTTAACTTGGATTTAACTCTGAAGAGCACAGGGCATGTCGATCCATTGGTCCATGACCCAAAGCTCCAACTGGCTTGATCTTCCTATTTTCCAGTCAGTAAAAGAAGGTGGATTTGAGGAAACGCAAGCAAAAAAGTACAGAAAAAGAAAAATGTTCAGAGCTTCTCAGTTACACATCCCATCAGGCAGCCATCTTGAATCACTCCCTTTACCAGACTTTCAGGCCTTCAATTTGCAGTTAGCTTTGCCCTCTCAATATGTTCAGCAAGTTAACAACTGGTCAGAGGCAGCTGTTAAATTTTGGCTTGCTATTTTAAGCATGCACAAACTTTAACATGCAATATAAAGTTTATTACATAGGTCTCATTGTCTCTCATAAAAACTCTTAAATAAACTAAGCAGCCTAAGAATATAGTTAGGTGACAGACATCCGAGGGTAGTAATAATTGTATTCACTCTGGAGAAAGAAGGGTGATCAGTGGAATGTCTTAAGCATTTATCCTGGGGCAGGTTCTATTCTATGTTTTTGTGAGCAATACTGCAGAGGGGTTAGTAGGAAAAGTTTTCCTTTTGCATATGAGACCAAGGGGCAGACTTTCAAAAGGTTACGTGCCAGGCCTATTTTCAAAAGGCCCAGCAATGGGCGTAAAGCCCTGGGGTGCGTGTAAGTCCCGGGGCTGCAAAAAAGGGTGGGGAGGGGCGGGATGAGGTTGTCCTGGGGGTGGGGTAGGTCAGAGGCTCCCGGCTCAGTGGCCATTTGCTGCTGTGCCGGGGATCGCGCGCCGGCAGTTGGCCGGTGCGCACAACTTACTTCAACCCCAGGGCTGAAGTAAGTTTTAAAACAAAACAAAAAAAAGAAAAAGGTAAGGAGGGATGGGAAGGTGGGGTGGGGGCATAAGGAAGTTTCCTCTGAGGCCACTCCGATTTCGGAACGGCTTGGAAGGGAACGGGGGAAGGCGGGCTCAGCGCGCACAAGGAGCACAATTGTGCACCCTATTGCGCATGCTAATCCCCAATTTTATAACATGCACGCACATGGACACACTCACACAGGTTTAAAAATCTACCCCTAGGATGGGTAACTGACACTGAACGTTTTTGAGTAATTAGAATAAGAAGCAATCTAAGAAAGCTTGAGTTGCACTCAAGTACTTGACAGGTACGTTTCAATACAAAAAAGGGCAGAGACATGCATTTGGGTGCAAACGTCCAAGGAAGCTGGGCACAATGAAAAGGGGTTGAGATACTGAAGTGTGTGAAACAAGAAAGAGACCTTAGGATCAACATATCTGATTATCTCAAGGTAGCAAAAGAGTGCAACAGGGAGGTAGCCAGAACCAGAAGACTGCTAGGGTGTGTGCATAGGGAGAGTTATAAATAATAGGAAATAGTTGAAAATACATGAGATGTGCATTCATTGTCAATGACATTGTTTATGTTGTTTCATGTATTTTCAAAATGATGTTATGCGTGCCGTCCATGGCATACCTGCGGCACGGCCCTCTCACCTTCTTACACGGACTCCAGCTTCTGGTTCCTTCTCACTTGCGGTGGTGGGCCGCCAGCTCCAGCCTCGGGCCTCCCCCAGTGCCTCCAGCCCACTACCTGCGCCGCGCCCCTCCCTAGGCATGTGCAAGCGCATCGCTGATCCTTATCAAGGGTAAGCAGTGGGAACCTGGCCACAGCCCCGGATGATGATTTTAAAATTCTTCATTGTATTTAAGCTCAGGCCTCACTTCATAGCGTTGCCTTTGCAAAAGGTCTCCTCGCTACTTGAGTACTCATTGCTGCTAGAAATTCGTCTCTACTCTTCATTCCGGACCCTCGTTGTTCCTGGTTCCTGTTCTCTTCATTCCTGCCCTGCCTATGCTTCGGATTGATTGCACGGACTTTGACTCCACTACGCCTGACTCCGCTACAGCCTATTTCCAGACCCAGACCTCCAGTACGCCTGACTATGCTACTGCCTAGCTCCAGACCCAGACCTCTGCTACGCCTGACTAAGCTACAGCCTTTCTCCAGACCCTAAACATTGCTTCGATTGACTAACGCTATTGACTTCTCAGTGATCAAATCTCAGCCTTGACTGACCAACGCTATTGACTTCTCCATGAACAGATCTCAGCATCGCTTGCCACAACCTTCACATTGCTGCTGGCCCTGATCCAAGCCTGTCATTTGACACCTCTCCAAGCCTACTCCCTGGACGTGGACTTATTAGGCTTCGGCCTACCTATGCTCGAGCACCCTCAATCAGCCTCTGTTCCATTGCCACCCAAGTTCCAGTACCTTACCCAGTCCAGATTAGGACTACGTCATCTATCGCCTGCTGTCTCTGGGCTGAATCAACCTCTCTTGCTATTCAACCTCAAGGCCCACCTAAGTCCTGCCGGCCCCCGGCACCCAAAGGCTCAACCTGTGGGGAACGAGGGCTGGTTGAGCGGCCTCTGCCTATCAGCCCACTCCACCTGCTGACGGTGGGACTCATAGGTCCTCGCCTATGGGTTGCGTCAACCCCACCTCAGCCCAAGAGTCCACCTCTGATGCAACAAATGAGATAGAAAAAACATGATATTGTTTTTAGTGCGCACTGTTTGGAAATAGTGCGCACTATTTCTGAATAGTTCACATCATTGCAAATAGTGCGCACTATTTCCAAAACTTAAGAAAACAGAAAAAAAAGTGGGAAAAAACCTAAATGACACATTAATTTGTCCCCAAATGACATGAAATGACACAATACAAAATTGTTTGGCTACACACGCCTATAATGCATATGTTGTTGGTGAGACCTCACCTGGAGTACTGTGTCTAATTCTGGAGACTCTGCCTCCAATAGGCTATGGACAGAATAGAGGCAGTCTATCCAAATAGTGCATGGTCTGCACCAAAAGCTTAATTATGTCAAGCTTAAGATTCTAAATAATGATGCCCTACAGGAGAGGAGAAACAGGAGGGATATGATAAAGACATTCAAATACTTCAAAACTATAAGTGGTAGATAGACAGTACAAACATTATCCAACTAAGAAAGTTAACCAGATAAACATATCATTGGCACTGGCTATACCACTGAAAATACCCAAATAAACTTATCCAGCTAAGTAAAAGCTATCTGGTTAACTCCAGACCTGTTCAAAAACAATTTTAAATTATCTGGCTAATTTTGCTGGATAAGGCTGAATATTACCTCTTCTCCTGCTAAGTTAGCTGGATATGTAGTTCCTCCTTGGAATGCTCCCATCCCACCCACAGCTTAGTCAGATAACTATTTAGCTGGATAAATAGTTATCTGGCTAAGTAGCGGCCACTAAACACAGCTGTTTATTCAGGCACTACCACTTAGCTGGATAAGTCTGAACTTATCTGGCTAAGTAGCCCTGAATATTGTCCTCTAAATAATGCACAAGAAGCAAGCAATTTTCAGGGGAAAAAAGTACTAGAGCAAGAGGCCACTTTAAGAGGCTTCAAAAGGTTAGACTCCGGAATAATGTTAGAAAATATTTCCTTCATGGAATGAATAGCAGGTATATCAACGTGGACACAGTAACCTAATTCAATAAAGCATGGGACAAATCCAGAAAAAGATAAAGGAAAAGTAAGAGATCACTTGGAGTCAATGGTATTGTATAAGAAAGCAAATCAGGCAGACTAAATGGGCCAGATGCTGCTTATCTGCCATCATATTCCATATTAATGCAGATATTAAAGTCCCAATGCACTAAGCTAATGAAACACACAATATGGCAGTGTTGAGATGGCTGTGTTAAATAGACTCCAGATATAGTAATGCTGCTGTTCTGGGCATATCAATGTTCCCAATGCTTATTAGCTGAAAGTGAAAGGGTCAGTTAGCACAGGGAAATCTCTTCCCCCTGATCCCTCTCATAAACCCTTCAAGTTTGCAAAACAGACTGCAGGCTTAAACCTCTTTCATTCCAAGTCAACAGAAAACCTCTGAGCTTCAGAAAGATCTCAAAACTCCTGGCCCTGAATCTTCAACTCCCTCCCCCACAAACATAAAAGCCTCAAAGGCTGTCTGGGCCCTGAAATCTCTCACTCCCCATCCCCATCCAAAAGCAAAATCTCAAAAGGCTTTGGGATCTTGACTCCTTCGCCTTACTCACCAAACCAGAGTGTCTTAGAAATCATCACTGACTGGTGGAAGCTTGTTTCTCTCCTGCTAGCAGTGGTGGCAAATTCAAAATGGCACCACTAACACTTTGACTTGCACGTGGATTTGGTGCTGATGCTGGAAGGAGAGAAATCAACTGTCTTCTGACAGTGAATATTTCTAAGAGGGGAAGGGGGTTGAGTTGGGACTGGGGTGGTTTGGGGTCTGGAGACCCTATTACTAGTTTGTGGGAGAAATTTTCAAATCCTAGAGGCCCTTTAAAGCAGTGGTCCCCAACCCTGTCTTGGGGGCCCACTGGCTAGGCGGATTTTCAGGACATCCGCAATGAATATGCATGAGAGAAAATTTGCATGCACTGCCTCCATAACATGCACATTTTCTCTCATGCATATTCATTGCGGATATCCTGAAAACCCGACTGGCTGGTGGGCCCCCAGGACAGGGCTGGGGACCACTGCTTTAAAGTCTTCAGGGGTTGGGAGTGGGGGCGTAGGTGTTTTAGGACAAGCAGCAGTATTGTGTTCAAGGGGGTGGAGGGTCAGGATGAGGCCCGGTGCTGCCCATTAATCTGCTTAGTTAGCTACACCTCCTAGTCCTAAGAGGTGGTTAACTTTGGTGCATTAGATGGGCTGCAATAATCCATATTTTTCTTATTCCAGCTAACTTTATAGGTTCATTTTTTTTCTTTGTCCCTGGGAATGTAGTATCACATCTCTTGAAGTAACAACAATAGTACCTGGGCATTAACTAAAATCCGTGTTAATGTGTATTAAACATGTGTTATTGCTATTGTCCATTAGTATATAGGCATCTTAATGGAGAATGATTCTTCATAGTTGTGGAATGATCTCATGTTATTAAAAGAATAGTCCTCCCATAACACCCAGTGAACCTCATAAGGTAGTACAAGCAAGATAAAAGGTTTGAAATTGATTTTTTTTCACATTCACATGAGTCTTCTATACAGTAATCTGTTTAATTTTCTTCTAATAATGACCGGAAGTTTTTTCCACTGAGAATGAAAGATACCTATGGATTTTTTTAAATATATTATTTTTACACTTATGGATTTGGACAATTATGGTAATTTCTTTTAGCATATTTAATTATGGCATATGGGGGATTGAAGTGTGCGTTCATGTGTTTGGTTTTTAGGCCTTAGTTTACGCTTGCATCACAGCAGAAGCATGCTCAATGTGCTTCCTCTGCCCAAGTCCAGATGTTGATATCATCAAAGGACGACTCCAAAATAAGGTAATGACAATCATGCATATTGTAATAAACACATGAGAATTGGGCTTGGCTCAGCCTGCACACCTAAATATTGAAATTGTATGACCCTTTCCCAAGATACACAGGGATTCTGGGGCACATTTTAAAAAATATATAGTATAATTCATTCAATGTTGAAACTCAATGAATATCTTTCGAAGCCCCAATATTGAATGAATTAAGAATTAAATGGTGAATTGAAATTTACTTCCATGACTATGAGGCATATTTTGTTAAAACTAAATTTCGGCTTACCAATGCTTTGCTGCTGAGGAATTACTGAAACAGAAATGGTTTGGCAAAACACCTTTGCTAGCTGAAAAAAAGAATTACAGATTGCCAATAATTCCACAGTTTTTTGCAAATTTCAGTTTCTTTTTACAGTGGTATAGACTATAATGTTTGTTTCCATTTTAGTAACTTATTTAAACATATACCAATTGTGGCTGGCCTGAAGCACATGAACTTATCTAGCTGGGAAGTGAAAGAATGCCCAGATGAATTCCTCAGCTTAGTCTGTTTACCTCTGAAGTCACTGTAGGATTCATTTCATTGTATTTGTTCTCTCACAAATCATCTCCCCCAACCCCCCATTTCTTGCTTCAACCATTTTGCACCATGAGCTCTGTTCACTGCTGTCTGCATTAGCAGGGCTTCGCAGATACTTCTTAATAAGTAAAATCAAGGTTTTGTATTAGAGGGTGCCAAACTGCTTATTAATGCACAACAATTATAGAAGTGTTTTCTTTTTCTCTGCCCTACAGTCCAGATGCTACTATAATCATTGCCAGCAATAATTCTAGGGATCAAGGTAAAGCAACGCCGTGCTATTTGAAAGGAGGCATGACATTTCATTATCCAATTTAAACATGTAGCTAAGAATTAAAAAAAATCAACCTTATACAAATTAAATCTGTTATATAGCCTCCTAATATAATTCTCATATAGTACCATTAATATATAAACTTAAGGCATAATATATACTACAATTGATCCCTTCATCACTGTTTGACTTTTCAGTCCTTAATTACTCATTGCTATTTCATACAGGATCCTATAATACCTAGTGTCTATTTTCTTATTGTTTAGCAGGTTGGAGACCATTTTATTTAAATCAGTTTTTCTACATGCACTGCATATTTGCAGTATTAATTGAACTTCATAAATAATTAAGATAATAACACAGGAGTTCCACTATACAGCAACAGATAGGTCTCTATATAAAGTGAACTTTTTGGAACTAGAGCTGACAGTCAATGAAACAATTTATGGCAGATTAATACTGTTAAAATTTCTAACTGGAAAGTCAAAGCAGTTTTCTAAAAATTGCTATTCTGCATTACAAAAAAGTTTGCTTACTAGAGGCACAATGAAGTCAGATTAAAAAAAAACAAAACATAAAATGGATAACTTATCTGGCTAAAGCGGGATAAATGTCCTGCTGAATATCCTTGAATAAATTTATCAAGGTATACGTAACAAGCTAACTTTGAAACCTAACTGCAATGTTTGAATGTCACTAGTTAGGTTTCAAAGTTATCAGGGTACACGTATCAGAAACACTTTAACCATAAGAGGCTATATTCAAAGGAATATAGCCAGCTAAGTGGTGAACAAAACAAAATGAGCGAGTCTGCTGGCCCAATCCCACACCTCCCCTTTCACCCCAATTTTACAAATATTAGTCCTTTGTAGCTGTTCCCTGTCCACCCCCACCAAAAAAAAAAAAAAGTGACAAACTGTGTGGGACTATAGGCCCGAAAAGCCTCCCAACCCCCTCATTGGCCAAATAAAATAATAAGGAAGACCTCCTCTAGAAGGCCATACTTGCTCCCCCCCCCCCCCCCCCAATCTGAACCACCCCGAAGTCCCTTAATGCTGCTGGGAGCTCAAAACAATTGTCAAACTCATGGCGCATTCAGCTTTGCTCCGATAGCTTATGCTATCAGTGTTGCTATCAGCGATGCTGGCAGAGTATTGCTTTTCTAGCAGTACTGGATGCACAAGGAGCTAGAAGATTGTGAGTGGAGGAGTAGCTTAGTTGTTAAAAGTATCATACTACTCCTAGGAGAATTCTGCACTACTGCGGGGTATAGAATTTCTTCAGAATTCCCCTCCTGTGCAGAATTTTCTTTTTTTGCGCAGGATGAGCAGAGCCCATCATGCTCGTGGCCAAAGACGCAGGAGGTCCCTGTGGGCTGTGAGCAGAACCCATCCTGTTTGCAGTCAAAGACAAAGGAGGCCCTAGTAGGCCACAAGTGGAGCCCATCCTACTTGCAGCTGAAGACAAGGAAGATGCCACTGGGCTGCGAGTGGACCCCATCCCGCTCGGGCCAAAGTTGAGGGAAACCCCAATGGGTTGTGAGGGGAGCCCATCCTGCTCGTGGACAAAGTGGAAGGAGGCCTGGCGAGCCACGAGTGCAGCCCATCCCACTTGTGGCTGAAGACGAAGGAGGTCCCAGTGGGCCATGACAGGAGCACATCCTGCTCATGGTTGAAGATGAGGAAGGCGCCAGTGGTCTTCAAGTGAAGCCCATCACGCTCGTGGCTGAAGACAAGGGAGGTGCCAGTGGGTCGCAAGTAGGTTTGAATTGAGGAGCAGTGAACAGCTGACATCAATGTGGCCTGTGAGTGTGTATGCCTGAAGAATGATAGGCACTGGAGGGTGTGTGTGATTTGGAGCCTGTGTGCCTGAGTGAGGGTGTATGTGAGCTAGGGATTTTGTGAGGCTGTGTGTTTGTGTATGAGAGGGAGCCTATATGAAGGGATGTGGGTGAGTGAGAGAGAGAGAGAGAGCCTATGTGCAGGGGTGTATGAGTGTGCAAGAGAGAGAAGGATCCTGTGTAAGTGCGTGTTTTCCAGAGAGAGATGGAGCCTAACCTATATAAGGGAGGAGGGGTGTGTGCAATAGAGAGAGGGAGTTTATGTGAAGGTGTATGTGTGAGAGAGGCTAGAGAGAGAGAGCCTGTGTGAGTGGGTGTATGTATGCGAGAGAGAGAGAGAAGGAGCCTGTTTGAAGGGGTGTATGTGTGTGCAAGAAAGAGGGAGCCTATGTGAAGGTGTGTGTTTGAGAGAAGGTCAGAAGGATCCTGTGTGAGTGTGTGTGTATGTGAGAGTGGGACAGAGGGAGACTGTGTGAAAGGCCTAATGAGAGAGTGGTCACATTCCAGGAGAGGAGGGTTGTGGGGCAGAGATAGCAGAAAGGGCTGAGCCTGGAGGGGGAGGGGGAGAGATAGTAGAGAGCATAGATGTTAGAGCTTGAGAGGGCAAAGTGAAAGGGATCTGACCATGAGAGTAGGGAGAGAGGGTAGAAGGGAAACTCCTACAGTGTACTTCTAGGTGAATTTTGCTCAAAATATTTAAAACTCTCCATCTTTGAATAATAATGTTTCTGTATTACATTTTAAGTTAATTACTCAAAGACTATGTATATTGTGTTGTTCTGACCAATATAAAGTATGCAGAATTTTGCAGAATTTTAAATTTTGTGCACAGAATTTTAAAAATGTAAAATTCCCCCAGGAGTATGAGAGTGAGATCCCAGGAAACTTGTGCTCAAATCCTGCTGAGGTTCCTTGTGATTTTGGGCAAATTTCTTTGCCTTTCTTTGCCTCAAATACAGACTTAGGGGGGGTCATTCACTCAATATTATATTTTTCCCAAGTAATTTTTATCCTGCTGGCCACATCACTGAAGGATGAAGTAACATTAATCTTGCTGTTGGCCACATCTTTCATTAGCTGAAAATCTTATTCTTTTAACTCCAAATAATAGCAAAATAGGTTTTTAGCTTACTCAAATCTGCCCCCAAAATGCCTCTCACTTAGCTGGATACATGTTATACAAATGATAATTTATCCAGAAAAAATAAATAACTGAATAAGTTCCAGAGATAGTCAAAACTCAACATTTATCTGAATAACTCAAAAGTTATCCATATAAATGCCATTGAAGTTCAACCTCATAATGATTTTTATTTAACTGCATGGAAAAGTGAATTTTAATATTACCTATGCATCTCCACTCTTTTTCCTTTTTCCCATACCTTAAAAAAATTGCTAAAAATTCACATATGTCATTTTGTGGCATTAACCAAGCCAAACTTTATTAAACTTTAGAACATAAGCACTCATCATGGCTATTCCCCATTCCCCTAATACATCCCTGTTTATGAATAGGCCGACAGCTATTTGTCACAAAATCAATTGCCTGTGATGGCCATTACCTGGGGGAGTGCTTCTAGCTTTGCTGCTGCCACCCTAGATAACCAACAACCCACTCTACCACACCCCCACCAACTAATCAGGCAACTTTTGATCCCTGAAGTCAAGCATTATGTACCTAATCTCTTTTTTTTTTTTTACTTCAGCCTTGTGCTCAGTCCCCTACAACAAGCCATAACAGTTTGCTTTTTTTAGGGTGTAGTCCATGGTGAGGTGCTGTCACCTGTCCTTGATGCAGCATCTGAGCAGCTATCTGCTTTCTCCTACAACAACCTTTTAGGTAGGTTTCAGCTTTCTGGACAAGTGATATCCAACAGCATCTGAATTCCCCTTTAATACCTTTTACCATGTCCCTTCCCCCACCCCAGGACCGGAAAGGGAAAATAAGTGCTGGTTCTTTACCCCTCAAATTGTCAAATCTTGTTTTCCTCACCCTCACTTTTCCCCTCTAAATCCCAAAATGTCATCCAGCTCCCTTTACGATTCTTCCTGCTTAATTCCAAACTCCACCACTTAGAGTTTCCAGACCCCTCTCTTTCCCACCCTGCTCTCCTCTTCTAAGGTCTGATCTCAGTCCATTGGCCCAAGGATCAATTTAAGCCCAGGGCAGGGAGGAATCCCCCTCCACAGAGTTGCCCCGTGCCTCTGCTTTGGTTGATTATTGACTTGCTTCTTTCAGTCATTTTCTATCATTTGTCCCATTGCACTAATTTGGATTACAGGAAGGCACAGTGAGTTTATACTAAAATGATTTGAAACAATACCCAACATAGTATTAAAATAACCAGCAAAGTTTTTTTCTTTGCAAGGTATCCGAATGAACTGCAAAAAAAGCATATTACATTAGAAAGCATCGTTTCCCCTGATCAACCATATATCACAGGCAGAGAAACCTCCGTTTTCAGGTTCTCTGTCACTACAAAAATGTTAGTTTCCCTCTCTCCCCCTCCCCCATAGCTCTTTTTTCTCTTTAATTCAATTGTCCTCCAGGTGTCAGACTTTACCAACAATAACATAAGAGATGGCTAACTCTTTACTTTGAAACAGTGTCAACAAATACATTGACTGAAATAAAATTCCACATTTTACAAAGCAAAATAATGAACAGCACTGCCCATTGTTTTCTTCCTATATGTCATATCTAGCTAGCCACACAAATATAACTGTTTCCAATCATATAACTGTGTTTCAATCTGTACCAAAGTTATCTAAATCCAATTACAACAAATCTAACAAAAATACTGTGCTACATAAAAGATTTTAAAAGGACATATTAATCTTTTCCCAGAACTTACTTGGTATAATTTATTCACGTTGATGTCCAGCATTTTATTTCATGTACTGTAAATGATGCACGTCTGAAGAATATGTTTTT
Source organism: Rhinatrema bivittatum (assembly GCF_901001135.1). NCBI lineage: Eukaryota > Metazoa > Chordata > Amphibia > Gymnophiona > Rhinatrematidae > Rhinatrema > Rhinatrema bivittatum. The sequence goes on from NC_042619.1 coordinate 111,809,785, forward strand.
ATTCCGTTTGTAAAATTAAAATCCATTTTGGTTCATTTTTGGCTCATCCAGAACACCCATTTCCTTCTACTTTAGTTTCTTCATTTTTAATGCCCCAGCTTTAAATATTCTCGATTTACTTCCATCCAAGACAGCTCCTGTGCCTTTATTCCTTGTGTGCAACAGATGAATGACAAATTCTCAGCAGGCTTTTTATTTTGAGTAATGATTCTTTCAGGGAATCCCATGTCAATTTAAAAAAGAAAAAAAAGAAAGAAAAAATACAATTTCTTCTTTGTTAATTTTGCCTCATTATAACTGTGAGGCAATAAGCATTAAAGTAAAAATTAGGATTGACTTTGTCTTTTCTATTGCGTGAGCTGATGTATATATACAGTATACACACACATTTGGGTGTAGGTTGTTTTTTCTCCCCCTCTGGAAAAGGGAGCCTATCACAAGAGATCACCCGTTGGATTTTCCTGCCTGCTGGCTTGATCTGTTGGCTTTTCCACGCGATCATTTCTATCCCTGGCTCCCCCTCACTGCGTTCCTCCCTCCCACCTCCTCTCTCTCTCTCTGGCTGAGGAGCGCCTTTCTGGGCTCTGGTTCCTGATTGGCCACTGAGCAATCCCTTCTGATTCCTGGAGTATCTCCCTGCTCTGCGTGCATTTTCTTTCTGCCGGCTAATATGAGGATGGCTGGACAAAAGACAGCTTTTTGTCTAGCAATAGTACTAAATCTTTGGTTCAGGTTAGAGGCTTTTTTTTTTTTTTTAGTTCTAAAGATCTCATGCTATTTTTACAGCTATTTCGTGTTTTCAAGAATTGCATTTGCCAATGCTTGTTTTCAAAGATCTCAAAGAGATACTTATGGTTTTAGCTATGCTATCACAAACAGCCGATGTATTGTAAAAACATCCGGTGTCTTTATAAGATGAGGAGCTTCAGCTGATAGAGTGCCACCTGTAAAGTGTCTGAATACCACAAACTGAATGAGCGCAGTGCAATTAACACAGGCTTTAATGCTCCGCTCTCACCCCACGTTTATGCAAAGTTTGCTTTTTGTTTCCCAGACTGATTCTGACACGGATGTTACAGTGCTGTCATCATCATTTATCTTTTCTTGCAATGCAGTTGTAACAACTTTCAAAACAGTTTCAAGTGCACTGCATTTCATGGTGACTGGAGACAGCTCATGCTATAATTTCAAGCTACTCGTTTGGAAACGTTTCCAAACGTCTTCAGAAAGCAGATTTAGTGTGCGCTAACTTGTTAACCCAGATCTGTTCCACTAATGACAATATCTCGTCTCCTTCCCAAATGTATCTTCAGAATTGCCTCAGTTGCATTATAATTACTATATAGAATTTACGCTCTTAATTAAAACAAAAACGCAGGAATCTGGCTGTAGAAAATTTTGCAATTTACCCCGGAAGTCACTGATTTTTTTTCTTCCATCTGTGTTGAATTAATTAATCATTAATTTATAAATCTTAAGGTATGTTTCTGTTAGTTTATCTTGGCATTTACAGATTAAAACAGTCAACAGTCAGGAACCAGAGCCAAACATTTTTGAAGAATAATGATATAACAGAGAGAAACTGGAATATTTTGGATCTGGAGAACTGAAGAAAAGGTTTTCCATAGTTGCAGAGAACCTGACATGTCCAGTTGTATGCACGTTGACATTATAGCAGCACTTTAACAGCTTGGCAAAGATGTTAGCATAAAAAGTAAAATGCTGCCCAGACCAAATTTATAATATTATACTCGGGGCCATCACAAGGGATGGTCAAACAGGACAACTACTCAGGGCAGCAGACCGAGGGTATAGGGGATGGGGAGCCAAGCCAAACATTATGTTCTCCTTTTGAATCTAATTAATTAATTAACTAATTAATTAAGCTAGATATTTCACTTAGATGCAGCTCCAACACTGCTCTCTACATTAATGGTGGGGGTGGAAGGGAAATAGAACCAAAAGGTTACTAAGAGCCAAGAGTAACAGATAAGTATGAGAAAAAAAAAAGTGTGAAACTTGCTGGGCAGACTGGATGGACCATTTGGTCTTCTTCTGCCATCATTTCTAAGTTTCTATATATATATATGAATCAGTCTATGGGTCTGCCAGCATATGAACCCAAAATGGGATGGGAGAGGAGGGGGAGGGGCATATCAAAAGCAACCTTTGCCTTGGGTGCCGTTTTGGCCAGGGACTCCCCTAACTGCACTGGTAATCAGTAAAAATATGTAGATTATTTATTTTTGCCCTCTTAATCACTGATCATCCAACACTGCAATGTCCATATCCAGAGTTAAAATAATGTTGGCATGATGTGATTACTATAGGGTCAATATTCAAAGGGATTTCTGCAGGTAAGCAGAAAAATTCCCTTTTAAAATTCCTCTGTTTCTTTTCTCTTCAAGGAAAAGTATTTGAGATGTGTACATTGCATGTATTATTCCCCATGGTGGAAAGCGGTGACACCAGGGACAGGGTTAGTGCAGGTTGGAACAATTACATGCATTGTTTACCCTATGGTATTTTCCCTTTGCAAAGTATGCAGGGCAAAAAAAAAAAATAATTCCCAAGGCACTGGCCAGTGCCACCACAGGATTTTTTCAAGAAGAAAATCCTTGGGGAGTTTCCTTTGGAAAATCTGCTTTTGTGTGTGAGGTTTGAAAATTATCCTTTCACTGAAAGGCTACCAAAATCATGGTTAGTAATGAAAAACTGGCAGAAGCTCAAAACTGAGCCTTAAATTTGAGACATTGGGAACTTTGTTAAATCTAAACATGAAGAACTGACTGAAGATGTCTGTGAAGGTTGTATAAACTTTTAAGAAGCCAAGTGCTTCTGGCCATGGTAGCTGGTGACTAGGGATGTGCATTTGTTGAAAATGAATAGGCATCCTGAAACAAACAGGACTCCATTTGTTTCTTACATGAGTCCCTGAAATGAATGGAGAGAATGCCATAAATCTTATTAATCTAATTTGTTTAATTCCCCATTCATGTCTATGACCCATTGACGTCAATGGGCTATAGAAATCAATGGGAAAGGGGAACAGGTGTAAACATAGCAACCAGCTCTTCCCTGTGAGTCAGGTGTGATCTAACTTCCTTGTTACAGCCTGGACAGAATATGTTGTCAAGAAGACCACAGAGGCAACAATTCACAGTGAAGCATTTTTCAAACCAGCCTATTGCTGCTCTCTGGATCCAGTGATGCTGATCCTGAAGACTGAACATGTGTGGAAATTACTGTGCATTTCTTCTGTAGATCTAGACTTGGAAAGAGCAGTATTTGAGCTCTCACAGATTTCAACTTAAAAAAAAAAATCTTTATATCTCCTGCCAGTAATTTTAGTCTGTCCTGCATTGGTTTCATCCGCTGTGCTAGTCAGTAGAGAAAGATAGACAGTAGCATTTTGCTGTTTTTTCTCTCCCTTGGGGATGAGAGTCTGAGTGTGGGTGGGACAGAATGGGGAGATTCAACATTGCTACTGATTTTGTCTGTCTGCCTGGGCAGTGTACTAGTCCAGCAAATTGATCAGTGCACAGAACTGCACAGAGATTAAAATAAAGCAGGCTGCCCGTGTTTTTTGTGGAGCCTATGTCAGTGTCAGCAATCTCAGCACTACTACTCAGCACAAAACTAAATTGTCTGTGTGTTTGACAGTTCTACACACACACACACACACACTGACACTGTACAGTCAGTGGGCGTACAGTCTGTTACAGCATCAATAATAAATAAAAAATAATTTTAATATCCAAACCCACATTGAAAAATTCCATCATGTCAGGGATTGGGAAAGGCAGAGGAGAAAAAGGAAATGTTGGCAAGGTTGGTGAGATGTGATTTGACCAAACCTTTCGATTTGGTCTTCATTATCGGCCCGCCACGGGAAATTTTTTTACCGCGGTTCGGACCGAATTTTTTTCGGCTGTCTCAAACCGAAAAAACCCCAACCCATTCCAACCCTTCAGATTTAATTAATTATAATCCCTCACCCTCCTGACCCCCCCCCCCCCCAAAAAAAAAAAAAACTTGCCTAAAGTCCCTGGTGGTTCAGCAGGAGTCCCGGGAGTGATCTCCCGCTCTCGGGCTGTCAGCTGCCAGTAAACAAAATGGTGCTGGTGATCCTTTGCCCTTTCCATGTGACAGGGGGTTTTGGTGCCATTCGCCGGCCTCTGTCACATAGTAGGAGGAATGGACGGCCGGCGCCATCTTAAAAAATGGCGTGGGCCATCCATTGCTCCTACCATATGACAGGGTCCATCTAATGGCACCGATAGCCCCGTCACATGGTAAGGGCAAAGGGCCATTGGCGCCATTTTGATTAGTAGCAGCTGATGGCCTGAGAGGGGGAGATCACTCCCGAGTCCCCCGCTGGACCACCAGGGACTTTAGGCAAGTTTTGGGGGGTCAGGAGGATGGGGAATTGCAATTCATTAAATCTGAAGGGTTGGGGTTGGTTTGGGGTTTTTTTTTTAATGTGCCCTTTCTCCCCCCCTGAAAACGATAAGAAAACCACACAAAATTTTGTGGGTTTTCCTATCGTTTCGGGGACCCCCAGAACCGCGATGAAATAGGAAATATAGACGATATTTCCTATTTGTCACAAACAAATGCACATCCCTAGGTAGTAATAACAAAAAATGTAGAGCTGCACCTAAGTTAAAGTGGGACTTCTTGAAGCCTAGAATGGCAGAATGCAGCTCTACCATAAGAAATTGAAATATGGAGAGCATGTGCCACTACAGAACACACATTTTTCTCTCCCTTCCTTTTCTGAACAGAGGAAAAAGATGAGAGAGCTATGCAAGGAGGCAGAGAGTAGAAAGGCAGCAAGGGTAGGAAAACAGCAATGCCCAAAACCAGCAGTGTACTTTTCTCTGATCACTACCGCTCAGGCTATGAAGGAAAGATTTTCATCAACTGATTCAGATGAAGAATCTTTTCTTGGATTGCCTGAATCAGGAGCCATTGAATGGATTCTAGAAGAAGAAAATTTGGGAGGAGTATACAGTTGTGTCTTAGCATCCATTTTATTGATAAGGGAGGTATAGCAAAGTGAGTACAGTAGAAAGTATGAATGATGCCTTTGCCATTGTTCTTCAAGGCCCACCCTCTACCTCAACTCCAGTGCCACCATCATCCCCCCAAGGATGTAGAGAAGGGATCATGGAATAAATCCAGGATGTTAATGACCCACTTTTTGCACAGTGTATTCACTGCTCAAAGGACATCAGTCAAGGGAAGCAAGTGGGATATCTCACAAACCCTGGTATGCAGTATCACCTGCAGAAACAGTCCCCATTAGCACTGGCATCTGGGGAGGGTTGCGGTACTAGTAGCCATAGCCAATGGACCTCTTGTTCCAGTCAGAGGAAAGTGGTTGAAAAGGGAAAGTGTGTTCCCCAAGTTAATCCCATGCTCTTGTCTCCTTCCAGCATTCAGGTGTACTGCAAGCAACCCCTACCATACATGAAGAGGAAATGGGGTAGTGTTTGGTAGCACTGTCCTGGGGTGAAAGGCAGGTAAAAGTGATAATGAGGAGCATCAGGGAAATGATTGCCCATGATGACCAACCCATGCAAGTAGTGGAGAACATGGGTTTTAAGCGTTTGCTGCAGGTCTTAGTGCCTAATAACTATGGGGCGGATTTTAAAAGCCCTGCTCGCGTAAATCCGCCCGGATTTACGCGAGCAGTGCCTTGCGTGCCGGCGCGCCTATTTTCCATAGGCCTGCCGGCGCGCGCAGAGCCCCAGGACTCGCATAAGTCCCGGGGTTTTTTGACGGGGGCGTGTCGGGGGCGGGGACGATCGACGCAGCGTTTTGGGGGCGGGACGCGGCATTTCGGGGGCGGGCCCGAGGGCATGGTTTCAGCCCGGGGCGGTCCGGGGGCATGGCCACACCCTCTGGAACCGCCCCCGGGTTGCGTCTCGGCGCGCTAGCGGCCCGCTGGCGCGCGGGGATTTACTTCTCCCTCCGGGAGGCGTAAATCCCCGGACAAAGGTGGGGGGGGGTGGGTTAGATAGAGGAAGGGAGGGGAAGGTGAGGGGAGGGCGAAAGCGAGTTCCCTCCGAGGCAGCTCCGATTTCGGAGTGGCCTTGGAGGGAACGGAGGCAGGCTGCGCGGCTCGGCGCGAACCGGCTGCCCAAAATCAGCAGCCTTGCGTGCGCCAATCCTGGATTTTAGCAGATACGCGCGGCTACGTGCGTATCTGCTAAAATCCAGCGTACTTTTGTTTGCAACTGGTGCGCCAACAAAAGTACTCAAATGCGCATTTTTTGAAAATCTACCCCTATGTCCCCTGCAGGATCACATTTATTAGGAAGGTCATCCGCAGCATGTACAATCAGTGCCGTAGTCACATCCAGGTGCTGTTGGCTGAGGCAGAGCAAATTAGCGTGCATTTCACCAGTGACATCTGGACAGCCATGAATGCTAAACACTCTTACCTCTCTCTGAGGGCACACTGGTGGAGCCTGGCTAAGGCAGAGATAGGCAGTATCTCTAATGGGTATCATGCATCAGGGTACAGGTGGGCTTTGCTGCATCCCCAGTTGATGGATGAGTCTCATACCTTGGCCAATACTTAATCAGATATCCTCAAAAGATATCTGATTAAGTAGCGCTGTAAGAAGAATTAAAAAATATAGAAGTGCAAAGCCTACAGCCATTTCTCTTCCTTTCACCACAAAATTCCATATATGGTCCTGTCTGGCCACGCACACCCCCCCCTCTCCCCACCCCCAAACTCCTCTTAAATAAAAAAAAGTTCCAACATCCACAAATGGCCTTCTCACCCCCTTCCCTGGTTCTATAAATATTATATGCTGGTGCTTTTGCTGGACCCAATTAACTCCCCCCAACCCACCCTGATGTTTTAAGGTGCCATGCCACAACCCACACCCACATTGTCCCTCCCTCCATTGCCCTGAAACATAAAACTCCCTGTCAGGAGCAGGGTATGAACTTACCTGCTAAACAGAAGTTGTGCTGGAGCACCAGCAGCAGGAAAGATCATATCCCGCTCCAGGCAGGGATTTTTATATTTTGGGGGGATGGCAGGTGTGTCCGGAGAGGGGGTGTGGCATGGCACCTTAACACTGGGGGGAGGGAGAGTCCAGCCGCATCACCAGTGCATAGTATTTATACCAGTGGTTCTCAACTTTTTTTCTGTCAGAATATATCTGTCAGATGATGCTCAAAGATGAGACACACTGAGCACACGACTGTCATGGGGCTAAATGTAAACATATATTCTGCATCCACAGGAACCCCCAACAATGGATGCAGAGCAAAATTAGGATATTTCCCCATACAACTCACCATACAAAAAAGATATTCTGATTCTGGTACCATCCCAGTAACAGCAACACAAACTTCCTCTACAACTAGGTGCACTGTAAAATGCAAAACGTGAAAAACAAACCCCACATTTGGCATATGTGTAGCAAACTTGCCATGCCAAAACAGCACTAATTCTGAGGACTCAAACAGCAATAGATCTGCCTATGAAAATGCAGCAGTAAAACAAAAATGCATGTCCTATTGAGAAAACACAACAGATAAGACTGATACAAATGCCTACATACTAGTAAAATACCTTATCTTGGTCACACACACATTCAGAGCAGACGTTCACCAAATATAGAATAAAAGGCCACAAATTACAAATATAGAGACAAAATCTGGAATGGAAATAGGCCTGGCACTACTAGGTATGCATACCATGCAATTGCACAGGGAGGCTCACCCAGAGGGGCAGTGGAAGAGGCAGTCTGCCAGACCATCAGTGGACCTGTTTTACTGGTGGCTGAGAAGAGGAAGACTCCCATGAAGCCACTGGTGGACCCCATCAGGTGCCTGGAAAAAGAGGAGGCCTGTGAGGCCGCTGGTGGACTCTATCCCACCAGTGGCCTGGATGAGGATGAGGCCCATGAGGCTGCTGGTGGACCCCCATCCCACCGGTGGCCGAAGAAAGAAGAAGGATCCCATGCATGAGATCATCATAGAGGAAGTGCTACCCTCACATGGTTTGATTAGCACAGTGGCTGGCACATGAGGAGCAGAAGCAGAAGCAGAATGGTTCCTGCTGGTGTGCGTGTGTGCGTAAATGAATTTATTTATTTATTTATTTATTTGTTTGTTTGTTTGTTTGTATGCTTTTATATACCGAAGTTTAGCTAGATGCCTTCACTACGGTTTACAGTTAAACAACGCAATACAATTGAGGAGACAACTGGTATAACAACATAACTGGAACGAAAACAGATACGGAGAGGTAGCAATGAATAAAGAATGGTTATAGCTAGCAGCATATTTAACAACAGGTTGGTGTTATCATTAGCAGTAGAGAAATGTTAGTTGTAAAAATGTTAACTGTATGTAGTAATGTGTAACAATCCTTAATAGAATGTGGTAACCTTTGTGGAGTGGGTGGTTAGCCAATCCCATCTTTGAATGCTTGTCTGAAGAGCCAGGTCTTGAGATCTTTTTTAAATATTTTAGTGTTGTTCTGTAGTTTTAAGTGATCAGGTAGTGAGTTCCAGAGGAGGGGTCCTGCTATTGAAAAGGCTCTGTTTCTTACAGTGGTAAGTTTGTCGTTTGAAACAGATGGTATGTTTAGTTGTGCTTTGTTTGATGCTCTCGTCTTGCATTGGGAGTAGTGTTTCTTAGGGATGTGCAGAGCAAATGTTTAAGTTCATATGTCCATATGTCCAAAGGGGGTCCCATTTGCGGTCAATATGGACATAAACAGAATTCAATGAGTTGAGTATATGTCCATATGTGCAAATAAAAATTTAAACCCCTCACCCTCCTTAATCCCCCCCCCCCCAAGACTTACCACAACTCCCTGGTGGTCCAGCGGGGTCAGGACGCCATTTCTGACCAACTTTGCAAGGAGCACGTGACGTCGGCGCCACGTCGGAGTGACGCGGCGTCACATGATTCCCCGCGAGTTCCCTCCGGCACCCTCGTTCGGCCCAAAAGGAACTTTTGGCCAGCTTGGGGGGGTCAGGAGGCCCCCCCAAGCTGGCCAAAAGTTCCTTTTGGGCCGAACGAGCGTTCTGGCGCGAACCCGCGGGGAATCACGTGATGCCGCGTCACTCCGACGTGGCGCCGACGTCACGTGCTCCTCGGAAAGGATTTCAGAAATGGCGTCCTCACTCCTCGCTGGATCACCAGGGAGTTGTGGTAAGTCTTTGGGGGGGGATTAAGGAAGGTGAGGGGTTTAAATTTTTATTTTGGATCAACAATCGCGATTTCCAACTTATTCAACATAGCTATGTTGAATAAGTTGGAAATCCGATCGTTTATGTCTCATCACTTTTTTAAGTTAAAAAAAAAAAAAAGTAGCGTTTTACATTTATGTTCAATACGAATGCACACCCCTAGTGTTTCTGGATAATGTTGTTTAGGCCTGTGCCTTCACTGTTGTGTAATGTCCTGTGTATGATGGTTAGAGTTTTATATTCAATTCTTTTTTCTACCAGTAACCAGTGTAAATTTTTTAGCACTGGAGTGATGTGGTCAGTTCTTTTGTGACCAGTGAGGGTTCAGGCTGCAGCATTCTGTAGTAATTGAAGAGGCCGTAATGTGTTTTTGGGTAGTCCTATCAGGAGAGAGTTACAGTAGTCTAAGCTGGTGAATATGAGAGATTGCAGGATGGTTCTGAAATCGGGGAGATATAGTAGTGGTTTTAAGTGTTTGAGGATTAATAGTTTGTGGAAGCCTTCTTTAATTTTCAATGAGATGTGATTTTTGTAGTTGAGCTCGGGGTCTAGCCATATTCCTAAATCTTTCACGTTGTCTTTTAATTTAATGTTTGTGTTGTCGATTTGTATGTTGAGGTTCATGTTGATTCCTGAGTATTGCCTTTCAAGTAAAATGCACTCTGTTTTGTCCATGTTGAGGCATAGTTTCATGTGATTTAGCATGTTTCTTATGGTTTCGAGGTAGGTGGTCGAGAGCTTCAAAGCGTTTTCAATGGTGTTTGTTACGGGAATGATTAACTGTATATCATCGGCGTACATGTAGTATGTTACTCCGAGACTTGTGATTTGCTGGCAAAGAGGTAGAAGTATATGTTAAACAGTGTAGCTGAGAGTGCGGATCCTTGGGGTACTCCTGTTTCAAGAGGTATGGCATCTGATGAGTGGTTGTTGATGTTTACTTTGAAGAATCTGTTTTTTAGGAAGGATGTAAACCAGTTGAGGGTTTTGCCGGAAAGACCGATATCAACTAGTCTGGAGATTAAGCTTTCATGTTCAACCATGTCGAATGCTGCTGAGAGGTAGAGTAGGATGAGGATGTATCTTAGCCTGTTGTCAAAGCCTCTTATTATTGTGTTTGATAGGTTGAGTAGTAGGGTTTCTGTGCTATGATTTTTTCTGAAACCGTGTTGGGTAGGGTTTAAGAATGAATGAATGAATGAGAGCCTTACTGTAGTGTGGAGGTGTGGTGTGTATGAATGAGAGCATTATAGGTGTGTAGGAGTGTGCTGTGTTTGAATAGGAGCCTGACTCGGGAGGATTATGCGACTGGGAGACTGACTGGGGGGTTGCATGTATGTGAATAGGAACCCGCCTTGGGTTTGTATGTGTGTGTGTGTATGAATGGGTGACTGGTTTAAGAACATAAAAAATTGCCATACAGGGTCAGACCAAGGGTCCATCAAGCCCAGCATCCCACCTCCAACAGTGGCCAATCCAGGATACAAGAACCTGGCAAGTACCCAAACATGCTACTGATGCCAGTAGTAGCAGAGGCTAGAGATGTGAATCGTGTGATCGATCATCTTAATGATCGATTTCGGCTGGGAGGGGGAGGGAATCGGATCGTCGCAGTTTGGGTTTTTTAAATATCGTGTAAATCGTGTAAATCGTGTAAATCGAAAACCAGCACACTAAAACATCCCTAAAACCCACCCGACCCTTTAAAATAAATCCCCCACCCTCCCGAACCCCCCCAAAATGCCTTAAATTACCTGGGGTCCAGAGGAAGGGTCCCGGTGTGATCTTTTACTCTCGGACCTCCGTGCATTGTAGAAATGGTGCCGGCGCTACCTTTGACCTGTCATATGACAGGTCAAAGGTAGCGCTGGCGCCATTTTGTTTTTTTGTCCCCCGATGTCAGGAGCGTAGGAGATCGCTCCCGGACCCCCGCTGGACCCCCAGGGACTTTTGGCCAGCTTGGGGGGGCCTCCTGACCCCCACAAGACTTGCCAAAAGTCCAGCGGGGGTCCGGGAGCAATCTCCTATGCTCCTGACGTCGGGGGACAAAAAAACACGGCCGGCGCAAAATGGCGCCGGCCGTATGGCGACACGATTCGACTGCAGGAGGTCATTCCGGACCCCCGCTGGACTTTTGGCAAGTCTTGTGGGGGTCAGGAGGCCCCCCCAAGCTGGCCAAAAGTCCCTGGGGGTCCAGCGGGGGTCCGGAACGACCTCCTGCAGTCAAATTGTTTTTCCGTATGGAAAAACGATTCGCGGTAGGAGATCGCTCCTGGACCCCCGCTGGACTTTTGGCAAGTCTTGTGGGGGTCAGGAGGCCCCCCAAGCTGGCCAAAAGTCCCTGGGGGTCCAGCGGGGGTCCGGGAGCGATCTCCTACGCTCCTGACATCGGGGGACAAAAAAACAAAATGGCGCTGGCGCTACCTTTGACCTGTCATATGACAGGTCAAAGGTAGCGCCGGCGCCATTTCTACAACGCACGGAGGTCCGAGAGTAAAAGATCACACCGGGACCCTTCCTCTGGACCCCAGGTAATTTAAGGCATTTTGGAGGGGGTTCGGGAGGGTGGGGGATTTATTTTAAAGGGTCGGGGTGGGTTTTAGGGTTGTTTTAGTGAGCTGGTTTTCCCGCCCTCCCCCTTCCCCCGATTTACGATTTTTTGACGATAAATCGGGGGAATTGTTATTGTATCGCGGCTCTAATGATTTTTGACGATTTAAAATATATCGGATGATATTTTAAATCGTCAAAAAACGATTCACATCCCTAGCAGAGGCCATTCCTTAAGTCAAATTGATTAATAGCAGTTAATGGACTTCTCCTTCAAGAACTTAGCCATACTTTTTTTAAATCCAGCAACACTAACTGCACTAACCACATCTTCTGGCAATAACTTCCAGAGTTTAATTGTGCATTGAGTGAAAAAGCACTTTCTCTGATTAGTTGTAAAAGTGCTACTTGCTAACTTCATAGCGTGCCTCCTAGTCCTTCTATTATCCGAAAGTGTAAATAACCGATTCACATTTACCCATTCTAGACCTCTCATGATTTTAAAGACCTCTATCATATCCCCCCTCAGCCGTCCCTTCTCCAAGTTGAACAGCTCTAACCTCTTTAGTCTTTCCTCAAAAGGGAGCCGTTCCATCCCCTTTATCATTTTGGTTGCCCTTCTCTGTACCTTCTCCAGTGCAACTATATATTTGTGTGTGTATCTATCTATCTATCTATCTATTTATATGTGTATGTGTGTGTTTCTGTGTGCATGGGGACCTGACTGGCATGTGTGTGTGGGGGGGTAGGAACCTGTTTGGGGTGGGTGTGTGTGTGTGTGGGGGGGGGGTAGGAATCTGTCTGGGGTGTGTATATGTGAATGGGAACCTGACTGGGGTGTGGTTGTGTGTGAATAAATGAGAACATTCTGTGTGGTTGTGTGTGTATGAATGGGAACCTGTCTGGGGTTGTTTGTGTGTGAGTGGGAGCCTTACTGGTGTGTGTGTGTGTGTGTGTTTCTGTGTGCATGGGAACCTGACTGGGGTGTGTATATGTGTGAATGAATGGGAACCTGTCTGTGGTTGTTTGTGTATGAATGAGAGCCTGACTTGGGTGTATGTCTTTCTGTGTGCATCGGAACCTGACTGGTGTGTGTGTGTGTGTGTGTGTAGAAACTTGTCTTGGGTGGGGGGGATTTTGTGGGTAGGAACCTGTCTGGGGTGTGTGTGTGAATGGGAGCCTGACTTGGGTGTATGTCTTTCTGTGTGCATCGGAACCTGACTGGTGTGTGTGTGTGTGTGTGTGTGTGCGTAGAAACTTGTCTGGGGGGGGGGGGTGTTTCTGGGTAGGAAGCTGTCTGGGGTGTGTGTGTGAATGGGAGCCTGACTAGGGTGTGTTTATGTATGTTTCTGTTTGCATGGGAACCTGACTGGGATATGTGTGTGTATGTGTGTGTATGAGTAAGAACCTGTCTGAGGGGGCGGGGGGGGGGGGGGGTGGTGTGAATGGGAACCTGTCTGGGTTTGTTTGCGTGTATGAATGGGAGCTTGGCTGGGAGTGTGTGTGAAAAAATTTGTGTTGCCTCACTAATCCGTACCTTACTCATGATTACTAGAAATAAAACATTTTCAGGTACGGAGAGTTGTGAATTTTCCATCCTTACTTGTTTTACTTATTGGATGTTGGTATCTGCCATTTTGAAATAATTTATTGTTGTTTGGGAAATTTTTTTAAATATTGTATGTGCTCTTAATTATTGGATGTTATTCTATTACTTTGATCATTGGAAATATTATTTTTATAAGTATGGTTTTACTAATATGATTGATTTATATTCCTTGATTTTCTTGTTTGATGAATGATTTATGAGGACTGGTGATGTTTCTGCTTTTCCATTGCTGCATCGCATACTGAGTCTGGCTTGTTGCGGTTTCCGGTTCAGTTGCTGTTTATAGTTTCTTTATTATGAATTTGGTGAGGATGAATCTGTGTTCTGCATGTTTAACTGAGGTGGGGTATTCTGTGTTAAAAATAAAAATGAAGAAGGGACAACACAGTAATTGTTCGCACAGGGCAGCAAAAATACTAGCACCGGCCCTGAATGGAAACGCAAAAGAACACACTGCCTGCAGTACAAAACTGGATAACTAAAAACAGAAATGCATTTTCTCCTACAAAGAAAGAAGAAATGCACAAGCACATTCCCAAAACTGACATATTATGGCTCTTGCACCTGTCACTCCCCCTCCATCATCCCTCATTTCTCCCTATTACTCCCTTTCAATCATCCCCTCACACTCACATCCCTGCCCAGATTTTCCAGCCCGCCCCCCCAATCCTCTGCCCGTGCTCCCTCTCTCCCCCGTTCAACTCTCCCTGTCCCTTTCCCCCTCAGCAGCCCTCAGACTCCCTCTGTCTTGCACCTCTCCCTGCCCAGCATCCCCAACCTCCATTTCCCCACCCCCAACACGGTGAAGAGATCATGAGCAGATCACTTCCAGGCCTAACGGGGGAAGCTAAAGTTGGTGTCCCATGAGGCCCAGAAAAACAGGAGTTGGAAGTTTGATCTGGGTGAAGGAGGAAGGAAGTAAGAGCAGCCTCCTGTCAGGCCCGATACAGAAGATGTCAACCAACTCCCAACTACTGATGAGGAGAGAGCAGCCTTCTAATTGCCTTAGACACACCTCCCAGGATGTTGAGAACCACAGATTTATAGAAATGGGGAAGGGAGTGGAGGGGGAGGGGTGCCACCAGCAGACCCCAGAGCATTTTTTAAAATTTAAAATGGGACTGTGTGTGGTGGTGCACAGCCCGGCAGGGCCATATATGGAATTTAGTGGTGGAAGGGAGAGAAACAAGTCAAAGGTCTTGTACTTCTATTTATGTTTTTCTTTTTGTAATAATACTTAACCAGATATCTTTTGACAATATTTGGTTAAGTAGCAAGTTATACAGCCACATAAGGCTGATAACTAAAGAAACCTAACTGGTTATATTCAAATATAGCTGGTTAGGTTTTTTAGTTATTGGCTACATATAGCTGGAAAATTTTAGGCAAGTGTATTCAGTATATTCCACTGAATGTAGGGGACAAGTTATCTGACTAACTTTAGCCAGATAAAGTGTCCACTCACGAGCTTACTGAATATTGCAGGTGTTTAATTGCATAGGGCAACTCAAAACATTAACCAGTGCTCTTCTCAAAGTTTTCTTCTGCCACTAAAAACATCTATTCTATAAATTATGTATATCAAAATTTATTTTGAGAGGAAAAGACCTCAGTATTGATGAGAAACGCTGAAGGCTGAATCCCCATTCAGTTGGTGCAATCACTGGTCTACAAAACCCTCTCCTTTTTATAATTTCATTTATAAATAATTTTTAATTTCAGATTTTCAAATTTTATTTTTCTTCATGATTAAAACACAGACATATGCCGGTATTGCAAAAATCTTCTTTGAGCTACTTGTGATAGCAAGTTCTTCCCAGCTCATGAATTTCACAAAATTTTACAGTTTTATAAATTTATGGTACGGCTTGTCTTCAAATTTGAGAATCACTTAGATTTACTTATCTTTACAACACAATCCTTATGATGTCAATGTGTCCATGCCACCATCTTTTGCTGATTTTAATTTAATTCTCAGAAACCCTGAGGTTGACAACATTTGCGGAATCACTACACATTCTAACTCTCCAATCGTAGGTGGCCATTTATCAAGCCTTGATATTTTATCACAGGAGGGTCAAAATATTTTGGTAGCCATTCCCGCAATATGTTGCCCCATCCTGACAAAATATTGCATCAATTTTGCTGTGATATTTTTTATCATGGAAAAATTCCATGATAAAAAATATTACCGTGAAACAACAATGAGCATGCGATGGCGGTCCCCATCATTCAAAGCCACTATAGGCTTAAATGGCCAGCTGTCCCAAAAATGACCCCCTCTCCCCGGAAGGTCCTAACTCTTCTCAGGGTCTTGTGCAACCCTCACCCATGCTCTGGATCCCCACTAGCCCACAAACAAACAGGTGGGGCCAGTGGATCTGGGTGCAACCCCTAGACCACCAGGGCTTTTTTTCTTGGGATGGGGGGGTTAGATGGAGAGAGGGTGTCTACTAGACACCAGGGATTATGGCTTTTGTTGGAGGATGGGACTGGGGGTGGTGTCAGATACCTGGGAGGATGTCTTTGCTAAGGGGATGGATGGGTAAGGGCACAATGTTGCCATGCAAGCTTTTATTCTTTCTTCCTAGCTTTTTGTGCCCATGTTGCCTCAAAAGGCGGGGGGGGGGGGGGGGGGGGCGGGGACAATGGAGATCACGCAAGACCCCCCAAGGGGATTTCTTTGTGGAGGGAGGGTAGTTATTTTGGGGCTTATAGACTCTTTAAGAGGCATCCTGAGGACATTGGATGAACAATAACATTCCAAGGTCCTGTTGCGGTCTCCACCGCTTTCCCCTTACTGGCTGTAATCAGGGCTCACCTCCGAGGCCGGGAACGCCGCCTCCGCGGCTCTGCTGAGTATTCGGGGCATCCGCCATTGCTGGGCCGTCTCGCTGCCGCCCCGCGCGCACGAGGGACGCGCGTTATGGACGTACGCTCACCGGAAGCCTGACCCCGCCTGAGCTGGTCACGCCACGCCCCAAGGCCGATATAACCGGCGTTCTTCAGTCCTCTCATTGCCTTGCAACAAGGGTCACTACAGTGTGTAGTTCTTAGTTGCACTTCCGTTGTACTGCTTCAGCCACCGACCTCTGCTCGTTCCTGACTCTGCTTCTGCCTGCCGCCAGCCACCGACTTCTGCTCGTTCCTGACTCTGCTTCTGCCTGCCGCCAGCCACCGACCTCTGCTCGTTCCTGACTCTGCTTCTGCCTGCCACCGGCCACCGACCTCTGCTCGTTCCTGACTCTGCTTCTGCCTGCCGCCGGCCACCGACCTCTGCTCGTTCCTGACTCTGCTTCTGCCTGCCGCCAGCCACTGACCTCTGCTCGTTCCTGACTCTGCTGTTGCCTGCCGCCTGCCTCAGTCCACGGCTTCTCTGCCGCAGCTGCTGCGCTCCTGTCCTCCGGACAGCGTCCTACGCAGGGCTGGGCTGGAACTACCGCCAGACTGTCTTGGGTCTTGTTACCTTCTACTTCCTGCCAGGCTCAGGCCTACTCACTGCTGGCTCCCATATTGCACCCTGCAAGTTCCATTCAAGACATTACTGACTCCGACCCTGCCCCCGCTTGCTCTGTGCTCCCTGGCCTATTAGCCCTTGCTGCTGGACTCTGTGCCTACGCCTTGCCCGGGCCTTTCTATAGGGACTTTGGGATAAAGTGTCAGTGCATAAGTCCCTTGGGACTTATGCACTGACACTGTGCATAAGTCCCAAGGGACTGGGACCCTACGGGCTCCTCCTGGGGGGTTCCGGTTCCCGGGTGAAGAGCTTAACTGCACTCTCAAGTCCCAAGGTTCTGGGACCCTACCGGCTCCTCCTGGGGGGTTTCCAGTTCCCGGGTGAAGATCCATACGTGTGTCTCCTAAGTCCCAAGGCTCCAGGACCCTACGGGCTTCTCCTTGGGGGTTCCTGGTTCCCGGGTGAAGATCCGTGCCTGTGGCTCCGCCTCCCGAGCTACTCTACCCAGGGTGGTTCGGCTCAAGGGTCCACTCTCGAACTGCAGCTTCCCAGACTGCAACAGGTCCCTAGGAAAATATAACTATTCCTTCAAATGCGATAGAATAACATGACTTTTTTTTCTATGCCAGCTACATTATTTTATTTGCATTAGATTGACTAGTAATTAGCTGCTTTGCATGTTTTAGTTAATGTTGTGCATGTAAAACAGCTAATACATATAGGAAGAGGAAATGTGTGATATTACATGATAAACAGCATTTACTCTACATTATCATCATAGTGTAGCTTACTAAGGCCTGGATTTTCTAAGGTCTCAGACCTTAGATAATACAGGGGTAACGGGGGGGGGGCAAAGCGGGGGGAGGGCCTGCGAAAGCCGGCAGCGATAGCACCTCCGCGGTGAAAGGTGATGGTATTGGGCGCACTACTGGCAGCGATAAGGTGTCCTACCTTTTTGCCATCAGCGAAGTTGTTGCCGAGTCTGCCCCGACGCCACCCTGACTCCTCCCCTTCCGGTGCGGACTCCGCCCTGACTCCGCCTCGATTTAGCTATCGCATGCGAAAAGTCCCTTTTCGCGTGAGATCCCTTTTGAAAATGACCCCCTAAATGTATCTCTTAGTTTTTAGACTTCTGCTATTTACATGCAGATACCTAAATGTATTCTTTTTATTTCCATTCATGGCCTGCTTATTATTAGCAGTTGATGTGGGTAATTTATATTTGTCTGCTCATCAAAACCAGCAGTTTGTTCACATTATTTAGTTATTTGATCTATAATCTGCATTTCAGACAATTCAAAGTAGATTACATACAGGTAGTATTTCCCTATCCCCAGCTGGCTCATAATCTTTCCCGTAGCAATGGAGGGTAAAGTGATTTGCCCAAGATCATAAGGAATGGGAGTGAGATTTGAATCCTGGCTTCACTGTTTTACAGCCCACGCCTCTATTCTATAGATGTTGAATTAATTTATCTTTGTTAATAGCAAGAAAATATGTTTTGCTGATTTGGATTCTGATGAATCTACCAGAAAATGTCTTATGATTAATGCTACACAGATGGAGAGATTATCTATTTGTATTTTTTTTTAATAATAAAGGATTGTGCAAAGCATTATATTTCTTTAGCATCTTCCAAAAAAAAAAAAAAACCTCACAAGATGTCCTAGGACAAGAGTAGGCTACTGTGGTCTTATAGTGCTGCAAGCTAGTTGAGTTTTCAAGACATCAACAATGAATATGCATAGGAGTTGTCTTCCCCTGTTCAGGAAAAATCCTGTTTCTGGTACTAATTGGACACACATAGGTTAGAAGTGGTCCATGGTCCATGTGTATGTGTGTGATGGTTGAAAGAGTTTGAGATTTATGGATGAATAGTTGGTGGTAATTATATTGGGTTTGATTACAGAAAGCAAGGATAATTTGGGGGAAAAAAATGAAAGTGCTGAGGTATGTTACTATACTGTTAAATTTGGGAGTGTTAAATGTCAAACAGTGTAAACTCAAGTTAATTTGTTGTATTATGCATATGTCTTGCCAATAAAAAATATTTGAAATAAAAAAGTTGCTGAGTGGAAAAGCAGCGAACATGAGGAGGAGGGTCCTGAGAGGAAGGGAGTGATGTGGGCAAACTGAAAGAGAAAGAAGGCAGCACTATAGGATCAGTATAACAGAGAATATCAGTCAAAGAGATATTACAATATTTCTGGTGGGAGGAAATGAATGCAAAAGAGAGCATAGCAGAATTAAATAATGATAAAGGATAGAAATAAAAGGTTAAACTTGACAAAGCTTGGAGATCGCAGACTTGTAAAGGTATATAAGAGAAAGTGATCAGATGTAACAGTGATGTGACAGGCAGCAGAAAAAGCAGAGACCTGGAAATAGTGAGAGTGACAGGCAGAAAAGAAAGGGAACCAAACGAGGAAGATTGAAGAATCTCATTATTATCCAAATTGAACTTTAAGTGATGGTCACACATTCAGAAATTACAGTAGGACAGGAAGAAATATTTCTAATGGATATCAGGTACAAAGGATTGGAAGGAGCAACAAATGTGGGTACCAGCAACATAAAAATGTTACACTACAAAACAATGGAACAAGAAGAGACAGGGAAAACATAAGGAAAAAAGAGCCTAGTGGTTTGAGCAACAAGCCAAGGGCCAAGGTTCAAATCCCACTGCCTGACCTTGAGCAAGTCATTTCACCCTTCAGTGCTTCAGGTACAAACCTAGGGGGTAACTTTCAAAAAGATTTGATTGTGTAAAATCAAGTTTTAGGTGTATAAATAAGCTTCTGAAAACTGCAACTTTTACATGTGGAAGTCCTTTGAAATTTCACTGAGTTTCAAAAGGTTTTACACCTATAGATGGACTTTCCTAGCGTGTAGCAGATGGATTCAGAACCAATGGGTATAGTGTACTCCTGATAGCAGTTGGAGACGGATCAGATTTCAATCTGATGTCAGCCCTAGTACATATACCCCTGCAGGAAGTGCAGCAGTTTTTTCCGTCTTCATAGCAGTTAGGGACTCTATGAATGCTAGCACAGCGTTAGAGTAATCTTACCAAAGAAAACCAAATTAAGAAGAAATCTTACCTCTACAGACGAGCCCCACTCTCCTGCGGTGACACCCATTGGGTCCCTCCCCCAGTTGAGATTTCCCGAGGTGATTTCCGCGATCCCTCGGAGGTAAGCCTTGGCCCAGCAGCTGACCCTCGGCGGGTACGTAGCCCCCGACATCGGTTGAGGCTGAGAGGCAGTAGGTGGAACCTCGAGCATGGCGGTGAAGGTATTTTCCCTCTCCCCCACAGCTGGAGACTGCCCAGAATGAAACCGGGAAGCGCTGAGACAAGGTAAGGAAGAAATCTATTTAAAAGTCTCCAGTCTCCGAAGCTCGAGGAGACGCACAGGTCGCCAGCCGGGACCAGGGCCATCGGGTTGATCGGCACTAGCAGGGCTAGACCCCGGTCAGATCCAAGGGCCCTCCCACATGGAGACCCTCCGAGGTGGTCGCCATATTGTTCGCGTGGTCACCGTCACCATTTTGGCTCTGTTCGCCGCCCTGTCCGCCATTTCGATCCGTGCGCACAGAGGCAAGCCATGCGCACAAATACCTTGTGCGCACAATGTCGCACACACAAGTACCTGGCGCACAAGCAACATGCCTAACCACGCGCTTACTGTGCCGGGCGCATAATTTCGACCTGTGCGCACTACAGTGCATGCACCAAACCTGCGCGCGCAACTTCAACACACACCAGAGCGCACAACTGTAGTGTATGCACACAAGCCATGGCACCACCGGAAAATAAACTCAAAGCTCAGGGCCTTTGCCCAGCATGCCACATTAGAGCTGCACAGCATGAGGAGGCCACAACCTTGTGTATACTAGAGATGTGAATCGTGTGCCCGATCGTCTTAACGATCGGGTTCGGCTGGAGGGAGAAAAAAATCTGATCGCTGGAGATGTGAATCGGAATCGGTTCCGATTCACATCGTTAAATTTTTTTTAATGAGGCCCGACCCTATAAAACTAACCCCTTACCTTCCCCCACCCCCCGAACCCCCCCAAAACTTTTTACGAGTAACTGGTAGTCCAGTGAGGGCGCGGGGACCGATCTCCCGCTCTTGGTCCATCGGCGCCATTTTGACTGCCACTCAAAAATGGCGCCGATGGCCTGATTAAAAAAAAACCCACCCGACCCTTTAAAGATGACCCCTTAACTTCTCCCACCCTCCCGATCCCCCCAAAACATTTTTAAATTACCTGGTGCTCTAGTGGTGGTCCCGGGAGCGATCTCCCATTCTCGGGCCGTAGGCTGCCACTCATAAAGATGGTGCCGGCCATCCAGTGCTCCTACCATGTGACAGGGGCTGGTCAATGGCACGGATACCCTGTCACATGGTAAGGGCAAAGGGCCATCGGCGCCACTTCTATGACAAACATTGCAGGAACATAGGCCTTGCACATGTGTAGGTGCAGGAACTGGAGCATGTTGTTCCTACTGCTAACATAACATGAGTGTGTGACTCGGTGACTGATGTGCTGTGTGTGGCTTGTTCAATCAGTGTGTGTGTGGGTGCTGTGGCATTCAGAGGTTGCTCCATTGACCCTGCAATCCAATACCGCTTAGCAGGTAGTGTGTGTCCTTAAATTGAGCTCAGAAAGCTTTTGCACAACATCTGGAGAAGATGTGCCTCTGACAGGCCAGCATATGGACAGCAGTAGGAATGGTCCGACCCCTTGTACTGCTCATTTTCCACAAGTACACTCACAGTTTATCTGTAGTGTTCGCAGAGGGGCAGAGATGTGCAGGTGGGCATGGTGACACATCCAGTATGTTGGACAACTTGAATGCTATACTTAACATTTGGCTGTTGTTCTGACTGGCCTCACCGCTACACTGATGTTTTACCACTAACTAATTGGAGTAGGCTGAATAGTGCTGTTATTATGGGGTGTGCTGCCTACCTTCACCTAGGCCTGGCCACAGGCTTGGAAATTAATGGTGTGAGAAGTGATGGTTAAGAAACTGCCCAGTGAATGTGGGAATGCTGTGATGCATGGAACAGGTAGTGTAAAGGTCTAGGTGATGCTATGCCTATAGTTGAGCACTTAGCATCATGTTGCTTTACACGCTACATATACTGAGAAACCTGGTGCATGGGTTTGTGTGTATAGTGGGGGTGTAATTGGTATAGCTTTACTTGCCATGTGCCACGAGCATTGCAGAACTCCTATTACTTAGTTCCTTTTTGCTCACATGGTTTTCCTTTGGCACCTCTCCATTGCTCATATCATGCACAATTCCCAAAGAGATTGCCACACCAGCCCCCAGTTTTTAACAGTCTGTGCTGTGTAGACGGTGGAACAGTAGGCCTACCAACTTGCATCCATATGAAGGTCAATACCTTTCTATGCAAACCTAGATGTGGTACACCTGAATGTGCTTACAAAGGGAGGGACCACTGTTTCCTAAACACTGTACAAGCTTCACTTCTCCAGTAACCAAACATTCACTTCCACTATGCTGTGTACTTGCTGACTCTTGGAACACAGTGTCAGCTACTATGTGACAAGTAGGAAGGAGGAGTGAGCGAGTGAGTAGTGTGTGGTCCACAATCAGCACAAGTACAGAGCACAGGATGTAGAGGGGTGCTATTGGTGCTGTGGACCAGGCAGATTTCCACAGACTGACATTCCTGTAGTGGCCTGACTTTGGGATCTGGATGCTACCAGTAAGGTCATCCTTAACTTACACGTAATAAGGGACGCCACACGTTGCATTTGGGATTCGTATTCGTCGGGGGGGGGGGCAGATACGTTGCATTCGGCAAGGGGGCCCCACAATACGTTAAAACGTTAATTCTTATTCATTTCCCGGCTAAAATTAAATTAACTACATCCCCCCACCCTCCTGACCCCCCCCCCCCAAGACTTACCAAAACTCCCTGGTGGTCCAGCAGGGGGTTCGGGAGCCATCTCCTACACTCACACACTCGGCTGCCGGTATTCAAAATGGCACTGCTAGCCTTTGACCTACTATGTCACAGGGGCTACCGGTGCCATTGGTCAAGCCCTGTCACATGGTAGGAGCAATGGATGGCTGATGCCATCTTGTGCTAGGCTATCGGCTATCGGCTGCCAGTATTCACAGGGGCTGACCGTCGGCCCATGTGACATAGTGAGGGCAAAGGCTATCGGCACCATTTTGAATACTGGCAGCCAATGGCCCGAGTGCAGGAGGTCGCTCCTGGACCCCCGCTGGACTTTTGGCAAGTATTGTGGGGTTCAGGAGGGTTCCCCAAGACTTGCCAAAAGTCCCTGGTGGTCCAGCGGGGGTCCAGGAGTGATCTCCTGCACTCGGGCCGTTGGCTGCCAGTAATCAAAATGGCGCCGATAGCCTTTGCCCTTACTATGTCACAGGGGCTGCCGGTGCCATGGCAGGAGCACAAGATGGTGCCGGCCATCCTTTGCTCCTACAATGTGACAGGGGCTGACCAATGGCGCTGGTAGCCCCTGTGACATAGTAGGTCAAAGGCTATCGGCGCCATTTTGAATACCGGCAGCGAGGGTATGAGTGCAGGAGATGGCTCCCGGACCCCCCGCTGGACCACCAGGGAATTTTGGTAAGTCTTGGGGGGGGGGGGGTCAGGAGGGTGGGGAGGTTGTTTAAATTGGCTCCTTTAGGCGGCCAAATAATTTGGCGAAGATTTGTTGTATTCGTGGGGAATCGCAATACGTTTCGCTTCCCCATGAATACAACGAATATGGCCCTATACGTTGCAGATTGCCAATTCGTAGGGAATGAATGCACACCCCTAGTGTGCAGCAACACTAAGCAAGTACACATCATGTTAGGTTTACTATATAAGCTACAAATATATCTGGTCATATACCCTTGCACTCCTGACATTAATTTATGTGCCTACATGTAAACCGTTGCGATGGTATATAACTTTGCGACGGTATAGAAAATATGTTAAATAAATAAATACATACATAAATAAGGGGGCAGAAAATAAACTGTTGTGTCATAATGACTCCAAGTTCACCTTTACACCACCCTAGCTGAACATGCACATTATCTAATGTGTTGCCCATGAAGGTACTGAGCAGGTCACATGCAGGCACATGTAAGCAGGAGTTACCAAATGGTATGGTGTGTGAAGAAGGCAACAAGAGGCAATAGTGAAGGTCTCCAGTAACAAGCTTCTTCTTGACTCTGGCTTTCTTCCTTACCAGCATACACGCAGCTTTCATTGTTATGCCATAGCCCATATGGTCTTGCATACTCAATAATTGCACAATTGGAATGAGGCAAGCCATTCTAGCATGCAAGATCATGTGGAGAGCAAAGCTTTAACCTTCAGTACCATAAACAGTAAAACCACACAATGAAAGGAAACAACCAGAACGTAGATTTTTCAAAACAGTGAGCACTTTATTCGCAAAGCTCTGTTTGAAATAAACACAATGACTTAGGTAATCACATTCTGCAAGGACATGATAGCAATTAGCAAACAAAATTGTACATTTCATGAGCAGCACATTCAGTGTACACCTGTACATTAATAAATTGAAATGGCATCATTACATATACAGGCATTGCATCTTATCCTTTAGGCACAATCATGAATACAACCAAGAACATAGAAAGAGGAAGTGGCACCCCAATAGCAACAGTAGCACTGTAACGTAACAGCTGTATGCAGCACTACTATGTGCTGTAAAGCCAAAGGCCATGTTGAAAGAGTGCACTCAAAGGGGACAGCCTAAAGGCCAGAAGAGCAAAGTTTAAGTAAAGGCCCCAGACAATCCATGTTGAAAGAGTACACTCAAAGGGGACAGCCTAAGGGCCACAGCACTACAGTTCAGCATGAAGGCAGGAGGAGTAGGACGAAATAGTTCAGCCTGAAGGCAGAAGGAGCAGTATCAAACAGTTCAGCATGAAGGTAGTAGGAGCAGGACTACAGAGTACAGCATTGACGCAGCAGGAGCAGCACAAGAACCAGCAGCATGGAGGCAGGAGAATCAGGAGGATACCCAGCAGTATGGAGGCACCACTTGCAGGAGAAGAGCTGAGAAGACACACAGCAGCATGGAAGCATCACTTGCAGGAGAAGAGATGAGATAACACACAGCAGCATGGAGGTATCACTTGCAGGAGAAGAGCTGAGAAGACACACAGCAGCATGGAAGCACCACTTGCAGGAGAAGAGATGAGATAACACACAGCAGCATGGAGGTATCACTTGCAGGAGAAGAGATGAGCTAACACACAGCAGCATGGAGGTATCACTTGCAGGAGAAGAGATGAGCTAACACACAGCAGCATGGAGGTATCACTTGCAGGAGAAGAGTTGAGATGACACACAGCAGCATGGAAGCACCACTTGCAGAAGAAGAGCTGAGAAGACACACAGCAGCATGAGGCAGGAGATGGGACAGCACGACAAGAGCCAGCAGCTGGAAAGTTATTTTAGGCTACTTAAATGACCCTGTAATAGGGGCAGAGCCTCAAGGAGGGGTTCTTAGATAGTGTACTGAATGAACATTTTTCACACAACACTATCCATTGTGCATGCTGGCACAGCCAATCTGTAGTGAGGACATGCAGAGCAGGTTTCTTCCATCTAGATGGCAGAGCAACTCTGTGAAGAGGCTGGTCCAGTCTTGTCCAAAAATGTATCTTCTTGCTGTTAACATTTTGAGTGTTGGCAGCCATATTCTGTTAGAGAATCATGTTCTGGTGGTCACCCGACCTTCTGAGTGCCCGTATCTCTCCCTGCAAGTGCTTCAGTTCAGCTACAAGCATGCTTGCTGCTGGTGCGGGTACTGGTGCCGGTTCTGGTGGCGGTGTTGGTGCTGCTGGCAGTGTCAGTGATGCTGGCGCTGTAGTTGGTGGTGGTGTCATTGCCAGTTGGGCTGTCGTTGCCAGTGCTGATAGAGCTGCTGGTGTGTGAGGGCGCAAGAGGGGCATCGGTGGGGTGGTGCCCTCCACCTGGCCTGCGGATGGTGGCTCCACATGCTGGTGTGGTGTGCTGGCTTGTGGTAGATGTGGTTGTGAACAGTGCCAGTCAAGAACATCTTCCTCCATGAATGTGGGCAGATTAGGGATACCTGAAGTGGGCTTATTGAGGCCAGCTCATGTAGCAACAGCAATGACTGTGAATCCTGTGGCTGCTGCTGCTCCTCCTCCTCCTCTTTTCACTGCGTCTCAGCATCCATCAGTAAGGGCCTCTGTAGTACTGCTAGTGGGCAGCTACTTCCAGGGACTCCCCAGCTGGTCCCTGGAGTTTCCCAGCTGGACCCTGGGCATTCCTAGCTGGGCCCTGGGCAGTCCTGACTGGGACCGGCAGCATGGTGCTCGAGAGCTGTGGAAATAAAAGAGAAGAAACAAATAAAAAGACATAAGTACATATGCCAGCAAGTATTCTTTTGATTTGGCATGAGAGGTGCACTTAGCTTCTTTGCATAATGAGCATCTTATGCCAAATGATGTGTGCATCCCTTGCAGCCTGCCCATTTAGGAGTGAGGTGAACTTACCGGCTGCAGCTCGTGTCATGTGCAGCTGCCCAGCCATACCCTCAAATGTGTCCGGTCCCAGCCTCTCGATCAATCGCTCACCACTACCTTGGCCTTGAGCTGGGCCTTAATGTCCCTGTATCCGTGGGCAACCTGCTCCACATTTCTTGACACCTGCTGATGGACTGCACCATGTTGTACCATATCTGCTCCTTTGCGGCCTTGGACATCTTGGCTGCCCGGTTACCAAACAGCAGAGGATAGCTCTGTAGGACCCCTGCAATCACCAGGTCATTCTCCTCTGTGCTGAACTTTATGGCCCTTAGACAAGCAACTACCTGAAGGGGGGTGCCATTTCCTCTTCCGGAGAGGTGTCCTCCCTTTCCTCACTCTCTGTCCCACTCCTCTCTTCCCTTCCTTCCTCCCCCGCACCTGCCCTACAAACTTCCTTCCCTTCTGCCCTCTCTGTCTATCCCTATCCTGCCCTATTCTTCCCCTGGAACTTGCCTGATTACACACTTCCCCTTCCCGCCCCCTCCTATCCTATCCATGCTGCCTCTCTCTGCTCCTGTACCTGTCCCTTCTTCTACCCTGACTCCTTCCCCTGGCACTCCTGCCCACATCCTCCCTCTCTGGCCCTCTCCCCCTCCTATCCTGATGCCTCTTCTGTCCTCTCTCCCCATGCCTCTCATGCTCCATCCTCTCCACAACCTCCAAGCACATCTCCTTCACACACACACACACATACATACACACACACACACACACACACCTCCTCACCACCTCCACTCCTTCTCACCACCTCCACTCCTCAACACCTATCCATTCTTCCTCACCACCTCCACTCCTCAACACCTATCCACTCCTCCTCACCACCTCCACACAAAAAAACAGACAGACAAACGGGACTAACAACCAAAAACTTGCACTCCAACAAAGATGAAAAAAGACAAAGAGGAAGGGAAACAGAGGACAACAGCAAACAAGACAATGCAGTCAGTAAACACTATAAATCTCCAACAACGTCTGCCTCCTCTAACCAAACTCCTGACCCACCCTCAAAGAGGCATGTGCAGGAAGGCAGTATTTATATTGAACCGTTATTTAGCTATGAGATGCTGCAGGCCGCCAATTAGAATAGACAAGCCCCTTTTTTATCGTGCACATTATTTGCGTGATAAACATAGCTAAATGATGACTCTAGGCCTAAATAATAAATATTTAGAGTTTAGGGAGCACAAAAGTATAATCATATACCACAAGTATAATATTGTTCTTTAATATAATTTTTAAAAAATGTATAAAGCAGATAAAATTGTATCAAACTGCCCATGGCAAAAGGAAAAATTATTAACTGATTTATTTAAAATGGCTGATGTAAAGGCATATAATGTAGCTGTTGTACTACAAATTCCAGGTAGTGGCTGGCAAAGTACATCAAGATGATAAGAGTAGCAAAAGAAGTTGGGAGACAGCTCAGAACTTGTACCAGAGGCTAAAATAGTTGTGACATCTCGTTTAACCAGCTTTTGAAAAATATGGATTAAAAGGTCAATCGGCCCTAGAGGAATCTGTTTTGAAGGTCCAGACACAAGTGACTCATCAGTTGCACAATCTGAGGCAGTAGAATAAAAAAAGACATTGAGCCTAAGAATTGAAAATATTTTTTGCAAAAACTATAAAACAGAAAACAAATCAAAAGATTAAGTAGCAACAAATGATAACCACTTGCCAAGTACTGCCAATTGATCAGGATTAAACAACAATTTGCCTGATATATTTATCACTGGGGATTCTTGTCTAGTTATGAGCGGTCCCAAGTCCTGGAGTCAAAATACATGTATATGTCTTTTATGAGTATGTGAATCTGGCAGAATATCATTTTGTCTCTGTGATTCGAAAAATGGTTCCAAATGAATATTTCTAGCTAATTCATCACCTGAAGAATCTTCAGGTTATCATTTGTTCCTGCTAATTTTTTTTTTTATTTCTTTCCTTTTGAACATTTTTTTGCAAAAAAATGTATAGATTCTCAGGATCAAAGTCTTTTTCATTCTACTGCCTCAGATTAACTGATGAGTTATAGGTGGCTGGACCTTGAAACTGGGTTCCTCCATGACCGATTGACCATGTAATGCATACTTTTCAAGAGCTGGTTTAACTATTTTAACCTTTGATACAAGTTCAAAGCTGAATCCTGAGTTATTTTATTTCTCATGTCATTTTTTTAAAATTTAGGTGCTGCCAATAGCAAGCCTACCTTTGTCTAGCTACTCTCCTTCCAGACTGAAGTGCCCGGATTCCCAATCTCTTGTCTGTCTTCAATTAAAAAAAACAACAACAAAAAAACCCAAAACCTTTCCACAGCATCCTTACACACCCTGCCTGACTGTCTCCTGTCTATCCTCCTTGTGTCATTCTTGCACTATCTCTACTTCCTCCTGTCCATTTTGTAAGAAAATAATACCCTTCATGTGGCATTTCATCACCCTTCCTGCTATCAAACAAGAAAAATCTCTGTGAGGGTACCCTATGCTTTTGTGGAAAGGAGGGAAAGACTATCCAGCTCTTACTGCCCTTTTTTGGAGAGGTAAGAGGGGATCCCTACAGGGTTTTTTTTTTATTTTTGATAGTTGGGAGGCAGGAAGGGAAAGTATATGCCGGTGGTGAGTGAGGAAGGGGTTTATTGGAGCACAGTCAGGAGGGAGTGTAAAAGTTGCAAGGATTCTGCTGCTGGGAGAGCAGGCCTGGATTTCCCAAGGCACACTAGGCCTGTGCCTAGGATAGCAATAATCTGGGAAGTGGGAGTGGGGGGCAGCAGGCCAGTTTGCGATTTGCTGACTCCCAGGTGTGCTGAATCTCACTTATCACAGAACAGCCTTCTGCTTCCTGCAACCCCCCCTGCCCCGCCCCAGTGCAGAGAACGGGAGGGGTCAGAACAAAGAAAAACTTCTCTATTCCACTAATCCAGCCCCTCCCTTCCTGGTCTCTACAGGGAACAAGAGGAGAGTGTCGTGGCCAGAGTAGAAAGCAGGGAACAAAGAAAAGCCACTCTGCTTCCTCATCCCACCTCTCTCCTCTTGTCATTTAGAGACATGAGCCCGGAGCATATAGAGCAGAGCATCAAAGAAGCCTATGCCTTAGATCATCTGCTCTATTGTCCCTTTACGGGGGCATCAGCCCCAAGAGTGCCTAGCAGTGGGGAAATCCTAAATCCGTCACTGTGGGAGAGGGACGTTCTTTTGGAGGACAGACTTGAAAGACAGGAGAGCGTGCAAGGATGCAGTGGGGAGATTTTTTTTTTTAACAGAAGGCAGTTGGGAGGAAATGGAGAGACTGGAAGGATGCTGCAGGGCTTTTATGGATGACCATGTGGAGGGAGAAGGGAGGGTCTGAGGATGCCATAGAGAGGGAGTGTCGCTCAGTCAGGATGGAGTGGAAAGGTGCAAGGATACAACAGGAGATTTTTTTTCGTTTCTTAAAGAACAGTCGGCAGAGCCAGAGGGGGCACCCTGGGTTGTTTTATTTTTTAAAGACTTAACTGGCTAGTGCTGATTTTCAGTGCTAGCCAGCTAAATTTAGGCTTGCAGACTTAAGCAGCATAAATCTACCTGTCTAAATTTTAGCCAACTAGATTTAGGTTAAATCAGCTTAACTTAACCAGTCAAACTTTGGCTGGCTAAGTTAGAAGCTCGGGTATTTTTTTGAAATATTGGCGTAAATAAATCTATATATGAGACAGATTTGCATGCAATGGAATCAATGCATGATAATTCATTTCCTGAATATTCATTGTGAGTTGTCTATGTTTTTATGTATTGCTCTTTATTTTTTAACTTCCCTCAAGCACTGTATTGCTTGAGGATGCGTGACATAAATTTAAATAAATAAATATCTATCCTAAAAACCAAACTTGCTAGAGGGTACTCCAGTGCTGTCTCTATGTATTTTAATGACTTTTTTTGTGAAGAGAAAGTGCCTCCCTGCTATCAATAAATGAAGTAGAATTGCAATATTTTGTATAATGTAGCAGATTTTGCTCAAATTACTCTAGGAACAATGAATAGAATAATAATGGCAACTATGATACCAGATATAAAAATTGTAGAATATAATGTGAATTCACTGCTAGTTACCTGCAATATTTTTAAGCAGATTTCCTGAAACAATATGCCATGACTTCAGCGAGCTGCATTTTGTGATCGCTTCATAAGATTTGAACAGTTGCAACATGGTTATCGCTTCAAGCATTTTAACATTCAGCTATGAATAATTACATTTCAGAAACTGAAGCATTCCAGTTACTATATGTCAAAAGTACCCCAAAAAGGATGAGGAAAAAGGGCTGTGTTTATGGGGAAGACACATCAATCCAATTTGCTTCTAATTTATTGTGAGGAGTGAGACAGAAAGGCTGGAGAACCTTAATAAAACCGTGCAAACATGTTTACATGTATTGTAACCAAATGGACAGAAGTGAATACCCAGGGGATTTGTTACAATTAAATTTATGATTGAAACCAGATGGTAACTCCAGAAGATGCTGGGCACAGATCAAAAATTATGATTAAAAGCGGTGTACTTTCTGTACAAGTTTTACATACTGAGCTCCTTACCTGAGGAGATGATGAAAATAGCAAATGGGTTCCTGCAGGTGCTTTTATTTCAATTATTTTCTTTCTAAGGCTTAAGATCAGCATACTCGCTGCCATACTGTCTTCTACTTTCTGCCATGTCTAAGGGGTATCCCAGGAAACACCTTTCCGATTGATGTCAGAATGCTGCTTCCTCCACAGCCTAAGCTCCACGGTGTTCCTCAGAAACCATTGCCAATGCTTGCAATTATGCACAAGCTCTTTAGTTAGTTTCCAATTAGTGCATAGCACAGAGATGGTTACAGACAGTGCTAACGTAACCGTGCATTTTCATACTGAGCATTCTGAGCGAGCACCAGTCTTATGACAGCAAACAGGGAAACTATAATCAGGGATAGCTCTGGATGGACTAGCATCTATTTTAAACCATTGACCCAGAGCATCCCTGCATAGGGATGTGAATCATTTTTTGACGATTTAAAATATCGTCCGATATATTTTAAATCGTCAAAAATCGTTAGAGCCGCGATACAATAACAATTCCCCCGATTTATCATCAAAAAATCGTAAATCGGGGGAAGGGGGAGGGGAAGGGGAGGGCGGGAAAACCGGCACACTAAAACAACCCTAAAACCCACCCCGACCCTTTAAAATAAATCCCCCACCCTCCCGAACCCCCCCAAAATGCCTTAAATTACCTGGGGTCCAGAGGAAGGGTCCCGGTGTGATCTTTTACTCTCGGACCTCCGGTGCGTTGTAGAAATGGCGCCGGCGCTACCTTTGCCTTGTCATATGACAGGTCAAAGGTAGCACCGGCGCCATTTTGTTTTTTGTCCCCCGACGTCAGGAGAGTAGGAGATCGCTCCCGGACCCCCGCTGGACCCCAGGGACTTTTGGCCAGCTTGGGGGGGCCTCCTGACCCCCACAAGACTTGCCAAAAGTTCAGCGGGGGTCCGGGAACGACTTCCTGCACGCAAATCGTTTTTCCGTACGGAAAATGGCACCGGCCGTACGGCAACATGATTCGACTGCAGGAGGTCGTTCCGGACCCCCGCGGGACTTTTGGCAAGTCTTGTGGGGGTCAGGAGGCCCCCCCCCCAAGCTGGCCAAAAGTCCCTAGGGGTCCAGCGGGGGTACGGGAGCGATCTCCTGCCGCGAATCGTTTTTCCGTACGGAAAAATGATTCGCGTGCAGGAAGTCGTTCCCGGACCCCCGCTGGACTTTTGGCATGTCTTGTGGGGGTCAGGAGGCCCCCCCAAGCTGGCCAAAAGTCCCTGGGGGTCCAGCGGGAGTCCGGGAGCGATCTCCTATGCTCCTGCCGTCGGGGGACAAAAAAACAAAATGGCGCCGGCGCTACCTTTGCCTTGAGGTCAAAGGTAGCGCCGGCGCCATTTCTACAACGCACCGGAGGTCCGAGAGTAAAAGATCACACCGGGACCCTTCCTCTGGACCCCAGGTAATTTAAGGCATTTTGGGGGGGTTCGGGAGGGTGGGGGATTTATTTTAAAGGGTCGGGGTGGGTTTTAGGGTTGTTTTAGTGTGCCGGTTTTCCCACCCTCTCCCTTCCCCTCCCCCCCACTGGACCCCAGGTAATTTAAGGCATTTTGGGAGGGTTCGGGAGGGTGGGGGATTTATTTTAAAGGGTCGGGGTGGGTTTTAGGGATGTTTTAGTGTGCCGGTTTTCGATTTACACGATTTACACGATTTACACGATATTTTAAAAACCCAAACTGCGACGATCCGATTCCCTCCCCCTCCCATCCGAAATCGATCGTTAAGACGATCGATCACACGATTCACATCTCTATCCCTGCATGAATTCCTAAATTGTGCCAACCTTTTCTCCCTTCTGCTATAATATACCAGCCAGCCACTTTAACTGAAGTTTCCTTATTTTGATGTCAACCTTTCCATGCTAATATATTTGGATATGCATAAAGGAGGGCACGCTCTTGAAAACTAGTCATGAAGGGGGCAATTATTAAACTACCTGCATTTTTGGAAACACTGTGGGTGCTTTTTACATGTAGAATTAAAACAAAACTACACACATAGTAGTATCGCTTTGGGAGAGAGTACTCACAGAGATTCGTCCTGCTTTTTCTGTGGGTACTTTCCCTCTTGCAAATACTGTGTTCAGATTTGAAAATGTTATCTAATGCATTTTTCCCCTTCCCTGTCTTAGATACACCCTCAGGAACATCTCTTGACAGGGTGATTAAAATTACTCACATTCTAGAAAAATGCTTTGTAATTTTATACTCACTGACGGCGAGTAATTTTCAAACAGTATTCAAAATGATTTAGGATAGTTCAATGAAAAAGTATTATCTTATCATTTTTTTTTTGTTGACCTTTATTTTGGGTCATACTAACATTTGTAACTCAAACTCCTTTCCTGTAAGCATCTTTCTCTTGTCCTCAATTTTTTTTTATATGGCACTAAAAATGACCATTAAAACATTGCATTAATATATGTTCATAGATGCATGGAAATTAAATGGAGGATGATCATTAAAAAAGAAGTTAGCTCCCAGATGAGCACCACAAACAATCCCTCTGCTACATTTCTGTGGTCAGACTCACTATTGATGAAGATCCACTTTCAGGCTCAGTGCCCTGATATAACTCTGCAACCAGTTTCACAGCTCCAGAGTGATTTTAAGATTTGAAATATACTATTAGAGAAGCAACAGCAGTTAAGCTCCCTCTATGTCCAAAAAGGATAGTTCTCTTCCAGGCTCATTCCCTCTGGCAAAAACATGGCACTTTATTTGACTTTAACCAGTCCTGCACTACAATGGATGCTAACAGCAGCTGTAGGTACTTCACGTTCGAGGAGGTCATTTTCAGTCTCTCCATGCAGCGTGCAGCTTGCAGATCCATTGGTACAAAGTATGTGAGGATTGTCAAGCTCATTTTCAAAGGGAAAGTTCCTGGTACATGCACTGAGGGCACAAAAGTACCTTCAGACTTTGCACCTGCATTGAGAGACCGAGGGGAGTCAATTTTGAATAGCTCATTTTATATGGGTAAACATATTAACCTGTGTAAAATCCTTTGAAAATTACCATCTCAAAGTATGATCGCATCCACTTAAGTCTAAAATATATCATCCAGCCTGACAGGCATTAGTATCTGACTGGAAAATAAGCTTTTTCCTTATTTTGCCATCATGGTTTTCCTTTGAAAATACATAGCAGTGGGGAAAGAATGCAGCTGGTAGAGATTCTAATAGAAAGACATTTAAATCCTGAAGAGGATGTCACTCAGAAACACAGGAGTTAGACAGAGACCATGGCTGAGAATGTTTAACTGCTAATTGTTATGAAAGTACAAACATGCTTTCAGGAAGCTGTAAAGCCATTTATGTGGATTCTGCAATTCTACTTGAATAATTCTTTTTCTACCCATGGCTATCCCAACTAACTTTCTGAATACTGACTAAGGATGTG
Source organism: Rhinatrema bivittatum (assembly GCF_901001135.1). Classification (NCBI taxonomy): domain Eukaryota; kingdom Metazoa; phylum Chordata; class Amphibia; order Gymnophiona; family Rhinatrematidae; genus Rhinatrema; species Rhinatrema bivittatum. The sequence continues at coordinate 111,844,219 of NC_042619.1, forward strand.
CATTTCATTGAAATTAATGGATAAAATGTAACAAAGGAGACCCTATGCATTTCATATATAGGTCCACAAAATGAATGCCATGGACCCATGAATGAAACAAATATTATCTGTCCCATCATTTACATTTCCTATTCCTTACTATGGGTCATTGAAGTCTATGGTTGTGTACTGCTGAGAAAAAACCTGTAAGTATAGCAACCAGTCCTTTCCTGTGTGAACTCACTACCTTGTCAGAGCTAAGTAAGGGCACATTGGCAAGGAAATGACACAAGAAACAAATCGCACTGAATCATTTTTCCAAATTTGCTTATTGCTGATATCTGGATCAAGTGATGCTGACCCACTCCCACCATAAAATCTAAACATGTTAAAAAAGCACTCTGTATTTTATCTCTGGCTTTGGTCAGAGGAGAATGTGCTAGGAGAAAGTTTTCAGAGGGTTAAAAAAAAAGTATTTTAGATTTTTGGCACTGGTAAGTGACTACTTCTAATCTTCTCTGTGTTGTAGTGGTCTCATTCACTGTGCCAGAGAAAACCAGCCAGTGGCACTTCAATAGGGGAGGGTAAGAATTGGAGATACTATGGAGAGTTGCAGCAGTGTTAGTAATTTCTTTTGTCTGTTTCCGAACACCATTAAAGTGAGGACTATGCACACTCAGAAACTGAAGCCAACACTGTTATCAGTCTTCTTGGTTGATATTTAAGTTTTTTTCAGTGTGGAGTCAGTTTGTCTCTGCACACACAGTAGAGTGAAATTGTGTGTTGCACAGAACATGAGGTGAGCCCCTCTTGCCCTGGCACAATTGATGCAACCTTGTGGGCTGTAGGGATGTGCAGAGCAAAATTTTATGTTCATATTTTTTATGTCCGAAAGGGGGTCCCACTTGCGGCCAATATGGACATAAAAAAAATCCAATGAGTTGGGTATATGTACATATGTGCAAAAAAAAAATTTAAACCCCCTCACCCTCCTTAATCCCCCCCCCCCAGACTTACCACAACTCCCTGGTGATCGAGCGAGGAGTGAGGACGTCATTTCTGCAATCCTTGGCGAGAAGCATGTGACGTCGGTGGCACGTCGAGTGACGCGGCGTCACGTGATTCCCGGCGAGTTCGCGCCGGACGGCTCGTTCGGCCCAAAAAGAACTTTTGGCCAGCTTGGGGGGGCCTCCTGACCCCCCCAAGCTGGCCAAAAGTTCTTTTTGGGCCGAACGAGCCGTCCGGCACGAACTCGCCGGGAATCACGTGGCGCCGCGTCACTCAGACGCGACGGACGGCTCGTTCGGCCCAAAAAGAACTTTTGGCCAGCTTGGGGGGGCCTCCTGACCCCCCCAAGCTGGCCAAAAGTTCTTTTTGGGCCGAACGAGCCATCCGGCGCGAACGAGCCGGGAATCACGTGTCGCCGGCGTCACTCGACGTGCCGCCGACGTCACATGCTTCTCGCCAAGGATTGCAGAAATGGCGTCCTCACTCCGCTCCATCACCATGGAGTTGTGGTAAGTCGGGGTGGGGGGGATTAAGGAGGGTGAGGGGGTTTATATTTTTATTTTGGCTCAACAATCGCGATTTCCCACATATCGAACATATCTATGTTCGATATGTGAGAAATCCGATCGTTTATGTCGAATCAATTTTTTAAGTAAAAAAAAAAAATGAGTTGTGTTTCACTAATGCGGTCAATCCGAATGCACACCCCTAGTGGGCTGGCCCTAAGGTTTGTACCAATGGTAGGTGCAAAAGTCTTGGCATGGGCCAGGCTATAACAGAGTATAAGAGTCTATTTGAAGACAGGCTGAAGCTGGAGACTTGATGCAGGCAAGGCTGAAGCTGAAGACCTGATGGAGGTAAGCTGAGACTGAAGACTTAGTTGAGGCAAGGTTGATGGCTTGCACAAAGTGAGACTGAAGACTGGAGTAGAGAAAGGCTGAAGACTGGAGCAGAGCAAAGCTGGACTGGCGTGGAGCAAAGCTTGTAGACTGCAACAGGCAAAGCTTGAAGACTAGAAAAGGACAAAGCTCGAAGACTGGAACAGGACAAAGTTTGAACCAGGAAATGACCTTCTTGCTGAGGCAAGACTGGAGTGTCCGAAGAGCCCTTTTATAGGGCAAACCATAGTGACATCATCCAAGGGTATCGCAGGCTTTTACTGCCAAGGCCCTTTAACTAGAACTATGTCGTGTTTGTGTGCCTAGGGAAGACATTGCAAGAGTGGTGGCATCTGCCATGCGACAGTGGCATTCAACCATGAGAGCTTACTGGCAGTGTTTGGGATGAGTGGAGCTGCTCACTGGGGTCTCCCCGTGAGTAGCAAATATAGCATTGTGAGTGGGGATACAGTTAAAGTACCAATAAATAAAAAAAATATTTGTAATATCCAAACCCTCAGTAGGTAATGCACTAACTTGAATTCATTTCATCATGCTAGGAACAGGAAGACAAGGGAATATTGGCAGGGTTGGCAGCCTTTGCAGGGGCGGCAATAAAAAAAAAGGCAGCCCTGCACTTTAATTGAAGAGAGACTTATTGAAGTCCAGAATGGCAGGAGAGAAATACAGTTCATTCACGTCCAGGATGGAAGGATAGAAAAATAGTTCCAGGCAGAAGAAATTGAAATATGGAAAGGATGTACCACTAACACTTGTTCCTCTCCCTGTTGTTTTGGAGCAGAGGTAAAAGATGGGAAATCCATCCAAGCCAGACAGTAACAGGTCAGCAGGGGTAGCAGAAGAACAATGCCCAAAACCAGCTGTGCACTCTTCTTTAGTTACTGAGGCTGAGGCAGTGAAGGCAGTATTTGCACCAGTTGATTCTGAGGAAGAATTTTGTAAAGGATTTCTAGAATCAAAAAATATTGAAGAAAATTTGGGATGATTAGTTAGTAGCCTCCATATCAGTGATGGGGTAGATAGATGAAGCTGAGGATGATGAGGATGAGTACGTAGCATGGATAGAGAGCATGAGTGATGCTCCTGGCATTGTTCCTCAGAGTTCATCCTCTACCTCAACTCCAGTACCAGCATCAGCTATCAAGGATGAAGAGAAGAAATTGCAGAAGAAATCCCTGCTCTGGAGGCATTTCAAAGGGAGGGAGGATACAGGTTTTACTCAGTGTATCACAGTGCAGAGGATATCAGGGAACAAAAAAAATGGGGCAACTCAATAATGGTTGAATGCCGTATCACCTGGAGAAGCATCACCTGATAGCAGTGGCATCAGGGGAGAATGGCAGTACCAGCTTGAGGACTCCTTCTGACACTTAAAAAAAACCAGAGGAAAGGGGTTGAAAAGGGAACACTATTCCCCAAGCTGATCCCATGGCCCCTTCCAGCAGTCAGGTGGCAGACCAGCAGCCTTGTGCCATGTGTCTGAAATAGTAACCCAACACGGAGGAACTAGGGTGGTATTCCACAGTACTATCATGGGACAAGAAGCAAGCAGCATCAAAATTAGTAATGGGGAGCATCAGGGAAATGATTGCCCTTAATGACAAGCCCCTGAAAGTATTGTAGAATGTGGGCATGAAAGAGTATACATAAGAAATCCCTATAATACTTTAAGGGACCAGATCCAGAGATATGTCCCAGTTCACAAAACCCTTAGACATTTGGGAATAATGGACTGGGAAGAGGGCCCTGGATGGGTATATATCTACAGCAAATATGCGGACTAAACAGCACACACATAAAGTTAAATATCAAAACAGAGGAATGTGTGGCACAAAAAGTTAATCACTGTTTAATACATTAATCCCTAATTTTATTTGGTTGGAGGCAACAAGTGGAACACTTAAAGTACTATACATGTATTTATTCAGAGTAGCCCCGACACGACCATGTTTTGCACCAAGGCTGCATCAGGGGGACCAGCAGGCATTCATGTTGTCTCAAGGAAACTCAAAAAGAGAAGCCTTCAATAAGGGAAAATTCTCAAGAAGACATAATTCAAAATAACTTGCCCGAAGCTTTCAGTAAACAAATTGTAAAGCAGGATACTCCATGTATAATCCAAAAGGGGTGGGGGGAATAAAACGTTTTAAAATTACCTGGTGGTCCAGTGGGCCCTGGGAGCGATCTCCCACTCTCGGGCCATCGGCTGCCACTAATAAAAATGGCGCCGGCCATCCAGTGCTCCTACCATGTGACAGGGGCCAGCCAATGGCACGGTTACCCTATCACATGGTAAGGGCAAAGGGCCATCAGCACCATTTTTATTAGTGGTAGCCGACGGCCCGAGAGTGGGAGCGCTCCCGGGGCCCACTGGACCACCAGGTAATTTTAAAACGTTTTTGGGGGGGTCGGGAGGGTGGTGGAGGCTAAGGGAGCGGTCTTAAAGGGTTGGGGTGGGTTTTTAGGTTGTGTCATAACTCCCGTTAGTGTGCACTAACCCGATTAACGATTTTTTCACGATAAATCAGTGGAATTTCTATTGTATCGCACTCTTTAACGATTAATGATGATTTAAAAAATATCGGACGATATTTTAAATCATCAAAAAACGATTCACATCCCTAAGGAGGAGTACAGTGGCATTACAACAGCTCAGATTGCATCAGACTCCTCGTCCAATGTCCGGGACTTAGTTTTGTGCTTTGAACCACACTGTTCTAAGTGTGACAGCTCCCAGCAGAGGAGGAGGACAAGGCCCAAGGTGCTGTAATGCTGCTGTCTGCCTCCTATCGCTGAGCTGACATAGGGGAGTAAGAAAGGGGATTAGGGGGAAAGAGAACTGAATGAAGGAGAGTGAGAGGATCATGGGGAGAGGAGGTGGAAAAAGCAGTGAATAAGGGAGAGTGAGGGGATCATGAGGATGGAAGGGAAATGTATTAGAGGATCTTGGGGGAAGATGAGGGAATAGGAGGAGAAAATGAATTGAGAGAAGTGAATGAGGGAGTGTGGGGAATGGGATAGTGTGCCAGGAGAAAGTAAATGAGGGAGTGTGAGTAAGTTTTGGGGATGGCTGGAAAAGTGACTGAGGGAGTAAGGAGTGTTGGGGAATAGTGAGTGGGGAAGAAAAGTGACTGAGGGATTGAATGGGGTGATAGGTAGGAGATCCGAGATAGTGCCATTGAAAAAGTGAGGGAGGGAATGGGTGACAGAGAGTGATGAGACTAGAGCGGGTATAGAGTGAACAAGGGATTGCAGTAGATGGAAATGGAATGAGGAGAGGGTAGGTTATGTAAGAGGATTGGAGAGAGTGTGGGGTATGAGGGATTCAGAGCAGTTTTGGACAAGCAGGAAGTATTTAAGAGAAGGGCTTGGTATCAGAAGGAAGTGAGTCTTCCCTCCTTCCCTCTCATGATCTCGGATCTCCTCCTTCCTAGTCCAGAATACATCCCTATCCTTCTCTCTCCTCCAATTCCTTTTGCTGTCCTTGAGATACTTTCTCCATCTGCTCCCTGATTCTCCTTCTTCTTTTCTCCCCATCCCTCTTTCCCTCCTCCCAGAGATCTCTTCTCCATCTTTCTTTTGAAATCTCTCCCTCTCCATCACCTAGATCCTCTATTCTACCCTACCCTACCTACCATTCCCTACCCCCTTCTCTCTTCCCAGCATTGGTTACTAAGTTCCCTTTCCCGAAAAAGAACCAAATAAATTAACCAAATCGAGAAATATCAGAAAAGAACTTTATACTTATAAAATAAAATGCAAATTAATATTGTTTAATATGCATATAAATTCAAATGTATACAAATTTACCAGATAATCTATCACAATTTACTAATTTTTGCTACAGAATCTTGAAAAATCTGCCACAGAAAACCAGGGGAAGGAGAGGTTTGGTTATAGTATTGAACAAGTACAATGCTGCATTCATTTGAAAATGAAAAGTTTTTTGGGGGAAAATGTCTTTTTGATTTGTTCCAAACAGAACAAATAAAAGATAGATTTGCCTGAAAATACCCCCCAAAAATCCATTTTATTTAAAATAGACCCTGCTGCTGCCTTCTCAGGTCCCAATATCTCTTGGAGGGTCTTCCAAGGCCTCCCCAGGACCCTCCAACTCCCCTTCACCCCTTACCCAAGTAGCTGGGGTGGGGGCTGTACACAGCTAGACTGAGAAACTCAGTCGGGCTCACACAGGATCCTACTACTCTCTCTTGCCCCCACAAATGAGCTGGGCCAGGGAATTCCCTGGCTCCCACTTACCCCTTCCATGGAGGGAGTCTATGAAGAAATGGGCAGGAGCAATCCGCAGGTGTTCCTGGCCCACTGGCATCCATTTAAAAAGGCACTAGCCAGTTCTGAGACCAGTTCTAAGTTAATGTCTCAGGGACATCCATAATCATTTTGATGTTCAACTGTATATTTGTATTTTTAAAGGGATGCCAATGGGGCAGGAGTGACTGGGGATTGTTTCTGGAAGAGGTAAGTGGGGGTAGATAGGCTTGGCCGCAGTTAATTTGTAGAGGGAAAAAAAGGGGGAATTCCAGCCAGATAGGCCCCAAGCCCAGCTTATTGACAGGGATTTGGGCCTAGGGAGGCCTGCCAGGACATGAGGAAGTGGTGGCAGAGATCTGGGGAGGCCCCATTTTTTTTTCTTGTTTTGAGATGTTTTTTTATGTATATTGTAGTTTGGCAAATGAACCAAACTGAAATAAACAAGAAAAACTAACCCAAAAAATAAATAAATTAATTAAATCATCCCCTACCATGAAAAAAACCTAACCGAAATAAAGTTTTGACTGCACATCCCTAGCATTAATATACAATTTATGATGATGACATACACTCAAAATGTTTCAAAAATATTTTACATAAGAATTTACTATACTGGGTCAGAGTGAGGGTCTATCAAGTCCAGTATCCTACTTTCAACAGTGGCCAATCCAAGTCAAAAATACCTGGCAAGATGCCAAACAGTTAATAGATCCCATGCTGCTATTGTACAGTGATAAGTAGTATTATGTGAAAGAAAAATTGGAAATATACAAAGTTTTTTAGCTCACATATAATAAAAATGATATTAAGTTCACCAAGGTCTTCATTATATTATGTGGACTAAGATCAAAGATGCTAACTCATTCTACATGAAGTGGAAGACCAACTGGGGCATCCTACCTCAGGTCTACAGGGTTGGGGTATGCAGGGAAAAAATTAGTTTTCATTTTTCAGTTTGTTTTCCCAACAAATTTCTGTTCGTGGAATGTTTGATTCATTTCATTCATGTGAAAATAAAACTGAATTAAACATGTAAAGAAAAAAAAAAAGGACAAAAAAATGAAAACAGGACCTCCCAAGACCTCCCTCACACCTAACTGGAAAAATGCTGGGGCCAGGATCCCCTGACCCCCAATTACCAGGTCCAATGGGGATCTGCCTTCAAGCTTCAGCCTTGAGTAGGCCTCAGCCTATGCAAGGCCAGTGCTCGGGCCTAGGCCAGAGCCCAGACCCAGGGCCAACCCTACTGCCCAGCCTGGAAGCTGGGCACTGATGTTTGCCTGGTTCGGAGGCCAGATCCTGATGCCTTGGTCTCTGCCTAGGCTGGAGCCTGAGCCCAGGCCTGAGCATGGGCCTGACGATGGCCTGGCCCAAAAGCTGGGTCTTGATGCTGGGTTCTCAACCCAGACCAAGGGCTGATGCCAAGGCCTTGCCCAGAGGCATAATCCTGATTCCAGGGCCTCAATCCAGACCCAGGCTTGATGGTGGGGCCTGGCAAGGAGTCCTGGGCCCAAACCTGATGCTGCAACCTGGCGTGGAGGCCGGGTCCCAAAGCCAAGGCCTCTGCTCAGCCCCAGGCTCAATATCTAGGCCTTGCCTTGAACTCGGGTTCAGACACCTGGGTATCGGCCTAGGGTGAGACCCAGATCTGAAGCCCAGGCCTCAGAGCAGCTCTGACGATGTCCTCTTCTTTCTTCTTTAAATGACACCATTCACTGGAGTTGTGCCAGAGTTAATTCATTCTGGCACATTCACCCCAGCGGATGTTGCCATTTTGATGTATGACACTGTTTGGGTTGAGGCCCCATCATCAGGCCTAGGTCCAGGTTGAGGCCCCATTGTTGTGCTTAAGTCCAGATCGAGGCCCACGCATTGGGATCCAGCCTGGCCGCTTCTGCAGATACTTGACAGGTCAGGTAAGTGATTGCTCAGGTTGGGGAGGTCTCTTGTATTGGCAGAGGACCCAGCTTCAGCAATAACATGGTGACCCAGTACTTTCAGGAGACCTCTGTACCTCTCTCTAGGTGGAAGCACTGATGATTCTTCTACAGTGAGTATAGGTCTTTCAGTTACTTTGACTTGTTAGTGTGTATGCCTGCAATTGTGGAATCATGTCTGTATTGCAGGGCTATTTGAATCATGAGAACATTTGCTTAGGCAGAGTACTTTCTTGCTCATTACTAATGTCATAGCATTATGATTCAATACAAAAAAAGGAGGATATATAATGTTCTCTTCTATAATTATTAAGATAACTAATTCAAAAGCCTTATCAACTATTTATATAGGAACAAATACCATCAGTAGTAGTGCAAAATGGACTATAATCCATCGCCTCTCGCCACGCAATGGGCCCCAGGCGAATTCAGCATTTCTTCAAGCACTTAGTGTACAATCATTTGGTATTGTTCCTTTATTTATTCCACAACATTTAATATCTATCTACTAAAAATATTTTTTATTTTTTATTTTATAGTATTCAAATTTTAATTTTATCCCAAAAACCCAGAAAAACTTATTTGTTTGTGTGTTTCTAAAATCTAGAATAATTATTTTCCTAGCACAAATTAGATGTCCACCGTCATTCAGTTTGTTCAATCATTGACATCCTGGAAAAAAATCCTAGGATCGAGTATACTTAGCCCCACTGTAGATGTATTATTTCTCAAGTTGTCCCGACATGGGCCATGTTTCGACTGTCTCCAGTCTTCCTCAGGGGATACTTAGCATGTTGTAATCACGATTCCAAAAACCAGTTTTTTTATACAATTTTGCCTTACCAGCGCTAGTCAGTTAATTTGACCTAGGACATACAAAAAATGTTATTAAAAAGTGCTATTTAAAAAACCTCATCACAGATACAAGTTTGTTTAACCTTCCCGAAACATTTTTACCAACTCCCTTAGAACAAATTCTCGTAACAAATTTCTTTCCAACTCAACAAAAAACTTTACTCACAGTGTTGCTAATGCCCATTCCTTTTTCATGCATTAATGGCGCCTCGGCGTTCTTAGATTCCTCCACTTCCTGTCCACTTTTTTACCTGTCATACCCGGAACTTGATGCTGTCAATCATATTCAAACATCGCTTTACTCAATACGAAATTCCCTCTTAGCCTGTGTCACCTCCACTTCCTACCCACTTCTTTTTGCCACTCCTCCCCGGAACTGGATGTTGTCAATCATCTTCAAAAGTCACTGCTTCCGAAGGCATCCTTCTAAAAAACCGACCAGTCAATTTCTTTATTCAACCCACTAGGGGTCACTGTTTTAAAATAATGAATCCATTTCTGCTCTTTTTGTAGAAGAATTAGATCAAAATTGCCACCTCTCTGGGGATATATCGGCCGTTCTATAACTGCAAATTTGAAATCCGAGAAATCATGTCCCTCGGATATACAATGCTGTACCAGCGGTGCTTCAGCCTTTTGTCTTACAATTGAACTTCTATGTTCCACCATTCTTATTCTCAAGCACCTCTTGGTCTTGCCGATATAAAGCAAAGGGCAAGGGCACCATATACCATAAATTACCCCCACCGTAGAACAATCAGTGCGTGCCTTGAATCTAAAAGATCCCTCCTTAAAAAAGGGTAGAAATTGGCCACTGTGAGATTGCTGACATACCGAGCATTTGTTGCATGGATAATGTCCAAATTCTCCTGAACTATCAGTATTTTTAAGATAATCCACATCATCCTTATAATTGGAATGTACAATAGTATCTCTGATGTTTTTGCCCCTTTTAAGTGCAAAGCGAGGGCCATTTGTAAATATAGGATGTAGATTCAAGACATGCCAATGACGTTTTATACTATGTTGTATACGATATATTTGAGGGGAATATGGTAAGACACAAATCATCCGGTCCATGTTTTCTTGTCTTCGTGATGGTTGTAAAAGTAAATCACGATCTGCCCACCGTGCTCTTTTATAGGCTTTTTTTTTATCACATACGGGGGATATCCCCTTGAACAAAAACTTTGTGTCATTTCCTTTGCACGTATCTTATATTCTTCTACAGTAGAGCAGACTCTTCTTAATCTAAGAAATTGTCCCATCGGTAAATTTGATCGGAGATGCTGGGGATGACAACTCTCATATCTAAGCAAGGTGTTTCGATCCGTTGGTTTCCGGTATAATGTATATTCAAAGCCATATTGTTGTATGGTAATGAAAATGTCCAAATAAGCCAATCCAATTCGACTAAATACTGTAGTGAATTTTAAATTCACATCCCTAGTGTTTAACCATTGTGTAAATTCCACAAAAGTTTGCTCTTCTCCTTGCCACACAATTAGAATATTGTCTATGAAGCGCTTCCATGTTTTTACATGGGCTTTAAATGGATTCTGTTCCAACCACATAGATTCAAAGTTTCCCATGTACAAATTTGCTACATCGGGGGCCATTGTGGCCCCCATTGCTATCCCTTTGGTTTGTAAGTAATAGTCATCTTCAAAAAGGAAGTAATTATTGTATAATACAAATTCAATCAAAGTTTTAATAAAATCAACTGGAACTCTGTTATCCAATGACTTCATTCTTAAGATGTTTATTATGATATCACTCGCATCCCTCTGGGGTATATTTGTATAAAGTGCTACAACATCTATTGTTGCTAATGCCAAATTGTCACCCGGGAAAATGTCCTTTGATACATTATCCAACTGCGCTATCATGTCAGAAGAATCCCTCACAAAAGAAGGTAATTCTTTAACCAAAGGAGCCAGGAATTTATCTATAAACACCGACAGAGGCTCCAACAAGGAGCCCCTTGACGAAACTATGGGTCGTCCCGGTGGTTTATGTAAAGCCTTGTGTATTTTAGGCAATACATATAATACCGGAGTTTTCGGATAATCTACCCTTAAAAATCTTCTCTCTTTTGATGTAATCCAAGATTTTAAAAGGGCTTCTTCCAGAGCATCATCAATCAAAGCTTTCAAGCCCACTGTGGGATCAAGATCTAGTCGTCTGTAATAAATATCATCATTTAATTGGCGCATAACTTCTTCTTTGTAATCCACGGTATTTAAAACCACTATAGCTCCACCTTTGTCTGCGCTTTTGATTATTATTTGTGAATTGTTCGCCAATTCATTTAACGCAGTTTTCTCTGTATCAGATATATTAATATCCGTGGTAGATGGAAAAATCTGCAGTTCACCAAGATCTTTCAATACCAATTCCCTGAAAGTGCTTATTACAGGGTCTAAGACTCCTGGTGGGTTCCAGGTCGATTTCGGATGTACTAGAGATAAATCTGGAGACATACTAGGAATTTTAGAAAAATACAACCGCAACCATAGTTGTCGGATGAATTTTTGTATGTATTTCTCAATGTCGAATTTATTGAAATGGACTGTAGGTACAAATGAAAGTCCTTTTTCAAGAACACTAACCTGAGAAGGTGTTAATGTTGTCGTGGACAGATTTATTACTGTTGAGGATTCTCTTGCTGTGATCTCGTCACTGGTCCTGTGCGTGGAGACTTGGTTATATTTTTCGCTCCGTCGGCATTCTTTTTGTCTAGAAATCTCACTTGCTTGTTTCGTTTTGGAAGCACTGAGTTTTTTGATCGCCCATTTGTATTATCTTCTCCCGATGAATCAGAGGAGGAATTAGATGAGGAATCATCAGAGGTCCGAGTTTTTTTTATTTTTATCCTTCTTGTAATTTGGATTCATCCAATAATATACAAAACCACTAGAATAATCCTTCTCATCTCTTACGAACTTCTCGTACTTCATTTGTTTCACCTGCGTTGAAAAAGGTTTAATAACATTCTCTAGTTCATCATTTTTTTGTTCAAAATCTTCCGTTGTCATCTCCACTTTAACAGATCCCAGCAATTGCTCGATCTCAGATTTAAGAGAAATGCTCAATTTATGTGCTTGATCTATTATTAACAACATAAGATCTAAAGAGCATTTATTTAAAATGCAATTCCATTTCTGGAGAAACTCTTTATCATCAACATATAACAACGGTTCTTTATTTATGCGTAGTCCCCTTGGGATGCGCTGCGATCTACAATACTCAATAAGTGTGCTTCCATGCATCTCTGTTCTAACTAACCGTTTCCGGAGCTGTGTTAATTGTACCCAAGCATCCGCAACAACCACTCCACTAGTTGTAGTTGAAAAAAATGATGAGGTTTTTTAAATAGCACTTTTTAATAACATTTTTTGTATGTCCTAGGTCAAATTAACTGACTAGCGCTGGTAAGGCAAAATTGTATAAAAAAACTGGTTTTTGGAATCGTGATTACAACATGCTAAGTATCCCCTGAGGAAGACTGGAGACAGTCGATACATGGCCCATGTCGGGACAACTTGAGAAATAATACATCTACAGTGGGGCTAAGTATACTCGATCCTAGGATTTTTTTCCAGGATGTCAATGATTGAACAAACTGAATGACGGTGGACATCTAATTTGTGCTAGGAAAATAATTATTCTAGATTTTAGAAACACACAAACAAATAAGTTTTTCTGGGTTTTTGGGATAAAATTAAAATTTGAATACTATAAAATAAAAAATAAAAAATATTTTTAGTAGATAGATATTAAATGTTGTGGAATAAATAAAGGAACAATACCAAATGATTGTACACTAAGTGCTTGAAGAAATGCTGAATTCGCCTGGGGCCCATTGCGTGGCGAGAGGCGATGGATTATAGTCCATTTTGCACTACTACTGATGGTATTTGTTCCTATATAAATAGTTGATAAGGCTTTTGAATTAGTTATCTTAATAATTATAGAAGAGAACATTATATATCCTCCTTTTTTTGTATTGAGTAAATTCGTGAGTGAGGATCTTTAGCTTCTGTGGATTGATAGCATTATGATTGTCATAATGCCATGCATTCTAGCTGCATGTAAAGATTGTTTGAGGTGCGAGCCCTATGCTTCCCGTGTAGAAGTTTTATTCACATGGTTGTTGATATGGGTAGACTAGATGTTGTGCCCGTTGGTCGCAGACGGCTGCGACCTTTGATGCTCACCTCATTTTGCCCAGTAGCTTCGATTCTGGCTAAGATGGCCGCCTCTGCCTCTGCACGCTGACCTCCCTGGCGTTCCCGGGACGGCGAGGGCAATCCCGGTCACCATCCTGACTCTGGGATGACCTAGGGCACGCGTGCGCGCCTGCCTCCTTCTTATGCACGCCATGGCGGGAACTTCGGGGGCGTTCCCACCGCATGACGTCATTGCCTACGTGTAAGTACTTTCCAGGTTACCCCGCTCTGCAGACCTCTACCGGATTCATGCTGTCTTGTTCCAGTTACTCTCATCTGCCTCCGGCCTACCCCGTGCTGCGGACCACTACCGGAGCTACCATGCACAAGGTCTATCAAGATGCAAGGATTCCCTGGGTTACCCGTCCCTGCGGACCACTACCGGAGAATCCATTCCAGATCTTCTAAGTTCCAGGACTGAGTTTACAAACCCGCTCCTCGGATTTCCCTTTGCTGTATAATAAATATTCTCTGACTCCTGTGTCCATCATTGCTGAGACCCTGCCTGTCGTGCAGAGTCCCCAGAGGGCTCCTCCCTGTGGGTGGAGTCAGCTCTCTCCATGACCCAAGGGCCCACAAACCAAGTTAAAACATAACACTAGATAGGCCATATGATACTTTTCTGATGCAATCCTACTAAGTTTCTATGATTCTGTTACAGATTTTGATCTCCTTTTTCTTAACAGAGCAGGATTTTGGGAATTTACACATCCACTGTAGTTATGAAATGCACTTACCTTACTGTCTTCCTTCCTGTCTTGGTAACTGTTTCAACCTCTACCAGTCCCACTGTCTATCAGTTTTACTCTTCGGTGAAGGGTCATAGTAAAGATGCTTTCCTATTTTGCTTGATTAGTTTCAAGCATGAGATGAAGTATTTTGTTGATGAATGATGTGTTGCTTCTTTCTTTGCAGTTAAAATGAAACTACCTCATGTCTCTCTAACATATTTAAATTCAGCACATCCTTTACTTTTACCAAAATTCCAGAATCAGTCGAGCTTTTATTTGGAGCTGAGACAATGGTGACAGCAAACGATTTGCAGAATCTAAATGTGTGAGGTGTGTCTGAAGTCTTTTAACTTTTGTGGATTTATGCAGATGGCTTGGGAATTTTGCCAGTGTTCTCTCTGGAGCACCTGTTAATGTTATTACTATTTTCAGTATATAAGATTGTGCATGTTATTCCACTGGAATATTTCTGATTCTTCTTTTTCAGCAGCAACTGACGTGAACCTGCTGTGATTGTTGGAGGAGGAACAGGAGCCAGAGTAGTGACAGAGGACCCTCAGCCCCCGAAGCAGCTGTCCAGCTGGAGACGGAGAAGAGACCCAGCCACAGCTGCCATGGAGCCAGCAGGAAAGCAGTCGTGATTCACTGTATATTTATTTTATTCTTGCTGTATTGTACTATTTTAATTATTATTCCATGTAGTTGATTTCTGGTGTTCTTTGCTATTTCATATATCAACTTTGTTGAGTGCTAATTCGCATGGAGATAAGAAAAGACATAGCTTTATTTGAAGGAAAGAGACTGTGTCTGTCTGTCTGTGCAGGAGTGTGTATGAAAGTGAGAGAGAATTGAAGAGTGAAGAGAAATGAAAATATGCTTAAGTAAGAATAATAGAGATTGTGTTCTTGTTGTGAAAGGTATTTTATTTATAGTTTTTCTGTCATTTTACTTATTCCCCATTTCTACCTAGGTATTAGACTTGCTTACGTGGTTTTGAACATATTTATATAAGGCAGTGTGGCGAATGTAATGGGGGCAAGCATTTTTATGGCTTCTTGTCCTTACTTCAAGATGACATCATGTCAATAGCATGTTTTCTTTGCTCAATTTCAGATTTTGGTGATGTCAAGAGAGAGATGTTATATGGGGAAAGGCACGATGAGGCCCATGCATATTGTAATGAAACTGATGATTTATTATATGGTTCAGAATGAGGACAGTCCAAAGACCTGCTGATAAGTAGTATCTTCAGGGCGTTTAAAATCTGGGCTTTAGATTCCGCCGCTTCCCAACATGCACTGGTCCAATGCAAATCACATAAAAACATCCATAAAATATATATTTTAAAACAACAAAATAACATATAAAAATAGCAATGATATACAAAACAAAATCAAATAATGAGGTCAAAAACAAACATCAAAGTAACAGTGCTCATTTATGTGCCATATGTGTGCAATTTTAAGTAGGCATGCGCATGTGTGTGCAAACCCTGCTTCCACCACGTAAGTGGAGAATTTTAAAAGGGGTGTGCATCCATGCCTTTGCCAGTTTCATCTGTTCATTCCCAGTTCACCCAGGTAAGGGGTAGGACTTCCAAGCCCCCCTAGTTGAATAGCCTCCCTTTTCCCTGTTAACCCCAGTCCTTAAAACCCTGCTGACGTGCTTATATTCTTTTGCTCAATGAATTACACGCCATCCGTAGAACAAGTAAAGTTATGCACTGGTTTCATTGAGAAATCCAGGAATGTCCATGCTCCGCCTAGCCCACATTCACACCCCACTCCTTTTTTAGAAAAAAATATATGTGCGCGCAGCGGGAGGTATGCGCTTGTCTGGGCTCCTTTTAAAATCCTCTTGGCATGCACTAACCTAAAATATTCTCATATCTCCCGGTTTTGGTGCACAATGGGCTTCTAAAATTCACTTTTCAATGTGCTAATAAATCACTAATAATAAACAAAGTTAAACAAAAGCAATTAAACAAATACAATTACTTCCCTAAATATCTCTAAGGAATTGTTCCACACTGTCAGACAACTTGTAAGTTTGCTACCTCAGCATCCAATTTTCCCTTCTGTGGGACCTGATACCACCCTTCCACACCTTTTTCTATCTTACTTTGTGAATAAAATTGATATTTGTGCTAATTTTTGAGACAATAATCTGTTACCACTAATAACATCACTGGGGATGGGACAAAATGGGACAGCTCTTCTCCCCTATCTCAGACTGAAGTACACCAAATAATTGGCGATTTAAATGTTCCACTTGTTAGTTAGATCCTTGCTCCACAGCACTATTTAAAGCTATTTGATATGATATTGGTGATTTCATTGCTAATTTGGTTAATTTATCTCTTTCCTCCTGGAACTTGCCAGACTCCTTGAAAGGGGCATCAGTGCACCCATTAGTTAAGAAATCATCTGTTGACCCTGTGCTTTTCTCAAATTACCATCTCATCTCATCCCTCTCCTCTCTTGCAAAAGTGATTGAGAAAGCCATCGTTAAACAATTTTCAGAATGTTTAGACTAGTATTCAGCATTAAATCAATACCAATATGGCATCCATTCACAACATTAATACTGAGATCTTTCTGTTGTCTAGCTTAGATAAAATATGGAGAGGATTTGATACTGGCATAGACTACATGCTCATTCTACTGGACATATCGGCCGCTTTTGACAAGATAAATCATTTTATTTTGCTATCTCATCTCTCTGCACTTGGATTGGCTGATTCAGTGTTGGACTGCTTTAAATATTTTCTCAAACACAAAAATATCACCCAGAATGAAAAAGCTCAAAACAAATCAAAATATCACTCCGATCAAACACTAATGAATATCAAACTACTACCTAAATACTTAGGGCCTGATTTTAATAAGCATTTACTCAAGTAAACAGGGTTATACTCGAATAAATGCATTTTACTTGAGTAAGTGGGCTTTTGAAAATTGCAACAAAATATGCCATTGAATTGTCCATAGGATTTACTCATGTAAATGCACTTTACTCAAGTAAACAGCTTTTGAAAATTGCTACAATAGTACTTACATTTACACGTGTAATTCTTTTTGAAAATTACCCCTTGGGAAAAATATTATACACAGGGCTCTCACTCATAAAAAGTGCACACCAGCTAATCAATAGTTTGTGTAGGCACCACAAAACATCATTGCCCTTTTATATGAGAAGTTCCCAGTGATCTTTTTCTTTTCTTATATATTTTTCCTTTTTATACTAAGCATTAAAAAATCATCTTAATGAAATACAGATTCTTACAGTTCCCAGAGAAGGAAAAAGAGATTGAAAGTCCAAAACAGTCATAGAACAGATGTTATTACACAGCAATTGTATGTATAAACTTAACTTATGTACGCTGAACAGAAACTTCTTAATTCACCTGACATGGGCCATGTTTCGAAGATGAATCTTTCTCAGGGGTCTCAGCATTCCCAAATCCACATATATGTTGTTTCTCTTCCAAAAACTTGAACAAAACCGATCTTCATGTCTCTCTCTCCATCTGGTGATTTTGTGGTGATTTTATGAATGTATATTGTGTAATCTGTGCTAGACATATGTAATGGAAGAATTGGAATATAAAAATGTTTAAATAGAGGGGGGAGGAGTTAAGATGGCGGCGTGTTGGTAGCGTGGTTGACCTGCTCCTAGAATTTCCCCTGATTTTTTCTCGTCACAAACGGCTATGCCTTCTAAAAGGAAAGGAAGAATAAGGGTGTTTCTCTCGACACCCTCACTTCCTCTGGAGCAGCGGACAATTCCTCAACATGGTTAAAAGGGGAGGTGAAAGAAGCTATTTTAGCCAAAAGATCTTCATTCAAAAATTGGAAGAAGGATCCAACAGAAGAAAATAGGATAAAGCATAAACATTGGCAAGTTAAATGTAAGACATTCATAAGACAGGCTAAGAGAGAATTTGAAAAGAAGTTGGCTGTAGAGGTAAAAACTCACAGTAAAAACTTTTTAAAATATATCCGAAGCAGAAAGCCTGTGAGGGAGTCAGTTGGACCGTTAGATGATCGAGGGGTTAAAGGGGCACTTAGAGAAGATAAAGCCATCGTGGAGAGATTAAATTATTTCTTTGCTTCGGTGTTTACTGAAGAGGATGTTGGGGAGGTACCCGTAATGGAGAAGGTTTTCATGGGTAATGATTCAGATGGACTGAATCAAATCACGGTGAACCTAGAAGATGTGGTAGGCCTGACTGACAAACTGAAGAGTAGTAAATCACCTGGACCGGATGGTATACACCCCAGAGTTCTGAAGGAACTAAAAAATGAAATTTCAGACCTATTAGTAAAAATTTGTAACCTATCATTAAAATCATCCATTGTACCTGAAGACTGGAGGATAGCAAATGTAACCCCAATATTTAAAAAGGGCTCCAGGGGCGATCTGGGAAACTACAGACCGGTTAGCCTGACTTCAGTGCCAGGAAAAATAGTGGAAAGTGTTCTAAACATCAAAATCACAGAACATATAGAAAGATATGGTTTAATGGAACAAAGTCAGCATGGCTTTACCCAGGGCAAGTCTTGCCTCACAAATCTGCTTCACTTTTTTGAAGGAGTTAATAAACATGTGGATAAAGGTGAACCGGTAGATATAGTATACTTGGATTTTCAGAAGGCTTTTGACAAAATTCCTCATGAGAGGCTTCTAGGAAAAGTAAAAAGTCATGGGATAGGTGGCGATGTCCTTTCATGGATTGCAAACTGGCTAAAAGACAGGAAACAGAGAGTAAGATTAAATGGGCAATTTTCTCAGTGGAAGGGAGTGGACAGTGGAGTGCCTCAGGGATCTGTATTGGGACCCTTACTGTTCAATATATATATAAATGATCTGGAAAGAAATACGACGAGTGAGATAATCAAATCTGCAGATGACACAAAATTGTTCAGAGTAGTTAAATATAGTTAAATCACAAGCAGATTGTGATAAATTGCAGGAAGACCTTGTGAGACTGGAAATTGGGCATCCAAATGGCAGATGAAATTTAATGTGGATAAGTGCAAGGTGATGCATATAGGGAAAAATAACCCATGCTATAATTACACAATGTTGGGTTCCATATTAGGTGCTACAACCCAAGAAAGAGATCTAGGTGTCATAGTGGATAACACATTGAAATTGTCGGTACAGTGTGCTGCAGCAGTCAAAAAAGCAAACAGAATGTTGGGAATTATTAGAAAAGGAATGGTGAATAAAACTGTCATAATGTCATAATGCCTCTGTATCGCTCCATGGTGAGACCGCACCTTGAATACTGTGTACAATTCTGGTCGCCGCATCTCAAAAAAGATATAATTGCAATGGAGAAGATACAGATAAGGGCTACCAAAATGATAAGGGGAATGGAACAACTCCCCTATGAGGAAAGACTAAAGAGGTTAGGACTTTTCAGCTTGGAGAAGAGACGACTGAGGGCGGATATGATAGAGGTGTTTAAAATCATGAGAGGTCTAGAGCGGGTAGATATGAATCGGTTATTTACCTTTCGGATAGTAGAAAGACTAGGGGGCACTCCATGAAGTTAGCATGGGGCATATTTAAAACTAATTGGAGAAAGTTATTTTTTACTCAACGCACAATTAAACTCTGGAATTTGTTGCCAGAGAATGTGGTTAGTGCAGTTAGTATAGCTGTGTTTAAAAAAGGATTGGATAAGTTCTTGGAGGAGAAGTCCATTACCTTCTATTAAGTTCACTTAGAGAATAGCCACTGCCATTAGCAATGGTTACATGGAATAGACTTAGTTTTTGGGTACTTGCCAGGTTCTTATGGCCTGGATTGGCCACTGTTGGAAACAGGATGCTGGGCTTGATGGACCCTTGGTCTGAACCAGTATGGCATTTTCTTATGTTCTTATACTTCAACTTACCCTAAATCGGAGGCGGCGATCCCCGCTGATGAGACCGGAAGAGGAGCCTCTGTCTCATCTGGGGAAATCTCCTTGAGCCACCCCATCCTGAGGATGCTGTCGGTGACTTATTCTCAGTTACCTCCGGAGATGGCACTTGCAGCTTCAGAGCTGTTGGGTTTGGGTGTTGCTGCAAAAGGAGTAGCTGCGGAGCCTGGGAGTGGTACAGCTGCGCCGAAGCAGAGGAGTGCAGATTTGACTGACTTAACGGGTATGCTTCAAACTGTTTCTGCTGGCAATGTGGTGAATGCACTCCCCCAAACCAGTAGTGGTGACCTTGGATTCCCTATGGGAATTAGTGGCTCAGCTAGGGCCTGCTTTTCAGAGCTGTTCATTGCAAATTTCTGCTATTGCCTCAAAATTGGCTACTTTAACTCAAGAGCACAACTCACAACTCGAGGAGCATAGAAATATGATACAAAGCTTGGAAGATCAAGTGAAAAGAGGGCAAAATGTTCATTCAGGAACAGTTGATTGTGAATAGGAAAGTGGAATTTATGGAAAACCGATTGAGATGCCTGAATTTGAGGCTCTTGAACTTTCCTAAAATAATTGGTGAGCAGCCAAGAATTACATTGAGGAAATATATGGTCGGAGTGTTGAAGATTCCTTCAGAAAATGTTCCCTCTTTTAATAGAGTATATTTTTTGCCTTTTCGGCGTCTCAAAGAAGGTGCTGTACAACATCAGTTTGACTTTGGAAACCTGATGGAATTCCTGGAATCCTCAGCAGTGGAGATATCTGAAAGAGCCACTTTACTAATTTCATTTGTTTATGAACAAGATCTTAGCTTAGTCATGCGTAGCTACTTTCAGAATTTGGGGGTCAATTTTCTTGAGCAACTTGTTCAAATTTTCCCAGATCTAGCTAAAGACACACAGGAGAGGAGGAAGGGTTTCTTGACTCTGCGTCAGGAGGCCCAGCCTATAGGGTGACATTTCAGTTAAAATATCTATGCAAATGTATCTTAAGATCTAATAATGATGTATATATATTTTTTGTCCCAGAGCAGCTTAAATTGTTTATAGATTCTTGTAAAAGATTGCTTCCTACCTCCTCTGCACAAGAAAGCCCTATAACATAGGGAATAATTAATGGGTATTTAATACATGCATTGCTATTTCTGAGTAAATTTGTTTTTTCCTTCTGCTGTGCTCCTCAAATACTCTCCTCTCCTCTTATATTTGTGGTCTGATATATGATGAATGTTTCCTTTTGGAAGGATTACTACTGTTTATGTTTCTATTTTGTTTCTGAACAAAGTTTAAGCGCTTTGTATTCATTTGAAAATTAATAAAAATAAAATAAAAATAAAATGTTTAAGTAAATAAATAGTAAATAAAGAGTTATTATCGAGACTTCCTCATGATCTTTCACTAAGACTGGTGTACCCCAAGGCTCCGCTCTGTCAGTGTTACTGTTCAGCGTATATTTCTTTCGGCTACTGGGGAGCCTTGAGATACACTAAGGACTATTTGTGGATGGTATTCAATTTTTCTTCATATTAAAATCTAGTTGGGCCTCTACCATACCATTTGGATGTCTTTGCTTAAGTACTATTTGCAGTTGATTGAGGCACCACTAGATTTCTCTAAATGCAGATAAATCTGAAATCATAATTCTTTACAGGTTTCCAGCTAATAATTATTCTCAGTTGTTTGTACTCGATTACTATCTCAATGATAGTACTCAGTCTTAATATCACTATAAATTCCACTCTGAAAATGCAAACATACATTAAATCCATTGTTCAGAGTAGACTTCTTTCACTAAGTTGAGGAACTTTGTCAAACACCTTCTGAAAATCCAAATACACTACATCTACCGTTTCACCTTTATCCACATGTTTATTAACTCCTTCAAAAAAGTGAAGCAGATTTGTGAGGCAAGACTTGCCTTGGGTAAAGCCATGCTGACTTTCTTCCATTAAACCATGTCTTTCTATATGTTCTGTGATTTTGATATTTAGAACACTTTCCACTATTTTTCCTGGTACTGAAGTCAGGCTAACCGGTCTGTAGTTTCCCGGATCACCCCTGGAGCCCTTTTTAAATATTGGGGTTACATTAGCCACCCTCCAGTCTTCAGGTACAATGGATGATTTTAATGATAGTGTTAAGCGCCCCACCCGCGGTCGTCCCGTGCATGGGACTGCTCACTTTCAGGGTCACACAGCGGGTCCCGGTCCTGTCTCCCTCGCGGCCCTTGCAAGTCCAGCTAGGGCCCGGCGTCCCACGGCGGTGGTCGCGGGCCTTCAGTCGTGCGCCGAGCCTCACACCAGGTCTCGGTGTCTCAGCAGCTAGCCATGCCCCTAAGCGCACGTGCGGGGATCAGTTGCCCTGATGTAGGTTCCAGGGCAGGGCCTAATTCCGTGGTGCACCCTGATTGAACTCTTGTTAAAAGGAAGTTCCTGGCCTCACTTTCTTGCCTTGGCAATTGGGTCAGTTTGTTCCTGAGACTGCCCTTGCTCGTGTACCTGCTTGCTTGTTCCTAGTCTAGTTCCAGGATCCTTCTGTTCCAGTTCCGTTCCTGCTTGTACCTGCTTCCTTGCCTGCTTGTTCCTGTGTTCGTTGTTCGTCTCCCTGGTCTTACCTCGGACTGACTTCTGGTAAAGACCTCAGCTTGTTCCTGAACTGCCTGCCTGCCTGCCACCTGCCAAAGACCTCAGCTTGTTCCTGACCTGCCTGCCTACCTGCCTGCTGCCTGCTAAAGACCTCAACTTGTTCCTGACCTGCCTGCCTGACTGCCGCCTGCCAAAGACCTCAGCTTGTTCCTGACCTGCCTGCCTACCTGCCTGCTGCCTGCTAAAGACCTCAACTTGTTCCTGACCTGCCTGCCTGACTGCCGCCTGCCAAAGACCTCAGCTTGTTCCTACCTGCCTGCCTGCCTGCCGCATGCCAAAGACCTCAGCTTGTTCCTGAACTGCCTGCCTGCCTGCCAAAGACCTCAGCCTGCTCTTCGATCTTGCCTGACCTCTGGATCTTGACCCTTGCTTCGTTGACCACTCCTCAGACTGATTCTTGGACTTGACCTTGCTTGATTCTGGCTCTGTCCCTAGCCTTGTCCTCACCAACTCTATTCTAGTTCACTCCCTTCCAACCTGTCTCCAGCGTCGAACCCAATAGCGCTCTTCCAGTGTCTGTGGGCACGCCAAACTCTAACTCTCCCAGGAGACCCTGCAAGGCCCACCTAAGTCCCAGCGGCTTGGATCCCTATGGGTTCCTCTCGGGGGAACCTCGGGCTTCCAGCATTGAAGACCTACACTGCCTCTGTCTCCTTCCGAGCTCCGCCATCTGTGGCCAGTCCCTGTACTGCCACAGGACAGGGTCCACCCCCGAGTGCAACAGGTTGCCAAGGCCATGGACTCGGCGGAGTCTCCTGCCTCCAGGGCCCTACCAGGACTGGCTGCTACCATAAAGCAACATCATCAAGCCTTGGAGACGCTGACTTCTTCAGTGGAGGAGCTACGCTCTCAGCTACAAGAGACTGCTATAGCCAACCCTGTGGACCTTCTGGCCACTATGCTTCCTAGAGCAACTCTGGTACTTCCTGCACCTCCTAGATACAATAGAGATCCACGCTCCTGTCATGGCTTTCTTAATCAGTGCTTTATTCAATTCGTCCTCCAGCCTTCCTTGTTTTTGAAGGAGATCACAAAGGTCACCTTAATCCTGTCCCAGTTGGAAGGGAAGGCCCTGGCACGGGCCTTTCCCTTATGGGAACGTTCTGATCCCATCCTCTCCAAGATGTCTGATTTCATTACCCTCTTCAAGCAGACCTTTGGAGATATTGCTTGGATGGCTATTGCCTGTCACAACCTACTCCATCTCCGTCAAGGGTCAAGGACCCTCTCCGAATATACGATGGAGTTCCGAACCTTAGCCACAGAACTTGAGTGGCAAGAAAACAGCTTACAAGCCATCTTCCTAGATGGACTCTCGTCTGCTCTAAAGGATGAGCTCTCCGTCCGTGAGACTCCCACGTCTCTAGAGGACCTGATCTCGCTTGCCGGAAGAATCGATCATCGCCTCCGGCAAAGACGCCTAGAAGAAAAGGCTCCACACTCTTCTCCAGTATGGCCTGCAAGTGTACCATGCACCCCTGCAGAGAACATCTTCCCAGTCTCATCACCCATCGGACCGTAGCTATTCACATGTCAGTGGGCACACTCCATAAAGAAGAAACCTCCTTCTACGTGTTGAAATGCTCAACGCATCTGGTAATTCTGGGGTTGCCTTGGTTCCAGACTCACGAACCCCAGTTCAATTGGCAATCCCTGCAACTGGTACGGTGGGGTCTGAAATGCCAAGCTACCTGTCTCCAGCCGATGTCTCCCATGATTCCGGATATATTTGTGAGTTTTTGCCTCTACGGCCAACTTCTTTTCAAATTCTCTCTTAGCCTGTCTTATCAATGTCTTACATTTAACTTGCCAACGTTTATGCATTATCCTATTTTCTTCTGTTGGATCCTTCTTCCAATTTTTGAATGATGATATATTGAATATGATATATTGAATATGATATATTGAATATATATATATTGAATATATATATTGAATATATAATATATATATATATTGAATATATAATAGATATATTGAATATGATATATTGAATATGATATATTGAATATAGTGAATGATGAATATTCACTGTAAATGCATTTTACTATGTAAATATTCCTGTCCCTTTCTCTTTTTTCCTCCTATCCCAGTTGGTAACTTCCTTGTTCATTGTAACTATTATTTTCTGCACCAGTTCAATTACCCTAGTTCTATGTTCATTGCACGACTTGTTAAATGTAAACCGACTTGATGCAACCTCTGGTCGTGAAAGCCGGTATAGAAATTAATAAATAAATAAATAAAATAAATGATCTTTTGGCTAAAATAGCTTCTTTCACCTCCCTTTTTAACCATGCCGGTTAAATGTGTGGAATACATCTGGACTGTGTGGAATACATCTGGACTGTGCTTCTAGGATGGTATTTTTTAACAATGCCCACGCCTCTTGCACACTTTTTACTTTTGTAGCTGCTCCTTTCAGTTATTTTCTAACTATTTTTCTCATTTTATCAAAGTTTCCCTTTTGAAAGTTTAGCACGAGAGCCGTGGATTTGCTTACTGTCCCCCTTCCAATAATTAATTTAAATTTGATCATATTATGATCACTTTTGCCAAGCGGCCACCACCACCATTACCTCTCTCACCAAATCCTGTCCTCCACTGAGAATTAGATCTAAAATTGCTCCCTCTCTTGTCGGTTCCTGAACCAATTGCTCCATAAAGCTATCATTTATTCCATCCAGGAACTGTATCTCTCTAGTGTGTCCCGATGATACATTTACCCAGTCAATATTTCAGCTTGGAGAAGAGATGGCTGAGGGGGGATATGATAGAAGTGTTTAAAATCATGAGAGGTCTAGAACAGGTAGATGTGAATCGGTTATTTACTCTTTTGGATAATAGACTAGGGGACACTCCATGAAGTTAGCATGTGGCACATTTAAAACTAATCGGAGAAAGTTCTTTTTCACTCAACGCACAATTAAACTCTGGAATTTGTTACCAGAGGATGTGGTTAGTGTAGCTGTGTTTAAAAAAGGCTTGGATAGATTCTTGGAGGAGAAGTCCATTACCTGCTATTAATTAAGTTGACTTAGAAAATAGCCACTGCTATTACTAGCAACAGTAGCATGAAATAGACTTAGTTTTTGGGTACTTGCCAGGTTCTTATGGCCTGGATTGGCCACTGTTGGAAACAGGATGCTGGGCTTGATGGACCCTTGGTCTGACCCAGTATGGCATATTCTTATGTTCTTATTTTTATGTATGTGTATTGTCTGTTTGAGTTTTATGCTGTTTTTCTTATGCATACAAATTGTACCCCACTCGGAACTATGGAGGGGTGGACTGTATATATGTCAAACTGGATGATATTTGGTGGTGCAGCTACACCACTGAATATACCGAGTTAAAACCAAGTTATCTGAATACATTTATATTTAATTTATTTATTGAAATTTTAAGAACAATAACAAAAGATTGCACACAATAATCATCTTGAAACATGAACAGTGCATTATTAATACACTAATGAAAAGAGAGAAGAAAACAACCATATATAGTCTGTATAATTAGTTTATAAGTTTAACCAGATAACTTTGGGACTGTTGTGAGGCATATCCAGACTTACCTAGATAGACAACGCTGACTATCGGTGTTTTCCAGCCAAATTATCCAGATAAGTTGGCCCTGCCATGAATACCTCTAGATGTTACTCAGTTAAATGTTGTGCTCTTAAAATTCATATCATGTTTTGTGTGCATCAGCACCGAGTACAGGATCCCAACACTACAAACTTCAGGTTCAATCTCATAGACTAACACCAGCCCCAGGAAATTTACTCCACTACTGACAAGGAGTTAAATTTCCAGCATTTACAAAAGTAAAACCTATACACTTCTCCGTACTGGAGAGTTATAGTTAATGTCTTGATTAATATGAGATTTGCATGAAGGAGCACTAAACTGCACGCACATTTTTACTCGTGGTTGTATGCACATTATTGTACATAAAAATCCTTGTTACAAAAATGCCTGCTGAAATGTGCACACAGCCTAGCACATTTTATTACATCAGGGATAAAATTAGGCCAAGCACAGCAGGAAACATAAAGAGCTTAGATGTAGAAAGAGGAATAAGGCAAGGATGCAAACAGCCTACTTTGAATTTCTAATTTCTCAGATGACATAAAAACCAATGATATTAACCTAATGAAAGTTCATTATGCAAATGGAATAGTACTAATTTTATCTAAGAAATAAGATATACAAGAGATGATAGATAACATAACCTATATGACCTTTTGAATGAGTCTGAAAATCAAGAGGATAACAATCATGATAATCAGGTAAGAAAATACCAGCATTACAGAAATAGCTGCTGAAGGACAGAAACACTTACAGGGTAATTTTCAAAGGAAAATGGAAATGGAAATGGAACATACTGTCATAGTAGTTTTCAAAAGCCAATTTACCTGCATTAAGTTCAAAGGCTTTTGAAAATTGCTACAACATATGCTATTGAATTGTCAAAAGCTTTTACCCATGTTAAATGTACTTAACAGGGATAAATGGGCTTTTGAAAATTGCTACAATAGTATGTTACATTTACATTTCTATTTTCCTTTGAAAATTATCTTGATTGGACATAAATATTAGGGATGTGAATCTTGTGATCGATCGTCTTAACGATCAGATTTCCCCCCCCCCCCCCAGCCAAAATCGATCGATCGTCTTAACGATCGATTTTGGCTGGGGGGGGGGGAAATCTGATCGTCATGGTTTTTTTGGTTAAAAAATCATTTTATCGGGGGAGGGGGGAGGGCGGGAAAACCAGCACACCAAACTCACCCTAAAACCGACCCCGACCCTTTAAAACAAATTCCCCACCCTCCCGAACCCCCCCCCAAATATTTTAAATTACCTGGGGTCCAGTGGGGGGGGGGGGGTGTCCCGGCATGATCTCCCGCTCTCGGGCCACGGCTGCGTTAATAGAAATGGCGCCGGTGGCCCTTTGCCCTTACCATGTGACAGGGCAAAGGTAGCGCCGGTGCCATTTTGGTTCCTGGCACCCGACGTCACGAGTGCAGGAGATCGCTCCCGGACCCCCGCTGGACTCCCAGGGACCTTTGGTCAGCTTGGGGGGCCTCCTGACCCCCACAAGACTTGCCAAAAGTCCAGCGGGGGTCCGGCAGCGACCTCCTGCACGCGGGCCGTATTGCCAATATTCAAAATGGCGCCGGCGCTACCTTTGCCCTCACTATGTCATTCGGGCGACGTCGGCCCGTAGGCAGTGCCCCTACTGTTCCCTTGTGATACTAGGAGCTAGACGCCTGGTCCACTTTAATTCCATAGACAGAGAAGGTTCTATGGGCGGGACCCTGAGGGGACAGGGCAGAATCCAGAGGGTAGGACCCAGCTGGGTCTGGGTTAAGAGTACAAGCCCAGCTCTGCTTAGTAGGAGGAAGGCAGCTCCTGTAAAGCAGTCTGTCCAAACCAGAAGGGAATGAAGGTGGACTGACCTGAAGTAAGGCAGCCTACAACCCTGTGTATGTAAGTGACTAACACAGAAGGCAAGAAGGCTTTTGAAATATTGTGGGGCTCAATAAAATTTTATCTACAGCAGAAAGGCTGGAATCAGTGTGGATTCTGTCTCTAGCCTGGGAAACTCTGCTCGGCCTCCCACATATGGTGTCCTATGTGGGATTTCTCTAAGATAAGAACAGAGATAAAAAGGAAACTCAAGCTCCAGGGGAAATAATTTTTGTACTAACACTGCTGAGGGAAGGTGTGGCTTGGTAAAGCACACTGCAGAAGGCAGCTGGTCTCTGGGATTCTGGGAAATATAGACTAAAAAGAAAGAGGAAAATTGTCTGAAGAGAAAGGAAAGTTTGGTGTTCTGCCTGCAAGCAGCTGAAGGAAAGGTGTGGCTCTGCAGGACACTGAAGCAGCACTACTGACCCTTCTAGGCCTCCCCCTTACCAGTCTGGGCTTCTAGGATGGGTCCAGGGGAACTCAGTGAGGATGTTCTTTTCGTAGATGTGGTCGGAGGGCTCCCAGGAGTTCTCCTCCGGCCCAAAGCCCTCCCACAACAGGAGGTACTTCCAATGGCTTCTATGGCGCTGGACATCCAGGACCTCTTTTACTTGGAGGATGTCCTCAGGTTCAGCAGGAAGTTGTGTAGGCTCAGCAGGCCTTCGAGAGGGCCAAGACAAGACAAATGGCTTCAACAGGGACACATGGAATGTGTTGGGGATTCCCATGGAGGTGGGAAGTTGCGGCTGGTAGGTAACCGCACCTATGCGTCGGATGATTGGCAATGGTCTGATTGAATCTTGGTGCCAGTCACTGTGAAGGAAGATATAGTCTGATGTGTTTAGTGCTCAACCAAACTTACTGGCTGGGCCGGAACAGGGGTGTGGTGCGACAATGAACGTCCGTGAAGTGTTTGGCTCTCTCGGCAGTCTGACCCAGTCTCTCCTTGACCTGATTCCAAAGGCGGCGGATAGTTTGTGCCATAGACTGGGCTGCAGGTGAGGGCATGGAAAGTGGCACTAGTGGAGGCAGGCGTGGCTGGCGACCGAATACTACTGAGAAGGGTGAGACATCAGTGACAGAGGCAATGTGGGTACTGTGGGATAACTCGGCCCATGGTAAGAGGTCGGCCAAGTTGTCCTGTTGATCATTGATGTAGGATCTCAGGAATGCCTTCAGGGAGCAGTTTGTCCTCTCGGCTTGGCTATTCGCTTGAGTGTGGTAGGCCGACGTCAGGTTCAGGGTAATATCAAACTTTTTACACAAGGACTTCCAGTACTTGGCAGTGAATTGTGGCCCACGATCAGAAACAATCTCTCTGGGTAAGCCATGTAAGCGGAAAACATTGTTTAGGAAGAGTTTCGCCAGTTCAGGAGCCGAGGGGAGGTTCTGAAGTGGAACAAAGTAGGCCATTTTTGAAAAGCGGTCGATAATAACCCAAATGACCGTGTTGCTTTTTGATGGGGGCAGATCGACGATGAAGTCAGTAGGGATGCTTGACCAGGGTTCGGTGGGAGCCAGAAGAGGTTGGAGGAGTCCCCAAGGGCAGCCAGTCGGAGGCTTTTGCTGTGCACAGATGGGGCAGGAGTCTACATAACTGCGGGAGTCTTTAACCATGCTAGGCCACCAGTAATGTCTTCTTAACATCTCAAGGGTCCAACCCGGCCAGGATGGCTGGCCAACTTCAAGTCATGGGCCCAGCGTAAGACGCGCTCCCGGAGACGGCATGGTACCACCATCTTCCCGGCTGGTACCATGTTAGTAACTGCGAGGGTTATGCAAGCTGGGTCAATGATGTGCCTAGGAGTTTCGGGCATATCTTCTGGCTCAAGAAAGTGAGAGAGAGCATCTGTTCGGGTGTTCTTTGCTGTCGGGTGGTAGCGGAGTTCAAAGTGGAAATGTTCAAAGAACAGCACCCAGCAGGCCTGTCTGGGATTCAATAGCTGGGCTTCCTTTAAGTGTTCAAGGTTTTTGTGGTCTGTAAATATCATGAACTTATGCTGTGATCCTTCTAACCAGGGGTGCCATTCTTGAAGGGCCAATTTCACAGCTAAGAGTTCATGGTCCCCAATTGTGTAGTTTTGCTCGGTGGCAGAAAACTTGTGTGAGTAGAAGGAGCAGGGTATTAAGACCCCTTTGGAGGAATATTGGCTCAGGACTGCCCCTGCTCCAATGGTGGAGGCGTCAACCTTGACGATGAAGGGGCGGTTAGGATCTGGATGCCTTAGATATGGTCTGGTGCAGAAGGCCTCTTTCAAGGTGTGGAAAGCAGATTGAGCCTTGGGGCTCCAAACTTGAAGGTTATTACCTTTCCTAGTCATGGCCGTGAGTGGAGCAGCTAGCATGGAGTAGTTAGCGATGAAGTTCCTGTAATAACTTGTAAATCCAAGGAACCTCTGTAAGGCGCAGAGGCCTACTGGCTGGAGCCTATCTCAAATACCTTGGAGTTTCTCAGGGTCCATGGTGAAACTATGATTGGAGATGATGTAGCCCAGGAATGGAAGACGAGTCTGCTTGAAAATACATTTCTCTAATTTTGAGTAGAGGCGTTAGAGGCGTTTCAACATGTTAGGACTGTTTCAACATGTGAGCGGTGGGACTTCAGGTCTTTGGAAAAGATCAGTATATCGTCCAGATATACCACGACAAAGGAGTATAGTAGGTCCCGGAAGATCTCATTCATCAAACGCTGAAAGACCGTAGGGGTGTTACAAAGTCCGAAAGGCATCACTACATACTCGTAGTGGCCGTCCCTCATATTGAAGGTGGTCTTCCAGATGTCCTCTGGCTGGATACGTACAAGATTGTATGCCCCTCGGAGATCTAACTTTGTAAAGATCTGAGCTCCTTGTAGGTGATCAAATAGTTCACTAATGAGTGGCAGAGGGTAGCGCTCCTTGTAAGTCATGGCATTTAGCCCACGGTAATCAATGCAAGGACGTAAACTGCCATCATTCTTCTTCACAAAGAAGAATACGGCTCCTGCTAGGGAATCGGAGGGTCTTATGAATCTTTTTTCCAGATTCTCTTTAATGTACTCTGACATGCTTGGGTTTCCGGAAGCAAGAGGGGGTAGGTTCTGCCCTTGGGAGATGTGGTGCCCAGTAGGAGCTCAATGGGACAATTGAATTCTCGGATTGGAGGCAGAATGTCAGCATTTTGTTTGGAGAACACATCTTTGAAGTCAGAATACGGAGCAGGTAACTCGGTAAGGGTTGTAGAGTTCAGAACGGTAACTGCTGGAGACACCTGTCGCAGACAGCGGTTCTGGCACTGGGGTCCCCACTGAGTTAACTGCAGGGATTGCCAGTCAAAGTGGGGTGTGTGTACCTGGAGCCAAGAAAGTCCTAGGATTACCGGATGCGTGGAATGCTTCAAGACATACAGCAAAATCTCCTCTTCATGGAGGATTCCCACGGCGAGGCGGAAGGCCACGGTGTGATGAGTAATGCGTCCAGGGAGGTGCTCTTCCTGAATTGAAGTGATGCGGAGAGGTATATCCAGAGGTTGAAGCGGGATCTGAAGTAATGTGATGATATCGTCCAGATTAAAATTGCCACTCGCCCCAGTGTCCACAAGTGCGGTAGTGGCAAAGGAGCGTGATTCCCTAAAGAGGGACACAGGAAGGAGTAATTGGGGGCCAGTAACAGTAGCTCACAAGCTCTGGAGCCCCACCGGGCTCAGGCTCTGCAGTTTCCCGGACATATGGAGCAGGATTGCAGGAGATGTCCGGAACCACCACAGTATAGGCAAAGGCCTTGTTTCTTACGTCGGAAACGCTCTTCAGGAGACAAGCACCCGCTATTATTCTGCATCGGTTCCTCTGGTGATGGAGGAGGTGCCGGTAAGGCCTTTAACTGGGGACTCGTGGCATGAGCTGGGTGTAAGGCAGGAGGCTGGAGGACCTTTACCTCTTGGTGTTGCTGTCGTAGGCGATGGTCAGTTTTCCATCCAGGGAAATCAGGTCCTCAAGAGATGTGTGAATCTCAGGAGCAGCCAGCTTGTCCTTGAGGGCAGGGGACAGGCCTTCTAAATAGATTTCCCCTAGGCAGTCCTCTTGCCACCCCAGTTCTGTGGCTAATGTCCTAAATTCCACTGTGAATTCGGTGAGTGAATGCGAGCCTTGACGAAGGTGGAGAAGATGATGACCCACGACCGCCTGTTGGCCGGGATCTTCGAAGGTCCACTTGAAAATGGAAATGAAGTGGGAGAGGTGACAGAGGATGTCATCAGAATGCTCCCAAAGTGGGGAAGCCCATGCCAGGGCTTTCCCTTCAAGGCGTGAGAGGATGAAGGTGATCTTGGTGGTCTCACTTGGAAACAGCGCAGGCTGTAGTGTGAATTGCATAAAACATTGGTTGATGAAGCCTTGGCAGAGACGGTTATCCCTATTGAAATGGGGTGGAGCTGGGAGAGCCAATGATGCCTGCGGGGGCAGGGTTTGAGCAAAACCCCCTGAGTTGGCCATAACAAAATCCTCTAGTTGAGACTGTAGTCTCTCCACAGATGAAGCTAATGCTTTCATGGTTTGCTGTTGTTCTCGGACATGAGCAGCTAGGCCAGGGATGGCTGCAAGGCAGGAGACTCCGCCGAGTCCATGGCCTTGGCAACCTGTTGTGCTGGAGGTGGACCCTTGGCCTGGTGCTGGATTGGTATGGCCCTCTGTTCAGACTCAGAGAGTGCCTGCCAACAGGAGGCGTAGCACAGGAGGAGACAGAGGCTAGCTGGAGCTTTGCCAATAGCAACTTGGGGATCCCTCAGGTTGAGCCCTTGGTTATCCGGGCCGCCTGGTCTTAGGTGGGCCTCAAAGGGTCACCTAGACAGAAAGTGCAGGGAAGTATCCACCACAAACAAGGGTGCATGGTTTATGTCCAAGCAAGAGTGTCCAGAGGTCGCAGGAGGCCAGAATAGAGTGTCCGAGTGGATAGCGAGGATCAAGGCCAGAGTATCAGTCCAGAATGTTCAGCCAAAGCAGGGGTCAGTACCTGTAGTCAGTTCGGGAGTAGTCAGGTCAGGCAGCGGTCAGATGTGGTCGGTGGACAGGCAGAGGTCGGTTCCAGGCAGCGGTCAGATATGGTCAGTGGACAGGCAGAGGTCGGATCCAGGCAGCAGTCAGACGAGGTCAGGAGCAAGCAAAGGTCAGTATTGTGAGATCAGTCTGAAGGATACTACCAGGAATGGAGAGATGAAGGAAGAGGAGATGCTGGAACAGGAGACACTGGAACAGGCAAACTAGAGACATCGGAGTGTACAACCCGATTGCCAAGACAATTTGCTAGTGACTGAGCCCTGCTACATATACAGGCCTCAAGTGACGTCAGAATCGGGCGCCGCCCGTGAATTTCCCGTGCTTGGCCCTTTAAAGATGGGAGAGCTCTGCGCGTGTGCTAGAGGGCGGGAACGACACCAAGGAGGACACTGAGCCCCGGCACAAGGAGTGCTGCCAGGTGGAAGGCCCCGATGGGCCTGGGGATGCTCGTGGACGCTGCAGGTAAGCAGTGCTGGGATTGAGAGAGCTTGTAGACAGGCGCACCAGGTGTGCAGGCCCAGTCGCAGCACCAGGGTGGCCGGGAAGCGCAACAGTAAAGATGACACAGAATACAGAGATAACTGGAACACCATAGTTGCCAACCTTCATATTGAATATGGAGCTTGATGTTGATGATGATTATGAAATTGGTTTTGATTAAAAAATGTTAATACAAATATTTCTTCATGATAATAAAAATGAAAATGGGGGAGGCCCTTACTAATTTTGTTCAACTGCCAAATTAATTTTCCAAATAATGGTAGAATTATTGACACTAGATGCCTAACCACTTGGGATTATTCTTAAGTAATTGAATAGAAGGAAAAATTAAATGTGCATTATATTATGCTGAGAGGGTTTTTTCTTGCAATGGGGGCCAATGCATGGAAAAACACAAAAAATAGCCTGAAATTTACAAAAAGGTTGAAATTTTGGCATTTTGCAAATTTTTTCATGCTGGCCTCTTTTTCTAAAAAATAAAAATGTAGAAAATTACTCCTTGCAAGTAATAAACTTTCATCCATAGTCTACTATGCACTAAAGTTTACTAAATTTCTGTGATGTAATAAAAGGTAAAGCAGTTCATTAATTCAGAATCAAGTGAAAACTATTGTGCAAAGGTCTTTTCACAATACATAAATAAATAAATAAATAAATAAATAAATAAATAACACCACATCTCTTTCTTCTTCTGTCCCAGGAACTCAGGATTATGCACAAGCTTTCTACCAAGCTTATTTCATGGTGTGATGAAACAGTGGTTTCACTGCAAATGTTGCCATTTTAAAATTCCTGCTACTGGACAGCAGGTGGCAGTATTCCACAGATACCAGCAAGTGGTGCTGAAGGGGTTAACTTTATACAGGGCCAGCTGATGATGTCTTGCTGCTGCTGCTGCTGTGGAATCTGGAAGAAGTGTCAAAAACTGCAGGAAGTAGCAGTTGGTTGGTAGCAGCTGGAAATACAAGAGAGAGACATACAACTGGAGTCAGCCTGCCAAAGTTACTAGAATTCTCACTTGTTTAAATTAGAGCAATGCTAAGTCTGCAATTCAGTTCAATAGAAAATGAACACTTTTTTGAAAACCCTTTTCCTTACTTGCTGCAACACAGATTTTTGGGATATCTTTTAATTCACTGTTAGTCCTTGTTAATGATAATAAACTCTTTAGCTTATTACCACTGTGCTTGATTTGAAATCCCAGGTAAGTGAGAAACTGGATGATCCCAGAATTGTGTCTGTGAGCAGTTCTATGGGAACTGTGAGACCTCAATCTAACCCCCCCCCCCCCCCCCCTCAGATAGCGACCTTCCAGCTACAGTGGCTGAGGCGTTACAATGAATATGGGGTTCTGGATGCTATTAGAGATGTCACTAGATATAAATGCCAAGAAGGGGAGAATAGAGAAGGAATCCTCCTTCCAACTGGGTCACCTGTACAATGGAAAGGGGTCTGAAACCCACCCAGTATGTCTTCCAGGGGTACAGAGGAAAGGCAGAACCCAAAATAACAAATGGAATTAATTTTAAATGGAATCAGATGAAATCCAAGTAAGTCAAAAATAGTAATTGAACAACAAGGTTAAAATATTATTGAGGCAGTGAAACTCTTAAATCAGCTGACTAAGGAAAAGCAATTCAAAGTTAACAACTCTCTTTGTGTAGTAAGAAAGATATCTCTGCATATTCAACACAATTATACTATCAGATAAGTATTACAGATAACTTTTTCCTATTATATTACTTCTGTTTCTTTCATGTGGTAGCTTAAGCTGATGTTATAATAGTTACTTTCAAGAATATGATTCTTTGGCTCAATTTTCCTGTTCCTTTTTAAGAAAAAACTCAGTGATCCAAGTGGTAAGTAAAATTATTTTGTGTAATGGTGTCTCTAATCAATTTCACATTTCTATACTCTTTTTCTTTTTATCTCTTTGTGATTATTTCTTTTTTCTGCTGTCAGCACTTTTCTCTGATGCTGGAATTTAGTGTTATCTCTGTATTTCCTCTTGCTGGTTCTTTTTTTTGTGTTTGTACATGTACAACTCTCCTCTTCACAGTGTTATTTTGTCTAGCTAGACTTTTTGATTATTTGTAATGTGTATACATTTATCCCCATCCAGTAGTCGCTGGTGGCAGATGTCTTTGTCCCTATCCACTGGAGCTGGTTAGAGAGGCTGGCAAAACATGGTTGGCAAATGCAGCTTGATTTAGCCAGAGGGGCGCTGGATTAACTCTCTGCAGATCCTTTTCTTCTGGCTCCAGTTAGAGTTCGCTATCCTTGGAAATATTCTTTCCCTGACTACCTTTAAATTAAAAAAAAAAAGTGTGTAGCATATTTACACTATTCCTGCAGTTCTTCTGAAGATGTCGCTACTATGTTGCTGAGAGTGGTCCATAAAGATCAGCTAAACTATAGGTAATCTTGTGCAAAAATAAACAATAATTGTTTGAACCTATGCTGATTCACAGAGGAATTTTGAATCTGAAGAGGTGTGTGTTCACACATCCACTCACATACTCAAGGATTTTTGTACTTGTATCTTGCAATGGTTTCAGAGACATCCATATTCAAAAGCTATTTGGATGGATAATGTAATAGTTATCCATCTAAATGGCTTACTGAGCTATATTATTCAGCACTTATCCTGTACTCAGCTGTCACTTTTTGTAACTGAGTGGTTTTAGATCAGTTTAGCTGATTAAAGAATCTGTTTTTATAGAGTTGTTCAACTTTTTTTTAACAGTTTGCACTACTGACTTCAGGATAGACTATTGTAATAATCCAGTCCAAACAATATTGATGGTTATTCTCATATTTCAATAAATTCTAATTAGGTGTGAATTGAGGTTTCTTTTCTTTTGATGACACTTCAGCTTCTCTTAACAACACTCTTTCCTCTAAAAAGGCTGATTTCAATAACTTGCGGCTCAGCCAGTGACTGTTAACTATCCTGCTCTGAAAATCTTACCTTGCAGAATATACCACATGTAAATAAACACATTTTTAATCAATCTCAGCCACATACACACTTCTCAATCATACAGGCCATTTCCTGACCTCTCTGTGCTTTTAACTATATATTTTTTTAGCATCATTTGCAATACCTATGAAAGAGATGGAACAGAAAACTTTCTACTCTGCTCAAATCTCAATGTCTCTCTTTGTCTGGATTCTCTCACACTATCACTGATGCTGCAAATCATTCTGCTCTCTGATGTCAAGGATAAATAGGTCTTAGGGGTATCTGTGTGAGAGATTCTAACAACTCAAAATCCCCCAAAACTCCATATTATAAGTTAGTAATCACTAATACCCATTTAAAAATTATTTTGATGTCAGCCTTACATGACCACAACCTCCATTTCAGGGTTTTAATTTTTATTTTAGGTGTTTTAATTGTTTTTACTGGTGAAATTGCCAAGTCTCGTCGGGATGCTGAAAATTAGGTGAGGGCATCCAGCGTTTTACCTGACCTGGAATCAGTGGATTTTAAATATTTTTTATCAGTATTTTTTATTTTATTTAACTTTGAATTTCTCCATGATTCTGCCATGAAACTGGATGTGATGTCATCGGCTGGTCTTGGGGAATCATGGCCTTCTTTCTGTTGGCGCCAGGGGCTCTCCCAAAGCTCCTGATGCTTACTGGCAGTATCTCTGTGCAGCGGCAGTGTCCCCAGGCCTGCTGCTGCCAAACCCAAGTGCTCTGGTGAGCTCCCTCTGCAGCGGCAGTGTTCCCACAGCTGCCCCCGGCCATAATCAGCTGACTCGCAGCAAATTCAGACTGCTATGAGCAAGTCACCACCAGTCCTGGCTACCTTCATGCAGCTGTAGGAGGTTGTCCTGCCAGGTCTCCCCAATGTCCTCTCAAGCCCGCCCCCCCCCCCCCCCAGAACACAGTGGGAGCCAGACCCTGATCCAAGGTTTTTTTTTTTATTTATGCTGTAGCCTGCCACTAGCTGCACTTTCATAGCAGCCCAGCTCAGCCACAGTTTCCTTGGCGATGACAAGCCCCTATAAATCTGTGCAGTTCTCCTCTGTCACCATGGGTCACAGCAGCTCCAGATCAGTTCCTCAGTGCCTCAGTCTGTAAAATAAACTTTATATTTATTTTACACATCTCGCTCATGATTTTTGTATTAAAAAAAATTGTTCCCACCCCCACCCCCAACTTTAACCTTCATCCTACCAACATATTTTACATCACAATCTTATCAACTGGGGTCCAAATGGATTTCTCCAGTGCAGTTTTGTTGATTGACCTTGAAAATCATTGTCATTAAGCATGCCTTATTTGTTTCAATATGGAAAACCGGATTCGGTGTCACTACGTTCCGATTGCTCTGATATGTGATCAACATCATCATCGTTATCCTCAAAAATTGCTTTTAGAACATCTGCAGTAGAACACCGAGCATATTTCTGCCTAGAAGACCCTCTTGTAGACATCTTTACCGACTGAAAGTGTAAAGAATCAATAGTTGTACATTTTTAAACTTGCTTAATAGAAAGTTGCAAGTTCTGGGGTCTTTTTGGACCCCAAATAATAAATAGCTGCTGTAGGAAGAATAAAGTAGAATAGTTTAGATTAACATTTGAATCAGACTTACCATAGGCTAAGTGACAAATTCCTAAAATGACAGCTGAAAATAATTTCTGGTGTTTATATAGCGGAAGCACATTTGTGCGTGGGGTCCAATTGGACTCTAGTTGGTAAGATGAAGGTTAATTTTTAACTGATTGGTTACACCAATTTCATGGAGTCACAGTGTTCCCAGAAAACCCCGTAGGAAATACATTTGCAGACATGGTAATTCTCCAAAATTAAGCTGAACTTAGTTGGCGGATAGGTAGTAAAGGATGAAGGCACGCATGCAGGTGTAGGTTAGACATACACAGTGCCTACTGGGTCTCCCATGTGGCCATTGGTTCAAGCCCTGGTGAGTAGAAAACCTGTGAGTGAATGAGTTCACTATCCATTATTTACACGGTTTTCCAGGTCTGATAAAAGCCCCTTCCTAACCCTTGTGTGCCAAAACCGAGTTGGTCAGGGTGGCAAGCACTGATCTTCATCCCACACCTGCATGACCCCGAAATTTGTATAACTTTAGCCCTCTTGCACTGCACCTCCTACCTCTAAGCCCAGTTCTCTTTTGAAATAAGTCTTAACAAAATCTTAAGTGGGCTCTCTTGCCACCCCCTGGCCCTTCCAAGCTTTCCCCTTAAGTTTTAGTATTCTTCAGGGGACAGGAGCAATCCTCAATTACTCCTTCCCTGCTGGTGCCACCTTGAAAAATGGTGCTCACTGACTCTGACAAAGGACCCGGTTGTGCCCCCAGGCACAAAAGTACTTGCATGCACATCTCTTGGCCTTTGACATGGAATGCTCATGGCCCACCCATACCACAGCCCTTTTTTCTCCAATGTGAGATGTGCGCACATTAGCACATGCACACTCATCCCCTATCTTTATAAAATCACGTGGACATGTACATGTGTTAGATGCATGCCCATCTGCTGATTTTGGCATGCACATGTTTTTTCAAATTCACCTCTTAGCATGTTCATGCTTTAGTGTACCCAGATGGACAGAGGTTTTCCTCGGGTGAAGTTGAGGAAGGGTTTCGATTTGTCTCAGGGATCAATCCTTGGACAAGTTCTTTTCAACTTTTATGTGAGTGACATAATGGAAGGGTTGTTGGGAAAGGTTTGTCTTTTTGCTAATGATACCAAAATCCTTAATAGGATAGACAACCAGGAAGGAGTGGAAAACATGAGGAGGGATCTAGCGAAGCTTGAGTGATGGTCTAAGGTTGGGAAGCTAAGATTTAATGCTGAGAAATGCAGAATAATGCATTTAGGGCCAGATTTTGTAATCTACGCACGGGTGTAGATTTGTGCGCACAACCCTGATTTTATAGCATGCGTGAGGCTGCACGCATGCTATAAAATCCGGGGTCGGCGCACGCAAGGGGGTGCACACTTGTGCACCTTGCGCGCGCTGAGCCCTAGGGGAGCCCCGATGGCTTTCCTCATTCCCTCTGAGGCCGCTCCGCCTCGGAGGGAACTTTCCTTCCACCCCCCCACCTTCCCCTCCCTTCCCCTATCTAACCCACCCCCCAGCCCTATCTAAATCCCCCCCTACCTTTGTTTCTTTATTTACGCCTGCCTACGGCCAGGCATAGTTTGCACGAGCCCCCAGCATGACCGCTGAACCAGAGGCATCAGTCCTGCCCCCGCACCGCCCCGCCCACTACCCACCCATTTTTTCAATCCCCGGGACATATGCGCGTCCCGGGGCTTGCGCTCGTCGCTGAGCCTATGCAAAATAGGCTCAGCGCATGGAGGGTTTTAAAAGGGTTACGCACGTAACCCTTTTAAAATCCACCCCTTAGGATGTAAAATCCCAAGGGAAATATATAATATTGAAGGTGAAATTCTTCTAAGTACAAAGAAAGAGTGGATCTGGGGGTATTTGTATCTGATGATCACAGGATAGCCAAACAGGTAGATAAACCAATGATAAAAGCCAGAAAGTTGCTTGGCTACATAGGGAAAGGAATGGTCAGCAGAAAAAGGAAGGTGATATTGCCCCTGTATAGGTCCCTAGTGAGACCTGACTTGAAATACTGTGTACAATTCTGGAGACCGCACCTTTAAAAGTATATAAACATGATGGAGTCAGTCCAGATGGTGGCTACTAAACTGGACAATGGTCTTTGTTCTAAAGCATATGGGGATAGACTTAAGGATCTAAACATGTATACCCTAGAGGAAAAGTAAGATAGGGGAGATATAATAGAGACATTCAAATATGTCAAAGGTTTCCATGCACAGGAGATGAGCCTTTTTCTAATGGAAAGGAGACTCTAGTAGAATGAGGGGTCATTAATTGAAGGTGAAATAGGGTAGACTCAGGAGTAATCTTAGGAAATATTTCTTTACAGATGGTGGTGGATGCATGGAACAACCTTCCAGTGGATGTGGTTGAGACAAAAACTGTATCTGAATTCAAGAAAGTATGGGATACATACAAGGGATCGCTAAGGAAGTGATGTTAAATTAATTGGACGGATGGGCAGACAGGATGTGCCGTACGGTCTTTGTCTGCCGTCATGTTTCTATGTTTCTTTGTATGTAACTTCAGGAAAATTTGTGTGTACAAAATGGCAGATTTAATTTGTATGGGATAGTTTTGGTGGGGTAATTTTATTTGTGTTAGCTTAAAAAATTGGTGCAACATTCCCACTTTTTTGGCTGACTTTCTAATGTGAGCTGTATGAAAATTACTATTCCTATGTACACAGTGGGTGAGAAACCATATTAGCATGCACCAATTCCCCCCAAAATTGTTGTTTTTCTGTGTAATTTTGAATTGGCGATAACAGAATCTAAGTAAACCCTCAGCAATGCATTGGCCCAAGATAACAAGTCCAACCTCAAGAGTTTGTGAGCTGTAATAGCAATTTTAAATATCGCACCAAAGTGAACAGTCATACATTTACATTTTTAGCATAGATACTTAAGAAAAAATTCAAATTCAATGCAAAAAGCATACAATAGTTAATGTCAGTGGTGACTGTTGAGAGTTGGCAGGGAAGGCAAAGCCTACCCTTTTGCTCACTACTCTGCTTTTATACCTTTTAACTTTTTTGCTTCTAATAAACTTTTTATTAATCTTTAAAGGAATTATATACTTAGACAATTGTACTTACTCGGTGTCTAATGGAACAGACACTTATAATTTTTAACTGCTTCCTTTATCCCTGATGTTTGTGTTCCCAGAGTTATATGGCCACAAATCAGCTATTCAAATAGCCAGGATAGGCACACGCCACAAGCATCTTGCAACTCTGTTTCATATCCACTAGGGGACAGACTACTACTCCAGATGCCTGAAACTCAAAACTTGTTAAGGCATGTCAGTGAAGGCAAGGGTTGTAGGGATGTGAATCATTTTCCATATCGTCTTAACGATAGAAATCGTGTGGCAGGGCAAGAAAATCGTGTTAGGCACGATTTTTTAGTTTAAAAATTGTTTTTTCCGATTAGTGCGTTTTTTCCGATTAGTGCGCACTAACTCGAGTTAGGGCGCACTAACTGGGAGTTAGTGCGCACTAACTGAAAATGATACAATTTGACACTTTTCAGGTCAGTTAAGGTCAGTTTAGGAATGAATATGTATTCCTATTGGCTGCCCTCTTATTTATTCATGTTACCAAGGTTCCCACTGACAGTATATGGGGGATGGGAAATGGAAACAGTTGGTAGCTTGACAAAACAAGTAATGTGATCAGTCAATGTGACTAGAACTTGTGCCCTAACCCTGATACCAGGGGTATTGTGATCTTCCTGCACACAGTGCCCTATCCCTATTAATACCAGGAGTGTTGTGATCTTCCTGCACACAGTGCCCTAACCCTGGCACCAGGGGTGTTGTGATCTTCCTGCACACAGTGCCCTATCACTATTAATACCAGGAGTGTTGTGATCTTCCTGCACACAGTGCCCTAACCCTGGCACCAGGGGTGTTGTGATCTTCCTGCACACAGTGCCCTATCCCTATTAATACCAGGAGTGTTGTGATCTTCCTGCACACAGTGCCCTAACCCTGACACCAGGGTGGTTGTGATCTTCCTGCACACAGTGCCCTATCCCTATTAATACCAGGAGTGTTGTGATCTTCTTGCACACAGTGCCCTAACCCTGGCACCAGGGGTGTTGTGATCTTCATGTACACAGTGCCCTATCCCTATTAATACCAGGAGTGTTGTGATCTTCCTGCACACAGTGCCCTATCCCTAATACCAGGGGTGTTGTGATCTTCCTGCACACAGTGCCCTATTCCTGATACTGGGGGTGTTGTGATCTTCCTGCACACAGTGCCCTATTCCTGATACCAGGGGTGTTGTGTTCTTCTTGCACACATCCCGGTATCAGGAATAGGGCACTGTGTGCAGGAAGATCACAACACCCCTGGTATTAGGGATAGGGCACTGTGTGCAGGAAGATCACAACACTCCTGGTATTAATAGGGATAGGGCACTGCATGCAGGAAGATCACAACACCCCTGGTATCAGGGATAGGGCACTGTGTGCAGGAAGATCACAATACCCCGGAGGAGTGAGGGTCAGGCAGCTCCCCCCTGTCTGTGAAGCCAGCCTCTCACTAGTAATGCAGGGAGGGAGCTGTCTCAGACTTCACCATCCTCCCCCCCCCCCCTCACCCACACACCATTCACTGGCTGGGACATGGGGGAAGTCAGGAGTGAGGGTCAGGCAGCTCCCCCCTGTCTGTGAAGCCAGCCTCTCACTAGTAATGCAGGGAGGGAGCTGTCTCAGACTTCACCATCCTCCCCCCCCTCACCCACACACCATTCACTGGCTGGGACATGGGGGAAGTCAGGAGTGAGGGTCAGGCAGCTCCCCCCTGTCTGTGAAGCCAGCCTCTCACTAGTAATGCAGGGAAGGAGCTGTCTCAGACTTCACCATCCTCCCCCCCCCCCTCACCCACACACCATTCACTAGCTGGGACATGGGGGAAGTCAGGAGTGAGGGTCAGGCAGCTCCCCCCTGTCTGTGAAGCCAGCCTCTCACTAGTAATGCAGGGAGGGAGCTGTCTCAGACTTCACCATCCTCCCCCCCCCCTCACCCACACACCATTCACTGGCTGGGACATGGGGGAAGTCAGGAGTGAGGGTCAGGCAGCTCCCCCCTGTCTGTGAAGCCAGCCTCTCACTAGTAATGCAGGGAGGGAGCTGTCTCAGACTTCACCATCCTCCCCCCCCCCCTCACCCACACACCATTCACTAGCTGGGACATGGGGGAAGTCAGGAGTGAGGGTCAGGCAGCTCCCCCTGTCTGTGAAGCCAGCCTCTCACTAGTAATGCAGGGAGGGAGCTGTCTCAGACTTCACCATCCTCCCCCCCCCCCCCTCACCCACACACCATTCACTAGCTGGGACATGGGGGAAGTCAGGAGTGAGGGTCAGGCAGCTCCCCCCTGTCTGTGAAGCCAGCCTCTCACTAGTAATGCAGGGAGGGAGCTGTCTCAGACTTCACCATCCTCCCCCCCCCCCTCACCCACACACCATTCACTGGCTGGGACATGGGGGAAGTCAGGAGTGAGGGTCAGGCAGCTCCCCCCCCCCCCCCCCCCTGTCTGTGAAGCCAGCCTCTCACTAGTAATGCAGGGAGGGAGCTGTCTGAGACTTCACCATCCTCCCCCCCCCCCTCACCCACACACCATTCACTAGCTGGGACATGGGGGAAGTCAGGAGTGAGGGTCAGGCAGCTCCCCCCTGTCTGTGAAGCCAGCCTCTCACTAGTAATGCAGGGAGGGGAACTATCTCAGACTTCACCATCCTCCCCCCCCCCCCCCCTCATCCACACACCATTCACTGGCTGGGACATTGGGGAAGTCAGGAGTGAGGGTCAGGCAGCTCCCCCCTGTCTGTGAAGCCAGCCTCTCACTAGTAATGCAGGGAGGGAGCTGTCTCAGACTGGTATCAGGGATAGGGCACTGAGTGCAGGAAGATCACAACACCCCTGGTATCAGGAATAGGGCACAGGTTCTAGTCATATTGACTGATCACATTACTTTTTTTGTCAACTACCAACAGTTTTCATTTCCCATCCCCCCAACCATCACCTCAGTTGGAACCTTGGTAACATCAATAGATAAGAGGGCAGCCAGCCAATAGGAATACATATTCATTCCTAACTGA
Organism: Rhinatrema bivittatum; assembly: GCF_901001135.1. Classification (NCBI taxonomy): domain Eukaryota; kingdom Metazoa; phylum Chordata; class Amphibia; order Gymnophiona; family Rhinatrematidae; genus Rhinatrema; species Rhinatrema bivittatum. The sequence goes on from NC_042619.1 coordinate 111,888,437, forward strand.
CCTTTACTGACCTGGATAGTGTCAATAATTTGTATCATTTTCTGTTAGTGTTCCTGAGTTTCCATTTCCATTTCCCATCCCCCCAACCATCACCTCAGTGGGAACCTGGTTAACATCAATAGATAAGAGGGCAGCCAGCCAATAGGAACACATATTCATTCCTAACTGACCTTTACTGACCTGGAAAGTGTCAATTTGTATCATTTTCATTTAGTGCGCACTAACTCCTGTTAGTGCGCACTAACACGATTTAATGATTTTTAATGATAAATCGTTAGAATTTCTATTGTATTGTGTTCTATAACGATTTAAGACGATATTAAAATTATCGGACGATAATTTTAATCGTTGAAAAACGATTCACATCCCTAAAGGGTTGCTTGTCAGAATTCACCTTTTTGCCTAGAGTACAATCTGAGACTATGAGTATAAGTAGGAACAAGGATCCACACTAGAGAAAAATGTCTAAGAAGGGTGTATATCCTTCTGGTCCCCCCTATAAAAATTTAAAATAGCCTAGCCTAGGTAATATATCATTGGCTGCCACTGGTTATTTTTGCTTTAATTTAAATTACAAAATGTACACAGTAGTAAGGGATATGGTTCTAATTGTCAATACACCGATACCTCTAGCCTGTAGTGGTTCATGTTCAATCCAAGTTTATTTGCCTAATGGAGCAAAATCTGAACCAACATCATTTCAGCTATGATTTCCACTTTTAATCTGCATTGTAAATGTGGACAAAGTTGACTTGCAAACTGGATGATTACAGGAGTGAGTCCTACAAAACAGGCAGTAACCTATAGGAGCCAATACACATTTAGAGCAAGTCATGAATTTTACTTCCTAAGTCAATTGCAATATTCATAAATGTTTTCAGCTTTTGGCATCCTCAGCATTTCTATGATGGTCACAGTTTTAATATCCATTAATATGCTATATATGTACCAAACATTTTGTAATGGAAAGATTAAGAGGGTATGATATGAGGCCCAAAGGGGATAGGCTCAGGATTAACATTAGAAAATATTTATTCACAGACAATGTGGTGGATAAAAGCTATGATATCCCAGAATTCAGGAAAGCATAGGAAAGCACAGAGGCTTCTTAGATAATTTTTTTTTTAAATTTAAGCTTGATATCATGCCTTTAATTAAAAAAAATCAAAATGTAAAACAATATAAAATAGCATACATCCAACATAACAATTAAAACAAGATTTAAAAATATCATCAAATGTCTGCTCCACATTTTCTTAGCTTAAAACTGTTTTTCTTCGAATAAAAAAAAATGCCAATTCAAAAAGTCATGCTTTAATTTCTTTTTTTAAAGCAAAATAGCTAATTTCCATTCTTCAATCCTGCAGTACACTATAACACATGAGGGGTAAAACAACTAAAAGCTCATTGGGATGTTCCTTCAAGCTCACTGGAACACCCATTGGCTTTGCCAGAAAAAAATGGCAAGATGACCTAAACAATCTGGGGTAGATTTTAAAAGGTTGCACGCGGGCATTCATGTGCGTGCACTACCTGGCGCGCGCACATGTACACCCTATTTTATAACTTGCGCGCGGAAGTTATAAAATCAGGGGTCGGTGCATGCAAGGGGGTGCACAATTGTGCACCTTGCACATGCCGAGCCGCGCAGCCGTCCCCATTCCCTTCCCTTAACCTAACCTTCCTACCCCTTCCCCTAACCTTTCCCCCCAGCCCTACTCTAACCCCCCCCCCCCCCCCCCCATTTTTGTTATACGTTTTGTGCCTGCCTCTGGGCAAGCTCAAGTTGCGCGTGCCGGCCGATTGCCGGAATGTAATCTCTGACACAGCGGCAAATGGCCGTTGTGCCAGGAGCCGTTGACCCTGCCCAGAGAGCCCATGCCCCGCCCTCTCCCCACCCCTTTTTGCAAAGGCTAGGGATTTACGCGCGTCCCTAGGCTTTACATGTGCCACCGGGCCTTCTTAAAATAGGTCCGGTGCGCGTAAGGCCGGTTACACGTGTAACCCTTTGAAAATATGGCCCTCTGTTTGATACATATGAGACCAGTTGTCCAAATAGATACAATAGAATTAATGAGTGAATTCAGTAAAATACAATTGATAAGATCTTAGACTGCATTGGTAACTAATGAAATGTTTTTAAAATCGGGATTATGTAATCATTAATCTTAGTTTCAAATAGCAACCTGGCTGCTGTGTTTTGCAGATAATAGTAAACACTGCAGGTAAACCTTGATATAACATGTTACATAATCCAGGTGAATGGTCACTAAGGGGGTCATTTTCAAAGGCTCTCTATCGCATGCAGAAAGGCCCTTTTCGCGTGCGATAGCATGCTGGGGGCGGAGTTGGGGCGGAGTCGGGGCGGCGAAGAGGCGGACTCAGAGGTGTCTTCGCTGGCGGCGATAAGGTTAGTAACGTTATTGTTGCCAGTAGCACGCCCAATAGCACCACCTTTCATGGTTGCGCATTTGGGTGCGAAAGCTGACAGCGAAAACACCGCGGTGGTACGAAGGCTGCTGGCTTTCGCAGGCCCGCCCACCCTTCACCACGCCCCCTGTTTTCGCTGGATTCACCATTCTGCGATAGAATGGTGAATCCAGCCCTTAGTCATGAATCACCATAGCCAAATTCTCTCTATCAATCAAATGGCAAATTTGACAAATATAATGCAATTGACAGAATACACTTTTTACCACCACTGCAATTTGTCCATGCAATGAATTCCAGACTTTTAAATGCATCTGTTCAGGTCAGCAAGGTCCCAACAATAACTAGCACAGTTTCCAACAGCTCTCCTTATCTGCATAATCACAAGGCATCTGATTTTATAAGATTAAGCTGTAGTTTGGCTTTCTACAGTAGTCATTCAAATTTCACAATACAGATTTCTGATCTGATTTGAAAAAGGCCATCAACTGAATATCATCTTTATTGAAAACACATTCCAACTCAAAAACTTTCTATCACAGCTGCCAGTGGTGCCATATATAGGTTATAAAGCAGCAGAAACAGGACTGAGCTGTGTGATTCTCCACATGTCATCAGGTTTTTATGAGAATATTGTTGATGCCATAAATCCTTTTGATATCACTCATGCAAGAATTAGATCAGTCCCTTGAAAACCCATCTTTTTCAATCACCAGGGTGTCTACTCCCATACTAGCCTGCATTCAAACACCATCTATCACTATATTCTTTCCAAAGCCCCGACTGCCAACTATGCAGACCTCCTACTTCCCCCATGAAGACCTATATCTGCTGGAAAGCCATCTTCTCCAGAATCTTCCCCAGAAATGGCAAATGTTGTGAGGAAATAGAGGGAAAAATGGAAATCTAATGGTGTCTATGATATTTCTACAGTAAAGGAAATTGGGCAGACTGAATGAGCATTGCATCTTTTATCTGCCCTCTTATTCTCTGTTCCTCTCTATGATATATACTGTAAAATTACTGCAAGAAAGAATAGGTGAAGCAGGAGAGCTTTCAATATCAATAAGAATTTTTCCTGCACCTGATGTACTGGACATAAAATCAAAACTGACAAGTGTCAAAAACTTAAAAAGAGCATAGCAAATCTGAATGGAACCAAAAAAAAAAATGCATGACAACGTAGAGCAGGCATGCAAAACAAACAAGTATGTGAGGCAAGCTGACCCAATGTGAGTTGAGATGCAGCCAAGTCTGCTATTCCTGTCAACTACTGCAAGTAACAGGCTAAAGAAATGGTGCACATGCATAAAGAGAGGACAGTTGAAACATGATATTTGAACCTTGTTTCCTTCATGAAAATTCATCCACATACATTTCCAACTTAACAAAGGGTGTTTTCAACACAACAAAACCATGCAGAAGAATGCCACCAGCAGTAATGCACTAAAAATTGAACCAATGGTACAAAGTTAATATTCTCTTTAATTTTTCTATTAATGTGCATATATCGCTGTAAAAAGTACACAGCACACCGATAAGAAATGCTGTTCTAATTTTCAATATATACAATACTTGACTTTTTGAATCACAGTGTGGATGAAGCATATTGCATTGCAATATTTGGAATTTGCCAGATAGACTTGCAAACAAAGAAAAATTACTCTCTAAGTAAAATAAGTGAAGCACTACTGTTTTTTTAACCACTTGATTAACTTGTGTAAAACAATAACTTTAGGACAGTTTATAATCAACAGAAAAATAAAATAGGGATGACTTGAAAATAACTTATTTTACTGTCCTATGCTATATCTAAACATACAAGTTTCCTGCTAATACATCTCTTTTAGCTCAAATTAATAAAACAACCTTATTTTTGCTCAGAAGTAATCTCATTATCCTTTGCATACAATATTACTGCTGCCGTTATGCTAAAGCATACATACACAGTTATCTTCTGTCATAAAGTTTAATTCCTTAGCTGTCTGCTACCAGTCATTCATTGTCACTTCATAGCCTACCTCTCACAGTATTTGCACTAATTTGTCTTGTTGCTTTGAATATCAGGACTTTTATATAAAAGTGCACACAAAGAATGCATGATATTATCTCCTAGTACTTTTATAATCAGAAGCAGTTTTTGATAGCTAATTGTTGTCATTAGGCAGATCAGAGGCACGTGTCACTTGTGGCAAGTGAAACCAAATCTATAAAAGTATAAAATATAATGGAATTACCTTATAATCTTTATCGTCACTTCACTTTTCTACAAAAGGGGACTCCTCTCTCTTTTCCCTTTCTTCCTCCAGTAATTTTTAAAGCTTTCTAATCCTTTCCATTAGAGTAGGATAGGCTCTCATATTCACCTCCTCCTCTTCTGGGTGGAGCTCCTTCTTTTCAAGCTCCTAATGTAAATCAAGTAGAAAGCTGTTCTAAGTAATCACCCAGTAAGTGGAGAAAACTGTATTTGCTTTGAGCTGCAGTCAGAATCTCCAATGTAACAAACTGAGGTTGGGATGTACCTCAAGTCAGAGCTAAGCCTGATAGCCAGACTTGACTATCCCATATGTTTCAATACCAGTCCCGCAGGAAGTGATAAGCAAAATGTGCATTTGAGATGCTTTATCCATCTGTGAGCTGTTTACTCCCAGTATCTAATTTTAATGTGCTATAATGTCCATAATGAGAGAGCACATTTTTACATCTGGGAGACCAGAAAGGGAAAAGCTAGATTCTGAAGCTCCTATAGAGATATTGCTAAAATATTTAATCACAGTAGGGACCAATGTTATTTGCAAAATTGCCATGGAGTGTATTGCAATATATCAAACTATACTGTTATAATAAACCTAGTGAGAAAATCATATGAGTAAATTATTTCTTGTGATGAAAGTAAATCATCTTCAAAACTCTTTAATGAATTTGTATTGGTATTATATGCACAGATACCTATTTAACTTTTGTTGGAGATAAATAACATATATTATATATATACACACAGACATATATTCTATGAAACCTGATATAAAACAGAAACCTAACTCTTAGTGGAGGCCATTTTCAAACTGTCCATTTGGAGACCAAGTCTGAGGATACTTTTTTATCTGCAGACTTTGCACTAACTTTCAAAGAGAAAGTGCACACATGCTTTCACTTTGAAACTTGCTGCAGGTTCAAAGTACCCAAGGACACTTATACTTTCTTTTTGTGGGGGTGATGGTATTTTTTTGTATAGAAAATAACACACACAGAGTTTCCTCATCTGACCTAAACATGCCCCCAGCTGTGCCTTCTCTCAATGAGGTTAAAAGTGCATCCATTGTGGGACAATGCCCATGTTTTGTTTTTAGCTGCATGTGGGCATACTGTTTTCAGACGTCCAGTTTACGAGCACAAATTGCTATTTACCTATGTAAATGGCTTTGAAAATTGCCCTCCGAATGACCACCCAGCTTCAGTTAAAAAAGAAGTGAGTTATTTTTTCTTTTGCAATGACTGCTTTGGTTCTTTCTTTGTCCTAAGAAACTCTGGAATGATTTGAAGCATGAGTTCTAGAACCAAATCTATGAATTCCTTTACTTTCTGGCTCTTCGCTTTTCTTCTGCTCCTTTGGGCTTTCAGCTCAGTCAGTACCAGCATCTACTGGGGCTGCAGTATCAGGAGTCTTCACTCACAATTTCCTGGGGAATTATTTTTTTCAACATTTTGTAATACTACCAGTCCTCCCCCACCAACTATTTTATTTTATTTATTTTATTTAGATTTATATTACACTTTTCACACTTTTTTCAGCGCTTCAAAGTGGATTACATTCAGGTACTATCACAGCAACAGCTCTCAACTGGGGAACCACAGAATGCAGCTTCCTCCAAACCCCAATATGTGTGCATAGTGATTCTGTTTACTAGGGTCCTGTGACAGAAGGTACATTAGGAAGCCATGGACTAGCTTAAGGGACCGAATCACAGTATCTGGCCTTGTCCACCTTAAGCCAGAGACAAGAAGGGAATTTTGGTCCCAGGGTGGTTTCATTGGTAGGAAACTAAGTAGACAGGCCTCAGAGGGAACAGGGGGGCCCTGGAGAGAAGAGCCAAGCCCAGGATACATTTTGTAAATTATCTGGATTTAAAAATGTTACTTGCCAATCTGCTAAAATAAGCGGCCCTGTTTTGCTTGGTTTTCTTTTTTATGAGGTATGTAATACAGAGTTGTGTGAAAGACTGGCAGAGTCCAGCATCCCTCGTCCTCTGGCACATCCCCAAGCCATACCACCCCCAAGATACTATAGGGCCAATTCACTTAATAATGTGGGCATTTGCATGCATCCTAATACATTCTAGTGGGTGTGCAAATAAGCACATTAGGCACTTGTGGTTTAGTAAATGTGAAAAGCTGTGCAAAATTGATAGCTTGCAGATATGTGTAGATATTAATGAAATAGATAGATTGATTAACTCTTGGTTGTGCCTCTCTGCCCAACTCAGTTTATTTTAGCAAATAAATTGTTCTGAGTCATCAGTCACAAGATTACAAGATAGACATGTTTTTAGGAATTGAGACTAACTGATTCTTAGCAGGCTATGAGAACAGGCCTTATTCAATTTTTAAGAGATTAAGCAAAAAATGTGTGGCTCCTCTTATTAGTAATAGATATGGTGGATAAAAATATTTACTGCAAAGGTTGTAGTAATATGCAAAAATTAAGGATTGAGGCAATTTTAAGCAAAACAAACTTGGCACAGCAGTTTTGAATAGCTCACTGCAATGAATGTCGTCAGAATATTACCCTGGACTTCTGGACTTGTGTCTGATGTAATCCTTCTCCCTGTGATACACTTTATCAATAAAGCTTGCTCATTTGCACATTTCATCTATTCACTTAGATCTTGTTTTTAAAAAGCATTTACATGCTTAAAATTAGGTTTTACAGGAGTAAATGCACTTTTCCCTTGTAAATGAGCTTTCCAAATTGCTACACTATGTGCCATTGAATTATCCATAGAATATTCACATGTAATGCACTTTACACACGTAAATGGCTTTTTAAAATTGCTCTGATAGTATGTTACGTTTACATTTGTAACTCCTTTTAAATGACATTTTTTGAGAATAGCTTTAAAACATGTGCAAGCCGATATGCGAAGCTATATGGACTAGCGCACGAATGCACACATGATAAAATTTGCAGAAATCTACCCAACAACATGTTTGTGTATCAAAAAATATGCAACATATATTTTAAACATAGCCGCATACGTTTTGACTTATCCAACTAAGTGGCAAAAAATATCCAACTAAGTAGCACTGTAGCCCTTATCCAGTTAAGTAGAGCTGTTTAAGACTTATCTGGCTCAGTAAGATAACTGGATATGTAAAAGGAACGTCCTACTAGGCAGATAAGAAAGATAAATGGATAATTAGCTTTTGAAGACTTAGCCGGCTATCTTAGGGGATTATTTTCTAAGCATTTATCGCATGCATTAGGGCATTTTCGCGTGCGATAGGATGCAAATAAGCTGGAGGGGAGGAGTTGGGGCGGGGAGGGGGAGGAGTCAGCTGATGCACCACTGCCGGCGATAATGTGAGTAGCGCAGAAAATAGCACCACCTTTTACGGTAGCACTATTTGTGCGAAAGGCTGCAGTCGGCCACACCGTGGCTGGCGAAATTGCACCGCCATGGTGCGAATGGCTGCAGCCTTTTGCAGGCCTGCCCCCACCTTCACCCCGCCCCCTTTTTCACAGGATTCATCATTCTGTGAAGAATGATGAATCCAGCCCTTAGTTATCTGGCTATGTAGTACTTTTTAAGACTTATCCAGAAAAGTAAAACATTATCTGGATAAGTGGCAGACATCTGCTATGCACATACATTTGTGCTACTAATTTTAATTATTTACATGAGGAAATTTAATTCACTTATTTTCCTTAGCACTTGGTTAAAATTGATAAGATATCAAAAGAATTTTCTCACCTCCCTTTTCCAAAAAACTACAAATCCTCCCCCTGACTGCAACTGGTTGTCATTCTCACCAGTTTCACCTGGCATATTGTTATCTGTCCTTCTAAAGCAAAAAATCTGTGTAACTCTTCTCTAAATCCTTACTCTGGGGTCCTCTTTAAATCCATCAAAGACGTTGCCTGTAACTATCTTTGTAAACTGGTCAATCAATTCCTTGAATCTGGAATCTTTCCAGATAGTTTAAAACAGACTTCAATCCTTCCGATATTGAAGAATAAATCTCAAAATTTCATGGATTTCAATAATCTAAGGCCTATCACATCACTCACCTCTCTTCCTAAACTCATCAAATCTATTGTTTTGCACCAGGTGACAGATTTTCTCTCTGATCACGACATTCTCCATCTCAGCCAACACTGTTGGTTGGGATGGAGAATGTCTGTGTGGTTTTGTGTTGGGATAGAGAATTTCTGTGTGGTTTTGATTTAAATACAGATTTCATCTTAGTTTTCCTAGATATTTCTGCTGCTTTCAGCACTCTAGATCACCAAATTCTTCTATCTAGTCTGCAATCTATAGGAATTTCTTCTATAGTACTCAACTGGTTTACAACTTATCTATCTAACCATTCTCAACAGATCAACATCGGTTTACATTCTTCTAATCATTATATGCTTTCTTCAGGTGTTCCTCAAGGTAGAAAAAGAATGTGAAAGCATTGGTTTAGATAATTGTACTGATGCAGTGTTTCAGAGGGTTTTGTAAATAATTGTATATCAGACCCCTCTGAAAATACTTCTGCAGAAAATGAAGCAGTGAATTTTGTGCAATTTTTGATATGGTGGAAACGTGATTTAGAAAAATGTAATGGTGTACTTTATTCAGAGGAATTTTGTTTTATTAATATTGAGAGAATAACCTCATTCAGAGATGCACAAGACATGCTGCAAGGCATACAGCATGTTCCAAATGAAATAAGCAACAGAGTTTCACCCAGTGATTATGTGAAGGTGCATTTACATTCTTCAGGTGTTCATAATTCTTTGTATTCAGGAAAGTTAAATCCTCAGGATCTGAGCATTGACAATTTCTTAGACCAAGTTAGTAAACTCATGCAGAGTTATAGAGAAATACGGATCATTAAGACTTTCCACATTGTTGTTCTTGTTATACAGAATTGGGGGGGGGGGAGGGACACGAAGGGTTTTAATGTCTATTCTATACAGCCAAATCGTACATAAACAGAGAAGACCCCAAGGCAACAACAGCTGAAATGTCCAAAAAGACTATAAAGCACAAAGACCCCCTTCCCCGTGAAAGGTGCAAAGTGCTTGACACATACAGATGGTTGAATGTGTAATGATATCTTGCCAATAAAAAAAGATGCTTAAAAAAAAAGACTATGGACATTTGGTTCAATTTTTAAAAACCCTCAAGAGAGAGGGGTGTTTTTATTTTGGATTAACATTATATTCTTGGTATGGTACACCCATCTGAGGGTTGTGTAACAGAATATAAGAACATAAGAGCATAAGAAATTGCCATGCTGGGACAGACCAAGGGTCCATCAAGCCCAGCATCCTGTTTCCAACAGAGGCCAAACCAGGCCACAAGAACCTGGAAATTACTCAAACACGAAGAAGATCCATGCTACTGATACAATTAATAGCAGTGGCTATTCCCTAAGTAAACTTGATTAATAGCAGTTAATGGACTTCTCCTCCAAGAACTTATCCAAACCTTTTTTGAACCCAGACAATGAAAAGGTCTAGACATACAATGTTTTGTTTGCTGTTTATTACAAATTATAATACTATTTTGTCATTTTGCAAACGGTTCTTCAGAATACAATTTTAAAATATTTTCAAAAGACAGCCCTTTACAGCACTGCTGTAGGAAAAACATACAATGATAACCACAGGCTGTAGATAGTGCAGGTTACAATTTTCTGTTGTGGTATAAAACATCCTCACAATGTTTCTTGAAAAAGTTCATAATACTGTTAGAGAAGAATAAGCTATCAGGCTGTTGCCCATAGGAATCAAAAAATTCTCCTATGCCATTTTCAGTCACATAAATTGCTAACCAGTGTTCTCCAGGAAGGTCATGGGGGTGGATATTTACTACCAAGCTTACAGGTTTCCTTTCTATTTGTACATCTGACAGACAGTCACTGGTCAGGACGCTGACATATATCAATGTGTACAAAAGTTTTTGTAACATATGGATCCTTCTTTAAAATACAGAAGATTTGTACGGTGTTCATTATCACAAATAATCAAAAAGGACATTCCTTCTATGATTAATTTCTTTCATGTTGTCAAAGACACCATACACAATCATATTCACCGTGTATGGCAAAGCTTTGACAAAAATAGATTTCAACCCACAGAATACCAGTTTTAATCAAAGAGTAGTGGTCCGTGCACTCCTAGCTGGGTAATAGGTCAGAGGCCAGTAAGGTATAACTTTGGTAAAACTCGTGATGATCAATCAACAGACGTCTTTCAAATGTTTACCTGTCACTTGAACCAGCTGCATGTATTCTCTGACACAGCATCCATTCTCAAACTCCTGTTGGAGAGGTTTAAAATTGAAGAGGTTGTTAGTGTAATTACCACTGAAAGCGTTATTATCCACTAACCCCAATACGATAAGTTTGGGTAACTGTCCCAAAAAGAGGTTTTCCTGGTTAGTTACATGGGCACCAGCATGTACTTGGCATTAGCTCTCAGTAGAGCTTCTTCAAAGCCTCAAATGCACTCCCAGGGACACTTTCACTCTACTTACAAAGAGGGCTACAGATAAAATAAGGAGCTTGTAGTTCTAATTGGCAGCGCTGCTAATTAAGCAGAATATATCTTTGTTCTGCATTAATTTAATTTTCACATCCATGCCATTTCTGAGCAGCTTTTCTTGAAAAAACAGATCACTATGTAAATAGATTTGATGAGTTTAGCAAGAGAGGTGAGTGATGTGATAGGCCTTAGATTATTGAAATCCATGAAATTTTGAGATTTATTCTTCAATATCAGAAGGATTGAAGTCTGTTTTAAACTATCTGGAAATATTCCAGATTCAAGGAATTGATTGACCAGTTTACAAAGATAGTTACAGGCAACTTCGATGGATTTAAAGAGGACCCCAGAGCAAGGATTTAGAGAAGATACTTTCAGCTTTTCGCAAACGCACCTACAAGAAATTTTGTCAGCACCGGCAGTTTTTATGCCAGGGAATCAAGGAGAAAGTTGGGAAAATTTGACTCGTTTAAATAAGAGGATAGTGAGAACAAACTTACACTATGGCACTCTAATAGAATATTGTAGATTTCAGCGAATCCCTAGAGGTTTGCGTATAATGAAAGAACCAAAACTTTATGTTGAATTTGAAGATTTCCTTGTGAAATGGAACCAAATCCTCAACAAGTGCTCTCTTGACCTAATGCTTCTGGTTATTGAGAGAGCTAAGATGTTAACAGAAACTCTACAGTTAGAACATGAACAATTATTAGAAAAAATCAAAAACCAAAATTTGGAAAATTTTGAAGTAAAATTGAAAGAGTTTCAGGATACCATTAGTGAATTCACAGAAGAGGTCAAGCAAGGAAAAACTAGTAAATTTGTGAGGGATGAGCAGGATTATAAAAAAGGTTCAATTTATTATTGGATGAACCCCCAGCTTAAGAGAACATATGGTCAGAAGAAAACCTTTGAATCTAGTTCGGAAGATTCTTCAGGCAATGAGACAGCATGAGGTCAGAAATCCTCTGGGAATGGTGGCTCAACAACTACCCCTTTTTCAGATGCGAAACAAGACCGCAAGGTCAAATTTCACCCACACACTCAAGATCTTCCTATAGGGCAGAGACAGCAGAAGAGATGGACACGGTCACAAGGAAAAGGGAAAACTGTGAATCTAGTGCTAAAGACATGAGAGGGGTTGTAGCCCTGTAAGGGCAAGAGCCCATGAGACTGGGAGCACTTTCATAGTCTGATACCATTTCCCGTAACTTTATTATCAAATGTTTGTTGTAGAATGTTTATAAACTAAATTTCTGCTTGTTAGCAGTAGTCCTCAAGGGATTTTTTTGTTCGCTTGTGATAAAAATTTTGAGGAAGTGAGCCATTATTCTAAACATACCCTAGAAGAAAGGCAGGATAGTGGAGATATGACAGAGACATTTACCTCCAAGGCATCAATACACAGGATGTGGGTCACTTTCAACAGAAATGACGATCTGGAGTGAAGGATCATGGGATGACGGTAAAAGGAGGAAGACTCAAAGAATAATTTAAGTAAGTATTTCTTTACAGAAATGGTGATGAATGTATGAAACAGCCTCTCAGTGGCAGTGATGGAAAAAAGGAAAGAATCTGAATTCAAGAAAGCATGAGAAGTAGAGGGGATATCTAAGGCAATAGCAGGGATACATGTAGTTTATAAAATGCCGTATATCATATGTATGTGCTATAAAATACTTGTGTAGATCTGCTCACAGCTATATACATACATATATGCCACTGCATACATATATTTGAAAGTTATCCTCCATGTTTTACAAATTGAATTCAAGAATTCACTAAGAATACAAAACATCTTCAGTTAATTAATTAATTAATTAATTAATTAATGAACTTAATTCCACAATTTCTATTCTGTTGATCCACCAAGCTCCTTTCAAAATCCTGTGTTTTTAACTGTAATCCTTAACAAAAACTGTGATTTTTTTTTCCATTTGTTGTAATGGTGGGATGTCATGTTTTTTCCATTGAAATAAATATTTCAACCTCTTCCACACTAAAAAAGGTTAACATAAATTTCTCCATATTTTCCAAGTGTAGTTTATGGACCACCTACCTAACTCTTACTATTTGAAGACTATTGTCTTTGTTTTTGCAATTGACAGTTGAAATAAGTAAAATATAAAAGCACAATAAAATAATTAATTTATAAAACTTAATTTATGACTTTACATACATAAAGAGGTGCACTGTAGCAATGAAACAATTATATGGTTTTAGATGAGGCTAAAAAGGGCTAGAAAGCCAGTAGCGTTGAAAGATACAGAAATCATTAAATAATGTACAAAGGCTAAACCACATAATTCCATTCACACCTACTTAACCCCTTTGTAGAGTACTTAAAATATATTGCTTGAATTTAAAATGGTAGACAAAGTGAATAATAAAATATGCATGAATGCAATTTGAAACTATAGTATATAGCTAATTTAGGGCTTAGTTTTTCTTTTTTTTTTTTTCCCATAGACACATAATGGAAGAAAAGCCATAGTAAATCATGCGCTTAGTGTAAGGAAGTGATCAACTCAATGAGCTCTATCCAAAGTGAAATCATTATTCTCAGTACAGAAAACAAATTTCTAAGACATCTCTTCTGAAAGACAAGATATTAAACGAATGTTTCACCAGATGTTTTAAAGGCCTCAATAGTAGATTAGGGATGTGTATATGTTGTGAATAAATTGTCAAAATGCAACAAAGCAGGAGATTTTTAGTTCATAGGAATGATACAAACTGAAAATTAGTCTCAGACAAAAATTGCCAAAAATGGTCAGGTATTTTTGTATTTCAAATTTTCAAAGGAGTTACACATATAAATGTAACATACTATTGTAGCAATTTTCAAAAGTCATTTACCCACGTTAAGTGTAGTTAACACAGGTAAAACCTATTGACAATTCAATGGCATACAGTATATTGTAACAATTTTCAAAAGCCCATTGTTGCACTCACCATCCGCGGAACCCCTAGGCCGGCTCCATCTGCCCGGCGACGCCTCCCTTCCGTGCCTGGGTCTGTTATGAGATCAAGGTGTTTGGTGGATTCTTAGGGGCAACAGTGTTAGTAACTCCCATGGGGAGAAGCCCCATAGGGAACTGTAGCACCAGGCCAGACTCAGATGCACAAACATAGAGAATATATCTTTATTATGCAGCTTATATGGTTCATCAGAGGTGGCAGTAGAGAGTGGATTAGATAGCAACAGGCTGTGATCCTCGGCGGAGGAGACCCATCCCACAATGGTGGTATGCTCTGATATAGATATCCAGTGAGGCGTTGTAGGAGAGACAGACTGGCAGATGTTATTACACACTCCCTTGTAGCTGAATAGATAGAGTTCCCAATAAGCAGTAGAGAAAGGATAGGTAGCAACTGTCTGTGATCCTCGGCAGAAGAGACCCGTTCCACAATGGTGATGTAGGGCCCGATGCAGATAGACAACGAGGGGCTGTAGATGAACAGACTGGGAGAAGTAGTACTCACTCTCTGTAGTTGAGCATCTCCTTTGTCTTCTTCCAAAGTTGTTGAATCTCATCGGCAGTGGCTTGAGCTGCTGGGGACGACAGTGAAAGTGGAAGTGGCAAAGGTAATGAAGGTAGTCATCCATATACCACTTTGAATAGTGTTGAACCAGTAGATATTGCTGGATGAGAGTTGTTGGAAAACTCGGCCCACGGTAGGAGTTCAGCCCACTCATTCTGGCATGAAGAGACATAGAGTCTGAGGAACTGTTTGAGGGTACAGTTCATACACTCAGTTTGGCTGTCAGATTGCGGATGGTAAGATGAAGTGGAGTGTGATATCAAACTTCTTGCAAAGAGCCTTCCAGAATTTGGCTGTGAATTGTACGCCTCTGTCTGAGACGATGTGCTTCGGTATTCCATGCAGGCGGAATATGTGGCTGATGAAAAGCTTTGCAAGTTCACTGGCAGATGGTAAGCCAGGAAGCACCACAAAGTGAGCCATCTTTGAGAATCTGTCCACCATTACACAGATAGTGTTGTTGCCTCCGGAGAGGGGTAAGTCCACCACGAAGTCCGTGGTGATGTGAGTCCAGGGCTCATCTGGTATGGGTAAAGGTAGTAGCTGACTCCAAGGACATCCGGGCGGAGGTTTTTGTCTTGCACAGTTGGTACAGGCTGCTACATAAGCGAAGGCATCTTCTTTCATAGACGGCCACCAGTAGAATTTTTTCAGCTTTGCCAGGGTTCTCTGTTGACTGGGATGTCTGGCCAGTTTAGAATCATGAGCCCATGCTAGTACTTTCTTCCGGAGGTTGATAGGCACAATCGTTTTGCCCGAAGGTACTGGGTGAGTAGCTGATAGAATGACTCTCTCAGGTTCATTGATGTGTTATGAAGCATCAAGCACATCTTCAGATAAGAAGGAGCGAGATAAGGCATCCACTCTGACGTTTTCATCTCTAGGTCAGTACTTTAAGATGAAATTACACCTGTTAAAGAACAGGGACCACCTCGCCTGTCTATGGTTGAGGCACTGGGCGTGACGAAGGTATTCTAGGTTTTTATGGTCAGTAAAAACCATAATCTGGTGTTGAGCACCCTCGAGCCAGGGTCTCCACTCTTCGAATGCCATCTTTATCACAAATTCCATAGTTCCATTTAGCCGGTGTGAATCGTTTGGAGAAGAAGGAACATTGCCGCAGGATCTTGAAGTCACTGGTTTGATTTAATACAGCCCCTATGCCAACATCAGATGTTACGGCTATGGCTGCTGTGCAACCGCCTCACCACCAGGGGTCCCTCTAGTGCTGGCTCTCCTGACAGGCCCAGTCCATCTCCCTTCTCCTCTCTATGTTCTGGGCTGTCCCTTATAACCCTGCCTGACAGTTCCCTCAGTGCTTCGGCATCGAGCTCGCCTGGGCTCCCTGCTCTAGCCTTTCTTGCTTGCTGTGCATTTGGTCCCTGGACCTTGCCTTGCCTTGCACGGCCTTCGGGCCTTATTCCTTGCCTTGCCTTGCCTTGCGCAGCCTTCGGGCCTTATTCCTTGCCTTGCCTTGCCTTGCGTGGCCTACAGGCCTTCTGTGTGTGTGTGGCCTACGGGCCTTCTGATCTGCCTTGCCCTGCTTACTGTGTGTGGCCTACAGGCCTTCTGTGTGTGTGTGGCCTACGGGCCTTCTGATCTGCCTTGCCCTGACCCAGCCTGGACCCAGACACTGCTACTTGCCGCCTGCCCTGACCCAGCCTGGACCCAGACACTGCTACTTGCCGCCTGCCCTGACCCAGCCTGGACCCAGACACTGCTACTTGCCGCCTGCCCTGACCCAGCCTGGACCCAGACACTGTTACTTGCCGCCTGCCCTGACCCAGCCTGGACCCAGACACTGTTTATAGCCTTTCCTGTCTCTCTCCACCTGGAGCCACCCTGCTGGGTGGTGTTCACGACTCCTGACCGGAGCCCAAGCGTAACAGTATGCCGAAGCCACCAATTTTCCAGGGGAAGAGATAGGTCTGTGTGCTAAACCGGTGAGTCAAATTTTTCACTATTACAAGATGCCTCCTTCTTCAAAGTTTTATACCTGCAATTCCTGTCAGACCTTGAATTACCCAAGCTATCAGAACTGCCTAGCCTGTCAACTTGCTGGTCAGGAACACTGGACATGCAGTAACTGCAATAAGAGAAATGTCTCTGTCTACCAAGAGTGTTTAAACTGTTCTACTCCAAAGCCAGGATGGTGGAAATGTTCATGTATTCCCAGCCTATTACCACCAGGCAAACCGTGCCCCTGTTGTTCAGCTACAGGACCAGCTACTTCATTAGGGAGAACAGTCAGCTCTACTACCATGCGTTCAGCTTCTGGCCCAGTTAACAACATTATTTCATGTAACAGTTTATGGATTAAGCATTCTAGCACTTCATCTCTGGACACTTTGGGAAAAACTTGCTCTGAAAATCTAGAACTCACCAGGTTAAGAAGCCTTCGATAACTTCCACGCTAGAGCACCAGAAACAGAAGCAGAGGGAAGTAATTAACTCTAGCAGGGCTCTGCTTCCCACAGCTGCCAAGTGGACACTAACGAGCACCTTCCCTAGACGTCCTAGAACTGCCTGTGCCTTCTCTAAACTGCTCCTCAGAAACAAAATAAGGAGCCTCAGAGTTTGGCTCGAGGTATCAAGCCCACAGCAGTGCAATCTGTGTCTTCCATGTGCACTGCTTTTAACCTTGCTGCTCTGCCATCTGAGCCTGCTGCATCACCCCAAGAGGGTTCCAAGCCTGCTGCATCGCCCCGAGAGGGGTCCGAGCCTGCTGCATCGCCCCGAGAGGGGTCCAAGCCTGCTGCATCGCCCCAAGAGGGGTCCGAGCCTGCTGTTTCACCCCGAGGAGGATCCGAGCCTGCTGCATCACCCCAAGAGGGGTCCGAGCTTGCTGCATCGCCCCAAGAGGGGTCTGAGCCTGCTGCATCGCCCCAAGAGGGGTCCAAGCCTGCTGTTTCACCCCGAGGAGGATCCGAGCCTGCTGCTTCACCCCGAGAGGGGGCCAAGCCTGCTGCATCACCCCAAGAGGGGGCCGAGCCTGCTGCATCACCCTGAGAGGGGTCCAAGCCTGCTGCATCGCCCCGAGAGGGGTCCGAGCCTGCTGCATCGCCCCAAGAGGGGTCCGGGCCTGCTGTTTCACCCCGAGGAGGATCCAAGCCTACTGCTTCACCCCGAGAGGGGGCCAAGCCTGCTGCATCACCCCAAGAGGGGGCCGAGCCTGCTGCATCACCCCGAGAGGGGTCCGAGCCTGCTGCTTTGCCCCGAGAGGGGTACGAGCCTGCTGCTTCGCCCCGAGAGGGGTCCGAGCCTGCTGCATCGCCCCGGGAGGGGTCCGAGCCTGCTGCATCGCCCCGAGAGGGGTCCGAGCCTGCTGCATCACCTCGAGAGGGGTCCGAGTCCACTGCATCACCTCGAGAGGGGTCCGAGCCTGATGCACTACTCCGAGAAGAGCCTGAGTCTGCTATATCGCCCCCGGAGGGGTCCGAACTGGTTCTGCTGCTGTCCCCGGATGGGTCCAAACCGGTCCTACTAACAGACTTTTTGACTCAGCCATCTGAGTCTACTGAACCGGTCCTGCTGCAGTCCCCGGAGGGGTCCGAACCGGTCCTGCTGCAGTCCCCGGAGGGGTCCGAACCGGGCCTGCCAACAGACTTTGTTACTCAACCATCTGAGCCTGCTGTACCGGTCCAGCTGCCGACCCTGGAGGGGTCCGTACTGGTCCTGCTGTCGCCGACCCTGGAGGGGTCTCTGCTGGTCCTAATGCCGACCCTGGAGGGGTCCAGACCAGTCCTGCTGTCGTCTCAGGAGGGATTACGGACTATTCTGCTACCCCAGGAGGGGTCTAACTCTGCCGCCTTGTCCCTGGAGGGGTTATGGACTGCCTTGCTGCCTCGGGAAGGAGTTGAACCTGCCGCATCGCCCCAGGAGGGGTTTGACTTCATTATTGAGTACCCCCTGCTAAGATGGGACCCAGGAGGAGGGGGAGGCCTTGAGGAGGGGGTACTGTTACGGCTATGGCTGCTGTGCAACCGCCTCACCACCAGGGGTCCCTCTAGTGCTGGCTCTCCTGACAGGCCCAGTCCATCTCCCTTCTCCTCTCTATGTTCTGGGCTGTCCCTTATAACCCTGCCTGACAGTTCCCTCAGTGCTTCGGCATCGAGCTCGCCTGGGCTCCCTGCTCTAGCCTTCCTTGCTTGCTGTGCATTTGGTCCTTGGACCTTGCCTTGCCTTGCACGGCCTTCGAGCCTTATTCCTTGCCTTGCCTTGCGCGGCCTTCGGGCCTTATTCCTTGCCTTGTCTTGCGTGGCCTACAGGCCTTCTGTGTGTGTGTGGCCTACGGGCCTTCTGATCTGCCTTGCCCTGACCCAGCCTGGACCCAGACACTGCTACTTGCCGCCTGCCCTGACCCAGCCTGGACCCAGACACTGCTACTTGCCGCCTGCCCTGACCCAGCCTGGACCCAGACACTGCTACTTGCCGCCTGCCCTGACCCAGCCTGGACCCAGACACTGTTTATAGCCTTTCCTGTCTCTCTCCACCTGGAGCCACCCTGCTGGGTGGTGTTCACGACTCCTGACCGGAGCCCAAGCGTAACATCAGAGGCATCCACCTCGGCAATAAAGGGGCATGTAGGATCTGGGTGATGGAGACATGGCTTGCTGGAGAAAGCGTCCTTCAGATTTTGAGCGGTGACAGCCTCTATAGACCAATTGGCAACATTGGCACCCTTCTTTGTCTTAATGAAGTTTCTATAGTAATTTGTGAATCCAAGAAACCTTCTGAGAGCCTTTAGACCAGTAGGTTGGGACCATTTCTGAATGCTCTCCAGCTTTTGTGGGTCCATCTGGAACCCCTTGTTAGACACTGGGGTAGATTTTCTAAATCTACGTGCGCGCGAAAAAAAGTAAGCCTGATTTTATAAGATATGCTCATAGCCGCGCATATCTTAAAAACTCCGGGGTCAGCACGCGCAAGGGGGTGCACATTTGTGCAACTTGCGTGCACCGAATCCTGCGCGTGCTGCCTGTGCCCTCCGAGGCCGCTCCAAAAACTTTCCTTCTACCCCCAAGCACCTTCCCCTCCCTTCCCCTCCCTTCCCCTACCTAACCCACCCCCCCCCCCCCCTCCGGCCCTATCTAACCCATCCCCCTACCTTTGTTGGCAAAGTTACGCCGGCCGGAGGCAGGCGTAACTCAGCGTGTGCCAGCGGGCTGCTGGTGCGCCATCACCCGACCAGGGGGCTGGTCCGGAGGCATTGACCATGCCCCCGGGCCGGCACCACGCCCCCGACACGTCCCCCAGAACGCCCTGAAAATCATGCCGCCCACCCGGCACGCCCCCAACACGCCCCCCTTGCGAAGCCCTGGGACTTACGCGCGTCCCAGGGATTGCGCGCGCTGCTGAGCCTATGCAAAATTGGCTTGGCGTGCGCAGGGGGTTTTAAAAGGGTTACGCACATAACTTATGCACGTAACCCTTTTAAACTCCGGCCGACTATGTACTCTAGGAACAGTACGGATTCCTTGTGGAATTCGCATTTGGACAGCTTAGCGTATAGACGGTTTTCCCTCAGTCTTTGTAACACTCTCTTGACATCCTTAATATGAGTATTCAGATCTTGAGAGAAGATCAGGATGTCGTCCAAATAGACGACACATTGGTAGAGTAGGTCACGCAGGATGTTGTTCATCATGTTTTGGAAGACAGCTGGGGCGTTTCGTAAGCCGAAGGGCATCACCAAATACTCAAAGTGTCCGTCCCTGGTGGTAAAGCTGTCTTCCATTCGTCACCTGAACAAATGCGAACAAGGTTATATGCTCCTTTAAGATCCAGCTTGGAGAAGATCTTAGCCCCCTGTAGGCGGTCAAACGGCTCTGAGATGAGTGGTAAGGGATAGCGATCTTTGACCGTGGTCTCGTTTAGACCACGATAATCAATGCATGGACATAGGGTTCTGTCCTTCTTCCCCACAAAGAAAACCCCTGCTTCTGCAGGAGACTTGGATGGCCTTATGAAACCTTTTTGCAGATTTTCTTGGATATATTCAGACATCACTTTATTTTCCACCACCGAGAAGGGGTAAACTCTTAGCTTGGGTGGTTCGGGATTCGGTTTCAAATTGATCGCACAATCATAAGATCTGTGTGGGGGAAGTATATCAGTGGCTTCTTTAGAGAACACATCTTGAAACGATGCGTATTGGGGTGGTAACCCAGGCATCAACAGAGTCGTAGGCATTAGGGATGTGAATCGTTTTAGGACGATTAAAATTATCGTCCGATAATTTTAATATCGTCTTAAACCGTTATGGAACACAATACAATACAGATTCTAACGATTTATCGTTATAAATCGTTAGAATCGTGAGCCGGCACACTAAAACCCCCTAAAACCCACCCCCGACCCTTTAAATTAAATCCCCCACCCTCCCGAACCCCCCCCCAAATAACTTAAATAACCTGTGGTCCAGCGGCGGTCCGGAACGGCAGCGGTCCGGAATGGGCTCCTGCTCCTGAATCTTGTCGTCTTCAGCCGGCGCCATTTTCCAAAATGGCGCCGAAAAATGGCGGCGGCCATAGACGAAAAAGATTGGACGGCAGGAGGTCCTTTTGTGGGTCCTTTTGGCAAGTCTCGTGGGGGTCAGGAGGCCCCCCACAAGCTGGCCAAAAGTTCCTGGAGGTCCAGCGGGGGTCAGGGAGCGATTTCCCGCCGCGAATTGTTTTCGTACGGAAAATGGCGCCGGCAGGAGATCGACTGCAGGTCGTTCAGCGAGGCGCCGGAACCCTCGCTGAACGACCTCCTGCAGTCGATCTCCTGCCGGCGCCATTTTCCGTACGAAAACGATTCGCGGCGGGAAATCGCTCCCTGACCCCCGCTGGACCTCCAGGAACTTTTGGCCAGCTTGTGGGGGGCCTCCTGACCCCCACGAGACTTGCCAAAAGTCCAGCGGGGGTCCGGAAGGACCTCCTGCCGTCCAATCTTTTTCGTCTATGGCCGCCGCCATTTTTCGGCGCCATTTTGGAAAATGGCGCCGGCTGAAGACGACAAGATTCAGGAGCAGGAGCCCGTTCCGGACCGCCGCTGGACCCGCAGGTTATTTAAGTTATTTGGGGGGGGGGGTCGGGAGGGTGGGGGATTTAATTTAAAGGGTCGGGGGTGGGTTTTAGGGGGTTTTAATGTGCCGATTTTTTGATTTTTCGATTTTTAACGATTTTTAACGATTTTTCACGATATTTTACCCCCCCAAACGGCAACAATACGATTCCCTCCCCCTCCCAGCCGAAATCGATCGTTAAGACGATCGAGGACACGATTCACATCCCTAGTAGGCATACAGGGTAGTGGTGAAACTTCCTTCAGACATTTGCCATGACAGTCTGGACCCCAACATGAAAGTTCCAAAGTGGCCCAGTTGAATTGTTGCATGTGTTTCTGCAGCCACTGTAGCCCGAGTACCAAAGGGTTCATGGCCTTCTCTAGCACAAAGAAGGAAATAGTCTTAGTATGAAGAGCACCAGTACATAAGCTCATTGGTTCTGTAAGCAGGGTTACTTCATGCGGTAAGGGTTCTGCATGAATAGAGGACAAAAGTAATGGAGGCGTCATAGTGGTAGGGATCCGTAAATGTTCCACTAGATGTTTGAAAATGAAATTTCCCCCTGTCCCAGAGTCCACTAAGGCAAGAGTCTGGTATTCCAAAGGCCTGCAGATTAAAGATACTGAAAAAGAGAGTGGAGGAGAGGGTGCAGTTAGACCTAAGAAGAGTCCTCCCACAGGACTTAGGTCTGCCAGTTTCCCAGACATATAGGGCATGTTTGCACAGCATGACCAGCTTGTCCACAATACATACATGGTCCCGACCTCTTTCGGAATCGTCTCTCTTATAAGTCAAATGACTGCGGCCCAATTGCAGTGGTTCTTCTTCGCCAGCAATAGACAGAAAAGGTCATAATTGCATATTAAACACAATTGACCAAATGGTGTTTTGGAAACCACAGCAATCTGATGATCCATCTAAAGTCTAGAATCCACAGTAATGTCTAAATTGTATATTTTATAAGTAAAAGATATTAATGAGCCATCCATAAAGAACTGAAAATCAACTTAAGAAGTCTGTTTCCCGACCCCAGTACCTCCATTTTATCTACTTTCAGTTTTAGTCTGTTCCCTAAAGAAAACAAAAAGGGGGGAGTATCCCCAAAATTACAGAACAGTGGGAGGGGCACGAGTGGGGGTATGTGTGCCCCATCCACAGCTTACCATACATCTGATATGCACTATACAAATCATGATAATAATAAAAAGAAGAATTTATTTCCAATGCAGGTTGCCAAACAAAACATAATCCTGGAATGCAATTCAGCTAGAGAAAATAGCCTTTTATAGTCTATTGCTGGTTTGTTTCCTATACTATTTTGTTATATCTGTGACATGTTAATCCTTTTAATCAAGACTAGTGGTGCCCAAACCTATCTTGGTGATCTTTAGTCAGTCATATCTTCAGGAAATCCACGAGGAATATGCATGAGATAAATTGACCTACTTTGGAGACCAGTTTATGCAAACTGATCATATGCATATCCATTGTGGATAGTCATTGTATATATTCTGAATATCTGATTGGTTGTGGGGTCACCAGAAACATTTTGGGAACCTTTCATAAAGACAGAATATTCCATCAACTCAAACCTTCAAAGAAAAACATTTTCATACTATGCCAAAGGGTCAGAGATTTCCCACTCGCATTGGCTTTGGGGTACCCCAGTATTGTTTCATTAATATGACGATATACAGTAATCACCTACTGCTATCTGGACACTGCATCAAGAGGGAGAGACTAATTCCCCTGCAATGCCATTCCTTTACTATGTAATTAACAAGGAAATGGGTAACCCAAACGGACAGTGGTTCTCCTGGAGGTTGGGAGGAGGGGCTGAAATGAGAAGTTTAAGATTTTACAGTCCATGTAGGTTGGATATGTAAGTTATAAACATTATTAGCTAACTATATAAATCATATGGATTCACCACTAACACAAATAACAGTTTTCATTTTGACAGGAACATTTCTTACTTCAGCTAAATTAAACATGTCAATAACTATTAGTTCACTTAAATTTGAATGATTTATTACCAATTAACTCCTTATGTTTAACATTTTCTGTTTCTTTTAAAGACAACCTTTCATCAAAACTTAAAATTCAGGTAAGTCAGTAATCAACTGCACAAGTAACTGACACCATTCAAAAGATTTTTCTCTTTTAGCCATTCATTTTTTAATTCCAATTTAAGACAGTGAAAATTAAGCGACGTAAAGAAATGTTTTCACTGCTTTGTTTAATAGTTTAACAATTTTTCACTAATTTAGTCAATAGTCTTTCTTTTACATCGCTACTTTACATCTGTATAATCACAATTACTTTATGTATCGCATACATTTATGATCAATGGACAATGGCCGGCGCCATCTTTAAAGATGGCGCCGGCCATCATCAGCCCCTATTATAATAGGGGCTGATGCGGTGCAGCCGCACTGCACACTATCGCCCCCATAGCACCTCGGGAAAAGGTGGTGTTATTTCCCATGGTACTGCCAACGATAATGTGGAAAACATTATTGCTGGCAGCGCTGCCGGGCCATAACCCCACCCAAATCCCACCCACACACCTCCCCTTCCCCTAATTTGCATGGCATCACCACGATGCAGCCGTTATCATGTGCAGTAGGGTCTTAGTACATGTGATAACACACATGATGAGGCCTTACCGCACGCGATAATGGCCCATCGCAGAATAAAGAATGATCCTGGGACAGTAGAAAGGTTAATAAATTTGTGGCTTTACTGCTGTGGCAAAGACTCATAATTCCTTGGAAGCACTCTTATTTACACTTGATCTCTTTCTTTTTCCCAGTAACTCCAATTACTCAGATTACTTAAATCTTCCCAGAATGAAGGTAGTTCAGTCCTCTTTTAGATTCCCAATTTGATCCCCACTTCTCCCCAATGTAGGGTAGTTAGTTTAGGATACCAATATATTATTAGAACACAGTTCTCATACCTTTCTTGATGTTTTCTGTAATACCTCAACTCTCCTATTTGGTATCAGATGGGCACTCTCCTCTCACTTTAGTCGGCAACTTACACACAGTGCTTAATACCTTCAACTCCTTTTAGTTTTCTGCAATGGACAGGACTCCTTTCCAAAATGATTCCTTCAATTTTCAGGTTCTCTCAGAGTGAAAGACTCCTCTCTCCCCAAGGAGAGAATATTGAGTCCCTGATACCAAGGATATTCCGGTCCAAAGCACAGAAACTCCAAAAGGAAGAAAAATCAAAACAGAGGCAGGAAGGGTGGACCAACTTCCTTGTATTCCAAACTGAAGAGATAGTCCAAAAAACAACTAAGATAAAGGTGAAACTCTTCTGTATAGGGTCACTGTCAGGTCCATCCAGTAAAGGAGAGATAGCTCACTGCAGGTCTTTTCTATCCATGATCCAGCCTTGAACACAGGGATGCCCCAATCCACTGAATAAGGGGGATCAGGCTCTCACAGGGAATCCTCAAAAAAATGGATTCAAAGAGTAAAACAAGCAGAATCAGGCTATACGGGAGGCTGACCCCCAAAAATAAAAATCTCCAATTCCTTTTAAATAAAAAAGGGAAAAATATATAGCAGGAAAAGTGAGCTCCTGCCTGCATGAAAAAGTAACTCAAAATCCATAACCTGCTTAAACAGAAGCTGAACTAAGAATCCACTAGGATTGATGGTGTTTGAGGATGGTGAATAGCTAGTACACACCATCTGCAGCTCCCACATAGTTGAGTAGCACCTAAACCTCTCTTACTAAATCTGCACTGGATCTCCCAAGTTACTGGTTGATTTTAAAAGCCCTATATGCGCCGAAGCCGGCAGAGATGTGTGAGACTTGACATAGCAAGGCATCATGTGGATTTTAAAACTCACATGTGTACTGAGAGATATGCGTGTACACAGGTGGGTTTTAAAATCCACACGATGCCTTGCTATGTCAATAATATTCTCCAAAAGAGGTTGGGTGTAGGCGTGGTCTAGGCAATGCTTGGGAGGGACATGGGCAGGCCGGAACTACACAATAAAGTCTGTGCATAAGTCTTTACATGCACAAGTGCGGGTCATGGTCCTCTATTGTGTAACTTTACTTCTGCTGTAGATGGTATGTAAGTTGTAAAACAAAGAAAAATAGGGTGGTCAGCAGGGTTTTAAGGCTCAGGCCTAATAGGATAAAAGGGAGACTAGTTAGCTATGGGAAGTAGGATGTCCTCTCCTTTACTGGGGCGAACTGGGGACAAACAGAGAATGGAAGTAATTGTGTTGGCCTGCGTCTAGTAAAATCCCCCCCACTTACGTGAGCAAGGCGGCATTTACTCACACGTGTGCATCAATATGAAATTGTGCACACATGTATGCACGAATAGCCAATTTTAAAACTCGGTTTGCGGTGCATCTTTGAGTGGTTGCCACCATTTGAAGAAAGAAGATTGAAGAAAGAAGACCTACAAAGAGGACTTCTGAGGCCTGGGCCTGACCCTTTGCCAAGACCAAGATTTTGGGACCTTGACTTTGGACCAGGCCCTGACATCAGTACCTAGTCTCTGGGCCAGGTTGCAGCGTTGGGCCTGGATTTGGGTTGAGGTCCTGGCATCAGGACCCAGCCTATGGGCCAGACTGCGGCATTAGGCCTAGGTTCAGGTTGAGGCCCCGGCATTAGGCTTGAGTCTGGGCCAAGGCCCAGGCAACCAGACCCAGCATCTGGGTCAGACCCCATCATTGGGCTAGTGTCCAGGTTGAGGTCTCAGCATCGGGACCTGGTTTCCAGAGTGGGCTGCAGTGTTGGGCTTGGGTCTGGACCTGGGCTCTGGTCTAGGCATCAGGAGCTTGCCTCTGGGCCAGGCCCTGGTGTCAGGCCTGGATCTGGGTTGAGGCTCTGGCATTAGGACCTGGCTTCCAGACCATATAATGGCGTCAGGCCTGGGTCCAGCCTGAGGCCCAGGCTTTGGGACCTTACCTCCAGGTCAGGTCCTGTTGTTTGGCCTTGGGCCAGGGCTGAAACCCCTGTGTTGGGTCTAGGCCTTGAAGCCTGGGCCTTGCTTAGTACCTAGGCTGAGGCTGTGGTGGTCTACCATGGCCTAGTCCTACTATGCATGGCCGAGGCTTTGGCCTTGGTCTAGGCATTGGGACCAGTCCTCAAAGCATAGGCTGCAGTAGGTGACCATGATCTCATCTTAGGCCTTGCACAATGTCGTCTTTGGCCTGAGCCTAGGCCATGGCATTGGATCCCTCCCAGACCAGGTAAGTGAGGGTTGGGGAGGATCCTGGCCCCAGAATTTTTTCAAGTAGGAGGGATGTGTGGGATCATGGGAGGCTTTGGGAGTCACAAAGTTATAATCAAAGAGAGTGAATGTAGTAACCCAAACAATAAACTAGAAACAATGAGGGAAACCAAACAAATATTTGAAATAAAGCCTAAGTGACGGTGTCAGCAAGCCTGTTGTTGTGATTTCAAAAAAGGAACCCAACCGGTCTTCTAATTATTCACCATCGCTTTCAAAAACTTTTTATTAAATTCCAAAAAATGTTTTTTTATCATATTTTTATCTTTTCAGTAAAAATCTCTATCAAGCATTTTAACTTCAACTCTAAACCATGAGAAAAGTTTGACCAGCAGTCTCTTTGTCAAGGTAATAGCCACAGCCCTACATGGCCAGTGTTTCGCGATAAACACTTCCTCAGGGACATATGAAATTACTATCACAAGAGTCTTTGCCTAAAAGTGTCAAAGAAAACACATTTAGTGAAATGTTATAGGTGAAAATAGAAAAATGATGAAATGTTATAGGTAAAAATAGAAAATGATGAAATGTTATAGGTCAAAATAGAAAATGGATGCTGGGTCCATTTTGAAACAGTAGCCTCCAGTGTCAAGATAAGTACTTTTTCTATTTTGACCTATAACATTTCACTAAATGTGTTTTTCTTTGACACTTTTAGGTAAAGACTCTTGTGATAGTAATTTCATATGCCCCTGAGGAAGCATTTATCGCGAAACACCGGCCGTGTAGGGCTGTGATTATTACCTCAACAAAGAGACTGCTGGTCAAACTTTTCTCATGGTTTAGATTTGAGGTTAAAATGCTTGATAAAGATTTTTACTGAAAAGATAAAAATATGATAAAAAACATTTTTTGGAATTTACTAAAAAGTTTTTGAAAGCGACGGTGAATGATTAGAAGACCAGTTGGGTTCCTTTTTTGAAATCACAACAACAGGCTTGCTGACACCGTCACTTAGGCTTTATTTCATATATTTGTTTGGTTTCCTTCATTGTTTCTAGGCTTTGGGAGTCCCCATTTCTTTTTTTTTCGTTTTTGGATTTTTTTTTTTAATGTTTATTTCATTTTTTAATGAAATAAATAAAATAAATATTAGACGAAATAAAATTTGTGGAAAGCCAACCCCCCAAAATGAAAAATGAAACTACATTTTTTCCTCTTCCCACCCTTATAAATAGGGGGGTAGATTTTAAAAATGTGCGCGATCGCGTACTTTTGTTTGCGCACCAGGGCGCGAACAAAAGTACGCTGGATTTTATAAGATACGCGTGTAGCTGGGGCTCTGCGTGCGCCGGCGGCCTATGCAAAATAGGCGTGCCGGTGCACGAGGGCCCTGCGCGCGTAAATCCAGCCGGATTTACGCGTGCAGGGCATTTAAAATCCGCTCCTAAGTATATAAGTTACATTTTTGGGCATAAAATATACACATCTATGTTTATAAAACAGGTAGCAAAATGACGCAGAAAACCTGATGAACTTATTTGCAGAATTGAAAGTTTTAGATGCGTTAGCTGTGTAACAAGAGAAGTATATTTAAGTTCTTGGATAAAATAAAGGCAAATTTCTTGATTTCTTTAGAAGGCTTTCTGCAGAGGAAAATATTAACTGATTAATGTAAGGTATCTGACTAGTTGAGTGTAGCATTGTAAATATTTGTCTATACTGAAACATATATACTTTCAGAGTTGAACTATGCTGTATTTTATAAACTATGCAGAATCTTGCTGCACATTTTTCAAAATACCAGGATAAATCTCAGTGTGTCCATTAATGTGTGCAAATCCAGTAACGTGAACAGTTTTGAAAGTTGTTCTCATTCATACACAATCAGTCTTCCACTATTGTACCCACATATGAATAAGCCTAGTGTGGTGTGTACTATACTATTACAATGTTCCAGAAAATGACATGAAATAAATTCATTCTTTCCCTGTCTAGGGTTCTTCATTCTTTATTACTTCCAATGCTAGACTCAACTAGTCAGATACCTTACGTTAATCAGTAACATCTGCTCTGTTAACTTTTTCCTCTGCAGAAAGCCTTCTAAAGAAATAAGAACATTGCCTTTATTTTTCCAAGAACTTAAATATACTTCTCTTGTTACACAACTAACTCATCTAAAACTTTCAATTCTGCAAATAAGGGAGTTCTACAGGTTTTCTGCACACACAAGCAGACATGCTCACCTTAATTGCCCTCTGCTCTCTCATGCAAATACTTTCTGTTGAAAAGGACGGCTTTAAACTTCTCTCAGCTCTAATACACAACTGTTCTTCCCTCAAGCATCAGGCTTCAACTCCCCAAAGAATCAGAAAATGGCTGTTTTTAAAGCAATTAACAACTGTACAATGCACATGAGGAAAAAAAAGTAGCAACTAAGACGTGAATTTTCAATAGTTGCACACATAAAAATTAGCAGTTACTTGGTAAAATAGCATGTAGAGATGTGCAGAAGAAAAAATGTCATTTCAGTTTGTTAATTCATTTCGTTGGAACCCAAATTCATTTCATTAGTTTTCACATGAAAAAAACAAAACCAAAACAATTTGTTCATTCATTCCATTAGTTAATTTGTTTGCCATTAAATGCTATGAGGGTAGCATTGCAGTCTATTCTGGGCTCAAGAATAGTGTTTTTCTTATCAATTCTAATGAAACTTGTGAGAAGAAATCATCAGAAGGGGGAAAGAACTGCAAGTTAGTTAGACTGTGGCAAAGTGGCATCAAAAGTGGCATAAAACTAGTCTAAGACTCTGCACAGGGAAAAAATGGGTATCAGCATTGCCGGGAGTTCTCCAAAGCACTATGAGAAGAGCAAGGAAGCAGCAAGAGGAGGAAGTACACCCCAAGGTGCAAAAAGAGGACGTCAGCAATAGTGATACGAATACGTGATGGCATCAAAGAGGCAAATGGCACCAAAAGTGGCAACAACATCCTAAGGCACTATGAAGGGGGAATGAAGCAAAAACATGGCAGGGAAATTTCCAAAGTACAGATAACGGGACCAAGAATCAGAAAGAGTGGTATCAAGATTTCCAAAGGAGTAATGCACAGCAGCATTCCAGATTGACAAGAAGACCTCAAAGTGTAAGAGCTGGAGTGTGCCAGGAAGGTACAGTGGCAGAAAGAAGGTAAGAACCCCAAGGTGTAAAATTGTAAAATCTTCACATGGCAGCAAGGCTGAGTGGCACCAGGATCCAAAGGTGTAGGATGAGGGCCAGAGCATTAAGGCAGAGCGGCATGAGAGATGCCAGTCATTCCGTTGGAGCACAGAGACAACCGTAGAGGGGAATGCCTCCCCCTGTTGAAGTATGGCTGCACCTGGCTAATCCACCAGTCCAGTAGGATATGTTTGTGTCACGAGTAAGCCACATACATCATAGGTAGGTAGGTACCCAAGAGTGCGGTACAGTGGAACTGTGAGTGGGCCATGAAATCAGTTGCGGTTCATGGAGTGGTGCAGCAAATGTGCAGAAGAATGGAGAGCCGTGGCAAGAGCAGGAGATGGCAAGAAGGTGCGTACCATAGATGAAGAATAGTATTCAAATCCTGAAGAGTGCCTCGGTAAGTTTGCAAAGCAATGTTTGGCAAGGGCACAATGAAAAGTGGGCAGGTATGGAAGGGGATTTGGCAAGAACATCGAACATAGCTAGAGCAAAAGGAAGCACCCTCAGGTACCAAGACCAGCTTGGAATGGGAGCGGCAGCAGTGGTGCTGGTATAGCTTAAGAACTGGAATGTAATAAGGAGAGCAACACAGCAAGAAGAGTAGACATAACACCCCCAAAGGCATTTGCCAGGTCTTGCACATGCACAGAGCAGTGAAGTGAGCAGGCACCATAATGTGGAAAGAATGGTTTGGAGCAGCGGCAGCAGAAGTGGTGAAGATTAATAATTTAAACAAAATTGGATTGGTAAGAACAGAGCAATAGAGTGGCAAGGATAGCTGTAACACCACCCACAAAGCTGTGGGGATGTCAGTGTGAGGTCCAAGTAGCATTTGAAATATTCCTTTGCAGGCAGAAAATGTTCATAGGACTGCCCAGTTTATTGTAAATTATTAAGGATCTTGAGCCTTGCTAAGACTCTTTCGGTATGGTTTGAGCATTGCATGCTGAAGCTGGAAGTGTCAGCTCCCAGGGGTACTAGTTGGATTAAAACAGGTTTATGCAGGATACATTAGGCCTCAGTGGATATGGTGGAGAATGGGATGCTGCAGCTCAAAGTGTTAGGTCACAATGGTCATGACTGCATGGGAGCATGGCATGTAGCAGCTGGAAGTATCAGGCCATAGTACTCATGGTTATAGCAAGATAGGCTCATGTGGGATGTGTCAGGCCTGGGTGGATATGGTAGAGGATGGGATGCTGCAGCTGGAAGTGTCAGGCCACAGTGGTCATAGTGTAACAAGATAGGCTTATGCAGGATACATTAGGCCTCAGTGGTGATGATTGTAGCAAAGCAGGCAGAGGAAGTCAGTGGTGACATGCCCCAATGGTGGTGTAAGGGAAACACCACCACAGAGGCATGACTCCACAGACTTCCTCTGCCTGTATTGCAAGAAATACTGACACCACTACTGAGTCCTGACTCCATCAAATTCTCCTGCCTGCTTTGCCCCAAATAGTTGTTGAGGCAAAGCAGGCAGGGGAGGTTGGTTGAAGTCATGGCTTAGATTTTTCCTTTAGTTCAGAAGTTCCCAATCCTGTCCTGGGGGACCCCCCGCCAGTCAGATTTTCAGGATATCCACAAGGAATATGCATAAGATAAATTTGCATGCACCATCTCCATGGCATGCAGATATTATCTCACGCATATTCCTTGTGGATATCCTGAAATTCTGACTGGCTGGGTGTCCCCCAGAACAGGTTTGGAAACTTTTGAAAAAAAGGAAAAATCTCTGGGTAGTTCTAAATGAAGGCTCATGGCACCAGAATCCAAACTTTGCTCCCAGTTTATCTGGAGGTCAAAAGAAGCAGGAAGTTGAAAACAAAATAGGATTTTCAGACCCCTTCAACTAAACACAAGGAACTTTTATTTACCAAAACCTAGGGGCATGCAGTTCAATTTTTTTTTTTTTCATTTTGTTTTCAGTTTGATTTTTTATTTCAATTTATGCTTATTTGGTTTTGTATGAAATGAAATAAACAAAACAAACAAAAAATAAAACTGAAAGGAAGGCAGGAAAGAAGGTAGGCCCATCTCCTTTTGGAAACAGTGCATCCAAAATGTAAAAATAGCTCCCCCTCCGCTCTTTTTCTAAACCCAACCACCTGCCTCAATCCAATTTAGTGTATTTAGTTTTATAACCGCTCCTTTCTATAACTCAAAATTGTAAAATAAAGGGAAATTTCTCATATATAGCTATTGCCTTCATGACAATTTTTCAAACAGTGCCCCTATATAATCATCATACTCCTCCTCATACTACTCTTAAAACAATCACCAAATGTCAGAATAATATTTTTTGTATAATTCTTCCATTTGCAATTAAAACTTATTGCAAACTGCAGTGTGAATGTCCAATCTCTTCTTCATGAATACCCAAACCCAACACTGGCTGCATTTTTAAGAAGAATCTTCATCAGGGATGTACCATGTTAATTGATGCTTCATCTTGATGAGTTATTGTGTTCACAAGCTAGCACCCACAATTCACTGCTTCATATACGTCTTCATGGTCTTCAAGACATCCAATGAAATATCAATTCTATCTGAAACAAACAATGGTATTACTTATAATTATTTCAGACATATATTACAAAGTTCAATGTTTGCCAAATGTATCTTGCATAATAAGCTAAAAGGATTAAATAATTATAAGATTTCCACTTGATTATGAGAAGAAACCAAAAATATACAGTTAAATCAATGTATTCCAATTAAGTTCCTCATTAAGTGCATATATTTTATGTGCAAAAATAAAGTAGGGTTTGCATATATTGGGATTTACACGCATAAGTTAGTGTATTTTAAAACATGCACGCATCAAGGAAATTACCAGTTTTACCAAATAGTCCACCAGTTCATTTAGACCTTCCTAGTTCTTCATCCTAACCTCCCCCAGTTTGCCCAGAATTCCTTATTGGTCAATAATGCACAATAAACACATTTACGGGAAGATTTTAAATGCCCAGCACTTGTAAATTCTGGCCTTTAAGCGCATAGCTGGGCCTTGTGCATGCCAGGCGAATTTTCCAAGAGGCCCGGCCATGCACGTAAAGGCCGGTACGCCCTCAAGTGCTGGGCTTCTTGGAAGGGGTGGGCCAGGACAGCATCATTGTTCACTGTCCTGGAGCCTCGCAAGCCTGCCGGCTCCCGGCACATGCAAGTTACTTCAGTTCAGTTGCAAAAAAAGATGAAAAAAAAGAAAAAAGGTAGGGTTTAGAGGGTGGGAAGGAGAAGACAGGGGAAGGGGAAGGGGAAGGGAGGTGTTACATTCTGTGTGTCTTGAACTAGTAGTGGGCCCTTAGGTTGTGGGGAGTGAAGACTCCACCCACAGGGAGGAGCCCTGTGGGCACTCACCACAACAGGCGTGGTCTCAGCAGTGATGGACAACAGAGGAAATAACTTTATTATACAACAATGTAGATCCAAAGAGCGAAGCAAAAGAGTCAGTACTGTAGCTGGTCAGTCCAGTAGTAATCCGCAGCACGAAGTGGTCAAGTGAATACCTTCTATAGGCTTAGCTTGTGCTGGAAATCCCGGTAGTGGTCCGCAGCCTGGGGTAGGCCAGAAGCCGCTGGTATAGTTGCACAAGACAAGAGGGATCTGGTAGTAGTGGCCCGCAAGTGGCGTAACCCGAGAATCCGTGCCATGAAGGTAGTTTACTCACACCGGTACTGTAGAAGCAGATGGAGAACAGACACCGAGGATGACTGGAACAGGAACAGCTGGAGTCGTCTGAGGATGATGCAGGAACTCACTGAAACAGAGAGAGACAGAGAATGGCTCTCCGAGGAGCGGATAGCCCTGAGTGCGGCAAGGCCCCCGAGGAGCGGGTACTTAGGTTACCCAGAAGTCAGTGAGGCGGAACTAGCAGGAAGAGATTCCTTGCTAACTCGTCTTCCAAGAAGTCAGCTGAGTTTAAGTATGGTAGGTGGATGATGTCATGCGGTGGGGACACCCCAAGGTTCCCGCCATGATGCATTTAAGAAGGGGGCAGGCAAACGCATGTCTTAGGTAACCCCAGATGTAAGATGGCTGCTGGGAGCGCCCACGCCAACCCGTGCATGCCATGAGGGTCAGCATGTGGAAGCGGAGGCCGCCATTCTGCCCAGACTCGGAGCTGCATAGAGAAAGGAGGTGAGCAGCAAAGGTCGCAGCCACCTGCGGCTGATGGGTGCAACAGGAGATTATGTAGGGGGGTAGGGATGTTCCCTCCCAGTCCGCGCCTTAATTGGAGCAGACTGGGAGGGAACTGGGGAAGGCCAGGATGCGTAGCTGCGTGAAAATTGCATAAGTTCCCCCCCCCCCCTTGTGCGCGCTGCTCACCCATGCGCAAGCAGATTATAAAATCCATGGCTAATGGATTTTATAACATGCACGTGCATGTTATAAAATCGGCGCATCCATGTATGCACACTGAGAAGTGCGTGTACATGGACGTGCACACGCACCTTTAAAAATCTATCCCTTAATATCACCCCAGATTATTTGCAGGTGGAAAATTATGCAAGTAAATGTGTCTTTTAAAATAAAATTTACGCACATTAATGTTGGTTCTGCCCTTGAATGGCCCTAGGACACCCCATTTTTATACTCATATAAGTGCATGCAAAAGTGAAAAAATGTGCATATTTTTTACTTTTATAAAATATGTAATACACGAGTAGATGCTACCTACGCATGTATATAGTAACTATTTTCATTGTGTGTATCATTTAAAAAATTCACTCTATGGTCTATTTGCTTTATTTTCTGACACTGCCCACAACATGCCAGACAGCCAATATGCACAGGTAAATCATTCTTTACCAAAATGAATGACTTTAAAAATTGCTCTCAGGGAAGATAATTATATAACAGCCCACGCAGCAGTAGAGTCTGGGGGTACATTGAACATGGAGACTTTACCTACTATTTTGAAAGGAAAAATTCATATATGAAAATCCGTAATCTGTACAGAGTAATTTATACTCATACAGGCCGATACAATAAAGCCTCGCAGAAAACAAGTGCTCAGTGTTGAGTGCTTGCTTTCCTAACACACGCCCAGCCACCTCTCCTGGGCACGTGATAGAATATTTAAATGAGGGGTTGCGCTGCCAAGGAGGCACTAGGGACAAATGTGCACCCCCTAGCGCCTCCTTGGAAGCAGGCACCCAGGAGATGTGGCTGTCAGGTCGCAGTCAGTGGGTTAGGAAAACGGACACTCAATTTTACGAGTGTCTGTTTTCCTAACCTGTGCACAGCCACGGGCTAGGAAAAAGGACGCTCGTTAATTGAGCATCCCTTTTCCTATACTGACCACGGCACTTTTTTTTTTTTT
Organism: Rhinatrema bivittatum; assembly: GCF_901001135.1. Lineage (NCBI taxonomy): Eukaryota > Metazoa > Chordata > Amphibia > Gymnophiona > Rhinatrematidae > Rhinatrema > Rhinatrema bivittatum. The sequence goes on from NC_042619.1 coordinate 111,923,986, forward strand.
TTTAATCTTTTGGTTCCTCCGACTTAATATCGCCACAATATTAAGTCAGAGGATGTACAAAAAAGCAGTATTTTCTGTTTTTGGCTTGCTCAGAAATTTATGCCTCCTCTGAGCATAAAAATGTATGGGTCATGCACACATTTTTTTTTTTTGTATCTGGGAAGAATAGCTAATAGCCTCATCAACATGCATTTGCATGTGATGAGCACTATTAGTTTCATGTTTTGGACACGCTAATTCCCTTATGGGTGTGCGTCTAAAACCTGCATCCAACTGCAGGTTAAACAATGCGCTAAGCTGAGCCTGCTGTATTGTATTGGCTTGAAACATTTTTAAATCCAAATGTTTGTGCATTAACTCACAGTTCCACCTGAAACGCTTCCCTTTGGTGCACATAAAAGTGCATGCGGACCTGGGTTATATGCATACTTTTATGCACACCAACCCCTGATTAATTTCAAAATTGCTACTTACACACATAAAACAGTATTTTAAGCACATAAATCACTTTGAAAATCAAGCCCATAATGTTGTAATCCAGCCTTCTTGAAAAGGATACAATTTAAAATGGATGATATGACTTCTGTATCTAGAATGCATATTAGTGATGTCATCAGACTTAGACAATCTTAATGTCATTCTCTTGAGACCCTTGCCCATGCCTGACATCTTAAAGGGCCAGCAACTACAGTATCAGTAAATGGAAAACAAACTTTAGCTACTTGTTATAAAACAAATGCATTTTGTTTCACAGCATTAAATAACTACATCAGTAAGTCACAAATTTGTCCTCAGGGAACTTCAGTCAGCAGGTTTTCAGCATATCTATCCATCACTGGAACTCGATGCCCCCTGATATTCGACTTGAACCTTACACCCAGACCTTCAAAAATAAATTAAAAACCTGGCTCTTTAAACAGGCCTTTTCATAACACCCCACCACTCTTATGTGACAACCTCCTACCCCTCCACTGTACATATCCCACCTTTTGAGTTAATTATATGTTTTCTTAAACCAGCAACCCTCTCCTCAACATCTCCCCCTTTACCTATCCCCTCTTCTCTCTCCTTTTCTCTTCTCTTAACCTCTTTTATTTAATTTGATATTTGTTATAATGTAACTTTTTTCTTCTGATTTCTCTTCCTCTTCTTCCCTATTGTTTTATGTAAACCGATGTGATGTCCATACAAACTTCAGTATATAAAAGTTTTTAAATAAACAAATAAATAAATAAATCTAAAATGAATATGCATAAGATATATTTGCTTGCACTTCTTCCATTGTATACAAGTATGTTTCATGCATACTCATTCATGATATCCTGAAAACCTGTTGGTAGGGTTGCCAACTTTTCACAAAACATGGTTACATGCTGTTCTCCCATTTTTCCCTCTCTTCTCCTGCTTACAGTCAACATTATCCATCCCCTCAACCTCCCCTACCCTAATACTTTTTATTTCAGCTGGTGCCTGCTCTGAGGCCAGATTCTGGTAGCAGAAGCAGGAGCAGCAGCAGTTCAATGTTAAGGAGTTTGGGACATGGGACTGAGTGTGCATTGTGCACATATTTATTGTTACAGTAGCCCTGTGATCCCTAAAAACTTCCATATAGAAAGTGGGGCCTGGGAACAAAGCACTCGCTGATCCAGTCTCTGACCTGCAATCCTAAATATTGAGCTATAGCCACTTCAACCACTGTGCCTTGAGACCAGCACATGCTGAAAAAAAAAGGGTCTTTGGCATGGGGAAAGTTAGGAAGAGTCTCTGTCAGTCTGGAGGCTGATTGGCAGAAAACCAGCTTTTCCATTGGCCAGTTTTCTGATCCTGTTGTCCACCAACCTTCTTTCAAGAAAACTCAACAGACCAGCCAAATATTGGCTGGTCAGTAATCCTACCAGCTGGAGGTTTCTGAGGACAGGTTTGGAAACCATTGAACTATATCATCTGTCATGTTTAACACTTATGGTCTCTCTGATCAGCTGAAACTGCTAGCAGACCCAAGAGATTTAAAAAGACAATAGAGACTAAAGTCATAAATGTTTCTAAAAATAGGATACAAGTTAATTCCTTCTATCTCTGTTTATTACAACATGTATTACAATGTTCTTAACCAAACTGTTGTTTATTTATTTACTTGATTTATTTCCACCTTTCAGGCACTTTAAAACAGAGTACTTCAAGTACTGTAGGTATTGTATGGCAAAGCACAAGAAGTTTTTCAGCAATCCAATAAAAAGGTAGGCATTCACAGATTTCATTTTTTTTTTAAAAGAGATCAGCAATGTAGAAACCTTTTTTGAACTATGATCACAGTAGGCAGGTAGGAAAAAATCCTTTACTAATATTACTGTGTTAGTGGCACAAAATCACTCAAAAGTTGACAAATGGGATTCTGTACATATAACTGTAAGGAATGACAGGGTTAAAAGAAAACCAAAAATATATGATACTGACAGACAGAAACATTACATTTTGAAGCTAAGTGTTGACTTGTCAAAAGTCAATGATAATTGAAAGTCATTTGCTAGAACAGAAGGATGTACTCAAGGGAAATTACTCATCATGGCCCAGGTCACTGTGACATTTCTATGCATAATGCATATTCCCTGATAAAATAACTTTGGAACACTTAAGGATGATTTTTCAAAATGTTGCATGCATAAAAATGCACATATAAGGGAATCAGTATTTTATAAATGGCCAATGTATGTATGTATTTATTTATTTTTAATTTTTATATACCGGAATTCCTGTATACAATACAAATCAATCCGGTTTACAATAAACAATAAGTTACCCTGGTTGGGGCGGTCCGACCTGGGCTTATTACAAGGAACATTGAAAAGTAACAATAACATTTAACATTTAACATTTGACATTATTCATGTTTTGAAACAGTACGTGTGTTCAACTTTTTACAAGGAACTTTAGTAGCAACAACCGAGCCACCATACAGTATACAAGTATACAGTTATATAGTATATGATTAATGACTGTTAAATACAAATTGCGAATAAGAAAGTATATAAATTAAGTGTCTATGGTGTTAGTGACACGCTGCAATGAATGGATCTGAAAGTCAGGAGGAGGGTCGGGTGTTTTTTTTTTTTTTTTAGCGGCGCGGGCCTCCCTAAAAAAAAATTAGCGATGTGAATTGGAATCGGAGCCCCTTCCTGACCCCACCAAGGCTTGCCAATAATCCCTGGGGCTGCAGCAGGGGTCCGGGAGCGATTTCGTTGTCGGCTGCCAGTAACCAAAATGGCGCCGATAGCCTTTGCCCATACTATGTCACAGAGGCTTTCGGCGCCATTGGTCAGCTCCTGTCACATGATAGGAGCACAAGATGGCGCCGATGGCCATGTGACAGGGGCTGACCAATGGCGCCGAAAGCCCCTGTGACATGGTAGTTCAGGCTATTCGGCACCATTTTGAGGCGCACGGCTTGCAGTAGCACACCGGGCACAGAGGGCAAATTGGACCCGGGACCCGGCTGGACCACCAGGGATGTTGGTAAGTCTTGGGGAGGGATCGGGAGCCGGGGGGGGGGGTGGTGTATCAAACCCGAAAAATGAAATTTCCCCGAAATTCGGGGAAATTTCATTTCGGGTTTCGGGGCTTCCGAAACCGCAACGAATTAGGAAATTTCGTGCAATTTCCTAATTCGGGCGAAGAACGAAGCACATCTCTACTTCTTAGTTGCTTTCAGTTGCGTTCCTGTTGATCTCCAGTTGCCTGTCTCTGACTCCGGTTTGCTTCTGACTCCGCTTCAGCCCGCTGCTTGCCTCTGACTCCGGTTTGCTTCTGACTCCGCTTCAGCCTGCTGCCCGCCTCTGACCCCGGTTTGCTTCTGACTCCGCTTCAGCCTGCTGCCCGCCTCTGACTCCGGTTTGCTTCTGACTCCGCTACAGCCTGCTGCCCGCCTCTGACTCCGGTTTGCTTCTGACTCTGCTATAGCCTGCTGCCTGCCTCTGACTTCGGTTTGCTTCTGACTCCGCTGCAGACTCCGGTCTACCCTGCCTCCACCCGACCTTCTGCTCAGCTCAGCCGACTCTCAAGCCAACTCGTTATCACGAACTCTTATCTCACTCTGCCTGCCCAGGTTCCAGCGTGCCTGCTGCTCCAGCCCTTTGACCCGCTCTTCCTCTGCTGCTAATAGGCCTCCGGCCTGTTCTCCGCCTCAGCCTTTCTGGACTTTCCTTTACAGCGCCTAAGTCCCAAGGGCCCGGGTCCCTACGGGCTCCTCCCGGGGGGGCCTCGGCTCCGGGTGAAGCCTTGCCAGGCTGTGTCTCCGCCTCCCGGCCTACCCTGTCACCCTCGGTAGGTCGGCCCAAGGGTCCACTATCCTCTCCAGCAGCTTCAAACCGCAACAGTATGTTATTTTTTTATATACTCTTCATATATTCTAAATAAACTAACATGAATACTTGTGGAATGCTTTTTATTAGATTTATTGGGAAAGTTTTTATCTTTTTGGTCTGATTCATACTGTGTTACAGACCACCATCTCTGCAGCTCTTCCTCTTCCAGAGTTGGGGGACTCAGCAAGAATAAGATAATTCCTTTTTTACATAAGCATCTAAGGCTTATTGATACTTGGAGAGTCTTACACATACTTGAGAGAGACCACACTCATGTCTGTAAACCCCATCTTTCCCAGACTAAAGTAGATCACATTTTGACTTCTGAATCCTTATTTTCCTGTGTTCTTTTGGATGAGATTGCCACTTTAATCAAATTGGACCACACATCAATCTTGATTAACCTCACCACTTTAGACTCAGAACTAGGTACCAAATTTTGGAGATTTCCTCAATATTTAGCCTTCAACCCTGAAGTGTTCTGCTTTTATTGTTTTATTTTCATTTTATGCTCCAGCCCATAGTTTCCATTGAAAAGTATTCCTTTACAAAATTAAAAAGAAAGAAAAACATGTTATCTGTGTGTTGTGTGGTTTTCCTTACAGGTAACTGGGGTGAAAGGGGCTGGGGAAACCAGGAGAAGATCATGTTCCTGGAAAAATCTGTGAAGCTGGCTGAGTCATGAGAATAAAAACTAGCTATAACAGAAGACAAAGTAAAAAGATGTTTAATATTGCAGTGTTCATAGATGAACTGATCCAGAAAGCAATTACAATAAGGATGTAACTTAATGGATATTTCACTTAACATAACTTGCCTTTGGAAAAAAGCAGAGAACAACAGACCACACAGGCTTACTGTGAACAAAATGTTTATTAGCTCCAAGATTCAAAAAGAAAAGAGACAGATTTCATGCTTTTAATAAAAATCTAGGCTACTTTCCTTCTTATTTATATCAGAAATATGTTTCCCACTATGTCAATTCATTAAGCTTATGTTACACATATGTATATATGTGTGTGGATATACCATGTACTATATAAATAAGTATAGTTATTATGATTCAAAAAATTCAATATCCATAAATTATCTTAAATATCTGCAATATGACAGTTAATTATACGCCGTTGTAAGGGGTGGTGCTATTTGTATACAGTATATATGCTTGTAAATCCATTATTAAAAAGAATTATTAAGACAATTTCAGTTCCCCTTGATTTTGGAGTTTCAGTTGTTTGTGATCCAAAAGCAAAGGGCAGAATTATGGAATATGATTTGTAAATCACAAGCAAAAATCAGCTTATTTCTGATTTGAGTTTGTACATAAGTAAAGTAGAAATGAACTCTGCTTGAACTGGTTATTATCCTGATATAATTCAGTTTTCTAGCAATTTCTAAAATGCACAGCCAAATCCTTCTCCATAATAGAACAGGGCTCAATACACAGGAAGTAAGGCAAGTTCAAATATTCTAAGACATGTCACTATATATTTAGGCATAGATTACTCATATTGGTGAAAACTTCATGGATAATTTTTATTTGCACAGTTAACACCAATAATCATAATAAAAGTATACAGGTGGTTTTGCTTTGATTATTGCCACCACAAAAATCACATGAAGAAATGTACATTTGCTGACTTTGTGGGCAATATATCAACAACTAAAACAATGGGGTAGATTTTAAAAGGTTGCGCGCGGGCGTACATGTGAGCACACTACCCAGCGCACGCACATGTACACCCAATTTTATAACTTGCATGCGCTGGAGCGCGCAAGTTATAAAATCCAGGGTTGGCACATGCAAGGGGGTGCACAATTGTGCACTTTGTGCATGCCGATCCGCGCAGCCTTCCCTGTTCCCTTCCCCCTAACCTGACTTTCTCACCCCTTCCCCTAACCTTTCCCCCCCAGCCCTACACTAACTCCCCCTAAAAACTTTTGTTTTATATTTTGCGCCTGCCGGCCGATTGTCTACAAAACCTCCCCCCACCCATATTCTAAGATGGTGCCAGCCATCTATTGCTCCTACCATGTGACAGGGGCCGACCAGTGGCACTGGTAGCCCCATCACATGGTGAGGGCAAAGGGCCACCGGTGCCATTTTGATTCCTGGCATGCCCGATGCCTGAGAGCAGAAGATCACTCCTGGGACTCCCGCTGGACCACCAGGGCTTTCAATAAGTTTTGGTGGGGGGATTGTAATTAAGTAAATTTGAAGGGTTGGGGTGGGTTTTTGGTTTGTTTTTTTAATAAATGTGCCTCTCCATCTCGCGCTAACCTGAAAAACAAATTTTCCCTGAAATTTCGGGGGAAACCTGATCGTTTTTCAGATCCTCCGATCCATGCCGAATTGGACAATTTTGTTGAAATTTCCAATTCAGCAAAAACAAATGGCCATCCCTAATACCTGAGGGTATTAATAGAACTTAGAGAAGTTCTGGCAGTTCCACTGGATGCCTTTTTCAATGCTTCTTTAGAGTCAGGAGTAGTTCTGAAGATTGGCAGATGTGGTTCCTATTCATAAAAGTGGAAGTAAGGAGAGGCTGTGAACTACAGACCTGTTAGTTGGAACTCTGTGGTAAGCAAATTAATAGAATTGCTGCTAAAACATAGGATAATGATGTTTCCTGAATTCAATGGATTGTAAGATCTGAAGATAATTTTTTTTACCAAAGGTAGAACTTGTCAGAAGAATCTGATCTATTTCTTTGATTTGGTAATCAGAGAGTTGGATCAAGGGAGAGTGTTAGATGTAGTGTACTTGGATTTTAGTAAGGTCTTTGACATGGCTCTGCACAGGCGACTTATGAATAAATTGAGCACCCTTGGTATGGGCCCTAGATTTACTGATTGGGTTAGAAATTGGTTAAGAGGCGACAAAGGGTAGTGGTAAATGAAGTTCAATCCAAGCATAGAGGTGTTACTAGTGGAGTGCCTCAGGAATCATTCTTTGAACTATGTCATTTCAGCATTTTTGTGAGCAACATTAAGAAAGGATTATCAGGAAAGTTTTGTCTTTTTTGATGATACCAAAATTTGCAACAGGATAGACAGTTGTGGAAAATATAAGGAGAGATCTATTGAAGCTCAAGGAATGGTCTAGTGTTTGGCAGCTAAGATTTGATGCTCAAAACATGTAGAGTTATGTAGGGATGTGAATCGTTTTTCAACGATTAAAATTATCGTCCGATAATGTTTATATCGTCTTAAATCGTTATAGAACACGATACAATAGAAATTCTAACGATTTATCGTTAAAAATTGTTAAATCGTGTTAGTGCGCACTAACTCGAGTTAGTGCGCACTAACTCCCCGTTAGTGCGCACTAACTCGATTTAGTGCGCACTAACTGAAAATGATAAAATAAACACTTTCCAGGTCACTGAAGGTCAGTTAGGAATGAATATGTGTTCCTATTGGCTGGCTGCCCTCTTATCTATTGATGTTACCAAGGTTACCACTGAGGTGATGGTTGGGGGGATGGGAAATGGAACTGGAAACTAACGAACACCAACAGAAAATGAAACAAAGTGTTCACACTTTCCCAGGTCAGTAAAGGTCACTTAGGAATGAATAATGTATGTATGTATTCCTATTGGCTGGCTGTGCTCTTATCTATTGATGTTACCAATATGGTTGGGGGGATGTGAAATGGAAACAGTTGGAAGCTTGACAAAAAAAAGTAATGTAATGATCAGCACTCACGTGACTAGAACTTGTTTGTTTATTATTTTGTTAGCAGGCACCTGAAATGCTAGTGCATGTTGAATTTGCCAATCACTGTGCATTTTAGAAAGGTGGTCCTGGCTGGAACTGTACACAGTTCAAATATATGTAATTGATTGTTGGTAAGTGTATTTTTTAAGTAGCCACACTGGCACCAGTATGTTTAAATTTCCTCCTACTTAACTCACTAGCTCAGCTTTGTAAGAAGGGCTTCTCTGCTTGTGTGTTGTTTTTGTTTGGTGTGAGGAGAGCAGAAACATCAGATCTTTATTCAATCTACTACAGTCATCTCTTACAGTGCCCCTATCCCTATTAATACCAGGAGTGTTGTGATCTTCCTGCACACAGTGCCCTAACCCTGATACCAGTCTGAGACAGCTCCCTCCCTGCATTACTAGTGAGAGGCTGGCTTCACAGACAGGGGGGAGCTGCCTGACCCTCACTCCTGACTTCCCCCATGTCCCAGCTAGTGAATGGTGTGTGGATGAGGGGGGGGGGGGGGAGGATGGTGAAGTCTGAGACAGCTCCCTCCCTGCATTACTAGTGAGAGGCTGGCTTCACAGACAGGGGGGAGCTGCCTGACCCTCACTCCTGACTTCCCCCATGTCCCAGCTAGTGAATGGTGGGGGGATGAGGGGGGGGGGGAGGATGGTGAAGTCTGAGACAGCTCCCTCCCTGCATTACTAGTGAGAGGCTGGCTTCACAGACAGGGGGGAGCTGCCTGACCCTCACTCCTGACTTCCCCCATGTCCCAGCTAGTGAATGGTGTGTGGGTGAGGGGGGGGGGAGGATGGTGAAGTCTGAGACAGCTCCCTCCCTGCATTACTAGTGAGAGGCTGGCTTCACAGACAGGGGGGAGCTGCCTGACCCTCACTCCTGACTTCCCCCATGTCCCAGCTAGTGAATGGTGTGTGGGTGAGGGGGGGGGGGAGGATGGTGAAGTCTGAGACAGCTCCCTCCCTGCATTACTAGTGAGAGGCTGGCTTCACAGACAGGGGGGAGCTGCCTGACCCTCACTCCTGACTTCCCCCATGTCCCAGCTAGTGAATGGTGTGTGGGTGAGGGGGGGGGGGGTGGATGGTGAAGTCTGAGACAGCTCCCTCCCTGCATTACTAGTGAGAGGCTGGCTTCACAGACAGGGGGGAGCTGCCTGACCCTCACTCCTGATTTCCCCCATGTCCCAGCTAGTGAATGGTGTGTGGGGGAGGGGGGGGGGAGGATGGTGAAGTCTGAGACAGCTCCCTCCCTGCATTACTAGTGAGAGGCTGGCTTCACAGACAGGGGGGAAGCTGCCTGACCCTCACTCCTGACTTCCCCCATGTCCCAGCTAGTGAATGGTGTGTGGGTGAGTGGGGGGGGAGGATGGTGAAGTCTGAGACAGCTCCCTCCCTGCATTACTAGTGAGAGGCTGGCTTCACAGACAGGGGGGAGCTGCCTGACCCTCACTCCTGACTTCCCCCATGTCCCAGCTAGTGAATGGTGTGTGGGTGAGGGGGGGGGGGAGGATGGTGAAGTCTGAGACAGCTCCCTCCCTGCATTACTAGTGAGAGGCTGGCTTCGCAGACAGGGGGGAGCTGCCTGACCCTCACTCCTGACTTCCCCCATGTCCCAGCTAGTGAATGGTGTGTGGGTGAGGGGGGGGGGGAGGATGGTGAAGTCTGAGACAGCTCCCTCCCTGCATTACTAGTGAGAGGCTGGCTTCACAGACAGGGGGGAGCTGCCTGTCCCTCACTCCTGACTTCCCCCATGTCCCAGCTAGTGAATGGTGTGTGGGTGAGGGGGGGGGGTGGATGGTGAAGACTGAGACAGCTCCCTCCCTGCATTACTAGTGAGAGGCTGGCTTCACAGACAGGGGGGAGCTGCCTGACCCTCACTCCTGACTTCCCCCATGTCCCAGCTAGTGAATGGTGTGTGGGTAAGGGGGGGGGGAGGATGGTGAAGTCTGAGACACCTCCCCCCCTGCATTACTAGTGAGAGGCTGGCTTCACAGACAGGGGGGAGCTGCCTGACCCTCACTCCTCCGGGGTATTGTGATCTTCCTGCACACAGTGCCCTATCCCTGATACCAGGGGTGTTGTGATCTTCCTGCATGCAGTGCCCTATCCCTATTAATACCAGGAGTGTTGTGATCTTCCTGCATGCAGTGCCCTATCCCTGATATCGGGATGTGTGCAAGAAGATCACAACACCCCCGGTATCAGGAATAGGGCACTGCGTGCAGGAAGATCACAACACCCCCAGTATCAGGAATAGGGCACTGTGTGCAGGAAGATCACAACACCCCTGGTATTAGGGATAGGGCACTGTGTGCAGGAAGATCACAACACTCCTGGTATTAATAGGGATAGGGCACTGTGTGCAGGAAGATCACAATACCCCTGGTATCAGGGTTAGGGCACAAGTTCTAGTCACATTGACTGATCACATTACTTGTTTTGTCAAGCTACCAACTGTTTCCATTTCCCATCCCCCATATACTGTCAGTAGGAAACTTGGTAACATGAATAAATAATAGGGCAGCCAATAGGAATACATATTCATTCCTAAACTGACCTTAACTGACCTGAAAAGTGTCAAATTGTATCATTTTCAGTTAGTGCGCACTAACTCCCAGTTAGTGTGCACTAACTCGAGTTAGTGCGCACTAATCGGAAAAAACGATTTTTAACGATTTTTTAACTAAAAAATCGTGCCTAAGACGATTTTCTTGCCCTGCCACACGATTTCTATCGTTAAGACGATATGGAAAACGATTCACATCCCTAGAGTTATGCATTTAAACTGCAAAAATCTAAGGGAGTCATACAATATTGGAGGTGAAATTTTTCTAAGCATGACAAAAGAGCAGGATCTGGGGGTGATTTATTTGATGATCTTAAGGTAGCCAAACAGATGGATAAAGTGACAGCAAAAGCAAGAAAGAAGCTAGGCTGCATAGGCAGAAAAAAAGAAGTTGTTATTGCCCCTATATAGGTCCTTGAGGAGACCTCATTTGGAATACTGTATACAATTCTGGAGACTGCACCTTCAAAAGGATATAAACCAGTTGGAGTTGGTCCAGAATGTGGCAATTAAAATGGTCAGTTGTCTTTGTTCTAAAGCATATAAGGACAGATTTAAATATCTAAACATGAATACCTTAGAGGAAAGGCATAATAGAGGAGATAATGCAGAAACATTTAAATACATCCAAGGTTTCCATGCACAAGAGGCAATTCTCTTTCAATGGAAAGGAGTCTCTAGAACAAGGGGCCATGGGGATGAGAGTGAATATGGTAGACTCAGGAGTAATCTTAGGAAGTATTTCTTTGCAGAAGGGGTAGTGGATATATGGAATAGCCTTCCAGTAGACATGATGGAGACAAAACCAGTATCTGAATTCAAGAAAGCATTAGATAAACATAGGGGATCTCTGAAGTAATGATAATAATTGCAAATTAAATTAGTTGGGTGGATGGGAGGACTAGATAGGCCATACAGTCTTTTTCCATGTTTCTATGTAAAAATCTCCCTAATATCAAAAACTCAGGAGGTTGACAAATAATCTCCCTTTGTGTACCTTGCACAAAAGCAAATCAGCTACAGTTTGGTTTACTGTGGTACCATATATAGCTAGTTCGATCACTGGGGCCCAGATAGTAATGTTCCTGAGAATATTCACTGTGCAGTTTACTTTATCACATCTCAGATTCACTGAATGCATGGAGGTTTAAGGAGAAAATCTTTGCCCCAGTAGCTCTCTATATTAGTCAGGTATTACAGTGAGTGTTAACTGTTGCGCCGGAGGTGGACCCTTGCGCCAAGGTAGGGTTGACGCAACCCGTAGGTAGGGGCGGTCCCCACCATTGGCAGGCAGAGTGGGCTGATAGACAGAGGCTGCTGGAGCTTCACCTATACCAGCCTTCATTCCCTGCGGGTTGAGCCTTTGGGTGCCGGGGCCGGCAGGACTTAGGTGGGCCTCTGTGTGTAGTAGAAGTAAGGATCGGTTCAGCCCATAGACAGCAGGTGAAAGATGGTACAGTCTTACTCTGGACAGGGTACTGTCCTGGAAACTTGGGCGCCAATGGAATAGAAGCAGACAGGGGGTGCTCAAGCAAGAGCAGGCCAAAGCCTGAGTAAATCATGTCCAGGGAGTAAGCCGGAGAGGCGATGAAGAACAGGTTTGAGTCAGGGCTGGTGGCAATGGCAAGGCAAGCAATGGCAAGGCAATGGCAAGCAAGGCTGAGGTCTGATCATGGAGATAGTCAAGCGTAATCAAGCGAAGTAGAGGTCTGGGTCTGGAGATAGGCAATAGCGTAGTCAGGTGAAGCAGAGGTCTGGGTCTGGAGATAGGCAATAGCGTAGTCAGGCGAAGCAGAAGTCCAGGCTTGGAGAGAGTCAATGGGGTGGTCAGGTGAAGCAAAGGTCTGGGCTTGGAGAGAGTCAATGGCGTGGTGATGTGAAGCAGAGTTCTGGGCTGAAGAGAGTCAATGGTGTGGTCAGGTGAAGCAGAGGTCTAGGTCTGGAGGTAGGCAATAGCGTAGTCAGGCGAAGCAGAGATCTGGGCTTGGACAGAGTCAATGGCATGGTCAGGAGAAGCAGAGGTCTGGGCTTGGAGAGAGTCAATGGCGTGGTGAGGTGAAGCAGAGTTCTGGGCTGGAGAGAGTCAATGGTGTGGTCAGGTGAAGCAGAGGTCTGGATCTGGAGATAGGCAATAGCATAGTCAGATGAAGCAGAGGTCCAGGTCTGGAGATAGGCAATAGCATAGTCAGGCGAAGCAGAGATCTGGGCTTGGAGAGAGTCAATGACATGGTCAGGTGAAGCAGAGGTCTGGGCTGGAGAGAGTCACTGGCATGGTCAGGCAAAGCAGAGGTCTGGGCTTGGAGAGAGGCAATGGCATGGTCAGGCGAAGCAGAGGTCCGGACTTGGAGAGAGGCAATGGTGTGGTCAAGTGAAGCAGAGTCAAAGTCCATGTAGTCAATCTGAGGTATGGAGCATGGAAGGAACAAGGAGACAGGAACCAGAAACAACGAGGAACAGGAACACAGAGATGAGATTAATCTCTAGGAGGCAACGAGTACTCAACCAGCGAGGAGACCTGTTGCAAAGGCAACTCTAGGAAGCGGAGCCTGCAATTAAGTACTGTAGCTGAGTTGTCGTCATCATCCGGGGCCACGGCTAGGTTCCCACCATGGTCCCTACTTAAACATCAATGATGCGCACACCTAGGGAGGGGCGTGGCGCTGTGTAGCAGCATCTCTCCACGGGCCACACAGAGAAGCCCGACGAGAGTGGTGGCAGGACTGGGAACGCCAGGGACTGCGGCAGGGCCGGAGGCACCCGGGGAGACTTGAGGACAGAGCTGACACCCCACTGCCGTCAGCGAGGAGGAACCAGGAGCTGGAGTCACTGTAGAAAGGTGAGGGGGCTGTGCCGCGGGTCTGCTGCAGACAGCATGCATAACACTAACATTTCCTGGTAGCATAGAAGCACAAATGAATCCATTACACATTTGGATAACTCACTCCTCCTTGGAGTTCTGCGATGGGCAAGTCCTTCAAGCTTGATCTGCTCAATGGATTCCCCGTTTGTATGCTGCTGTGCAAAATTTAGTTGGGGTCAGGGAATCTAGCCTAACTCTCCTGGTATCTCTGCATCAGGATGGCAGTCCAGATTTTTGACTCTTTTTATTTTGCACCAATCTCTTATAGGGTATTGCAGTACTGATCTTAGCTGAGGTGCCTAGCTTCTGGGGATGAGTCAAGTAAACTGCATCCTTTCTAAGGCTGGACCTAGGTCTCCATTGGATTGAATTGTCAACATAAAAATCACAGAATTAAATAGATGTCTAAGCAAGTCATTCCATCAGTTAATGCTCTATGACATCATCTTCTGGGACCTAGAGTGTACTGGTTTCTTTTTCTAAGCATTTGCAAATATTTTATTTTAGCAGATTTAAAAATGTAAAAAAAAAAAAAAAGCTTGTAAAGATACACTCTGATAGCCTGAGAAGCCTCTATGACTCACTGATTCAGGAAATGAGGATCTCATTGGCTCATAGTGTGTGTCACATGTTGCCTCAGCAACAGATCTCCCTATTCTTGTAGTAGTGCGTATGGCCCCAGCATCCTTTCTCCTGTTCTAGCATTCCTGACTTCAGTTCCAGCATCCTTGTCTTCAGTTCTTCATTCCAGTGTCCTTGTCTTCAGTTCTTCATTCCAGCGTCCTTGTCTTCAGTTCTTCATTCCAGTGTCCTTGTCTTCAGTTCTTCATTCCAGTGTCCTTGTCTTCAGTTTCTCAGTTCTCTACATCTCCCTTGCTGCCTGCCTGTTCTTCTCCTTGCTTTCTTGCCCAGCATATCCATCTTGCCATTCCCTTCGGACGGATATCTGGTATTGACCTCAGCCTGACTTCTGGATAAGCTTGAGCACGGTCTACCTCTGGATACACTTCACTGCCACCTACCACTGACCACTGCTTTCCACCAGATACACCTGACCTATGTCTGCTCTGACCCAGTTACCTCAATGGATTTCTCTGCCGTCAGTAGAGGCCCCCACCTAAGACCTGCCAGGCCCGGCACCCAAAGGCTCAACCCAAGGGGAATGTAGGCTGGTAGAGGCGAAGTTCCAGCTGGGCCTCTGTCTGGGTCCGCCTGCCGATGGTGGGGACTTGCAGCGCTCCTCCTCTGTAGATTGCGTCAACACTGCCTCAGTCTAAGGGTCCATGAACAGAACAGATGCCAATGCAAATTTATTTCCTTTGAAACTGATAGATGTCATTCTCACCTATGTCAATGTTAAATTACCCCCTTTCTCCACAGTAGCAGAAAGGAGGTGGATGTGGCTGGAAGCCATTGGCATTATTTCCTGGATTGCAGTGACACCTAGTGGACATTTATTTATTTATCTATTTAGTTACTTATTTATTTTATTATTAAAATTTCTATACCGGTATTTGGTGGGTGCCATCATATCGGTTTACAAGGTTACATAAAAAAACGTTTAAACTACAATCAAATTAAAAACATTTACACAGAATAGAAACGACAATTCTCATAGGTTACAATTCATACAATTTTCCTATTAATAGCCTAACAATGAGAAATTTGAACGACAAAACATTCAACATTGTGACCAACTCAATAGTATTTTGCTTCTACTTTTAGTTCTTTCTTATTTGTGATTATTCACCAATTGCTGTCACCCTCCTGAAACGCTTGCTGAAATAGCCATGTTTTAACTTTTTTTTCTAAATGTTATTCTGTTTGGCTCTAGCCGAATGTCAACATGACTGCAATTGCTAAGATTAAATAGTTATTTTTCCTGGAGAAAAAAATTGGATTCCAAATAAACAAATTGCAGGTCTTAGAATCAAAACTTGGTTTTGTAATACCTGCCTGGAGCCAATGAAGATCAAAGGATCATTTGCTAATGAACCTTTTTAATTAGATATAAAAGATAATGCTGTCTTTTGTTTAAGGTCCATCAAAGGCAGAAAGAGAGAACGGTAGAAGGACATAGTGATGAGGTGAGGATTCTATTTCAGCCTCCTGACTGCTGTAACAAAGACAAGGGCAGTTTCAGGTGACTGAGTTTTCCTTGTAGCCATATTGTGAAGAACAGTACTTATACAGCACTACCTACACAGATAGTAGTTTGTTATTTTGTAGTGAGGGAAAGAAATGTGGGTGTTAAATATTTCATGACTTTTTGATTCATTTCTAGCTAGAAGAACAGTGTTAGAAATAGTATCTGAACGCATTCAGTATCCGAATGATGCAGTTGTAGGAAAAGTCAGAAGATTTGTCACAATCTTATGTAGAGTACAGAGGGAATAATTTTTTTTGGTGTCAGAATCAAGCCATTGAAACCCAGGAAGCAAAAGGATCCTGTATCTGCACTGATTGCTGGACTTTAAGTATATGCAACAGCTTCATCAATCTGAACCATGGAAAAGATTCAATGACCATATGAGACTTAACTGAGAACTTATGCTATTATTCTAGCCAGAATTTAGGTGGAAGTTTTGACATATTTTGCAAGCAAACTGAATTGAGATGCAGGACAGTGTTAGCAATTTTTTTTATAACTTGCAAATCTGATTTTTCTAATTTTCCAATGTTAATATTTTTTTTTCCTTTCTTTTACTATAATGCCATGGGGCTTAGTTTGCAATAAAGTATAAAAATCTCTATTATGGGCTTTATTATTATTTAGTGTTTATCCTCTGCTGAAGCCTCTCCTCCCAAACCCTAAGAGAACCTTTGAAGGTGAGTTATCTGAGAGTAGCTTATTTACCCCACTCTAGTTCAGTCATACTTCTCAGCACCAGACATGGAATACTGGAAGGCCCAGTTTGAAGTATTGCAAAACAAATTTGGTGAACATGCTGAAGTTCTATGATTGGCACTGGAGGAGGAGAAAGAATTTCTACCTTAAGCCAAGAATTTATTTATTTTATTTAATATATATTTCTATACCGGACTTCACGAATGGAATTCACATCAGGTCGGTTTACATGGAACTTAGGGGAATAACAAGTGTAACCAAACAAAAGGCCGAAGCAAGCAAAGTTACATATAACAAGGGTGTAGAACTTGGGGGCAATAGAGCCAGGAAGAAAGGCAGCGCGGAATTATCAACAAATAAATAATATATAACAGATTAAGAGATAAGTAAACAACATATAAATAATATATAACGGTTTAAGAGATTAGTAAATATCCCAAATCCTTGGGCTGAGTCCGACGTGATATTTAGACTTAGGGGAAGGCTTGAAGGAAAAGCCACGTCTTGAGTTTTCTACGAAAGGTATGAAGGCAGGGTTCTAGTCTTAGGTGATTGAGAATGTGATTGAGGGACTGTTAGAGTCACAAAAAGTCATTATAGTCTGCCAAGTAGGGCAGGTGCAGGGGGATTAGGCGCACTAGGCACTTTCTGCCTTGCGCCCGTCCCCCCCCCCCCCCCATCATGCCATCTCCACCCGATCGTGCCATCCCCCCCCGGTCGCTCCACCATCCCCATTAGGGGGCACGAGCCATGTGGGGCTGCGAGCAGTGGTGCTGCGGCGGCAAAGAGGAGTGGAGATTGCCAAATCTCCACTCCTCTTTGGCACTGCCGCTCACTGCCCCACATGGCTCGTGCCCCCTAATGCTCGGCACCCTAGGCCCAGGCCTAGTTCACCTAGTGCTTCTGCTGGCCCTGCTGCCAAGACAAGAAGATGCCAGATTTCAGTAGAGCACCTGTGAAGCCACAGGATCACTCAGACCAGAGAGGCTTTGAAATTGGATCCATTGGTCATGAATCATTAAGCTAGACTCCAGGAAATTACTGGACAAATACACTCTTTACATCAAGATGTGGGAAAATTCAAGCTGTGCAAACTATTTTAATTCAGGAGCATGGGTATATGTCTTGCCATATAGAGTTTCTTGAAAATTCTCCATGCAGAATGGACTAATATTTTTTTTAAATTATTCTAAATTTGTAAGTGAGCTTCCATTATTGACATTAAAAAGATTTTTCTATGATGTTCTGAAAATTTCCTCTGAAAAGTTTCCTAGTATTAATAAAGTCTTTTTTCTTCCCACTTCTTCTCGCTCTTCTAATATAGCTGAGAAAGCTTTAAGAAGCTCATCTAACTTGACTAAGTTTTTGGAGTCATCAACTTTAGAGTTTATTGAATCGGCTACTCTTGTTGTTCCATCTGTAGCAGACTTAGATGTTCATCTTGCCATGTCATTATACTTTCAGAATCTGGACTCATTATTTCATGGCCAAAAAATACGTATTTTTCCAGATATTAGTAGAGTAACTCAAGAAAGAAGGAGGGGGTTCCTCGCTTTATGAAAAGAGACTTTGGACATAGGAGCTACCTTTACTTTACGTTATTCTTGTACATGTTTTGTTAAGTATTGCTCTGATTTTTACGTTTTTTTCTCTCCAGAACAGCTTAAATCTTTTCTGAATGCCAGGAAGGTTTTGACATCATCCCCTCTACCTTCACTGTCCTAAATATCCTTTGTTCATTTCGGGCATGTATCTCTAGCTAATGCTTTGCTTCTGATTTATTTCTAATTTTTCTCTTGTATCTCTTTTGCCCCCTTCTAGTTTTGTTTTCTTCACAATGTTCAGGACAATTATTTTTCTTTATAACATGATGTTTTTGTTATTATTATTTCTTATATTTGTCCAGTTGTTCCTTTACAAAGTTGTATGCTTTGTTCACAAAATGTCTTAAATAAAAAGTTTAAGAAAATAAAACATTCTGTTTTCTTTTTTGACCTCCACAGCACACTGATCTGACAATTTCAATGTAATATCAAGAATCATGCCCAGATCTTTTTCCTGGGTGGTAATTCCTAAAATGGAACCTTACATCGTGTAGCTATAGGATGGGTTATTTTTCCCTATATGCTTTACCTTGCATTTGTCCACATAATATTTCATCTACCATATGGTCGCCCAATCTTTCAGTCTCGCAAGGTCATCCTGCAATTTATCACAATCCACTTGTGTTTGTTGTGGAGGTGGACCCTTGCCCAGGGTCCACCTCCCGTTCAACTCCGCCCCCCCACAGGTCCCCACCATCGGGGGGCGGAGCTGAACGGGAAGCAGAGGCTGACTGGAGCTTCACCAATACCAGCCCTTGTTCCCTGCAGGATGAGTCCTTGGGTACCGGGACAAGCTGGTCTTAGGTGGGCCTCCGCGTGGATGATCCCGAGGAGAGTGTCCAAGGCTAGGTAGCGTACTATGGAGTGAGGGTCAAAGCCAGTAATCAGTCCGAGCGTAGTCCAACGAAGCAAGGGTCAAAGCCAGAAATCAGTCCTGAGTGTGGTCCAACGAAGCAAGGGTCAAAGCCAGTAAACAGTCCAAGTATGGTCCAACTAAGCAAGGGTCAAAGCCAGATAATAGTCTGAGGTAAGGCTAGGTGGAAACCAGGAACAGAGTCAGGAATAGGATCCAGGAACGGAGTCAGGAACTAGGACAAGCAACAAGCACATGACAAGCATGGAGACCTGTTGCCAAGGTGAGCTCTGACTGTCAGAGCTCACCTAAAATAGTCTCAGGCCGATGACATTAATGGAAAGGGCTGGCAGCCCTAGCCTGCCGCAGGTGCTTTAAATAAACTAGAGAGGCGGGCGTGCCAGGGGGGACCGGATGCAAGGAGCAGACGGTGGTGGCGTCTCCACCGCGTTCCAAGGCCTGCCGATGGGAAGCAGGTTCATGGAAAGGAGGGCAGCGTTGGAGGTACCCCCTGTGCATTGCTGGGGAGCCAGGGCCCGCCCCCACAAGGCGGCGATGCTGGCTAAGGAAGGCTGGTCATGGGCTCCGTGGCCGGCCAACGCAACAGTGTTTTAACTACTCTGAATAATTTTGTGTCATTTGCAAATTTGATCACCTCACTCATTGTACCTCTTTCCAGATCATTTATAAATATATTAAAAAGCACCGGTCCAAGTACAGGTCCCTGAGGCATTCCACAGTTTACATTTTTCCACCTGGAAAACTGACCATTTAATCCTACTCTCTGTTTCTTATCTTTTAACCAGTTTTCAATCCACAAAAGGACATCTCTTATCAAATGACCTTTTGGTTTTCCTAGAAGCTTTTCATGAGGGACTTTGTCAAACTCCTTCTGAGAATCCAAATACACCACATATACCAGTTCACCTTTATCCACAAGCCTATTCACCCCTTCAAAAAAATGTGGCAGATTTGTGAAGCAGATTTCCCATGGGTAAATCCATGCTAACTGTGTCCCATTAAATCATGTCTATCTACATGTTCTGTGATTGTATTCTTTATAAAAGTTTCCAATATTCTCCAGGCACTGAAATTAGGACCACTGGTCTACAGTGTCCCTGATCACCTTTGGAGCCCTTTTTAAATATTGGGGTTACATTAGCCATCTTCCAGTCTTCAGGTACAATGGATGATTTTAATGATAGGTTACAAATTACTTGTAATAAGTCTTAAATTTAATTTATGAATTCTTTCAGAACCCTGGCATGTATGCCATCAGGTCCAGATGATTTGCTAATCTTCAGCTTGTGGCCTACTACATCTCCAGTTTCAATGTGATTTGGGACAGGTCACCTGAATCATCACCCTTGAAAACAAGCTCTAGAATGGCACACACAACTCTAAGCATTTTTCTACCTTTTGGCTAACTTTTTACAACAAATACACAAACTCTAAGCTTTTACCTACTTTCTTGCTTGCTAATTTAATGAACAAACATACATACAAACACACACACACACTAAAGAATAAACCCCAATAGTTTACCTCCTTTCAAAACATGTTTTAGCTCTAAAATTTCCTAAAGCAATCCTCTTCATTCATCATTCCTGACTCCTCTTTCGCACCGCACGCACTGTGCGACTGGCGCTGACCCGTCGGGGTCCAGAGCCCTGCTGGACCATTCATTGTTCTCTCCGGCCCATCGACAGCCTTTCGACTGATGCCCCATGCCCCTCCTCCCTTCGGTGGAGAGGCCCACCCATCAGCCACGTCATCAGTGCATCGAGGAGCCCTTAAGGGCAGGCGCGGGCAGCCCCTACCTCCTTTCCCCAGCAGCATCACACACTCTGCGCGGCCGGTGCCGACCCATTGGGTCCAGAGCCCTACCGAACCACTCGCTGTTCTCTCTGGTCCATTGACAGCCTTTCGACTGGTGCCCCATGCCACTCCTCCCCTCGGCGGAGAGGCCCACCCATCGGCCACGTCATCAGTGCACCGAGGAGCCCTTAAGGGCAGGTGCGGGCCGCAGGTGCCGTGCACCGGGCATCGCACGCCTTTGGCATGCGACAAAGGGGCCTGCCCCTTGGTGCGCCACTTTGTGCTGCCCCCTTTGTGCCACCCCATCAACCATTGACTGAACGGCCATGCCAGGAAACCAGCACAAAATCTACCAGCTATACTAGCATCCTGCCTTCGCCCACAGCACTCTAGATCTTAAGTGTCATCACCACCTGTAAGTGCCCTCCTCTTGTTACTGCATTCTTGTTAACCCATAAACCCCCAACATGGAATGGGGACACGCAATCCCAATGTTAAACCAGAACAGGAACACTAAAAGAAACAAAACAAAGTGCACAAACAACCCGTGGACCCTCACAGCAATCCCCATCAATCCAAATGCCCATATGACAGCCCTCACTGTCTTAACCCTGTTTTTACTTAATGCACAGTCCGTGACAAAAAAATACTGATACTTCACGACCTCCTATTAGACAACCATCCAGACTTATTCTGTGTGACTCAAAAGCTCATCATCAACCTCATCAACCAACTACTCAAAACAATTTACAACATCTACTCCATACCCAGAATGAAAAAAAAGGAGGTGGTCTGCTATTCTTGACCTTAAAGAAATTCAAATTTAAAATCCACCCTTTCAACCTACCACCTCAGCTTTAAACAAATAGTTAACACCTCTTGACCTAATACTTATCAATGGAAATATTTTGCACAACAACCCACCCACAGCAACCACTATTCCCTGGTCAGATCATAAACTTATACAAACCAAACTACATCTGGAAAATCCCCACACGGAGACAAACAATCTCAACAAATACATTGAATTTACCAAACTATGCACCAGCGAGGACCTAACAGAAATACTACCGGACACCTTAAAATCCCTAAACAAATAACGCAAACTCCGCAGTAAACTTATGAATCACCATCATCTCGGAAGTAGCAAGGATTAAATGACCAATTATCAGAAAAGAAATTAAGATATCCACCAAATATAAAGCCCCATGGTACACCCCAGAGTTAAAAAATATCAAACACTTACTAAGACAAGCCGAAACAATGGAGGAGAAACCCAACTCCCTACCTAAAAGACAAAAACAGAACCATACTATACATATACAGAACAGATATTGAGAAAGACAAGCGTGAGTTCTACACAAAGAAGATTCATAACTATCAATTTAATCCCAGAACCCTATTTGCATATGTCACAGACCTGACACAACCAATACACAATGCACCCTCAAATGATAATCCAATGAGAACCTGTGAAGAATTAGCCCAATTTTTCAGTGACAAAATATCAAAATTAATCGCAAAGAACCCTTACGTGAACAAGGAAACTTCAAACTCACCAAACATACCTAATGCCACAAGGGCACAATTTGAGACTGCTGCATCATCTGAAGTTGAAAAAATTATCCAAAAAACAAATCCCGCCACACATCCCTTCGACCCCATCCCAATAAAATTCCTGAAGCAAGTCCCCAACATCATTGCCACCACTTGAACAGGGTATCTTCCCAGACAAATTTAAATGTGCCGTCATCAAGCCAATTCTTAAAAAACCTCAACTTGACAAATCCGACCTAACAAACTTCAGGCCTATCTCCAATCTTCCTTTTATAGCCAAGATCCTGGAAAAAAATCATCAATCATCAAATCTCTGAGCATCTGGAAAACCAGAACATATTATTTCCAGCTCAACACGGCTTCAGGAAATTCTTTAGAACGGAAACGCTACTACTCACCCTCACTGATACAGTCCTCAGAGGACTCGACAATGGTCGCTCCTACTTATTGAGTCTGTTAGACATCTCCACTGCATTCGACACCATTAACCACGAAATACTTTTAAATGGTTTAAGAGAAATTAGTAGATTATGCGACACCACACTCAAATGGTTCAACTCATACCTATCAGGCAGATCCTACAAAGTAAAACTAAACACAACAGAATTCAAACAAATACCCCTCCCACACGGCGTCCCACAAGGCTCATCCCTTTCATCCACCCTCTTCAACATATACATGCTGCCCCTCTGTAAATTTCTGTCTGAATTAGGCTTATCCTATTATGTCTACGTGGACGATGTCCAAATTCTGCTCCCTCTAAAAGAGACCCTCAAGAACACCCTAAAACTCTGGGACACTTATCTATCTGAAATAACACAGCTACTCTCACAAATGTCTCTCTCACTCAACCATAATAAAACTGAAATTTTATATATAACAAACAAAACCACCACAATGCTCAGTCACGATTGCATATGGAGATCCCATATGGAGAATCAAATAGTCTCCACAGTGAAAGACCTAGACATCGTTCTAGATAGTGAATTAAGCCTTAAAAAACACATTAACACAGTGATAAAAGATGTATTCTTCAAACTCCAGGTCCTAAAAAAACTTAAACTGCTTCTTTATATCCAAGACTATTGAACAGTTCTTCAGGCACTACTTTTCTCAAAACTCGACTACTACAACGCCCTCCTCCTGGGCCTCCCAGCTGCCACTCTCAAACCGATGCAACTGTTACAGAACGCAGCAGCAATATCACTCACAAACAGCAAAAGATCTGATTATATCACACCAATCCTCAAAGACCTACACTGGCTACCCATCCCATTCAGAATCCAATACAAAGCCCTAACTCTCATCCACAAAACACTCAACTGGCTGAATGTTTCCCTTCACTTTTACATCCCCCAGAGGATCCTCCACTCCTCTAACACCGGGCTCCTCCCAATCCCCTCTCCGAAAATGGCGCACCTGACTACAGTAAGAGAACGCGCTCTATCAGTGGCAGGACCCTCTCTTTGGAATAACTTACCAGCACAACTAAGAATGGAACCCACGACTCAAACATTTGAAAAAACCTGAAAACATGGCTCTTTCAAAAATCCTTTCCATCAGTGTCCTTATGCCTACCAACCTCTGACACCCAGAAGAATATCTTTCCTCCCGTAGAAAACCTAGGAATGCACCACGTTGACACTCACTGATAATGCTTGTAGTAGCATCTTGTTTTACGTTAAGTTCAGTTTTTGTTGACTCTAAGCTATACTGTAAGAAAGATCATCAAGACTAGGTCTTTCCTAGTTCCCTTGATATTCTATGAATATGTTCATAGTAACAAACTTTCTTAATGTTATACTAATGCTGTAAATGTTGTTTCTAAGTTATACTGTAAGAAATAATAAGAAGGCAATGACTTATTAGATCCATTTGTTTACTGTAAACCAATGTGATATTTCAGATCGAATGTCGGTATATAACAATAAATAAATAAATACATACATAAATAAATAAATAAATAAATAAATAAATAAATGATGATCTCCTCTCAGTGCTCCCAGTAGATTAAAGGCCTGCTAGGCATGTTCTTTTGCCATGTGACGTTTGGCTGCAACACAAAAGAACACACCATGGAGCCACAATGTTTTTTGGGGGAAGAGCCTCACTTTTGTGGGGACACCCCCTTTATATAACATTGCAGCTTAGTGGCTCTATGGCTATGACTGAAGGTCCAGCGGTGCACTGATAGGTGTAGATGATAGGGTTTTCTTCAGATGACATAACATCCAGAGTAGGCATAATATGCAAGATGTCTGTGAGTTTGCTCCTTATGAAGTGAAAAATGTGCTTGAAACACATGAGAATATTTCAGAATATGTTCAAAAACTGATGACATGAAAGTAGTACACCTTAATCAAATTAAACTGTATACTCTGGTGGATGAAAACTAGGTAATGGTTAGGAATACTATTACCGCACATGAAAATGAAATTTGACAAAAGCAAAATTCTAAAATATCAGAGTAAGATGACACTCATTCTGATCAAATTTGGTTAGTACTGTGAGGCCCAGGAATTCCAGGTGATAAGCTAGGAATTTTACATAACAGTACTGGTAGCCCAGAACCTTAAACTCAAGAGAAAGAGATGGAGCTTGAGATTCCTGAAAGGGAAATCCCAAAAGAAGACAGTGTGTCTAGGAGCTCTGATACAATTTCAGAATCAAATGTCAGAAGGTCAAAAAGAACAAAGGAAAAATGTCAAATTATCTGAAAAAAAAAACTATTGGGTAAATTAGTGATACTATCTGATGTTGAAAATTATTTGTTGATTTATGATACAATACTAATATTTTATGAAGTTATTCTGATGAAATGCAAATGAGGGTGACTAAGTTTATTCTCTGTATTATCAAGAGATCTTGATTTGTTTATGATGTTATCAATTTGAGTTTTGGCTTAATGTTGAGGGCAACAATAATTCTTAGCAGGGAGGAATGTAAGCCAGAAGCTTATAATTTTATGTATTCTCTGCCTGATGCAAATAAATTAAATTACAAAGGTGAGAGCCCCTGTTCATTTGCTTTTTTTTGTTTTTTGAAAGTCCAACATTCCAGGGGAGAACAGTAAAGCTATTTCAAAAGACAAATGGTAACATGTGAACCACTTTGCAGATCTTTTGTTGGTGTGACAGTGTTGAAAATGCAATTTTGTTCCCCTTTGAATCAAATAGAAGTCATTCTCACCTATATTAATATCAAATTGCCCCCTTTCTCCACTGCAACAGGTGCTATGATTGCAAGCCTGTGGTATTATCTTCTGGATTGCAGTGACACCTAGTGGACATGACTACAATTGCTAGGTTTTCTTCCCCAGAAGTCAACATTTTGATTCAAATGAACAAATTACAGGTTTTGGAATCAGAACCTGGGCGTGTAATACTTGCCTGGAGCCAATGAGGATCAAGGGATTGATTACTAATGTACCTTTTAAAGTAGGTGTAAAAGATGATGCTGTCTTTCATTTAAGGTCAGACAAAGAAAGGAAAAAATAGAAAAGCATAGCAAAAAGATGAGAATTCTATTCCAGTACCCTGGCTGCTATAACAAAGAAATGGGCAATATCAGATGGCTGGGATTTCCTTGTCACCATATAGTACTGAGACCACTAGTAATTTGTTATCTTGTAGTGAGGGAAAGAAATATGAATTTAAAATATTTCCTGGTTTTTTCTTTCATTTCTAGCTAGAAAAAAAGTGTTAAGAAACAGAGAAATATAGAAACATGATGGCAGAAAAATACCACATTGGCTATCTAGTCTGCCCATCCACCCAACTAATTTAGGTGATACTCCTGGGGGAATTCTGTGCACAAAAACTTCAAATTCTGCAAAATTCTGCAAACTTTATACCCGTCAAAATAACACAATTTTCATGGCAGTCTTTAAGTAATTAGTACATTTTAAATTAATACAGAAAAAAGTTATTACTTACAGATGCAGAATTTTAAATATTTTGAGCAGACTTTCCCTAGAAATTCAATGTAAGAGCTTCCCTTCCACTCGCTCTCCCTACTCCCCTGGCCACTTTGCCCTCTCAGGCCCCAACTCCTCCACCTGCCAGTATCTCTCCCCTCTACCTCTAGGCTCAACTTCTTCCACTCTATTGCCAGTCCCAGAGTTTGACCCCGTTCTCAGTACTGCCTCTCACACAGGCTCCCTCTGTCCCTCCCTCTCTCACACACATGCTCCCTCTCTCTAATACACATACACACACCTTCATATAGGCTCCCTCACTCTCTCACACACACACATCCCCTCATACAGGGCCCTTTCTTCCATACACACCCTCACAAGCTCCCTTTCTCTCTCACACATACATCCTCACACAGGCTACCTATGTCTCTCTCTCACGCACCCGATCACACAGGCTCTGTCTCACACACACAATCCCTTCACACAGGCTAACACCCTCACATACACACGATCCCTTTTTCATACACACGAGCTCCCAGTCTCTCACACATATACACACTGCTTCACAGTCTCCTCATATAGGCTCCCTCTCTCTGAAACCCACACATATAAGCATCCCCCCTGCTCTCTTACCTCCCATGCTCTCTCATACCCTCCTGCTCTCTCTCACTCTCCCCTCCCCTACACCCCCTCCCCTCATATAGGCTCCCTCTCTCTGAAACCCACACTCAAGCATCCCCCCTCTCTTACCTCCCATGCCCTCTCAGGCCCCAACTCCTCCACCTGCCAGTATCTCTCCCCTCTACCTCTAGGCTCAACTCCTTCCACTCTATTGCCAGTCCCAGAGTTTGATCCCATTCTCAGTACTGCCCCTCACACAGGTTCACACCCTCCCACTCTCTCTCACCCTCCCCTCCCCCATACGCCCCTCCCCTCATATAGGCTCCTTCTCTCTGAAACCCACACTCAAGCATTCACCCCCCACCGCTCTCTTACCTCCCATGCTCTCTCTCACACCCTCTTCCTCTCTCTCCCCCTTCCCTCCCCCTCTCCTCTCTCTTACACACACACACACACACACACATTCTCTCTCACCGGGGCCTTCCATCTTCACCACGAGCGGCGCACACTCAGTTCGCGGCATACGGGGGCCTTCCATCTTCACCGCGAGCAGAGCACATTCTGTTCGTGGCACACAGGGGCCTTCCATCTTCACCACGAATGGAGCACACTCCATTCATGGCACATGGGGGCCTTCAATTTCACCACTAATGGCACGCCGGAGTCTTCATCTTCGCTGTGAACGGAGCACGTCCCACGGCACATGTGGGACATGCTCTGTTCAAGGCATGCCAGGATCTCTACTGCTATTTTCTGCGCAGAAAATGGCAATTCTGTGCAGGGGGGGAATTCTGTGCAAAGTCTGCACTCCGCAATGGTGCAGCATTCCCCCAGGACTAGCCTAGATTCATCATTTTGCTATAAATTTTGCCTGTGATAAAAAAGAAGGGGCATGGTTAGGGTAATTTTTTAGTTACCAGAATGCATGCTGTTTTAGCACATTGCAGAGGTATTTTACCACACCCACAATCTCTCTCTCTCTCTCTCTACCAACCTACTCCACTCCACTCCCTTTTCCCCCTCCTGCCTGAAACAGGATTTGCAATAAATACTGTAAACCCCATTTCGGGCATAAAACCAGGAAAAAAGGTGTAGTTATTTCCAGCATTAAAATATGTGATAATGGGGGAGGAGTCAAGATGGCGGCCTAATGCCAGCTATGCTCTGCTTGGCGCCTTTTTGAAAGTTTGTTTCTGCGACTCTTTTACCTTTACAATGCCAGAGAAAAGAAAGGGGAAAGTTAAAATCTTCCCCTCGGATCCCCCTTCTCTTTCTGGGCAGGGAACGATCAAGCAAAGCTTGGCCATAGCCATACATTCGGGGCCAGGTGATCCAGCTGCTGCAGTGAGGGGAGGAGAGCCCACTACAGCCTCGGAGGAGGTGTCCCTGAGCCTGCCTGATGTCAGACCTCCTTTCTGTGCGGGAGGGGCTGCAGCAACCTGTCGGGCTGAGTTCCGGAGAGGTTTCTAGAGTTCCTGACACTGAGGGAGCAACTGCAGAAAATACTCCCATGCTAGAGGGGCTGGAGACCGTAACGGGAGGATCAGTTGTGCTTCTCCCAGAGGAAACATCTTACGGAGCAAGCGGTGGAGATGAAGGTGAGAGGCTGTTGTTGCCTGAAGAAAAAACCTTCGCATTGATTCAGAAACCAGCCATAGTTACCCTTGACTCAATATGGGACCTTGTTAAAAAATGGGTAATGCTATCTCACAATGCTCTCTTAAGATTTCTACTCTATCACAACAATTGGAGACAGGATGTAAAAATAATGTATTACAACATCAGGAAAATCAGAAAAAGTTTAATCACATTGAAGAGGATATAAATGTAATTAAGGGAGTACAAAGTTCTTTAATTCAAGATGGTGATATTCTGAATAGAAGGATTGAATTTGTTGAAAATAGGCTGAGACACCTAAACCTGCGCTTTCTTAAGTTCCCAAGGGTGGTGGGGGAACTACCATGTTTCACTTTAAAGAGATTTTTCCTTGATATTTTAGAATTCTTCTTGGAAGAGATCCCCCCTTGGATAAAATATATTTTTTCCATCTGGTTTGGGATTTCAAAATCAAGCACCGGCTGTTGATTTGGACAATCCAACAGATTATCTGGAATCTTCTAATTTTGAGGTGATAGAAAGAGCTACACTGCTGGTCTCCTTCTTAACTGATAGTGATCTGAATGCTATTATGAAGAAGTATTTCAAGAAATCTAACATCTTATTCATGGGACAATCTGTGAGAATCTTCCCGGACTTGTCTAAGATCACACAAGAAAGAAGGAAGGGCTTCTTGGCTTTGAGGCAAATGTATGAGGCAAATTTATGGTTAATTTTAAAGGAGATAATTTTGTGTTTCAATCACCAGAACAACTAAAAAGGTTTATTGAGTCTAGGGAAATGATACCATCTGGAGTAATCAATGTTTTGACGTAAAAATGTATTAATGGCTGTCTTAGGCTATGTCTTTTTAAGTATTATGTTTCTGTTATTGTCCTCGATATGTCTGCCTCCCCCTAAGGATTGGGGTCTAATGGATACAATGTGAAATATTGGAAATAGTTTCCTTTTCTTTTTTTTCTTTTTAAGGAAATGTTACATAATTCGATGTATCATATTTCTGTAGCAAAGTGATATCTTTGTGAAAATTTTTGAAATCACAATAAATAATAAATTTATATATATATATATATATATATATATATATATATATATATATATGTGATAATGTATGTTACACTATCGCATGCAACATAAACTTTTTTTCCTGCTAATCTTATTTTTACCATGAAAGAAAAAGAAAAGTGACAAAATCTGTCTCACTGAGTACAATGAGAAGTAGGAAACTGAGGCAACAGAATTTCAGAAGATACTTTTGCCCAGAGAAGTAAATATATTTGACTTGAAGAGATGAATAGAAGGCTGATGATTATCGCCTTGTGGGTGCTTTATGGGCAGATTGGGGGCATCAATGAAAAATATATGAGGCTTCTTCTTATGTGTGACCTAATTGTCTTTTCTAAACCATGACAACTATTTTTAGTGTACTTCAATACATTTTGAATATACTCTTTTAATGACAATTATAATTTGGCAAAACTTAAATAGCAAGTATATTCATTTTCTGCAACACAAAAAAAACAGGAGTAAATCAATCCCAAGATGATTACAATGATTACAATAGTTTGCAAATAAGTACCAGCAGGAGGATGATCCAAGCATAAGAGATATACAATTTAATTTTCAAACTATGAGGTTTATAAACAAAGCCACATTTACAGCAGTATGGAAATGCAAATTATTTATTTATTATCTGTTTTCCTTTACTTTTCATTTAGATACCTCCCAACAATCATCTTCTCAAAGCTTTAATGCCTAATGTACCCAATTTCTATGGCTGGTATAAGAGAGCATGATCATGAGAACACTGCTACATTCAGCATCTCATGTTTCCTTATGTTAACTGGCCCAAAAGGAAAGGGTCAATTAAAATGGGGAGGCTCCTTTCCCTCTTTTCCTGCCTTGAAAGAAAAATGTGGCCTTCAGACCTCTAAAGGCAATATCCAATGATATTTTGGCATATTTTTCAGGGGCTATGTTCACTATAATTGCTTATCTACTCACAACACAAAAATTAATCTTCATCACCCTCATCACATAAATACCAAATTAAATGGTTCTGTTTTCCTGATGTTTGCAGTATTGCCTAACGGTTCTATCTTAATCTCAGACAAAGGTGTTTGTACAACTAGGGAGCCCCAGACACATTGAATTGTCATTATCTGCACTGAAGCACCAGGTATACTAAGAATATCACAAATAAATTGCTGGGCAACAGTTCATTTTTGCTGCCAAATGGTTGCAATTAAAACACAAAGAAACATAGTTTATGTTAAAGAAAAGCGATTATACTAACTGTAGGTGAACTAAGTTCTAGAGATTAGAGGTGAAAAAATTGATGAGATAATACTTTTACTTCAGATGAACAGAATTATAGAGTACATTGGGTGGTCAACTTGGAGTATCCAGAAAGGAAAAACTAGTCTCCAAAATGAAAGACTGGAACCCCAAAAGGAGGACATTCACCTAAAAAAAATTACAAAATGCAGAATAAAAATGACCATATATGTTGCGATCTCGCTAGCGGCAGGATCTTGAGCAGTCTCTTACTATCGCGGCCTGGGCCGCCGCTGCTCCTACGCGGCCCGGAGGCTGCCTGAAACCTTGTTACCGTGGCGCGGAGGCCACGCCGCTGCTCCTACCATTTCGGCTGGAGCCGCTGATGTCATCGCCTTGTGGCCCGGAGGCCGCCACCGACGTCTGTCCTGGAGGCCGTGGTCACCGGATTCAATTGTGGCATGGAGCCACCCCCAAAGGTCTCTCTGCGGCTGGATGCCACCTCCCACGTCGGGGCCTGTGCAGAGACCTAGCTTCCTCCTGCTCTCTTCAGCATCACAGCAGCAGGGACGCCGCTGTCCATGGTTCTGAAGACTTCTTCTTCCTGCCTTCTAGGGGCAGGCCCGCGTCTTCTCTCCAGAGTTAAATGGCCAGTAGGGAGTGGTCCCTCTGACTCCACCTGTGAGCTTCTCCCTGGGCGTCATCTCCTTAGCCCTACAAAAGGGCTCCTCCGTCACGTCCAACTTGCCTTTGCAAGGAGCCAGTTCTCTTCTCTGGACTTCTGTCTTCTGCTCCTACCTGGCATCTCCTTGGGATCCCATTCCACATTCCTGGTATCTTCATTTGATGTTTCGTTCCAGTCTTGATGTTCCATTCCAGCCTTGATGTTCTGTTCCAGCCTTCATATCCGTGTTCCAGTTTGATGTCTCGTGTGGCTCTGCTGCCCCATCCCTGCATGGTCCGCGACCAGCTCGGCGGGGTTATGTAGGGCATGCAGTGGCCAAGTGGTCCGCGACCATCCTGGCTGGGGTGTGTAGGGCACTCGGTGGGTTTCCAGCGGTCATCGCCAAGGAGCCTCCATGTTTCTGATTTTCTCAGCAGTGCAAGTCTCCGAGACCTTGTTTTTAACCTGAACCAGAATCTGAACCAGAACCAGAACCTGAATCAGAACCTGAACCAGAAATCTGCACCCATTCTTGATCCGGAGCTCCTTGCACTTGCCCCTCTCCATGAATGAACTTGTGTAAGCCTGTCCTTGGTGTGGTCCGTGCCTGGCCTTAACTGGCTGTGGAGGGCGAGCTCATCACAGGTCCCTGAGAGTCTTCGTCTCTTCTGTGTCAAGTTCTCGTCTCTTCAGATCTTCAGTTACAAGTTCTCATCTCTTCGTATCTTCAGTGTCAAGTTCTCGTCTCTTCGGGCCTTCAATTACAAGTCCTCGTCTCATCTGATCTTCAGATACAAGTCCTCGTCTCTTCGGAATTTCAGTTACAAGTCCTTGTCTCTTCGGATCTTCAGTTACAAGTCTTCGTCTCTTCAGATCTTCAATTACAGGTCCTTGTCTCATTTCCTGAGTCCTTCCCAGACTTGGACTTGTCTCACCGCAGGGGCACACACCACTTGTCCCACACTGGGGAGTGCCCCCTAGCACTTCCATCCATCACAGTGCAACAATATATAATTAGTTGACATGAATTTGAATATGAAAATATTTTAACATAGATGCAACATTACAAATTATTATTATAATTGAAATAAAAATACATCTCTAACCAAGTAATGTGAATTACAGCATGTTCATCTTGTCCCATCTCTTGCTCATTACTCCCACCACCTTATTACTATCTATGGTTTCCTGCTTCTTCCTCCCTCTGTTCCCCCTTCTAAACTCTTCTACTTCTCTCTTGCCCAGTAGCAGATGTATATGTTTATGTTTATTTACACTGGATACTAAAGATCCAAGCAATTTACATAAAAACAACATACATAATCATAAATACCAAATTATAAAAACAGACAATAAAAATAAATAAAACATATAATCCAAACTACATATAAATGACATGCTGGCCGGCGCCATCTTTAAAAATGGCGTGGGCCATCCAGTGCTCCTACCATGTGACAGGGGCCGGCCAATGGCACGGATACCCTGTCACATGGTAAGGGCAAAGGCCATCGGCGCCATTTTTATTAGTGGGAGCCGACGGCCCGAGAGCGGGAGATCGCTCCTGGGACCCCTACTGGACCACCAGGTACCTGTAAAATGTTTTTGGGGGGATCGGGAGGGTGGGGGAAGCAAAGGGATTAGTTTTAAAGGGTCGGGGTGGGTTTTTTGTTTATCGGCTCGGGTGCAGCTGATAAACAAAACCGCGATCGGGCCGGACAAAAAAAAAACCACGATGTGAATCGGAACCGGAATCCGAACCGATTCACATCTCTAGTGTGTATATGGTATAAAATAGGCTGTAAGCGTGTACATGTGCGCCCAATTTTATATGGATGCGCACAAGAGTGCAAATGCCACCTCTCCCATGTTAAGTGGGGAAATTTTAGTAGACATACGTGCCGATGCAATTACCAGTTTCCCCAGTTTGTTCCCAGTTCACCCAGGTAAGAAATAGGACTGCCTAACCTCCCTATTTAAATAGCCTTCCTTTTACCCTGTTAGCACCAACCTTTAAAACCCTGATGACTAGCATAGATTTTTTTATTTTATTACTTATATGTCAGCCATAGCAGTAGTAAAGTCACATGGCAGGAGACCCCATCCAGAATATCCTCTTCTCTTGAAACAGAGTCTTCAGCCCTGCTGCTAGTACTATTGTCTGGCAGAGTCTTTTCCTTTTTAAGTTCTTCATCTGCCCACATTTTGGCAATGGAATTTTTTGGGTATCTTTACTACTCATTTTACCCACTTGAAAGGGCTCACTAGTGATTAGAATTGAGTAGGAGCTCAGTCACCTAGCTACTGCAGAATCAAAGCATCAGACCTAACATAGGCTCCATATTTCATTAATATGCTTCAAGGGAACAGAATTTTCACTCTGGCTTGGGTGCATGTTCACCAATGTCCATGTGCTCAATAGGCTCGTAAGCAGGAAAAATGTCAATTTCCAAACATGAGATGGTGCTTTCAAGAAGCAATCAAACCACATCAAAAATGTTAACCTATCCTATCAAATAAAGGAGTATTCAAAAAATATTAAGTCATTCCACCTCATCATTCATCCCATAAGTTTGTATGGTACTAAGTGTGAAAATCTAATATTGCTTTCTATAGTTAAGGATCCACAAAACGTCATCCCCCTCTCTGTTGCACTTGTATATGTTTTAATGATAGACCATCATAAGTCAACACTCATAATTCTAGTTAAACAATATTCAACAACAGGTGTCTGTTCTTTGTTGGTTCTCTTCGCATCAACGGACGGATGTCAGGAGATGGGGGTGCAGGCCTACGCAGTTGGTGCTGAGAGCCCATTGGGGTAAGACCTTTAAAAATTCTCTTACCGCGACGTCTCCCCTCGCCGACCACGAGGAGTCCAACACTGCGAGGCCGCTCCCGGAAGCGCGCTCCACCTCTTCTCGGGCCGGCAAAGCCCTCCACCTCTTTGGCTCCTCTTCTTGGGCCGGCAGAGTCCGCCACTCCTTTGGCTGGCAAAACTCCGCCTCCTCTTCTGCCGGCAGAACCCAGCAACCAATCCGGGCCAGGGCACACCGGTGACATCCCCAAACAGCATCTCCCTGGGTTTAAAACCCAGGCTCCTTCCCGGGGAGTCCCTCTTCACATCGACGGACGGCGCTGAGAGCCCATCAGGGTAAGGCCTTTAAAAATTCTCTTACCCCGACATCTCCCCTCGCCGACCACAAGGAGTCCAACACTGCGAGGCCGCTCCCGGAAGCGTGCTCCTCCTCTTCTTGGGCCAGCAAAGCCCCCACCTCTTCGGCTCCTCTTCTTGGGTCGGCAGAGCCTGCCACTCCTTCGGCCGTCAAAACTCTGCCTCCTCTTCTGCCGGCAGAACCCGGCAACCAATCCAGGCCAGGGCGCGACGGTGACGTCCCCAAACAGCATCTCCCTGGGTTTAAAACCCAGGCTCCTTCCTGGCATCGCGCGCCGAAGGTGCGCGGCACAAAGTGGCCTGCCTCTTTGTGCACCCCTTTGTGCCGCACCGTAGTGAAGCTTTAAGAGCTACTCTAAACACTCCAGAACTCTCTCTCTACACTATTCAGTCGGTCTTTTCTAGTGCTCAGCCAGAACTCTCTCTCTACACTATTCAGTCGGTCTTTTCTAGTGCTCAGCCAGGCTCTCCCAGGCTCTCCCAGGCTCTCCCAGCATTTACCTTTTCTCTTCACGCAGCGGATTTCAATCCATCACCGGCAAGCTTCACTCCAGAGTCTCCCAGACGAACATTACTCCCAGGCTCCAGCTCCCTTCTCCACGCAAGCATCCCACCTATTCCAGAATTTTCCCAATCCAGCAATCACCCAGCCCACTCCAGCAGTCATACGCTCTGTACCAGCAGCTCATCTGTCCAACATCCATCCAGCTTATCCCTACAGTCACTACAACATTTATCAAGCTTGCTCCAGCAGTCATACGATCCAGTCATCCATTCCAGAATCATGCCAGCTTGCCTGAGCAATCATTACAGCATTAACCAAGCCTGCACCAGCAATCATCCGCTCCTGACACAACAGGACACAATGCCTCCTTGTCTCCCAATACCGATTCTTCATCACAGTTCAGTCTACACAGGAAAATCATCTATGCTATCCCGTCACCACACTTACAAATCCCTCATCCCCATCATGATCTCACCTATCACCCAAATCCTAGGCCTCGCTCTTTTCTCCCTGATATTATTTAATGCTCAATCCCTCACCAAGAAATCTCTGGTCCTCAATGACCTTCTTATAGACGCGAACACGGACATCTGCGCCATAACAGAAACATGGCTTAAACCTACGGATAGCAATAATAAATCAACTACCAACACAGACCTACGACTTTTTCTCCCTCCCCCGACAGAAAAAAAGGGGTGGGGGCATTCTCCTAGCAGCCAAAAAGGATTTCAGATTCGCACAATACCCAGTTAAATCAGACTCCAAACTAGAAACAGGCCTCTTCAAATCAGACCAACTACAAATCCTCCTTGTTTATGCCCCACCAGGCCTCCTGGAATCAGATGCCTTCCCCATTATTGAAATAATAGCATCACACATAAATATGGACTCCCCAGCTATAATCCTAGGAGACTTCAACTTACATGTCGACAACCCCACACTCTCAACCAGCTGCGAGGCTTTCCTCACCGCCATGTCAGCCATGGGATTCAAGCAGATAATCAACAAACCTACCCACAAAGCTGGTCACACCTTGGACTTATCTTTGTAAACTCTGGTATCACACACTCATCCCACCCGGTATGCAAGCAGGTCCCCTGGTCAGACCACACATTAATCTCCAACACCCTCACGATGGCAGAAACCAGTAACATACACCTACCTCAACCTTCATTTCTCTACAGAAAATCCTGCTCCGACGACGACCTCAGCAAACAGCTGGCCTAAGAACTCCCACTCATAGACGTCTCCACTCACAATTCAGCCCTCCAGTCCTGGACTAACATAACAGAGGCTGTAGCAAATAAACTATGTCCACTATCAACAAAAAAATTCAACCCCCAACTCTTCCAAAAGACAACCATGGTGCACTAACAAGCTTCAAAAACTCAGAGTCTACAACAGAAAGAGAGTAAATGGCATAAAGCACCTTGCCCCAGCACCCTCTCTGCCTACAAGCTCGCTCTTCACTACTACAAGAGCTCCACCCTAAAATCAAAAAGGGACTTCTACGCTCATAAGATCCATGACCTCATCTTCGACGCTAAAGCCCTTTTTGCATACGTATCCAATTTAACACAAATCAACGCTCCAGACATTCCACCCAACCAAGCTCAATCAAAAGCAGAAGAGTTGGCCCTCTTCTTACGAAATAAAGTCACTAACTTCCTATCACAGATTCCCTCCTACACCACCTCGCCTTCTAGTGCATATCACCACCCCAACATAAGAACATAAGAAATTGCCATGCTGGGTCAGACCAGGGGTACATCAAGCCCAGCATCCTGTTTCTAACAGAGGCCAAAACCAGGACACAAGAACCTGGCAATTACCCAAACACTAAGAAGAACCCATGCTACTGATGCAATTAATAGCAGTGGCTATTCCCTAAGTATAATTGATTAATAGCCATTAATGGACTTCTCCTCCAAGAACTTATCCAAACCTTTTTTGAACCCAGCTACACTATCTGCACTAACCACATCCTCTGGCAACAAATTCCAGAGCTTTATTGTGCGTTGAGTGAAAAAGAATTTTCTCCGATTAGTCTTAAATGTGCTACTTGCTAACTTCATGGAATGCCCCCTAGTCCTTCTATATCTCTCAAATCTTTTGAACCCATCACAGCCTCAGAGATCCAAGCAGTTTTGAAGAAAATGAAACCTTCCTCACATCCCTTCGACTGAATCCCCACTAAACTGCTCCTACTAATCCCCGACACCATTTCCAAATCACTGGCTGATATCATTAACTGTTCTTTATCCCAGGGAATCTATCCAGAAGATCTTAAACTGGCCTCCATCAAACCACTCCTAAAGAAACCAAATCTGGATCCTAAAGATCCTAATAGCTTCCGCCCGATCTCCAACCTTCCATTTATAGCCAAGGGCATGGAAAAATTAGTCAATACACAACTATCTGATTACATCGAAGACCACAAAATTATGTTCCCTACCCAATATGGATTCCGAAAAGCAGTAAGCACAGAATCCCTACTCATATCCCTGACAGACCACCTCATCATGGGCCTCGATAAAGGTCACTCCTTCTTACTGATTTTCCTGGACCTCTCGGCTGCATTTGACACTGTTAACCACTCCATCCTCCTAAACATCGGAATAACAGGAACTGCATTGGCCTGGTTCAAAACATTCCTTGATAACAGAGGCTACAAGGTTAAAATCCACAATAAAGAATAACACTGTCATCATTCCTCCCTAGGAGTCCCCCAGGGTTCTTCCCTATCCCCCACGCTCTTCAACATTTACCTTCTTCCACTATGCAAGCTGTTAACCAAAATGAACCTAAAACACTTCTTATACGCCGACGATGTCCAGATCGTGATCCCCCTTAAAGAATCCATCACTAAAACACTGGAATTTTGGGAAAACTGCCTTCAAGAAATCAACGGCCTCCTCACTAGCTTAAACTTAATACTAAACTCTTCTAAGACTGAACTCCTTCTCATCTCCCCGGAAAACAGTACTATCACTACGAACACACCAGCAAACCTTCACATCACCCAAGCAAGAGACTTAGGTTATTATCGATAATTGGCTAAACCTAAAATCATTTATCAACCAAACGACTAAGGACTGATTTCATAAACTACATGTCCTGAAAAGAATAAAACCACTCTTTCACTTTCAAGACTACAGAACGGTTCTGCAAGCCATAATCTTCTCTAAGATAGACTACTGCAATTCTATCTTATTAGGTCTCCCCTCATCTCACACCAAACCTCTTCAGATGGTCCAAAATGTGGCAGCCAGAATACTGACAAACACGAGGAGAAGAGACCACATTTCTCCCATCCTTAAAGACCTACAATGGCTGCCAATCCATTACAGAATCATTCATAAGTCCATTACCACTATCTATAAAGCCATCCATCAACATGCTCCACTCAATCTACAAATCCCATTCAGAAAACATACCTCCTCCAGACCCATTAGAGAAGCTTACAGAGAATCACTACATGTACCCCATGCCAAAACCTCTCAACATATAACATTTAGAGACCGGGCTTTCTCTACAGCAGGACCATCACTATGGAACTCCATTCCATCAGATCTTCATCAAGAACCGTGCCTTCTAACATTCAGAAAAAAGGCTTAAGACGTGGTTGTTTAAACAAGCCTTTCCAGACCCCAACTGATTCTCAATGCAATGACACCCACAGTCAGACATTCTTAGAACATTGTAAATAATTGCTCTTTCTGTTAAGCTCCTTTAGACTTTCCTCCACCCAATTTTGAATATCCTTGTTTTATTGTAACTTCAGAGTTTTTCTTCACTTGTTACAGTTTTTAGTTTATTTTCAATTTACACCCCCTGTTAAATGTAAACCAGCATGATGTGATTCTTATCTCGAATGCCGGTATAGAAAAACTCTAAATAAATAAATAAATAAATAAATAAATAAATAATACAGCTGTGGTGATCTGTCAGGCGAACATGTATTGATCTCTTAGTGCATCCAATATATACTACAGCTGCAGAGAGGAACATTGAATCATGTAGATGACATTAGAGGAACCATAGTCAGTATGCATATTGTGAAAAATCCTATAATGAGTGACTGGATGCTTCATATATATATATATATATCAAAAAATAATAAGACAACGTATTGTGTTTTATTTGTGCTTACAATGTAATATACACAAAAAACAAACAAACCCCAAAACAAAAATATTTGGGGAGAAAAAAGCACTATTACTTCTAATTTAATTAATCTCAAGAACTCCGTAATTCAGTTAAAATGATTATACTTTATTGAAAGTGTAACATAATACCTCTAGAGGTAGGATAGAGTTGAGGGTAAATACCAGTTGGGTCTAAAACTGTATGACTGTGGATACTGTTATTAAGGTTGAAAATAAAATATTTTTATTAGATGTTGGCATGTTTTACAAAAAAAAGTAAAA
The DNA here is from genome assembly GCF_901001135.1 of Rhinatrema bivittatum. Classification (NCBI taxonomy): domain Eukaryota; kingdom Metazoa; phylum Chordata; class Amphibia; order Gymnophiona; family Rhinatrematidae; genus Rhinatrema; species Rhinatrema bivittatum. Next base: position 111,963,377 of record NC_042619.1, read on the forward strand.
TTAATATTATGTTACACTTTCAATAAAGTATAATCATTTTAACTGAATTACAGAGTTCTTGAGATTAATTAAATTAGAAGAAATAGTGCTTTTTTCTCCCCAAATATTTTTGTTTGAGGGGGGGGGGTTTGTGTGTGTGTATATATATATATATGTATGCCTCCAATGCGAGTGTACAGATATCACAACTTTGACATGCATGACAACCACTGTAAGTTAAATCAGTACTAGAGGATAATGCTGGTAAAGATGCTCTGACAATGTGGTCTCTAATATTGGTGCCTTGAGAGTAAGCAAATAAAGGAACATCTTTAAATACTGGATGCATTGTCAATACATGCCAGTGTCAACCTATACTAGAAGCTATAGTAGATGATTTATTGGAATACCTGAGCACACACACATCTCGTGACTGCTTTTTCACAGATCTACATTATAAGAAATCATCTTATCAGAATAGAAAGCTCTATGATATGCTGCCTCTTCTATAGGAAATGGATAACTCCATCGGAGAAAGGGATGCATTAATATGCACGCATTTTTCTTGAACACTTGTGATGAGAAACACAACCAACATATCCTGAAGAACTGACCAGTCTTAAGCGTCCTAGTGTGAAACTCTAAAACTTCAATAAATAGTTTCTTTCAATGGGTTTACAATAGATAGACGTATGTAGTGGTTCTCAGTATATCTTGTATATATACACAGGTCTCAGAAATCCTTGCCCTTGTTTAGAAGGAGATGGGGGTGACGAATTAGTTTTGTATTATGTCTATCTAGTTTGTAGTGTTTACTTCAAAACAAATAAATTATGCAGATTTTCATCATAGAACAAAATAAATCCTTCATTTTGCACAGAATATGAAAGAGAATTCAGAAAACAAAAGTCATTAATGGTTTCCCACAAAAGTACTAATGGTAAATGATGTCATTCTATATTATTTGCATCACTGTTTAATGTCAGGAAATTTAGAATTAGTATTTGTCCATATTCCAACAGATAGGTCTTAATGTACTGAAGTGCTTTTAACCATAACAATTTTCTTTTGGATAAGTGATGGAGTCCATTAACTAATGAAAGATAATACTCACTTAGTCCTCTATTTGTTAATATTGTCTCGTTATCTACTGGAAACTATAGACAATGAAGCAATTAACTTTTAGGTAATTGACCAATTTAGTACTCTCAACTTTTCTTTCCATTTTTTTATTACTTGATCATTGTAAATTAATCAGATATTATGAATATTAAATACAATGAAACTTCCAAAATGTGAGTTCTGGACTATTTGCTATTTCTATTTTGCATTTAATGTGCATTTTGCTTTTGTTTAATTCAAATTTGATCACAGAAAGTGTGTAGAAGTCATATTGATGCAATTTCTTACTATACTGAAGATGAAAAATAGAATGCATATTTTCACATGATATTTTTACTTGCAATGAGAATAAGAAAACACCTCAGTCATATAAGGAAACCAAAAATTATTTATAAAATCACAGAAACATCTAAATAACCCTAAGATGAGTTTCAATTCTTGCAATTATAAGCTGCACACAAAAATGTCTGCAGAGAAATCTGAGGTAGTGATGCCAAATAGCCATTTTGAATAAATGTATGAAACAGTGGTCTTGTTTGAAGTTCAGGATCAATATATTGCCCCTGAAGCAGGCATTAGATATGCCGAAACGCTGCAATGTCAGGCAGGTATAGCATGCCAGTCACAGTTGAACAACAAGAGATCTATATCAAATCTGGACATTCCTGCCAAAGTTTCTACCAAATTTGCTAATTATTTGAAAACAAAGAGGACTTGTGCAGTATTTAACACTACATAAGGCTGCTAGTTTTTAACTGCAAATAAAAATATTTAAAAAAGTATATATAAGGGATTTAATATTCTACAAGAAGTGATAATAGTGATCATATCATACCGATACATGATTAGATGTGGTGTAGTAAGCCATTTTGTCACCTTGTATGATACCTGCTATAGGTTATTAAAATCATATACGATGTTAGTAGAAGAAGATGATAGGATTTTAACACGGTTCCTTGTGTTTTTTTTTATTTCGGACCGATGTTTAGCTTTCATTTGTAGGGATTTTCCATTTTTTCAGGATAAGCTGATGCAAACCTGGGTTTATTCCAGTGCATGCATGGACTTGTATTTCTCATTTTCCTACTGATAAACCTAAGAAAAGCAGAAATACAAGGCAATGCATGCAATGGGATAAAATCAGGATTGGATCGTCCTGTCCTGAAAACATGGAATAAATTTGCAACCTGACATGGGGCAGTTGAGAGGGTAGGGAGGTGAGGGAGGATAGAGAGGGAAAGGGAGGGAAAGGGAGGGAACGGGATGGAAAGGGAGGGATTCCTGCAAATTCAAATATTCATAATGGAGGCAGTGCTGCTACTATTTATTTATGCCTTCCCTTTCCTTTAATTGGATTTTAGACAGCTTACAAGTCCTACCCCTGCTCTCAACTGTAGGATATATTATTGTCTCTCTCATGTGTCTCACTCCTCATTATCTCTTTCAGGAAATGCATCCCTATGGCGTGTTGTATATGTGGAAGAGGTGCAGTGGATTATTATTGAGGATATCTCAACCACTGGTCATATTAGAGATTGTGAGAATGAAGAAAAAGTGTTTGACAATATAATAAGGAATTAAAGGAGAATTTAGTAATTTTCTACCTGAATCTCCATCAGGTAAGACAGGGAAAAAAGGTGAATTGAAAACATTGTGATTTTTCATGTACAGATACAGAAACTCTTTTAAAGGTAAATTACCCTATTGAGCTGCTAAACACTCCACAAATGGTTTGAAAATAAACATTTTTTATTTCTTTATAAGTCTGAATTAGCTTAACAAAAAACATGTATGTGGCATAACAACACAATGGAGCTGCTCATATATCAGAAAGGCAAAAAAATATCCAGATGGCATGGCATTCATTACATATCAGTACCATTTATCTTTCCCAACAGTAGGAAATAAGATTTAGAGTAATTAAGCTTATATTCTAACATTTGGCCATGAATAGATACCTGGCTAAGTGGTGGTCACTTAGTACAGCCAGTCAACTGCCACCACCACTTAGATGGATAAATCGCCACTTATCCGGCTAAGTGGCACTGAATATTGGGGCCAATGGGCCATGGTGTACTGCTTGTACATGCACCATATGTAGAAAATGAGAAGCAGGTTTTCAATTCATGAGCCTAGTTCTTACTCTTCAGACTGGATGGAGCTATGAATGCTGTGGGTGCAGTGCTCTAAACCCATGAGGGAAGGGATTATCTGCCATCACTCAACAGAAACACCTAACGGATGACTAAGAGCACAATTGCGCTAAGTTCTATAAGGCAGTGTATCTCAACCTGGACCTCAAGCACTGCCACCACTGCATGCAAATGTATGTTCTGCACATTCACTGCAGATATTATGAAAGCTGAGTGGTCCAAAAGGACTGGCTTGAGAAATGTTGTCATAAGGAGCCATAGTCCATGTTTCTTGGTCAGGGGCAGCAGCTGCAATGATAGTACTACATGTAAGGATTTTAAAAATAGATGGATACTTGGTGCTTGCATATGAAAAGTCCTGGTGCCATATCTCTAGTAGGGGTATTTCCTGATTTTGCTGGAAGCGCTAAGGATCAGAATGAAGATACTGGACCAAAAATTTAAAAAAGAAATGAAGTCCAGAAGCATAATTTCTTTCCAAAGTGGCTGGGAGTCTTGATCCAGGATGTGACAGAAAATGTCCTTTCAATTTTTATTGTATTCTCTCAACCTAGCTTGATGGACTCTCTACCTGGGTAACATCAAGCTAGGTTGAGAGAACATTGCACAAATCTCATCTTTGGGTGAGTTTCCTCACTCCGAGTGTCATCAAATCTTCACAAGAGAGCACTGTTCTGTTTGTATGTCTCACTTTGAATGTCAAAGTGGCCCCTAACCCCCTTCACTAATACCTAAACCTCACCTCGAGTTACTAGGTAGGACTCCCATAGAGATATAAATACCTATCTAGTGTGAGAGTATCTGCAATGGGATACATGAGCTCCACCATATCCTGAAGAAAAAGGTCACATCCAAACCTGCAGGTGCTCCTCCTCCTTCCTGCCCATGCAGCCCCAGAAGAAAACATTGCCAGAGCCGCGCGGGCAGAAGAAGAGCAGTGCTTATGGCCACCGCAATTCTCCTCACAGCAGGCTGAGAAGAGGAGGAGGCCCAGTAGCAGGGCCACCACCGCAGATCCCACATTGCAGGTGGCCCGAGAAGATCAGGGACGCTGCAGAGCCCATTCTGCAGCAACCAGAGAAGAGGAGGCTGAGAGGCTGAGGGCCTGTAGAGTGTGCGTGTGTGTATGAGATGAGTTGAGAGACTGTGTGGGAGTGAGTACCTGAATGTTTACAAAGACAGCATGTGAGAGCCTCTGTGTGTGTGAGAGAGAGAGAAAGCATGTGAGAATGAGAACCTGACTGTGTGATTGAGGGAAGAAGATAGATGGAGAGAAAAGAAATAGAAAAAAAGACAATATAAAAGGAATTGGCAAATAAATAAGAAAGGGAAGGTGGATCAAAAAAGCTTGTGACCAACCAATTAAAAATTAAGATCAGACAGCAAAGGTAAAAAAAAATAAATTACTTTTTACTGATTGGCACATGTAATCTTTGGTAATGTGCAAGAGTAGCACTTTTTCTATGCGGATCTCACAATGTATGAGATCAGCATGGAGGAAGTAGAAACCCATGGGGCCTGCACAGAGGAGGCAGCAGAATGGGCTTCAGTGCCAGTAGCAGCAATCAGCACCTCCCCAATAGCCATACAGCAGCAGTGACAGTGGCAGCAGAGGAATGAGAGAGGATCCAAGGTTGCTGGCAAAAGAAAGAAAGGGGTTCTGCCTTTAGTGTGTGATTGTATGAATGGGAGTCTGCCTGGGGGTTTATGTGTGTGAATGCATGGGTGCCTGCCTGAGGGTGTGTCTGTGTATAAGAACAAATAAGATACACGTAGCCGCGCGTATCTTATAAAATCCGGGGTCGGCGCGCGCAAGGGGGTGCACATTTGTGCAATTTGCGCGCCGAGCCCTGCGCGCGCTGCCCGTTCCCTCCGAGGCCGCTCCGAAATCGAAGCGGCCTCGGAGGGAACTTTCTTTCTACCCCCGCACCTTCCCTTCCCTTCCCCTACCTAACCCACCCCCCCGGCCCTATCTAGACCCCCCCCCCACACACCTTTATCGGTGTGTGGGGGGGGGGCCACTGTGTTGGGGCACTCAGCCATGCCCCCGGACCGCCCACACACCCCCGGACACGCCCCTGATCCCTAACCGCGCCCCCTGGCCACACCCCCGACCACCCCTTTTTACAAGCCCCGGGACTTATGCGCGTCCCGGGGCTTTCGCGCGCCACCCAGCCTATGCAAAATAGGCTCAGCGCGCGCAGGGGGGGTTTAGGGTAGGTTTTCGGGGGTACACGCATATCTTACGCTCGTACCCCTTTGAAAATCTACCCCTAAATGCACAATATATACATTTAAAAATGTCAGATTATTTCTTACTGAGGTGTAGTAAAGATTCACATAAAATGTGCAAAATGTTGTACCTACAGAATCCCTAATGATTTAAATGGTCTCTAAGCTTATTTGAAGATTTTGCATGAATATTCCTGTTTGGCAAATGTAAAATTTTGCTTGTTAAAACAGAAAGTAGAGCACAACATTTTACAAACTTGCAAAATCACATTTGTAAAGATGTTTGTGGAATCATTCATCAGCCTCATCATTTATAAGCTATAAATTGGACAAGTATAAAAATGTAATACAGGTTGGCTATTGACTAATGAGAGTGGGAAATGGGATTTTTTATATATTAGGAAATGTTTATTGATTGTCAGGTCCTTATTCAGCTGCTGAATGACTGGAATAATTAGTCAGATAAACTTATCTTGATATTTTAGCAAGGATATTCAGCAGCATGGGAGTACCACTGAATATTAGGGATGTGCAAGGGTAAAAAATTAGTGTTTTGGTTCGTTTTCAGGAGGTTTTTTCCCCACGAATTTCAATTTGATTAATGTTTGTTTTGTTTCTGTTGTTTAAAAAAATAAATCAAACATTAAAAAACAAAACAACTAAGAAAGGAAACGAAACCATCCCTCTCACCTGGAAAAATGCTGAGGCGAGGACCCCCTTACCCACAGCCCCCACTTACCAAAACAAGTGGGGATCCACTGGCGAGGCCCAGGCCGAATTAAATATTTTTGGAAGAATAAACAACTTATTAATGCTTACTTGTTTCACTCCACTCATTAATCTATAGACCTCTATCAAATCTCCCTTCAGCAAACTATTCTCCAGGTTGAAGAGTCCTAACCTCTTTCGCTTTTCCTCATAGGGGAATCATTCCATACCCTTTATCATTATGGTTGCCCTTCTAAGTACCTTTTCTAATTCTTCTATACCTTTTTAAGATGTGGTGACCAGAACTGCACACAATACTGAAGATGAAGTCGTACCATGGAGTGATACAGAGGCATTATGATATTCTCTGTTTTATTCTCCATTTCTTTCCTAATAATCCCTAGCATTCTATTTGCTTTCTTGGCTGCTGCTGCAGCACATTGAGCAGAAGACTTCAACATATCATTAATGATGATGCCTAGATCATTTCCTGAATGGTGACTCCTAATGTAGAAACTTGCATTGTGTAGCTATAATTTGGGTAACTCTTTGAAAGAGTTCAAAGACTAGAGGACACACAATAAAGTTGTTAGTTGAAATATTTAAAATTGATCGGAGAAAGTATTTTTTTAGCAACACATAATTAAACTCTGGAATTCATTGCCAGAGGATGTGGTGAAAGCTATTACTGTAGCTGTGTTTAAAAAATGTTTGGACAAGTCCCTAGAGGAAAAGTCCATAAACCATTATTAAGGGTTCGAGTTGCAGAAATCTATCTATTGTTTGGGATCCTGCCAGGTACTTGTGACCTGAACTTGCCACTGTTGAAAACAGGATACTGGGCTTGATGGACCTTTGTTCTTACCCAGTATGGTAAATCTTATTACTTATATGTACTTATGTACCAATTCAGCTAACTTTGCTTGAAACATCCTGATATATGAATTCTCAGTATATTTCATTATAGAAACATTTGCGTGATTATGATTTCCAAAAATTTTAGTAAGCTTGAAAAATTGAGTTACATTACTATCTTTTGAAGGTTGTAGATTAAGAGCCCCCTCCTGACCCCCCCAAGGCTTGCCAATAATCCCTGGGGGTCCAGCGGGGGTCCGGGAGCGATTTCGTTGTCGGCTGCCAGTAATCAAAATGGCGCCGATAGCCTTTGCCCATACTATGTCACAGAGGCTTTCGGCGCCATTGGTCAGCTCCAGTCACATGACAGGAGCACAAGATGGCACCGATGGCCATGTGACAGGGGCTGACCAATGGCGCCGGTAGCCCCTGTGACATGGTAGTTCAGGCTATTCGGCACCATTTTGAGCATGCCTGGCAATAGCGCACAACATGGACACGAAGGATCAAATGGCACCCGGGACCCCGCTGGACCACCAGGGATGTTCGTAAGTCTTGGGGAGGGATCGGGATCAGGGGGGGTGTTGTATTATAGTTAATTTAAATGTTTGGGGTGGTTTTTAATTAAAAAAAAAAAAAAAGTGCCCCTCTCCCCATGCAAACCCGAAAAATGAAATTTCCCCAAAATTCGGGGAAAATTATTTTCGGGTTTCGGGGACTCCGAAACCACAACGAATTAGAAAATTTCGTGTAATTTCCTAATTCGTGCGATAAACGAACCACATCTCTAGTTTTAAGGTTCCTTGGATGCGTGCAGCCAAATCTCAAATAGCTATTAAAATCAGTGGGCTTCTGAAAGAGCATAGTTGTGAAGCTGTTAGTAGTTTTAGAGCAAGTCCAAAAAAGCTAACTGATACACGTGTATAGCCACTATAAACTTTAAATTTGGATCCAAATTGTTAAACCAATCCACGAACTGATTAAAGGAAGATAATGGCCTCTTCCACAAGATCAGCTATGTAGCACTTCCATATGAGCAACTGTAATTGAAATGGATGGTTGTTTCTCCATATAGCTTCAAAATGGCCCATATACAAGTTTGCAAGATCTGGAGCCATGGTGGCATCCATCACAGTCCCTTATCAAAAGCAGAAAAATTCTTAGCACAATCTCTAGTAAATGTGCCGAAAATCATGGTCAGAATACAATGCAGTTACTGTTGTTGCTCTAAAAATAAGGAAGCAACCTCAATGGCCCGATTTTGTGGAATTCTTGTATATAAGGATTCTACTTCTTGGGTGGCCAAATACATATCAGACATATCTTGGTGTATTTCTTCCCACTGTAGAATCATGTTCTGGGAGTTCTGCTCTTAAGATGGTGAGTAGAGATAAACAGTGCCATGATATGGTCCACAAAACATGAAAGAGGTTCCAAAAGTTGGCCTGGAGAGTTTACTACCCTTTTTGGAATATTGGGTAAAATATAGAACACTGGAACTTGAGAATTGGATTTTAAAAAAAAAATTGGCCTTTTAATTGTAAGGAAACCTGAAGCTACTGCAAAATCCACTTCTTCACCAAACATCTTCTGTAGCACAGGAGTGGGGGGTCTTCCAAAAGTGGTAAATAGTTGTTGTTATTTTTTTGCCACCTGATTAAAACTCTGCCACATAGGTGTTCTGATCCATCTTACTGATTCCTCTTCTTTAAAAGCCTTTAGAAGAATGTTAGTGCATTGTAATGAATGCTTTGATATACATTGCCTCTGATTTGTTTGGTTGATATTTTGAGCAAAGTTTGCACTTTTTGTTTAGAGTTACTTTAAAAGCATGCATTAAAGTTGAGGAAAGATATGCATTTTTTAAACTGAAAATATGTTACTTAAAAGCTTTTATTTCTTATGATTTAGATGAGTGGGGCAAACATTGGTGTTAATACGGATGGATTATTGCAATGCCTTATATGAAGGTTTACATAAAACCTTTAAGCATGTATTGCAACTTGAGCAAAATGCGAGGGATATTACTGGTGTTAAATGTAGGAAAAATATTACCCCTGTGCTGAAGGGACTAAATTGTCTCCCAGTCCAACAAAGGGTTCAATTTATGGTATCAGTAACAATTCATAAGATTTTATACAGTAATAATCCTTGTTTAAAAATGCTATTAAGTTGATATAATTCAAACACTTGCTTTACTCACAAGGGCAAAATCTTCTGGTTATCCCTTCCTTGTCTGATTTATTGTTCTTTATTTACTTAAATATTTTTTCTCAAGACCTTCAAAGTTCAGGGCAGGAGCAGTATATCAGGAAACATGATCTAGGGCTTTTTCATTTTTAGGGCAGACATTGTGGAATACATTGCCAAGGGAGCTGAGAGAAGAGTCTGCTTATTTACGTTGTAAAAATATGTGAAAGCTCTTTTATTTAAGCAGGTGTTTAGTTATTTGGCAAGCTAAGTATTTTATTTATTTTAACATTCACTTTTATACTAGTGATATGTTTATTGTATGTTATAAATTATATGTGATTTATTATGCGCATATTAAAAAGAATAAAAAAGATAAAGCATGTGTATAATTACAAATCCTGCCTCTGGGAATGACTCCATTCAATTCAGTTAAATTTTTGCGCAAACATGACATACAGATGTAAATTTACATACATATTGGGAGAGCAAGTTTGTGGAAGACCATTTCTGCATGGAAAGCACTGCTTTACCCACAGAAGTCCCTTTGAAAAATATCCTTCCTATATTAAAAAAAAAATGTTTCTAATAGGATTAAGAGATGACTATAATTTTCAGAAAGCAGCAGCTTCTTAGACTTAGACATGTAGGTAGTACTTTCCTAAAGCCATTTTGCTGATGGCCCCGTGAAAGCAATACCAAGGTCCAGCAAGCCCAGCATTCTGTCACTGACAGTGGCCATTTCAAGGTATAAGTGTTTGACAGATTGACAATAGTTGAGCTATTTCTTGTACCTCTCTCCTGATTTCTCCTAGCAGTGTTTCCCAATGACTCTATCCCTTTGCTGCTGTCACTCACCAACCACTTTTTTAAACTCTGATGCTAGAGACAGCTTATCACTGGTAAACAAATTTCTGGGAACATTTTGTTTCCTCCACAACCTTTGGTGAAACAAGTAAATTTTAACAAGCTGAACACAAATATGCATTTATTATGTCTATATCACGTACTGTTTGCCAGAAAAGTGCGATATACATTAAGCATTGTTACCTGTCTGTAGTGGCAAAAGCTATAATGGCAATGTTGGCACCAGAAAACAAAACAAAAAATGTTTTGCCACAGATTTTCGTTTGTAATCACTGTCCGATGCTTCGCAGATGAGAGTCCAACAATAGTCACCCAGCATGGAGGGGTTCCACTTGCCTTGATACCATTTCTCCATTTTTGACAATGTCTTGATGAAACCTTTCACCATGCTTGTCACTCACAGCGCCAAGGTTGTCTGGGAAGAAGTTCAAGTGGGAATGAGGAAAATGTATCTTCAATGACATGTTGCACTTCATCAATTTGTATGCCTGAAGCAGATTTTCAACCTGTTCAACATTGTCTGCTGCCTTATAGTTGCCTAGAAAGTTAGAAACGAAATTCTTGAAGGCTGTCCAAGCAACATGTTCTGTACCTTGCAGAAGACCATCAAAGTGGCTGTCCTTCATCACAGCTCGGATTTGTGGGCCAACGAAAACACCTTCTTTTATCTTGGTGTCACTTATGCATGGAAACATTTGCCGCAAATAATCAAAGGCTTTACTTTGCTTGTTCATTGCCTTAATGAAGTTTTTCATCAGCCCAAGTTTGATGTGCAAAGGTGGAAGAAATATCTTACTTGGATCCACCAGTGGGTCATGCGCAACATTCTTCTGCCCTGGAACCAACTTCTTGTGGAGAGGCCAGACTTTTCTGACATAATGTGAATCTCTTGCTCGACTGTCCCACTCACAAAGGAAGCAATAATACTTGGTGTAACAAAGCTGCAGACCTAGTAGAATTGCAACTACCTTGAGATCACCACACAAATTCCAGTTGTACCTCGAGTACAACTGGTTCAACAGTAGCTGCATTTTCTCATACATTTCTTTCATATAAATGGCATGTCCGATAGGTATTGATGGGTAGATATTGCCATTGTGCAGCAAAACAGCCTTCAAACTTAAGATTGATGAATCAATAAACAGTCGCCATTCTGTTATGTCGTAGTCACATCCGAGAGCACAAAACAATCCATTGATGTCACAGCAAAAAGTCAGACTATCTACTTGGTTGAAATATTTTGTCAAATCTTCATGATGGCTGCAAAAACTGAAATTTTTGTATCAGATGACAAAAGATTCCATCCTTGCAACCTTGACCCAAGCAGCTCCGCCTGAGATCTTCGGTAAAGCCAAATCTCTGACCAGATCATTCAGCTCTGACTGAGATATTAAATGAGGATTGCTGGATGTTGATGGCACAAAGTCAGGATCAGCCGCAGCTTCTATCTGCGATGGCTCGCCATCATCGCCTACCTCCTCATCCTCATCATCAAAAGTTCACACCTCTGACGGTTTTGGAACAGGAAGACTGTTGTCATGCGGCACTGGTCTCATTGCCGATGCAAGGTTAGAGTACTCAATAAACTTCCTGTTCTTTGATGAGTATCCTGACATACTTGTCATGCAGAATTAAGACAGTTTATGATCTTTCTGTTCCCTCCATATCATTGGGATGGCAAACGGCATGGATGGTCGCACACCTTTCAGTCAAGCTCGCAGGCTACTGCCGCAAGATGCGCAACATATATGAGGAGCCCATGCTCTGTCCTGGTCACCAATTTTGCACCCAAAGTATAACTCGTATGCCTTCTTAATGAGTGCAGCCATATTCCTTTTCTGTGCTTTCAGAGTAAACTTACGGCTATTACGACATTGGAGCAACATTTAATAAAGAATATGAAATTAAATCCACAAGCTTTAAACTCAACAGTTTTAGTAATACGATTCACTCATTCACACAGACGTTGCATAGTAGACTACTCATTGCTGCTGCTGCTTATATAAGGCTGCGTCATCATGGAAACAAGTTGGAATCTTGCAGCCGAGCTGGGGCTTGCCTGAGCAAGTTCTGGCATGATCAGGCAGAGTTTCTTGGTGTATTTTAAAAAATGTTAGTCTCTGTTACATGTTACATTGCTTATGGCCATCAAAAATATGACATGAATTTTAAAAATCACAAAAACTACTGTCCAGCAAGAAAATATATATACGCGTGATTATGTTTTAAAATTTCACAATTATTGTAACACAAAATTGTCTGTTTCTCAAAAACCTTACGTGATGTACAAATTTTGAAGTATTATCTGTGATCAGCATCAAAAAATCTATTTGGAACACCAAAAAGCTTGAAGGAAACAAAAACTTTGTTTACCAGTAACCAGAGGAGGGAGACTAAGGAGGCTTCCTCTATGTGAGTATCCCTGCATGAGTACGAAGTGACAAAATTGTTTTATGTGATTTATATTTTATATATGCTGTCACATGAGGTTAGTTCATAACCTGAACCTTTTGTCTTGAGAAATGTTTTGGGTTTTTTTATTATTGTTATTAGGGATGTGTAGGAGAAAAAAATTTGTTTTCATTTTCAGTTCATTTTCAGGAGGTTGTTTCCATGAATTTCGGTTGTTGGATTGTTTGATTTGTTTTCATTCATGAGACAAAAAAAATCAAACAATTAAAAAGATGGACAGAAAACAAAAACAAGGCCTCTCCAGGCCTCCCACTTGGTCATCCGAAAGAATGCTGGGGCTGGGATCTCCCTCAGCCCCCACTTACCCAGTCCAGTAGGGATCTGCCAGCTTTGGTCTAGGTGTAGGTTGAGGGCGCAATAGGTTGCTGCATCACCGGCATGATCTGGAGGCCAGATCCCAATGCCAGGGCCTTGGCTAGTAGGCCTGGTCCTGACACCTGGGCCTCAGCTCAGGGTCACGCCCAGGCCTCAGAGCCTCTTCTTCGTTCTCTTCATTCTTCATCACTTGCAAGCCAAATGATGTTATCTGCTGGGGTCATGCCAAAATTAATTAACTCCGGCGCATCCCCAGCAGATAAAGTCATTTGGCTTACAAGTACCAAAGAATGAAGAAAGAAGAAGACAAAGAAGAAGGCTCCGTAGATTGGACTATACCCTGTGTCAAGGTCCAGCATCGGAACCTGGCCTCCTGGGCTAGGCTCTGATATCGGGACCTGGCATCTGAGGTGGGTTGCGGCATTGCGTCTGGTTCTGGGCCAGCATTGGACCTGGCCTACAGGCCAGGTAGCAGCATCAGGCCTAGTTCCAGGCTGAGGCCCTGGTATTGGGACCAGCCTCTGGGCCAGGTCACAGCATCGGGTCTGGGTCCTTGCCGAAGCCCTGGCATCGGGACCCAGCCTCTGGGTCAGTTCATGGCATCGAGCCTAGGTCCAGGCCTCAGCATCAGGACCCAAACTTTGAGTTGGATCTTGGCATCGGGTTTGGGTCTGAGCCTAGGCCCCAGCATCAGAACCTGGCCTTTGTTGGATACCTGATGGATAATATAACGGGGTTTTTTGTTAATTTTTGGGGGTCTCGGCCAAGGACCTGGCTTGGCCCATGCCTCTGTTGAGAACCTGTAAGGTACACTACAACGAGGGCACTATTAAACTACCAGTTCTCTTAACCAAGTAGTTACATCACAAATAAGAGAACTCAGAAACTTTCTCAAATTATGTCAATGTGTCAATATTCCATATTTATTCACAAAACATATATTTCTTAAAAGATCCTATCTAGACAATAATTACTCTCTAGCACACTCATCCTTTCACCCACGTATCATGCACACACATAAAACCAACATATTATACCGTGAATTCCATCCCCATAAATATAGTTACAATTCAGATAACAATGTAACATAGATTTTCCAATATTGTATAAATTTGATATAATATATATTATGTAGCATTGCATTGATTTACAATATCTCTGTTTTCATTTACTTATGTCACCACATCTAGGCTTTTCTTTGAGTTCTCTCAATCACAGCGACATCGTCCATGGGACCTATCCGACAAGGTCTCCTTGTTTCGCCCACTCATCTGGGCTTCATCAGGGATTTTATCGTCACCAATGCCTCTAATTCATTCTCTGCACAACATGGAATCATTATTCATCACTTAACAGACATTAGTCTCCGTAACTATATTCAAGTATACTTTCATCCGTGAGATTTCCAAAACGTAAGTCAACGCAACTTCACAAGTATAACTTCGCTAAATCTGGAAGCGAACCATTTTCCTCCGGAACTGATGGCATCACGTCCAACGGCATCATGCCGTTGGACGTGATGCCATCAGTTCCGGAGGAAAATGGTTCGCTTCCAGATTTAGCGAAGTTATACTTGTGAAGTTGCGTTGACTTACGTTTTGGAAATCTCACGGATGAAAGTATACTTGAATATAGTTACGGAGACTAATGTCTGTTAAGTGATGAATAATGATTCCATGTTGTGCAGAGAATGAATTAGAGGCATTGGTGACGATAAAATCCCTGATGAAGCCCAGATGAGTGGGCGAAACAAGGAGACCTTGTCGGATAGGTCCCATGGACGATGTCGCTGTGATTGAGAGAACTCAAAGAAAAGCCTAGATGTGGTGACATAAGTAAATGAAAACAGAGATATTGTAAATCAATGCAATGCTACATAATATATATTATATCAAATTTATACAATATTGGAAAATCTATGTTACATTGTTATCTGAATTGTAACTATATTTATGGGGATGGAATTCACGGTATAATATGTTGGTTTTATGTGTGTGCATGATACGTGGGTGAAAGGATGAGTGTGCTAGAGAGTAATTATTGTCTAGATAGGATCTTTTAAGAAATATATGTTTTGTGAATAAATATGGAATATTGACACATTGACATAATTTGAGAAAGTTTCTGAGTTCTCTTATCTGTTGAGAACCTGGCATTGTGCTCAGACCTAGGCCATGGCCTCTGCTTTGGGCCTCAGCCTGTGCCTTAGGTAAGGCCATGGCTTTGGGCATAGACCTAGGCCAAAATCATTGGTTTAAAACGAAATGAACGATTAAGATTTGTTTTATTCGGGGGGCCCCGATTTGTTTTGTGGCCCCCTTCCCCCCAAATGAAATGATTTAGCCTTATTTGTAGCATTTTGCAGTCTGTTTTAAACAAATGGACATCCCTAATTGTTATTCTGCTAATATGTTTTGTTCTAACATCTGTGGAAGCTAGTATTATTCAAGGTATATTAGGGTATGGTTGATATGACATAAATAGAGCCATTACACTTAAAAGTTTATTTATTTATTTAAGATTTGTTTATATACCGCATAAACCAAAAATATTGTACTATGCTGTTTACAAGAGAAATATACATCATCAAATCATTCAAACAACAATATAAGGAAAACATAAAAAACTAAGAAAAAAATAGATAAATCATAGTAAAATATATATTTCCATAGTAATCACAATAACTCACAAAATATCAGCTGATACATTAAACATTACCAAAGATTTCAGAAAAAAGTTTTAAGCTGCTTACAATATACCTTAATATCTGAGATACAATGTAGATCCTTAGGTAAAAGATTCCATAAAATTGGGCCTATAATAGAAAGGCCTGTGAGTGTGTTCTTACTAAACTAAAGCTGTGGAAGACAGAACCCCTGAGTTAACTGTTCATACAGTACAAGAATACGATTTGGTGATTTTGAGAAGCAGTCAAGATTACTCAATCAGGTTTGAGTAATCTTGCTATTTACCAAATTAATTAATGCTAGATCTGTCTAAAACAGTGGTTCTCAACCTTTTTTTATCCGGGACACACCTGACAGATGGTTCTCACATGTGTGACACACTGAACATGTGACCATCATGGGGCTAAATGTAAACATGCACTCTGCATCCACAGGAATCCCCTCAACCCCCAACAAAGAGTGGTGAGCAGATCTAGGGCATTACCCTGTACAACTCGCCATACAAAAAAGATATTCTGGTTCTGATGACATCTCAGTAAAAGCAAAACAAACTCCCTTTACTACCAGGCACAATAGCCTTCCTTATGAAAAGACAGTAATTTACCACCAATGCATATCCTATTGAGAAAAACACAACAAATAAGATTGATACAAATGCCTACATGCTAGTAAAATACCTCACCTTGGTCACACACCCAGAACTGACCTTCACCAAGTACAGAAAAAACACAAATTATAAATATGGAGACCAAAACTGGAATGGAAAACCAAAAAAGCCACTCTGCATTCAGTGCGAACCTGGAGAAATGGAAAGAGAAATATAGCACCTAATATAGTCCCAGGATCTGCAATAATGCACACAAACTAACCCACACAAAGTTACACCTGTATTATGGAACAGGGATGTGCAGAGCAAAATTTTATGTTCATATTTCTTATGTCCGAAAGGGGGTCCCACTTGCGGCCAATATGGACATAAAAAAAATCCAATGAGTTGGGTATATGTACATATGTGCAAAAAAAAAATTTAAACCCCCTCACCCTCCTTAATCCCCCCCCCAGACTTACCACAACTCCCTGGTGATCGAGCGAGGAGTGAGGACGTCATTTCTGCAATCCTTGGCGAGAAGCATGTGACGTCGGCGGCACGTCGAGTGACGCGGCGTCACGTGATTCCCGGCGAGTTCGCGCCGGATGGCTCGTTCGGCCCAAAAAGAACTTTTGGCCAGCTCGGGGGGGCCTCCTGACCCCCTCAAGCTGGCCAAAAGTTCTTTTTGGGCCGAACGAGCCGTCCGGCGCGAACTTGCCGGGAATCACGTGACGTCGGCGTCACGTGATTCCCGGCGAGTTCGCGCCGGACGGCTCGTTCGGCCCAAAAAGAACTTTTGGCCAGCTCGGGGGGGCCTCCTGACCCCCTCAAGCTGGCCAAAAGTTCTTTTTGGGCCGAACGAGCCGTCCGGCGCGAACTTGCCGGGAATCACGTGACGTCGGCGTCACGTGATTCCCGGCGAGTTCGCGCCGGACGGCTCGTTCGGCCCAAAAAGAACTTTTGGCCAGCTTGGGGGGGCCTCCTGACCCCCCCAAGCTGGCCAAAAGTTCTTTTTGGGCCGAACGAGCCGTCCGGCGCGAAACTCGCCGGGAATCACGTGACGCCGGCGTCACTCGACGTGCCGCCGACGTCACATGCTTCTCGCCAAGGATTGCAGAAATGGCGTCCTCACTCCTCGCTCCATCACCAGGGAGTTGTGGTAAGTCGGGGGGGGGGGGGATTAAGGAGGGTGAGGGGGTTTATATTTTTATTTTGGCTCAACAATCGCGATTCCCCACATATCGAACATATCTATGTTCGATATGTGGGAAATCCGATCGTTTATGTCGAATCAATTTTTTAAGTTAAAAAAAAATATGAGTTGCGTTTTACTAATGCGGTCAATCCGAATGCACACCCCTATTATGGAAGACACTCAAACAGTAACAACCCTATCTAACTGTTGTGTCGGAGGTGGACTCTTGGGCCGAGGTGGGGTTGACGCATCCTGTAGATGAGGACCTATGGGTCCCCACCATTGGCAGATGGAGTGGGCTGAAGGTAGAGGCCAGTGGAGCTTCACTTATACTAGCCCTCGTTCCCCACGGGTTGAGCCTTTGGGTGCTGGGGCCGGCAGGACTTAGGTGGGCCTCGAGGTTGGTTCACAAGAGATTCAGTCCAGAGACAGCAGACAATAGGTGGTGTAGTCCTACCCTGGACTGGGTATGTACTGGAACTCGGGCGCCAATGGAACAAAGATTGGCTGGAGGTGCTCGAGCAAAGGTAGGCTGAAGCCTAAGAAGTCCATGTCGAGGGAGTAGGCTAGAAGAGGCGTCAATGACAGGCTTGGATCAGGGCCGGCAGCAAAACGGAGGTCGTGGCAAGCGATGCTGAGTTCTGATCACGGAGAAGTCAATAGCGTAGTCAATCAAGGCAATGGTCTGATCACAGAGAAGACAATAGCGTAGTCAATCAGGCGATGGTCTGATCTTGGAGAAGTCAATAGCATAGTCAGGTGTAGCAGAGGTCTGGGTCTGGAGATAGGCAGTAGCATAGTCAGGCGTAGAAGAGGTCTGGGTCTGGAGATAGGCAGCAACGTAGTCAGGCGTAGCAGAGTCGATATCCGTAGTCAGTCCAAAACATAGACAGGGCAGGAATGAAGAAAACAGGAACCGGGAACAATGAAGGTCAGGAATAAAGAGTAGAGAGGATTCTCTAGCAGCAACGAGTACTCGAGTAGCGAGGAGACCTGTTGCAAAGGCAACTCTATGGAGCGAGGTCTGAGCTTAAATACACTAGAGAGTTTGACGTCATCATCCGGGGCCGCAGCCAGGTTCCTGCCGCAGGCCCTTCATAGGATCAGCGATGCGCATGCACACGCCTAGGGAGGGGCGCAGCGCAGGTAGTGGCGTCTCTCCGTGGGCCTTTTCACCGCTACGGGGATGGGCTCCCGTGGCAGCCTTGCTTGGTCAGGGTCGGGTTTTCTTCTTCATCACCATGGGGATGAGCTCCTGTGGCGGCCTTGCTTCGTTGGGGTCATGCTTTCCTCTTCGCCACCACGGGGATGGGCTCCCGTGATGGCCTTGCTTCGTCGGGGTCAGGTTTTCCTCTTCGTCACCATGGGGATGGGCTCCCCTGGCAGCCTTGCTTGGTCAGGGTCATGTTTTCCTCTTCGTCACCACGGGGATGGACTCCCATGGTGGCCTTGCTTCATTGGGGTTGGGTTTTTTTCTTCACTGCCACAGGGAAGGGCTCCTATGGCGGCCTTGCTTCGCAAGGGTTCGACACTGCCATTCCTCCCACCCCACCCCCGGGCGATGTGATGCCTACCTCACCGGCTAACCAAAGGCTTCCTTCCTTCTTCCTACTCCCACTGGCAGGTAGAAGGGAGGAGGCTTCCGATTGGCCTGTGCGGGGGCAGGCAGAATGAAGGAAGCTTCACATTGGGCAATGGGGGTAGGAAGAAAGAAGACTTCCAATTGGCCCATGGAGTCTGGAAAAAGGGAGAAGGAAAGTACAACAGGGCAGTGGGACACCGTAAGCCGCGACACACGTGCCGGTGTTTGATGACATACCGGTTGAGAAGCGCTGGTCTAAAACATAGTCCCAATTATTTTTGTTTACTATTCCTTGATTGATGTTCCCTGTATGACTGAATCATGTCTTCTTGATTCAGATACATTTTTTGGTGGAAATAAACCAGTTATGCCCCTTCTATTTATGCAGTTAAACACCAGTCAAAGAAAGGAAAAGGGAGATGGTGTTTGATTATTTTAAAAAATATGTTGGCATTATCCTGAGTATAGATGACAGTTTTCTATGGCTGTGAGACTGTTTTATTAACATCAAAGTTGTGGGGGGCTTTGGTGTGGTCTAATGCCTTCCAAATCCTTCTAATGGTAACCTTATTGATTTATTTTAGGCACTGTAAGAAGGGCAAAGTAGCACCAATAGCAAAATGAACACCCCAAGCCACCATGAGTATTTATTTTATTTATTTATTAGTTAAAAGTTTTTTATATTCTTTCCTACCCGGTCTTGTACAGTACCTGAATGTGATTTGCTTTGAAGTGGCTGAAAGACAGAATATAAATCTAAATAAAGAAAATAAAGAAATGGTTTAGGGCAGATCACACTGTTTTACATTCAACAATAAAACCAAAGACAAACACACTTAGTAGCACCTTAAATTTAAGCTAGCAGTTTAAGTTTCTGAGCAATTCATGAGATGGACCCTAAATATTTGACAACTAATTCAGACCTATGCCCTTGTCAAAAGTTTAAGATATGAGAATAAAATGACTATTTGTTCCAACTGTACGTTAGATTCACTTGAGCAATACCAGATCGCAATATTTTTCAAATGCAGGTTCAACTGTGGAATTCTTTATCTTTAGATCTGTGCCTGGAATTCTATTATCTTTCAAGAAAAGGTTAAAAACTTCCCATAAAGGAAGTTGAAAAGAACTTTGAAGACAGCAGGATCAGAGACAAAACAGCCAACGGCATCAAGAATAGCTCAGAGCAGCAGGAGTACTGGAATTAAAATCTTCAAACCATAAATGCAGAGTAAAGCATCAAGAAGAGTAACATCAGCACTCCAAGACTTACAGAGGTAGATATTGAAAGTTTAAATGGTTAAGTAACTTATCGGGTTGGGTCGTTCCTGATGCTGTTCAAATTCTGCAATGATAAGTGTCTTGTCTCTGACTATTAATGTTCACAAAACAAAATAAACTCTAAAAAATTGATAAAATCAAGTGTGGAAACTGATGATTGTAACAATGCAATATAGTCTTATGCCATACATTTGACGGTTAAGCAAAGAATATAAACTAACGCTGCAAACCTAGCAGAGTAAGAGCATGCGCGGTAGAGCTGCTCTCTACTGCGCATTTGTGGGCTGTCAGTCAGAGCCCATTTATATGGTAGATAGCCGTTAAGCCTGTAACAACGGGCTACATTAAAAAAAATGTTTTAGTCAATTTCCTTCCCTCACATTCTCCCTTCTACCTCTATTCTCCCTCTCACCTCCCCCTACTCTCTCCTCCCCACTCCCCCCACTCTCCCCTCCCCCTCCCCCTCCCCTCCTCCCCTCACTCTTTCCTCCCCTCACTCTCTCCTCCCCATTCCCCCCCCTCTCCCCTCCCCTCCCCTCCTCCCCTCACTCTCTCCTCCCCCCTCAGTCACTCCTCTCCTCCCCTCACTCTCTCCCCTCCTCCCGTCACTCTCTCCTCCCCTCACTCTCTCCTCCCCCTCAGTCACTCCCCTCCCACTCCCCCTCACTCTCCTTCCCCATCCCCTCAGTCACTCCCCTCCCCTCCCCCTCCCCACTCTCTCTCCTCCCCCTCAGTCACTCCCCCCTTCCCTCCGTCACTCTCCCCCTCCCCTCCCCTCCCCTCAGTCACTCCCTCTCTCTCAATCCCCTCCCCTCTCAGCTCATCCACAACCCGGGGGGTCCCTCCCTCGCGCGCACTGCCGCCGCCGCTACTGCTCCTCGCCGCCGCTGCCGCTACTGCTCTTCCCCATGCCATTTTTGTTAAGAGGCACGCTCTGACCGACGTGCTCGCCCACGCATGCACGGTCGAGCTGCTCTCTACTTCGCATTTGCTTGCCGTCAGTCACAGCCCATTTATATGGTAGATGGTAGTAATAGTTATCAGCTAGTGGGTATGATGTTTTCTTAATTGAAGAAGTAAGTAACTTATCCGGCAAAGCTACATGGATATTAATTTACATGGTACAGTGGCATGGCTATACCGCTAAATAGGGATGTGAATCGTTTTTCAACGATTAAAATTATCGTCCGATAATGTTTATATCGTCTTAAATCGTTATAGAACACGATACAATAGAAATTCTAACGATTTATCGTTAAAAATCGTTAAATCGTGTTAGTGCGCACTAACTGAAAATGATACAAATAAACACTTTCCAGGTCACTGAAGGTCAGTTAGGAATGAATATGTGTTCCTATTGGCTGGCTGCCCTCTTATCTATTGATGTTACCAAGGTTACCACTGAGGTGATGGTTGGGGGGATGGGAAATGGAACTGGAAACTAACGAACACCAACAGAAAATGAAACAAAGTGTTCACACTTCCCAGGTCAGTAAAGGTCACTTAGGAATGAATATGTATGTATGTATTCCTATTGGCTGGCTGTGCTCTTATCTATTGATGTTACCAATATGGTTGGGGGGATGTGAAATGGAAACAGTTGGAAGCTTGACAAAAAAAGTAATGTAATGATCAGCACTCACGTGACTAGAACTTGTTTGTTTATTATTTTTGTTAGCAGGCACCTGAAATCCTAGTGCATGTTGAATTTGCCAATCACTGTGCATTTTAGAAAGGTGGTCCTGGCTGGAACTGTACACAGTTCAAATATATGTAATTGATTGTTGGTAAGTGTATTTTTTAAGTAGCCACACTGGCACCAGTATGTTTACTTTTCCTCCTACTTAACTCACTAGCTCAGCTTTGTAAGAAGGGCTTCTCTGCTTGTGTGTTGTTTTTGTTTGGTGTGAGGAGAGCAGAAACATCAGATCTTTATTCAATCTACTACAGTCATCTCTTACAGTGCCCTATCCCTATTAATACCAGGAGTGTTGTGATCTTCCTGCACACAGTGCCCTAACCCTGATACCAGTCTGAGACAGCTCCCTCCCTGCATTACTAGTGAGAGGCTGGCTTCACAGACAGGGGGGAGCTGCCTGACCCTCACTCCTGACTTCCCCCATGTCCCAGCTAGTGAATGGTGTGTGGGTGAGGGGGTGGGGGAGGATGGTGAAGTCTGAGACAGCTCCCTCCCTGCATTACTAGTGAGAGGCTGGCTTCACAGACAGGGGGGGAGCTGCCTGACCCTCACTCCTGACTTCCCCCATGTCCCAGCTAGTGAATGGTGTGTGGGTGAGGGGGGGGGGGGAGGATGGGGAAGTCTGAGACAGCTCCCTCCCTGCATTACTAGTGAGAGGCTGGCTTCACAGACAGGGGGGAGCTGCCTGACCCTCACTCCTGACTTCCCCCATGTCCCAGCTAGTGAATGGTGTGTGGGTGAGGGGGGGGGGGGGGAGGATGGTGAAGTCTGAGACAGCTCCCTCCCTGCATTACTAGTGAGAGGCTGGCTTCACAGACAGGGGGGAGCTGCCTGACCCTCACTCCTGACTTCCCCCATGTCCCAGCTAGTGAATGGTGTGTGGGTGAGGGGGGGGGGGGGGGTGGATGGTGAAGTCTGAGACAGCTCCCTCCCTGCATTACTAGTGAGAGGCTGGCTTCACAGACAGGGGGGAGCTGCCTGACCCTCACTCCTGACTTCCCCCATGTCCCAGCTAGTGAATGGTGTGTGGGTGAGGGGGGGGGGGGAGGATGGTGAAGTCTGAGACAGCTCCCTCCCTGCATTACTAGTGAGAGGCTGGCTTCACAGACAGGGGGGAGCTGCCTGACCCTCACTCCTCCGGGGTATTGTGATCTTCCTGCACACAGTGCCCTATCCCTGATACCAGGGGTGTTGTGATCTTCCTGCATGCAGTGCCCTATCCCTATTAATACCAGGAGTGTTGTGATCTTCCTGCATGCAGTGCCCTATCCCTATTAATACCGGGAGTGTTGTGATCTTCCTGCATGCAGTGCCCTATCCCTGATACCGGGATGTGTGCAAGAAGATCACAACACCCCCGGTATCAGGAATAGGGCACTGCATGCAGGAAGATCACAACACCCCCAGTATCAGGAATAGGGCACTGTGTGCAGGAAGATCACAACACCCCTGGTATTAGGGATAGGGCACTGTGTGCAGGAAGATCACAACACTCCTGGTATTAATAGGGATAGGGCACTGTGTGCAGGAAGATCACAATACCCCTGGTATCAGGGTTAGGGCACAAGTTCTAGTCACATTGACTGATCACATTACTTGTTTTGTCAAGCTACCAACTGTTTCCATTTCCCATCCCCCATATACTGTCAGTAGGAAACTTGGTAACATGAATAAATAAGAGGGCAGCCAATAGGAATACATATTCATTCCTAAACTGACCTTAACTGACCTGAAAAGTGTCAAATTGTATCATTTTCAGTTAGTGCGCACTAACTCGAGTTAGTGCGCACTAATCGGAAAAAACGATTTTTAACGATTTTTTAACTAAAAAATCGTGCCTAAGACGATTTTCTTGCCCTGCCACACGATTTCTATCGTTAAGACGATATGGAAAATGATTCACATCCCTACCGCTAAATATCCGCATAGAAGTCATTACTTAACCGGATAAGTTGTACCTATCTAAGTTTAGACTTGCTATTGAGCAGGCCTAACTTAGACGGACAATTTATCTGGCTAAGTGTAAATATTGTTACTCAGCCAGATAGGTTATCTGGCTAAGTAGTGCCATCCCGATTTGCCCACTGCTTGCCCACAAAGTTCTCCAGTTAAGAGATAGCCAGACAAGTGATCCGCTGAGCTTAAGCGGATATTTAGCGGCTTCTAGGAGTGTGCATTCATTTGCAACGTATTGGTAATCTGCAATATATAGGGTCATATTTGTTGTATTCATGGGGAAGCGAAACGTATCGCGATTCCCCACGAATACAACGAATCTTCACCTAATTATTCGGCCGTCTAAAAGAGTGAATTTAAACAAAACTCCCAACCTCCTGACCGCCCCAAGACTTACCAAAGCTCCCTGGTGGTCCAGCGGGGGGTCCAGGAGCCATCTCCTGCACTCACGCCGTCGGCTGCTGGTATTCAAAATGGCGCCGATAGCCTTTGACCTTACTATATCACAGGGGCTACCGGTGCCATTGGTCAGCAC
Organism: Rhinatrema bivittatum; assembly: GCF_901001135.1. Lineage (NCBI taxonomy): Eukaryota > Metazoa > Chordata > Amphibia > Gymnophiona > Rhinatrematidae > Rhinatrema > Rhinatrema bivittatum. Next base: position 111,987,794 of record NC_042619.1, read on the forward strand.
TTTGCCCTTACTATGTCACAGGGGCTATCAGTGCCATTGGTCAGCCCCTGTCACATGGTAGGAGCACAAGATGGTGCTGGCCGTCCATTGCTCCTAACATGTGACAGGGGCTGACCAATGGCACCGGTAGCTCCTATAACATAGTAAGGTCAGCTATTGGCACCATTTTGAATACCGACAGCCGACGGCGTGAGTGCAGGAGATGGCTCCCGGACCCCCTGCTGGACTAGCAGGGAGTTTTGGTAAGTCTTGGGGGGGTCAGGAAGGTGGGGGTTCTAGTTAATTAAATTTTAGCTGGGAAACTAATAAGAATGAAGTTAGCATGTGGCACATTTAAAACTAATCGGAGAAAATTCTTTTTCACTAAACGCACAATTAAAGTCTGGAATTTGTTGCCAGAGGATGTGGTTAGTGCAGTTAGTGTAGCTATGTTTAAAAAAGGATTGGATAAGTTCTTGGAGGAGAAGTCCATTACCTGCTATTAATTAAGTTGACTTAGAAAATAGCCACTGCTATTACTAGCAACGGTAGCATGGAATAGACTTAGTTTTTGGGTACTTGCCAGGTACTTGTAGCCTGGATTGGCCACTGTTGGAAACAGGATGCTGGGCTTGATGGACCCTTGGTCTCACCCAGTATGGCATGTTCTTATGTTCTTAATCCCCAAGGCATCAAAAGAGGGACAAGTCATAACAACCAAGGTAGTAACTCCCAGAGCATATAAAAGGTACAACAAGCATTGGATTGGCATGGCAAGATCAATAGTCAGTAAGTACCATAAGGGAATTTGAAAAGAACTTTGAAGGTGCAGGAGCAGAGGTAGAAACTCCCAAATAGCATGAAGACAAGCTCAAAGCAGCAGGACCATATGTTAAAAACCCAAACCAAAGATGCAGAGCAATGCAGCAAGAAGATGGCATCAACACTTCAAGCAGAGACAGATTTAGCAGTTTGCCACGCCTAGGCACTGTTGCTGCTGTTGTGACCCCTCTTCTATCTCCATCCAGCAACTCCCAGGTAAGATTAGCCAACAGGGAGCAGGAGGTGTAAGGCACAGTCCCACAGTTTGCTGTGGCAGGTCAGGCATAATCTGGGGCAAAAACTGGAAAAATCTAAAGCACATTGGCAAATATTGTCATCTTTCATATTATATAAATTAAGTATTTTTCAAACCTTGCTTGTATCGGTATAATTTATTATTTTATTGGGTGAGGAAAAGAGATCTTAAGTATCAGGACAGGGATGAGCAAACGAGAAAGGGAGGGTAAGAGGACCAGGGATGGGGAAGAATGGGGTAAGGAGAAGGTGGAAAAACTGGGGATAAGGAGGAAGGAGAATGAGAAGAAAAGAGGACTGAGGATGGGGGAGGAGAGGTAGAAAGGACTGGGGATGGGGAGGATGGGATATAGAAGGTAGAGGAAAGGGGAAAGTCAGGAATCTGAGAAGGGAGGAAAAGAGGGAAATAAATTGAGGTTCTGGGAAGGGGAAAGCGAGTATGAAATTTGGGGCTGGGTTCCAGGATCTGGAGAGAAGGGAGAAGAAAGAAGGGAGGTTCCAGGATCTGAGGAATAGAAACTGAGATCAAGGGAGAGAGAACCTGAACTGAAGTGGGTGGGGGAGGGGGAAGGAGAGGAGGGAGATATCCCTAGTCCTGCTCCCCCTTTACAACTCCTCTCTAACCTCTCAATCTGGCACACACACGTGCCAGCATCTATCCCTTCTCTCTCACACCCAAACATTGCTCCCTTCCTCCCATCTGGCCCACTCTCATTCCTCAGCCTCTCTTCTCACCTTGGTGATCCCCATTCAGCCCCTCCTAATCTTATCAAAATGATCTCTCTTTGCTCTCTGTGCTCCAGGCTCACCCCACTCCCATTTTTGTTTCTGCACGCTGCCTGGGAAGGGCTGGATCAGGAAGCAGAGGGCTATTCTCTCTGCTGAGTGAGATTCAGCACAGCTGGCTGGCAATAAATCTTCAGCCAGCCTGCTGCCCCTCCGCCCCCCCCCCCCCCCTGATTTTTGCCACCCTAGGCACAGGCCTAGAGTGCCTATTGACAAATCCAGGCCTGATCTCAAGACTCTGTGAGGTGAGCAGCCCAGAGACATGAACAGGCCGCAGCATTAAACAAAGAAGCACGTGGCAGAAATCGGTGGCAAGGAGGGACACCTAAAGAAGGGCAGGAGTCACTAATAATAGTGGCAAATATTTCCTCCTAATAGTGTAGGCAAAATTCTAATGAAAACAACCATCATGTTATTCATGTGAATTTATAGCTTAAAAACAATAATTAAAAAATGCCCAACATGCTCCTGTTTCAGCAAACATGATTTCTTTAGGAAATTGCTCCCTTAAAATGATTAAAACAAGATTCAAATAAGTGCACACACACTTTCCCAGTATAAATTCTTAAAAATCAATATTTGCTGAATTACCATTTATTACGTCTGTTGGCAAAGTCCATAATTTGTGTTGCTCTTGCTTCATCCGATACAAAGAATACTTGTCAGTCATATATATCCTGCTGTGCTATCTTTGCTTCTCTATTGAAACTTTTTTATGCTAAATTCAACAACCAAAGCAATCAATACATCATAAAAACTAGGGATGTGAATCGTGTCCTCGATCGTCTTAACGATCGATTTCGGCTGGGAGGGGGAGGGAATCGTATTGTTGCCGTTTGGGGGGGTAAAATATCGTGAAAAATCGTGAAAAATCGTTAAAAAATCGAAAAATCGAAAAACCGGCACATTAAAACCCCCTAAAACCCACCCCCAACCCTTTAAATTAAATCCCCCACCCCCAAATAACTTAAATAACCTGCGGGTCCAGCGGCGGTCCGGAACGGCAGCGGTCCGGAACGGGCTCCTGCTCCTGCATCTTGTCGTCTTCGGCCGGCGCCATTTTCCAAAATGGCGCCGAAAAATGGCGGCGGCCATAGACGAAAAAGATTGGACGGCAGGAGGTCCTTCCGGACCCCCGCTGGACTTTTGGCAAGTCTCGTGGGGGTCAGGAGGCCCCCCACAAGCTGGCCAAAAGTTCCTGGAGGTCCAGCGGGGGTCAGGGAGCGATTTCCCGCCGCGAATCGTTTTCGTACGGAAAATGGCGCCGGCCATACGCGTATGGCCGGCGCCATTTTCCGTACGGAAAATGGCGCCGGCAGGAGATCGACTGCAGGAGGTCGTTCAGCGAGGCGCCGGAACCCTCGCTGAACGACCTCCTGCAGTCGATCTCCTGCCGGCGCCATTTTCCGTACGGAAAATGGCGCCGGCCATACGCGTATGGCCGGCGCCATTTTCCGTACGAAAACGATTCGTGGCGGGAAATCGCTCCCTGACCCCCGCTGGACCTCCAGGAACTTTTGGCCAGCTTGTGGGGGGCCTCCTGACCCCCACGAGACTTGCCAAAAGTCCAGCGGGGGTCCGGAAGGACCTCCTGCCGTCCAATCTTTTTCGTCTATGGCCGCCGCCATTTTTCGGCGCCATTTTGGAAAATGGCGCCGGCCGAAGACGACAAGATGCAGGAGCAGGAGCCCGTTCCGGACCGCTGCCGTTCCGGACCGCCGCTGGACCCGCAGGTTATTTAAGTTATTTGGGGGGGGTTCGGGAGGGTGGGGGATTTAATTTAAAGGGTCGGGGGTGGGTTTTAGGGGGTTTTAGTGTGCCGGCTCACGATTCTAACGATTTATAACGATAAATCGTTAGAATCTGTATTGTATTGTGTTCCATAACGGTTTAAGACGATATTAAAATTATCGGACGATAATTTTAATCGTCCTAAAACGATTCACATCCCTAATAAAAACAATGAAACAAAACATATGTGAGCTTACAAAATATCTTTTTCATATAATAGGCATGTGCCTCAGGCTTGTCTGACTGGCACAGCAATTGATATTTTAGGAGATAGCGCTCACACAGGGCTAAACCTCAAGAGCTCGGTGTGTGCCAAAGCTGGGAGATAAGGGAGACTCTTGGGCCGGCACGCGCAGATTTTTTAAAACGTGCAAATCCACACATATCTCCTGCTAAGTGAATAAAAGGTTTTGGGGGGGGGGGGGGGCGGGATGGGGCGTGGACGTTCCCGGATTTTAGCATTAAAACAGCGTGTAACTATTTATGCACACAAGTGCACGCTGGGGTCCCTATCCGCATATCTTTCCTTCTGCTATGGATGGGGTGTAACTATTAAAATTTAAAAAAAACCAACAAAAAAACTAGGCTAGTTAGTGAAGATTGAAAGGTCAGGGCTGAAAGGATAAAAGGGAGGCAGGTTAATTAGAGGGGTTAGGGAGTCCTAGCCTTTACCTGGGCGAAATGGGAGTGGGCCGGGGAAACTGGTTATTGCATCAGCGTGTGTATGTATTAAAATCCCCTCACTCATGCGGTAGAATCAGCATTTGCACACATGCGCATGTCCGTATAAAATTGTGCGTACACATAAGTGCATAGTGCCAGTTTTATACCATGTTCACATATATTGTGCATATGTTAAAAAATGGCTGCATCCATTCACGTGAGCTGGCATAGGTGCACATGTATGCCCGCGCAGATGTTTGAAGGTTACTCTTCCAGGTTGTTTTTTAAATTGTATATATTTTATTAAACACATTTTGTTCATTCAGAACTGCCAGATCTGCCAGTCTGTGTCTCCTACAGTGCTTTACTGGACATCTGCATCGGGGCCTTACACCACCATTGTGGGATGGGTCTCCTATGCCAAGGGTCACAGACTGTTGCTACCAATCTACTCTCTACTGCCACCTCTGGTGGACCTCACTAGCTGTATAATAAAAGATATATTCTCTGGGGTGGATTTTAAAAGGGTTACGCGCATAAGTTACACGTGTAACCCTTAAAAAAAAAAACCTGTGTGCACTGAGCCTATTTTGCATAGGTTCGGCGGCGCACGCAAGCCCCGGGACGCACGTAAGTCCCGGGGCTATGCTAGGGGGGCGTGTCGGGGGCAGCACAACGTTCGGGGCGTTCCGTGGGGCATTCCGGGGGCGTGGTGCCGGCCTGGGGGCATTCTGGGGGGCGTGGCCGAGGCCTCCAGACCAGCCCCCCAGACCAGCCCCCCAGAATGCCTTGAGCAGGCATAACTTTTGCGAAAAAGGTGGGGGGGTTTAGATAGGGCTGGGGGGGGCGGGTTAGGTAGGGGAAGGGAGGGGAAGGTGGGGGGAGGCAGAGGGAACGTGCAGCGTGCGCAGGGCTTGGCGCGCGCAAGGTGCACAAATGTGCACCCCCTTGCGCGCACCGACCCCGGATTTTAAAGATACGCGTGGCTATGCGCGTATCTATTGAAATCCAGCATACTTTTGTTTGTGCATGGTGCGCGAACAAAAGTACGCACTTTTTAAAAAAATGTACCCCTCTATGTTTGGGCATCTGAGTCCAGACCGGTGCTTCAGTTCCCTATGGGGCTCCTCCCCATAGGAGATATCATCACTGTTGCCCCTGAGAATCTACCAAACACCTCGATATCATAACACCTACCTCCCAAATTCCCTAAGGGGGGGGGGGGAGGAGAGATTTTGTACATATTTTTGTCCCTATTCTCCCCTCCCCAACCTTTTTTTAGTGTATTTGTACATAAGAACATAAGAAATTGCCATACTGGGTCAGACCAAGGGTCCACCAAGCCCAGCATCCTGTTTCCAACAGTGGCCAAATCAGGCTACAAGTACCTGGAAAGAACCCAAACACTAAGTAGATCCCATGCTACTGATGCCAGTAATTGCAGAGGCTATTCCCTAAGGGGCGGATTTTAAAAGGCCCGCGCGCGTAAATCCTTCTGGATTTACGCGAGCTGGGCCCTCGCGTGCCGGCGAGCGTAAAGCCCCGGGATGCGCGTAAGTCCCAGGGCTTTTGAAAAGGGGCGGGAGGGGGCATGTTCGGGGGCGTCCCCGAAACGCCGCGTCGTTTCGGGGGCGTGCCCCAGTGTTTCGGGGGCGGGCCCGGGGGCGGGCCTGGGGGCGTGACGCTGGCCCGGGGGCGTGTTCGAGGCCTCTGGACCATGCCCCCGGGACCGGAGGACGGAGCGGGGCTGCTGGCGAAGGGGAGGGGAAGGTGGGGGGAGGGCTCGGCTCGCGCAGGTTGCACAAATGTGCACCCCCTTGCGTGTGCCGACCCTGGATTTTATAAGATACGCGCGGCTACGCGCGTATCTTATAAAATCCAGCGTACTTTTGTTCGCGCCTGGTGCGTGAACAAAAGTACGCGTTCGCGTATTTTTTAAAAATCTGCCCCTAAGTCAACTTGATTAATAGTAGTTAATGGACTAGGGATGTGAATCGTGTGATCGATCGTCTTAACGATCGATTTTGGCTGGGGGGGGGGGGGGGAGGGAAATCTGATCGTCGTGTTTTTTGTTTTTTTTTAAATTGTTAAAAATCGTAAATCGGGGGAGGGCGGGAAAACCGGCACACCAAAAAAAACCCCTAAAACCCACCCCGAACCTTTAAAACAAATCCCCCACCCTCCCGAACCCCCCCAAAATGTTTTAAATTACCTGGGGTCCAGTGGGGGGGATCCCGGCGCGATCTCCCTCTCTCTGGCCACGGCTGCGTTAAGAGAAATGGCGCCGGTGGCCCTTTGCCCTTATCATGTGACAGGGCAAAGGTAGCGCCGGCGCCATTTTGGTTCCTGGCTCCCGAGTCACGCGTGCAGGAGATCGCCTCCGGACCCCCGCTGGACCCCCAGGGACTTTTGGCCAGCTTGGGGGGGCTTCCTGACCCCCACAAGACTTGCCAAAAGTCCAGCGGGGGTCCGGGAGCGACCTCCTGCACGCGGGCCGTATTGCCAATCTTCAAAATGGCGCCGGCGCTACCTTTGCCCTCACTATGTCATACGGGCGACAGTGACTCCAAAAAATCCATCCTGTGTCTTGTGTCCCAGCAGTGGAAATTACAATAGGGGTGCACTTTATTTCGCGACTTTCTCTGCTTCTCTCCCCTTTCATTACTCTTCAAAAAACAGGGCCTTGTCTTTGTGTCACTGGTAGACTGTGATCCACATATATAGAGCACACTTAAAGTGCTCGGTCTCCTTAGAAATTCATAATACCCAAGCACTCTTCAGCCTGGATTAAGCCCTTCATCTGCCTGAAGGACTCCGACCTGGAGTGTAAATCAGGGTAGGGGCAATATTGAATGCTAAGGCCATTTATAGCTCTGTACAAAGGACTAGTAATTAGGGCTATCTAGTGGGGCATGCAGGGCAAATGAACCAAAGTGTCGAAAACACTGAATGCCAGTGTTTGACATTTACCTATTTCTCTTTCTAGAGGAGCCAGATGATGAGTATCTAGTACCTGGCTCATGAATAAAGCCTATAATGACACTGAGACCTGGTATATGTAGTGCAGCAGGCTGAGGATTATTTGATGAAGCCTTAAAGCACTATATCCAGTTTAATCATTGGTCATTCCTCACCACAGTCTTTGTGTAGGCTCAAGATCACATAACTATAATGAACATAAGATAGTGCACTAAACACTATTTAGAGTGCAACCACAACCACAGTGGAGACTATGCTGTTGCAAGCACGCTTATGAAAGCTCAAGTTATCTATTCAAGACATCCTGAAGCTCCCTGAAGAAGGAGTGTTACACTCCGAAACCCTGCAGAGTTGGAGGATTACCTTCAGGACCCAGATAAGTGCACTCTAAATAGTGTTTAGTGCACTATCTTATGTTCATTATAGTTATGTGATCTTGAGCCTACACAAAGACTGTGGTGAGGAATGACCAATGATTAAACTGGATATAGTGCTTTAAGGCTTCATCAAATAATCCTCAGCATGCTGCACTACATATACCAGGTCTCAGTGTCATTATAGGCTTTATTCATGAGCCAGTGACTAGACACTTATGATGGTCATCCATACCCTCTATATATAATATAACATTATAAGAGCCATAAGTAGCAGAATTTTTTGTTTATTGATTGCTTCAAAGTTTCTGCTTCACACAGGGGTTTATGCACTCGAGTATCTAGTACCGGCATCTGCGGGTAATTCCTGACAGCTCAGATGAGGAGGGAGAGGTAGCCTGTGAGGAGCTGCAACAGCCTGAGGAAGAAGAGGAACAGCAGTGGCAGGAAGAGGAGCCGGAGGACACACTGGCTGATCTGCTACAGGATCGCCCACAGAACAGCAGTGTGTCTGACCAGCCCAAACCTGAAATGGTTGCCAGTCAGTCAGAGAGGATGTTAATACAGCAAAGTGACACCCTCTTGGAGGTGATCTTAGGCCTGCATGATGTGGTTAGGCAGGAAGCAGAGGCCCTCTGATTGTCAGAAAGCTCTGTTGTTAAGGCTGGTAATTAACAATCTGTAATTATTTATAATAGTTGTGGGTGGATCCTTGGACCAGTGGCAAGTGACCACGCCCTTGGGGGAAATCCCCAGAGGGCCCACTAATCAGGCTTAGTGTAGGAGACAGACACACACTAGTTCTTTTATTAGACAATATGGTAAACCACCAGAGGTGGCAGTAGTGAGCTGGAAGCGCCCGGCTGGGCTGTAGTCCCTCAGGTATTGGAACAGTGATCCCAGGGTGGCTGAGCTGTAGAGAAACTAAGACAGTGAGTAGGCAGTATATGCAGAGTTCTGGAACAAGTCCTTGATGGTAACACTCACACAACAGTCTCTTAAGGCAGCCCAGGAGATGGTATACATTAGGCCCTCGAGAAGCGAGTACCTGGACCCAGGGAAAGTTCTGAGAGATAGATGGAAACTCACAATGTTGTAAGCAGCGAAGACTTCTTAGCAGAAGTGATATTCAGGAGCAAGTCCAGGACGTGGGCCCTCAAGGAGCGAGTACCGGTTCCAGACTGTGACCTGCAAAGAAAAAGAGAAAGCGAGGTCCCTGAGGAGCGGGTACCTCTAGTGAAGTCTGAGGAGGCAGAGTAGCTAGGGTTGCGGAGAGCGAATCCCATCCGCAGCGACCAGGAGGAAGCTAGATAACCAATCCCTTGCTGACTCGTCTTGTTAGCGAAAATTGAGACCTCAAATATCTGGAACTGGTGACATCATCTCATGGGGACGCCCCTGAGGTTCGTGCCAACACTGGTACATCATTCGGGCCATGCGCGCGCGTGCCCTTAGGCATCTGGTCAACATGGTGGCTTGCAGCGTCGAGCCGGTCTGGGAACGCCGGAGGAGGATGGCCAGGAGACACCGCAGCAGCTAGCTTTCCATCAACCCCGGAGGGAGTCGCCAACGAGGTAAGGTGGGTGGAGCAGAGACGTCAGGCAGCGACGAACACAACAGTGATACCATTAGGGAAGAAGGGCAGGGGATTCAGCAGATGGTACGGTATCTCTGCTGGGCAACAGATGAGCAAACTGCAGTGTGGAGGGAGATGCTACAGTGAATGACCCCCTTGCAGCTGCAGGCATCAGTGACTCCTTGGCCTTTCAGGGTGCCCTGGATGCAGTACCTCCACTTTATGGCCACCATTCCCAAGGATAGAACCTGCCCATGCGGAAGATCCTGCTGTGCCCCAGCCACCTGCACCTCAGTCTGCACCAGGTTATCCCTGGATGGCACCACAGCAAGCACCACCCCACCTGCACCATCTGTCATGCTTCCACCACCAGCACCACCACAGCCACTACTGCTCCGGCTGTACCTTCCTGCAACTATGAACTTGAACTGCCACAACCTCCTTTGCCCTTTGAGGGCAGTGTGAGTAGTGGCAGGAGTCCACTGCACAGGAGCTCCAGGTTGGGGCAGCCTAAGCTTCCTGAAGACAGAATAAGAGGCCAGCCAAGGAAATAATGCTTTACTTTGTTATCCTTTATTTTGCTGCAATTTTTTTGTAAATAAATGCACTATCACCTTCTGAAATGTCTTTCAATGAGAGTGTTCCTTTGTTCTATAACCTGCCTTTGACTCAAGTGATGTGTCTCCTGCAATTCTTCCTGAGTCAGATGCTCTTTCTCCTCCTCCTCTTTCTCTTGATGGCCCTCCTCTGGAGAAGGCATGTGTCTGTTTAGTGAAAGTTATGTAGCAGACAGCAGGCTAGAATGATCTCACTCACTTTAGGGGGGCTGTAAAGAAAGCATCCTCCAGATCTGTCCGGAAAGCGGAAGTGTATTTTAAGTAAGCCAAAGGTTCTCTGTATGACAGCCCTGGTCTTATGGTGTGCCCTGTTGTAGCGACACCCAGCTGCAGTTCCTGGGGTGGCAATGGGGATCATGAGTCAGGTTTTCAGTGGATAGTCTCTGTCACTTTTAAGAGGAGAAGACACAGAAAATAAGGGTTACATATACCTTCTGGGTTTTATAGTGGCACAGCTCACAGGGCTGGTTTAGAGGAGCCCTGCAGTGGCACCCTAAATACAAGGGTGACAAAAGTAAGCAGGGAAATGGGTATGTGTTAGAAGTGGTGGGTGTCTTCCTACCTAGAAGCCATCCCCCAGTGATGTGTTCTTGCTGGAAGTGGTCATGAATTCTTGATTGTGAGAGAATGTAGGCATTGTGAGTGCATCCTGGAAAGTGGGGAACCACATTCATGATGAAGACCTTGGCATTGCAGACCACTTGCATGTTTAAGGAGTGCGGTTGCGGTACATGGCCTTCTCTCCTCCTGGTGCTCTTATGGGCATGTGAGTGCAATCAATAGCTCCCAAGACCAAGGGGAAGCATGAAATTTGATTGAAATCATTCATTATGTGGTATTGTTCTTGTCTTTTGGAGGGGACAGAGATAAAGTGTTGTGTTTTCCTCATGAAGTCAGCCAGGACCTGCTCTAGGTTCCTTGAGGTGGCAGACTAAGCGCTTCCAGATATGATCCCTAGAGGAGTTTGAAAGGTGCCAGTAGCAAAAAAGGCTAGAGCAGTAGTGACCTTGACATGTACTGGCAAGGCATGGGCCCTTTGGGTGGTAGGTTGCAGTTCTGGCTCTAACAGTTGGCATAGGTAGAGCATGGTTTTCTTATTAAATCTGATCCTGTGCATTACTTCCTCCTCAGACAGATCCAGAAACTGTGTCCAAGTCCTGTAAACTTTGTGTAAGGGGTAGCTCCTCCTCTGCATTCTTCTTCTCTTCTCTCTTTCTTTTCTGAGTCATATAGATCTGAGTACCCATGCAGCTATTGTAATCATAATGTTGAAAAGAAACACAAATTATGAATATCCCCCTTAATAGCTGTTGGTACAACCCTTATTTCTCACCTCCTGTTCTCTATGTTATACTAAAATCATTAGTGACTATATAAAGATTTTTTTCCAGCCCTTAGTCCATTTCAAACCCACATTGTAGAATTGCTAGTCATGTGCTATTAGCTGACACTTTCCCAGTTAGCACCAGTAAGTCCCAGAAACACTCCTTCCCACCTTTTGCCTTGCTCCTGCATCCAGTGACCCAGAGCGAGGAGCCAAACCAATAGAAAACCCCTGAGCAAAATGGAAGTTAGCACTCACTCGTGTATATATGCAGTAGCAAATATATGCATGTGAGTTTGGCTGAACGCACCATCTCATAAGCGCGTGGCCCTTATAAAATACGTCAAAAGCACGTATGTATAGTGTCCACCCCTGACATGCCCCCAACATGCCTCTTTTTGACACGTGCATATTTGTGCACACGAGTATGCATAAGCATACAACTAACGGCTATGCAAATTTACATGTACGCACACCGGCATTACGAGCGCACGTAAGCCGGCACTTTTGTGCGTGGTGGGGTAGATTTTATAAATGTACGCACGGGCGTACTTTTGTTCGTGCACCAGGCGCGAACAAAAGTACGCTGGATTTTATAAGATACGCGTGTAGCCGCGCATATCTTATAAAATCCGGGATCGGCGCACGCAAGGGGGGTGCACATTTGTGCAACCTGCGAGTGCCGAGCCCAGCGTGCACTGCCTGTTCCCTCCGAGCCTCGGAGGGAACTTTCCTTCCGCCTCCCCTCACCTTCCCCTACCTAACACCCCCCCCCCCCCCCCGGCCCTATCTAAACCCCCCCCTACCTTTGTTGGCAGATTTATGCCTGCGGAAAGCAGGCGTAAATCTGCGCGCGCCAGCGGGCTGCTGGCGCGCCATCACCCGACCCGGGGGCTGGTCCGGAGGCCTCGACCACGTCCCCGGGCCGGCGCCACGCCCCCGGGCCCGCCCCCAAAATGCCACGTCACTCGCGGCACGCCCCCCGACATCCCCCCGACACGCCCCGCCATGCAAGCCTCAGGACTTACGCGCGTCCCAGGGCTTGCGCGCGCCGCCAAGCCTATGCAAAATAGGCTCGGCGTGTGCAGGGGAGGTTTGGGGTAGGGGTACGCACGTACCCTTTTGAAAATCTACCCCACAGCGCTTTAAAAATGTGGCCTTTAGTTTATAGGCCACAGAGTAGTCAGAATCTGAGAACTGATCTTTCATTTCTTTTTATAAACAGACTTTTAACTGTCTGCCGTGGACAATTTTGGAAGAGGTGGAATATAAGATTTTTTAATAAATACATTTAAATAAAATAACTACTACCCTTTATTTATATGCTCTATGAGACAGATTTATTAAGCTTCTATCCCATAGATATAGAGATGGGCAAAAGCCTTTGTAAATCAGGCTCTTAGATTTTATGCCTTCTGGAAACAGGGAACTACCAGTGGTACCTGAATGTAACTTCTCTAAAGCTACGGATGGAGAGACATAAGCTAAACATAAATAAAGTAATTTAGCAAACAGTTCAGCAAAGAATTCCTAATCTGTTCTCACACATTTCTCTCAACCATTTCCTAATTTAATTGCTGACATAAAATAGCTGGTGAGTACAGATTATAGACAATCAGTTATTTAAATGGGGAAACTCTAGTCTGTGTCTATAGAGGAAAAAAAAGCTTAGTGAATCAAGTGTTTAAAAGCAATTTAGTTAAAAAGCTACACCTGCTAAGTCTATAGACACTACATTTTCTTGACAGATACAATGTGTGATTGATATGAATGTCTCAGATACAATACATGATTGATATGAATGGATAGAGAAAAGTTTTTTTCTACTGGAGTTGTTTTTTTTTCTTTGACTGACATTTACTACAATTTCCATTATAAATTGCTGCAGAGGCTTGAATAGTGACTATATTAACACTGTTTACACAGTTTATCATTAATTTGTACTCTGAAGACTTGTTATTGTACTATTGTACTATTGTATTGTACTATTATTGTACTATTGTAATATTTTTACTTCATAGTACTATTGTACTATGAAGTAAAAACATCCAAGGAATAGGTAAGTAACTAAAATGAATTACACAGTGATGCATGATATATTTTAGCATGTTTTTTAAATAATAACAAATACCCTCATAGTTTTTGTTTTGTTTTCCTGTCCATTCATCTGTAACACTGATGTCGCAGATGGGGAATAATGGCAGGCGAAGTAAAACTATAAGCTATGGAGCAGCAAGGCTAGTGGAGCTCCAAAACTGAAGCCAGAGAAGAGGAGCCTGGCATTGGGAGCAGCATGGATTGAGAGGATTCCCAGGCTAGGAATATTGCAGTTCATTTGCATACTTCTCCCAGCTTTCTCAACAATTGACTCCAGAAGTCACCACAGTCCACCTTGGCTAGGGCTGCTGCCACACCATGCTCCTTGCAGTAGCCAACCAGGTTCTGGGGAGGTTGCAGTTGATCTGCCTTGGTGGTTAACTCCAAAGGTCACAATAATCCATCTGGGCTTGGGCTGCTACCATTTTAAAGCTCCTTATAGCAGCTAGCTAGATTGATTTCAGTGCCCCACCAGTTTTCCAGCAAAGGTCAATGAGATCTTCCACAATCTGCTGTACACCTGCATGGTCATATACCTGGATAGCATATTGATATTCTCTCAGACCTTGGAATTCCATTGTCGTGATGTTCAGACCATCCTGCAATGCATTCAAGAGAATAACCTCTACACCAAACTGGAAAAATGCTTCTTTGAACAAGAGGAACTCCCCCTCCTTGGGTGCATGAGGTGGATTTTGGATGGACCCAGCTAAAGTAAAAGCATTCAAGGACTGGCCTCATCCAGTGGGGTTCCAGACCTTACAAAGATTCCTGGGGTTTGTAAATTATTACTGCCAGTTTATACATATCTTCTCCTTTTTTATGCCCCCCCCCCCCTTACTGCTCTCATTCATAAAGGCGCCAACACCAAAGGCTGGCCATGGAAGTTACTGAGGCTTTCCAGAAATTAAAAAATTCCTATGCTGCCAAACCCTGTTTGTGACACCCAGATTCCATTCAACCTTTCATTCTTGAGGTAGATGCATCTACTCTGGGGGTAGGGGCTGTCCTCAGCCAGCACAATCTTGAAGGAGTACTTCACCCATGTTCCTTCTTTTCTTCAGCTGAGCGCAACTATAGTATTAGAGATTGAGAGTTCCTGGTAGTCAAGTTGGCTCTAGAGGAATGGCATCATCTGCTTGATGGATCTTGATATTGCACCATTATATACACGAATCACAAGAACCTTGAGCATCTGCAAACTCATCAGCTCAATGCCAGACAAGCCTTCTGGTCCTTGCTCTTTGCCCGCTTTGATTTTGAGTTGCAATATTGTTGAGCAGTCAAGAATCGATGCATAGACACCCTTTTCTGTTCATTCCAGACTGAAGACATTCCAGAACCTTCGAGGCATATCATTGATCCTGCTATGATACTCCTGGCCAATGTAGCACCCATTCCTCCAGGGAAGACGGCAATGCATTTCATATTATGCAAGAAAGTGTTAAAACGGTCCTATTACTCCCATGTAGCAGGACACCCTGGACAGGCATGAACCCTTGAACTGCTTCAATGACATTACTGGTGGCCCCAAATGAAGCTTGATGTCAAGGCCTATGTTGACTCATGCCCTACTTGTGCACAACAAAAAGCTCTGCATAACCAACCCTGGGGGCTGTAACAGTTGTTGCCAGTCCCCAGGGAACCCTGGACCCACTTGTCCCTGGACTTTATTGTGGACCTTCCTGTATTAACAATGGCATCATCATTTGGAGAAACATTGATTGTTTCTCCAAAATGGCATACTTTATCTCTTCACCAGGTCTTCTTCCATTTCAGTGCTGGCACATCTGTTTTCCCTCCAAGCCTTTCCCTTCTATGGCTTACAAAAGCACATATATTGGATAGAGGAGTTCAATTCACTGTGCAGTACTGGCGCTTGCTCTGAAAAAGTTTGGAATCACACTCAACTATACAATGGCCTAACACCTGCAAGGGAACAGCAAGTGGAATGTATGAACTGAACCCTTAAAACCTTTCTCCGTTCTTATGTCAATGACAGCCAGGACGACAGGGCCGTCTCTTGCCCTGGGCCAAATTCTCCCAAAACAATCACATCAATGCCACCACCAGCTCGTCCCCTTTTCAACTGGTCTATGGGAAACAACCTCTGCCTCTGTTACCACTACTCATGACAGTTCCTTTGCTTGCGGCTTAATTCTCATCACATAAATCGCATGAACTATGGTGACCAACCAATAAACATAGAAAAATAGAAATGACGGCAGAAGAAAACCAAGTGGCCCATCCAGTCTGCCCAGCAAGCTTTCACACTTATTTTTCTCATACTTATCTGTTACTCTGACCGCTGAGGTCAGGGCCCTTATTGTAACTTTTTGCTTCTAATTTCCTTCTACCCCCACCTTTGTTGTAGAGAGCAGTGCTGGAGCTGCATCAAAGTGAAGTATCAAGCCTAATTGGTTAGGGGTAGTAACCACCGTAATAAGCAAGCTACTCCCACGCTTATTTGTTTACCTAGTCTGTGCAATTTAGTCCTTGTTGGTTGTTGTCTGAATATAAATCCTTTCTTCATTCCCCCATGCCGTTGAAGCAGTGAGCTGTGCAGTATATGTATTCAAAGTGATGTATCAGGCTTGATTGGTTCAGGGTAGTAACCGCCATAACAAGCAAGCTACTCCCACGCTTATTTGTTTATCCAGCCTGTGCAATTTAGTCATTGTTGGTTGTTGTCTGAATGTAAATCCTCTTTTCTTCATTCCCCCCTTGCCATTGAAGCAGAGAGCCGCTTGGATATGCATTGAAAGTGAAGTAGCGGGGGTCATGTGGGATGATCTGCTAGGGAGGACGCTTCTCCCTGAGCTCCGGGTGCCAAGGACATTAATCTACCAATATCATCTCCCTGAAGTGGGGACCTGGTGTGTGACGAGTTATTCCTGGTACAGCTCATGTCGATCATGCATTACATGAGCAAATCACCACAACCGATGGCCTCACGAGGAGGAAAACGCGATAAAGAAAAAGACAAGCTGAAAGCTACGGATCCCAAAATGGCAGCGGGCCCAGGAGACACAGGCCCTTCGCAGGCGACGCCGCTCATGGTAGAAATGCTGAAAGCCACGTTAGATGCCACGCTGGATGTAAAACTAGCCGGGATTACTCACCAACTAGAGGAGATAAAATCCTCGCTAGCGGACCTACACCCACGGCTCGACGGCTTAGAGGAGAGGATCGTTGGGTTGGAGGAGAGGCTCACCGTCAATGTGGAGAAAGTTAGCATGCAAGACACAGCCCTCAAAGAATGTTTACAAAAGATGGACGACCTGGAGAATCGGCTATGTCGAGACAATTTAAGATTCCTGGGGTTGCCAGAGGCCATAGACGACCAAGGTTTGGTTGACTTTTTAGAGGATTGGTTGCCAGCGGTGGTGGGCCTCCCTGACCTGCAGGGCACTCTTAAAGTTGAAAGGGCGCACAGATTGGGGATATGCTGAGACTCGGACAAGCGCCCCCGTATAGCAATTGCGAAGATCCTTAATTCAGCCATTAAACAGAAAATTTGGCTAGCTTATTGGCGAAACCCAGAGGCGAAATATAAAAGCCACAGCGTGAGGATCACACAGGACTACTCAGTTCATGTCTCACAACAGCGGAAAAAATTTTTGTCGATTTGTTCACAGTTCTTTGAGAAGCGAATAAAATTTGCCCTCCTTTACCCAGCTACGTTAAAAGTATGGTGGGAAGGAAAAACCCACCTATTTAAAATTCCGGAGGAGGCGCAGAAATTTTTGAGCACCCTGAACACAGGACACGCATCAACTCCGTGATCGGACACTGTCTCACACCCTGATATTCACATTGAGACTGTGGCGAGCACAGTCAGAGTGGGCATAGCTCTAATGGTACCAGACGTTGCACTCATCTCCAACTTGGGTAAAGCTGGTCCAACCGGAGTGGGCTTCGGCTATTTCTTGTTTGCAGAATATTTTGAGAGTTTATTTCCCTTGGAGCCCGAAGAACTCTGCCCTACCTGGGTGATGCAGCCCATCAAGCTACGCAGCTATTGTTCTTGAAGTTAATGTTTAACTTTTGTTTGGACACTGCCCCCATCAAGGGGCTGGCTAAGTTTCACCATTGTCCGTGGCACCCGGACATCCTAAGCGGACCCTCCTGATTGGGTATACCTTTGAGTGCCTGATTGGTAATATATACTTGAGTTCTAGAGGGATAAGGAGGAGGGGGGATGGGAAAAGGGAATATGGGGGTTGCGGGGGAGGGATGGGATTACACTTGGGTGTTGCAACATAATGAGCGTATGCTGGGATGTGTGAATGGGGAAGGTATGAATGCGGAGTGCTTGTTGGATGTATCACATGTACATAGTGTCAGAGGTTGGCTTTTAAGGAGAATGTCTGGACGGGGCCTACATGAGGCAGAGGGCAGCTGGGACCCTCTACCCCAGTTTTTGTTTTGGATCTCAATGGCAATGCTGTTTTCTACCTCTGTAGGCTAATGCTGAAACTGATCTCGTGGAATGTACATGGTATGGGGTCTCCCATTAAGCGTAAGAAAATGTTATCTCACTTAAAACGATTCCATGGGGATATTGCTTGTTTACAGGAAACCCATTTCACCACCGCTGAAAGCCAAAAGTTGAAAAGGGAATGGGTACAGGATTGCTTTTATGCGGCGGCCAATCGCCGTAAGGCGGGAGTGGCCATATTAATTAGCAAGACTATGGATTTTGTATTGGAACGTACTATCACTGATCCTGAGGGCCATTATGTGCTGGTAATAGGGAGATGGAAAGGCCAGGTGGTCACTATTGGCAATGTATACACACCCATTGATAATCCACAGCAGTATCTACGAAAATTTGCAGAAGTCATAATATCTCACCGAGAAGGCCTCTTGTTTGTTGCGGGTGACCTCAATTGTGTGATGGACAATACGTTAGACAGATCTACACAAGGAGGGACCGACTTGGGAAACGGGGGGAAGGTGTGGGTGGGTTCTGTTACATGATAGGAGTACTAGATATCTGGTGAGTAATGCACCCCACGGACAGGGAAAATACTTTCTATTCGAACCCCCATCAGACCTTCTCCCGGATAGACCATATACTACTTGCTCAGGAAGCCTTTGGAAAGTAGTCCGGACGGATGTTGAAAACCCAGTAATTTCTGACCATTCCCCTATTTCGGTGTCCATAAAACTAGGACCTAAATTGGGAGGTTCCAACTGGTGGCGGTTTCCAAATAATTTGAAAGGGGATAAGGAGTTTCAAACGTTTTTGACGGATAAGTGGGTAGACTACACAAAGAATAATGCACAACATGTTAATGACTCCCAGTTGTTTTGGGAAGCGGGTAAAGCTGTTTTACGTTGCGAAATAATCGGCTTTACTAGCGCCCGTTACAAACGCCTTACTAAGGACATTATTCAACTAGACACTCAAACAAAACAGGCAAGGAAGGCACTCCTCACCAACCCGTCGGAAACGCGCAGTCAGGCTTACTTTCATCTCCTCCACAGACTTAACATGGCATTACACATTCGCGTCAGTAACACATTACAGGTTGCCCAACATAACTTCTTTTGCTATGGTAACAAAGTGGGAAAACCCTTGGCTAATTTGGTGCAAGTGTCAAAAGCCCGCAACGTGATATAGGCAGTGACAAATATACAAGGACAAAAAGTCGAAGATATCAAATCCATTGGGAACGTTTTTCACTCCTTTTATACCACTCTCTATGCAGCCGACCCGGCTCCTTCCGGGGTTGAAGAACAGGCATTTTTCTCTGACCTGCACCTCCCCTGTTTGTCTACCTCTCAAAGAAAATTCCTTAACCGCCCCATTCAAGCTTATGAAGTACTAAAAGTTATCAACACCATGGCTTCAGGTAAATCACCAGGCCAGATGGCTTTTCGTATGATTTTTATAAGATGTTGAAGGTCCATTTGACGGCCCCTCTGACCAACTTCTATGTAGACGGTCTCACCAAACACAGCTTTCCACTGGCCTTTAATACTGCACACATTATAGTCTTGCCAAAACCGGGAAAAGATCCGCAAAAAAACAGAATCGTACCGGCCAATATCCCTGTTGAACAGCGACTTAAAGATCTTGGCGAAAGTCTTGGTGGACAAGCTTGCATTGATGATGTCTAACTTAATTACAGAACAACGGAACAAAGTCAGCATGGCTTTACCCAGGGCAAGTCTTGCCTCACAAATCTGCTTCACTTTTTTGAAGGAGTTATTAAACATGTGGATAAAGGTGAACCGGTAGATATTGTATACTTGGATTTTCAGAAGGCGTTTGACAAAGTTCCTCATGAGAGGCTTCTAGGAAAAGTAAAAAGTCATGGGATAGGTGGCGATGTCCTTTCGTGGATTGCAAACTGGCTAAAAGACAGGAAACAGAGTGTAGGATTAAATGGGCAATTTTCTCAGTGGAAGGGAGTGGACAGTGGAGTGCCTCAGGGATCTGTATTGGGACCCTTACTTTTCAATATATTTATAAATGATCTGGAAAGAAATACAACGAGTGAGATAATCAAATTTGCAGATGACACAAAATTGTTCAGAGCAGTTAAATCACAAGCAGATTGTGATAAATTGCAGGAAGACCTTGTGAGACTGGAAAATTGGGCATCCAAATGGCAGATGAAATTTAATGTGGATAAGTGCAAGGTGATGCATATAGGGAAAAATAATCCATGTTATAATTACACAATGTTGGGTTCCATATTAGGTGCTACAACCCAAGAAAGAGATCTAGGTGTCATAGTGGATAACACATTGAAATCCTTGGTACAGTGTGCTGCGGCAGTCAAAAAAGCAAACAGAATGTTGGGAATTATTAGAAAGGGAATGGTGAATAAAACGGAAAATGTCATAATGCCTCTGTATCGCTCCATGGTAAGACCGCACCTTGAATACTGTGTACAATTCTGGTCGCCGCATCTCAAAAAAGATATAATTGCAATGGAGAAGGTACAGAGAAGGGCTACCAAAATGATAAGGGGAATGGAACAACTCCCCTATGAGGAAAGACTAAAGAGGTTAGGACTTTTCAGCTTGGAAAAGAGATGACTGAGGGGGGATATGATAGAGGTGTTTAAAATCATGAGAGGTCTAGAACGGGTAGATGTGAATCGGTTATTTACTCTTTCGGATAGTAGAAAGACTAGGGAGCACTCCATGAAGTTAGCATGGGGCACATTTAAAACGAATCGGAGAAAGTTCTTTTTTACTCAACGCACAATTTAACTCTGGAATTTGTTGCCAGAGGATGTGGTTAGTGCAGTTAGTATAGCTGTGTTTAAAAAAGGATTGGATAAGTTCTTGGAGAAGTCCATTACCTGCTATTAAGTTCACTTAGAGAATAGCCACTGCCATTAGCAATGGTAACATGGAATAGACTTAGTTTTTGGGTACTTGCCATCTTATGGCCTAGATGGGCCACTGTTGGAAACAGGATGCTGGGCTTGATGGACCCTTGGTCTGACCCAGTATGGCATTTTCTTATGTTCTTATCTTCTTATGTTCTTAATAAGTGGGCTTTGTTAAGGGTTGTTCTGCCACAGGGCATATTGTCAAATTACTATCAGCGATAAGGCTATGCCAGTAGCATGATATGTCTGCGTTAGCCATTGGTTTTGATAGTGAAAAGTCCTTTGATAGGGTGGCATGGCAGTATATGTTCTCTGTGTTAGTGCGCTATTTTATTTATTTATTTATTTAACACTTTTCTATACCAACCTTCATGGTTGAAGACCATATCAGATCGGTTTACATCGAAAGGGGGAAACAGTAACAAAAAACCAAAGTTACCACAGGAAGGACAAAGTTACATTCAACAAGGGTAGTAAACTTGGAAGCAAAGGCTGCTAGAAAGAAAGGTCTAAGGAACGTAGTGCTTAGGATAATAACAACAGTTTAAGAGGCAGAGAAGGCTCTAATTCAGAACTTGAAGTTAATATGGAGATCCATAGTTCAAAAAGGGTATTAGGTCGTCTAATATGTGACTGAGTCACAAATTCCCCCGACATGCTTTGGCATGATGGGGGAATTTGTGACTTATTTACAACTTCTGTATCACAATCCACAATCTTGTATCATGACGAATGGCTCACAGTCTGACCTGGTGGATATCCGAAGGGGGGTATGTCAAGGCTGCCCATTGTCCCCTCTTCTGTACATCCTCACTATCGACCCCCTGATACGCAAAATAATGTCTCACCCTGACTTTCATGGGTTCAACAAACAAGGTCAGATTTTTAAAGTGGCGGCCTTCGCTGACAACGTACTGGTGTTCCTGACCTGTCCACAGGTCTCCTTGCGGCACCTGTTACAAGTGCAAGAACAGTTTGATTTCTTTGCAGGTCTCAAAATCAAAGGGACAAATCGGAAGCACTGGATGTAGGGCAAACTTTACGTTTGGGCTGGGCAGAAGCGTTTCCGTTAAAATAGGCACCTGATGCTCTCAAGTACTTAGGGATTATCATACCCAATATCATACTCCATTTTTCAATTAAATATCCACCCAAAATTGCAATATACGGTCGATACATTAAATAAATGGAAGAGTTTGCCTTTATCATTAAGGGGTCGAGTACGTCTCTACCAAATGGTGATTGTGCCAAAATGGCTCTACACCCTTCAAATGCTCCCGATCTGCCTCTCCACACCAGACTTACATAAACTGGAATGGACTCTCAGTAGTTTTCTTTGGGGGGGCAAACGGGCTCGCATACCACTAAAAATATTATACCTTCCACCACAGAAGGGCGGAGTGGGATGTCCCAATCTCAAAACTTATAATTTAGCATGTAACCTGCGATATGTCCGTGACTGGATTTTTGGTTCTTCCTTTCATCTCCCCAACACTGTACTACAGCTGTGGTATGAAGTGCCATCTTTAAATTTTCTGATTCTTGCGAAGAGAGCGGATGTCTCGCCACATCTCAAGGCTCATATCTTAGTATCTACTAGAGATGTGCTTTGTTTTTTCTACCGGGTCGTTTTTTGACTCGGAAAGTTCGGTTTTTCTCGTTTAGTTTTTTTGAAAACCGAAAAAAACTAAATGGGGAAAACCGAAACCAGCCCAAAAAATGACGCGGGAAAACGAAGCTAAAAAAAACCCACCCCAAGCATTTAAATTCATTTTAATACATTTCATATAACCCCCCCCCCCCCCAAGACTTACCAACATCCCTGGTAGTCCAGCGGGGTCCCGGGTGCCATTTGTCCCTCCGTGCCCGGTGTGCCAGCCTTGCTCAAAATGGTGCCGATAGCCTCTGAACTACTATGTCACAGGGGCTACCGGTGCCATTGGTCAGCCTCTGTCACATGGCCATCGGCGCCCCTACCATGTGACAGGGGCTGACCAATGGCACCGGTAGCCCCTGTGACATAGTATGGGCAAAGGCTATCGGCGACATTTTGATTACTGGCAGCCGACAATAAAATCGCTCTTGGACCCCCGCTGGACCCCCAGAGACTTTTGGCAAGTCTTGGGGGGGGTCAGGAGGCCCCCCCAAGCTGGTCAAAAGTCCCTGGGGTCCAGCAGGGGTCCGGGAGCGATCTCCTGCACTTGGGCCGTCGGCTGCCATTAATCAAAATGGTGCCGATAGCCTTTGCCCGTACTATGTCACAGGGGCTACCGGCACTCGATGCCAAAGCTTTGAGGGGAAGAACAGACAGGGTTAAGTAGGGCAGGAGTCTGGGCATGGTGTAGGCAGGAGAGAAGGGGTGGTCCAGCCAGGGTAGAGAGCTTATGGAGGACCTCTGGTGGCGCAGTGGCTAAAGTACAGGCAGAGACCAGGGACCAAAGACATGCTGGAAGTACTGTTCAGAAAAGAATTCGCTAGGGTCCCCTGGTAGAGGGGAGGCTGAGTAGCAGCCAGAACCAGAACACAGGGCAGGTAGGATCCAGTGAGGATTTTTGAGTGCTGTGATCATAGCATGTTTAAAGTCAGTGGGAAACAGTTGCAATGGAAAATGATAAATTGAGGATGCAACAGATGGATAGGATGAATGCAGGAAAAAACAGTGCTGACGAGCTGAGTGAGAATGGGATCAGAGAAACAAGTAGTGAGTTTGGATGAGGAGAAAAGATAGGTAGTTTCCTTCTCTGTGATTTCAGAAGAGAGAGAGGGGAAGGGAATGAAGTTGAGGAGAGGTGGGTGTCCCTGACTCAGGGAGTCATAACATACAGTAGTGGTATGAAGCTGTAATGACTGATTGGCAGCCTGTACAGCAGTCCTTTCTTTTCTGATTTTGTATAGAAAAAGGAATTATTGTACTGTGTATGTGACTGATCCACAAATTGTGTCACTAATAGTTACTAGTGGAAGTCCTACATAATCAGCAAGCAGATAATAGTTGTGGCACGCTTTCTTGGTGGCTATGCCTATTGTGTTATCTGTGTAAATTGTAGTACAGGGTGTGCAATATACTACATTGTAGCACTAAACTCTTCAGCCACTGCTAAAACTCTTGAGTGTTTCAAATTCTATCATGCAACTGGCATCAAAGCATTGATATGGTAACAACCGTAACAGAAAAAAGGAAAGCTTTTTTTCTCCACAGGGACATATGGCCAGCACAAGCAGCACTGCTGATGATAGTAATGATAAAAGGGGAGAGGAGATTGCACAAAAAATCAGATGTGTGGAGGCACTTAGATTAAGGAAGGATCAGCATTCAGCATAATGCATTCTCTATTGAAAGCCATCAATAGATAAGAGATACTGAACCATCTTTTAGGTTTAGTTATTGGATTTTAATCTGATATAATTTATTGTACATAACTTTGATTTACTATGGTAAGCAATGCAAGTCATCAAGTAATAAACTAAATCAAGTAGTGGTAAGCTACAACATTTGCAACATCACTCATTAGTGTAGTTTACAAGGGAGGCCACTGGAACTTGTCTGGGGACCATATCTTCCATTCAAAGCAGCAGCAGGAAAGCAACAAAGAAAAGGAAGTCATATCCCCAGCTGACAACCACCACTCCCTGACCTAATAGAGATGTGCTTGTTTTTTTCTACGGGGTCGTTTTTTGACTCGGATACTTCGTGGTAAAATTCGGGTTTTCTCGTTTAGTTTTTTTGAAAAACGAAACGAGGAAACCCGAAACCGGCCCAAAAAACGAAGCGGGAAAACGAAGCTAAAAAAAACCCACCCCAAGCATTTAAATTCATTTGAATACATTACATACAACCCCCCCCCCCCACCATCCCGATCCCTCCCCAAGACTTACTAACATCCCTGGGGGTCAAGCGGGGTCCCGGGTTCCATTTGTCCCTCCGTGCCCAGTGTGCCACTGCAAGCCATGCTCAAAATGGTGCCGAATAGCCTCTGAACTACTATGTCACAGGGGCTACCGGCGCCATTTGTCAGCCCCTGTCACATGGCCATCGGCGCCATCTTGTGCTCATACCATGTGACAGGGGCTGACCAATGGTGCCGGTAGCCCCTGTGACATAGTATGGGCAAAGGCTATCGGCGCCATTTTGATTCCTGGCAGCCGACAACGAAATCGCTCCCGGACCCCCGCTGGACCCCCAGGGATTATTGGCAAGCCTTGGGGGGGGGTCAGAAGGCCCCCCCAAGCTGGCCAAAAGTCCATGGGGGTCCAGCGGGGGTCCAGGAGCGATCTCCTGCACTCGTGCCGTCGGATGCCAGGAATCAAAATGGCGCCGATAGCCTTTGCCCATACTATGTCACAGGGGCTACCGGCGCCATTGGTCAGCCCCTGTCACATGGTATGAGCACAAGATGGCGCCGATGGCCATGTGACAGGGGCTGACCAATGGCGCCGGTAGCCCCTGTGACATAGTAGTTCAGAGGCTATTCAGCACCATTTTGAGCATGGCTTGCAGTTGCACACCGGGCACGGAGGGACAAATGGAACCCGGAACCCCGCTGGACCCCCAGGGATGTTAGTAAGTCTTGGGGAGGGATCGGGATGGGAGGGAAGGTGGTTGTATTATAGTTAATCTTAATGTCTGGGGTGGTTTTTAATTTAAAAAAAAAAGTGCCCCTCTCCCCATACAAACCCGAAAAACGAATTTTCCCCGAAGTTCGGTGAAAATCCTTTTCGGGTTTCGGGGCCCCCGAACCACGATGAATTAGGCAATTTCGTTGCAATTGCCTAATTCGTGATAAACGATTGCACATCTCCTTCAGTGAAATGGCAAGCAAATAGTCCTCAAGACCATGTCAGCAGCAAGCATTATAGAGCAGCTTGGATAGTATTCCATTTCATTGACCTAGGACAAGAGCATAATTCCTTCTAATTTGAGCACATGAGTGATTTCTCATAGATTTTAGAGCGTCACCCACAGGTTTTACATAGTTGCTCACATAAATTTTTCTTTGTGTTATATACAAAAATGCAATACTAATACTGGTGCTCAAAACTTGTTGGTTTAAAAAAATGATTGCTCATACATACACAAAAAATAAATTGCACACAACTACTCACTCTTTGGAGGGAATATTGGGTAAGAGGCAGGCAATAGTGAAGGCTGTGATAAGATGCATTATGACCAGCCCCTGCAGGTGGTGGAGAACATGACATTTAAGCAGTACTGCACCCTTTAGGTCTCAATTACAAAGTGTTCTCCAGAACAACATTCAGTAGGCTTTTGATCCATATCCTGTGCACTCAATACCATACTCTAATGTAGGCATAGCTGACCAAGGCAAAGAGGAGTAGAAGCAGCAACATTAGCATCCATTTCTCCAGTGGCATCTGGACCAGCAAGGACATTATGCACACCTAACTCTCCGTGATGCCATACTGGTTGCAACTGGCAAGGCAGGAGCAGACAGAAACTTAAGAGGGGGTGGACCTGCAGAGTGAAACTGGGCTGCGATGGACCACAGCTATACTTGAACCCATATCTTAACTGCAATAAAGGGGATGATGGAGAGCTGGCAGTTAGGGCAGAAGCACATGAACTTTGGTAGGATTTTTGTTACACTTGGTAGGAAAAACATGAATAAAGGCAGTGGAAGATGGGGGTTTATCAGCATTTTGAAGCTATTCACTAGAGATGTGAACTGGAATCGGTTTGGTTCCAGTTCCGATTCAAATCGTGCATTTTTTTCGTCCGGCCCAATCGTTTTTTTTTTTTATCGGCTGTGCCCAATCCGATAAACAAAAAACCAACCCCGACCCTTTAAAACCGCTCCCTTAGCCTCCACCACCCTCCCGACCCCCCCAAAAACATTTTAAAATTACCTGGTGGTCCAGTGGGCCCCGGGAGTGATCTCCCACTCTCGGGCCGTCGGCTGCCACTAATGAAAATGGCACCTATGGCCCTTTGCCCTTACCATGTGACAGGGTAACCGTGCCATTGGCTGGCCCCTGTCACATGGTAGGAGCACTGGATGGCCGGCGCCATCTTTAAAAATGGTGCAAAGGGCCATCGGCGCCATTTTTATTAGTGGCAGCCGATGGCCCGAGAGTGGGAGATCGCTCCCGGGGCCCACTGGACCACCAGGTAATTTTAAAATGTTTTTGGTGGGATCGGGAGGGTGGTGGAGGCTAAGGGAGCGGTTTTAAAGGGTTGGGGTGGGTTTTTTGTTTATCGGCCGACAGCCTGAGCGCGAGAGAACACTCCTGGGACCCCTGTTGGACCACCAGGTAATTTTAAAACATTTTTTGGGGGGTCAGGAGGGTGGTGGAGGCTAAGGGAGCGGTTTTAAAGGGTCAGGGTGGGTTTTTAGGTTGTGTCCTAACTCCCATTAGTGTGCACTAACCCGATCAACGATTTTTTCACAATAAATTGGTGGAATTTCTATTGTATCGCACTCTTTAATGATTAATGACTTTTTAAAAAATATCGGACGATATTTTAAATCGTCAAAAAACAATTCACATCCCTACTATTCACACTTGCTGCACCTGGCAGTAAGGGATGCCCTGGAGCTGGGAACAAAGGGATATGTCAGCTTAGTCCTGAAGGAAGTGATAGAGAGATGCAAGGAAATAACAGGGCATTTTCACTGGAGTTTAAAAAGTGGGTATCAGCTCCATGAGAATCAGGAAGCAGCTAGAGTGCTGTACTGACTTTTTCAGAATGTAGGCACCACGGGGCTGATAGTCATAAAATGTTGAGCTCCTAAATTTAGGCCACTAAGATATTTGCCTATTTTCAGCTGAATTTAGGAGCTTAAGTTTTCTGATGACAATTAGAGGCATAGAAGTTAGGCTCCTAAATTTAGGACTGATATTTATGTGCTTAAATTTAGGTTCCTAAATTAGATGACTAGTTTTGAATTTTAGTTCTAAGCTCCTAATTTTGTTTACCCACTCTAACTCCACCCCCATAGCCACCAACTTTTTAGGCTTCCAAATTTAAGAGCATAATGAAACTAGAAGTTTAAATTTAGATACCAATCCCTAGTAAATTTTTAAAAAGGCCAATTTATGATCTTAACCACAAAAATTAAGAGCTTAAACCCTTTGAAAATTGACCCCCAAATGGAATTCCACCTTTCTGATACTGCAGAGGCTAGTGGAGCAATACAGCCCTTAAGACTTGTCTCTGGCAACCAAGATAGATGTGGATCACCTCCTAGGGCTTTATGATTAGATACACCTGGTCAAGATGGTGAGACTGACAGTGAAATGCTAAGAGAAAATAGGGAAGCTAACCAAATTGGTAGTGCGGTAATAATGGGAGACTTCAATTACCCCAATATTGACTGGGTAAATATATCATCGGGACACGCTAGAGAGATAAAGTTCCTGGATGGAATAAATGATAGCTTTATGGAGCAATTGGTTCAGGAACCGATGAGAGAGGGAGCAATTTTAGATCTAATTCTCAGTGGAGAACAGGATTTGGTGAGAGAGGTAAATGTGGTGGGGCCGCTTGGCAATAGTGATCAAAATATGATCAAATTTGATTTAATGACTGGAAGGGGGACAGTAAGCAAATCCACGGCTCTCGTGCTAAACTTTCAAAAGGGAAACTTTGATAAAATGAGAAAAAGAGTTAAAAAAAAAACTGAAAGGAGCAGCTACAAAAGTAAAAAATGTCCAAGAGGCGTGGTCATTGTTAAAAAATACCATCCTAGAAGCACATTCCAGATGTATTCCACACATTAAGAAAGGTGGAAAGAAGGCAAAACGATTACCGGCATGGTTAAAAGGGGAGGTGAAAGAAGCTATTTTAGCCAAAAGATCTTCATTCAAAAATTGGAAGAAGGATCCAACAGAAGAAAATAGGATAATGCATAAATGTTGGCAAGTTAAATGTAAGACATTGATAAGAAAGGCTAAGAGAGAATTTGAAAAGAAGTTGGCCATAGAGGCAAAAACTCACAGTAAAACCTTTTTTAAATATATCCGAAGCAGAAAGCCTGTGAGGGAGTCAGTTGGACCGTTAGATGATGGAGGGGCTAAAGGGGCACTTAGAGAAGATAAGGCCATTGCGGAAAGATTAAATGATTTCTTTGCTTCAGTGTTTACTGAAGAGGATGTTGGGGAGGTACCCGTACTGGAGAAGGTTTTCATGGGTAATGATTCAGATGGATTGAACCAAATCACGGTGAACCTAGAAGATGTGGTAGACCTGATTGACAAATTAAGAGTAGTAAATCACCTGGACCGGATGGTATACACCCCAGAGTTCTGAAGGAACTAAAAAATGAAATTTCAGACCTATTAGTAAAAATTTGTAACCTATCATTAAAATCATCCATTGTACCTGAAGACTGGAGGATAGCTAATATAACCCCCATTTTTAAAAAGGGCTCCAGGGGCGATCCGGGAAACTACAGACCGGTTAGCCTGACTTCAGTGCCAGGAAAAATAGTGGAAAGTGTTCTAAACATCAAAATCACAGAACATATAGAAAGCCATGGTTTATTGAAACAAAGTCAGCATGGCTTTACCCAAGGCAAGTCTTGCCTCACAAATCTGATTCACTTTTTTAAAGGCATTAATAAACATGTGGATAAAGGTGAACCGGTAGATGTAGTGTACTTGGATTTTCAGAAGGCATTTGACAAAGTTCCTCATGACAGGCTTCAAGGAAAAATAAAAAGTCATGGGATAGGTAGTGATGTCCTTTCATGGATTACAAACTGGCTAAAAGACAGGAAACAGAGAGTAGGATTAAATGGACAATTTTCTCAGTGGAAGGGAGTGGGCAGTGGAGTACCTCAGGGATCTGTATTGAGACCGTTACTTTTCAATATATTTATAAATGATCTGGAAAGAAATACGACAAGTAGGGGTGTGCATTCGTTTTGAACTTATATGTAAAACGCTACTTTTTTTTTTTTTAACTTAAAAAAGTGATGAGGCGAAAACGATCGGATTTCCAACTTATTCAACATAGCTATGTTGAATAAGTTGGAAATCGCGATCGTTGATCCTAAATAAAAATTTAAACCCCTCACCCTCCTTAATCCCCCCCAAGACTTACCAAAACTCCCTGGTGGTCCAGCGGGGAGTCAGGAAGCCATTATTCTATTCCTTGGCGAGGAGCACGTGACGGCCGCGTCACGTCAGAGTGACGCGGCCGTCACGTGGTCCACCGCGGTTCCGCTCCCGGACCCCTCGTTGGACACAAACGGAACTTTTGGCCAGCTTGGGTGGGCCAGTTTGGGGAGGACCCCCAAGCTGGCCAAAAGTTCCGTTTGTGTCCAACGAGGGGTCCGGGAGCGGAACCGCGGTGGACCACGTGACGGCCGCGTCACTCTGACGTGACGCGGACGTCACGTGCTCCTCGCAAAGGAATAGAGGAATGGCTTCCTGACTCCCCGCTGGACCACCAGGGAATTTTGGTAAGTCTTGGGGGGGGGATTAAGGAGGGTGAGGGGTTTAAATTTTTATTTAGGGAACCGGTGCACGTATGGACATAGACTCAACTTATGGAATTCTCCATATGTCCATACTGACCGAAATTGACCCCCCTTTTCGACTTATGGACTTATGAACATAAACCTTTTGTCTGCACATCCCTAACGACAAGTGAGGTAATCAAATTTGCGGATGATACAAAACTGTTCAGAGTAGTTAAATCACAAGCAGATGGTGATAAATTACAGGAAGACCTTGTGAGGCTGGAAAATTGGGCATCCAAATGGCAGATGAAATTTAATGTGGATAAGTGCAAGGTGATGCATATAGGGAAAAATAACCCATGCTATATTTACACAATGTTAGGTTCCATATTAGGTGCTACTACCCAAGAAAGAGATCTAGGCGTCATAGTGGATAACACATTGAAATTGTCAGTTCAGTGTGCTGCAGCAGTCAAAAAAGCAAACAGAATGTTGGGAATTATTAGAAAGGGAATGGTAAATAAAACAGAAAATTTCATAATGCCTCTATATCGCTCCATGGTGAGACCGCACCTTGAATACTGTGTACAGTTCTGGTCGCCGCATCTCAGAAAAGATATAATGGCGATGGAGAAGGTACAGAAAAGGGCTACCAAAATGATAAGGGGAATGGAACCGTTCCCCTATGAGGAAAGACTAAAGAGGTTAGGACTTTTCAGCTTGGAGAAGAGACAGCTGAGGGGCGATATGATAGAGGTGTTTAAAATCATGAGAGGTCTAGAACGGGTAGATGTGAATCGTTTTTTTACTCTTTTGGATAATAGAAAGACTAGGGGGCACTCCATGAAGTTAGCAGACTCCTTTCAGCTGCAACTGGAAAGTAGGTTCAACCCATTCATTTGGCTGGATTCTTACATGCTAGCCAATGCATGCTGTGTGATCCATTGGTGAAAAGAAGTATCACCCTTCCGTCTAACAGTCTAATTCACTGGAAGGAGAAGTTGGTGGCTAGAGTGTGGGAATGGAAGTGCTACCGGCAGAGAGTCATTAGGATTGCAGCAGAGAAAAGTGGGCACCCTACACAGTACTGCCAGCATAAGCAGCACCCTATCATCTATCACTGCAGCCTACACCTTTATCTACCATTATGGGCTCTCCTGACACAGATCATAACTACTTAGAGACCAGTATTTCCCTCTCCCCAGCACAGGAGACCCCTGCACAAATTTTAGTCACTTGGTATGTCACAGACCCACTGGCATTCTGGACACACATGGCCATGGTCTGGCAGAGATAGCTATGGTGGTCCAACATTTCTTTTTCTACCTTCCAACTAGCATGCCTAGTGAATGGGAATTCTGAATTGTAGGGGACATCTTGACTTTACATCATTGCTGGCTGACTCCAAAGTTGGAGGAAAAGGTTGGTCTTCCTTAAAATAATTCTCCCTGTATTGACTTCCCTCAGTTTCCATGTGAGTAGTTGAAGGACTGAGGGCACAGTTACAGTAAGTGAACCAATGCCCACAGTTTTTGCCCTCACTGACTTGATGTGGTGTTGCCAGTTGCTGTTCTTGCTCTTGTTGCACATGCTGCTCCTCCCACATTTCTTCCCTTCTCATTCAACAGTTACTGTGTTCTTGGACCATGTTGCTGCCTGGCCTGCTCCTAATTAATCTGTCCTATCCATTCCTTGTGCTCTACCACTCTCCTGGTTCAGCATCTTGCTATGCTGTTGTACCACTTTTGCTTCCAGGTTGGTTCTTTGTATTTTGCCTCTTTCTTGAGACAACATTTTGCTATGTTCTTCCACTGGTACTGCCTGGCCTGATCCCTTTGTCATGCCTCTCTCTTGGTTATTCTGGGATATTGTGGCCTCAATACAAAACAATGTTTAAAAAAATCTTCTCAAAGCACTAAACCCACCTCATAGGAAATAAAAAGTTATACCATCCTGACATGGGACCATGTTCGAACCGCAGTTCTTCTTCGGGGTACAATGAAATCAGTCTAAAAACAAAAGGTTATGAATTAATGCACACTTAAGAATCTTATCAGAATTCAGAATGATTGTTTTTATAAATTACAAATTTTAAATAGATTAAAACCGTTTTTACATGAACAAGACTTTCGATCTTTTTTGCAGTCTTTATTGATTGCAAAAATAGATTACTGCAATGCTTTGTTTTTAGGTCTCCCACAATGTACTCTCTATCCACACAATTATGCAAAATGAAGCTGCAAGGGTTTTATTAGGTTTAAGAAAGTACGATCATATTACACCTGTTTTAAAATATTTACATTGGCTCCCAGTATCTTTTAGAATTCAGTTTAAGTGTCTATGTTTAATTCATAAAGCAATCTTTAATGAAAAATGAATGGTTTAATGCCTCACTTCGGCTACAGATGACTCAACGTAGTTTAAGATCAAAGTACCAAGGACAGCTAGCTATACCATCACCAAATTTGGCACATTTAAATAAAGCACGTGAATGAGCTTTATCTTTGGCCGGTCCTGAGCTACCAAATGAATTGAGATTAGAGCCAACTTTTTCAAGTTTTAAAAAGCTAAAAATATATCCATTTAATCGTGCATTTGAAGAACAAAATGCCGAAGGGGAGTAAATAAATTTGAAGGACAAGGAAAGCGGCTAGGCTACCATGGTTGTTAGTTTGTTAATAGATGTTACTTTTATTTAATTTATACTGTTTTTGAATATTGTATGAATATTTTATTGTTTTAATTTGATGTATTTTATAGTTTTAAAATGTATTTTATTGTTTTAGAATGTGAACTGGTATGATTTCCTTAGAATACTGGTATAGAAATTGAAATAAGTAAATAAATAAGTAAATAAATAAGTAAATAAATAAATAAAAACAACTCAAAATTGAAACTCCTTTGCATTGGGTCACTGATTGATCTATCCACTTGAGATGAGATTGATAACAGAAAAATCTTCCCTATGCCTTAATCTAATCTTACACAGGGATTCCCACATTTTCTGTGAAGGGGTACCAAGGTTTTCTGCCTCTCACAGGGATGGTTTCCAAAATAGATCAAAAAGAGTAAATAAGCCAAAACAGGTCAGATAAATGACTGATCCCAAAAGGGCAACTCAGGAGTCCCAAAGACTGACAAAATAAAAACAGCAAACACAAATATCTTGCAAACTGAAAAAATCCAATTAAGAATCTACTGCAGTCTAACTTGAATCAATAAAAATCCATATTTTAAGATGGTGGCAGGGGTTCATATGTCAATAGAGGACAGCATCTGCAGCTCACACATAGAACATAAAAAACATAAGATATGCCATACTGGGTCAGACCAAGGGTCCATCAAACCCAGCATCCTGTTTCCAACAGTAGCCAACCCAAGTCACAAGTACCTGGCATGTACCCAAACATTAAATAGATCATAAGCTACTATCCCTTATTGATTAATTGCAATTTATGCATTTTTCCTCTAAAAACGTATCCAAGCCTTTTTTAAACTGTTACACTAATTGCCATAACCAGCTCCTCTGGCAATGAATTCCATAGATTAACTATGCAGTGAGTGAAAAATATTTTTTTATTGTTTTAAATGAGCTGCTTGCTAACTTAATGGAGGGCCCCCTACTCCTTCTATTATCTGAGAGAGTAAATAACCAATTTACATTAACTTGTTCAAACTCTTTCATGATTTTGTAGATTTGTATCATATCCCCTCTCAGTCGTCTCTTCTCCAAATTGAACAGCCCTAACTTCCTTAGCCTTTCCTCATAGGGCAGCCATTCTATGCTCCTTATCATTTTGATCACCCTTCTCTGCACTTTCTCCAGTGCAACTATATGTTTTTTGAGATGTGGTGACCAGAATTGCACAGAGTAATCAAGGTGCAGTCTCACCATGGAGTGATACAGAAGCATTATAACATCCACCATTTTATTTGCTATTCCCTTCCTAATAATTCTGTTTGCTTTTTTGACCACCATAGCACACTAAACTGACAATTTCAATGTATTATCCACTATGAAACCTAGATCTATTTCCTGGGTGCTAACTTCTAAGATAGAACCTAACATTGTGCAGCTACAGCAAGGGTGATTTTTCCCTATATGCATCAACTTGCACTTGTACACATTAGATTTCATCTGCCATTTGGAAGCCCAATCTTACAGTTTCACAAGGTCCTCCTATAATTTATCACAATCCATTTTGACTAATCTGTATAATTTTGTGTCATCCACAAATTTGATCACCTCACTTGTCGTACCTGTTTCCAGATTATTTAAAAATATATTAAAAAGCACCGATCCAAGTACAGATGCTTGAGGTACTCCACTGATTACTTTTTTCCACTGTGAAAACAGACCATTTAATCCAACTCTCTGTTTCGTCTTTTAACCAGTTTGCAGTCCACAAAAGGATATTGCCTCCTAACCCATGAGTTTTTAGTTTTCTTAGAAGCCTCTCATGCAGGACTTTGTCAAATGTCTTCTGAAAATCCAAATACACCACATCTACCAGTTCACCTTTGTCGATATGTTTATTCACCCTTTCAAAAAACTGTAGGAGATTTGTGAGGCAAGATTTCCCTTGGATAAATCTATGCTGGCTGTGTCCCATTAAACCTGTCTATCTAAATGTTTTGTGATTTTATTCTTTAGAAGAGTTTCCCCAATTTTTCCCAGCACTGAGGTCAGGCTCACTAGTCAATAATTTCCCAGATCACCCCTGGAGCCCATTTTATCTATTGGATTTATATTGGCCTTCCAGTCTTCAGGTACAACAGATGATTTTAATAAGTCTGAAATTTCTTTTTTGTGTTCTTTCAGAACCCTGGGGTATATACTATCTCATCCAGTTTGTCTATCTGGCCTACCACATCTTCCAGGTTCACCGTAATTTGGTTCAGTTCATCTGAATCTTCAGCCTTGAAAACTGTCTCTGGAACATGTATCTCCCCAACATCCTCTTCAGTATACACCGACGCAAAGAAATCATTTAATCTTTCCTCGATGGCCTTATCTTCTCTAAATACCCCTTTAACCCCTCAATCATCTAACAGTCCAACTGGCTCCCTCACAGGCTTTCTGCTTCGGATATATTTTTAAAAGTTTTTATTATGAGTTTTTGCCTTTATGGCCAACTTATTTTCAAATTCTCTCTTAGCCTGTCTTATCAATGTCTTACATTTAACTTGCCAATACTTATGCTTTATCCTATTTTCTTCTGATGGATCCTTCTTCCAATTTTTGAATGAAGACTTTTTGGCTAAAATAGCCTCTCTCACCTCACTTTTTAGCCATGCCAGTAATTGTTTGACCTTCCTTCCAATTTTCTTAATGCATGGAATTCATCTGGACTGCGCTTCTAAGATGATATGTTTTAACAATGTCCATGCTGTTGAACACTCTTAAACCTTGCAGCTGCACTTTTCGGTTTTTTGTTAACTATTTTTCTCATTTTATCATAGTTTCCTTTTTGAAAATTTAGTGCTAGAGCTGTGAATTTACTTAATATCCCCTTCCAGTCATTAATTCAAATTTGATCATAGTATGATCACTATTGCAAAGCGGCCCCACCACCAATACCTCTCTCACTAAATCCTGTGCTCCATTGAGAGTTAGATCTAAAATTGCTCCCTCTCTCATGGGTTCCTGAACCAGTTGCTCCATAAAACTGTCATTCATTCCATCTAGGAACTCTATCTCTCTAGCATGTCCTGGTGTTACACTTACCCAGTCAATATTGGGTAATTGATATCCCCCATTATTACTTCTCTACCAATTTGGTTAGCTTCCCTAATTTCTCTTTTATTTCACTGTCAGTCTCATCATTTTGGCCAGGTAGATGGCCAATACACAATGGATTTCTAAGTATAAGGATTTGATTATGTATTTAAT
Organism: Rhinatrema bivittatum; assembly: GCF_901001135.1. NCBI lineage: Eukaryota > Metazoa > Chordata > Amphibia > Gymnophiona > Rhinatrematidae > Rhinatrema > Rhinatrema bivittatum. Next base: position 112,023,733 of record NC_042619.1, read on the forward strand.
CTCTTGCAGGATCTTTATCCTGTTGGACTCTAGGCCATCCCGGACATAAAGCGCCATACTGCCACCAAGTTGCTCCACTCTGTCATTGCAATATAATTGGCTCCACTCTGTCATTGCAATATAAATAGCACTATTTCATTGGTTTTCTCTTTCCACCATGTCTCTGAGATACCAATTAAGTCAATATAATCATTCACAGCCATACACTCTACCTGTTCCATCTTACTTCTTAGACTTCTGGCATTAGCATACAAACAGTTGATAGAGATACATTGGAATCTTTTAGCTCAGGTGAGTTTTTAATTATAGGCACATGGACTACTTTTCTTATTATTGGAACCTTTCTGTTGGGATGCCCTAACACTAATGCTTCATTAGTATCCTTCGAAGGAATCTCCCTCTGAACCATGCTCTGCTGAGCCACTGTTGGCTTTCCTCTTTGATTTAGTTTAAAAGCTGCTCTCTCTCTTTTTTTAAAGGTTAGCACCAGCAGCCTGATTCCACCCTGGATGAGGTGAAGCCCATTCCTTTGGAAAAGACTCCCCCTTCCCCAAAAGGTTCCCCAGTACCTTACAAAACTGAATCCCTCTTCCTTGCACCATTGTCTCATCCATGCATTGACACTGCCTTTGGCGACCTGCGCATGCAAGAGGGAGTATTTCAGAGAATGCTACCCTGGAGGTTCTGGATTTCAGCTTTCTACCTAAGAACCTAAATCTGGCTTCCAGAACCTCCCTCCCACATTTTCCTATGTCTTTGGTGCCCACATGTACTATGACATCCTGCTCCTCCCCAGCACTGTCTAAAATCCTATCTAGGTGATGTGTGAGGTCTGCCACCTTTGCACCAGGTAGGCATGTTACCAGGTAATCCTCACACCCACCAGCCCCCAGCTGTCTACATTCCAAATAACTGAATCACTAACGATGACAGCTGACCTAACCCTTTCCTCCTGGGCAGTAGTCCTGGGAGAGAAATTCTCAGTGTGAGAGAACAATGCATCACCTGGAGAACAGGTCCTTGCTACAGGATCATTTTATGCTGTACCAAGTTGATGATCTCTAACCAGAAGACTTTTCTCCTTCAAGGCAGCACAGTGCTGCCAGACTGGAGTTAGAATTTGTTTACTATGTCCCTGAAGGTCTTATCTCTATACTTCTCTGTCTGCCTTAGCTCCTCCAAGTCTGCCACTCTAGCCTCTAGATATAGGGCTTGATTCTGAGAGAGAGGAGCCCTTTGCACCAAGTGCACATATACAACCTCTCTCTGGCAGGTAAAAAAACATACATGTGACACTTGATGCAAAAGACTGGAATGCTCCCCTCTTACTACTGAACAGCTGCCTTCATCTTAATTTTGTTCAATTCCTAGTTAATTTTAGGTTGCTATGGGAGTAGTAATGTGTATAATTAAGGTCCTTTAAATGTATTAGGGGCAGATTTTAAATACTTGCGCGATCGCGTACTTTTGTTCGCGCACCAGGCGCGAACAAAAGTATGCTGGATTTTATAAGATACGTGCGTAGCCGCGCGTATCTTATAAAATCTGGAGTCAGCGCATGCAAGGGGGTGCACATTTGTGCAACCTGCGCGCGCCAAGCCCAGCGCGGCCTGCCTGTTTCCTCCGAGGCCGCTCCGATTTCAGAGCGGCCTCGGAGGGAACTTTGCGCTCGTTGGCCGGCAGCCCCGCTCCGTCCTCTGGTCCCGGGGGCTGGTCCGGAGGCCTCAACCATGCCCCCGGGCCAGCGCCATGCCCCCGGGCCCGCCCCCAAAACGCCGCGGCATGCCCCCGAAACGCCACGTCATTTCGGGAACGCCCCCGGACACGCCCCCTCCCTCCCCTTTTCGAAAGCCCCGGGACTTAACGCGCGTCCCGGGGCTTTACGTGTGCCGGCGGCCTATGCAAAATAGGCGTGCCGGCGCGCGCGGGCCTTTTAAAATCCGCCCCTTAGTGTATTCACTATTTATCTGGTAGTGACCTACAAAGGGGATGATTAAACTCTTGATAAGGCATGGGGAATTTCTGAATTTAAGTTATAAGGCTGTTTTTTAAATTTTTATTATTATTATTATTATTATTATTATTATTAATAAGTGTGAAAGTATCACCTGCCTATAAATCAAAGGATGAGCTAGGGTTGGGTGGGAGAGGGGTGGCAAGGAGGGAAAGACAATCACACAAACTCCTGGTTTTTGCCTATTTTCTGACTAGCTATTTAAAACAAAACACACAAACTCCTGGTTTTTGCCTGCCCTCTGACTAGCTATTTAATACAAAACACACAAACTCCTGGTTTTTGCCTGCCCTCTGATTAGCTATTTAATACAAATACACAAAACTCCTGTTTTGTTTTGTTTTTGCCTGCCTTCTGACTAGCTATTTAATATAGACAAACAAACACATTAAAGAATATACTCCAATAGTTTACTTCTCCCCAAAACTTTCTAAAAGTGTTAAAAATTTCCCCAAGCAGTATATACTGATTCTCTTCAGCCACCAGCAAGGTGACCCTCTCCTCTTCGTGCTCCCATTGAGAGTCAAACCCAAACCTTTCTTCACTAAGGGGTAGATTTTTAAAAACAGCGCGTTCGCGTACTTTTGTTCGCGCACCAGGCGCAAACAAAACTACGCTGGATTTTATAAGATACGCGCGTAGCCTCACGTATCTTCTAAAATCCTGGATCGGCGCGCGCAAGGCTGCCGATTTTGGGCACCCGGCGCACGCCGAGCCACGCAGCCTGTCTCCGTTCCCTCCGAGGCCGCTCCAAAATCAGAGCGGCCTCGGAGGGAACTTTCTTTCGCCCTCCCCTCACCTTCCCCTCCCTTCCCCTACCTAACCCACCCCCCCAGCCCTATCTAAACCCCCCCCTACCTTTATCCACGGATTTACGCCTCCCGGAGGGAGACGTAAATCCACGTGTGCCAGCGGGCCGCTGGCACGCCGAGACCCGACCCGGGGGCAGTTACGGAGGGCACGGCCACGCCCCCGGAACGCCCTGGGCCGGCGCCACGCCCCCGGTCCTGCCCCCGAAACGCTGCGCCCCGCCCCCGAAATGCCGCGCCATCCGGTCCCGCCCCTCGACATGCCCCCAACACGCCCTCTTCAAAAAACCCGGGACCTACGCACATCCCGGGGCTCTGCGCGCGCCGGCGGCCTATGGAAAATAGGCCGCCGGCACGCAAGGCCCTGCTCGCGTAAATCCAGGCAGATTTACGTGAGCAGGGCTTTTAAAATCCGCCCCAAAATCTCTCTGAACCTCCCCAGCTAGTTAGCACAATCCTTTTGGTAACGAAACCATACAAGAACATTAGCGGGAGACTTGTGTGCATAAGTCCTTCTAAATATCCGGACCAAGTTATGCACATAACCATCTCTGGATGAGTTTTGCTACTCTTTCTGGGAGTGTATAACCTGTGAAACATTCTGAAAAACCCTAGGGATATCTGCCTGGCATTTGTATAATCTGTACCCATGCTCAGGACAGGTATCTTTGAACTCTATACAATCTGTTTTTCCTGTGAAGCAGCTTGTAAATACTTTTCTTCTGTAAACAAAATAACGGTTTTAGAACCACAACTTTTTCATTTGATTACCATTATTTCAGATCCTGACTAAGGAGAACATAAAGCATGTGGTGACCACTCACTTTGCGTGTTCTAACCCGTAGTCCATTACATCAGCGAATCAACTTACTTAAAAAGAACCCTGAGACCATTCAGGACATTTCCTTGATCCCTGGTTACATACAACAAGGGAGAAGGGTATGTATGAGCCCACAGTATTCTTTTCCTTTATTTCAGAAACGGAAGGAGCACACAGGATCTGGGAAATCTTCCCTTGTGTACTGGGTACTCTTTCCTTGTGGTATGAGAAAGGATTCCCAGCCTATAGGAAATATGAAAATAATAAACTATTTCTAGTGATTTTCATTAAATGTAACATTGCTGTAATTTTTAAAATAATATTTATCAACATTTTAAACAACAATAGATAATATAGAGATCTGAAGATTAAAATGCTAACTTTCTCTTTCAACTCTTATTTAATATTTTGGTTTAGTACACTGAATGTATGATTTACAAAAGTTTTATTTCCATTCAATGGGAAGAAAGCTTAGTAAATCAGGCCCAGAGACAGTAAATAATCAGGAGATGAATAATCAATAACAACGTGGTGATGTTAGAAAGGGTTAGAAAGGGATTTTTGTGCTCTGTTTTTGATCTGACAGTTTCTCTGAATGCTCTTGGGTTGAATTTATTAGACACAAATATGTAAGGGCTTCCTTTAATAATCATAAGTAATGAAGTTGAAGATACATTGCTGGATTGTCAGCATTCTTTAAAGACAAAATTCAAAATGCAGACAATTTAAAAAATAGCACATTTCTCTGGGAAGTAGTGGGGCAGTCTGTGGTGTCTGTGGGCAATCTGCAGATAGTTCCATGAGAAATGGATTTCTCTGTGCGTTGCCCTAGGTGCACCCACAATCTGTAATTTGCTAAGTTGTTTGTGGTCCACAACGGTGGTTTCCAATCCTATCCTGAAAGCACACCTAACTTGTCTGGTTTTCAGGATATGCATTATATATATATATATATATATATATATATATATATATATATATATATATATATATATATATACATACATTGGAGACCCAGTATATGCAGATCAACATCTTTCATATTCATTGTGGCTGTTCTGAAAACAAGACTGACTTGTCGTGCTTCTGGGACTGGTTGGGAAATGCAGGGCTGTCCAGTTATTCCACATTTCCACCTGCCTAACTATACACCTACATACGAACCACCCTCCTCCCCCCTCCCCCCACACTCACAGTATGCAGTACAGAAGAAAGAGAAATTCCTTCTAGATATTTTTAAAACAGAGGCAACAGAAGACACTTAGTCATGTTATGACTGTGAATGTGTATTCTGTGAAAGCTAGACTCCAAATAAAACAGTTGTTCTGAACATTTTCTGGCAAAGGACAGGGTTTCCTTAGCAACAGGAGCCATGTGCAGTCTCTCAGAACAGCTCCTCCTACACACAGGTTTCCTTGGTAGCAGGTTGATTATAGATTGCTTGGAGAATGGGCTAGAGCGAGCGAGACTACTGTTCAAAAGCATAAGGTATGCAGAAGCAGAGAGAACAATTGGCCCCATAGATTGCTAATCACTTCAAATTTTTGCTGGCACCTGATGTTCTATAGAATATTTCTGTATGAAAACATTCAAATATGCATATATATTTTATTTGACATCAGAGGAATCAATGCAACAGTTCTTGTGCTGTAAAATTTTAGTTGCATTGATTCCTCTGATGTCAAATAAAAGATATATGTATATTTTTCAAATCATCCGATTGATTTCTGAAGACATCACTTCATGAAGGTTTGCTAAGTACTTCTGCCACATTGTTAAACAGTCCAGTCAAAGAATGCAGTTACTTTAACATGTAATGCTACTTAGATACTTTTTCTGCCAGACAGATGTACTAAGCTTTATTTCCATAGACATAAAGATGTCCATATTCAAAAGCATTTAGCTGGCTAACTCAGAAGTTAGATGGCTAAATGAATATTTGTATATCAAAACCTACCTAGACAATTAAAATTTAACTATCTCAACCATACTGCATTCATATCGTTTAAAAACATATAGCACCCTTAAACATTTATTAACCCTTATATATATTTTTCTTTCCTTGTTATTCTTTTTTCCACTTCCAATGGTCCCTTTTCTTCTATCTTCTACACTCTTTAATCGTGGACTAGAAGGAGAAAGAAGATTGGAAGGAGAAAGAGGATCACATTATGTTTATGACGCGATGAAATAATGAAGTTTTGAGAAAACGAAAATAAGAAGAAAATACGATTAAAGAGTGTAGAAGATAGAAGAAAAGGGATCATTGAAAGTGGAAAAAAGAATAACAAGGAAAGAAACAAATATATAAGGGTTAATAAATGTTTAAGGGTGCTATTTGTTTTTAAACGGTATGAATGCAGTATGGTTGAGATAGTTAGATTTTAATTGTCTAGAGAGGTTTTGATATGCATGTATTGCTTAAATAAAATTTTGTTAAATTTATATTGAAATGTATACATTTTCTTTGTGTGTGTATTTACTGATAGGATAGGGAAAATTTGATAATTAGACCCTCTGTGTTGTGATATCTAAATGAATATTTGGGCACTTATCCAGTTAAATTCTAGCTGGTTATTAAGTTAAATGGCTAGAATTTAACCAGATAAGATGGAGGTGTTCCGAGGGCGTAAGTGTGGTTGGGCCAAAGAACTGTCCTAAACTTAGCTGGCTATAGTCAATAGTGCAGCTGAAATTACTTCCAAAGTTAGCTGGATAAGTTTATGTGGCTAAGGGGGGTATTTTCCAAGTCACGTTATGGGTTTTTTGCATGCGTTAAGGCATTTTCACATGTGAAAAGCACCATAACGCATGGTGTGATGCTAATTTGGAAAAGGGGGAGGAGTTTGGGGCAGGAAATCTGTCCAAGTGGGCCTAAACCATATCGCACAGTTTTAACACCAGAAATAACTATACCTTTTTCATTTGCGTTAAGCTGTGCGATATGGCTTTATCAAACTTTTCGATCTTTTTGCAAATAATGTTTTCAGTATTTTAAGCTGTTGAGAGAGAGAGAGAGAGAGAGCCTAGCTATAAGGCTCTCTCCCCCCCCCCCCCCCCCCAGTGGTTGTTGGTAGGAAATGCAACAATTGTGGCATTTACCGCAAAGTACGAAAACGTTATCACATTTTGCGGTAATACCTATGCGAAGCACTAAGATAGCGCACTTTGCGATAATAGGCTATTGCCATAAAACACACCCCTCTTCCTATCACATGCGATAGTTTGATGAATCCTGGCCTAACTTTGCTATCTAGATTGTGTCTGAATATGGACCTCAAAGGAGTAAATTTTCAGACTGTGTGCTTCACGTCAAAGTGTATGGATCCTTTTTACCAGCAGATTTTGTATTGAATTTCAAAGAGAAAGTACACAAATACTTTCCTTTTCAAACTTGGTGCAGTTACAGAATATTCGGCTTTTCACTTGCTTTTTCTGTGGGTAGATTTTCTCTGCAAAAAATGCATGTAGACTTCAAAATTCAACTTAAGTGAATTCATGTCCAATCTTGCTCTAATCAAGCCTTCCCTCCCCCTCGCCAGGAATACCTTCCCTAAATACAACTAGATGCACAAATATTCCACCACACACTGACTTTTAGCTTTATTGAGGAAGGGCAATTTATGGACATTCAGTTTACATGCATAAATTACTCTTTACCTGCATGCATAAGTTATTTTTTTTGCTTACCTAAATGCCAAAAAAATAAAATGTACATTTTCTAAAGAGATGTTGACATGCTAAGAGTGGGGATTCCTGAGATGAAATCTGGCCTCTGAAATGCTCCGATGCAATGTTGCCTTCATTCACCCAGCATGTTGTTCACTCTACACTACCAGCACTGTGAATATTTTCCAAACATGCATCACAAGTTGAGTAAAGTAGGCCAACACATTTTGAAAATGCCCAGAGTGCCAACATTGTAGAGTGAGAGGCATGCCAGAAAGAATGTGCTTTTGTGAAATGGATTGCTGACCCCTGCTTTAGCACATCTATCTGTGGGAGAAAAGGGCATTAAGAGAGAGGAAGAAAGGCAATAGAGAGAAAGCAACAAATTACTGGATTATTCATGAATTTAGTGCCTCCAAAAGATTGTATATAGCACTCATAAGGATGGTTTGATGTGAAATGGGAGTGCTAGAGTACACCATGATATACAGCTAAAGCTATATTATACAAATATTGATTAAGAAAGAGAATTAAATACAGTGAAAAAATATTCCAACATAATGAATATTAATATAAAATCATAAAATTAAAGCTTAAAGCATAGCATTATTTTTTTCTGGAGGTCATTTTGACATCCCCAACAGCAATGTTTGTATGCTAATGCCAGAAGTCTAAGAAGTAAGATGGAAAAATTAGAATGTATAGCAGTGAATGATGACATAGACTTAATTGGCATCTCAGAGATATGGTGGAAAGAGGATAACCAATGGGACAGTGCTATACCGGGGTACAAATTATATCGCAATGACAGAGAGGAGCACCCGGAAGGAGTGTGGCGCTTTATGTCCGGGATGGCATAGAGTCCAACAGGATAAACATCCTACATGAGACTAAATACACAATTGAATGTTTATGGGTAGAAAGTTTATGGGTAGAAATCCCTTGTGTGTCAAGGAAGACTATAGTGATAGGGGTATACTATTGACTACCTGGTCAAGATGGTGAGACTGATAGTGAAATGCTAAGAGAAATTAGGGAAGCTAACCAAATTGGTAGTGCAGTAATTATGGGAGACTTCAATTACCCCAGTATTGACTGGGTAAATGTATCATCGGTACATTCTAGAGATATACAGTTCCTGGATGGAATAAATGACAGTTTTATGGAGCAATTGGTCCAGGAACCAACAAGAGAGGGAGCAATTTTAGATCTAATTCTCAGTGGAGGACAGGATTTGGTGAGAGAAGTAATGGTGGTGGGGCCACTTGGCAATAGTGATCATAATATGATCAAATTTGAATTAATGACTAGAAGGGGAACAGTAAGCAAATCCACAGCTATCGTGCTAAACTTTCAAAAGGGAAACTTTGATAAAATGAGAAAAATAGTTAGAAAAAAACTGAAAGGAGCAGCTACAAAGGTACAAAGTGTGCAAGAGGCGTGGTCATTGTTAAAAAATACCATCCTAGAAGCACAGTCCAGATGTATTCCACACATTAAAAAAAGTGGAAAGAAGGCAAAATGATTACCGGCATGGTTAAAAGAGGAGGTGAAAGAAGCTATTTTAGCCAAAAGATCTTCATTCAAAAATTGAAAGAAGGATCCAACAGAAGAAAATAGGATAATGCATAAGCGTTGGCAAGTTAAATGTAAGACATTGATAAGACAGGCTAAGAGAGAATTTGAAAAGAAGTTGGCTGTAGAGGCAAAAACTCACAGTAAAAACTTTTTAAAATATATCCGAAGCAGAAAGCCTGTGAGGGAGTCAGTTGGACCGTTAGATGATCAAGGGGTTAAAGGGGCACTTAGAGAAGATAAGGCCATCGTGGAAAGATTAAATTATTTCTTTGCTTCAGTGTTTACTAAAGAGTATTTTGGAGAGATACCCATTCCAGAGAAGGTTTTGATGGATAATGATTCAGATGGACTGAACCAAATCACGATGAACACAGAAGATGTGGTAGGCCTTATTGATAAATTGAAAAGTAGTAAATCACCTGGACTGGATGGTATATACCCCAGGGTTCTGAAGGAACTCAAAAATGAAATTTCAGACCTATTAGTAAAAATATGTAACCTATCATTAAAATCATCCATTGTACCTGAAGACTGGAGGATAGCTAATGTAACCCCCATATTTAAAAAGGGCTCCAGGGGTGATCCGGGAAACTACAGACCAGTTAGCCTGACTTCAGTGCCAGGAAAAATAGTGGAAAGTGTTCTAAGCATCAAAATCACAGAACATATAGAAAGACGTGGTTTAATGGAACAAAGTCAGCATGGCTTTACCCAAGGCAAGTCTTGCCTCACAAATCTGCTTCACTTTTTTAAAGGCGTTAATAAACATGTGGATAAAGGTGAACCGGTAGATGTAGTGTACTTGGATTTTCAGAAGGTGTTTGATAAAATTCCTCATGAGAGGCTTCTAGGAAAAGTAAAATGTCATGGTATAGGTGGCAATGTCCTTTCGTGGATTACAAATTGGCTAAAAGACAGGAAACAGAGAGTAGGATTAAATGGACAATTTTCTCAGTGGAAGGGAGTGGGCAGTGGAGTGCGTCAGGGATCTGTATTGGGACCCTTACTTTTCAATATATTTATAAATGATCTGGAAAGAAATAACACGAGTGAAGTAATCAAATTTGCATATGATACAAAATTGTTCAGAGTAGTTAAATCACAAGCAGATTGTGATAAATTGCAGGAAGACCTTGTGAGACTGGAAAACTGGGCATCAAAATGGCAGATGTGGATAACTGCAAGGTGATGCATATAGGGAAAAATAACCCATGCTATAGTTACACAATGTTAGGTTTCATATTAGGTGCTACCACCCAAGAAAGAGATCTAGGCGTCATAGTTGACAGCACATTGAAATTGTCGGTTCAGTGTGCTGCGGGAGTCAAAAAAGCAATCAGAATGTTGGGAATTATTAGGAAGAGAATGGTGAATAAAACAGAAAATGTCTTAATGCCTCTGTATCGCTCCATGGTGAGACCCCACCTTGAATACTGTGTACAGTTCTGGTCGCCACATCTCAAAAAAGATATAATTGCGATGGAGAAGGTACAGAGAAGGGTGACCAAAATGATAAAGGGAATGGAAAGCTCCCCTATGATGAAAGACTAAAGAGGTTAGGACTTTTCAGCTTGGAGAAGAGACGGCTGTGGGGGGATATGATAGAGGTGTTTAAAATCATGAGAGGTCTAGAACGGGTAGATGTGAATCGGTTATTTAGTTTTTCAGATAACAGAAAGACTAGGGGGCACTCCATGAAGTTAGCATGTAGTACATTTAAAACTAATTGGAGAAAGTTCTTCTTCACTCAACGCATAATTAAACTCTGGAATTTGTTGCCAGAGGACATGGTTATTTCAGTTAGTATAGCTGTGTTTAAAAAAGGATTGGATAAGTTCTTGGAGGAGAAGTCTATTACCTGCTATTAATTAAGTTGACTTAGAAAATAGTCACTGCTATTCTTAGCAACGGTAACATGAAATACACTTAGGGCTGGATTTTCTAAGTTCGCAGAACTTAGAAAATCCGGTGGTCACAGGGGGCGGGGGGACGAAACGGGGGGGGGGGGGGGCGGTCCTGCGCTAGCTGGCAGCGATCGCACTGCTGCGGTGCAATTGCTGCTGGCGTCGCGCCGAATAACTACACCATAAATGGCCCCGGTGATGCCCCAACTTCTCCTCTTCTGGGGTCGACTCCGCCCCGATGTAGGTAGCGCAGGTGTGCGCTACCTTCGCTAGCTATCGCAGGCTTGCGCTGTTAGCACAAGCTTGCGATAGCCTTAGAAAATAAGGCTCCTAGTTTTTGGGTACTTGCCAGGTTCTTATGGCCTGGATTGGCCACTGTTGGAAACAGGATGCTGGGCTTGATGGACCCTTGGTCTGACCCAGTATGGCATGTTTTTATGTTCTTATGTTCAATGCATTTTGTAACTTGACAAAGATTAGTTGAAATGGTCTTAATTTTGTAATTTTTTAACGTCATGTAAATGGACAAATATTTGATTAAACAAATTCATGCATGAGAGTGGCATCATCCTTGTGATCCAACTGCACTTCCTTAACAGTAGAAGAATATCAGGCACTCTGTTGTCTTTACTCTGGTGCCTTGATTCATTTTTTTGCAATGCTTCAAATGAGTGTTATAAGACATGTATATCCTCCAATAACTCTACAACCAGTGATGGGCTTAAATTCTCTCTGAACAGAATGGGAATTTGAGAAGGTTTCATTTAAGTTAAATTATTAAAACCATAATTTGTCTTAATGCTTCTTGTATTAAATCCAAATGTGCAAAACACACTGATCAAAATAGAAGACACTTTGACCTGAGACATATGATATAGAGTACATAGTTGATTATGATGAAAAGTCAAGCGATCCCAATCTTCTCATTCACCTGACAGTTATCAACACATGGTAATCCAGAGAAGGTGAAAAAAACATTTTGCATCTTGAGCAGCACTGAAAAAAATTCCTTCCAATCCCAAATACGGAGAACATTTTGAGCTCCTGAATTAGCAATATTCCCTGGAGTCCAGCTTCATCATCATACTTACAGCTATCATTTCCAAATTACTTTTCTTCTCCCATTTTAACCTCTTCATAACCTCTTCCCCAGAGCAACTCAAATTCCCTTACTGGCTAAGAGCCGGAGGAAAGGGAACATTTTTCTGAGACTGAACTCTGCAGTTCTTCTCTTCTGTTAGCAAAGGTCTTGCCTAGATCCTGAAAATGACAATTTCTATAATTTCACAACACCAAATAAAGAATCCCATCCTTTTAAGTTGCTGACATTTATTTATTCTATATATCCTTTTAACCTTAGAGGATGTTCTTTGTTTTGTTTATTAGTCCCTCGATAAAAATAACTCCTGCGAGATCCCTATAAATTCCATTAATATATTCATAGGGTATAATAATTTATTTCTCAAGTGCCTTTTTGTTAAAATAAATACTTCAGATTTGGGCAATTATTCAGTAGATGTAAGCCCTTGTGTCCTGTTTACTAGCCCTTTCTTCCATTTTTATTTCTAGCTTTCAAATATCCTTTTTGAGAATGGATGGCTAACCTATACTTCAAACTTGATAAACAGTTTATAGAATTAAAGGTGATATATTTGTTCCTCAATTTCAGCACAATACATGCCTTCACACGCCCAGCTTTAGCTGCTGTTGCTTCATTTTGCCCACTCATTCTTTATTAACTTGAATATCCAGATTTATTTCCTTGTTAATGTTAGCAAGCATAATCTATTCTAAAGTGCATTGCACCTGCTCATTCTTGTGCAACAAAAACATTATACTATACTATTCCAACCCCTTATTTCTCTATTGAAATGACACAATGTGAAACACCTTACACTGAACATTCAAGCAGGTTCTTTTTAAATGTGAGCAGAGACTAAGAGCATGTCTCTTATTTTTAACTATGAAACTGCAGATACAATTGCTTCTTCTTCCTCATGAAGACAGCTGAATCACATTAAAGGTAATAAACTCTACGGATGTGTGTTTCTTTAAAACAAACATGGTTTCCATAACTAAAAATCATATTTTTATGAATGGAAAACAAAATCTGAAAATATTTTAAAAAATTCAATATTTTTGGTTAGTTTCTAATATCCCCCTCAAAAAATAGAAAGGAAACAGATAGTCTTTCCAGCAAATATGCCATAGCCAGGCTGAACCATGTCAAGTTTGATTAATGATCATATTGCTTTACAGCCATATTACTATATAGCTGTAAAACAATATGGTGCCAGCCAGCCCAGGCCTGATGGCACCATTAGGCAGACTAGGTGCTCACCTAGGATGCCTGAAGTGGTCAGGGTGCCATAGTGTGATGTGAGGGTGGACGTTTTATAATTGAACGAGGTTGGAGAGGCATGCGCGGTGACGTGGATGTGGGAGAGACCACGTGTGCAAATGGAGTTATGGAGGTGCGTTCTGTGTGATTGGGGGAGAAGAGGGTTGGGTCAAAAGAGAGAGAGAGATCATGTGATGCGGTGAGGACATCACTGCCTAGGACAGCTGGACAGCCTTGCACCGACACTGGGCCAGCCCTGAGGCCAATGCCATTTCTATGAGCGAGTCAGTGGACCAGGAGAAACTAGGGATCTCTCCTACCCCAGTGTGCAGTGAAGATCCTTAATGTCATCCCTTCGGGTATCAAGTCAAATTTGATCATGTTATGATTACTGTTGCCAAGTGGACCCAATATTATTAATCTCACACCAAATCATGCATTCCACTGATTAGATCTAAAATAACTCCTGCTTTTCTTGATTCTTTTACCAGCTGTTCCATTAAGCATTCATTTATTTCATCTAGAAACTTTACTCCCTGAGTATATCCTGAGTAAGGCTATCTCCATAATCAATATCCTGAGAAGAGGTCACAAGGTTTCTGGTGGTGTTCATGGGTTTCTTACAACAGTAACTGGAAAATAGGCTCAAACCCCTCATCCAGTTAGATCCTTAAATGCGAGCCACACTGTGTGACCTATGAATGAAAGGGAGTATTGCTTTCCATTCTGGCATTCTGATTTTTTAGAAAAGAAGAAGCTGCTGGCTAGGCTCCAAGAATGAGAGTGGCAGAGGCAGAAGGGCAGCGAGGGTTCAACAGAGAAAAGAGTGGGCTTGCCATGCAGTCCTGTAAGCATCAATAGCAATATGAACGTTTTCACTTCCTGCCCCATCTTTATCCACCTGCCCTCCCCTCATCGCCAGCACACAACGGGCTCTCCCATCACAGGCTATAGCTTCAGTGGTTAGCAACAGTATCTCCTGCCCCCAGCAGAGGAGACCCCTGCACAAATTGTAGCTCATCAAGGACATGGACACAGACCTGTTGGCATATTGGGCACATAAGTCTGCAATTTGGCCAGATCTCATCAAGGTTGTCCAGAATTTTCTTTCCAGCAACTGATGTGCCTTGTGATTGATTATTCTCAGTGGCAGAGGAAGTCATGAGTCTATATCATTCATGGCTGGCACCATTGTTTATGGAAAAGTTGTTCTTCCTTAAGATAAGCCTTCCTTTGATAAGTTTCCATGAATTCCATGTGAGTGACAGAAGAACTTATAGCACAGTTACAATGAATCAGTGTCAACATGTTTGGGCTTCAGCGGTTTTCTGTGTTTGCCAGTTGCCAGTCTTGCTGCCGCTGCAAGGCCTATTCCTCATGCCCTGCTTCTCTTCTGGTTCAGCTCATTGTTTTTACTGTTGGGTAACTGTTGCTGCCTGGCTTGTTCCTTCCTAGTTATATTGGGATGTTTTATGCCCTAAAAGAAAAACATAAAAAGAGAAAAGAGAAATATCCTTCTCCCCTGCCTCTAGCTGGATTCCTTAGGATCTCGAACTTTTGCTGCTGCTGCTACATGCTGCCCAGGCTGCTCCTCATGATCTTTCTTTCTTGTGGATCAGTGCCTTGCTGTGTTGTCAGGCCACTGTTGCTGCCTGGAATGCCCCTCCTGTCCTGCCTCTTTCTTGAATTAGTGCCTTGGGGTGTTGATGCTTCTCTTCTTACCCCGTCACTCAATGTCTAGGGGTATTGATGCTACCCCTCTTGCTGCCTAAATATGCACTCTGTTCCTTGGGATCTTCATGCCATTTTCTTCAATCTATGCCTTGAGGTGTTCATGTCTTTATTGTGCTGCTTTATCCCTCTCATGATACTATAGGATGTTCATGCCACTGATGGTACTACTTTTCAGCTCTCGTTTATGTATTTATTTATTTTATTTATACTTTGCTTTTTTCAGGTACTTCAAGGCAGATTACATTCAGGTACTGTAGGTATTTCCCTATCCCCAGAGGGCTTACAATCTAAGTTTTGTACCTGAGGCAATGGAGGATGAAGTGACTTGCACAAGGTCACAAGAAGGGGCAGTGGAATTTGAACCCTGGTGCCTTGGGCCATTCATGCCATTGCTGTTGGTGCTGTATGCTCCTCTTTTGATGTCTTGATGTTTATGCCTATATTGGAGACTTTTCCCCTCTTTTTATGTCTTGGAAGGTGTTCATACCAACTCAGTTTTTTATTCCTCTGTTTGATCTACTTTGCCCCTCTCTCTGTATGCCTTAGGGATTCATGCCACTGCTGGTGGTGCCTTTTGCTCTTCTTTTGTGCTAGGGATGTGTATTCATTTTGAACATATACAAAAAAATGCAACAAATTAAGCCATTTTCAATTTGTACATATGATAGAAACTGAAAGTAGGCCTAGGATGAATATACATGAGCATTTTTCTGAATATTTGTGTTAGCTCAGTTAAAAAAAATGGCCTCCAATGGGAAAGGCCTCGGCATAGTCCAATATGCAGGGCCCAGTTCTGGACCTAGACCAAGGATCTACAGCAGGTCCTGGTTACCAAAGCACAGGTCTAGATCTGAAGCCTAGACCCAAGGCTTAGACCTAGGCCTGATGCTAGAGCCCAACTGAGACCAGATCCTGATTGCTGAGGCTTGAGCCTGAACCTGGGCATAGGCTTAGGCCCAATGTCTGGGCCCGGCCAGAGACCAGGTCCTGGTTGCCAAAGCCCAGGCCTAGATTCGAGTCCCAATGCGGGGCCCAGCCTGAGGCTGACTCCCTTTTGTCGAGGTTTGTGTCTAGGCCAAGGTCAGGGCCCAAAACCTGGACTTGGCCACCAAAGCCTAGGCCTGGTCCCAACTCTGGGGCCTGATTGAGGATGGGTCCTTGTTGTCAAGGCCAGGCCTGAGCCCAGGACTGGCCTGAGTCTGGATCTCAGTCACTGAAACCCAGGGTTACGCCCATGACCTAGGCTAGAACCCAAGACCACGTCCTCATCTCCAAGGCTCAGCCAAGGCCAGATTCCAGTTGCTGAGGCATGGGCCTGGGATGCTGAGGCCTGGAAATAGTTCTTTTGATGTCTTCTTTTCTTGAGTCATCAACTAAAAATGATGTCCTCAACCCAGATGACACCCTATAGAGACTTTCTCCCCTTTGTAGAGACTTCTTCCAAGGCAGATGGCATCATTTTTTTGTATGGCCCTGGAGTCAGGCCTAGGTCTAGTCCTAGGCTCATACCCCAGCAAACAGGACCAAGCCTCTTCTGGGTTCTAGTGTAAGGCCTAGGCCTTGGCATCTGGGACCCAGCCTTGTGCATCAGATCTTGGCCTAGGCCCAGGCCCAGATCTCAGCAAATGGGAATCAGCGTCGGCTGGTCTCCAACATTGGGCTCTGGTGTCAGAGCTGGGCCTCAGCAACCAGGAGCCACCTTCAACTGAATCCTAGTGTCAGACCCAGGCATAGGGCTTGGGCCTATGCTTAAGCCTCCATTTTTCTTTTACAGTGAAGTCAATGGGGCCTTCCCCCTTTGACTTCAATGTAAACAAAAAGCAAATGGAGCAAAAAAAAATATTTGTGTTCCAAAACTAATGAAACAAATTGAGTCTCCCACAAAACAACAAACTGAAATACATTTTTGAGGCTCTACATCTCTATTTAGTGTCCTTGGACGGTTCATGCCACTGTTGGTGCTCTTAGCCTCTCTTTGGTGGCTTGGGGTGTTCATACCACTGTTTCAGGTCTTTTGTCCCTCTTTAGTTTCTTTGGGGTATTCATTCCACTTCTTATGCTGCAATGCTCCTTCACAGTTGCCCTTTCTTCATCTTTTGGTGCTATGGGGTGTCATGCCCCTCTTGGTGTCTTTGGATGATGTTGCCTTTATGGTTGATGATTGCCAGTAAGGTTCATAAAACCAATCCAAAAATGTTTCCATGCACACTCCTACAATTTAGTATTCATATATTTTATTTGCAACTATTTTTATTGATTATGTACATTATTATATATCTTTTACTTGTTTGTTTCTTTGTACTTTAGTGTAATGTATTTGATATTGTATTTTAATGTGAATTATTGTAACTTTACCCTGAGTTAATATGGTTGGGCAGATAAAACAAATAAACTAAATCAAACTCATTTTATTTTTTCCCAATGTAAATTGTTTCATGTAAGTTTACAAATGCATTTAAACATTTTTAAGTAGGATGCCACATTCCAGGTTGTGTTGTGCTTCTTGGCTAGAGAGCTTAATACACTCGAGATGTGCAATGTATTCTTTATGACCATACAGTTTATCATGTGTTTTCCCTCTATCACCCTGGCTAGTGTACTGATGCTTGGAGGCATGAATATGACCTGATCAGAAATAACTGCAGCTTGCTCTGGAGTGTCACAAGATCTGACAATAGTTTTCACCTTGCTCAGAAAATTAATACTTAGCCTGCCCTTTGGTGTTATCAATCTGGGAAAATTGATCAAATCTACAA
The DNA here is from genome assembly GCF_901001135.1 of Rhinatrema bivittatum. Classification (NCBI taxonomy): domain Eukaryota; kingdom Metazoa; phylum Chordata; class Amphibia; order Gymnophiona; family Rhinatrematidae; genus Rhinatrema; species Rhinatrema bivittatum. The sequence goes on from NC_042619.1 coordinate 112,041,358, forward strand.
AGTAAGAGATGAGACCATAAAGAGAGAAAATAATATGAAATTAGGGATGTGCATTCATTTTTAGCAAATGTCAAATTCAACAAATGAGACCATTTTTGCTTTGTTCCAAATAAAAAGCTATTAGTATAGCTGCATTTAAAAACATTTTGGATTGTTGTTAACAAATATTGGTTTGCTGTATTGATGAGTACAGGCTGCTATTGTTTTCTCTGATCACAATAAAACTTTACATTTAAAAAAAAAATGTTTTGGAGGAAAAGTCCATTATTCATTATTAAGGCAGAGTGCAGAAAACCACTGCTTATTCTTGGGATAAGCAGCTTGGAATCTGTCTACCCCTTGGGATCCTGCCAGGTACTTGTGACCTGGATTGGCCACTGTCAGAAACAGGATACTGGGCTTGATGGACCTTTGGTATGCCCCAGTATGGCAAATCTTATGTTCTTCTGTTCTTAGAATGAATCAAAAATAGTCTCCTACAAAAATGTTGGGGTATTTTCATTATTGTTGCTTTTTTTTTTTAAATGGGCCTTTTGGGGCTTTGGCTAGGTTTTCCCAGCACAGAGGCTTAGCCATGGGTACCAAAGTCTTGCATAGGTTGGAACCAGGACTGAGCCCTTGGAACCAAGATCTAAGCCCAGGACCTGGTAACGAAGCCTAGAATCTGGCTGGACCTGGGCAGGACCTGGAGCCAAAGCCTAGGCCCAAGTCAGACCTGGCACCAAGGCCATGCCCAGTACTGAGGCCTAGATCTGAACTGGGTCCTGTGCTGAGGCCAGGGCCAGAACCCTCCCCCACTGTAGTTTCCAGAGCTGGGGAGCTTCTACCCGGCCCCACTTACCTCCTTCCTCAGATCTGCTTAAAATGGGTAAGAGCAAGGTCCAGTTTCTACTGTCCATGTTCCAGCACTTTAAAAATTGTGCATACATCTGAAGGACGTCACTTCCGCACCTTCCTCTGGTGTGGCTAGAACCATTATAAGATATGAAAATGAAAATGGTACTGGCGACACCAGAGAAAGGCACCAAATTGATGTCACTTCAATACCGTTGTGCTGGGCAGGAGTGACTGAGTCTTGTTCCTGTCTGTTTTCAGTGGATCCAAGAAGTGGGTACATGGGGACTGGTGTGGAAGCTGCCCGGCACTGACAACTTTATAGAGGAGAAGATCCTCTACCCTGGCCCTGGCCTTGGCTTCTCTTTGTCAAAACTCTGAAAACCCTTGAAATTGTTGCTTTCCTGATTATCTTACCTTATTTCTTCTAAGAATGTGCAGCTCCAAAATTTTCATTGGAGAAGCCAAGGCCAGGGCCAGGGCAGAGGATCTTCTCCTCTGTAATGTTGCCAGCGCCAGACAGCTTCCACCCCAGTCCCCATGTACCCACTTCCTGGATCCACTGAAAACAGACAGGAATAAGACCCAATCGTTCCTGCCCAGCACAACGGCGTTGAAGTGACATCACTTTGGTGCCTTTCCCTGGTGTAACCAGTACCATTTTACATGCGTGGCCCATAGTAAAATGTGTGCTGCAAGCACAAGGCTCAGCCACATGTGTAAATCCCGGTACGTGCATAAGTACTGGCCAAGGGAAAAGGGGCGGGTAAGTGCGCACCAGCAGGTGGCTGGCGCACAGAGATTACTTCTGTTCCAGAGGAGCAATAAGTAATCAAACAAAAAAAAGTAAGTAGTTAGGAAGGAGTTAGGAGGTCTTGGAGGAGAGGGGAAAGGGTAGGAAGGTTAGGTAGGGGGATAGGGATGTTCCCTCCCAGTCCGCTCCTTAAAACTTTCTCCCCCCCCCCCCCCACGCGTGGAAGAGGCCATCTGCCTGCACCTGCATGTGCAGATGTTAAAATCCACCATACATGTGCGCATGGATATCGTATTTTATAACACGTGCACGCCGACACGCGTGTTATAAAATAGCCGCGACCATGTGTGCATGCCGGGAACCGCACGCACATGGATACATGCATGCAGGTCTTAAAATCGCCCCCTTACTGAATATGGACCTCAGAGGATTGAGGGATTGGTAGGCATTATAGAGCTGAGTTGTTGATGAATGGGAAGACTGGATAAATTATGGATATGTTCTTGTAGGAGAAGTCCATTAACTGCTATTAATAAAGTTGACTTAGGGAATGGCCTCTGCTATTACTGGCATCAGTAGCATGGGATCTTCTTGGTGTTTGGGTACTTGCCAGGTTCTTGTGGCCTGCTTTGGCTTCTGTTGGAAACAGGATGCTGGGCATGATGGACCCTTGGTCTGACCCAGCATGGCAATTTCTTATGTTCTTATGGATAAGCCATATGATCTTTTCTGCTGTCACATTTCTGTGTATCTATGTAAATATATGCAGTGATACTATCCACAAATTTTCATTTATCAGCACTGTATATCTTAAATGATGTCTACGATTTAGATCATATTGGGAACTAAAACAAAATATATAAAACAAATAAAATTAAAAAAAGTTGGAGATTAGCAAAATCCACTATGGCAATGCTAGACAGACTAGCACATTGCAGAATCAGGCTGCTGACAGTGCTGAAGAGCCTGGGAGTGGAAGATATGGGGATGGAGGAGGAAAAAAAAGAACTGGATAGAAAAATTAGGATGAATAAAGAGAATAAGCTAGAGTACAGACTGAAAGTATGGAGTAAGATGCAAAGCAAAGAATAAATTATGGTTAGAGACCCAAACAAAGGCTGGAACATTGTAATTCATATTTGGGAAAAAATGTGATGCCTAATCTTTAAAATGTTCTTTTCAGATTACAAGTATGTATATTTGGAGATTATCTTCAGAAACATACCAGTATATTGTCCCACCACAAAAAGGAATAGTTACATTATTCTACCAACATTTTGTTTTTTTTTATTATTATCAGGAGTTATCTACATTTTTTTCCTCTTACTACTTCACCTTTTCTGTTCACCACTTCTACTGATCCTGAAATATGCACATTATGCTTGCTTGAAAACTGTCTGTTACAGAATCTGCCAGTAGCTGAACAATCTGAGTACTCTCCAAAACCAGTTTAAATTAGGTGATCTGTAATGGTTTCCAGGAGCCCATGAATGCCAAAAAACTTACCTAAACCTTTGAAAGCAGAGAAATCCATCATGAAAAGAAATAATGAGATGAATCTCCTTCTACATTATTTTCTTAGATGCTTAGATATTCAAGACGGCTGCTGAATAAAATATCAAAGATCTTGATACCTTACTTTTAATCTAAGGCTTTGGACATGGACATAAAGAGCAAGGTTTCAATTTAACCTGGTGCATTATACAAACTTTCAGGGGTCTGTGTTCAAAGGGGTTTGTCCAGCTGTTTAAATTTCCTGCCGGTCTGAACAGCCCCCTGCCCCCACCCTTCCAGTTATTCGGCTAAGTGATTAGCTGGATAACATTTATCCAGATAACTTACGGCTTTTCCCGGGGCATCAGCATTTAAATTCTAACTGCCTTAGAGCTGTCCTAAAGTCATCTGGGTATGTGTACCTAGAGATCTTTGAATCTTAACTGGCTATATTCAGAATATAGCTGGTTAAGTAAAAATTAAAAAAAAAAAACTTTCAGGGCCAGCAGATCTGATCCTCCACCCCCACATCCTTCTAAATTTGTAAAAATCATATTGAGATATGGAGCCTCATTTCCCCCCTCACTTCCCCCCAAAAGAATTGAAAGAAATTGCGGGCCATCACTGCCCAAGGAGCTTCCACCCTCCCCAATATGCATGTGGGCTCCAGGCGACTTCTAACCCCAATGCTACCCTTCCCACCCGCAACCCCCACAACCCCAATCTACCACACCAGCTGGAAGCCCCTGAATCCCAATAGATTCTAGGCAGGGGAGAGGGGGTTGTGGAAGGATTGGACACTATGCACCAATATGATTTTTACTTATCTATCATATAATATAATCTAGTAAGTACTAGTAACCAAATTCTATTGTACATATATTAAAAATTATCTCTATTCTACATATGTTCTTCCTGTATTAGTCTTTCTTGTTCAGCAATATATAATATTTCATGAAAAAGTGTTTAGAAAACAGGATCGAGTAGCAGAACCTCAAATGGCAGGGAATTCCATAGTTTTTTCATGTAGCTGTCAAAGCAGCCTTATCACAAAATGATTCAGATATTTATTATTATTTTTGAATGTAATGACCATGGTATACAGATCAGTGGTTACATTTAGTTAATTAAACTGTGCCCATCATTCTCAAGTAAATAATAGCTCCTCTTTCAATAGCAGGAAAAGTACCATATGATTACAGTGTTTATAAAAGAGAGAATTCATAAAGATGTGTGAACATTTCAAGATACCCTAGATTTTTTTCTTTGGTACAGAAATTTGCATATTATTAAGTCTACTAACAGTGCACAGTGGCAGCCAAAAAAGGAAAACATATAATGTTAGGTGTTATTAGGAAAGAAATGGAAAATAAAACTGACCATATCATAATACTTCTGTATGACCACACCTTGAATATTGTGTATAGGCCTCATTGCCCCATCTCAAAAAAACTAGGAGGCTATATTCAAAGGCCATTTAGATGGATAACACATAAGTTATCCATCTAAATGCTTAATATGGCATATTCAGCCACTTATCTGTCTAAACTATAGCTGGATAACAACATATCTGACTATAATTTAGCCCTATAAAAAGGGGTGTTCTGGGGAAGGGATTAGATATCCAGCTAACCTAACCAAATATTGGGTCTTTTTGGCTAGGTTAGCCAGAAAACTTTAGACCTGCTTCCGAGCAGGTGGCGATGTCCTTTCGTGGATTACAAACTGGCTAAAATTTATAAACTGCCACATTTACCAGATTCCTGATCAAGGTACAGCACAACATAATACAAACATTACAGTAGCATTAAAAATATTATTAAAACAAATTAATAAAAAACATCAAAATGGGGGGGGGGGGGGTTTGTGTCATTTTCATTTCATGTCATTGTCTGATTTCATTTTTAAAATTGTTCGGGGATGTTTATTTCAGGTGTCCCTAATTTCAAAGTTAGTGAACAGTAATTGGACCGTGCGCACTAACTGAAATTGTTACTAGAAAGTTAAAATGTGTTAACTGGGGAGCAGTTTGTTAGCCAGAGGATTGGTTTTGCATTCCTATTGGCAGATTCCTTAGGTACTTGCTTCTGTTGCCAAGGTTGCAAGGTGGTGTTTATGGGGGGTTGGCCAGTGCCTGGTAACAAGTGTAAACAAACAAGTGTTATAATAATAGCATCAAGTTCTAGCCAACAAAAGCATGCAATCCAAATACATATTTTTAATTCACCAATTCCTTTGTATTTTAGGAAAGAGGCTCTGGCATTTTTAAATATGCATATTTTGAATTCCCCTGGTATGTGCGGGGGTGACTGGTATATGGGGTGACAGGTGGGAAAGAAACTGGTTGAGGTGGTGAGAGAGAAGCAGCCTGGTATGTGGGGGTAACAAGTGAGTGACTCCCACCTGTCACCCCATATAGTCACCCAAGTCACTCCCCCTCTCACCAGTCATCCTCCCCACACACTAGGCTGCCTCTTTCTCGCCAGTTACTACCCCAACCAGTCTATCTCCCACCTGTTACTCTATGCAGTCACCCCAGTCATGCCCCCTCTCACCAGCCCCCCACACACACCAGGCTGCCTCTCTTTCTCACCACTACAACCAGTCATCTCCCCATATGTTACATCATACGGTCACTCCAATCACTTTCCCTCTCGCCTGTCATGCCCACACATATCAGGCTGCATCGCTCTCACCAGTCACCACCCCAAACAATCTCTCTCCCACCTGTCACCCCTTACAGTCACTCCAGTCACTTCCCCTCTCACCGTCAACCCCACAATCGTACTAGGCTACCTCTGTCACACAAGTCACCACCCTAACCAGTCTCTTTCCCTCCTGTCACCCCATAACATTACCCCGGTCATTCCCCCTCTCAGCAGTCCACATACATACACACACACCAGACTGCCTTTCTCTCACCAGTTACCACCCCAACCAGTCTCTCTCCCACCTGTCACCCTAAAGAGTCACCCCATTCGCTCCCCCTCTCACCAGTTACCCACACACTCGCCAGAGAAATTCAAAGTATGCATATCCCAAAATGCTATGGCCCCTTTCCTAAAATATAAATGAACTGGCAAATTCAAAATATGCTTTTGCATTACATGATTTTGCTTACTAGAATTTGGTGCAATTATTATTTCATATGTTTGTTAACACTTGCTACCAGGCACCTGCCAAACCCCCACAAACATCAACTTGCAACCTTGGGACATAAACAAGTAAATAAGGAAATAGCCAATGGGAATGCACAACCCTACCTCTAGCTAACAATTTGCTCCCCCAATCGACACTTTTTAATTTATCGGTATCATTTGTGGCAGAGCCTCCTGGTCTGGCCACTAGATGTCACTATCCCTGTCCTTATAATACACTTAAAAAGGGAGCTATCCATACCCTTGAGTCCCTCCCACCTGGAGGATCTGAATGGATGACTAGGTACTATTTAGCTCAGCCATTTTAAGATTCGGGGGATTCAGTTTGAGAGAGGAGTCAAAGAGTAAACATATTTTTTCCATACTCTGGTAGGGCTTCCCTTCCTTGCCCAAAGGAGTTTTCTTTTAGAAGAGATTCCTCACCATGCACTCCCTATCAGAGGATCCTTCTTATAATTTACAGTGAGACTTTAAAGACTGATACCCCTTTGGGACAAAGGGGCCCTTTTCAGGGGAGCAAAGACCTGTGAATCTACTCTACTCTTTAGGTAGGCAAGTACCATTGATAGATCCTGCTGTGAGAGATTGTGAAGGCAAATAAGCTATCTAGATTAAGATTTAAAGTATATTTTGGAACTACAGAGTAGTGGGGAGGTTCTTGGGCCCCTCTTCCCCACTGAGATTTCAGTGCAGGATTAATAGCCTGGTCCTCAGATTTTTCCACAAGAGAAATCACCAGAATTAACAGCTAAGGAAAATGATCAACTGAACCAAAGGAAGAGAAGATAAGAGAAGGAGCTCCCATCTGGATTTCCACCCACAAAATCAGGACAGGCTGGGTGTCCATGGGAGAGAAGATATCCAAAGGTAGGATTTTTGCAAAGCAAAAGGGACCCGTCCACTAGGATTCCCACAGCTCAGCCACTGGGAGAATATGCATATTTAAAATCACCATGGGCTCTATCCATGGTGATATAATAAGAACACCTACCTACACAGAAAGAACCCTGTAATTTCAGTCAGATGTACACTCATCGTTTTGGACAATGGGCTTTATTTACCTTTATGAATCTGTAAACTTTATTTTAACACCCAGACCTGGTTCTGTCTAAGATCTTACAGCCTCTCAACCCATGAGAAGCACTTAAAAAACAGCACATACACTGGCAACCTCTTTTCATTGTCTGGGCCATAAGCGAGAGCTTCCTCCCTAAAAAAAAAGAGTCCCTCCCAGGGAATAGGAGTCAGCATGGGAGTGAATGGTTGCTGAAGCTGTTCCAGAAGATATAAATAAGATTGTGTACCCTTGGGATTTAATACACCCCACGCTGAGGTAGATCTTTAAAAAGTACGCATGCGCGTACGTTATTAATTTAAAGTGCTTAACATAAACTATTATTGAACCCTAAAGGAACTCTTTCCACTGCTCCCGTGGAAAGAGTTCCTTTAGGGTTCAATAATAGTTTGTTAAGCACTTTAAATTAATAACGTGTGGTGAACTAATAAAATGAAATAGATGGGTTTTAATGGGTGGGGAGTGTGTGTGGATGAGTGAATGTAGTGGGATATATGGTTTTAGATGTTAATATATCGCTGGTAAATAAGCTTGGCTATTTATGCATATTAGGTTGCACATGTCTTTGTATTAGTGTATGGCTATTATAAACATCAATGGATGTAACTAATAAAATGATAAAAAATGATCTGTATGTATTTTATTAATAGCTGTTATTAACTAGTATTATTGACAACAACAAAATTGTTATTAGAGTACAGTAAATTGTAAATGTTAATGTTATAAAAAAAAGAACTTATAGGGTTCCCTATATATGTATGTTGTGATGTATCCTGTCGTTACCAGAGTTACCCAACTTCATAGGAAAAAATTCCTTTCTATGCGTTTTGAGTCTGAGGTGTTATCTAAGGGGGGGGGGGGGTCAATTTATTTTATAATATCCTTGTAAGTGCCTTATTAGATATCTCAATGTGAATTATGTTTTCTTTGAACCATCTCAATTCCGGTCATTCTTAGATTCCACGCCTAGTAGTCACTCTTATAGTTCGGCCATTTAGAGTGATAACTGGAGGTATTTGTCTTCTCATTATTCTGTTTTCCTATTTTCATGGTGTTATATATTCACTCTTTTTTTCTTCTTGTTCTCCCCCTATTTTCCTTTTTATTATATGAGGAATGCTAGAGTTTTTGCCTGTTTATTTTGATATTTGTTTCATATTTTGTTGCTTACCTAATGTTTCTGTAATAAGGAATTCTTGTGTTTATTTTGAAATGCATCAAAAAAATAAAATTAAAAAAAAAAAAAATACAGCAGGTTCACAAGACTTAATTATGATGAAGCCTTCTGAGAACAGATGGCAGGCAACAGTTCAGCATTGTGGGGCAGGTATAATGTAGGTATTTGGCTTACAAAAATGACTGTCTGGGTATACGATGCCAAAGTGAGCCCTTGTTCCTTTCAGAACAACAGAGGGCAAGAGGGACACTCGAAGTGCCCTGTGCTCCCCCATAATGTATGCTGGAGATTTGACCAGGGAGCATGTTCAGCAACCAACTGCCATTTCAATCATGCCCGTAATCAATATTTTGCCTCCCACCCAACAAACAAGTGCACCTGTAAAGACCATAAGTAATGACAGCGTACTCACCATCACTCCCACGCTATTTCGATGATGGAGCATGATACCTTGACTAGTGCAATATCTCAATAAGACAGTGGGCAAGATGCTATTTAATGTTTTTTGTCAAGGCTTTATAATTCCACATACAGGCCACCAATGCTTTGCAACAGTTGCTAATGCTCCCTCGGCATTTATTTATTTATGAAACTTTTAATATACCGACATTCATAGGGCATATCATGCCGGTTTACAAATAACTGAAGCAGGTAGAAAATACAATGAACAAGGGTGGGGGAGAAGGGGAGCAGGCAAGAAAATGGTGAGAGGTGGGCAGGGGAAAAGCAGCAAGAAAGGATAGGGCAGAAGGAGAGAGAGGAACAATCAACTTGATAAATATAATAAAAGGAACATAATTGTAACTATTTTAAAAATATAAGTTAAGGCAAGGTACTTATTTACAATAGATCAATAGCATGATTAATTGTTAGGGTTAAGGCTTTGGCAGTGATACATTCAGGAAAAAGGGGGGGGGGAGAGGGAGGCGGATGTAGGGGGAAGAAGTGGGAGGGGGGGAAATTAAGGGAGCAGGGAGGGTGGGCTGGGGGGGTAAGCCAAAAAGGTAAGCATGCCAAAAGGCTGGTATAATTCTGGAAAAGCTGTCTAAGGAGATACAATTAGATCGCATGGCAGGCCTGTTCCCTGAACCTCCCTTTGAGTCCTTGGTTTTGTCTTCTCTGGCAGTTGTCCCTAAGAAGGATCCCAGGAAGTATAAGCTGATTCACATCATTTCTTTCCCGGAGGGAGCATCCATGAACCACAACATTCTGGCTGAGTGTTGCTCAGTCCATTGCGCTTCTTTTTAAAATGCTTTGATGTTATTCAGGTTGTGTGGGCAAGGTAAAAGCGGATCTAGAATCTGCCTTTAGGCATTTTCTGGTGCATCCTAGTAGCTTCCCCTTGCTGGGTTTTTACTTCAAAGGAGCTTATTACTATGATAAGTGTCTGCCAAAGAGATGCTTGGTTTCCTGCATATTTTTCTTAACATTCAGCTCTTTCCTGCATTGGGCTACCAGGGAAGCAGCCAACTTCAAGTTCATAGTTCACTACTTGAATGACTTCCTATTTGTGGGATGAGGTGTTGTGTGTGCCGGCCGCAGTAGGCTTGCGGCCAGGCCCTCTTACCCTCTTCTGCCTGTTCCAGCGTCTGGCTCCACTTCCCTCGCGGCGGTGGGCTGCCGCCTCCAACCTCGGGCCGACCCTAGTGCCCCTGTCTCAGCAGACTCCTGTGCTCCGCAGCAGGCCTCCCCGCGTGGTCCGCAGAGAGACACCGCCGTCCCACGCCACACCTCTCCTTAGGCGTGCACGCATTTTCAGTCCTTTTAAAGGGGCTACGGCGGGATCCTAACCCGTGGCCCTGAATGTTGATGTCACTGGACTCCGGTTTATAAGGCCGGGCCCAGCCTCTGATTAGTTGATTTGCAACAGTTCTCCAAGCTGGACATGTACTTCATTGCTCTCCCCCGGTGACTACCTTCGTGCTCCTGGGTTCCTGTTCCTTCCTCGTTCCTGATCCTGGTCCTGTTACTTCTTCTGTTCCCTGTGCCTCATGCTTGTTCTATTGCTGTATGGACTGACTATTGGACCCGACCTTTGCTTTGCCTGACCATGCCATCAATCTTCTCCTGGGCCCGACCTGCTTTGCCTGACCACGCCATTGATCTTCTCCTGGACCCGACTTCTGCTTTGCCTGAACATGCCATTGATCTTCTCCTGGACCCGACCTCTGCTTTGCCCGACCATACTACTGATCATCTCCTGGATCTGACCTCTGTTTTGCCTGACCACACTATTGATTATCTCCCAGACCTGACCTTTGCCTTGCCATTGCCTTCTGCTTGCCACCTGCCCTGACTTCAGCCTGTTCGTTGACGCCTCTGCAGTCTTCACTCTGGACTTGGCTATTCAGGCTTCGGCCTGCTTTTACCCGGGCGCCTCCTGTCTGACTGTGTTCCTATTGGCGCCCGGGTCTCTGGGATTCTGCCTCCGCCAGTACAGACTCTCTTCCACTGAAGTTGCTGGCCCCTGGTTGACCTCCTCATCCTTCAGAAGACCTTGGACAGAGGCCCACCTAACTCCAGCTGGCCCCATCACCCAAGGGCTCAACCTGCGGGGATCAAGGGCTGGTATTGGCGAAGGTCCAGTTGGCCTCTGTCAATCAGCCAGCTCCACCTACCGATGGTGGGGACCCATAGAGCCCTCCCTACAGGTTGTGTCAACCCCACCTTGGCCCAAGGGTCCACCTCCTATGCAACAAGAGGGGCTACAGCAAAATGTGCACATCAGTATTTTCAAGCATCTAGTGCACGCCTTTAGCGTTCCCTTGGCACATGATAAATGATAGAGCCTGGCGAACATTATTACCTTCTTAGGGATTGAGTTGGATTCCATACAGATGGAATCCAGACTCCCTGCAGACAAACTGGCCATACTAGCAGAATTACTAGCTTTCACTGAACAGAATAAAATGATCATGAAATCCTTGATTAGTAACCTGGCCTTCATGGTCTGGGTCATTCTGATGGACATAGTGTTCCTATGTCGCCTAATCAGGGCCATAATGGATCTCTCGCAGTATTATCATCAATTGAGAGTTCAAAAACCTCTGAAGGAGGACATCGCATTATGGTGGGCCTTCCTCAAGGATTTCAATGGTGTCTCAATATGGCTATCTTCACCCGTTAGCAGCAACAACCTGCAGCTGTATTCTGATGCATCAGGAGGTATTAGATTTGGGGTTTATTTTACAGGGGCATGGAGCATGGCACAATAGCCAATGGAGTGGATTGAGAGAGGTGTGACAAGGAACAACATGTTCCTCGAGCTGCTCCCTACAGTGGTGGTGGTTAATGTGTATGAGGGGTGCCCTCCAGAACAAGCAAGTTGTATTGTGATGCAACAAAGAGGCAGTAGTGCAATCCATCAATAGACATCTAAGTGCCTCCTGGTGTCAGAGCTGCTCAAGGAGTTTGTGCTTTGCTGTTTGCCCAATAACATCATGGCACACACAAAGCATGTTCTGGGGGCCTGCAATGAGATAGCTAATTCTCTTTCTTGTTGCAAGTGTTCCCTATTCAGATGGTTGGCTTCTCAGGCAGACATAGTCAGGCAACCAATTCCATCCCAGTTATGGTCCTTCAGAACCCTGCAGTATCTGAAATGTTGTGAAGATCACCGGTTCTATCCACTTGGAATGCATATGTTTGGAACTATAATAAGGTGAAAGTGTTCCTACTCAATCATGGATGGTCGAGTCAGCAAGTTCCAGAGGACTTGTTGATAGACTATATAGTGAACCAAAAAACAGCAAGGAGTATCGAGGACATGATCTGCTCCAAGCTCGCAGCACTGACCTTCTTTACAAAATTGAACTATCCTTATGAAGAGGTCCAATCCTTGCCTGTCCATCAGAATACTCATCAAGGCCCCTTCTCTGGGCCTGACATCTCTATCTATGACAATTGGTCTGCCACTGCAGGGCATGGCCCTAGCCACAAGATTGGCCTTCCCTGCTCTCTGACTCCACCCTTGTCACTCTGCCCCAAATCCTGGACTCAGTCATCCCACCGTAGGGAGTTCAGCAGGCCCTGGACATACTGAACTTCCCCCAAACAGGCTGTGTTCATACATCCAAGGAGTAAACAATCCTCTGCAAAACTTGAAAGAAAAGGTCATTACCCAAATTAGGCAAGTATACACTGTCCTGATTGTATATGTCCTGGCAATACGCATCTACCTAGTTGTAACACACGTAGTATCTGCCATTCTGGAACATAGCTTTTTGAGCTGCCACTTTAACTTGGAGCGATAGCATCCCCACCAACCATTCCAACTAATGCTGGTATCCGGCCACTCAGTAAAAAACTGAGCCTTGCTGTCAAGTGAATCATGTGAAGTTGGGCCAGAGGGATTCTACCACATCACAACTCTTATAGGCCACTCACTCATGATCAATTGCTACAGCTGTGGCATATCTTGCCAGATGTGGCCAATGACAGATTCAAGACTGCTTTATTTCAAGCAGTGACATGAATTCACAGCTTGAATGCAAGGGTGTGAATTCACAGTTCTGTCACCGCCAGTCACACAACCGTGGGGGCTTCACGATGCTGATGTTCAGATCAGCAGTGACAAGCTGGTTCTATGTATCAAAGGCGCAGGGTCAGATTGTCACCCTGGCTGAAGACCAGGTCTGGCAAAATGTCAGGTGAAAACCGTGATGGAGTATTTGGTTATCCACCCATGGATGGCTGGTTTGCTGCTATTGAATCATGATGCATCTCTCCTAAGTATATTCCAATTTGCTGCTGTATTCATAAAGGCCTTAAAGACAATAGGTCTGCAGAGCAGTTCCTATGAAACACATTCTGTCCGCATTGGTGCAGCATCCTGCACAGCTATTGCTGGTCTTCCCAAAGCAGCTATACAGAGTTTGAGGTGATAGCAGTCTAAAGCTTATGCTTCATACATCAGACATGGTGAAGGTGCCCAGCATTAGTTCCACATGTTACAACTGCAGGGCATTCATAATATACTTCCTCTCTTCAACTGCCATCCAACAATGTCGATCCCTATGGATTGTTGGATATTCTTTAATTTCGCATGGAAAGTTTGATCAGGTTCTTGGTCTGGTGGCAAGGGGCTGGGTGGTACAGTGTTTAGGAAAAGGAGGCATAAATTGGCAACAATTATTGCCCATGCTGCTAACTAAGAGAATGCCATTGGCCCTGCTGGACCTAATTATTATCTACCTGGGAGACAATGACAAGGTGAAATGCATCGGATTAAACCTACTGAACATCATCAGAGATGATATGGCTCAGTTTTTTACTGAGTGGCCGGATACCAGCATTAGTTGGAATGGTTGGTGGGGACGCTATCGCTCCAAGTTAAAGTGGCAGCTCAAAAAGCTATGTTCCAGAATGGCAGATACTACGTGTGTTACAACTAGGTAGATGCGTATTGCCAGGACATATACAATCAGGACAGTGTATACTTGCCTAATTTGGGTAATGACCTTTTCTTTCAAGCTTTGCAGAGGATTGTTTACTCCTTGGATGTATGAACACAGCCTGTTTGGGGGAAGTTCAGTATGTCCTGGGCCTGCTGAACTCCCTATGGTGGGATGACTGAGTCCAGGATTTGGGGCAGAGTGACAAGGGTGGAGTCAGAGAGCAGGGAAGGCCAATCTTGTGGCTAGGGCCATGCCCTGCAGTGGCAGACCAATTGTCATAGATAGAGATGTCAGGCCCAGAGAAGGGGCCTTGATGAGTATTCTGATGGACAGGCAGACAGTGGAGGGGTTCCTATAAACCTGCTGTATGGTGGCCTACCCTGGGTCCTCTTGGGCGATAACACCTATCAAGGGCTCACACAAAATGAGTCCTTGGAGTGATCCACTAAGGTGGTCATGAAGGCTCATGGTGGATGATATCTACCTTGGGAAGAGTGGAGGTAAACATGTGGACTCGGCATCCAATTATATTTCCATGTTAGAACGTTTAATAAATAGCTGTGATCATTACATCCAACTTAAGCTTTGTGATTATTATGGTGTTTTTTTTGTTACTGGGATATGTTGTGAAGAATGGGGATGACTAACTTCATGGAGCATCAACAGTAAACAGTAAAGTGATGTTGCGCTCGGGGGTGGACCCTTGTCCTGGGGCAGAGATGGAACACCTTCTGAAAGGGAAAAGGAGGTAACTGCCCCCAGGGGGCGGAGCACTGGAGGAGACAGAGGCTAGGAAGAGCTTCACCACTGGAAGCCCGAGTTCCCCCAGGAGGAGCCTGTAGAGACCCAGACTGCTTGGACTTAGGTGGGCCTCGCAGGGTCTCCTAGGAGAGTGAAAGTCCAGCGTACCCACAGAGACAGGGGCAGCGTGATCGGGTTCAAGGATAGCAACTGGTTGGAGCAGGGAGAACCATTACAGAGTTGGTAATGACAGGGTGAGGAATAGAGCAAGAATCTGGAGACGAGGTCAGGCAGATGAAAGGCTAATGTCCAGAGGTCAGTCCAAGAATAGTCAGGCAAAGCAGGGGTCAGGTACCGAAGGTCAGACAAGGTCAAAGACAGACTGAGGTCTAGAGGCAGCGGCAGGCAGGTCAGGAACAGGCTGTAGTCTTTGAGGCAGGAAGCAGGCAGACAAGCAGGTCAGGAACAGGATGTGGTCTCTGAGGCAGTCGGCAGGCAGGCAGGTCAAGAACAGGCTGAGGTCAGTACCAGTAAGACAGTCCAAGGGTACTACCTGAGTAGACAGATAGACGAACACAGGAACAAGCAGGAACAGGAACTAGGATGCAGGGACGAGTCAGGAACAGAACTGGAACAGAAGGATCCTGGAACGAGACTAGGACAAGGAAGCACAAGTACAAGCGCAGAGGCAATCTCAGAGCAAACCGACCCGATTGCCAAGGCAAGGAAGTGAAGACAGGCCCTACATGAGTCTGGGCAGTCCGCACGCGTGCGCGCGTATGGGCATGGCCAAGATGGCCGAGGATGCCGAACCTCGGCGCTCAGTGGAAGGCCCGGCGACCACCGCCGCGGGACACCGGGGCCTGGCAGGACTGGCAACTACCATGAGGGAGGTCGTCACGGGACCCGCTGTGGGACCATGAAGATGAGCAGGTCTGCACGCGGGACGGCCGCGGGTGGGGCGCATAACAAGTGAGGAGGATCAGGGTTTACATAGTAAACAGAAGAGCTAAGGCATCCAGGGATACAAATAGGTTGGGATCAGAAGAAGACAATCATTTGTTTTGTTTTTCATTTCATTATTGGGGGATTGATTTTCCACAAATTTGGTTTTGTCAAATCTTTATTTTGATTATTTAGCTAGAAATACAAACTAAACATTTATACAAAAAAATACCCCCAAAAGAAATGGGGCATCCCACATCCCTCTCACCTGAAAAAATGCTGGGGCCAGAACTGTATATGCATAAGCTGCATTAGGAAAGTTTATACATGCAAAGCACAGCTTATTTCCATAGGGGAAGGAATGCATCAATCATATCGTGCAATATTCACACAATTATATCCACATCCTATCAGAATATTGCTCCCTTATAAGGAGCTAACGAGGTTAGAGTTGTTCAGCTTTGAGAAGATATGGCTGAGGGGGATATGATAGAAATCTTTAAAATCAGGAGAGGTCTAGAATGGGTAAATGTGAATCAGTTGTTACAAATAAAAACTTTTAAAAACTGTTTTCAGATATCTCTAACAGTTTTAGTAAAATTTGGCACTAGCTTTTATAGTGGGAGGGATGCAGATCGAATGGTATCCTGCAGTAATTACTAAGCCAGTAAAATATATTTTGTTTAACAGCTGCAAATTATTGTATCCATTATCTATGCTATTTTTGGATCATGCAGTCAAAATGAAGGTTAACACTCTTTGGGCGAGCTGTTAAATTATTTGTAGATTGTTTATCAGTCTATAGTTGCAGAATTAAGAAAAACAACATATTCCTCCTGCTTTCTCCCTAAATCCTATTTATAATTATTTTCTTCAGATACAGCAATAAGAGGTCAATATTCAGTAGGCTATTTAGAGGACAAGTTATCCAGCTACAGTTAGGCTGGATAACTTGTCCAATATATTCAGCAGGGTAAATCTTCTGCTGACTATATTTGGTTAAAGTTATCCAGCTACATAAACCCGGATAACCTTAATCATAACCAGCCAGTGATTGAATATGGCTGGTTAGGCCTAAAGTTATCCGGCCTTGTGTGGCCAGATAACTTGCTAGTAACTCGGATATCTTCAGAAATATCTGGGTAAGTAGCGCGACTTAGAAAAAAAAGCTCTGAATCAAGGGCTTCCCGGTCTGATGCCCACCCCTCCACCACCATATGTATCAACCCCCTTTCCCTTTAGTTATCCCCACAAGCTGGCCCACAACTCCACACATTTAAAGATCAGAAAGTTTAAAGCTTTCATCCAATGACTGCTGCTGGCCCGGGCCTCCCCCCTCCCTACCTGCTAAAAATACTTTATCTCTCCTCTGCCTCCACTCATCCCCATCCCCCATCTAAGGCTGATACCCTCCCATCTACACGTTACTTCCCAAAGTGACCCCCCTCTTCTTTGTGCCTGGATTGCTCTTCTCAGCAATCCAGGATGCTTCTAATGAAAAGTACGCAATTACCTACGTAACTCTTATGTAGGTAATAATGCTGGAAATGTAGTTTTATACTAAACAGTATCGGCCAAATTTTAAATTCCCCCCATGTGCAAAAAAGGGGCGCTATGCACATGGCCTGGCCTTGCACGTGCTGCGCGCATCTTCAAAGGGGGCTGGGCCACGCACGTAACCCCCGTTACGGGCTGAAGTGCCAGGACCAAGTGGAGGGGTGGGCTGGGAGGCGGGGGAGCAGTAAGCAAAAAAAACCAAAACAATTGAAAGGTAAGAGAAAGGGTTTAGACAGTGGGGAGGAGAGGGGAAGGAGAAGGGAGGTTAGAGTAGGGGTTAGGGAAGTTCCCTCCCAGTCTACTCCTTAATTGGAGCGGAGTGGGATGGAACTGGGGAAGGCCTTGATGCGTCGCCATGCGGAAACCCGCACCTGCACGCACGGATTACAAAATCCACCATGCATGTGCGCGCGCCACTCGTATTTTATAACATACGAGCATTTTATAAAATATGCACATCCATGTACGCGTACCGGATCCCACACGCACATGGATGCACGTGCGTGTCTTTAAAAATTTACCCCTAAGCTTCCAGTGTTAATACTTACATAACATTGGAAGCATTTCTTAGGTAATAGCCTACTTTATGCTGGAAGCGGCTGGGATAGCTGAGATGAGTGATCCCAGCACAAAGAAGAGGAGGCCACTTTGGGAGGTAACGGGTGGGTGCGATGTTAACAGCCAGGGGTAGCAGAGGGGGATGAGTGGAGGGGCAGAGAAGGGACTGTTAAGTATTTTTAGCAGGGAGGGAGGACTGGGCTGGCAGTGAGCTTCGGATGAAAGTTTTAAACTTTCTGATCTTTCAAGGTTTGGGCCAGCTTGTGGGGACAGCCGAAAGTGAAGGAGGTTGATACTTGTGGTGGGGGGTGGGCATCGAGACATGAAACCAGTGACTCTGAGCTTTTTTTTCCTATGTCATGCTACTTACTCTGAAGGTATCTGGGTAAATTACGTGTTATCCAGCTATACTAGGCCAGATAACTTTAGACCTGCTGAGAAGCAGGTCTAAAGTTATCCGGCCAACCTAGATATGCACCTGTCAGCTAGGTTAGCCGGATATCTCATCTCCTCCCAGGAATTCCCCTTTTTTATCTGACTAAATTCTACCCGGGTAACTAGTTACTGAGCTAGAATTTAGCTGGATAAGAGCTAAATATAGCCGGGTAAGCCATTTAGATGGATAACTATTACGTTATCCGTCTAACTGGCTTTTGAATATGGACCTCATAAAAAATTGCCTAGAATTGTTATGAACCATCTTACCTATGACTGTGACTTCAGGTAAAGAATAATATCATTATGTCATTAGCTATCGAACACCAATGCAATGAGAATATATCAAAATGGAAAAACATGATAAATGCATAGATTTTTGGTTTGGCTTAATGATTTAGAACCAAATGAGTCTGGTTCCTGAAAAATCCAAATCCTTTTTAGCACATTCAGGTTGTTCCCATTAAAGTCTATAGGGGAAGTAAAGCCAGACGGAGTGAATTTGGTTGGTATGGGACAAAGAAATAGCAGGATCAATCATGTTTCAGCATATTTTTTTTTAACAGTCTTTCCCAGCTGTCATCTGCATACGTAGAGTTCATCATATTTTTTTTAGGTGAAAGTGAAACTAAGAACACTTTTAACAGCCAGTGATAATTTTGTTCTCCTTCATATCTCTGTTGAATCTCAGAAAAACAAGGCAGAAATTATGAAGCTCCTCGCTTCAAAGTTTTGGAGTTAATAAAAAAATATCAAAAAAGCTTTAAATTTAGAAGAGAAAGCAAGGTCTACTCTTAATAGTTGCTGTCACTGTATCCTAGTTGCACTACTGTTAGCAGCAGGATAAACTAATTTCCCTGCTAGAGGATTATAGTATAACTGTATATCAGCAGGGTCAAACTGCATTTTTCTTCTTCTTCTAAAGTAGGCAGGCATCATATGTCAGTGTATGTTTGAAACGTATTCTAAAGAGAGGGAGGTTGATTTTCTCTTGCACCATGTACAGAGTTGCTAGGGACTGACTGATAGGGGGGGGCCGCTTGCTTTCTCTGTGTAAAAATGTTAGCAATACTGTGACATTGTATTAATTATTCTACATGTGGCACTTGTACTTAGATATTTATATACATAGCCAGCAATCCTCAGGAGTTCACTGTGTTCTGTTTGTAACAAAAGGGATTATCTGGTCTGCTGTTTTTGTCTGCACATTAGTATGTATATTGATTGCAATACTAAAACAATCTGTAAGAATAAATTCCTTCATGTCACCAAGAAGTAAGAATGGTAAAGGTAGAAGAAGAAGGAAAACTAATCATCTTCCAGGGAGACCTAGGAAAAGCTCAAGGAGACTTTGTAATGATGAGGCATAAGATGAGGATCAATAGCAATTGTAGTTTATACTATCAGCACTACTGCCAAAGAAATACTGGACAGTACCAGGGGTGGGACAAATGTACCACATTACCTGAGAATGTGAGGGTTTTGGGGGATGCTGCATTGGGCAGGAAGCTTGGGGAACAGGTTGTGAGTGGGAGTGAGAAAGGAGGGTATTAGGAAGGGGCCTGAAGCCTGCACATTAATTGTAAATTCCCTGAGGAGCCAGAAGGCTCCTCAGGCTAATATAGTCAGCAATATTTATAATCCTTTTGGAGAGCAGAGGGGTTCCATACAGCACTATGCTTGACATAATTTTAACAGATTATTAAGGGAAGAATTGGGCCTGCCTCCCCAGGAGGCTTTATTTATGATACTTAAAAGGCTGTATTTTGAATAAACCTGGTTAAGATTTAAGCTATCTGGGTACATGTGCCTGGATAACTTTCAACCTAACTATTTATTTATTTATTTATTTATTTATTTATTTATTTGGTGCTTTTCTATACCGGCATTCATGATACAATCATGAATGCCGGTATAGAACGGGTGTACAATAACCTTAGATATTAACAAAGGGAAGAGAAGCAGAAGTTACAATAAAACGGGGGTGCTGGAACTGGGGGAAGAGGAAGAAGTTACGTTCAAATATAGCAAGTTAACTTTAAAAGTTCTTTGAGTATGTAAACCCAGGTAACTTTATTTGAGTATATTCAGTACAGACTTGTTCCACTGAATATCCATGACAAGTTATCCAGCTAACCCTGGCAAACCACTGAATATGGACCTCTACATGATTGCCTAACATGTGTTTAACATTTGTAATGGTAGGAAGAATGTGTTAGATCCAACTGACAACAATCTGCAGACTAAAATGCCGTAAGGAAAATAATCCATTTCTTATTGCTCTTCAGAATTGCTGGGTAGGCAGTCAAAAATATTTTGTTTTTAAATACAGAGTCGGTCCCCCAACATGGGCTTTGTTTGCAGAGGGCTGCATCAGGAATGACGCATAGATCACAAGGCTCTTAAAGAGAAACATATATATGTAATCTGAAATAGACAGAAATATAAAGTAAAGGCCTTTCAAAAAATGGGCAAAACCCCAAACAGGAGAGATCTCATAAAACAACATACCTTTCAAGAGTGCATGACAGTTATGCACTCAGACTACCAGTGGGAGAGACACCAAGAGGCATTTTAAATTATTTAAAACCACACCAAAACATCCAATCACAGGAAGGGAACATGGGGGACTGACTCTGTATTTATAAATGGATGATAACTTTTCTCAAATTCTTTATGACTACTTTCCCAGCAATTCTGAAGAGCAATAATAAATGGATTATTAAGGATATTATTAAGGATATAATAATTATTATTATATTATTAACGATTAAGGCATCTTTGCAGATTGATATGAGTTGGATCTAACATACTCTTCCTACCATGGACTTTGCCTTGATGTATTATTTGTTGTGCATCCCGGCTGCGTTGGTGACGCGACCGGGCCTGCTCACCTGGCACTCCCCTCCACCAGCTCCGGTTCCTACTCCCTTGCCGCTGCTGCCAGCTCCCGACATCCTCGACTCTCACCATGGCCCTGCCGGCTTCCTCCACGCTGCAGGCCTCTCAGTGGAGCTCCCGTAGGAGCTCCGCAACTTCGACCTCCTCGAACCCACCCTTAGGCACACTCGCAGCCGACGCTAGGACATTTAAAGGGCCAAGGGTGGGAAGCTCTCCTCGGATGCTGCCCGATGACTTCACCTAAGGCTCCTACTTAAGGCGAGGCTCTGTCCCCAGAACCTCACCTTGGCAATCATGTCGACACTTTAGTGTAGCTAGTTTGCTGTTCCTTGTTCCTGTGTTCTCCTGCTTCCTTGATCCAGTCTTGTTCCAGTGTTCCTGCATTCCTGTCGTGTTCCAGTGCTCCTCTGTTCCTGTCTTGTTTCCAGTGCTCCTGCGTTCCTGTGTTCCCATGGTCCTCTCTGTGTTCCAGCATCTCTCCTGATCCCTGCTCTTCGTTCCTGTTATGGTTGTGGACCCTTGGGCTGGCTGAGACGGTAGGAAGCTTCATAGCCAGGAGGCGGTGCTGAAGAGACTCTGGAGATGACTTCACCACTGGAAGCCCGAGTTCCCCCCGGGAGGAGCCTGTAGGAACCCGGGCCTCTTGGACTTAGGTGGGACCCTATGCGACCAAGGATCCAGGCAGTGTCCGGGGAGGCAGACGGAGAGAACGGCTGGGCCCAGGAGGCTGGAAGAGTCTTCACCCTCGGAAGCCTGCGGCTCCCCCGGGAGGAGCCTGAGAGGGCCCGAGCTGCTGGGACTTAGGAGAATCCTCTGGGCCAGCAAGTACCGGATACCTGAGGTGGTGGAAGAAGCCAAAGTAGGAGTCCAAGAGCGAAGCCGGGTCAGAAGCCAGAAGTCAGAGATCCAAACCAAAGCCAGGGACGAAAGCTGAAGACAGAGTCATGGATGGAGCCGGGTCGGAAGCCAGAAATCCGAAGTCAATACCAAACCAGGAGCAGAGGCTGAAGACGTTGTCAGGAGCTGAAGCCGGGTTGGAAGCCACAAGACCCAAAAGACGATCCAGGATCTACAGCAGCAACTAGATGCTCTGCGAACTGAGAGAACCTCGTTGCAAGGCAAGGTATAGCCGCAGCTTCCGGGCTTAAATGGCCCGGAAGCGTCTGATGTCATCAAGGGCTGTTCCCGGGTTTTCCCAGCTGGCCCCTTTAAGACAGAAGCCCCGTCGCGCACGTGCGCCTAGGGGGCATGGCCAGCCACGGATTGGCGCTTGCGACTCCCTTAGAACATAAGAACATAAGAAAATACCATACTGGGTCAGACCAAGGGTCCATCAAGCCCAGCATCCTGTTTCCAGCAGTAGCCAATCCAGGCCATAAGTACCTGGCAAGTACCCAAAAACTAAGACTATTCCATGTTACCATTGCTAATGGCAGTGGCTATTCTCTAAGTGAACTTAATAGCAGGTAATGGACTTCTCCTCCAAGAACTTATCCAATCCTTTTTTAAACACAGCTATACTAACTGCACTAACCACATCCTCTGGCAACAAATTCCAGAGTTTAATTGTGCATCGATTAGTTTTAAATGTGCCCCATGCTAACTTCATGGAGTGCCCCCTAGTCTTTCTACTATCTGAAAGAGTAAATAACCAATTCACATCTACCCATTCTAGACCTCTCATAATTTTAAACATCTCTATCATATCCCTCCTCGCGGAGGGCCGCGTCTTCGGCCTGGGAGGCCGGAAGGAAGGCAATTCTGTGTCCGGACCGGCCGCGTGGTGAGTATAGGTCCCGGGGCACGGCCCGGGACCATAACAGTTCCTCCTCCTGTCGTACCTTCTTGGACTGATTCATGGTACTGACCTCTGCTTGCCTGACTACATTTGACCGCTGCCTGGAACTGACTATTGCCTGCCTTCTGACCATGTTTGACCGCTGCCTGGAAGTGACCACTGCTTGCCTTCTGACCACATTTGACCACTGCCTGGAACCGACCACTGCCTGCCTTCTGACCACACTTGACCGCCGCCTGGAACTGTCCCTCGCTTGCCTTGACTACATATGGACTGATCTTGGAACTGACCCTTGCTTTGGCTTACCACCCTCAGACGGATACCCTGGCTTTGACCCTTGCTCTACATTCGGACACTGCTCTGATTAGACCAGTAGGCACTGCCTATCTTGCCCGGATGACCTTCACTTCCTGTCTCCTTCAAGAGGTCTCCAGTGATCCTGGTCCGGCTCTAGTACATCTTATCTTCACCAGCCGTGCACCTTTGCTCATGGTGGGCACACCTCTTCACTATCTCTCTGGGAGACCCTCAGAGGCCCACCTAAGTCCAGGCGGTCCGAGTACTCAAGGGCTCAACCTGCAGAAACCCCGAATTGCTATTGGAGAAGCTCCAGCTAGCCTCTGTCTCCTTGTGTGCTCCGCCTCCTAGCGGCAGGCGCTTTCTGGGTCCAACCAGAGGGCCGTACCAATCCTGCACCAGGCCAAGGGTCCACCTCCAGTGCAACATTATTGCTTCACTTACTTATTGTTTAACATTTTCTAATGACATATTGAAATAATGATAATGTAAATGTCTGTGTCTAGGGGAAATGACTCTCCAAAGAAGGGACAGAAAGACTCCAAATTAGACTCACTGGAAAAAATTGGAATATTATAAATTTTCAAATTTAAAAAAAATTACTTTCAGTTCATTTTTTTGTTTGTTTCAATGTGTTATTTAGTTTGTTTAAATGTTTATTTGAGTTTGGTTTCTTTGCTGAACCAAAATAATAAAAAAAAAAACTGGTGAGTACCTGGGCACACGCCTCTGCTTCCTCCTGACTCCCCCACTTTTTACCAATAATCCTGGGCCTGGATCTACTATACAGCTAGAATGAGCCAAACCATTCTATTCTCCCTCCCACCCTCTATGGCTGCCATTTACCTCTTTCATTGGGTCTTCCACCAAAAAAAGTGGAAGACCCAATGATATCGCAGGTGGTAAAATAAAAATTGATTGCACCCATAGAACTCTGGCACCGCAACCTGGGCCTAATTACCATCCATGAGCTATTATTATATGTGTACATCAGTTTGCTGACAAAGATTATTAGAAGCAGCTCTTTTGAAGAGGCATCTGTTGTAACAAAACCATAAGATTTTTATTTTTCAGGATTGTTTGGCAGGCATTCAGAACTGGTGCATGAATTTTCCTGAGGTGAAATGGGAACTGCATCACAAGGGCCTTACCTACACTATGTTATATTCTGCCCATCTTAGGGTTTCCATTGATGGCCTGTTTCGTTTCTTTCAAACACCGGAGGACGTGTCAATATTCCTGAAAGAAGAGCGACATGTGGTTAATCCGGACAATATGTGAGTCTTGTAGTGTCTATAAGCGACTGTGATTTATTTGGCCTTATGGGAGATCCTTATGAACAGTGGGGATACTTTCTTGCGAGCTGCTCGTTCACGGCCCTTGCTATTTCTTTTTGGTGTTTGCTTCATTCCTTAATTTTTTTATTTATTTTTCTCTATGTATTGATCGTAGTTTTGCTATACTGAGACAGACTGATACTTCACGCATATCCAGCATAGCTGTCTGCTTCAACGGCAGGGGAGACAGTCTGATACTTCACGCATATCCAGCATAGATGTCTGCTTCAACGGCAGGGGAGAAAGTCTGATACTTCACGCATATCCAGCATAGCTCTCTGCTTCAAAGGCAGGGGGAATGAAGAAAAGTGGATCTATATACAGACAACCAACAAGGACTGAATTACATAGTCTTGGTAAACAAATAAGCATGGGTGTAGCTTGCTTATTGAGGCGGTTACTACCCCTAACTAATTAAGCTAGATATTTCACTTAGATGCAGCTCCAACACTGCTCTCTACATTAACGGTGGGGGTGGAAGGGAAATAGAACCAAAAGGTTACTAAGAGCCAAGAGTAACAGATAAGTATGAGAGAGAAAAAAAAGTGCGAAACTTGCTGGGCAGACTGGATGGGCCGTTTGGTCTTCTTCTGCCGTCATTTCTATGTTTCTATGTTGCTTTTCTACCCATTGATGGTTCCTGGTATTTAATACAAATCAGCAACAAGCAGTGCTATTCTGGACTTTGAGATGGATCGTTTATTTTTTCCCATTTTTTGCTCGGGTTGGTCAAGCATTTGGACTGTACTTTTAATTTTTCTTGCTATCCTCATGATTTAGCTCTGGACATTTATCTCTCCCTATATTATTAATTGTTTATGGATGGAATATGTAGACAATATTGGGGTCCTGAACTATTATTTTATGCAGATGATGAAGTTTACTTTTATGAAGCAGATTTTTCTTATTGTTCCTTTTGGGGTTGTTGGAGGTAGGTGCAAATGTTCTGAGCCAGGTAGTTGTTCTGGCTCGGTTCTGAAATGGAATAATTTAAGGAACTCTTATATTGCAGCCTGTGTAGAGAGATTTTAATTGTAGGTTTGTTATTATCATAAATGTCTCTCTGGCTGGCATGGTCAAGAGGTTGGGTGGGGATCTGGTTCTAGTTTTTTCTGATGGGGAGTGGTTGGAATAATCTATGTTTGGGAAGTTTTGTTTAAAATTCATGGCACATTATGATAGAGAGGAGAAAGAGGAAGGTGATATATTTTTCTTATTGCTTTTCTTGGGATTTTTTATTTTTATTTTATTTTGTTATTGAATTATGGCTACTGCTAATCTCAAATTTATTTCTCTCAATGATGTTAGAGGTATTTCCAGTCCTATTAAGCAGTCTAGGATCTTACAATATTTAAAGACACAAAAAGTGCAAATTGCATTTTGACAAGAAACTCATCTAACCAAAATTGATCATGGAAAACATATTTGGCATTGGATTGGGGGAATTTGGGTCCAAGATGGCTGTCGCATAGGCTGGACGCCAACAACCTCGCTCCACAGAGTTTTGCTATTTACTTATTCTCTTGAATTTCCTTGAATTTCTTACCTTCTTTGCCATGCCTCATACAAAGAGGAAGGCAAAAGTGAGAATGTCCTCCACTTCGACACTGATACAAGACAGCCGTGAACTGAATCGTTGTTGGCGGCTTCCATGAGACACTTGCCAGTGGGAGGAGACGCGGGTGTACTCGGCGGGGAGCAGACGCCGAGACCCCAGGCCGAGGAAACATCCCTCAGTCCCGGCACACCGACTACCCCGGAGCCACCGTCAAGATTCCTCAGCTTGTCTGGGGAGGTGACGGAAGACTGGCTGGAAGAGAAAGTGGTTTCAACAACTATAACCCCAAGAAATGGCGTGGAGGCTATAAGCACCATGGGAAAATCATCCATTTCGGAGAGCCAGATTATTTCAGGCTCCAAGGGTTTGAAGCCCGAGGAACAACAGCAGAGCGGAGGAGAAGGGGACCCTGAAGTTGCAGGGAGCAGCGAACCTGAGGTACATATTCTTTGTAATTTACCACTGGATACACCTCAAGTAATAACTTTGGACATTATTTGGAAGACATTACTCTCAATGGATAGTTCTATAAAAGCCTTGACGGGCATGTTGAAAGATAATCTACAGAATACTAAGAAATTAGATTCTAAAATATTGGGATTAGAAAATACAGTGAATGAGATCCAACAAAAAGTAGAAAAAACTGAAGAAGTGCAGTATAATTCAATTAAATCAGATACAATCTGTTTAAGTAGAATGGAGAAATTAGAAAATGAACAAAGAAGAGCAAACTTGAGAATACATTTTCTAAGGATGAGAGCAGTATCCCTGAGAGATATGTTTAAAAGTTATTTAAAAGAAATTTTGAATTTTCCTGAAGACGGGATACCTGCTATCTCCAAGATTTGTACACCCCTTTGTACACCCCTGAGAAACCCCCACAACAGTGAACGAACCAACAACACATCCAAAGCGAACACAACTGATCACGGACATCGAAAGAATAGTACCTGGAATACAATCTATCAAAACCTGCCTAAACAAAGGTAAATATGGAAACTACTACCCACACAAATACAGAAATAAACACATAGCAAGCGAAACTAAAAAAAATCAATCCACTAACCTCATACAAATAAAAAAGACCAAAATAAACAACGCCATCACAAATAATTTATTAATGATAACTTTCCTGCTAGTAAATGCACAATCAATCACCAAGAAATTCCCTATAATTACAGACCTATTATATGACACAAAACCAAGCTTCATAGCTGTTACTGAATCATGGTTAAAAAAGTCAGACACCATCCTAAAAAATCAAATAGCACATAAAAACTATGATGTCTTCTCAATATCCAGAATAAATGAAAGAGGCGAGGGATTACTCCTAATAATAGAAAAAATATTTAAATGCAAGCTAATACAGACAACATCACCAAAAAACCATGAAATTGCTCTTTTTGAAACTAACACCATACAAATTTGCCTTATATACTGCCCTCCTACCCTATTAGAACTAAACATCTCCTCTCTAATTGAATTCCTAACAACACACTTAAACACCTCTAAACCCATAATTGTACTAGGTGACTTCAACCTACACATGCATACGCACCCCTTGTCAAACACTGATAGATTTCATGACGGCACTAGGATTCACCCTAACTACTGACAAGCCCACCCACAAAGCTGGACACTCTCTCTTGATTTATCATTTATCAAACACAGCCACCTAGAACACATTATAACAGAATATACACCGATACCGTGGTCAGACCACTTCCTAATAGAATCCTCTATCAAACATACCGAACAAGTGACTTAAAGAGAACCCATTGAATTTGAATATTGCCCACCTTTTAACATAGACACACTGAAAGACAAACTAGAAGAAAACTTAGCTGAATTAGATTGCACCAACTGCGATTATATATTTGCACAGTATTTTCCTTTTGTTTTTCCCCCTCCTCCCCACTACTCAGTTCCCTTATCAGTTTCATTGTAAAGCCCTGTTGGCCAGTTTATGTTACATGGAAACCGATGTGATGTTTGCTTAACGAATGTCGGTATACAAAAATTTTAAATAAATAAATAAATAAACAACAGCATGGATGCAAACAACCAAAAACTTAGCAGATGAGATAAACCCAATTAAATACGTGAGCATCAGGGAACCCAAAGAAACAAACCCCTGGCATAACGAAAAGATAAAGGTAGTCAAAAGAAATCTGAGGAAAAAAGAAAAAGAATGGAAAAAAAATAAAACGACTGAAAACATGACTAAATACAGGAAGCAACTAGCTTACTATAAACATGCAATAGAAATGTGGATCGGAACTGGAATCGGTTCGGATTCTGGTTCCGATTCACATGTGGGGTTTTTTCCATTGGGCCTGATCGCGTTTTCTTTATCGGCTGCGCCCCAGCCGATAAACAAAAAACCCACCCCGACCCTTTAAAAGTAACCCCACTGTCCCGACCCCCCAAAAAACGTTTTACAGGTACCTGGTGGTCCAGTGGAGGCCCCGGGAGCGATCTCCCGTGATCTCCCACTCCGGGCCGTCCTCCCGCTCCCGGGCCGTCGGCTGCCACTAATCAAAATGGCGCCGATGGCACTTTGCCCTTACCATGTGACAGGGTATCCATGCCATTGGTCGGATCCAGTCACATGGTAGGAGCACTGGATGGCTGGCACCATCTTGTGCTCCTACCATGTGACAGGGGCTGACCAATGGCACCAGTAGCCCCTGTGATATAGTAAGGGCAAAGGCTATCGGCACCATTTTGAATACTGGCAGCCGACGGTCTGAGTGCAGGAGGTCGCTCCCGGACCCCCGCTGGACTTTTGGCAAGTCTTGTGGGGGTCAGGAGGGTCCCCCAAGACTTTCCAAAAGCCCCTGGTGGTCCAGCGGGGGTCCGGGAGCGATCGGCTGCCAGTAATCAAAATGGCGCTGATAGCCTTTGCCCTTACTATGTCACAGGGGCTACCGGTGCCATTGGTCAGCCCCTGTCACATGGTAGGAGCACAAGATGGTGCCGGCCATCCAGTGCTCCTACCATGTGACAGGATCCGGCCAATGGCACGGATACCCTGTCACATGGTAAGGGCAAAGTGCCATCGGCGCCATTTTGATTAGTGGCAGCCGACGGCCCGGGAGCGGGAGGACGGCCCGGAGCGGGAGATCATGGGAGATCGCTCCAGGGACACCCACTGGACCACCAGGTACCTGTGAAAAGTTTTTGGGGGGGTCGGGAGGGTGGGGGGAGCTAAGGGGTTACTTTTAAAGGGTCGGGGTGGGTTTAGGGGTTATTTTTGTATGCCGTTTTTCCCGCCCTCCCCTAAAACGATAAGGGAACCCCCACGATCAATATCGTGGGGTTTTCCTATCGTTTTGGGGGAGCCCCCGATTTCTGAAGATTTTGAAAATATCGATGATATTTTCAATTGTCCGAAGCCCGATTCACATCCCTAACAAACAATACTCAAGGCAAAGAAACAATATTATAGCATGAAAATAGAGAAATTCGCAAACAACCGAAGATCCTTGTTTACCATAGTAAAAAACCTCACAAATGATACAGATGTAATGAAATAGCTTCATTTTTTAATGACAAAATTACGAACCTAAAAACAAAGATTCCAAAAATAACTAAACATCAAAATGCAAAAAAGAGATGTTAAACAATAGGAAACATTCAGTGAAATATCCGAAATAGAAGTTGAATCGATGCTAAAAAAAACTAAACCCTGCTCCACATGCTTATGACACAATACCAACCACAGATATAAAAAAAAACTAGCCACCACAACCTCTCCGACTTTAACAAAAATCATTAATCTATCATTAAATGAAGGAAACATGCCAGATTCACTAAAAGGAGCAATAGTAAAACCATTAAAAAAAAAAAAAGAATAGCGATCCACTCATCCTGAGCAATTATAGACCAGTACCGCCAATTGCAAAATTAATAGAAAAACCATATAAAATCAATTAGCAGAACACTTAGAGGACAATAATATTCTGTACCCATCACAACATGGATTTCGCAAAAACTATAGCACTGAAACACTACTACTTGCGCTAACAGACAACATCATGAGAGGTTTTGACAGCAGTAAACATTACATTTTAGTGATGTTGGACCTATCAGCGGCATTCGATACAGTAAATCATGACATCCTATTAAATAGATTAGAAGAAATAGGATTATGCAACACAACATTCAAATGATTCAAATCATACCTAAATAACAGATATTTCCAAGTGCAAATCAAAAAAGTAATGTTAGAAAGAATAAACCTTCAAACAGGAGTTCTGCAGGGATCAGCCCTATCTGCCACACTATTCAACATATACATGCTGCAGTTATACCACCTGCTAGCTGGTTTGGGCATCTCACACTACATATACGCTGATGATATTCAATTGATACTTCCAATTAATGACTCAATTGAGAAAATATTAACCTTAGCCAACATGTATCTAGATATAATAAAACAGCTCCTAAACCAAATGGAATTAGTTATTAATATAGAGAAAATAGAATTCCTACATCTAGAACGAAAAAACATCACAATCATTCAAAACCCAATCACAATCAATAACAACAAAAAAATACAACTAGCTGAGAAAGTACAAAACCTTGGAGTGATTATCGATACGGAACTAAGTATGAAACAACGTATATCTCTAAAAGTAAGGGAA
The DNA here is from genome assembly GCF_901001135.1 of Rhinatrema bivittatum. Lineage (NCBI taxonomy): Eukaryota > Metazoa > Chordata > Amphibia > Gymnophiona > Rhinatrematidae > Rhinatrema > Rhinatrema bivittatum. The sequence goes on from NC_042619.1 coordinate 112,072,022, forward strand.
GGTTACACCAAATTTATGACTCTCAGAAGACTTAAACCACTACTAACAACAAATGACTTCCGATCAGTACTGCAAGAATTAATTTTTTCAAGCTCTGACTACTGTAATGCCCTTCTACTAGGATTACCCCACACCACGATAAGACCATTACAGGTATTACAAAACACAGCTGCAAAAATTCTAACTGGTAAAAGTAAAAGAGACCATATCACTGAAACCCTAATTGAATTACACTGGCTACCCATTGAACAAAGAATTCAATACAAGACTCTATGCACCATACATAAATTAATACACGACAAAAAGGCAGAATGGCTGAACACAGCCCTTCACATACACGTCCCTAATAGAAACTTGAGATCAGCAAACAAAGCCCTACTAACTATTCCCTCAGTAAAAACAGCCAGACTAACTCAAGTGAGGGATAGGGCCCTATCCCTAGCAGGACCTATAATATGGAATACCATGCCTTTAGAAATCAGAATGCAAAGAGACATCAAAACATTCAGAAAAAGTTTAAAAACATGGCTATTTAAGCAAGCATACCACAAAGTGAATGGAGAGTAGAATCCAGGGAATTGTACGATGCGGTCAGAAGAACTCACACACACACACATCAGCTTACTCGAATTGTATGTGTATGTGTATTTTATTTTACTTTTATTAGATTGCAACATCAGAGGACCAGACTTAAGTATTAATTTATCTTATAGCTGATATAGTTACATTTAATTGAGTTTATGAAAGTTCTCTTTAATAATTTTCCTGTATATTTGTGTTAATGTATTCTGCCTTGAGGCGACTTTTAATGTATTTCCGCCCTGGAGGCGACTGTTCAGTTCCTTGTAAACCGGTGCGATATGTATTCTTTACAGGAACATCAGTATATAAAAATTAAAAATAAATAAATAAATAAATAGTTAAAAGTAGACATGACTTATCACAACTACTAAAATAATATTTAATATGAAACTATGTTACAGGATTGGATGGCACCTGTTTAGTTAATATAATTTAACACATATAAGTTTGAAATTATGTGCCTTATTGTGAACCATTGTGATGGTAACTAGCTTAATGATGGTATAGAAAAGATTTAAAATAAATAAATAAATAAAATAAATAAGATCCAAGGAAAAGAGGGAAGAACAGTTACTTCAACAACAAGGAGGTCAAGAAGTTTCATCATTGAATGTTTCTGCTTTACTTGAACTGACTTTAGATACAGTTATTGATACAAGGGAAACCCTACTAGTATCATTTATATTTATAACAGAGCGAGATGCAGTATTAAGACTCTTTTTGCATAATCAAGATCATGGCTTTCATGGACATAGAGTTTGGATCTATCCCGATGTAACTAAGGTTACTCAAGAAAAAAGGAGAAAATTTCTACAGATGAGGCTGGACGTTGTATCTAGGGAAGCAAAATTTATTTTACGATTTCCCTGTAAATGTATTGTGATTTATCAAGGCTCCAGATACATCTTTTTTGAACCAGTACAATTACGAGAGTACCTAGATTCGCATTCCTGAACGAACATCAGGGATTCGGTATTAGAGGGTTAAATCATGGGGTACATTCTATGCGGTTAATGTTATATAAATGAATAATATTTCCTTTCAATACTACATGAATATATCTTGGACCCCTTATTACTTATAATTTTTAGACAGGTATATTGTTACTATGTTAAGGATGTATTAATATCCTAAATAAGAAATATTGGATATCTGTATTTTCTGAACATATAGTTCTGTAATATATTTGAAATTTCAATAAAAATAAAATTAAAAAAAAAATAAAATAAAAGGGGAATTTGTATATTAATTCATAAAGCTTTTCCTTTTACTGTGAAAGATTCCTATACAGATCCAGAGGATTGTTATGTTATTTTGGAAAGGACTATCTATGGGAAGGAATAAATATCCGGCAAATTTTATGTCTCTTATAGAGTTACTCAAGTGATAACGGCATAACGCATGTATTATGTTGGAATTGTGGACCCTTGGACCGAGACAAGTGTTGGTACTACCACTGAGGGATGGCCCCCAATGGCCCTTGTCACCGGCTAGTGGTGCAGGTGAGGACGACCCAGCTGGAGCTTCATCTATACCAGCCCTCGTTCCCCTCAGGTTGAGCCCTTGGGTACCGGGGCCGGCAGGTCTTAGGTCTGGGTCGCCACGACGAAGACTGGTGCAGTGGCAGGCAGAGGTGAAGTCAGGAGTCCGGGTCGTGGTAGACAATGAAGGTGCAAAATGTGAGTCCAATCCGAAGGTCTGGGGCAGGCAGCAGATGAGCAGAGACAAGGAAGCCAGAAGAAGTCAGAACCAGGAGATCAAGCCGAGGATGGAAGCACAGGAACTAGAGGACAAGGAGAAGCATGAAGACAGGAACGGACAGGAACACAGGAACTGAAACCACCAGAACAGGAATCAGGATCAGAAGACAGTAACTGGAGATGTCAGGCACTGGATCAGCAACTAGCACTCTGAGGAGGTGGACCTGTTGTCAAGGTGAAGAACTGGAGACTGAGGCAGGGTTTAAATACTAGAGATGTGATTCGGCCGAACCTTTCGATTTGACCTTCATTATTGGCATGCCACGGGAAATTTTGTTTTCCCACAGTTCCGGCCGATTTTTTTCGGCTGCCCCGAAACTAAAAAGCCAAACCCACCCCAACCCCTCAAATGTAATAAATTACAACCCCTCCAGCCTCCCAACCCCCCCAAAACTTGCCAAAAGTCCCTGGTGGTCCAGCGGGGGTCCCAGGAGTGATCTCCCACTCTCGGGCCATCGACTGCCAGTAATCAAAATGGTGCTGGTGGCTCTTTGCCCTTACCATGTGACAGGGGCTATCAGTGCCATTGGCCGGCCTCTGTCACATTGTTGGAGCAATGGATGGCCAGCGCCATCTTAAAAAATGGCATGGGCCATCCATTGCTCCTACCATGTGACAGGGGCTGACCAATGGCACCGGTAACCCCTGTCATATAGTAAGGGCAAAGAGCCACTGGCGCCATTTTGATTAGTGGCAGCTGATGGCCCGAGAGGGGGAGATCGCTCCCGGGACCCGTTGGACCACAAGGGACTTTCGGCAAGTCTTGGGGGGCCGGGAGGGTGGGGGGTTGCAATTAATTACATTTGAAGGGTTGGGGTGGGTTTGGGGTTTGTTTTTTTTTATGTGCCCTTTTTCCCCCCAAAATAACAATAGGAAAACCACACGAAATTTTGTGGGTTTTCCTATCATTTCGTCAGCCCCCCCGAAATGCAATGAAATAGGAAATATCTTTATTTCCTATTTCATTGCAAACAAATGCACATCCCTATTAAATACCCCTCAGTCCTGACATCATCAATCGAGGCTGGGCCAAGGTTTCCCGCCGCGGCCCCTTTAAGAGGCTGGCCGTACCATATGCACGTCTAGGGAGAGGCCTGCTAGGAGGAGGACGGCAGCGTCCAGAGCCATGTGGGAGGCATCCCAGCGGCCGACTCTGGATCGGAGTGTGCCGCGCCGGCAGAGAGGGACCCCACAGAGCTTCAGAGGAGGTAGGGGGGACCGGCCATGGACTGAGGAGTGTTTTGTCCTCTTTTCTTTGGAGAGGCAGGACCCCTAGACTTAAATTATCTACTTTACAACTGCCCAGGAGTAGTGGAGGTTTGGAAGTCCCAGATCTCTTTTTGTATTATTTATCTATACTATTGGTCGCTCTTCAGAAATGGTTTCAAGAAGGAGAGTCTTATGTTTGGAAAGATCTGGAGCAGGCACAGGTGGAAAGTTTTAGTCTTACAGCGATTTTAGGCCTTTTCTCTAATTCGGCGATGTTATCCAAAATCCTTTGAATACATCCTGTGATAGCTCATTTCTATAAATGATGGATCCTAATTTTTAAATTATTGAAGTCTAAACCTGACAATATTGTCCCCAATATATTCTTTATTTAAAAACCCCGCAACTGTCTGCAGCTACTATGACTCTAGCTATGTACATTTGGTTTATGTTTCTTGGAGCAGATCTGGCAGGGTAGCCAGTTTAAATCTTTTTAAGATCTCCAGAAATAATATGCTATTCCTTCACAAACTCATTCTATATATTTGCAATTGCATAAGGACATTTTTCATAATTCTTGATAACCGCCTAAACCTAAAGAAAATGGTCAACACCACAACCAAAGACTGCTTCTTCAGACTCTAAAATGACTCAAACCACTCCTATTTTTCTATGACTTCAGACAGTTCTCCAAGCTTTGCTGTTTGCCAAAATTGACTACTGCAGCGCCCTCCTCCTAGGCCTCCCCAAATCTACCACCAAGCCTCTGCAGATGATACAGAACGCCGCAGTGAGATTGCTGACCAACACCAACCGTGGAGAACACATCTCACCCATCCTCAGAAACCTACATTGGTTAACAGTGAATTTCAGAATCCTGCTCAAATCAATCACCCTAATACACAAATCCATCCACTATCAACTTCAACTCGACCTTGAAATCCCCCTCAAACTACATTCCTCCAACAGACCAACTAGAGAAATTCACAAAGGAACTCTGCAATTTCCCCCAACTAAAGCCACACGCCTCACCTCGACCAAAGACCGAGCGTTCTCGATAGCAGGCCCATCTATCTGGAATAACATCCCCTCAGACCTCAGATTGGAACCTTGCCTTTTAACATTCAGGAAAAAACTCAAGACGTGGCTCTTCCACCAAGCCTTCTCTGACCCCCCAGACACACACTAGTTTGCCCTTATTCTATACCTGAACGATGGTCTTTTTCTCCTCCTGAATGATGGACTCTGGCACTTCTAAGCACATTATGCTTTAAACCAGCGGTTCTCAACCGGTGCGTTGCGACACACTAGTGTGTCGCCAAGCACCGGCAGGTGTGTCGCGTGGCTCCCGGTCCCTCCCGCTGCTCGTTCTTCCCTGCTGCCGTTGCCGCCGGGCTATCAGCACGTTCAAGCCCAGCGGGAACGGCAGCGGTGCAAAAAAAAAAAAAAAAAAGCTGTGGCATCCGCGGCTGTCCTTTTCTTCTTCCCGCGCCTGCATTCCCCCCCGGACCCGGAACAGGAAGTGGTGCGCGGGAAGAAGAAAGGCCGTGCTGCAAGAGAACCCACGCCTCGCGCACCATCACGGCACACATGGGGAAGCGCTGCTGCGGCCGTATGGCCAACCGGTCTTCCCGTTCGGGGGGGGGGGGGGGGAGCGGAAGCGCCGCGCGCAGCTTCCGCTTCCTCTCCCCAATGCAGGAGGATCAGCTGCCTCTCCTGCTGCCACCGGCCTCCTGCTATCTTCGGGCGTCGGGCCGTATGGTCCGCCGATCTTCCTGCTTGGGGGGGGGGAGGGAGGAAGCGGACATTGTGCGCTGCGCTTCCGCTACCCCCCCCCCCCCCCGACAGGAAGTTCGGCGGACCATACGGCCCAACACCCGAAGATAGCAGGAGTCCGGTGGCAGCAGGAGAGGCAGCTGATCTTCCTGCTCTGGGGGAGAAAGCGGAAGGGAAAGGAGAGAGCAGCATGAGCCTCCCGCGATCGATGGAATTCTTCCTTCTTGGCCTGCGGGGGCTGGAGGAGCAGCTACCGTTTGTGCTGGGGGGGGGGGAGAGAGGAAGTGAGTGACAGAAAGAGAGAGAAGCAGCCAGCCAGCCTGTGTGTAAGTGAGAGAATGTATTTGATCGAGAGTATGTGTGTGATTGAGAGAAACTGGTCAGAGAGCTGATGTATGTGTATATGTGAGAGACAATGAAAGTGACTGCTCAAGGAGATGACTGATGTGTATGTGAGAGTGTGAGACAGTCAGGGATGTGTGTGTAAGAGAGAGAGAGAGAAAAAGCATGGAAGTGAGAAATCTGGGTATGTGAGAAAGCATGGGAGTAAGAAGCCTGGTGTTGTGGGGGTGTATGTGAAAGAAAGCATGGGAGTGAGAAGCCTGATTATGTGAGAGAGAGCATGGGAGTGGGAAGCCTGTGTGTGTGTATGCATGAGAGAGATCAGGTGACTGGTATGTGTGTATGTGGGAGAGAAAGAAAGTGATTATGGGAATGAGAAGCCTGTGCATGTGGAGAGAACAAGCATGGGAGTGAGAGACTGGTGAGTGTATGTGAGAAAGAGAAAGTGATTATGAGAGTGAGAAGCCCATATATGTAAGTGGAACACGGGAGTGGGAAGCCTGTGTGTGTGTGTATGGCATGAGAGAAACTGTTCAGGAAGGTGACTGGTGTGTTTGTCAAAGACTGGGAGATGATTGGTGTGTGAGAGACAGAAACTGGTCATGGGGGCATGACTGGTGTGTGTGTGTGTGTGTGTGTGTGAGAGAGAGACATGGGCCCTAAGGAAGAGGACCATGAGTATAGAGCTTAGCCACTACTGCTCTTCTGGTGTGTGCTACAGCCTGCATGGAAGAGGAGTAGGAGAGCTGCTGGAGGGGGTAAGTAAAGGTGGCTTTTTAAGTTTATTTTTCTTGATTGACTGCTATTTTAATTACTTAATATTATGTGATGTGTCTGCTTTTTTTGAAATATTTTATTGGTGTTTGGAGAATTTTTAATAGTTTTTATGAGTTTTTAATTGTTGGATGTTATTCTGTTCATAGTTGTTGTGAAACATTTATTCTGCTTATTAGTATAGTTTTACAATTATTTCTGTGTGGGGATCTATAGCTGCTTGCTAGTTCTGTTTTCCTAATAAGAGGTGTATTGGTTTTTAGGGCCTGATTTAATATTTGTAGTGTTGCCTTTTCATAGATAGGGTTGCTCCTGTTTGAGTGTATTCCATAATACAGGTGTAACTGTGTGTGGATTAGTTTATGTGCATTACTACAGATCCTGGGAGTATGTTAGGTCGGTTCTGTGTCTGTTACAGAGATATTTTACTAGCATGTAAGTGTTTTATCAGTCTTATTTGTTGCGTTTTCTCAAGAGGACATGCATTGGTGGTAAACTGCTGTCTTTTCATAAGTAGGGCTATTGAGCCTGAAAGTAGAAGGAGTTTGAGTTGCTGTTACTGAGATGACACCAGAACCAGAATATCTTTTTTGTAGAGTGAGTTGAATGGGGAATGTCATAATTCTGCTTTACATCCATTATTGTGGATCAGGGGGGTTCCCGTGGATGCAAACTGTACATTTACATCTAGCCCTGTGACGATCATGGGTCAGTGTGTCACACATGTGAGAACCATCTGTCAGGTGTGTCCCGACAGAAAAAAGGTTGAGAACCACTGCTTTAAACTGTCTTCTCTATTGTATTATATTTATAATTACTGCCTGCTTTAACCTCTCTTTCCAGCTGATTAAGCTTCCAAGTTCTTATTCCTTGTTGAATGTAACTTTGCCTCTTCCACTTCAATTGTTTATTTACTTTAGTTGTCGCTTCAGTTTTTTACCCTTGTTTGATGTAAACCGATCCGATATGGTTATTACTATGAGGGTCTGTATAGAAAAGTGTTAAATAAATAAATAAATAAATAAGATATGTGTGGGGATATGTTTTAAGGGGTCGTACTGGGTTGAAAACACTATTCACACATAAATAATTGATTCTCAAATTAATCTCAAAATGTTATTGTTTTCTCCAAGAAGAAACACAAAATACAGACACTTCTGAGTCTTTGATACAAAAGTGGAATGATTATCAAGATGTACAGTTGGATGAGGATGATTGACGAGATTTATGATGGTCTTTTACAAAAATTTCCATTTGTAATAAAGATAATTAATGTATACATTTTAGCATAGGACTTATCAGAACCCTTTATTTTTCTCTAAATTTAGTAACGTTAGTCCATTAAGTTGGAGAGATTGTGGGATGCAGGGTTCCTATATTCATATGTGGTGGGAACATGCAGTGGCACAGACATTTTGGGGAAAGGTTGATAGAATATTTAAACAAATTCTAAGAATGGCCCTTGATGTGTCTGCTCCAGTATGTTTGTTGGGAAAATGGCATTCTTTGAACTTAAATAAAAAACAAACAAATTATTATAACATCTGTTACATGCTGTTAGACTTACTATTTATTATTGGAAGGGAGTACCTCTACTTAATCATTGGAAAGAGGTGGTAGCTGAGATTGCTACTTATATAAAAATAATATACCACTTTATGATATGATATGAGAGAATTATTGGAAATGGCTCAGTATGTTTATATAAGTTTGTTTCTCTTCTTTTTGTATTTGTGCTTTATAAGGGGATAATTATTGCTGTATGACACCTTTGTGTACATTAATATTTTCTTGTATTCCTTTCTATGTACTTGTTTTCTGTTTTTCGTGCATAATATATAGAGATGTGCTTCGTGTTTAGGAATCGGATCGGGCTTCGGTCGACCGATTCGTTTAAAAGTTTAGTTTTTCGCGTGTGATTTGGTTTTTTTTACGAACAGAGTTAGTGCGCACTAACGGGGTTAGTGCGCCCAAAGTTCCCATTAGTGCGCACTAACTAATGCTAGTGCGCACTACCAAAAATTGCAACTTTTAAGTAAAACGTATCAATTTTTAAGGAGTTCGTTAGCTAAATGTACGGTTCTGGGCTCCCACTGGTTCGCACCACCTGGAAAACAGCCAATGGGAATGTAGAATCAGTATTTTAACTCATCCGTAGTTAGTGCGCACTACCGCTGGATAGTGCGCACTACCGCTGGTTAGTGCGCACAAACGCGGATTAGTGCGCGCTCCCTTGAGCATGCTCTGTGAGGTCCCCAGAGGCCATTTTGCTGCACGCACTAATAATTATTTTCTTACTACGTGTTGTCTGAGTCAGGCAGAGCAGCAGCAGTGCCGTTTGTTCTGACTGAGAAGCAAGCTGAGCCTCAGCCTGATAGTGTTTCTTTGAGCTATCATCAACAACTTTACCACTGTAAGTGTATAATATAATAAATATATAAGATTTTGTTTTAGTTTATACAGTATTACTTTACTATTAGTTACTTAGTAGGTTAAGTTAAATAGTTAATGCACTTTTTTTTCGGTGAAATAGCATAAAATAATATAAAAATAATATTAAATGAAGTTACTTACATTAGGGGAAATTAAAAGTTTAACACACAAAAGTACTTCATTTAATTTTATGCTAATTTAGTGAAAAAAAAGTTTAACAGAGATTGTCAGTGTCACACAGACAGCTCCCTCCCTGCCTGCATTACGTAGTGAGAGGCTGGCTGGCTTCACAGACAGGGGGGGGGAGCTCAGCTGCCTGACCCTCACTCCTCCCCTCCCCCCATGTCCCTGCCACTGAACTGAATAGTGTACTGTCACTGTGAGGGTGAGGGCCGAGACAGCTCCCTCCCTGCCTGCATTACGTAGTGAGAGGCTGGCTGGCTTCACAGACAGGGGGGGGGGAGCTCAGCTGCCTGACCCTCACTCCTCCCCTCCCCCCATGTCCCTGCCACTGAACTGAATAGTGTACTGTCACTGTGAGGGTGAGGGCCGAGACAGCTCCCTCCCTGCCTGCATTACGTAGTGAGAGGCTGGCTGGCTTCACAGACAGGGGGGGGGAGCTCAGCTGCCTGACCCTCACTCCTCCCCTCCCCCCATGTCCCTGCCACTGAACTGAATAGTGTACTGTCACTGTGAGGGTGAGGGCCGAGACAGCTCCCTCCCTGCCTGCATTACGTAGTGAGAGGCTGGCTGGCTTCACAGACAGGGGGGGGGGAGCTCAGCTGCCTGACCCTCACTCCTCCCCTCCCCCCATGTCCCTGCCACTGAACTGAATAGCGTACTGTCTGTCACTGTGAGGGTGAGGGCCGAGACAGCTCCCTCCCTGCCTGCATTACGTAGTGAGAGGCTGGCTGGCTTCACAGACAGGGGGGGGGGGGGAGCTCAGCTGCCTGACCCTCACTCCTCCCCTCCCCCCATGTCCCTGCCACTGAACTGAATAGTGTACTGTCACTGTGAGGGTGAGGGCCGAGACAGCTCCCTCCCTGCCTGCATTACGTAGTGAGAGGCTGGCTGGCTTCACAGACAGGGGGGGGGGAGCTCAGCTGCCTGACCCTCACTCCTCCCCTCCCCCCATGTCCCTGCCACTGAACTGAATAGTGTACTGTCACTGTGAGGGTGAGGGCCGAGACAGCTCCCTCCCTGCCTGCATTACGTAGTGAGAGGCTGGCTGGCTTCACAGACAGGGGGGGGGGGAGCTCAGCTGCCTGACCCTCACTCCTCCCCTCCCCCCATGTCCCTGCCACTGAACTGAATAGCGTACTGTCTGTCACTGTGAGGGTGAGGGCCGAGACAGCTCCCTCCCTGCCTGCATTACGTAGTGAGAGGCTGGCTGGCTTCACAGACAGGGGGGGGGGGGGGAGCTCAGCTGCCTGACCCTCACTCCTCCCCTCCCCCCATGTCCCTGCCACTGAACTGAATAGCGTACTGTCTGTCACTGTGAGGGTGAGGGCCGAGACAGCTCCCTCCCTGCCTGCATTACGTAGTGAGAGGCTGGCTGGCTTCACAGACAGGGGGGGGGGGGAGCTCAGCTGCCTGACCCTCACTCCTCCCCTCCCCCCATGTCCCTGCCACTGAACTGAATAGTGTACTGTCACTGTGAGGGTGAGGGCCGAGACAGCTCCCTCCCTGCCTGCATTACGTAGTGAGAGGCTGGCTGGCTTCACAGACAGGGGGGGGGGGAGCTCAGCTGCCTGACCCTCACTCCTCCCCTCCCCCCATGTCCCTGCCACTGAACTGAATAGCGTACTAGTGTCTGTCACTGTGAGGGTGAGGGCCGAGACAGCTCCCTCCCTGCCTGCATTACGTAGTGAGAGGCTGGCTGGCTTCACAGGCAGGGGGGGGGGGAGCTCAGCTGCCTGACCCTCACTCCTCCCCTCCCCCCATGTCCCTGCCACTGAACTGAATAGTGTACTGTCACTGTGAGGGTGAGGGCCGAGACAGCTCCCTCCCTGCCTGCATTACGTAGTGAGAGGCTGGCTGGCTTCACAGACAGGGGGGGGGAGCTCAGCTGCCTGACCCTCACTCCTCCCCTCCCCCCATGTCCCTGCCACTGAACTGAATAGTGTACTGTCACTGTGAGGGTGAGGGCTGAGGGCTGGCTTCACAGACAGGGGGGAGCTGCCTAGCCCCTCCCTGCATTAGTGTGTGAGCTTCTGAACAAACAGCTGTCCTATAGCACATACTTTTTTTCATCTTCTTTTTTATTTTCTCATGGTAGGATGGAACGTGAAAGGGAGTCCGGTGAGGACAGGGGGAGGGAGTCTGACTCCTCCCCACCGTCCTCCTCCAAGGTGGCAGCAAGGTCCAGGAAGCCCCACTTTACCCAGGGCGACGTGGACCTCCTGGCCCGGCTCATGCTCCTGGATGAGAGGAACCTGTACACCCCCTCAGGCAGCAGGCCTAACCTGCAAAGGGAGACTGCTGCCTGGGCCTCTCTCCAGGAGGAGTTTTGCCGGCGGGCCTCCTACCCTCGTGAGGTGGAAGACCTCAAAAAGAAAGGTGAGAAATAATAATGTTGATCATATTATTCAATTATAATTATGTATATTATTTTGTCATTGAAAATTAAATAGAGTATGATAGTAATACTAGCTACAGTAGCAGCTACTAGTAGCATACAGTGAGTTATATAATTATAATGTAATAATTAACTACTATAAGTAATAAAAGTTATAATGTTAAGTAAATATATTTTAAAAAAACAGAAATACTAGTAGCTAGCTACTAGCTAGCTAGCTACTAGTGTACCACCCTTACCCTATACCATACTAGTATTAATACTTAATAACTAGACTACAAAGGAAATAAAATTATCTGTGGTATATTATTGATATTTATATTTATCTTTTTGAAATGGTGGTATTTGGGATTTTTTTGAAAGCCACATTGAAATATAAATAAAATAGTATTTATGTATAACTAACTTTTGTATGTTGCATAAAAAATAATCTAGTAGGTCAAGGCAAAACATGGGCATGTTGTAAAAATTAATCAATGTTATTCTTTTTCCTGTATATTCCTCTAATTTTCAGGTCGCCATCTGCGATTACACGAGGGTAGGTGGCTCGAGGAGGTCCGCCAAACCTTGCCCCGTTCCGTGCCTGGTAAGTTGTTTTCAGAATACTACACAAGAACAACACACATTACACAACTATTCAATTAATTGTAATGGAATTTGTGTTAAAAATGTTTCTTTACTATAACAGTGAATGAATCATTGTGTCTGATCTCATTCTTGTTTTTAAAATTCTAACTGTTGTTCTCTGAATTTTGATTTGTCTTGTACAGAACAACACCCAGGTAGGGACGAGGCGGGGCTTCCTGGGCCTAGTGGGAGGCAGAGCTGTCACCAGAGGAGGACGGAGGCAGCAACAACAAGTGGTCTAGGTAGGAAATAATATATCTTGGCACAGCCAGTACAGTAGTATATATTATCTGAGGCTGAAAAACAAAATCTTTTTTTTTTATATCAGTCAGTTATAGTGGCTGGGGATTGGGAATGGGGGGATGTGTGTATTTATTTATTTGTATATATTAAATGACACTGAGTGGCTATGATAGTAAACTAAAGAATTGAAGGTGAAAAAAAAGAAGAGGTTTGTAGTGTATCTCCTACCATCATATTCTGTGTAACCTGAGATTGACTATTATTTCTCCTTCCAATCCTTCAAATTATGTATTCTCTCTAATCTATGTTGATAGATTGATATCCCTCCACTCTCCCCCTCACTCCTTCTCCCCTGCAATGGACTCCTCATTTTTCTATAATCCTCAAGGTCAATAAACTAAATAAGGGGTAGATTATTTTATAAACTTGCTCACACGCATCCAGTAGTATTTGCTTTTTTATTTGTCATATCTGACTATGTAATGTATGTATAATGTATAGTTCTGTGTCTCATGTTGAATTATTATTTATTTTAATTTCTTTATAGGACCACCAGAAAAAGCTGCCAGGAGCCAGCGGCCCACCACTGCCACCAGCACCACCACCAGCACCACCACCAGCACCACCACCAGCACCACCACCAGCGCCAGTGCCAGCACCAGCACCAGCACTGCCGTACTTCCTCCAGGATCTCCTCCAACATGTAAGTGCTGCTGTGCACAATATTCAAAGTTGGAGGAGATCCTGCAGGAAGTACGGCAGTTCAAGGCGAAATATGATGCCGACTTCATGATGTTGCAGCAGAGGGTCGGAGAGGTGCAGGCCAGTGTCAGCAATGTGGAGAGGAGGTTGTTAGCCCTGGAGGAGGCCCCTCAGGAGCAGAGGGAAATGGCTTCTCCTCCTCATGAGATGCCTCATGAGGAGGAGGTGCCAGTTCCCTCTGCTTCAGAGGAGGTTTCTCCAGTGGCGACACCCTCCTCTCCACATGAGCCTGACCCTGCTGCAACATGATGAAGTCAAGGCATCATATTTCGCCTTGACCTGGGCTGCTGGCCTGGGTTTTTTTTTTGTTTTGTTTTTTTTTTAAATGTGTGCATGTACTGTGGTGGTGGTGGTGTGAAATATAAATGTTAATAAATTTGTTTATATTGGAAATGTTTGCTTGTTCTTTTTTATATATTATTTTATTAGTCATTTAACTAATAATTATTATTCCAAAATAATATAGTATGGTACTACTAAATTACAAAGAGCAGACATGTACGGATGTATGTCTATTATAATCCAACACATTTCATTGTTTTAGTAGTAGTAACTAAGTTAGTCATACACTTCCATACAACATTCAGTCTGGCTGAATTAGCACAAGTTGTATACTTGTGAGCAGTAGCGCCAACGTCAAGGCTTCAACCGTGGCTACTGACCATTCACACATCTTTCAACCTGGCCAATACAATATTGTGCACTGTGGGCAGTGTGTGCAGCACTCAAGCTACTGCAATGACTCACACGTCAATGCCAAAAATTGCTCCATGACCAAGACAGCCATTTGAAGCAAAAAATGTAATGCTTGTGATACTAAAGTAGGAGTAAGGACTAGGAGAAAGCAGACTCATGAACAAAAAATCCTTCAGAAATGTACAACTTCTGGGTGCTCAGTTTTCTCTTTTTATTACACTCAAGGGTGTCTGTATATATTTGGTTAATCAATATATTGTTACAGTAGTGGATATAACAGACAGTAACAGTTTATATCCAACTAGTAGCTAGTAGTAGTAGCAGCTACTAGTTGGATATAAACTGGATATCCAAGTAGTAGCTAGTACTTGGATATCCAGTAGCTACTAGCTAGTAGCTAGCTACTACTAGTACAGCCACTAGCTACTTAGTTAGAGTATCAACCTCTCTGTGCACTGTAAGTGCAATTTAATATTGTATTGGCCTGAAATTCTTTCATACTTCATTCACACAATCATGCTGTCGGAGATGGACGCTGAGGCAGAAGAACCCAGCGAGGACTTGCCTGCCTCAGAGGTGGACACTGGGGGAAAGGAGCCTGGGAGTGAGAAGCCTGTGTTGGAGACGCAGCAGGACAGAGTGTTCATGTCTTGTGACTCCCAGACTGGCTTCTCCTGTGGGCCACAAGAGGCAGCAGCGGCAGTGTTGTGGCCGCTGCTGCCTCTTGTGGCCGGGCACCCCAGCAAGCGATGCGGGGAGCACAGCTGCATAGAGCCAAGCCTCTCTTCCACCCCTTGACCTTGGATCTCGGCCCTCGACAAGAGGCTCACTCCTCCCAGTCACAGGGAAAGTTCGGATACCCAAGCTGTGGAAAGTTCGTTTTGATAAAAACCAATTGCTCGACTAAGTCTGGAGACAAACGTGCACGGTGTGGACTCACTATGTTCCCTGTCATTGAAAATACTCTTTCACTTTGCACACTTGTTGGCGGGCAGGAAAGAAAGTGCTGTGCTAGTATTGCAAGATCAGGCCACATTGAAGCTTTCTGTGCCCAATATCTCAAGGGATCTGAGTCCATGCTCTGAATTGGCTCAGACAGAAAACTCTTAACATGCAGTTCTGAAACATTCTCCTGCAGGTAGGACTCAGTAGTAGTAACTCTTCTGCCAACAGCTGATGCGATTGCTTGTGACATGGCAGGCAGTTCATTAAATGTGGAATGACTCATATTTTGATGTGTTATGGAAGGGGTAGGGGAGCAGCTGATCATACTAGTACTTGAGCAGGATGGAGTTGGAGACTGAGAGGATAATACTAATTCTTTTTCATCATTACCAGTGGAACAGACCCTGTTAGACATTATGTTTTCAACCATTTTAATCAACTTTTTTTTCCAATGTGTAAGAGCATTGTTCTTGAGAGCAATACTGCCTTTCACACGTGGGTCACACATCGTGGCTAACATATAGCAATCCCTTTGCATGAGAGGTTTCAATCTTTTTTCAACTTGCTCTTTTAAGCATTTAACAAGCATTAACACTTCCTTAGAGAAATCTGGATGATGCAGAAATTCCTGTAATACCTCCTCCAGATAGTTTATTACAGGGATGACACCACCCAAAGTGGCATTAGCTGAACTCAATGCATCAGTATATACTTTGAAAGGCTTGAGGACATGCACCATGTGTGCAATGTTTGTCCAGTCCTGACATCCAAGAGGATTTTCCAATCCAATTTCAGTTGCCATTGCCAAATCATGAAGAGGTGTCTGCTGTTCAGACAACCTCTCCAACATAAGATAGGTGGAATTCCATCTGGTAGGCACATCCTGAAGAAGGTTGTGCAAAGGTGCGCCAACTGCTATTTGCCTCTTTCTGAGTTGCTTCCCACTTTTTACACTACGATTGAAATGCCCAGCTATTTTGCGACACTTTTCAATCAACCGCTTCAGGAGTTGACTGCTACAACTAGTAGTAGTACCACCTTCCTTGCCACTAAGCCCCAAAGCATCCCTCACTATCAGATGCAGGGTATGTGCAAAGCATCGGATGCCGCTGAATCTGCCATCAGCCAGAGCCTTAATAATATTGGAACCATTGTCAGTAATGAAAAATCCATTTAAGCATTCCATATCACTGCTTCTAAGGAGCCCATTCCATTTTTCCATCATCCCCTGAATTGCGTGTAAGATATTTTCTGAAGTATGTCTCTTGTCTAGCACTTGAGCATGCAGTAAAGCCCAATGGTATCCTGGCGAAACCTTTTTGGAGCTGCTGCCACTGCCACTGCCAATGCTGCTAGTGCTTACAGGTATTAATGCCTCATCCAGCTGCCACCAATGTGCTGTTAGAGACAAATATGCATGCATTGCATTCATACTAGTCCAAACATCAGTGGTGAGATGGATGCTCCTCCCCTTTGCCCTTGCCATCATAATCTGCATTTCAGCACGACATTTTCTGTATAGGGAAGGAAGCACCTGACGGCTAAATGTACTTCTTGAAGGAAGTTTGTAGTAAGGGGCGAAATAATGGAGCATCCGCTTAAATCCCTCATTTTCTACAATCTGCAGTGGCTGATCATCCAAAGCAATCATTAGAGCAATATGTCGTGTACCCACTTTAGACATTGCCTGCTTCCTGCTCTGTGACATTGCAGAAGAACACCACCCCATCTGCTCCATGGTAGCTTGCCGCTGCTGCTGGGGATGAGGAAGAGGAGACTGCTGCTTCTGCAGATGCACACAATCTGTATCTTCTTTAGTACTACTACTTTCCTTCTGTGGCTGCTTCCCTGTTGCTTTACTTGAAGCCTGGGCAAGCACGGTGGGACCAGCTTCTTCTGCAAGCAACAGTGCTCTATGTTCTCTTTCAAGGTGATATTTCATGTTGCTGTTAGTAAGATGTCCAATAATTCTTCCACGGCTCACCATCTTTTTACAATGGATACATTGTCCAAATCTCTGGTCAGCCACAACATGATAATGATTCCAAATCTTTGATGTCCTTGTACTGTTCCTTACTCTAGGCTGGATACTTGTCATTTTCATACTAGTAGTAGAAATAGTAGTAGTAGTAGTAGTAGTCACACGTGGATGTTCAAATGGTGTAGGGGACAGGGTACCAGCAATACTGCTGGCACTGGCAGTAGTTGTTTGTTTTGCAATCTGACTAACATTGTCATTGCTTCTGTTCTCCTCCTCCTCCTTCTCCTCTGAATGTTTACTAGCCAAAAACTCCTGATCATCCTCCTCCTCCTCCTCCTCCTCCTCCTCCTCCTCAATATCTGATTCTTCATCATCATCAAATATTTTCTGTATCACCATTCTTTCATCTAATCTTTTCACCTTTCCCTCAAATTTTGCTCGTTCCTTCCCTTGCAACAAGTTTCCTTGCACTTCTACATCCTCTTTCTTCTCAAAAAATCGCAGTTTTTTCCTAGGGACTGGCAGACAGCTCTTTCCAGTAGCACTATCACTAGCAACACGTTTTTTTCCAGAGGGTACTGGTAGGGGCATTATGATCCTGTGGTCAAAGAAATATATAATAAATATAGTACATTAAACAAGTTAATAAATTAGTTTGGTATTCATATTTAAAACTTTATTGAGCTAATAGCATTAGCTAGCTAGCTAGCTATTGCTTGCTAAGGCTACCCCCAGACCACAGGACAAAGAAGGATATAGTGATTATTTTTTATTAGTCAGTGAGTGACACTGACAATTGATAATTTGATATAGTATACTTACTAATATATTATATTGCAATTTATACCATGCATTGGCCAGAGCATCAAACTGCAGCAGACTGAGACTGAAACTAGGCTGCAATACTTCAGTTCACTCATTACATTAGCCTCCTGGCAGGACTGGCTAGGCTTTTCTGTTAATACTACATGCAAGCCAAGCATTGAGGTTAGAGAAGTCCTATTCTTATTTTTTCATATCCTTTTCAGGCCTATTCTGTTCTTTGGACTAAAATAACTTCTCCCTCCCACTTCAAGTCTTACCCACAAATCTCACACACAGGAGCAGAAGCCTTAAGCCAAGCACAAGAAACATAATATAGGATATTGGACAGACTATTGGCCAATTATAGGTTTAGTAGTAGAATTGATTTGATAGTAGTGACTCACTGGCTTTAATAGCTAGCCATAGCCAGTGACACTAGGCTAATAGCCAAGCTAGCTATTAGCCTAGTGTCA
Organism: Rhinatrema bivittatum; assembly: GCF_901001135.1. Taxonomy (NCBI): domain Eukaryota; kingdom Metazoa; phylum Chordata; class Amphibia; order Gymnophiona; family Rhinatrematidae; genus Rhinatrema; species Rhinatrema bivittatum. The sequence goes on from NC_042619.1 coordinate 112,090,007, forward strand.
CTGGCTATGGCTAGCTAGCTATAACACTATTAGTGATAAATCTAGTAGATTACACATACATCTATATAATATTGATAAATATAATATTATATAATTTTATATATTTATAAATCTATTAAAACTCTACTGCTACAATGTTCAGAAAGCAGTCAAAGCACCTACCTTGTCCTTTATAAGCAAGCACTGCTGCTGGACTGGAGTGCTGGTGCCTGCCTATGCCTAGGCTAGGAATGCTGCGAACGAAGAGCTCACTCAAGAAACAGAAAAAAAGAGTAGAGCTCAGCTCAGCTCACTGGTTGTGGCTATTGGCTATTTTGGCTAGTGGTACTTGGCTGCTAGCAGTAGCTATATGCTACTGTGGCTAGTGGCAATGGCTACTGGCTGGCTGGCTGGCTGGCTAGTATCATAGGCTGATACTAGTATCAGCTAGCAGCTAAGCCAGCTAGCAGCTACCCCTTATTAATAACAATAAAGGCTGTATAATATTAGCTATCAATCAACAGCTGCAGCTAGCTATAATGACTGATTGACTGATGTTTTCTCCTCAAACCCACAAAACAAAAGCAACACATAAGCAGAGCACCCCTTATTATATAGCTATTATAGCTACCTATTGACTAAAAGTAGGAGGGAAAATAAACCTATTAATTTAAGTGGCCAATTCAAAAATGATGCAAATGAATATTATGCATAATATATCAAACAAATTCTAGTCACATGATTGATGACCTAATCACAATATCCACAGACACACTACTACAGTAGGATTAGAACTTCAAGCTAATAGCTCTATCCCCCATTCCCATTCCCCATCCCCCATATAAAACAATCTGTAAAAAACAGCACCTTGGCTGTTGGTAACCTTGGTAATGAATAAAAAACAAGAAGACACCCAATAGGAATACATATTCAACCTTCAATTTAAAAAAAAGTGTCAATTTAGTATCAATTTACGTTAGTGCGCACTAACATATATCACCGCGCACTGCCATGTACCGAGTGCGCACTAATAATCCGTTAGTGCGCAGTATGGTGAGGCGCCATGTACTGCGCACTACGTCCAGCGACTGCGCGCTAACGGATAGTCCATGCGCACTAACATCCGTTAGTGCGCAGTAATAAAAAACCGACTTTAACCCGAAAATTCGTGGAATTTTGATTCTTTTTCCCAACTTCCCCAACAATGACGATTTAGACAATGTCGTTGGCATTGACTAAATCGTGAAAAACGATTGCACATCTCTAATAATATATGGTGTCATTAACTAAAAAGTTGAAAAAAATGGCACCAGCTGTCCTCAAGATTGGTGTCAAGTATGATGTCAAAATGACACCAATCTCAGGTCTGATCACCATCATTTTCATGTTCAGCCATATGAAAAAATAGTGCCAGCTGGCCCCGAGACTGGAACGATTTTGATATCATACTTTTTGCTGATATCAGAGCTGGCTGGCACTATTTTTAAAGAGATGATGGCATGGCAGGAGTGATTGAGGTTTGGTCTTGTCCCTTTTTTTAGTGGAAAACTCACATTAAAGCGGTAAGAGAGCACTGGGGAGGTTCCCAGCCTGTCTCATTTGCAGAGAAGGTGGAGGGGCCCAGGGAAGCCCTACCTGGGCTTGGCTCATCCCAGCCGGGTAGACCCCAGTCCCAGCTTCTTGGTGGAGATGGTGGGTCGGAGGGGCTTCAAGAGGCCCCAAATGCAGCAGTGGGGGCCCGGGGGGGGGGGGGGGGGTCTCTGGAAAAGCCACTTTCATAAATTTTTGAATGATTTCTGGAAACAAAGTGAAAATATCTAAAAACTTGTAGGTATTTTTTGACAAGTCTATTGGTTCATTCCATTTAGAACAAAGCATAAAGAGACTTTTTTGTTACAAAAAAAATCCTTCATTTACAAACAAATGCACATCCCTATGGAATATTTGGATGAATTTGAAAACCGGAAACATCAGGTCAATATTTTACAAACCCTCCCAAGAAATCCACATTGCTTTAATATGGGAGGAAGTTAGAAGTGCAAAATATTTACAAATAGGGGGAAAATAAACTGAAGCAGATAGCAAAATGTAGCACCTTTCAAGCCCCCTCCCTCAGTGTTCCTAAACACATCCCACCCCCACCGACACATCCTACAAGCCCATCCCCCACACACATCCTAGCATGCAGACCTCACACATACATCCATATACATATATCCCTAACACATATATATCCCACATATCTCTATATACACTGCTACATGCCTTCACATATATACCCTCCAATATATACTTACCCCACACAAACATCCAAACCCTACTCACAAACCTCCGACAATCATTGTTACATCCTCTTCATCACACGCTTCCATATCTCCATACTTCCCTACACACACAACTCACACACATTCTACACAGACACACACACACCCCTTCACAAATATACTTCCACACACACCCTTGCACATTCACCTCATGCACTCTACATACATACCCACCCCATACATCCCTATACACACACATTGTATGCACACAACTCTACACACCCTGCTACACATGTCCGTCCTAATAAAAGCCTCCTCACATCCACATACAGCCCTCCATGCATATATATCCTGCCCCACATTCATACAGCTACATGTATACTCCTTCACATATGTGCACACACACACACACACATACATTACACCACTAACTTACACCCACAAAAAGACATATGTACTAGACACAGACACATAGGCATATACACAAAAACAGAATTATAAACACATCTGAAATTTATCACTGTTTATGTGTGTTTGTATGTTTATGTGCACGTTTGTGTATGTGTCTTTGACAATGCGTCAGTTGTTAAAAGAGGGGCTTCCCCTCTATCTAATTACAGAATGAATACCAGCTTCAAACAATAATAAAGAAAGAGGTTTATTGATAAAGGTAATTAATAGAGGAAGGCGGACAATTCCTCTATGGAGCAGAGAAAGATACAGAGAAGGCAATACAAGCAAAGGTATATACAGTCTGTTCAAAATCTGCTCAGAGCTTCATGATATGTGCTTCAGCTTATAGGGGGTCTGGGGTCTGCTATTATCAGTCATCTGCATAATCCACTAGGGATGTGAATCGTTTTCCATATCGTCTTAACGATAGAAATCGTGTGGCAGGGCAAGAAAATCGTCTTAGGCACGATTTTTTAGTTAAAAAATCGTTAAAAATCGTTTTTTCCGATTAGTGCGCACTAACTCGAGTTAGTGCGCACTAACGGGAGTTAGTGCGCACTAACTGGGAGTTAGTGCGCACTAACTGAAAATGATACAATTTGACACTTTTCAGGTCAGTTAAGGTCAGTTTAGGAATGAATATGTATTCCTATTGGCTGCCCTCTTATTTATTCATGTTACCAAGTTTCCTACTGACAGTATATGGGGGATGGGAAATGGAAACAGTTGGTAGCTTGACAAAACAAGTAATGTGATCAGTCAATGTGACTAGAACTTGTGCCCTAACCCTGATACCAGGGGTATTGTGATCTTCCTGCACACAGTGCCCTATCCCTATTAATACCAGGAGTGTTGTGATCTTCCTGCACACAGTGCCCTATCCCTAATACCAGGGGTGTTGTGATCTTCCTGCACACAGTGCCCTATTCCTGATACTGGGGGTGTTGTGATCTTCCTGCACACAGTGCCCTATTCCTGATACCGGGGGTGTTGTGATCTTCTTGCACACATCCCGATATCAGGGATAGGGCACTGCATGCAGGAAGATCACAACACTCCTGGTATTAATAGGGATAGGGCACTGCATGCAGGAAGATCACAACACTCCTGGTATTAATAGGGATAGGGCACTGCATGCAGGAAGATCACAACACCCCTGGTATCAGGGATAGGGCACTGTGTGCAGGAAGATCACAATACCCCGGAGGAGTGAGGGTCAGGCAGCTCCCCCCTGTCTGTGAAGCCAGCCTCTCACTAGTAATGCAGGGAGGGAGCTGTCTCAGACTTCACCATCCTCCCCCCCCCCCCCTTACCCACACACCATTCACTAGCTGGGACATGGGGGAAGTCAGGAGTGAGGGTCAGGCAGCTCCCCCCTGTCTGTGAAGCCAGCCTCTCACTAGTAATGCAGGGAGGGAGCTGTCTCAGACTTCACCATCCACCCCCCCCCCCTCACCCACACACCATTCACTAGCTGGGACATGGGGGAAGTCAGGAGTGAGGGACAGGCAGCTCCCCCCTGTCTGTGAAGCCAGCCTCTCACTAGTAATGCAGGGAGGGAGCTGTCTCAGACTTCACCATCCTCCCCCCCCCCTCACCCACACACCATTCACTAGCTGGGACATGGGGGAAGTCAGGAGTGAGGGTCAGGCAGCTCCCCCCTGTCTGTGAAGCCAGCCTCTCACTAGTAATGCAGGGAGGGAGCTGTCTCAGACTTCACCATCCTCCCCCCCCCTCACCCACACACCATTCACTAGCTGGGACATGGGGGAAGTCAGGAGTGAGGGTCAGGCAGCTCCCCCCTGTCTGCGAAGCCAGCCTCTCACTAGTAATGCAGGGAGGGAGCTGTCTCAGACTTCACCATCCTCCCCCCCCCCTCACCCACACACCATTCACTAGCTGGGACATGGGGGAAGTCAGGAGTGAGGGTCAGGCAGCTCCCCCCTGTCTGTGAAGCCAGCCTCTCACTAGTAATGCAGGGAGGGAGCTGTCTCAGACTTCACCATCCACACCCCCCCCCTCACCCACACACCATTCACTAGCTGGGACATGGGGGAAGTCAGGAGTGAGGGACAGGCAGCTCCCCCCTGTCTGGGAAGCCAGCCTCTCACTAGTAATGCAGGGAGGGAGCTGTCTCAGACTTCACCATCCTCCCCCCCCCCCTCACCCACACACCATTCACTAGCTGGGACATGGGGGAAGTCAGGAGTGAGGGTCAGGCAGCTCCCCCCTGTCTGTGAAGTCAGCCTCTCACTAGTAATGCAGGGAGGGAGCTGTCTCAGACTTCACCATCCTCCCCCCCCCCTCACCCACACACCATTCACTAGCTGGGACATGGGGGAAGTCAGGAGTGAGGGTCAGGCAGCTCCCCCCTGTCTGCGAAGCCAGCCTCTCACTAGTAATGCAGGGAGGGAGCTGTCTCAGACTTCACCATCCTCCCCCCCCCCCCTCACCCACACACCATTCACTAGCTGGGACATGGGGGAAGTCAGGAGTGAGGGTCAGGCAGCTCCCCCCTGTCTGTGAAGCCAGCCTCTCACTAGTAATGCAGGGAGGGAGCTGTCTCAGACTTCACCATCCTCCCCCCCCCCCCCTCACCCACACACCATTCACTAGCTGGGACATGGGGGAAGTCAGGAGTGAGGGTCAGGCAGCTCCCCCCTGTCTGTGAAGCCAGCCTCTCACTAGTAATGCAGGGAGGGAGCTGTCTCAGACTTCACCATCCTCCCCACCCCCCCCCCCTCACCCACACACCATTCACTAGCTGGGACATGGGGGAAGTCAGGAGTGAGGGTCAGGCAGCTCCCCCCTGTCTGTGAAGCCAGCCTCTCACTAGTAATGCAGGGAGGGAGCTGTCTCAGACTTCACCATCCTCCCCCCCCCCCCCTCACCCACACACCATTCACTAGCTGGGACATGGGGGAAGTCAGGAGTGAGGGTCAGGCAGCTCCCCCCTGTCTGCGAAGCCAGCCTCTCACTAGTAATGCAGGGAGGGAGCTGTCTCAGACTTCACCATCCTCCCCCCCCTCACCCACACACCATTCACTAGCTGGGACATGGGGGAAGTCAGGAGTGAGGGTCAGGCAGCTCCCCCCTGTCTGTGAAGCCAGCCTCTCACTAGTAATGCAGGGAGGGAGCTGTCTCAGACTTCACCATCCTCCCCCCCCCCCCCCCTCACCCACACACCATTCACTAGCTGGGACATGGGGGAAGTCAGGAGTGAGGGTCAGGCAGCTCCCCCCTGTCTGTGAAGCCAGCCTCTCACTAGTAATGCAGGGAGGGAGCTGTCTCAGACTGGTATCAGGGTTAGGGCACTGTGTGCAGGAAGATCACAACACTCCTGGTATTAATAGGGATAGGGCACTGTAAGAGATGACTGTAGTAGATTGAATAAAGATCTGATGTTTCTGCTCTCCTCACACCAAACAAAAACAACACACAAGCAGAGAAGCCCTTCTTACAAAGCTGAGCTAGTGAGTTAAGTAGGAGGAAAAGTAAACATACTTGTGCCAGTGTGGCTACTTAAAAAATACACTTACCAACAATCAATTACATATATTTGAACTGTGTACAGTTCCAGCCAGGACCACCTTTCTAAAATGCACAGTGATTGGCAAATTCAACATGCACTAGCATTTCAGGTGCCTGCTAACAAAAATAATAAACAAACAAGTTCTAGTCACGTGAGTGCTGATCATTACATTACTTTTTTTGTCAAGCTTCCAACTGTTTCCATTTCACATCCCCCCAACCATATTGGTAACATCAATAGATAAGAGCACAGCCAGCCAATAGGAATACATACATACATATTCATTCCTAAGTGACCTTTACTGACCTGGGAAGTGTGAACACTTTGTTTCATTTTCTGTTGGTGTTCGTTAGTTTCCAGTTCCATTTCCCATCCCCCCAACCATCCCCTCAGTGGTAACCTTGGTAATATCAATAGATAAGAGGGCAGCCAGCCAATAGGAACACATATTCATTCCTAACTGACCTTCAGTGACCTGGAAAGTGTTTATTTGTATCATTTTCAGTTAGTGCGCACTAACACGATTTAACGATTTTTAACGATAAATCGTTAGAATTTCTATTGTATCGTGTTCTATAACGATTTAAGACGATATAAACATTATCGGACGATAATTTTAATCGTTGAAAAACGATTCACATCTCTATAATCCACACCCTTTACCTTTAATAGCCAATCGATATATATTTTAACATGTGTACAGCAGCTTGCTCTTACTTATAGGCCACAGGCCTCTTCTTATCAGTTAGAATAACAAACTTAGTTCCATCCTTCTAGGAATGATGTCATCCATGCTGGATGATTCTCTGGTAAGTTCAGTGATCATAGTGCTTCACAGTGCTATAACTACATATGTGCAGTTCACTATTCTACACAGTGTATGTAACACACTCTTATTTGCTTGCTAATTAAAGTTTGAATTTTCTACCAGAATGGTTTGTGGTAACTGAGCAAATTATTTATTTATTTATTTAGATTCTTTTGATATACCGATACTCAAGGGGTAACCAATTAACTAGAAAGATAGTTACAATGAACAGGGATTTACAGAGTGGGAGAGTTGAGAGCAAAAGGAATAAGTTTAACATAACAGAGATTAACATAACAAAGTTTAACATAAAGTTCTAACAAAAGGAACGAATGTAGCAAGCTTTGACAATGGCTTAATCTTTAGATCAAAAACTGAAGGCAAGAATGTGGGAGAAGGGGGGGGGGGGGGCGCGGATCTGTGAAAATGAAGTGCAGGACTGTGCTGTTTGTGGGGTGTCCATCAAGGGAAGGCTTAAGTGAACAGCCACGTTTTTAGTTTGGGATATTGCTTCTGTTTCCCCATGGATCAAGCTGCTGGGAAGCAGTCCCTTGGAATGGAATATTTTCCAACATTCTGTAGCAAATCATAAACCTACCTAAGGCCACTCCCATTCACAAACACAAACACACGCACTCACACACCGAAAGGCACCTTCTAAGCTTCTATCCCCCTCTTTCTCTCCCTCCCTTTCTCCCATGATTGGACCAAGAGGAACATTTTGCAATAAGTAGACAAACTATATTAACCTATAGCATGTATTCAATAAGCAGTGTAAGAACCACATCTCCTCTTTCTGCAAATGTATGTCAGAGAACATTTCCAAAGCTTTCCTAACTTGTTTTGAAAATGAGTTTGGGATGAATTTAGAAGCAGGGGAGATTAAAGCAATTAAGTAATTCTGTACTATAAGACCCATTGTTCATGCAAAATTTTTCCTAAATATTTATTTAAAAGAAAAGGACATAGTGAAGAGTAGTGTAAAATTCTGCAGAATGCAGAGTAGTAAATATTGAGATGCCAGATAATTTCAAGAGTCATAAGCCAGGGAAAGAAATGCAAATCAGAATGTGCTCATGAACCTTCTAATTCAAATCTCATTCTCTAAGAGTTAATAAAGGCAACTTGATGACATACTTATAACAAAAATTGAGCACCTCATGAAGTTAACTAAAAGATCATTTTATAAAAACTCAAGAAGCAAACCAGAGGGGATCCTTGCAAGACATTTAAAAGGTATTCAAGCTTCAATATTCATTAAGGGAAATCAACAGGGAAGGAAATAATCTCATTCCCTGAGGATCTGACTGCAACTTTTGTTAATTATTAAACGGGCATGCAGCTTTTGTCAGAATACCTCAACTTTCAGATATCTGAATTCCTAAAATCTTTGAAGTTATCCAGGCTTTCATCTTTTTAACTGAAGACTGCCACTT